>NC_054371.1:31705191-32957691 GCF_017654675.1 Xenopus laevis | reverse complement strand
GGTCCTCTTGGGGGTTCTACAAACAAAACTGTCTCCCTGGCAGAGACTCTGAGTGCTGCTCCCAGACATCCCGCCCTGGCACCCATTGCTCCACAAGGGGACAATAAGGTACGCTGGGAAGGTGTGGCTGGGTGTCCGGGAGAGGCCTGAATTGGAGCCCTGGACCCCTGGACCCCTTAGTCTGACATTGCAACTAGATCTTCAAGAGGCGGTGGTGAAATATAGCCATACAGTATTACAACTCATCTTGTCTAACACAAAGGGGGTCATTTATAAAGTTCATGCAGCGCATAATTATTCGCAAATGTTTGTATTGGCCATGCTTTTTCCTGTACGCTAACATATTGCACTGTTCTGCCCATCTTTCCAGTTTTTGCGAATTCGCATTGTGAATACATTTTCGCAAATGATACGGTTGTTTGCGTGAGTGCGCCCACCGAGCGACGTTGTTGTGCCAAAATAGAGTTTGCGAAAAATGTTTTGCAAATATTTTCTCAAACTCAAAGCAGAGTGTGCACATAAATATTCCCAATTTGCGAATTTTGACATATTTAAAAAGCTCTTATAGACATTTGCATTGTGAAATTTTTTTCGCAATTCTGTTTGCACACAGCTTTAAAAATGTAACCATGTGCAGGGCCAATATATTCACTGTACGAACCAATCTGCCCTGCGAAGTTTATAAATGAGCCCCGAAGTCTATAATAAACAAATTAAGTGACAGCTCGAGAGGAGTTAGGGATTTTCCATAAGAGACGCCTCAGGCCATGGCTGGTGCTGTACGTAATGTATATAATAGATTTGTGTATTATCTGTATACAATATTAAGTTGCAGTGGAGTTATAAAGGTGATTGCTCTTACTCTAGATAAACTGTAAAAAAAAATATAATTTGGCTTCAGATGAATTTGAATCTGAATAATGTTCTGCAAAGTAAGGCATGCTGGAGCAAATATATTAGTGTTTATGATGGAGTCTTACTCCCAGTACTCTGCTATATCACAGTTACACTGGCTTCTTTTGATTGTCGTAATTTAGATACTGAGGTGGACAGGAAAGTAATAAAGTCACGGCTGCTTAAACATATCTGATAAGAAGTAAAAATGTTAATCCCCACAAAAGAAATTAAATTTCAGCAGTGTGTACAAGACCTTCAAATTGCCAGCTTGATAAAATGTCTCCTTGGAGAATTCCAGACAACATGATTTAACCGAAGTGAAATACAGAAAGACTGTGAAATAGAAGCATTGTTGGCTACATACAGTAATAACTTCCACAGGAAGTACAGTAAGTTGAAGGTATATTTCTTTATTGAAGGAAAAACTATTGAATAATGTTTCTAAACCTCCTACTAAGCCGTTACCAATAACGCTATTTTCTGTGATCTTGAAATAACATGGCAGCGTTCAGCAACTTAATGTTCAAGTAACAGTTCGATGGCCAAGTTAATGTTATCTGCCATTTCTAATGATTATGAGGTGGAACAGGACATTTAATAACAACTTAGCTACAGATGCTAATTTCAGACGGACTATGTATTTTTGGTTGGTTACTGAATGAGAAATGACCTTAGATTGGAGGATACATTGTAGCATTAACAGCAACAGATGTAAATGTCTCGGCATCTTGAGGGATGTTACGATATGCGACATGGTGGCCTATTTCAGTGGGAAAAAACCTCACTGCTTTTTAATTTCGATTTTTAACTTTAATGGAAAATGTCATGATTGTTCTTTATCATATGTAAAGTGATTTTCCTTTACTTATCTGCTTTATAGAAATGTCTGCACGGTAATTTCAGTCTATGACCAACAGCCTGCAATCTAAGGACTTTATTTACTGTTTAGGGGTAAACAAAATATTTTGCCATGTTTTGCCCCCCAAAAAATGCCCATAGACTCTAATATATAGTAAAAAAATGGTTAAAAAGAAGGCCCATTGACTTCAATGAGGTTGATGCAGCAAAACAGGTCTGATTTGCCCATCACTACTGTAGTATAAACTGGGTTGATTTGCAGGATCTACCTATGTCATTTGGTTATGCTTTTGACTTCTTTGAGCAATTGAACATCATTCTACTCTACTCTAAAATCATCCACTAAGGGGCAGATTCAAGTCTGGACTGGAATTCATAATAGGACCTGGCATTCCAAGTACACAGAGGCCCAAGCAGCCCCCACCAGCCCAATAAATAGTGACTGGCTATGGCAACTTACAGCAGCCCCTCTGGCATTTGCCAGACCCCCCAGATTGCCAGTCTGGGCCTGGGCAAATTTATCAAGGGTCAAATTTGAATTTTAGAGTAATTCGACAAGGGAATAGTTAAAATTCGATTCGAGTTTTTTTAAAAAAAAATCTGTACTTGCCCTTGAAGAATTCGAATTTGACTATTCGCCACTTTTTTAGCCTTTGGGGGACGTCCTGGAATCAATTTGGAGTTGTTTGGTGGCATCCTAAAAAATCTCGTTTTTTTTGGAGAAAAAACTCGAATCAAATTCAAATTTGCAGGTCGATCCCATTCACTCGAATTTAAAAAATTTGATTTTTTTTTTGATTTGGAGCACCACATTCAGCATACACACCTCCAGTTTCATATGATAAAAAACAAATTTAAAATAAGGCAAACAGCTTACCTGCTGACGATTCTATTTCCCACATCCCTATCCAGTCCTGTAGGTGTGCATGTAAGTTTAGGTGTGCATGTAAGTGTAGGTGTGCATGTAAGGAGGTTACAAGGGGAATGGCAAGACTAAGGTCATTTGAGGAACAAAGTGGTCCATTTGGAGGTCACCTGGATATAAGGCTTGAAATGTAAGGTGGTGCATTTTTGAAGAAAAATTTAAGCAGAGTATACACAAACATTTGGTCACTGTGGATAAATATACAACATTATATAGCAATGCCCTACAATAAACCCTGGAAAACTGTTGAGAATGTATTATCTTCAATTTTACTTAAGAAAGTAGATATTCTGAACACACTAGTTGGAAAGTAATAAATCACAATGAAAACTTTGAGCATAACAGCTGTTAGACTTTTATTTTCCCAACACTGGAAAGACTCTATAAGATACTATATACTATACAAAGGGGAACTTTCCCCAAATGTAAAAAAAATGGGCTAAATGGTACATGTATGAATGACAGTATATAGGCTGGATAATAATAATAAGGAATGGCTTTACAAATCTGTGCCTATTTAATTTGACTCCATTGTATTTCTTCTTCTACTATATATTAAGAACTCTGTCGTTTCTTAATGTCTTCTCCAACAGTTGTAAATGTTTTACATTTTGCTATTTATAGTAGAAACCGAATGGTTTATGAACCAATTCAAACTTTTATGTATTAGATAAAAATGTATGTATGTATTAGATAAAAATATGTATTAGCAAAAACTATATATGATATTTTATTGAGGTTGCTAATATGTATAAATGTATAATACAATAAAAATTACTTTTAAAGACAACGTCATAGGTAAGGGTCAGGAGGTTAAATTTGATGTAAGAATGTATTGGGAGACAGGCACAGTAGAGGTGATTTGAAGGGTAGAAAATATTGCAGCTGTATTTTGGATGGATTGCAGAGGATACGCATGTGAGTGACAGGGCAATAAGGGGGAGGTTGCAATACTCTAGGGAAAAGATGATTAATGATCAAACTAGAAACTTGGTAGTTTCCTAGCGGAGGTAGGGGTATACTCCTTGCAATATGTTTGAGATGTAGTCTGCAAGATTTTGCAATGAATTTGATGTGAGAAGTGAAAGGTGAGAAGTGCAGATTCAAATGTACTTCAAGACAGCAAACCTATACACTTGAATGAATTATAGTATTGTTCATAGTGACAGACAGGGTGGGGGAAAGACATGTCGGGTGGGAAATGCAGGCTCAGCTGAGGTCTAGAAAATGAGAGTACATCCAAGAGAGTATAGCAGAGGGGCAGTTGGATACCTGAGATATGACAGAAGATCAGGACCAGAATGATAGATTTGGGTACAATCAGCCTAAAGATGGTACTCAAGTCAAAGCAGCTGATCAGTTGACTGAGAGATATAGTCTAGTGTGAGAAGAGTAGGGGACCAAGGAGAGAGCCTTGATAGACCACAACATAGTTCATGAACAGCTGTGTGAGCAAAGATGGTAGATACAATTCAAAAGCCAGCTTGAAGATCAGATAGGGTGAGACATGGGGTGAACGATTACTTCTTGTAAAAGAATAATGACTGGGTGGTTGTTTTCCTACATCTGTAAAATTAGATCTGCAAAGGAAATCTTATTCTGAACACTGTTCTATACTCTCATATTGTTTTCAGGTTCAAACAATTCTTCTTTTTTTTTTCATGCTTATGATGATAGCGTCCCTTTAAACGACTCTACCTGTCTGAAGAATAAATTATTATTTTTTTCTTATTCATATTTTGCAGTCAGTATAATTTGGCAAGGAAAATGCATAGTCTGGAAGCAGAAGCTAACTGATGTGAATCTTTCCTTTTCTATAACTGACTGCTTCTCCAGGACAAAAATAAGAACATTTATGGCACCATCTGTCATACAACCATAGCTTAAAAATGCAGAAGCCTTTGTACAGTAGATGTATTAAACAAACCTTTAATATCATCATTTCAAAATATAATAATGAAAGGAGTATGGCAAAATGTCCAATTTCTAATCAGCAATGAGCCTAGGACTACCTGGTAAAATGCAGGCCACCGTTTGGCTTTGCACATAATTTTTATTTTATTCATGAAAACGAATGAGAAGCGGGAGTCTTTTTCTTATAATTAATGCCGTCTGCATGAGCCGACTGGAGTTGAGTTTATATTTTGTTTGCAGTGGATTTCACATTTTAATTATTCCAACAGTGTCCAAAAATACAATATATCAAAAAGAGCAGCAGACTATCTTCTCTGATTATGTGTAATGGGGCTCAAGTTACTCCTGATTGCAATTTACTGGAAAAAAGACATGGGCTGAACAATCTTAGAGAGTCTGGGTCATGACATTGAGGCATTGTGTTTCACTTTAGTATCTCTAGTTTAGTTATTCTTTATTATTTATATGAATTTCACATCCTCAGAATATTTTATTGCCAAGTCATGTAAAAGAATGTCTTTTCTTCTTTACTCGCAGTCTTTTTGCTCTGCCACAAGGGCAAACAAAAACGAATGATAGCAAAGGGTTTGGTCCCTGCTCGAATATTCTAATGAATGTAATAGGTACTGTGTAAATGACAAGGCAGGAGAGACAGAAGCAAATAAACAAAGAAATGGCAAATAATTATGGGGGAGGACATAGATTTTCATTAGCATTAGCGCAGAAAAAAATAAATGTCAGCAGTACCAAAGGGAATTTTCTTTACAAAATAAGTGAACAAATATGTGTCACTGTGTAGGCGCTGTGAACTTAATTTGTCTCATTTTCGGTCTCACCTGATATTAGCTGGCCCTCAACTCCACTTTGTTTATGTCTTCATTTAACTGTTTATTCAGGGATAATGGTCAGAGAAATAGACAGGGTTGTAACTTATGATAGTCACAAATGCACAGATTATACATATAATTTATATATTTAAACTACCCAGTATTTTATGTTTTGTGTGCCCCTTCTTTAAACGGTTCATTTAGCAGCTCAGCTTCTGTCTAATCACTAACCAACATAGAAAACTTAAGCTGCATATACATGATAAGAACTGCTCATTTTATCTACTATAAGTAAGTCTAAAACAACTGGACTTGCTGAGTCATCATTGAAGACGTGTCAATACTCACCCGAGCAGCTTCTTCAGTTCAACTGTCTGTCCTTGGCATATAAACTCTTCCACTAATCCAATCACAATGGCACTTTGTAACTCTTCAGAGAGGTGACATCTGAAGAAATTCACAGAGGTGTAGATTCTGTGTAGTTACTGTGATAGGATTACCAATGTGCCATGGAACTAGTGATGGGCGAATTTGTCCCGTTTTGCTTCACCGAAAACGGCATCACTACATGCAACTCCTAGAAACAGGTGTTACTTGAGAGTTGCATGAATGGATGTGTAAAGTGTTCTGAAACCGCTGGTGTACAGATGTTAGAACAGCATTGTATGTATTCAATGACTACTCAGCAAGTCCAGTTGTTTTAGAATTACCTGGATGAATGAAAATCTTCCTAGTCAAACTGCTCATTTTGTAACCTCATGCATTTGATGATCTTGGCCACCATGGCCAATCATCAGATCACAATGGGGGCCTCTGGAGACCTGTTGGGTGAGAGCTGCATCAATGCAACAAATCAGGCTTGAATTTCTTAGTGCTTGGGTATGGTCAGCTTTAGGTCACTGGTTGTTGAGGAGATTAACTGGGCCATGCTTCTACCTTGTGCTTCTACTCATCATTTGAGTTACTTCTTTTGAATTATAAATATCTATAGTAAAATTGCACCATATCCAGCTGATAGCCAAGCAACATAATTGGTTAGAGAATGAGATCCTGAACTCCAACCACAAAAGCAAAGTCTCCTTAATGTATAGACCTAAATTTAACCCAAATATATTTGTAATGTATTGTTCTCATGTATGGAAATTGAGTATCTATTTTAAATGTCTTCTTATGAACTGACACAACAACAACAAGAAATTGGAAACATAGGAGCCTTTTTTTCTAGGCTCCCTCTAGGTCCTCTTACAATGTAGGGCATGTGTGTAGCAATATACTGAGCAAATAATGCATGTGATTTTGCATTTATTGGTAGCCCCATACAGAAACAAGGTGCAACGAAAAAAATACCCATAGGGGCAAATTCATTAGCGGCGAAGCGCCGAACGCTAGCGTTAATTCACTAGCGTTTGGCATTTTCGTTACTGCGCAAATTCACTAACGAACGCTGGCGTAGTTTTGCTAGTGTTACTTCGCACCCTTACGCCAGGCAAATTTTTGCTAGCAACGTAACTACGCAAATTCACTAACTTGTGCAGTGTACTGAACGCTACCTTTTACGCTAGACTTCCTTCACCACTTCAGACCAGGCGAAGCGCAATAGAGTAGATAGGGATTGTTTCAAAAAAAGTCAAAATTTTTTCTAAGTCCCAAAAAACGCTGGCGTGTTTTCTACATTATGGGTGATAGGCTGAAAAAGATCGAAAAAATTTTTGGGGCTCCCCTCCTTCCCCCCTACATTTCCTGACTCATGGCAACTAACCTATACAGTGGGCACATGTGTAGGGCAAAATAAAATTTATATTTGATGATTTGAAGGTTTTCTTGGCATTTGTAGTGCTGATACGTATTCCTCCATTGAAATTTGAATTTCGCGCCGTATGCAAATTAGCCTTCGCTAGCGTAACTTCGCTTTACATAGCGAATCAACGCTAGCGCAACTTCGCAACCTTACGCTACCCCTGTGCGCAACTTCGGATTTTAGTGAATTTGCGGATCGCTGGCGAAACTATGCCTGGCGAAGTGCGGCGAAGTTGCGCCTGGAGCAACTTCGCATCTTAGTGAATTTGCCCCATAGACTCTAATGTAGTTTGCGCCAGAATATGGTGGCCGACAAAATATTTGCAACATTTGCAAAATGTTTGCAAATTTTTCTGCAGTTTCTTGAATTTTTTGCTGAATCGAAATGGGACACATTCGCTCATCATTATTTATTGAACTTTTGTGTCCTTCCTTGCATTTGCCTTTGCTATCTGGGAATTAATATTGTCATACGTATGTATAATTATTTTTACACCCTCGAAAATGAATAATTCCATCAATGCTAGCACTTATTTTTCACTAAACAACATGATGCTCAAAACTCAAAACAGTTAAAAAAAAGTCGCCATTCAGGTGGACATTTAAGTAGGAGTATATTTTGCTAAGTGGCATTATGACCATCATTCAGCCTTTGAATCATTTATGACTTGCTGTGAATACAGCTGCACATAAACAAGTAAAAGTCATCCTTTCTTCCTGATTCCAGGTGGCAGGGTCACCTCTATTTCATGTTAGCTGACCTGCACAGAAACTCTATTCATCTTTAACTGCATTGGCCTTTTAGAAATGTAAACAAGAATAGCTGCATATTCAAAGATGCCAATATAATCTCTGCTGTATGCATATAAACACATATATGCTTACAAATATATACTGTACAAATGCACAAATGCTAAGAAAATAGCACCGAAGGTGTTTATAACCTTATAACTCGCTAAATATTGATATACAGTATACTATGTACACACACCTGCATATTTGTGCTAGTATGGGCAGGAACCTTTGTGAATAGCATTTAAGGGCACATGGTTTTGTTTGGAAATAAGCCCTATGGGGTAATGTAATAAAAAGTGCAATGTTTGCTGCTGGTCTATAGCAACCTATTCCAATCAATCAACCTGCCTGATTGCTAAGGATTATTAGTAGTGATGGGCGAATAAATTTGGCAGGTGCAAATTCACGACAAATTTCCAAGTTTCATGGCAACAAAAAATTTTGGGCACACGTCAGAAAAGTTCCTTGCGTCGAAGCCGTCACACATCAACATTATTCGGACGCCCATTGACTTTAACACTGGCGTCAAAAGCGTCAGAATTGACGCGGCTTCAAAATTCACGTTTCACAAATTTTTCGACATGTCGCGAATTTCAAGGGAACAAATTTGCTCATCACTAATTATTAGACTTAATGCTAATCATTTGCTGAATGTACAGTATAATGCTATATCAACCTAGTAGCCATATTTACATATATGCACCTTAAGGCCTGTGCCTAGGGTGGCAGCTTTAAAAAGGCGGCCCTCGAGTGTTGATTTAACAAATTAAAACTTATTTTTATAAAAATAAAAAATCTCCACCGCTGGAGACTTGTGGGCAAATCTGATGGCTAAGCTGGGGGGTGAGGGGGTAGGGTGGCACCGGACATAAATACAGCGCTAGTTGTGTCATGTTAGCCATAGATCAAAAACAGAAAATACAGGGTAGGTGCAGAGCTGTTAAACCGCCTATTTTTTCAGGAGCTACCAGATTATGGGCTCCACCCCCCAGTCTCCGGTCACTTTTAAGAATTCCCCCAATTTCTGGCAATTTTCCACAATTTCAGAGGATTTTGGGGCATAAATCTGAAATCTGTGGCTTCATGATGGGTTGTGTGACATCACTTCCTCTGACTTCACTTCCACATCGCAGGATCAACCTGCGAAAATTCTTCAAAGCTTGCCAACTCTGTAGGTGATTATTTTTATTGGTTAATTTGTTGTACCAGCAGAGAAATTCAGAAATCTTGTAAGTTGTTATCCACAGGGACTCTCCATTTTGTGTGTCTGTAACACTGCACATGCTCAGTGTGGTCTGGGCAGCTAAACTTATGGGTTATCAGAGGTTATTCTGAATAAATTACTAATCATTCTTGTATTGTGACTTTTATATTACAGGTATAGCACTCTGAATTATGGGAAGGACGTCTCCTATTGACTCTGTTTTATTAAAATAATTAAAACATTTTTAAACACATTTCATCTTTTTCTGTAATAACAAAACAGTACCTTGTACAAAATATAGATTAGAATTAATCCTTATTGGCGGGAAAACAATCCTATTATAGTTTTTTTTTTCGGTGAAAAAAACCCCTCAAATTGCTTGAATTAATTGAGTTTTCAAGTGATACCCACCGAAAAACCCCGAACATCAAGAAGGCTACAAACATTTTCAAATGGTTGAAGGGACCTCTGCCATCGACTTGTACATGACCTTGACAGGGTTTAGCTGGAGTATTTTCAGATTTGAGCTATTTCCAGGTCTGGGGTATAATAAATCTAAGAAAAATGTTTTATTTTTTTTTAAAGCCCGAAAAAATTCATGTTTTTTACCAGAAAATGTTTGTTTTGAGTGAAAAATACCCTTGAGAACGCTAATGTTTCTGGTAAAAATAACTCAACCTTTAATAAATAACCCCTTAATGAATGGAAACCCAAACTACAGAAAGATCCCTTAAACCAGACAACCTCAGGTCTCGAGCATTCTGGATAACTGGTCCCAAATCCGTATAACCATACTGTATGTAATGAGTTGGCCTAGTAGCCGAGACATTGTGCTATGAATCAGTTTAAGGAAAT
Organism: Xenopus laevis; assembly: GCF_017654675.1. NCBI lineage: Eukaryota > Metazoa > Chordata > Amphibia > Anura > Pipidae > Xenopus > Xenopus laevis. The sequence continues at coordinate 32,947,619 of NC_054371.1, read as the reverse complement.
CCTCATTGTTAAAAGGCTGTGATTGTCCTTGGATAGGTAAAGAAGGCCAAAACATAATGGGGAACATCTCTAGTGTATTTCACAGTTCTTCTTTAAACACCTACATAACAGAAATAACGAGTCTTACAGTTCAGCAGTACATTAACCAACCAAGGCAGCTTTTGTTTTTTCATTTTAGAACTTGAAATACAAATGACTTTATATTTGAATGAATGGACAGATGACTTATGTGGCCCCATTTATGGCTTTGAGATTGCTAAATAATTCTTGAAATCATGTTGCATGTAAATGTGGGCATAAAAGTGTTGGTTTTTATGAAGGTTTCTTTGACATTTTCTTTTCCGATCTTAAAATCCACTTGTGCTTCTTTAGTTTTGTCTGCTCTTTTTTTCTGCTCAGAGGGTCAGATTCTGCGACAGATGCCATTTTAAACACCTTTAGAAATATTGCTGCTTCAGATGTAAAAAGCAGGCATCTGGCCTTTCAAAACTCATGCACTCGGTAAAACAAACAAATAAAAAAACATTGTATATGGAATTTATTTGGATCACTGTCCACTTTGCACATGTTCTGGAGCACCATGTTGGAATACTTTATGACAGTGAGGCATTATGTTCCAAGAAACTCTGGGCAACAGCCTGCTGGCAGCAGCAAAGGCACTATAGAGCTCTTCTATATAGAATCATCATGGGGAACTTCTGCCATGATGTATAGGGGAACAATGCCTCAGGGGACATCTTGTAGGAGATATCAAAGAGCGAATAGGAAGTTTTATTTTGTTATCATAGAAGTTATTTGCCCAAAACTCTCTCTGGGGTTCAAAACGGAGGAAAGCATGGTTTGACCCAAGACATCCTTAGCTCACCATGTCATTGCTCCACCATGCCATAATACCTCTTATTATGGCATGTTCTTGAGCTTTGCCCAATTGAAAAAAGATGCAATGGACTTCACAGAGTGAAGGAATTATACAATAATGAGATATAATACACAAAAGCCATGAATATCTTTGCTAAATTATAGCCTTATAAATGATGAGTTCTGATGTCATCAATTATAAACGGTGAGTTCTGATGTCATTTCTGTCACATGACAGAAAAACTTGGGAAAAACTTTGATACAGACTATTCACCAGCACCATTTCGGTTGGTCTTTTTTTAATTTGAATTTCGAAGTTTTTAAATTTGAAATTCGACCCTTGATAAATCTGCCCCTTAGAGTTGCAGTATTTCTGGTCAGGTGATCTCTGAGGCAGCACACAGACCATCACAAAATGGTGGTTCAAAGCAATAGATGTAAAAAAAAAAAGTAAGATTTACTTAAATATATATACCAGTTTGGTAAGATTCTTTAATATGCCACTTAATTTGATTTAAACTATCTGTTGCTTAAGTATTAATTTTGGGGGTGTAGTTTTCCTTTAATGTAAAATTCTTAGGATACTGTAAATTGCTTAGAATAGTATGCGACACAAAGCATTTGGGAATTGGTAAAAAAAAAAAAAATACGTGATAAAAAAAAAAAAATAAACGTGTTGGAACAAGATCCCTTTCCCATTTCACAATCTGTATTAAAATAAAATAAAGAGAAAACAAATACATTTCTTCGGTTTCATGTTTGAAGGTAAACAAACCAGTAATTGCTACCACATTACCTTCTTTGTGTACCCGTGTATAGTGTAAATAATCACCTCCAGCTCCAATTATGCTATTTATGTGAACAAATACATGATTCTGTTTTCACGGCATGAAGTCAGGTGTTAAATTCCTTTGAAACCTACCTCCAAATTTACATTTCATTTTCAAAGTTCAGCATAAATATATATATATATAGAGTGATATTAAGATATATTGGGATATGGGATATTGAGTTGTTCTTGGGGCCATTGTGCTGATAGAGACATTTTTGTATGAAAAGCATTGAATGCAGACATTATCTGTACAGGCATGGGATTCGTTATCTGGAAACCCATTATCCAGAAAGCTCCTAATTATGGAAATTATGGAAAGTCTCCCATTGACTTAATTTTATCCAAATAACTTGTTAAAAATTATCAATTTTTTCTCTGTAATAATAAAACAGTAGCTTGTACTTGGTCCAAACTAAGATATAATTAATCCTATGTAGGAACCCACAGGTTTAATGGCCCCTATGGCTTAATTCCCCTACCAGTACCTCATTTCCTTGTTGCTGGGTTAAAGCCCATGTAACCCCTTGTACTTATTTACATACACAGTTCATTGACCCCAGGTTGATGATCATAATCTTTACAGTATGTATTTACATTACATTATTTGGCTTTTGCACTCCAATATACTCATGGTAAGATGTTGCTTAAAAAGTAATCTTATTAGATCCATTAAAAACAACAATAACGCGTTTCGTGCATCTTGCATAAGGATGTTAATGTGCAAATTAATACCTGCTCATTGCATGGTACAAATAAACAAGTATCCTACCATTTTTCTGACCAATGTCTTCAATATGGATTCAACTAAATCTTTGAACTAGTTTGTAAATGCCATAAAAAGTAACAGTTCTGCAGACAGTAATTGTTGTAAAGTGAACTAGGATATATTTTACCTTAATTAACATTATATTGGTACTTGTACTAATAAAAGTGGTAGCTGTGGCTTTGTAAACCAATTTGGCTGTTTATTATGAGCCAAAGATCTCATAGACATGCTTGGGGTTTTGCTTTGATAGGGGTATAATCCTCAGACTCATTTATTAAATTTGGCTTCTATTTTCCTGAATTCCTTATCACTCCAGTTACAGAAAAATGCTTTGAGTAAGAGGAAACAAATAGCTTTCGAGGTGGAGGTCTTGACTGTTACTGAACACTTCTAAAACTTTATCTCTGTGCAAACCGATGCATTGAATTTAAAGTTCAGGAGAACAAATTACTTTTCTATGGTTTGGATTTGCTGTTTGATATAATCATAGCAGCTAAAATGCAAATCATGTTATCAATTTGCAGCATTAATCTGACACTGCATAGAATTGATTGATTCATTATTTTTGTGGCTGGATAAGGTTAAATTACAATGGCCCAGAAATAAATCAATTAGGAGTATTGAAAAAAATGTGCAGCTCCTGAATTTACTATTGTTTAAAGGAAACACAAGGGTAAGATACTTATCTCAGATTATATAGTGGATAATGTACCCCCTACTGTAATTTATAAAGATATTATGTCACCGACGAGTTATGTGACACATAACTCCGAGGTGACTTCTAATATCTTTATAAATTTCAGTAGGGGGTACATTATGCATTATAATCCACATTTTGTGTGAAATGTTGGGAGGGGGGTCAGCGTCCAATTCTGGTCGCCGGTGTCCAAATTGGGTGCGCCGACATCCAATTCGGGCATGCCGGCGCCGTCAAATTCGAACGCACTGTGTCAAATTCGGCGGCCAGGGACCTGTGTTATAAATGGCACGCTGTGACGTCAGAAGGCACCGTTTATAAGGATATAATTTACAGTCTGGTCCCATAGAGAAATGACCAGACTGTAGATTATATAGGATATACTAAGGTATCATTTAAAATACCTACTACTCAAGAAAGTGCAATTCATTCTCAAAATGTGGACTCTTCCATATGGATGCTTCCAACATCTCTTTGCTTATCAGGATCCTAATTTGGAGGTCCAACTGGTGACTGTACTTTATAAGTACCAGGGGTTAAGGAAGTGCCAAACTACTTCATACTATCTCCAAATTAATGGTGTATGTGAGGCATTCAACCACAGAAAAAAATCTAACTAATTTCTGATGTCCCCATCAAGAGCAACTTAAGAGTTTTCTTCCTTCTCCTCCTTCCTCCTGTGCAGGAGGATGTTTCTATACTAACTGCAAGGGACTTTATGGCCATGGCCTCATGGTTAGTAGCCATATCAGATAAAAACTGGTTATCAGGGAGATGAAGGAAACAGATGGTATCCATGTACCAGTTTCTCCTGGTAGACAGGAGATTCCACAATGCCACCACAGGTGGTCCTAGTGGGACCAACTGGGACATTGTGGAAATAAGTCCTACTTTGGCATTCCAGCCTTTAGTGGATACACCTGTTGGGGCTGAAGATCCACCAGCAGTTGCTCAAAAGGTAAGCTTAAATGGTCCATGACTAAACATCTCACCTCTTTGAAGAAGTGAGAAGTGAGAACTGCCCCTAATGCCATTTTACATTCAATGCTGTTAAATTGCTTTTCCTAGTAGATGGTTATCATCAATGTAAGAGTAGTCCATAAAATTAAGTTATTTAAAGGATCTGTTCAGTGTAAAAATAAAACATGGCAAATAGATAGACTGTGCAAAATATTTTTTTTCAATATACGCAGCTAGTTAGCCAAAAAATCTATAAAGGCTGGAGTGACCGGATGTCTAATATAATAGCCAGAACACTACTTTCTGTTCAGTTAGTTTGCATTCCTAAACACACATGTCAAGATCACAAGCATACTAATTGGACAGTTATGTCCCATGTGACCGCCCCTTATAGTCGATGGTTTAGGTTAGAGACCTGCAAAGGAGGATGTGTTCTGGCTATCACCTTCCACATCAATTCATTCCAGCCTTTGGATTATAATTTTTATTAACTACTGTATATTGAAAACATTTTTGCACAGCCTATCTATTTACCCAGTTTTTCTTTTTACACTGAACTGTTCCTTTAAGCAACAGGGAACTTGGCCATTTTGGAACAAATGCAAGTTGAGGGAAAGACAGGGAGATATAGTCCAATCCTTGTGGGGAAATTAATCCCTCTGCCAAATCTACCCAGTACACACCCAGTACTTGATTATCAATTACTGTTGGAATTTAATGGAAATAAAATTGAGGATAATTTGATAATTCTGCCATTTCTGTACCAATTTAATGCCCATTACTGAATTATTTATTTCCATACTCAATGTCTTATGCACCCCGCCCTACCAATTTGCAGTTGTAACTAATAAACATACTAAACATTTCAGCTATCAGACAACTTAATAAAGAGTGCATTGTAATTTTAAAAAAATATATTTTCTTACCAATGTCTGAAGCTCAGAAACAGGGATATATACAAATGCCCATACAGCAGCAGTTGTCATGGTATTCTATAGCAGGAAGAATATGGCTGATATTAAAACCGTAAGATGGTTCTAAAATTTAAAATCCTTCTTTAGAATGTGAGTACTGTGTGTACATTCAGTCTTTGTCAAGGATTTTCATTTGAAATGGATTGTATGTATAGTGAATATTCCCACAATTGGTCCAAAATTGGCATAATTTAAAAATATTGTATTTTATAATTGCATGTTCTTTATAGTCTTATCAGGGGATGGCAGTTATTATTGTACAGGATATTCACATGGGAAGTTTGTGACAAGTATCCGCTTACAAGAATTCTATTATTTAACTCTTATATTTACAGAACAGTCCAGAGTTGACTAAATTAGTGTTTCTATAGTTACAGATAATTCACTGTGACATAATGCATTTTGCTTTGACATAGTGATTGCACAGGTGGGGAATTAAGAAGCGTTCTGGTTGTAGTAGCTTTTTTTTTTTAAAGCTGACTATTGTTGTGGTTGAAACTCGTCAGCACAAAAAAGGGTTAGCAAAAAAAGACAAAGAAGGACTTTAGGATTGGTGGACAAAGGAAAGAAAGGTCTGCCCGCTTCAAAGTAAATTTATTTCTCTTTATGCATGACCTGAATTACAAAAGTTTATGTGCAAATAAAGGACTGTGTGCACCTGTTTAGCATTTGCTGTCAGAAGTATAATAATTAGGCAACGCAAGTCACATTGAACAGCCATACAGTATATTACAAATGGGCTGGCTCTGGGAAGTTTACTATATATTAGGAGTTAGAGCACAGAATGAGCTTCAGCAACAGTAATTATGCATGGCTTTATTCTACAGGGTTACGCAATATGTTGGCGCTATATAAATACATGTTAATAATAATAATAATAAATTCTCAGAGAAGAAAAGTGAAAAGAGTTAAAAGGTCATCAAAAGCAAAGGACTTATATTTAATTTACATTTCCCTAGGCTTTGAGTGTCTACTGTAATTGTGTGCACTAGGCATCCGTGTCCAATCCAGTTTTCAACCTCAGAGTAGCCAATAACAGCACTAGATCAGAGACTGAACCATACAAATGATAAACAATCACACCTTTCACATGCAAAGTTTAGTCACCACCTTGTAACTGCAATACCTATGCATTCAATTTGTCTCCATGTTAAATGCTGTTCATATGGTTCTTGTTTTTATTGGGGCATTTATGCTGCCTTTCTGGCTTCCAGTGAGAACTGTTGCAAGGATGAAGCCTCTTGCTGGACAATTGACGTCCATGGAAAAAATTTAATTGTCTCAGTAGACCTGGATTGGAGACCTATGGAGGTAACCAATGAGTCATCCTTCATTAAAAAAAAAACACTTGAGCATTTGCAGGTAAGTAACAAGCATGATAGTGTTGTTACTAAATAACAAGTATGATAGTCACAGGTGAAGCAGTGTGTTGGGCACATAGCCACTGCAGTTTTTCCACCGGACTAGACAAAATCCTTCCTCTCTACTATTTGCTTTCCCAGGTTCTCCTACAAGCCCAGCTTGACAACAAGTTTGATCTTTTGGTTCAGCACATAGTTATTGTCCTAGATATACTGAAACAGGATTTGTTCAATTATCTGGGCCCTTGTGTTGCAGTAAAGGGGGTGGAGACTTGATTATTTGTTGGACCTCCAGGTAGAAGAAGGTGGAAAACCATTGGTATTACAATTCCTAGATAAATGAGGTCGTAGTAACAAGTTACAATATATACATCATGGTTTTATTGGTATTTTTGAAAACTTTTAAGATGTATTTTAAGTTTTTGATTTAGCTGATCATTGCGTCAGGGTGCAACATTTAAGTAGACTGACTTTCCTACATCAATTACATATTCATTTCTTCCCAGAAATACTCTTTCAATTACAACATAATGACTCATGGCACAATATTTGGTTCTTTTGGTTTCCAACACATTTACACTCATATCTGTATGAGCAGTGATGTCTCACCTGGAACATCTAACTTAACCTCTCACTCAAAATATTAGAATTTTTAAAGTCTTAGCTCCGTACCAGATCTTCTATTGTTAAAATCGGATGACAGCATTGCCACATTTGACCTCATTCGCTGCTTGTATCTGATATAGAATGGCCAAAATTGCTCCATATTGCTGAAGAACAATGCAGGAAGGAAAGGCTTGTAGTGTGTTATGACAGCTGTAAGAGACTGTTCAATGTCCAAACTGCTGATTTCCAAAAGAATAAACCAGCATACACTTATGTTTTTATTTTACTAAAAAAGTTAAATCCCCCCTGAATAGTTTTCTGAGAGTAGGCTAAAAACAACATATTTATTCATTTTGGCCTTTCATTAATATAGCACCAACATGTTTTTTGCAGTGCTTAATAGAAATTGTTCATTATTCACATGAATAATAAGCCCCTGCCCAGTGGAACTTACAGTCCATGGTAATTCTCAAATTCACACACATGCTGGAGTCAATTTCATCAATTAACCTGCCTGTATGTTCTTTTTTTTTGTTTGTTTTTGTTGAGTGTTTGCATTCTGGGCATCCTTTGCTTACTGGACAGAAATCAGCAATTCTATTTAACTGAAATTTACATTTTCCTCTCAGTCTGTGTTCTGTGATTGTTTCATGCAAAGCTTCCAACAATTTTACAGTATCAAATAACACTATGCTTATTAAATGTAAACCGTTTACTCATTTAGGGAACAATTTTATATCTTGGGAAACTATGTGTGTAGTTGGGACTGCAAAATAAGTCAGTATTGGTAAGAATCCAACGAAGAATGACATATTAAAAATTCAGGGGCTTAATGTAATACAAGAAAGCATTTTCAATAGCTGTGACCTTTATACCATTAATCGTAAAGGTTAATGTAACAATAGGCATGTATTAGCTTGGTAACTGCAAAGCGATTCATACAGGATGCTGCCACTTTGCAGAAAGATTTGACTCATTTAGAAAACTGGGTAACAAACTGGCAAATAAGGTTCAGTGTTAAAAAATGAAAGGTTATAAATTTGTTACACTAGAAACAGGGGTCCCCAACCTTTTTTACCTGTGAGCCACATTCAAAGGTAAAAAGAGTTGGGGACCAACACAAGCATGAAAAAGTCCCATGGTGTGCCACATAAGTGATGTGATTGGCTATTTGGTTGCCTCTATGTGGACTGACAGCCTACAGGAGGTTCTACTTGGCTCTATACTTAGTTTTTATGCAATTAAAACTTGCTTCTAAGCCTGAAATTCAAAAATAAGCACCTGCTTTGAGGACACTGAGAGCAACATACAAGGGGTTGGAGAGCAACATGTTGCTCATAAGTTACTGGTTGGGGATCACTTACTAGATGGTAGTGTATCTTTAATTGAGAAGGATAGGAGGATATTTGCAGATAACAACTTGTGTAACTCTAGTCAGTGGCTAATACAACAAATAAATACTGTCTTGCATAAAAAAGAGCATTAACTCATGGGATGAAAACAGAATTTTGCCTCTTTATAGGACCTGTCTCCCTAAGAAATAATTCCAAATTATTTTTTATCATGTTAGTTGAGCAATGAAAATGTTTTTTATCATGTAAGTTGAGCTTTAATGAAAAAAAACTATTTGGGTTCCATGTTTCATTTGCAAACAACTTTTGTTGTACAGCTTTTTATGTGTAGGTGACAGGTCCACTTTAAGGAGGAGTTGGAAATGAGTTGGAAATAAGCTGGAAAAAAGACACTTGCAAGGGGACATGATTACTCTTATAAATATACTTGTGGATATATTAGACAGATAGCAGGGGGATCTTTTCTCCCTTAGTATTGACGAGTGAAATTTTTCACCAGGCATATATCTGTGGTGAAATTCTGCATTTCGCCATTGCCAGATTTATATGCAAAACAGGTCAAAAAAATGTTATAGAGGAAAAACATGGTGTCAAAATGCCCATAGACCCGGAAAAAGCCTCTGCAAAACAGTGTCAATGGGAAGCAGTGTAGGGGGTTTCTTCACAGCGAGGACAGTGCGGCTGGACATTGCCCTGCTTCATGATGTTGTGATGGCTGATTCTCTTAATGCCTATAATAGGGGACTGGATGACAAGCATAATATCTGCAGCTATAGTGATATATTGGGCAAATTCACTAACCTTTGAAAATTCGCCAGCGACGGCTTCGCTCACAGTTCAACACTTTTCCAGGCGTAGATTCGCCAGGACAATGCTGATTCACTAAAATCCGAAGTTGCGTCCAGGGCGCCGAACGCTGGCGAAGTTGCACTAGTGTTACTGTGCCGAGTGAAGCAAAGTTGCCCTAGCGTTGCCTAATTTGCATACAGCGTGAAGTTAAAGTTGAATGGACGTATATGTTGCAGCAAATACATTACACTACACAAGCCCGGGTAAAATTCATATCCTAGTGAATTTGCATAGTTACGTCCATGGCATTAGGGAGTGAAGTAGCGCTAGAGTCTATCCCTTTCGCTAGCGAAGTAAAGCCAGCGACCGTAAATCGTCGAAATTCAGAAATGACGTCACACTGGCGAATTATCGCCAGCGTTAGTCACATCGCCCTTTAGTAAATTTGCCCCTAAGAATCTACAATTAATTTAGTATAGGTATTACAGTTTATATATGTGAGTAAAGATAGGTCCATTTATGTGAGTGTGTGATAGATGTGCACTGGGGATCATTTGGAGGGTTTGAACTCAATGGACTTTTGTCTTTTTTCAAAGTTAACTTTGTAACTATATGTAACTATAGTTTGTAGTAATTCAACAATTCTACCCAGGGCTGGAACTAGGGGTACGCAGAAGAGGCACGTGCCTAGGGCGCAAAGGTGAAGGGGTACCAGACATGTACCTCATAAGCAGCCTACCTCTAGTCTGCCACTGAAAAGGTTAAGTGGGTGGCTCTCTCTAATGCAAAAGGTGCTAATGCTGGCCCATCAGCGCTCGTTTGCACACCCATATAGTCCTTTGTGCACTGCTGCTCGGGGGCGGGGTGCGAAGTGGCTGGCCAGGGTTGACTGGGGCACCCGGCCAGCACTGATTCTACCTCATAAAGTAAAAACCACTGTTTATTATTACATTAAAAAACACAGATGGCTGCTGTGGAATGGATGTCTAACATGTTTTGCGAACACCCCTTAATCATAGGCTATCACAGTGGTTTCTACTATGAGGTAGTGTGCCCTACATTTTTTTGTTTTGTTTTGTATATGCAACTATATTAAGATGTTGTCTAGAACAGAGCAGAAAAAATCCTGCCTGCTGCTTAGTTGCTTTGGGGCGTTCCAGAAGTTCTACTTTTTCTATCTCAACAAACCAATTCTGTAAGGACATACATAGCTGCATTTTAAGGGGTTCACAAACTGCTGCTATAAAATAGGAAGGATGAATTTAAGAATTTTCTTGTAGTCTGAAACATTAAGGTTTGCTTTAGATAAAAAAACAACTGCAGATCATTATTCCCTCTCCACCAAACTTTATACATATTCAGACAGGTAGCTTCTCCTGGCATCTGCCAAACCCAGATCATTCACACACTGCCAGATGGTGAAGAATGATTCATGACTTTAGAGACCACATCTCCACTAACACAGAGCCCAATAGTGGTGACCTTTACACCACTTGAGCCGATACTTGGCATTGCACAGGGTGATTTTAGGTTTCTGTGCAGCTGTTTGCCCCTAAAAAACCCTGCTCCCAACAAATAGTTCCTGTAGTGATGTTGCTTTGAGAGTCTTTTTGGAACTCCGTAATGAGTTGAGATGTGATGGCGTATAAATATAAATGCTTAGTAGCTACAGTGCTGATAAGTTGTCAACGCTTTACAGGCTACTGGAAGAAATGAACTGAGAACCACATATCTATTTGTGTGTGTGCGTGTTTGCCTTTACTGACACATGCAAATCTGTTTATTGAGTATACATGGCCAGAATGAACGAATTCTTGCAGTAGGGCCTCATCCCTTTGACCAAACATGTAAAAATATGAACCAGTCAAGACTGCAAATTATAAGAAAGACTTTTATGTAAAAGTTACATCTGTACTGCATTAACTATAGTTGTAGAGGAGCCTATTTATCACTGTCAAACTATCAGTATGCTATCATCTGAAACAATTCTGTTGGTGGAAGATTATTGGAGATACATTTCTCTTATGCCTCAGCTGCAATTCCCAGTGCTCAGCATGAGTGAAGTGTGTACACACAAGTCACCCCTCGCTGTGCTTTCCCTGAGCTCAGCCCTTATAAATTGCGTAATATTCTCACACATCCCATACTCATACTGAGGTTAAATCAGTGACTTTTACAAGGTGAACATGTCTTTGTATGAAGAGCTTCATTTGAGCTTGTCTATTACGTCTTGCTTTTGACAGCTATAACCTTTTTCTGGTTCGGGTCACGTATTCTACCCAACAAGCAAACTCCCTCCCCATGCTGCTATCACTGCTGGCCAAAGTCACCCCCCCCCATAATTAGTTTCAAGGATGATTAGAGAACATTTATGATGGTGATCAGTAAACATTTCTCTATGAATATTTCATTAAAATAGATTGGTGTGCCTGTAACGATCCAAAGGTTGTAAAAATACTGATTTACCAGTTTATTTGCAAATATATTCTAAGTTTGACCTCAGAAAATGAGAGCATATCTGTAATTACAATCTTCCTTCTAAATTAGTGAGAATTAACGTAAATGTAGAGAATTGGAGTTTACTGTTCACATCATGGCGGTTCTTGAAAGTTGAGGTGGCCACATCTTGGATGGTTCAGTTACAATTAGGAGGGTTGTTCAGACCTTCTTGAGGCAGCAAGCAGTCCACTTTATTTATAGTGATGAGCAATTTTTTTTTTGCCTTGCATGGATTCGCTGCAAACTTCTGCATCACCATTGGCAGATTTTTTCGTTAAAAAGAGACAAAAATTTGAGCAAACACCTATTCACTTTAATGCATTTACAGTGAGAGAAAACGCCCATTGACAATGCTTTTGAAGTGAGAGAAAAAGTTGCCAATATTTTGCTACAAAAAAGTCACCAATAGGCTTTAATTTCGTTTTACAAATTTTTCAGCAGTTTTGCGAAATTTCTGGCAAAGTGAAACGGGCAATTCGCTCATCACTAGTCATTTACGGTATTTAGAGTACCTTTGTACCTCTGGTTTATAATTTTTTACTTTATCGAATTTAAAGACCACTGTCTGACCTACCACTGTAAGACCTACAAGCCATAAAGTGAATTAGTTATAAAGAAAATATTGGTGGCTGACAGAGCAGCTTTTTATATCAGAACAAAAAAAATACCTTTTGATATTATCAGCATGTTCGCTTAAAGCGTTACAATATTAATTCAGGCATGCTAATGTTTCTATGTGTTCATGAAGAAGAGTCGTTATGTACTCACTAATTAATAGATGTTCAAATAACGGCTCATTTCACTAACGTTAAAATGCCATGTATTTTTTTTTATTTCTTTTTGAATTCTGCCTGTATATTGGGTTTAACCATTGTTGTGTTTGATCCTAGTTCCCACTGTTGCCGAATATTCTCTCCAACGCACGCAATGTAAATTCACTCATAATAATGAGGTCCCAGATCAACTCAGCAATTAGACATTTTTCACTGCTGAGTGTGGGAGATGAGTAGTAACTGATTTGCTGATTTTCCTATAGCTTAGCAGTTTTTAAATGACATTCCGGATTTATTTATTGTCAGTCAAATGTTAAAGAAGCACATCGAGGATTATTGTAAATAACTTTTTGGAACAAATGCATAGTTGAAAGTTAACTAAAATGGCTGTTGCAGGAAGTCCTGTTTTAGTTCTACTGAAATCACCAACACACTGGCTGCAGATGGGTCATGAGTTATTGACTGTGCCCATGAGTTCTCATTTTTTCAAAGGGGAGTGTAATCATACTTACCCTTTTATCATGCCTCACACTCCTGTGTTTTTTGCAAACAAATATTTTTCTGAGAATTTGTAGTTGCTTTCTTGTCGCATATGAACCATCTTAATTCATAGAATTTTGAAACCTGATGATGATCTCTCTGATGTTGTCTTTATTGATCTCCATATAAAATTATGAAGCTGATACAGGTACTAGATCCGTTATCCAGGAACCCATATCCTGAAAGCTCTGAATTATGGAAAAAACATCACCCATAGACTCTATTTTATCCATATCCATAATCCAAATGTTTGAAAATTATTTCATTTTTGTCTGTAATAATAAAACAGTAACTTGTACTTGATCCCAAATAAAATATAATTAACCCTTATTGGAGGTAAAACCAGACTATTGGGTTTATTTAGGGGCAAATTTACTTAAGGTTGAATATCGAGGGTTAATTAACCCTCGATATTCAACTGTCGAAGTTAAATCCTTCGACTTTGAATATCGAAGTCGAAGGATTTAGCGCTATTCATTAGATTGAACGAAAAATCGTTCAATTGAACGATTAAATCCTTCGAATCGTTCGATTCAAAGGATTTTAATCCATCGATCGAACAATTTTTGTTCGACCAAAAACAGCTAGCAAAGCCTATGGGGACCTTCCCCATAGGCTAACATTGACTTCGGCAGCTTTTAGGTGGCGAACTAGGGGGTCGAAGTTTTTTCTTAAAGAGACAGTACTTCGACTATCGAATGGTTGAATAGTCTAACGATTTTTAGTTCGAATCGAAGTAGCCCATTCGATGGTCAAAGTAGCCAAAAAAAACATTCGAAATTCGAAGTTTTTTTCCTCTATTCCTAGTAAATGGGCCCCCTAATGTTTACTTGATTTTTTAGTAGACTTAAGGTATGAAGATCCAAATTACAGAAAGATCTATCTGGAAAACCCAATGTTCAGAGAACTCAGGCCCCATACCTGTATCTCAATATTAACATATCTTTTAATTACAAAACTTTTCATGTTAAATATGGAATGTCCTGTTACTTGGGTTCTGTATGAAACAGCTAAGAGGAAGAAATGTGGAATAGGAATATGACTAAGAATTATCATTTCAATAACGAACATAAAAAGTATGGTTTCACAAGGGGCAAAGAAACACTGAGAGCAACGGGGATAAAGAGAGTAATACTGAAACATATTTAAATATTTTTATATATGAAAAGTAGATGGCAAAAAAACAGGAAAATAAAGAACATTATTCAGACCAACCTGGAAGGTTATTTGGCATAGGTGTCCCAAAAAGCCAAAAATCCCTCAAATGCAACATAAGAGAAAATAAAAGTGCTAAATTATTCATGTAAATTTTTAGTGGCAGTTGTAGTCAGAAGAAGTTGAAGGCTACTGAGAGATTTGAGAGCTAATAGGCTAGAGATATGCAGTACATTTCTGGTTACCATATTTATCTGACCATGAGACCAATATATTAGTAACAGTCAGGGTCGGACTGGCCCGGCGGGAAACCGGGAAAAAACCCGGTGGGCCCCGACCCGTCATGGGCCCCCGCCGGGCCAGACCCCAATCGTGTTATTTAAAATAAAAAAAAAAGCCGGAGCGCCGTGCCGTCTGCGCATGCGCGCCAGCACCGCACCGTCTGCGCATGCGCACCAGCACCGCACAGAAGGAAAGGAGCGCACTGCACGGTAAAGTGCGGCTCAGCAAGGGGGGCCCTTGACAAAAGTCCCGGTGGGCCCCGGGCCCCCCAGTCCGACACTGGTAACAGTTTAATAACTGGCATCCTCCAAAATTAACAGGATGGTCAAAGCTTAGCGAACAAACCCATGTCATTAGGTCATCAACAGCTTGGAGAATTTAAAAGATATAATTCACTGTCACAGAATTCATAATAGAAAAAATGGTCTGATAATGATCTGTATGAACAAAGTGACATGGTGGGGTATGGTGAGTCATCAGAAATATCTAAATCTTGTTCTCCATCTCTGCATAAGTAGGAGAGTGGTCAGAATGAAAGAGGTAAAAGGGTAGAGAGAAGAATGAAAAAGTAAAAGAGTTGAAAGCAAAGGTTTTTCATGAAATATATAGAATATATTGTAATTTGTGCACTCAAAACATTCAGTATAAAAGCCTATTGAATATATGAAAGACGGTAACATGGATCTATTGTGTTTGCCAATATATGTAGATTGGGAGCCAAGAATATCTAGGATCAAATGTATCAGCAGGGCTCAAGAGCATGTGTGTCAAGCACAGAGTGATTTAAGTCTTGAATGATTGGCCATGGCACTAACCAATGGATAGATATGCATATTTTATGAAACCTCATACAGTTGCAATGCAGCAAAAATTGAAATAAGTATAGATCCTGTTGGTCCTTGAGTTTATTGGTCTGTTTAGGTGAAGAGGAAGAGAGGGAGGAACAGGAATCTGAGAGCTGGGAATCCATGCAGAATAAAGAGAGAAGAAAACATACAGTATAAATATATTACTAGACCAACCTGGTTATATTTCAAGCTCTACATTAAGCAAGGCCTTCATGATTAGCAACAAATGGTCTTATCGCCATGGTCAGGATCCATTGTAACACCAGCACCATTAATAAAGAATTCCCTACCATAAACACTCTATGACTTTGTTTTTTTTGTCTACTAAGACATGACTGTGAGAATAATCAGACTCTGGCTGATATGTGTTCTTGTACAGTGACATTTGTGCCGGTAAAATCAACGGGAAAAAACTGATTTGCCGTGAGCAAATTACAAGCACGTTTCCTATCGTTATCTGCTACCTAACTTTGCCCTTATCTTTGAAATGCTTTTTACTGGCAGTTCTTATAGCAAAGACCAAATCAAATAGCTGCCTTAAAAAGCTCATTAACCTACTGCTTACATTGTATGTCTGCTTTGTAATTACTGCACTGGGTGATGATCCTAAAACCTGCTTAAATTGTTTCTAGCTTGTATTTTTAATACTTAAGAAACCTCCAGTGTCGTGTACAAAATACGGTAAATAGTAATGCCTGGGAAAAAAACCCATTAGTGAATTGCATTCAAAGCAAAAACCAGGAAAAATTACATTACAGAGGGCTCATTTATAAAAAGTATTTGCAGTACACATTTGCATTTGAGTGCCCTGTACTAATATCCCATTTGTACACACTTTAGCACATAGGGCCTAAATGTCCCCATAGACGCAAAGATTTTTCTTTGGTGAACGACTGATTTTAGTGCAATCCAACCAATCCGTCAAATTATCGTGAAGTTAGTGGGAATCGAACGATCACACATTTTATGATTTTTCGTCTGACATCAGTCATAAGATTGAAGTACGGTTGCCAGATTTTGTACGTGAAATCCACTGGGCACAACACAAAATGCTTAGTCCATGCCCACTTTTTTTGTTCACACCCTATTTTTAGATTTCCTAAACAGCGGCTCTCCGCCAATGAATGGCTAGCTGAGATGATGAGAGATGTAATTGAGCACTAGCTTAAGAGCAAAACTAATGGTCGCTACTTTGAGCAGTCAAACACCATTTTGCTCTATGAGGTGTTAGAACTCAGCAGCAATACTGAGAATTCAGACATTCCTTTCATCATGATGGAATGATTCATAATAGAACAGAACTGGTAAGTATGAAAAGCACCTGTACAATAATTCATTGTAGGAGGTATTTCCCACTACTGTTCCTACGCTAAACTAAAGGACGTAGAACAAGATGCTGGGAGTTGTAAAATAACAGTAACTTTATTTTCACAGAGACCAACGTTTACCATACTACAGCCAATTAAATCTTCACAAAATTGAACATAGTTGTTAACAGGGAACCTGGCAACACATATATATCTACAGGGCTGAGCCCATGACACCAACTTTGCTAGACACTTTTGATAGATCCCAAGACTTCCTTGGTCTCCGCTGATACAATTTCCAGGGCCTACCACTACCCTTGTCCTGCTCACTTCAGCCCTGACTGACAGGGTTCCAGCTGGGAGGCTACTCCCACTCTCATTTTGGTGAGATTTTTAAGTGTCAATGCTCACTGGCCAGATGACATACTACTAAGCATGCTATAACACAGCAATCCTCTACTGGCTAAACCTCCACTTCTTTACTCTCTGAAGCTCTCGTTAGGTGCTTCTCCGATAGATGTTCCTCCCATGACCTACACCTTCTTTTATACCCTTTTAGCCACACCCATCTAGAACATACTAAGCATTTCCCTCTTTTCTTTAGCTCCTTCTATTGGTCGAGCACTAAACAATAAAGATTTACTCTAACTCTACACTACCATATAGTAGGCAAAAGAAGTAATAACCCTATTACCCCAACTTTTCTTGAAACTCTGCCCCTAGTCGTTAAACAACAGAGAAGACAACATATTTTCTAGTTAGGATCAAGTACAAGCTGCTGTTTTATTAATTTATTTTTACATTTTAATTATTTGAGTAAAGTTAAGTCAAAGGGAGGTGGCCTTCATGTAATTCTGTCTGGGTAATGGGTTTCTGGATAGGGGATCACATGCCTGTATTAATATTTTTTAATATTATATCTTTCTATTAAAAATGCCAAACAGTGAAAAGTTTTGCACAGTAGCGTTTGTCCCCATTTTTATGTTCTTCCTTTAGCATAGTATTTTTTCATTATGTCTCCTTTAGAACTTTTCAGATAAAAAACAAAAACTAATCATAACCACATTTCTGCCAAACGGATTCAAGGCTAGAGTACAACAAACACATATACTGCTGTCTTTTAATAAGAAACAAAGAACACCCCAAGGCTTTATTATTTATATCTAATGCAATGTTTTAAATAGTGGCCTGAAGATAAATCCACTCAAATTTTATAGCTTGCTTTGTGTAAAGTTAAAAGCAGCAACAAGAAAAAAAATAAACATTTATACGGACTATCAACCTCACATATATTTTGTTTTCAGTAGTAACTACATAAACATTTTTATTGTTTTCTTTTCTGTGGTTTTTTAACTCCTTTTTTTTTTTTACAAATGTATTTTTTGTTTTATAAGTCTTGTGCTTGTACAACTGTGGGTAAAATGTATACAGCATAGAAATGGATATAACCGTGCCTCAGTGGAATGTGGCACTTTAAAAGCAGAGAGAGTCTGCTGATGTAAAGGTAGTAAAAAAGACATTAATGACAAACTTTTTCCTGCCTGATATTAAAAATGTGTATTTAAAGAAAAGTTGGCAAACAATAATGATTTCATTAATTTTTATCACTTTTTGAAATTTGTCAAAAAAATAAAAAAAATGAAAACATGGCAGTGGAAAAAATTGCCAACCTGGCAAACTTTAATGGAAGCTAAGGTGGCCACCTGTCCAGTTTTAAATTGGACAGCCAAGTTTTTACACCTTCTGTCCAGTTCAAAACTGCCTGCCCCATTTTTAAAAGTCTGAAAACTGGGCAGACCTGTCCCCTGATGGTTTGCGCAATCTGGCCAATCACAGGCTGCCATGTCTTAACCCCACCCACAAACATAATTTGCCTGTCCCTTCACGCCAATGTTATCGCCCCCCACTTTGGATCACTATACCTTAAGTCTACTAAAAAATCACTTAAATATTAAACCCAATAGGAGTGTTTGTCTCTAGTAAGCATTAATCATATCTTACTTGGGATCTAGTTCTGGGTACTGATTTATTATTGTAGAGAAAAAGACAATTATTATTAAAAATTGCAATTATTTTATTATAATGGAGTCTATGGGAGACCTTCCTGTAATTCAGAGCATACTGGATAATGGGTTTCCAGATACCGAATCCTATACCTGTATACATAAATGCAAGATCTCCCAAAACTGTCATCAAATGACAGTATTAATTATAGGTATTAACTTAAATGTATATACTTATTACTAAAATGTGAAATGCAGAATAGCATTGAGGATCAAGGGTTATTGCCTAACTGGTTGCCGTATTGATGTCACCACCAAAAATGAACATTTATATAACAACTGTAATCCACACCAACTAAAGGTCTACATTGTTCATACAAATCAAAGGTGCAGGCCTGTATTAATGTAGGAAAGTATCTATTCTGATTAATGTACTCATAAATGTGCTAAAGGAAAGGTCAGATTACAGGTTGTATTCTTTTATAATGCCTCAAGAGAAAAGTTTGACACATGCCGTCCATGTGTGATACTAGACTTGTAATGGAGTCAGTGTAGCTTAACTGGCCTCTGGATTTAAAGAAGAAGAAAAACCAATCATATTTATGGACATTGGACTGGATTGGAAGGGACCACCACCCAAGTGACTGAATGAGTGCAAAACATTTTGGTAGTTTTTGGCAAGTGATTGGTTATTCTACCCACCAACAAGCTAATCCAAAATTATTTCATTCTTCACAGTGGCCATGATTTAATTTACCAAACATCAGGCCCATTTATCAAAGGTCAAATTTTGAATTAATGTGATTTTTTTTAAATTGAATATACTCACAATTCGACTAGGAGGTTATTTAAGAAAAAATGTGAATGTCTAGTATCCGATCTAGTGGTTCTGATCTGAAAATTTTAATCATATTCGATTGTATTCTCCAAAAAAAACCTTCAATGTCAGGAAGGCTATTAACTAATGATGGGCGAATAAATTCACCAGACATGGATTTCCGACGAATTTCCACGTTTTGCGATTAAATTCGCGAAACTGTGAAAAAAAAATCACACGTTAGAATAGTCGTGCGCATAAAAAATGTGTTGACGTCTATTGACTTCAATGCGATTCACCACAAATTCACCCATCACTACTACTAACATCTCCAAGTGGCTCAACGGACTTCTACCATTGACTTGTACATGAACTCGGCAGGTTTTAGGTGGCGAATATTCAAATTACGACTGTTTCCATGGTCAAAGTGTGATAAATCTCACATTCAAATTTATGTTCAAATAGGGGGATTAAAATTTGAATGTGTGAATTCTGAAACTCGAAAATTTGAATTTACTATTCGACCCTTGATAAATCTGCCCCTAAGTGACATCAGTTCCTCTCACTCTGATCAACTCTGATCTGCTCAATTTCTTTGTTCAGCACAAGTGCTAGATGACCATCTCGTTGTGACTTGCCAACAATATGCCCTCATTGTGTCCAACCTAAACATTAGAATGTCTTACAGTGGGGAAAGGTCCCATGACAAAGAGTCTGGATGTCACAAGTATTTCTGTACACATCAGTTACAGCCATTGTGTAATTATAGAGTCAAGATGATTTGAGTGCATACCTTGTTGGAGACATGATGGGGCCGATTCACCAAGGGTCGAATATCGAGGGTTAATTAACCCTCGATATTCGACTGGGAATTAAAATCCTTCGACTTCGAATATCGAAGTCGAAGGATTTTAGTGCAAATAATAATCCTTCGATCGAACGATTAAATCCTTCGAATCGAACGATTCGATGGATTTTGATCCAACGATCGAAGGATTATCCTTCGACCCAAAAAATTTAGGAAAGCCTATGGGGACCTTCCCCATAGGCTAACATTGACTTCGGTAGCTTTTAGATGGCGAACTGGGGGGTCGAAGTTTTTTCTTAAAGAGACAGTACTTTGACTATGGAATAGTCGAATAGTCGAACGATTTTTAGTTAGAATCCTTCGATTCGAAGTCAAAGTCATAGTCGAAGGTCGAAGTAGCCCTTTCGATGGTCGAAGTAGCCCAAAAAACACTTCGAAATTCGAAGTTTTTTTACTACTTCGAAGTTTTTTTTTAACTCGAAGTTAGTGAATCGGTCCCGATGGGTTTGTGACTGGGGAATGCCTTTGCTACTTTTTAATTATCAGGTACAGTTATCTATGGCATTATGTGTTCCACTAGTTTTTGTTGCCTTTGATTTGAGCTCAAGACATAGAATTAATTACTAGAAACACAAATGCAGATGGGATAACTGACCTTAGTACATGAAAATGTAACATTATTACCTCTCCCCATATAGAAGTGTGTTTTCTTATTATTAATGAATGCGCTAGTACTGTTGGGATATCTTCTCTCTGAGTAGCTTGCTTAGTGAGATCTTTGGTAGTGATTGGCAAATCTGACGCGTTTCGCTTTGCTGAAAATTCGCAAAACTACACTAACATCTCAAAATGAATTGAAATCAAAGGGCATTTTTCAACCCATACATTAGAGTCTATGGGGTTTTTTTTGCAGCGATACGTGGCAAAATATTTAGCTCATACCTAATAATGTGGCATGGTTTATTTCCCTAGTATTTCCTATACAGAGGAGTCAAACAGCAAAGATTGTCTCATCTCCGAATTTATTGCATTTCATAAAGTCCCATGGGCGGAATTATTAAGAAATGACAAATCATGACTTTGGTGACATGGATCTAATTTCATCTTAAAGGTGTTAATTGGGAGTGTTCTGTAAAAAAATAATTGCTGATAATTAGTGAAGAAAAGTATAACATCTAAGTACTAAATGAAAGTAATTTGACTGGATCTCGCTTTTTTAGCCTATATTTTAGGACTAGGGGAGAAATGTCCTAAAAGTCTGAAACTGGAAAAAAAATTGCATAACTGTAGCAAAAATGAGCGTTTCATAATGCAATATTCGTCATTAGACAATACTTATAAATCTGAATTGCACATAGCACAGTCTTAAGGTTTGCTTAAAAGTGGCATATTTTTTGCAGCACAATGTTTTAAAATAATTTCACTTGCGAATGGGGGGTGGTCAGAAAATACTTTTCTGGTTTGAAAAAACATTTGTGCAAAGGAAAAAGGATTGAACAACTGCCCTCGAGGCAGGTTGAATTTGAGTGTCATGTTCCCTGCCATTCTAGCCACTCCCCAACCTCTCCGTGCCATTCTTCCCACACGGGAAGCCACTTTTTTTAATATACTTTTGCTGACTGCGTGCACTCACTGTGAGGCAACAATGCTATGAAAATTAACCAAATCTTTGACTTTGACCAGATATAATATACATGTCTCCCTATGCACATTAATACATTCTTGTGTGCCATATACTTTTTTTTTCAAAAACATTGTTTTTAACTTTAATTTAATAATTCAGACAACCAAAAGCAGTATAGGAAATATCCATATTAGATAAGTAAATGAGAGATGAAACAAAATCTCAAATTACTTGACAATTAAATAAAACTATAAATATAACTAGTTCTTCTCTACCTAGTCTACCTAGAAAAATAGGAAATGGTTTATTTGAAAAATCATCTGAAATGAAATGTGAATAGAAACCATCACCTTAAAAAAAACTTTATTATTGGCATATGTTACTACCCATATACTTATGGATTAATGTTAATCTTTAAAATATAATTTAAATTAAAAAAACCCAATGATTTTTTGGGTCCCAGATCCATACCCAACAGTTCCTCTTAGACAAAGATTGGATAAATGAAGCAAAATATCTTCTAAAGATGGAGTGTGCCATTTTATAGCAGTTTGGTGAATCAACAATAATAATAAATTCTGGTAAATAAAAACAAAGAGCAATGTACTTTGGAAAAAACATGGTGCATTGTCCCATTTTTTGGCAACTAATATTTTTGTAATTTACTGCTGAATGTCTTCTCGTCAATTCTATTTTGAAACCTACACATTTTTTTATGAAAAATAAAATTGCCTTGATTTATTCTTATTTGTATATGTATAAGAATTTAGATTCACGTCGTAAATGTGCACATACAACAATTACTTTTATCAGGACTAGAGGGAAAATGTTGTTTTAGTCTGAAAGACAGAACATTCAGTTTGTCAGCTTAAGTACAAGTACTAGCCGGTTTCATACATTTTAAGAAAATTGGTAAGCACTGGGTTCTGTGAACAAAACGATATTTTAGTATTATAAAGTATGAACAGAGACAAACAATGTGCTCTAGATAAAGGGGAAAGGTCTGGTTATTCAGTGTTACAATGTATTTTCATGAGTGATAATAAGAACACTTGAAGCTTGTAAAAAGGAATATAGTAAGAATACATTATTCATTTTGAAGAAACAGATGTAGTTATCCTTGGCTGGAAAGTCAAAATTTAGGCGTTAGATGGAGAAAAGGCAAACATCCAATCTTAGTGGAAAAAAATATTCTTTGTCTAAGAAGTTGTTTCTGGGTAATTGATCAATATTATTAACACGTAGTATGAAATCACTTTATAGTGTACAATACTGCCAGGAGAATCACTTAACCTAAAGAAGTTCTTAAAACACTGAACTTTAAACAATTATTAGCAGAACAATGTACTCATAATTCACTGTTCCAATGCAATAAGATACCAATTAACATTTACCTAAGTGGTTATTTATGAACACAAGTGAATTGTACAAAATGCAATTCTGGACACAAATCATTGTGTTTTTCTACCCCTAACAAAGTGTTTTCCCCCATAATTTTATTGTAATTGCAGCCAAGTTACACCTGCTGCAATTGTTCCGGATGCAACAAAACAGACACAATTGCACTTGAGTTTTGATGCAGAGTCTGAATTCTGGGGATGCACCGAATCCAGGATTTGGTTCAGAATTCGGCCAGGATTCTGCCTTTTTCAGCAGTATTCGGATTCGGCCGAATCCTTCTGTCTGGCCAAACCGAATCCTAATTTGCCTATGCAAATTAGGGACAGAGCGGGAAATCACGTGACTTTTTGTCACAAAACAAGGAAATAAAAAATGTTTTCCCCTTCCCATCCCTTAATTTGCATATGCAAATTAGGATTTGGATTCGGTTCGGTATTTGGCCGAATCCTTCGTGAAGGATTCTGGGGTTCAGCCGAATCCAAAATAGTGGATTAGGTGCACGCCTACTGAATTCAGAGTGGAATTTGCATCCAACTTACTGATTTTAAGGGGCCGATTCATTAACTTTGAGTGAAGTATTCGAAGTTAAAAAACTTCGAATTCCGAAGTTTTTTTTGGGCTACTTCGACCATCAAATGGGCTACTTCGACCTTCGACTACGATTATCGAAGGATTCGAAGTAAAATTTGTTCGACTATTCGACCATTCGATAGTCGAAGTACTGTCTCTTTAAAAAAAACTTCAACCCCCTAGTTCGCCATCTAAAAGCTACCAAACTCAATGTTAGTCTATGGTACAGGTCCCCATAGGCTTGGCTAACTTTTTTTTCAGCCCCTTCCTCTAAAGTTCTAAAGGAAGGAGATATCTCGTTAGGAGATTTATCAAGGGTCGTATTTAGGGTATATTTATCAAAGAGTGAAGTTAGAGCTCTCCACAGTCCACAGAGTGAAATACCGCCTCTCTCCATTCATTTCTATGGGATTTTTAAAGGCATATTTATCAAATGGTGAACTTTCACTAGCACCCTTTGATAAATACGTCTTTAAAAATCCCATAGAAATTAGTGGAGAGAGCCGGTATTTCATTCTGCGGACTGTGGAGATCTCTAACTTCACTCTTTGATAAATATACCCATTAGAGTTCATGGGTGTTTTTTTAAACTACCATAAACTACCATGAACTGGAAATTCTACCAAAATTTGACCAACTGCAACGTATTTAAAAAATTTACATTTTTCAAAGTCGGGTGAATGGGATCGACCCGTAAACTCAAATCAAATTTGAATTGAATCTAATTTGAATCAAATCAAATTCTAATTTTTTTAAAAAACTTGAATCAAAATTTAACTATTCCCTTGTCGAATTTCACAAAAAAAACTTAAAAATTCGAATTTTAAAATTCAAAATTCGAATTCGAAATTAGAATTTTTACTTTGACCCTTCAGAAATCTGCCCCATAGATTACAACTGTGGTGCCATTTGTTGTATGTTGATTTGTGTTCTACTCCTAGACTCCTGTTATAATCCACAACCGGTTATACCAGTGAGCACCAGGGAGCGATCCTCTTCCGTCTTCCTCTTTCTTCACTCGGCTGCGCAGTAGAATGAAAAGCTGAACTTTAACTAAAATGTTGGCTATTTCATTTAACTATGCATGTGTTTGCCCTGGGAAATTTAAAGCAAGAAGAAGCCGGAAGGGGATTACTGGTTTGACTTGTTAAAATAAATACTTCCAGTTGAAGAAGCATTAATGGATCATGCATTAAAGCAACTGTTGTCTGTTCTTTCTGCTTTAATTGTCAGACCAGAGATGGTTGCCTTAAAAGTGAAACTTTAGAATTGTTCACTAAAGAATTGTTTTTTTTTCAGGTTTGTAATAATTTGTTGGAAAATTCTAGACTTTATACTGTCTGAACCTTTCTGTATCTCTCATTTGGGACATTGTAAGATGAATGTGACAAGCAGTGTTTTGGAATGATGGTGCCTCTGAACAAAAATGGAACTTATGAGTACAATACCTGGAGAACTGTCAAATCGACCAAATGACCGTTGGTGACATTCAATGTTACAGACTGAACCTTGTGACCTACATGTTTTGCTTTCAATCACTTGTACTGCAAGAAGATGAACGCCTTTGTACAGTATTTACAGTTTACATGGGTCTCTAAAGTTTCGGTAATACGGCAAATGAAATATTTACAAATGTTAATATAGACCAAATAAGTTCCAGATCTCTTGCAATTTATATGAATGGAGATAAGCAATGTCAGATTCCATAATATGTCATAATAAAATATTTGTTAACGAAAATGAATGTGTGTGTTTTTTTTTTTAAGATAAACGTTTACTAAAACTAATTTTTGTGTAGCAAAGTGCATTCTTATAATATTAAAATTTCAATATTGCAGATGAGGTTAAAATATACACACTTTCATCAAGTTTAAGCCTTTTTACTTGATCCAGTGGTAAAGAACACTTTCCTAAGCTGCCTCTGATTTGCTGCAAAAGGGTTAGAATCAAACTGCCAAGTTGCAGCAATGGATGCAAATTGTCATGCAGCATTATTTACCTATAACAACAAATCAGATGTTTTTAACAAACAAATGGATGTTTTTAAATGTAATTTTGAAATCTGACATGGGGCTAACATATTGTCAGTTTCCCAGGTGCCCCAGTCATGTGACTTGTGCTCTGATAAACTTCTGTCACTCTTTACTGCTGCGCTGCAAGTTGGAGTGATATCACCCCCCCAGCAGCCCATCATCAGAACAATGGAAATCTAACCTGATAACAGCTCCCTGTAGAACAATCAATAGTAAAATCCATGTCCCACTGCAACTCCTTCAGCCACATTGAATAGGAGAAACAATAGCCTGCCAGAAAGCAGTTCCATAGTGCAGCACTGGCTCTTCCTGAAAGCACATGACCAGGCAAGTGTCCTGAGATGGCACCTGCACACCAATATTACAACTAAAAAAAATATGCCTTTTGGTGCAGGAATCAAATTTTATATGGTAGAGTGAATTGTTTGCAGTGTAAACGGTATAATTGAGAATAAAAACAACATCATAAAGATCATGAGAGAATCCCTTTAAGGAAGGGGGACTCTCTATCACAAATTAAGGGAGGCCAACATCATCTTAATGCCCTTTCGTCTTACTGAACCATTAGCCCCAATGGAATTATCAACTGTTGGACCAATAATATCAATGACTGCGGTAGACTAAACTATCTGTGGGACACTCCAGGTAAATCCTGCCAGATGTGCCGCTAACTATTTTAAACTTATATCAATTCAATTATATAATCTATTCAAATACAACAATTACTATCAAAATGTAAGCATTAAGTTCATATGACATCTAATATGTTGATTTCATACATAAATAGAAAGATTATAGGGGTTATTTACTAAAATCCGAATGTAAAACCACAACCAAACTCCGATGCCAGATTCTAGCTTTATTATTAATTAAAAAACTCGATAAAATTGAGTGAAAACCAAAATTGCTCCAATTTTTTGGGCTTTATTTTCTAATCGCTAGATTTTTCAGATTGTTGCTCAAAGATACACCAAAAAGTTGGATTTTTGGGCTAGACCCAGAGCAGACCAAAAAACTTCAAATTCAGATGGTTATATGAAAGATAGTTATCTTCTCCTATTGACTTATACACAACCTAAACAGCTCTGAGATGGCAGTTTTTCGGATTTAGGCTTTTTGCAGAATCGGGTTTTAATAAATCACAAAAAAATTGAGGTTTTTTTTCCATGAGTTTTTGCCCCAAAAAGACAGTCCAGAAAAATTTGAGGTTTTGTAAATAACCCTCTATGTCTTGAAGATAGTGTTCCTTTAAGGTAATGTTTTCAAGTATACATTGCTGCTTGAGTGATGTCTACAGAAGGCTTATAGGTACCATACATACTCGAGTATAAGCCGAGTTTTTCAGCATCCAATATGTGCTGAAAAAGTCTACCTCATCTTATACCCGAGTCAGCGGGCAGTAGCTGATATTACAGTCACTTTTAATGATTCCTGTACCAACAGTTTGCTTAGGGAGAGACTGCAATATCACACAGCACCCTCTGTTGGTTATATGAAAGAATAACAGTGCACCCTCTGTTGGTTATATGAAAGAATAACAGTGACTGCAATATCACACAGCACCCTCTGTTGGTTATATAAAAGAATAACAGTGCGCCCTCTGTTGGTTATATGAAAGAATAACAGTGACTGCAATATCACACAGTGCCACCTGTTGGTTATATGAAAGAATAACAGTGACTGCAATATCACACAGCGCCATCTGTTGGTTATATGAAAGAATAACAGTGATGGCAATATCACACAGCGCCCTCTGTTTGTTATATGAAAGATTAACAGTGATGGCAATATCACACAGCACCCTCTGCACATGGTAGTGGGACAGTGGGACAATGCACACAGTAATCCGTTTGGCAATTGTCTGTCACCATCAACTTTGCACTGAAGTCCGGTTGATCGCTGGGGGGGCCGCTTTGGCAGAATGTGCACTGCTGGGAAACAGGGCTGTAGTTGTGTCTAGGCTTATACTCGAGTCAATAAGTTTTCCCAGTTTTCGTAGGTAAAATTAGGTACCTCGGGTCGGCTTATACTCGAGTATATACGGTACTAATTACCACCTTAATAGTAAGAAGAAAAGTGATCTTGAGGGTATCTAGCTTCCGATGATCTATGACTCAAGGCTTAAAGAACTGGTGGATCTTCTCTCTGTGAGATCAGTCAGAAGGCTTCATTCAATCAAGGTGTAGAGATGTCGCGAACTGTTCGCCGGCGAACTTGTTCGCGCGAACATCGGGTGTTCGCGCTCGCCGGAAGTTCGCGAACGTCGCGCGACGTTCGCCATTTTGGGTTCGCCATTGTTGGCGCTTTTTTTTGCCCTCTCACCCCAGACCAGCAGGTACATGGCAGCCAATCAGGAAGCTCTCCCCTGGACCACTCCCCTTCCCTATAAAAACCGAAGCCCTGCAGCGTTTTTTCACTCTGCCTGTGTGTGCTGAAGAGATAGTGTAGGGAGAGAGCTGCTGCCTGTTAGTGATTTCAGGGACAGTTGAAAGTTTGCTGGCTAGTAATCGTTTTGATACTGCTCTGTTATTGGAGGGACAGAAGTCTGCAGGGGTTTGAGGGACATTTAAGCTTAGGTAGCTTTGCTGGCTAGTAATCTACCTTCTACTGCAGTGCTCTGTATGTAGCTGCAGTGGGCAGCTGTCCTGCTTCTGATCTCATCTGCTGACTGCTGCAATAACAGTAGTCCTTGTAAGGACTGCTTTTATTTATTTTTTTGTTGTTTTACTACTACTACTACTACTACTATAAGAGCCCAGTGCTATTAGTCTAGCAGTGTTGGGGAGTGGGACTGGTATGCTAATCTGCTGCTCCTAGTAGTTCAGCAGCACCAACTTTAATTTTTTTTTTTTAATATTCATTTTTTTTTATTTTACTTTTTTTTATTTTACTACCGCTGTAGTAGTGTATAAGTTGACCTTTTAGGCATTATTTGCCCTGTAGGCATTATTTGCACACTGTTTTCTTCAACCCGCCATCTAGCTGTGTGACCTTGTTCACATTCTGTCTAAATATCCATAATATTACAGTCTCCAGAAAAAACAACGGAGTGACTTTTTTCAAGCAGCCATAATATATTTTACGTAATCCGTATCCACCGCTGTAGTAGTGTATACGTTGACCTTGTAGGCATTGTTTGCCCAGTTTTTTTGGCCGCAGCCACTGAAGCACAGAGGCCAGAAAAAATATGCCATATAAATGCTGAAAATAGTCATTTTTTGCCATACGTTGACTCAACGTATATGGCAAAAAATTACTATTTTCAGCATTTATATGGCATATTTTTTCTGGCAACTGTGCTTCAGTGGCTGCGACCAAAAAAACTGGGCAAACAATGCCTACAAGGTCAACGTATGGCAAAAAATGACTATTTTCAGCATTTATATGGCATATTTTTTCTGGCAACTGTGCTTCAGTGGCTGCAACCAAAAAAACTGGGCAAACAATGTCTACAAGGTCAACGTATGGCGAAAAATTACTATTTTCAGCATTTATATGGCATATTTTTTATGGCAACTGTGCTTCAGTGGCTGCGTCCAAAAAAACTGGGCAAACAATGCCTAAAAGGTCAACGTATGGCAGTTGTTTAAAGAGAACAGTAGATTACTAGCCAGCAAAGCTACCTAAGCTAAAATGTCCCTCAAATCCCTGCAGACTTCTGTCCCTCCAATACAGAGCAGTATCAAGCAGATTACTAGCCAGCAAACTTACTATCATCTGTCCCTGAAATCACTAACAGCTCTCCCCCTACACTATCTCTTCCAAGCACACACAGGCAGATTTTTCAGATACATTTTTGCCCTTGATTCCCCTCTGGCATGCCACTGTCCAGGTCGTTGCACCCTTTAAACAACTTTAAAATCATTTTTCTGGCCAGAAATGTCTTTTCTAGATGTTAAAGTTCGCCTTCCCATTGAAGTCTATGGGGTTCGCGAACCGTTCGCGAACCGCTCGCATTTTTGCGCAAGTTCGCGAATATGTTCGCGAACTTTTTTTCCGACGTTCGCTACATCCCTATCAAGGTGTCTGAAGATAGCTAGAAAAGTTGCTTAGAAGATTTTTTATATATCTAAGTATAGTTCTAATATACCTTTAGGAATGGTTTGGCATAGGAAGTGCTCCATATTTAAGTTCTCTATTTCTTATTGGCCTTTTGTTTTTTTTTACTGTACTGCTAAAAAAAAATCAACTCATTTTTGAAAGGTCAGGAATACTTGCTGCCATAGAACAGAAAACAGCTTTCTATGCTACCTAGGGTGCACCATTTACATAAGAATGAATTACTGATCAGTCTTCATCTAAATACGGTCCTGCTGTGATTACTGCAGGACAGGTAGGAGAAGCTCTCATCCAAGGAAAGGCATTTTATGCATTTCATCACTGACTCTATACAAAAGAGCTAACAATATATATATTGAGTAGTTCCAACAATCTGATTTGCTTGGGAATGTGAAAGATTTATGCAGTATGACTAACATTGCATGATACATGGGGAATAAAAGAGAAAGTTATCTCGGCTAGAGTTGTTCTCTTTAGTGCAGCCATGTTTTATCTGATCACAAGGCATTATATTAACAATTTGTTTGGACTTGATGTACAGTATATATTTCCAATCTTTTATTCCCCCACCTGTTAGCCGAAGTACTTTAAGCTAACCTGTATCTTCTGATAACTCAATTAATTAGGAGTAATAGTACAGTCTCTTTAAAACTTCAACCATTTACCATCTAAAACCTGCTGAATTGCTGTTTTAGCCTATGAGGGACCTCCTAGAACTTAGAAGTTTTTTGGTGCAAATACTTTGTTTCGAATTTGATCAAATGCACTAAAACTTAGATTCAAACAATTCGAATACAGCCTATTCACCCGAAGTTAAAAACTTTTTTTTTTTTCAATAAATTTCTATTGGTCTTCAAAATAATTAAAAAAAACATTACTTTGAAATTCGACCCTTGATAAATCTGCCCCTTAGGGTGTTATATATCAAAATTCAAATGTTAGAGTTTTTTATACCTCAAATGAACTCACAACTCGAATGATATTTAATTTAAGAAAAAAATAAATTTTACGAGTTGCTAATCCCAAAAATTTGAATTAATTGAGTTTTCTGCAAGGAAAAAACTTGAATCCCTCAAATTATTTGAGTCAGAAAAAAACATGAATATCATGAAGGCTATTAACATCTTCGTCTCACGCGACCGATTCCATTGACTTCTACATGACCTCAACAGGTTTTAGATGGTGCATTTTTGGATTCAAGTTACTTCCAAGGTCAGTGAAAAAAATCTCAATTTTTTTTAAAAAAAAAACTGAAAAATGTAGTTTTTTTAAAAGCGAAAATATGAGTTTTGACAAAAAAATCAACTCAAAAACTCGATTTTTTTTTTGTGGAAAACCAGAACCTTAATAAATAACCCCTTAAAAATTTTGAAACTTGGCCTTCATTATTAATCTTTACACATGAGGAATGTCTTGTAGAGAGACCAGCTTGACAGCAAAATCATCTTTTATCCCCCCAAACTGCCCAAAAACTTTACTAGGATATAGGTCATAGGTTTTGTATGAACATGTTGAATTTGTGCAAGTTGAAACCACCATAATAATCATGTGCCCCTAAGCAGCTCTTGGGTCTGCCGTGTCTGTTGCTGTTGATGGTTGATTTTGCGACTTTCTATATGTCAAGTTCATTAGTCTGCAAGTCATATCAAGGAGTTTGTGTTTTTTCTTGGTAATTGTGTTTTATATATCATAGGGACCATTTAATTCTAAACATAAATTGTATTTATCTGTTTATTTATGTTAGTTGTCCTGTGGCTGGTTTTTCATTCTTTTTAACAGTTTTTATTCAAACTTCTGATAGAGCTTATTTATAGGCATTGGCAAAAAATGGGTTCAACGGAGAGCACATATTGTTGCGATTCATTAAGGAACTTGCATCTAAACAATTCCTCTTCTGATTAATGCTAATCAAATGAAGTTGGATGCAATGAATGCAACTGAAACCTGCAGCTACCATAACCTTCAACTTGGTGGTACTTCCAGGTTTCAATTTCATTGCATCCAACTCTGAGCATGGTGGCAATTACACTGGAATTATGGGTAAAACGCATGGCATGTGCAAGTCGAAATTGCACATTGCACTTATATCTAATTGTTTGGATACTTGATTATATATGTGCCCATGGCTTATAGGCGTCCGCCTATTTACCTTTTAGTATATTATCTTATTTGCATCCAGAGCAGAAAGATACATTGGTAGTAGCATGGCTTATATTTAGTAATCATATTTTTTCTGGTGCCATTTAAGACGTGTCCTAGTGATTTTATTGTGGTATTGGTCATATGTTATGTAATAAAAATGTCCCTGATGCAATAAGCCACAGCGACCAATCAGCAAATTGGTTTTACTAGACTGTTGTAGTAAGAAGCAAACATCTGACAGGGGCTGGCTTGGCTCATGAAAGTGCATATTATATTAAGAAAAAATAAATCCAAACCACGCCAAAAAAAATTTACTTTAAAGGATCAAAAAATTAAAAAGTATAATTTTTACAACAAAAAGTAAAAAGTATTTTATTACATATACTGACATATATACAATACATATAATGCCTATTTTCCTTTTTTTTCAACCCAGTGGATGACCACAACATTTCTGTGTATTCATTAGAAATATATATCTATTATATGTGCCATCTGAGTACATCCTGCTCTGTCCGATTTGCTTAGTTAGTTAGTTTCCTTTGTATTTTGACAGTGATTCGTTGGAACTGTTTAGATATTAAAGTGAAAGGTAACTGGTTATTATTTATCAGATAAATGGATTGTGCTGTCTCTCCATGAGTTAGGAGGATCCGATGCTCATTTTTTCAAGGCAGATCATCTATGAATTTACTTGCTCGCATTTCAGACAAGTTAACATGACATTTCCATCCTAACACTGAACTATGGTTCATAAATGGAATTAAAATGATGTCCTTTTGTGCTGCCGATTGCATTTTATTATTAATGTGCTTTAGAGATTCTGTAATGATAAATGACTAACAGAATGATATGATCTCCAGACCTATGTCTTTAGCACAGCAATATAAATTAATCACTGGTTAAATAATAGTTGCCAGGAAAGACAAGTTTCATGCAAAAAAAACCTTTTCAGTGGCACAGCATGTTTAGTTAGCAGGGCTTTTTCACTATTACCAATTCCTATAAAGCTAATGTGAATCTTTATAACTCATAATCATTTTAAATCAGTGTCCAATCCATACTATGGTATTAAAAAGCAGAATGTTATATTGTCCTTTTACTTTTGAAGACTGGAATAAACATATTGTGACAAGAGTCTTCAAATATACTGTAAAAGACGTTAGTATCAGAATGAGTGGCAAAGAGTAAGTAAGTGGTTGAGACAGAAAGACGGATAATGGACCAGATCATTTCATGAACAGTGAAGAAATTACCTGCAATACAGGAATGGGATCCGTTATCCAGAAACCCATTATCTAGAAATCTCCGAATTACCGAATGCCGGTCTCCCATAGACTCCATTTTATCCAAATAATCCAAATTATTAAAAATGATTTCCTTTTTCTCTGTAATAATAAAACAGTACCTTGTACTTGATCCAAACTAAGATATGCTTAATCCTTATTGGAAGCCGATTCACTAACTTCGAGTGAAGGATTCGAAGTAAAAAAACTTCGAATTTTGAAGTGTTTTTTGGGCTACTTCGACCATCGAATGGGCTACTACGACCTTCAACTACGACTACAACTTCGAATCGAACTATTCGAACTAAAAATCGTTCGACCATTCGACCATTCGATAGTCGAAGTACTGTCTATTTAAGAAAAAACTTCGACCACCTAGTTCGCCATCTAAAAGCTACCGAACTCAATGTTAGCCTATGGGGAAGGTACCCATAGGCTTGCCTAAGTTTTTTTGATCGAAGGATATTCCTTCGATCGTTGGATTAAAATCTTTCGAATCGTTCGTTTGAAGGAATAATCCTTCGATCGTTCGATCGCACTATTTGCGCTAAAATCCTTCGACTTCGATATTCAAACTCGAAGGATTTTAATTCCCAGTCGAATATCGAGGGTTAATTAACCCTCGATATTCGACCCTTTGTGAATCGGCCCCTTAATGTTTACAGGATTTTCTAGTAGACTTAAGGTATGAAGATCCAATTTAAGGAAAGATCTGTTATCCAGATAACCCCAGGTTTACTCCAGACCATGTGATCTAAAGCATTATTTAATTCTAGGATATAAAATAATAATTATCTATCCCATCGTTATTGTTCATAGGCTAAATAATAAACTGATATTGGACATATTTTTTTAAATCCCGCTATTTATCTGTAGAACATTGATTTGCTTAGACCATGTGATCTAAAGCACTATGAAATTCTAGAATATAAAATGATAGTTACAGGAGCCCATTTGTATTACCATGGTGATCTGTAATCCACTCAGCTAGGATTACTTCACTGTCACCTTTAACTGTCACCAATGATACCTTCTTCTACAGCTGTTTCATCGTGTTTCAAGTTTATGCCTTTTCAAAAAATGGATCCAGTATTGGGTTTTTATTATACAGCTTTTTATGTCTGGGTGACAGGTCCCCTTTAACATGATTCATAAGCAATGTTTTTGAGAAACTAGAGACAAAGAAAATCACTTAACTGAAGTTTTAATGAAGCAGTTATATATTTTAAATGGAAAAGTTTGGGATGAGTGTTTGCCTTTAACTATAATAATATTATAGGAAACTATAGTTTAACTTTGCTTTTACAGACTTTGATAAGAAAACATCAATGCAATTTATAAGTTACAATTGTAATCTGTCAAAACACAGCAATGATCTTTAGAACGAAGCTGTCATTTATTCCTGTATATTCCCGTTATTGATTTCAAGCCCAACTGTCTTGTAATATTGCACATTCTATATATAAACTCCGTCACAACACTTTCTGTTGTGACAAATCATTTATCTCATTTCCCCATAAAAAATAACAGAACATTTGCAAATGTTTGCCCATCTTGGTATGTATTGATAACCGATCTGAACAGCCAGATCTAAATTAATAAAAAAAAAAGTCTCTTAAGTCTTGCTATGCTATATTTGACATGTGGTATCAATATGGATAAATCTCTAATAAAGAATATGAGGTTTAAAGATTTGTTACTCCGAAGAAATCAGAATTAGTTTTTTCCCAAAAGCAAGGAAGCAGTATAAAGTATTCCCCTACTGGTATGGATAACAGCTGTGAAAATTAAGTTGCAGAGTACTAAACTGTACAATCTCTTGATGAAGAACTAGCAGGGGTGAAGGGTAGATTTATTGACATATACTGAATGATATGATATTTGGAACTTGTAGTTTATGTAAGGTAATTCTTGTTCCCTAGTCCCTTAAAGAGGAGGAAGCACATTGTTCTGTCTTCTTGGACTTCACCAGGTGTTGGTCATCGGTGCTGCTGAAGAGCTTGAGTCAGAAGGCCTCAGTGGGAACATTAAGCCCTAAAAAACCTAAGAGAAGCATGGACAAACTTGGCAATCTGGGTAGCTAAGTGGTAGATGAGCTTCAACGTTGATATATGTAAGAAGCAGGAAGAGGCAGCAAGATATTTTCCTGTATTGAAAGAGGTATAGATTCATGGAAGGAAAGGGTCATACGCTCTATTTAAAAAGCAATTAAAAGTCCCAGTATAGAGTATGCAGCACAGTTTTGGTCTTCAAATCTTAAAAATGATGTTGATGAAATGAAGAAAGACCAAAGAATAGCTTCTAAGTTTTCCTCTCATATATGAGGGAAAAGTTGTTTACCCTGGAGAAAAAGTGATTGGGGGATATATGTACAAGAAGACCATAAAATAAACTCTTGGATGCTTTGTTCACCAGTAGGGCCTTCCAAAAGACACTAGTACTTCCATTCAGTTTAGAAAAAGGAGGTTCTTAAGATGCAGAAAGGATTCTTTACAGAGGGAAGTTACGAAACTCTCTCTTTGAGGCTGTTGTGTTGACATAGTTTCACAAAAGGGTTGGATATGTTTTATTACAAATAAAGTAAGACTATACCAAGTTCATGAAATTAACTCTAGTAAAAATTTGATCCAAGGACTGGTCCAATCAAGTAACCACCCCCCACCCCAGGCAAACTGAGAGACTGCAGATGGGTTTTTTGCCTTACTCTGAATCCTCTACTAGCAAAAAGGGTAAAATGCATCCACTGTGTATGTTACAACAGCCACGGAGGTGGTAATAAACATTATTTTTAAGTTATTGGTTAATAAGATTGAACAGTAACAGGACATTGTATGCAGTCATAATAAATTAGTTAATATGTGTATGCTTGTCAAAGAATTTAGTTTTTTATATTTAAAAATACATTTTCATATATTATTACACAGTTTGACATCTCTCCCACTTTCATATGTCTGTATTTCAATTGCATTGTACATTATTAATGATGTACTTGTGAACCAAGCCTTTATGACTGCGCCAAATCACTTGCATCATGGAGAATGTCCATTTACAAAAGTGAAAGTGACTTTGATCTGGAATTGTCAGTATTGATTTTATTTGCTCTCTCTGATCTTCTACCTAAGATTTCATCCTGGTGTTTTCGACAGGCTTTTAAGTCTAAAGCACTCTGTGTTGCTAGTCAGTAAAAGCCATATTTAGGTGAACAGAAGGAATGGCTCAATTGAAAAACAAGTGAATGAAAGAACAAAATGACAAAGTACATAAGAAGAGAAGAGACACTTCAAGCCTTTAAACAAAATGATCAAGTTTATCTGTGAGGACACGCAATGATATACAGCAAATGACTTCTAGTAGAAGATAAAATAAACAGCATTATCTAGAAACTGCTATTTGAGGGATCAGAAAGAGAGAGGAAAGTATTGCTCTGAATCTCATTGCCAAGAATGACTATCCATCTGCTACGAAACACACTTCCACTGCAAATAAATACGAAAAAATGAAAAAGTGAAGCGAATGAAAGTATTTGCCAGGAGATACAGGATCGACCTACGTGTACCCCTTTAACTAAAACTATAACTTCTTATATTAGAGGCACCCATTCAGTAGCCCTTTAACTGTTGTTGAACTGCAACTGCCACATCCGTCACATTGTTGTACTGCAACTGGCAACAATTGATAGAGATTTTACTTTAAGTGAGATATCATGTTCAGAATTCTAGACTTCTAACTGTAGTTTGCTGAAACAGGCATGCGACAATATGCCCACGTGCGTTTGATGTTATAGTATACCATGGGGTAGATTTACTAAAGGGCTAATTGGCTATCGCTAGCGACTTTTCACCAGCGTTGTCACCTGCAGGGACATTGTCAATTTACTAATGGGCGCAGGCAACAATGCGCTAGAGACTGGCACTAGCGGTCATTTGCACTCTATCGCCAGGCGACTTTTTGCTCTGGCGAACAGACCCTACTCTACAAATTCACTAAAGTGCGGATTTTACTGAACCAGGCGAAGTGCATTAAAGTAGCTAGATCTTCCTCAATCTTCTGTCACTTACATTATATTCTGTGAGCCAAAAATGCGTCAAAGTCCAAAAAAACGCTGGTGTCTTTTCCTATTTTCAGCCTGATTGCCTGCAAAAGACCTAACAAACTTTTTTTTGGGTAACCGGTTTTTCCCTTACATTTGCAAACATATGGAACATTAATTTTACAGTGGGCACATGTGTAGGGCATTAGAAGTGTAATTTGTAAGTATAGAAGTATTAAATGCACACTTATTTAAGGAAAAAAAATGTAAAAATGTCAACTTGAATGCAATCTTGAAAAATTTAACAAAAAAAGCTTGAAATTTGAAAATACAACTCCCATTGATTTCTACATGAACTCATCGGCTTTTAAATGCCAACAAATTTTATTATAGATTTTGAATTCACAATGTACTTAAATCGGAGCATATTTAAATGTTGATAATTTACCGTTAAGTGACAATGGAAATGAATGTGCAAAGTGCCACAGGTCTAGTAAAACATAGCAACCAATCAGCATATAGCATTTACATATTAGCTGGAATGAGTGCTATGGATTACTAGGTGTGGACAAATGGTGGCCTTTTTATTATATTATCCAACTGGTGTCCACCATGTTTAAGGATATTTTTTAAAACTTGTTATTGACCAGTATAATTTTCAAGAAGAACTTTATCTTAAATAATACATGAATGTAGGTTTTGACAATGTAAACACTATGGGGCAAATTCACCAAGGGTCGAATATCAAGGGTTAATTAACCCTCGATATTAGACTGGGAATTAAAATCCTTTGACTTCGAATATCAAAGTCGAAGGATTTTAGCGCAAATAGTTCAATCGAACGATCGAAGGAATAATCCTTCGATCCAACGATTAAATCCTTCGAATCGAACAATTCGAAGGATTTTAATCCAACGATTGAAGGATTATCCTTCGACCAAAAAAACTTAGGCAAGCCTATGGGGACCTTCCCCATAGGCTAACATTGGGTTCGGTAGGTTTTAGATGGTGAACTAGGGAGTTGAAGTTTTTTCTTAAAGAGACAGTACTTCGACTATCGAATGGTTGAATAGTCGAACGATTTTTAGATCGAATCCTTCGATTCAAAGTCGAAGTCGTGGTCGAAGGTCGAAGTAGCCCATTCGATGGTCGAAGTAGCCCAAAAAACACTTTGAAATTCTAAGTTTTTTTACTTCGAATCCTTCACTCGAGCCTGGTGAATTGGCCCCTATGTATTAGGGGGAAAATGCATTTTCCATGATCCCTAAGTGGATCAGTAGATGATTCTTCAGCTGTTGTTGAGCAGTCTTTATATTTTTTCCCATTGGTCTGCCAAGATATGGATGATTTTAAATATATTTTCTAATGTACAATATGCTTTATTCGTATCAAAGCAATTTTTAAAAGCTACCGTCATTTTACAATAAGCACATAATATGTTACTGTACGACGCAAAGCTAAACACTCTAGATTAGTTGGAACGTGACCAGTTCTTGCTGGAATCCTGGATTTCTAACTTCTTTCCTGAACAGAAGTCATTTATCAAACTTGATATCCAGCTGCCTAAAAATGTACTAGCATTCCTCAGTATTGTTCTTTGAAAAAAGCTCACTGTTATACTTTGTATACCAAACACGCTTTCATATCCTTGACAGATTGCTCATAGAGGGATCTTGGACAGAGATGAACATTATTTTAGTGCGAGATACATTTCCAGACCGAAATTTTTATCATAATACTGACTTACTCTATCTTGCTGGTTGACCACCTTTAATAGATTCTAAAACATTTTAACATTTCCAGACAGGAGCTGCAACAAATAAATGTTTGTGGCCTATGTTAAAGTGACTGTAAAGGAAATCAGTAGACAGAGAATGAGACAATATAAAGTCTTGCTGGCAGTTCTTAGAGTTGCAATATTCTGCTTTACTTTTATCACTCCAATAGTTAAGGCACAGGTATGGAATTCGTTATCTGAAAACCCATTATCCAGAAAGCTCCGAATTACAAGAAGGTTGTCTCCCATAGACTGCATTTTATCCAAATAAGTCACGTTTTTAAAAAGTTATTTTCTTTTTCTCTGTAATAATAATAAAACAGTACCTTGTACTTCATCCGAACCGATATATAATTAATTGTTACAAATTCGACTTCGACCATTCGCCATTAAAAAATAGTTGAATTTGAATTCTTAAAGGGACAGTACATGATAAATTTCGAAATTCTTATTTTTTAAAAATCCTAATTGAATTTGGACTATTACCTAGTCGAAGTACACAAAAACAACTCGAAATTTGAATTTTTTAAATTCGAAGATTCACATTTGATTCACCTTTGATAAATCTGCCCCTTAATGTATGAAACTCCAAATAACAGAAAGATCCAGTATCCAGAAAACCACAAGTCCTAAGTATTCTGCTTAACAGATTCTATACCTGTACATTATGGGACAGATTTATCAAAGATCGAAGTGAATTTTCGAATGAAAAAACGTTGAATATTCGACCATTCAAAAATCGAAGTACTGTCTCTTTAAAAAACTATGACACTTCGCCACTTTAAACGTGCCGAATTGCTATATTAGCATATGGGGACCTCCTAGAACCCAGAAATTTGGCTAAATTTTAAAA
This sequence comes from Xenopus laevis, assembly GCF_017654675.1. Classification (NCBI taxonomy): domain Eukaryota; kingdom Metazoa; phylum Chordata; class Amphibia; order Anura; family Pipidae; genus Xenopus; species Xenopus laevis. The sequence goes on along the minus strand of NC_054371.1, from coordinate 32,907,617 downwards.
AGTCGAAGTTTTAAGTAGTTCGATCGATTCGAACAATTGCTACGATCGATCAAACGATTTTACTTTGACCACAAACGCTCAAAAAATTCAAAAAGAAAAGTTCGACTGTAGAATTTGGCCAATTCAAGGCCAAATTTCGAAGTTTTTTTAAATCTGCCCCTAGATGTGATAACATAAACCGCGAGCACTCACCCGCACCTGTCCACGCGGGTCCAGATAATACCTGTGCTGCAACGTCACGTCCCCGGATCCAGACGAACTTGGTAAAAGTGTAAGTGAAGCATTTCGTGGCATCTCGCCACTTCCTCAGAAGCTTCTGAGGAAGTGAGAAGCCACGAAACGCGTCAAGCGTGGGCGAGATGTCACATTCAGGAAATTAACTTATGTTTTTAATGGATTTTCAATAAACAAAGTTTTAATTACTCCAGTCACCGTGTGCTCTGTACTACTGCTTATATCTATACCTGTACATTATCTGAATACAAAGGAAGCCTCTTAAAAAGTTTTGCTTCTCTTTAGGCTACTGTCAGTTTATCTGTGTCAGTCATGTGATTTCCAACAAGGCCCTTTTAATAGTACAAGTGATCTCATACTTAAGTGATTATCCATTTCTAAGGTGATTGTACTAGCAAATACATTAGATAGTTCCAAGAAAAAGTTAGATGCCTTTGTAGCACATGCATTAATTCAAGGTGACTAATGTTAATGCTCAATACAATGATATCCAGGGAGGGGTTCATTAGATCATCTTGACAGTCAAGTGGATTTACTTAGGCAAAAGGTTGAACTTGATGGACATATTTCCATCCTCAACTATTATGTAATAATATACAAACGTATCCTATCAATGAAGTATAACTCAAGGGCAAATTAGATAATAATAATAATAATATGAAGGGATCATTGTTCTCCTTTAAAAAGAAGATGATACAAATGTCAGATTTATGCGGATAATTTTGTTTCGAGAGGTGAGATTGGTGTTGAATAATAAGATCAATGGGGCAGGAAAATGTTAGTGAGGTATGTGACATTTAAATTTGCAGATTAATAATCCTGGAGGAGCTGGATTCAATTCAAATAAAGAGAAGAATAAAAAGCAGAATGAAAAGGTGGTATGGATGTGTGCCATGAAAATTCATTGGAGATAACTAGAAGGAAACAAGAGCCTCTTGGGATTCAAATAGATATGATAATGACCAATTCAAATAAGGGGGCTTAACACAATTAGGAAATCTTAACATTGTGCAGAAAAATTGCATCCATCACATGCTATTCACAAATACATGCTCCTCTAATCTTACACCAAATTTCTGGTTGCATCCACTTTGCTAAATAGGGTGTAAGGTATAAAGAGGGAAAGAAGGATTTAACACCTGCCTTGTAACTTATTGGAACTTACTTGCACTCATATGAATCATATGCTAAGCCTCAATTTAGGGTACAAGTCTGAAATGGTATGTCGTGCACAAAGTGTTGCCCATGCTACATTGCAGTTATTTAAATTTTTAAATTTTGGGAAAACGTGTAAATTACAGATCCAATAACAGGTCTGAGGTGGTTAATGTTATGAAGATGGCCCACGGGTTACCGAGAATGATAGAGTTGTTATTATTAATATGGCTCAGAACTAAGAGTTAAAATTTGAATTTCATCTTTTTCTTTCATTGAAATAGTCCAAGCCCATTAGATAAGAAAAATGTGACATGCAACCTTGCTCCATCTGTAAGTACCAATACAGTACATGCAATCCTCATGGACATAATAACTCTGGGTACATTTCATATTAGCATCACAGGAATACGAGCCATCCTATCTGAAATATCCTATTAGGGTAGGTGCAGAAAAGACAGATGACTGTGAGCCATGCTGTCTTTCATGAAAAAAAAGATTGAGGAATGTTCTAAATTGTTCCCTATTTTACTGGTTATTAAGTTGTAGCACGTTTATGGTCATACAATTTGCGAATATACACTATAGGGTTCATTCACAATGTCCCATGTAGTGTGCAAAGTGAAAAAAAGAGTGCAATCAACCATTTTTTGCATTTTGCCCATTGTGGACTGCACCTAGAATCCACCTTTTGGGGGAAGGAGGCACATACAGTATATGTCCCCCCTACTGCCCCTCAGGGGCCATATATCAACACTGCTGTTCTGGTTTTATTTTTATAAGCTGGCTTTACACTACTTAGTTGAAGTATCTTTAAAAAATGAGTCCCCTGACCAAAGTATTGGTCTCAGGCTCTGATCATCTCTCTTTAGAGGAGAGATTTCCAAGATCTTTAAGCATTAAATGGAATGGTTTAGGGTGTTAATATCATTTGGAAGTTTGACCTTCCTTCCTTCCTTCCTTCCTTCCTTCCTTCATTCCTTCCTGTGTAATAAGTCTGGGAGGGAGAATTTCAAGGCAAATACACTATAATATGATTTAGACTGATCAGACCAAGCTTGCTTCACATACAAAAAGGAGATTGATTAATGCATGATGCTGAGTCTAAAGGGGCCATTTATTAAACTTCAAATTTATCTGGTTGAATCTTTAAAGGAGAAAACATTCATAATACCCCAATAGCTGCTAAAATCAGAATCTGAAAATGCTCTCAAACCTGTTGAGGTCATGTAGAAGTCAATGGCAGATATCCCCAAAGTTGTTTCTTTATCTGTGATCTGTACTGGATGATAAAGTCTAGTTTTCGCAGCTTCAATTCGATAAACATTCGAGTTTTTGGAGTGTCAGTCGTACAATATGGGTTTGAAATATTTTATTTGGTTTTCACAATAAACCATAAAAATCAATATGATAACAAATAGTATGCAGAATAAGAGGATTAATACAATGACATATTAAACAGAATGTATAATTTACAATGAAATAATATGCAAAATAAAATAGAAACTAACAAGAACTATCACTAACTAAGCCAGTGGACGCATTGACATTCTTAAAAGTACAATATGATTCGATTTTGTCTCAACCCTTTTTGGTTCCACTTTTTCAAGAAGAATTATTGATAAATGAGTTCAATTTGTGGATGAGTGTTTGATCGACTTTGATTTAATAAAAAACTGAGATAAACTCAAGTTATAGTAAATAACCCCCTAAGTACCAGCAATATCCCAGCATACCACACCACAACAGATGATCTGTTTGAATGACAATTGGTAAAAGCCCCTAACTCTTTATTTACCCCTCGGTGCAGATTCTGTCCACCAGAGTTCACGGGTGCTATCTTCTTCTGTTCGGTAATCTTCGGGTCTTCTTCCGGTGCTTCGGCAACTCTGTGACTTTCGCCGCTTGCGCAGTTGTCGGGACTCCACTCTATTCCCAACGATTACCGAAGAGAAGACGATGGCATCCATGAACTCCGATGCCCTGAATCTGAGGGGTAAGTAAAGAGTTAGGGGCATTTACCACCTAGGCTGGGGGTCTCTATGTAGAGTAGGGGTTTTTCTTAGCAAGGGTTTGGTTCTCCTTTAAAGGAGAACTAAACCCCCCTAGTAACTAAAGCCCCCCTGTCTGTTAACTTTTTTTTTCAGTGGGAGGAATAGGGAAGGGGGGTGATGGCAGGCAGTTAAAGGGGGGCTTTTGCTACTAAGGGGATTTAGTTCTTCTCTAATGTTTGTAAGCCATGTATTTTATGATGAAACAGCAAAGTACTGTGCCACTACATTGGTTGAATATATATGCCTAAAGTAATATTGCATTGACAGAATCAGTAGGGATAGTTGTAATGGCAAATATAGAGGAATCTTCACAACGATGCAGCATAATTGGCTTTATTGGTAAAATCCTGTATTGCGGCTATTCTGTACACTAAACTTCTATGAACGATATCTGGGTAAGCAGGCTGACATAGCTATACATATAACTGCAGGAGATCAAAACATTCATCAATGAACGCTATATTTTTTATTTCTTTGTATATATTGTTGGCAGAAGTATGAACAACACAGTTCTTTTAGTGTAACAGAGTGTAAGAAGTTAAAGATTACTTTGCTGTGCAGAAGTCCATTGCCCCCAGTAGACAAAAGGTTAATGTAAAATCATTCTGAAAGAGCAAGCTTGTGGAAGGATTTTTCTCTGCCACTATGTTTTATGCGGAATGAAATCTTGCACACAAAAAAAAAGACTGGATTGAAATTTGCAAATTTGCAGAAAGGCAGAGTAATCTTGCTTGGGGAGAGCAGAAGGAGCCATCTGTACTGAGCAGATAGAAATAATGTGAAGATCTCAAAGGTCTCCCTGTCTCCTCCTGTCTAGTCTATTCACCTGCATCTGAGTGGTGAGATTTCTCAGTGCAAAGTCTGCACACTTTGGGAATTCATAGCCGTTAGAATAATACAGAATTACCATGGATTAGACAAACGGCATGCACATTTTTCCTTGTCACATTCGTTAAAAAAGATGAAAGGATAAAAGGACAAATAAAAGCAATAATGAATTAGCCATGGTGCTATGGTGCTATGATTTTAAAACCACAAACATGATTGAAGCCTCTATTGTTGGCCTGTTTTCAATGATGAGTTGTAACCTCCAGGGTCATTGAGGTACTTTCAGTCACAAGCATTATTAAATCTGTTTATCCTAAACCATTGCGATTCTTGTTACCTCCTAGAACAGCTAAAATACCTGAATTAAACATGTCCAAAAAAAATAAATATGACAAGACTTCAGAAAAAGGAACAGTATATTCTTGCTTCATTCACCAGTGACGATAATAGTGTGATTATTATTACGTTACATGACACTAATTACAGGGTTTAAAGTGTTATGTTTAAGAAATCTCTTTCTTTGCGGGTTATTTACTAAGAGGGTTATTTATTACTTTATTATTTTCTGGTCGGCTTTTTGGAGCAAAAACTAGAACTAGAGAGTTATTATACCCCGATGCTGCAAAAAGACAGAATTCACCATCTCAAACCCGTCTAGGTCATGTATAAGTCAATGGAAGATGTCCCTACCCCAATTTGAAGATATTGTGGTCCGAGCTGGGTTTAGTCGGATAATCAAAAAAATTCACAGTTTTCAGGAAAAACAAAAAAATCGAGCAATTTAAGAGAAAGGTCTGAAAAAATTGTACAATTCTGGTTTTCGTTCGAGTTTTTACCCGAATAACTCGAGTTATTTTAATGATAAATAAGCTAAAATTGGGGATGGGAGTTTGGTCAAGCTTTTTTTTTTATTAAAATAAGATACAATGAGATACAATTGGATTTTAGCAGCTTTGGAGTGTAATAAATCCTGAAAAATTCAAGTTTTTTTTTTGTCTAAACATTTGAGTTTCCCCCTAAACACCTTGACCAGAAAAAATCAAGGCTTCATAAATAGACCCCTAGGTATGATTTCTACTCTTTGTATATTACTGCAAAGTAAAAAATATAACTTTGCTTTAATGCCAAAAAAAGTGGTGTCAACCACTATTGACTGTGTTGGAATTACCTAAAAATCATTAAATTTTCCACCAAGACCAGATGTAGCCAGTAGAATTGACCCTTGTTGTACAGTTGCTAATTCTGACTAGAAAAGCAGAGCAACCCCCAAGGCCAGTGACGTAACTAGACACCAAGGGGCCCGGTGCATAAATTTGCAACTGCCCCCCCCCATACCATTTATAAGTATTATGGTTTGTCACCTACTCAGGTGAAGCTGGGATGCCCAAACATTAAGTGCCAAACAATGTGAATATATGGTCAGTGATAGAGACCCATCTAATGGAATGACAACAGCACTGTCAATTTCTTTGAAGTGATTTAGTCCCAAATTATACACTCAAGTAGGGTGATTTATTAAGGCATATTTAGGCAAGACTGAATGCGTTATGGTACCAGTTGGAAAAGCAAAGTTGGATCAAACAAGCATTGCATTAATCCCTAAAAAAATCTAATTCTAGAACCTTCAGGGCCACAGCCATTCTAAATCAATTTATATTTTCTTTATCCTCTCAGACACAACATAGCAGAATGTCAAGTTCCATAAAGATAAATTGCATTACAAAACTGCACTGTCACCAAATTCCTGGCTGCAAGCAGGTGCGCTGAGTCGACCGTGGTGCTGGTGCTGTGGTGCATGTGGGCCTGTGGCGCAGCAGCTGGGAGAAGGCTGGTGGAAAATGGTCGGACCCGGACGGTCCCAACCAGACAGTCATCTCACCCACGTCGGCAACATTGTGTCGCGTTGGCGTTGCGGTCCGACGGTCCATCATCATGAGTCGCCAATATGTGTGCACTGCGCAACGCAGCCTGTGCTCTCCGGCTGGACCATGCATAAAAAGAAATGGGGGTGTACTGAGTTCCAGACCAGCCAGCCACTGCAGCCAGGGTGCGGCAGTGCCCCCATTGGTGCGGTGCCCAATTGGGCCCAATCGGCCAAAGGCTGGCTCTGACTACTACTTTCTGGGAGGTGGGCCCCATCGGGGTGCAGGGGCCACGTCCCTGGTGCATTTGCACCATTTACACCCCTGGTAGTTACGCCACTGTCCAAGGCACAGGTAAAGTTCCCATGAGTTGCCGAAGCCTCACAGACATGTGGACACAATCTCACATACAATGAATTAGTGGGTGGTAGTAAGAATAATTTTTGATATAGAAGTTTGGGATCATTACAATTGGGTCCTGTATCAACTGTAGACAAAGACATGAGATCTTCTGCACTAGCCCTTCATATATTAAGGACATAAAAGAGGATCTGTCACCCTAAAATATAAATATAAATTATTTAAATCTTGTTTCTGTCAATCTTGGAATTCACAGTCATAGCAAGCAGGTAGGAGCCATTTTGTGAACATGCTTATTAAGCAAAGCTTTGCATCATCCCAAAATCTTGTGTATGCACCAAAATGGGGACCTGATGCCCTGCATATGGGCTGGCTACACAATTAGGTGGTGAGGAGGGAGGGGGAATGTGAGGAGGTCAGGCAGAAAGTGCAGAATGGAAAGTGAAAGTAATTGGCTACCCTACCTCTATGCCTAAGGCATAGGGGAGGGGCAGGCAATATATGATTGATAGCTGAGACTTTAAAATGTGTTTATAACATGTATAGATGCTTTAATAGAAAAAAAATGTTGTTGTTAAGTTAAATTGGAAAATAACTTTTATTGTATGGATTTTTATGTGCTAAAAAAGCCTCTCCTCTTTTAAACCTGTATCAAATGACAAAATGATGTATCCCAGGTTTGAATGCTTGAGTATATAGACTTGCACACACACACACACACATATATATATATATATATATATATATATATATATATATATATATATATATATATATATATATATATATATATATATATATATATATATATATAATTTAAACATGAAATAAACCCAGAAGAATTAATTATAACCTTATCAGGAACAAGCAAAAGATACAGTTTTATTATTACAGAGATAAAGGAAATCATTCTTAAAAATGTGGATTAATACACTTTATAAAATGTTATAAAATGGAGTCTAATTCCTGTAATTTGGAGCTTCCTGAATAACAGATCCCAATCCTAATTATATTTTCCAAAGACTGTATGTAAATCAATAATGCATCAAAGAAAAAAACATTAATTATTTGGTTACAATTTGGAGCTAATTGGGAGCTTTCCGGGTAACAGGTTTCCCAATGACACAATCTATTCCTGTATGTAACTGATCTAGGTTTAAATGCAACAGTGTAATACTGCTGGTAAAATGCATTTCAGAACATTTAAACTACTGCTTTAAAAACGCTCTGTTTCTCTATAAAATTATCCATTCAGGTAAAAACTCAGACTTAAATATCATTGCACATTTAATTATCACACAAGACCTCTAAAATTGGTTTAATAAAATATTTTAATCTAGCTGTAAAGATTTACTGATATAGCTCTTTTTATTCGTCTCTAGTCCTCAACAAATTTGTGAGTGTGTGTTTTTTTTAAGTGAATAATGATCCCAGTAAATTCATAATTAAACAAGGTGTTCTGACCTCATTGATCACAACTTAGTGCGCTGAAAGTGCCAATATGCATTAAAAGGAGGTTTTCTGCAATTCATTCAGGCTTAAGAGTGCTGCAAAGCTGTATCCATGGCACCTCTTGGGAGCCAGCTCCCTCTCTTTAGGAGAAGTAGCCTTTTGTCATTTTCTGATTGGCCTCTGTTTTAATTAAAGGGGACCTGTCACCCTAAGAAAGAATTCCAAATCCTATATATGACGTTAGTCAAACAAAATACACTTTACTTACACTATATAAGTTATTTTAATCTTGTTTCTTTGAGTTTTGGAATTCACAGTCAGAGCAAGAAGGTAGCAGCCATTTTGTAAACACTGTTATTAAGGAAAGGTTTGTATTTTTCCAAAAAATACAAAGAATGGGGCAGCTGATACACATGCCCATGCACTGGCTACAACATTACATGGTAAGGATAGAGGGGGAATGTGAGGAGAGCAGTTACAACTAACAAGTGCAGAACGGAAAGTGAAAGTAATTGCCAGCCCTGCCTCTATGCCTAAGGCATAGAGGCGGGGCAGGCAACATATGATTGACAGCTGAGATTTTTAAACAAGTTTATAACAGGTATGAATGTTTTAATGAAAAAATAATGAGGGTTTCATGTTCAATTTGAAAATGGCTTTTATTTTTACGAATTTTTATGTCTGGGTAACAGGTTGACTTTAAAGGGGAACACTTTAAAGAAAAATATATATTGCTTAATGTCAGAGGCTTATTTTTAAACATAAAAGTTGGAAAACAGACAATATTTACAATTAATATATATTGTGCTTCATTAAAACATCACCTTTGACTGAAATAGTTTTATTTTGACACATATTTAATGTGGTTTTATCAATTCCCATATTTATAGAAAAAAATCATCATAATTTCAACTTGGCCTGAGCTTGTTCCAGATGATTTGTTAAAATGCAAAATAAGGGGAGTCTACAACAGTCAAGAAGTGAGCATTTGACTGACAGCAATGGAATCCTTTTTCTTTTTATGTATATAAATAGGCAAAATGAATGATGTAGTAAACATAAGTAATCCAAACAGTGGAACTGTTATATCTTCAAGCTTTTGTTAAACTTCAGCCCCTAACATCCCTTGGCTTTACATAGTATCAGGGATTTTCGGCACACTTTTAAGAGACCTCTCTGCCTCCTTATTTCTCATGGGAAACCATTGTACTGCTTGCTAATGTTGACTTGTGTTATTCCAGCATAAAATTTTTAGTCAACTTTTTACAACTGTCATTGCTTTGAGAGGAAAAATCTGAAATGTGCACTGTAAAAACATTAGGGATTTAAGTCGAAAGGACTAGATTTATTAACTGTGTGAAAATTTGACGGCAGCACTTGGAAATGGAAAAATGGAAAAATGACCGCCTGCTATACCATTATTTTTAACAGTCCGCTATACCTTTATTTTTATATTCCCTTTATGTTTTTTAATTTAAATAAGGGGCATATAAATGTGCTTATATAATACATATATAAAATACAAATATATAATGTATATATATATATATATATATATATATATATATATATATATATATGTGTGTGTGTGTTGTGACAGGGTGTTTTGGAAACACCACTGTCTTGGAGGATTGTGCACTGAAAAGAGTTCATTTAATATATATATATATATATATATATATATATATATATATATATATATATATATATAGATATATAGATATATAGATATATAGATATATATAGATACATTTAGACACCTTTGTTTCTATGATGCTAATGTACTGTCATTTTTTTAATGTTCCTTGTGGATTTGCAAAATTTAAATAGAAAGAAACTTAATTTTTTCATTTGAATTTTTTTTCAAAGCCTAAGCCTCTCTTGTGATGCTATGTGACAGTGACCACTTAACTAACCAAGCTTGCAGCCCTGTTCTTGCCTAAATGTTATGACACAAACATCTATTTAGTCTCGGCAGATAATAGGTGACACTGACAATAAGCCTCATGTCTGACTAACAGTTCAACAATAATAATTATAAATGCACACCCTTTGACTATATTATGAATAATGATAGAAGTTCATATTTTGGATGGTTAACTTTGAGTTGATACAGTATATATATTTACCGGACTGTGTAGGATGAACTGTGACTAGGTGAATAGGCCCACAATCAGTTCATCCCACCTCCACCATTGCTACTTCCTAATTAGCTTCTAGTTGATCCAGAAGAAGCTGTATCCAATTTTTTAGAACTCATATTGGGTTTCTGACTGGGTAGTTCTGAGATGATCAAATGTATTTCATTTGCCATTCTGTAAATAATAGTTACATAGTTAGTTACATAGTTAAATTGGGTTGAAAAAAGACAAAGTCCATCAAGTTCAACCCCTCCAAATGAAAACCCAGTATCCATACACACACCCCTCCATACTTTCACAAAAATTCTATATACCCATACCTATAGAGCTTAGTATCAAAATGGCCTTTGATATTGTCTGTCCAAGAAATCATCCAAGCCATTCTACGTTGCTTCAAATGAAAGTTCTTTTCTTCTAGTCTAAAGGTATGACCTCTGGTACGGTGATCCTCTTTATGGGTAAAAAGGTCCCCTGCTATTTGTCTATAATGTCCTCTAATGTACTTGTAAAGTGTAATCATGTCCCCTCGCAAGCACCTTTTTTCCAGACCAACCTTGACAGTCTATCCTCATAATTTAAGTCTTCCATCCCTCTAACCAATTTAGTTGCACTTAGTCTCTGCTCTCTCTCCAGCTCATTTATATCCCTCTTAAGGACTGGAGTCCAAAACTGCACTGCATACTCCAGATGAGGCCTTACCAGGGACCTATAAAGAGGCATAATTATGTTTTCATCCCTTGAGTTAATGCCCTTTTTTACGCAAGACAGAACTTTATTTGCTTTAGTAGCCACAGAGTGACACTGCCCAGAATTAGACAACTTTTTATCTATAAAAATCACAAGATCCTTCTCATTTAAGGAAACTCCCAACACACTGCCATTTGGGGCAAATGCATCAAGGGTCGAATATCGAGGGTTAATTAACCCTCGATATTCGACTGGGGAATGAAAATCCTTCGACTTCGAATATCGAAGTCGAAGGATTTTGCGCAAATCATTAGATCGAATGATCGAACTATTAAATCCTTCGAATCGAATGATTTGAAGGATTTTAATCCAACGATCGAAGGATTATCCTACGACCAAAAGTTATCCAAGCCTATGGGGGACCTTCCCCATAGGCTAACATTGAGTTCGGTAGCTTTTAGGTGGCGAACTAGGGGGTCGAAGTTTTTTCTTAAAGAGACAGTACTTCGACTATCGAATGGTCGAATAGTCGAACGATTTTTAGTTCGAATCATTCGTTTCGAAGTCGAAGTCGTAGTCGAAGGTCGAAGTAGCCGATTCGATGGTCGAAGTAGCCAAAATTCGAAGCATTTTTTCTTCTATTCCTTCACTCGAACTTAATGAATGGGCCCCTAAGTGTATAACTTGCATTTATATTATTTTTGCCAAAGTGCATAACCTGCATTTATCAACATTGAACCTCATTTTCCAGTTTGCTGCCCAGTTCTCCAACTTAATGAACCACAGGTGAACAGGACCACCTTCAGTTTATCCTGCCACCTCTATTACTAAGCACAACATCATTATTTCCTAATTAGCTTCTAGTTGAGGAATCTCCAATTTTTCACAGAAGGGGAGAATTCAAAAAAGGACATAACATTGAATTTTCACAGTTTCATAAACCAACATTATTTAAATGTACAGGTTTGGGACCCATTATTCAGAAACCAATTGTCTAGAAATTACCAAATTATGGAAAGGCCATCTCCCATAGATTTCGTTTTATCCAAATTTAAAAAAAATATTTCCTTTTTCTTTGTATGAATAAAACAGTACTTGATCCAAACTTAGATATAATTAATCCTTATTGGAAGCAAAATCAGCCGATGTGGTTTATTTAATATTTATATGCTTTTCTAGTAGGGATGCATCAAATCCAGGATTCGGTGCGGCATTCAGCTAGGATTCGGCCGAAACTTCGTGCCTGGCCTTGTGAACTGAATCCTAATTCTAATTTGCATATGCAAATATGTATTTTTTTTTGTCTCAAAACAAGGAAGTAAAAAATGTTGTTTCCACTTTTTCCCTTCCCTAAATTGCATATGCAAATTAGGATTCGGTTCAGTATTTGGCCAAATCTTTCATGAAGGATTCGATGATTCGGCCAAATCCCAAATAGAGGATTTGGTGCATCCCTTTCTTCTAGTAGATTTAAGGTATGAAGATCAAAATTATGGAAAGGTCCATTATTCAGAAAACCCCAGGTCCTGTGCATTCTGGATAACAGGTCCCATACCTGCATAACTGTTGTTGTATCCAGAATTTTTAGAACTGTGTCATTTACTCTTTCCAGGAGTATATTGGTGTCGGTTGGGGTAGGTTATCATTTTTGTTTTCATAAACATATTAATACTTTTGCTGTATTTATTTATTTATTTTAAGTTGCTCGTAAAATAGCCAAGGTGCTCATTTTGGTAACTGAGTTGGCAGAAAATGCTGCTAGGTAATATGTTAAATGAAAGGAACCTTTCATAATGGATATAAAAAAAAAAAAAAAGAATAGAAAATAGCAAACTGACTTGTTTCAAATCTTCGCTGGTTGCTTTCCAACCATTGTCTAAAAGGTTTTTATGCATCTTCCTTATGAAAAATGTTGCTTCTATCAGATTTGGCTCTTTATGCATCATCCATATGAAGGTAATCTTTTATACATCATGGAAGCCCATACATAGCTTGGTGAGCATTAAAACAGATTAAAACTGTTAAATGAGGCATTAGTTGTTGCGAATGAGATACATTGATTTTCATTCAACTGCACAGAGAGGAATCATTAACTAGTCCTGATCACTATCCAGATTTAGATTGTAGCCGGTATTTACATATGACATATAGGTATTGGATCTTTTCTATGGAATGCTTGGGATTTCCAGTTAAAGGGGTTGTTCACCTTCAAACAACTAGTTGGTTTCAGATAGATCACCAGAAATAACGACTTTTTCCAATGACTTTCTATTTTCTATGTGTGACGGTTTTTCTAATATTGAAGTGTAAATTGTCATTTCTCTCCTTCTGAAGCAGCTCTGGGAGGGGGGGTCGCCGATCCTGAAAACTGTTCTAAATGGATACATTTAGTTGATACATTTCTTATCTTTGTCCCTGCTGAGCAGAATCTCGGGGTTTCATTACAGGCAGTTGTTAGAATTGATACAATAGTTGCTAATACTCCAGAGATGCTGCTGAGAAATGTATCAACTAAATGTTGCAAAATTGTAACAGTTCAGAGTCTGCGCCTGAATTACTGAGCTGCCAGACTCAAACACCAGAGACACAAACATTCAACTTTACACTTAGGGGCAGATTCACTAAGGGTCGAATTTCGAAGTTAAAAATACTTCGAAATTCGACCCTCGAATTGAAATACTTCGAATATCGAAGTCGAAGGATTTAGCGCTAATCGTTCGTTCGATCGATCGAAGGATTTTTCGTTCGATCGAACGATTAAATCCTTCTAATCGAACGATTCGAAGGATTTTAATCCAACGATCGAAGGAAAATCCTTCGATCAAAAAAAGTTTAGCAAGCCTATGGGGACCTTCCCCATAGGCTAACATTGACTTCGGTAGGTTTTATCTGCCGAAGTAGGGGGTCGAAGTTTTTTTTAAAGGGAAAGTACTTCGACTATCGAATGGTCGAATAGTCGAACGATTTTTCGTTCGATTCGTTCGATTTCGTTCGAATTCGAACGAATTTAACCAATTCGATGGTCGAAGTACCCAAAAAATACTTCAAATTCAAATTTTTTTCATTCGAATCCTTCACTCGAGCTTAGTGAATCGGCCCCTTAGATTTTGGAAAAAACGTAAAAAATAAATAATGGAAAGTATTTGAAAAAAGTCTTTATTTCTGGGGAACAATCTAAAAACAACTGAATAGAAAAAACAGTTTGGAAGGTGAACAACCCCTTTAAGGGTTCTTTCCCAAATGTGGAGCACATTGGCTTATGGTTAAATCATTTAAATAATAAACATCAGCTTAGGTAAATTCACCTACAATGCAGTCAAAAATGAAGACTTGCTTATCAATGCACCTTAGAGGAGTTGATAGAGGAGGGGACTTTTAGAAAAATGCAGGGATCAATCCAATGTAAACATAGGACAAGGATAATGTCTTCTTTCTCCTGTAGAAGCAATGATACTTTGTATGTGGTCATGTTATCTTTAAATAATTGAGGCGAAGCCTAATTGTTGGTGTAACTGAATTTACATATGGTAGGATTGTAGTGGGCAAGCAGGTTAGCTTCCTATCTGATAAAACATCTTTGAAATGGTTCATATTCTCTCTCTTGTCACCTGACTATAGCTGGGAAGGGTGGGAGCTACAACATGGAGCTGGCCACTGCTCCTGTATAAACTATAAGAAACAAGGGAAAGTTGTGCTCACCACTAATTTTAATTTGTGTGGCCTCTGTGACTTCTAATATTTGTATATTTCCTTATATTTCACAATAGGAAGCACATAATTCAATATATATACTGTATGTAGCAACTTTCAGTTTTGTTGGTATCACTTTGTTTTACAGCCTTTCCTATAGTAAGGGAGCAGGACTTGATGTTGGAAATGTTTACACTATGGGGCAGATTTATCAAGGGTCGAATTGAAAATTCGAAGTAAAAAAAAAGATCGAATTTCAAGCTATTTTTTGTGTACTTTGACTAGGGAATAGTCCAAATTCGATTTGAATTTGAAAAATATTCGAAAATTCTAAATTTATCATTTACTGTCTCTTTAAAACTTCGACCTCGAACATTCTCCATCTAAAACCTGCCAAATTGCTGTTTTAGCCTATGGGGGACCTATTAGAACCTATTTAGAGTCAATTGGTAGACTCTGAAAAATCAAAGTTTTGTTTGAAAATACTTCGAATCGAATTTGATCTTACTTCTATTTGAACAATCAAATACAGCCTATTCAACCGCAAAAAAAACCTTACATTTTTTAAAAGTTTCAGTTGGTCAATAAATAAAATTAGCAACATTTGCTCCAGGACTGGTAACATATAGCAACCAACAGGTCACAAAGCTTCGACGTTAGCATATGTAGTTGCATCTGGGATAGAATTTATCAGATTTAAAAATACATTGTTTATCTTGGGGCCCACCATTAATGCATTCACCTGCATTCCAAACTCTGCAGACAGTAAATGCACCACCTACAATAACAATGATTCAGAAACCAGCCTGGAGGCAAAAGGAGTATGCACCACTAGTAATGGGCGAATTTGGGGCATTTCCCTTCGCAGAAAAATTTGCACAATTCGCGAAACAGTGAAACGGCGCCGGCGTCTTGTTTTTTGATACCAGCTAATTTTCGCTGCCGAATTTTTGGGCCGGCTTCGTGAATTTATTTGCTGGCGATGAATCTCAGGAATTCACTGCAAATTCGCCCCTGGCAAATAAATTTGCCCATCACTATGCACCACCACACTGTACCTAGAATGGTTGGTTAAGCAAAGAACCTCTGAATAAGGCATGCTTTTCAACAAGTTTAAAGGGATACTCTCATGGGAAAAAATGTTTTTTGCAAAATGAATCAGTTAATAGTGCTGCTCCAGCAGAATGCTGCAGTGAAATAAATTTCTCAAAAGAGCAGATTTTTATATATTCAATTTTGAAATCTGACATGGGGCTAGACATATTGTCAGTTTCCCAGCTGCCCCCAGTCATGTGACTTGTGCTCTGATAAACTTCAATCACTCTTTACTGCTGTACTGCAAGTTGGAGTGATATCACCCCCTCCCTTTCCCCCCCCCAGCAGCCAAACAAAATAACAATGGGAAGGTAACCAGATAGCAGCTCCCTAACACAAGATAACAACTGCCTGGTAGATCTAAGAACAACACTCAATAGTAAAAACCCATGTCCCACTGAGACACATTCAGTTACATTGAGAAGGAAAAACAGCAGCCTGCCAGAAAGCATTTCTCTCCTAAAGTGCAGGCACAAGTCACATGACCAGGGGCAGCTGGGAAATTGACAAAATGTCTAGCCCCATGTCAGATTTCAAAATTGAATATAAAAAAATCTGTTTGCTCTTTTGAGAAATGGATTTCAGTGCAGAATTCTGCTGGAGTAGCACTATTAACTGATGCGTTTTGGAAAAAACATGTTTTCTGATGACAGGATCCCTTTAAGGGAAGTATTAACTAGGACCATCTCTTCAGAGTAATATTATTGGGTTATACATGTCTTAAAATTTTAAGTGTCTATTAATTTGTCCCAGCCTAAGGTCATGCGGGTAATTCAGAAGTTCACGTGTTAAGGGTTGGAAAAACTGTTTAATTGTGTGAAATCATTGCCAGTATTCAATGTAACATGCTCCAGATGGCACCTTGATACATGAAAATGTTTCATGCTCTGCAAGTTCATTCTGCGCTGAGCTTATACACAAACCTGATAACGTCTATTGTATTGTGTACTTTGGTGTGGCTTTAAATATGTCTGTCCAGCCAATGGACAATGTTCATGAGTAATTATGGAAAAGCACTAAAGTGTGTAAAAAGTATCTACATATGAGTAGCAAAGTTACTAAATGTATACTACTATGAGCTACTACAAAGGCATTTTACTTCATTGTACAATGGGGAAATGGACGCTGTAATCATTATTTCTTCATATGGGAATTCTCCTAGACCTATTACTATTTGAATTTAAAATGACATTCCTCTTATTTTATTGTGCAATAATTTTCTGGATAAAAATTCCGTAAAACCCCTAATGGTGTACAGACAATTATCTTGTTATCAGGCGTCCCTGATAATCTCACATTTACATACTAAATAGCTTTGGGATCTATGAATAGCCCTTAAACTATATTTATTTTGCCATCTTCCCCTTGAAATGTCTTTATTTTTTACAGGAGTTGTAATGGTTCTTTTGAACATTAGACGCTCATTGTAGAGCACTTTTAGCCAATTAAAATGAGAGATCTACTTTATCTTGACACTGCTTGATAATATTATGGTTACTGAAATAATAGTTTAAAAATGACAATGTATTTTATACATATAAACTGAATTACTGGTGTGGTACAATATTTGATGAGTCAGTAAAGTATATTATGGGAAAGAAATAATTCTGATATGCACCTTAGAAAAAAACCCTGATATTTGAGATGGAGTAACATACAAAAAAAGAATGTGGAAGGACCCAACATGTTTCTTTTCGTCTTGACAAAAAAAAACTTAAATAAAGACTTTCAGTTCTACCAATTTCTGTAGTTACGTTGTTCCCAATCATCTACCTAAATTGATGAAAGATAAAAGCCCTAATTTTATAAGATCATTGATTTAGAAGCATTATTAAAAGTTGGTAAGTAGTGTGGTAAGTTAATGGGGACCACTACATCCCCATATTCCAAATGAGTTCATATAACATGTTATTTATACATAAATAAATTAAAAGATACATATGTATTCATATATTTACAGTCCCCCCTTATTAAAGTAAAAATATAGCAAGACATAAATATGACCCCTTATTGCTATATGCTTATTGATTTAGAAGAGTAATTAGATCATGCTGTGGGTTAATGGGGACATCACAACTCCATTTTGCAAATGAATTTAGTAAAATGTTATTTATATATAAACAAAATTAAAAAATATAGTCCTCCTCAATAGTAATATTGGAAAAGAAGATGAGTATGACCCCTTATTTCTACAAGTTTAATGATCTACCAGAGATATTAGAAAAGGCATTAGGTCATGCAGTGAGTTCATGGGGACCATCACAAACTCATGTTGCAAATTAGTTCAGCAACATGCTATTTATACATAAATAAAATTAAAAAATATAGTCCTCCTCAAAAGTAATATTGGAAAAAAAAGATAAGTATGACCCCTTATTTCTACAAGTTTATTGATTTACAAGAGATATTAGAAGAGACATTAGATCATGCGGTGAGTTAATGGGGACCATCACAACCCCATGTTGCAAATTAGTTCAGTAAAGTTATTTAGACATCAATAAGTTAAGAAAAATAAAGTCCCCGTCAAAAGTAAAATTGGAAAAAAAGGTAAGTATGATGACCCCTTATTTCTGCAAGCTTATTGATGAGTTATTAGAAGAGCCATGCCCATTAGATCATACAGTAAGTTAATGGGGACATCACAAACCCACATTGCAAATTAGTTCAGGAAAAAATAAATCATATATAAATAAATAAAATATATATTTTCCCCCGTCTAAAAAAGTTGGAAAAAAGATAAATAAATATGACATTATCTTTTAGCATTGTGGGTTTCCATAATGTAAGTTGTGAGTTCAAGCAGCTAATTTTATTGTCTTATTTTCCAACCTTTAAGAGATATACATTTCCTGGCTACATTAAGCCCATCTGTTAATAAGGAGCCAATGTGTCAAAATGCTGCGTTCATAATGTAAAAAGCATGTGGAGTTGCTGAGAAAGCTTTGTTGCCTGTGTTTACTCTGCATTTTGTGTAGAAGCCCTTAAGCCTTAAGGATTGACTAGATAACCGCTACTGTGCTACACTACATTGTGAAAAGGGCAGCTTGTAATTAAATAGAACAGTTCCTTTTCTGCTGCAGTTCTGGCACCATAGTCACTCTGTTTAAGTATATAAATAAGGGAGAGCCTGCATTGGCAGTACAATAATAAACTTGTTGCAAGAATGGTTTTACAACACCCTAGAAGCACAAACGCCAAATTCACATGGTAGCATTGTGGTGTCAGAGTGTGAATCACTACTAAGTCCGTAGAAGCCCACTTAACATCCCAAGAATATAGTAATAGCTGTCAAATAAAATTAATTGATTAGATTAGATATTCTGCAGTGGGACCGTAAAGCCATAATGTTCATTTAAATTAATGGCGTACAATTTTATTTATAAGAAAAAAAAAAAAACCCTACAATATTTAAGCCCTTTTATAGCGGCTCTGCCTGGCTGGGAATGGGTAATATTCCTTTGTGCCTGCGTGTGCCATTTATCTCAGTTTTGTTAATATGCCACTGGCCAGTTTAATATGTGTCAGATGAAAACTGCTTAGTGTAGCCGTGAAGATTTAATGTGGATCTCTTTATATCTTTTATATACATATTCATAGGTACAACACTGGAAGTTGTAACAACATTTAATCTGCATCGCGATTGAAGTGCTTTAATCAGCGCGCTCGTAAAAATTCAGCAAAAGGTTTGTCATTAAAAAGAGCCAGATTCTGAATGCCACTATAGTTTGTTATTATAACAAAGCAATTGAAACACATTTTCCCAGGAGACACAATTCCCTGTAACCTATTTTCTATCAAATCTAAATATCTTACAGAACTCTCCGAATGCAGTCGGCAGTTTATGCTAAACTTCAGGGAGCTATTAAAGGTATTTTGTGCTTGCCGATAATCTGTTCCAAAGTATGCATTTACTTACGACTTGAATGATACATGAAAAATAAAAAATCAGCTATACTGTAAAAGCCTTTATCCTCATTCATCCTAATATTATGATGCAAAAATGATCTTGCGTGCATAAGCAGATTGAGTTATTTTGTGTGCTTGGGGAAATTCCTGTGATATACGTTTAATTCTCCAAATTATTTATTGGAAGTAATCTAACGGCCAGATTTATGGCTGCTCGTTGTTTTTTTTTTTTTTTTATGAGCGGTAACGATGGATTCAGTTCATTAAAAAAAAGGACATTTCCAAATGATTTTCCGCATTAGTGCAGGTTGGTTGTAATGCAAAAATGATTTGGTAAGCCCCCCTATTGATGACCATTGTGTTTCTGGGAACATAGCGGATTGATCCAATGTTAGACTTGCAATGAAGTCCAATGATCCAATGTTAAAGAAATAGAGAAATACAGCAATTTGTTAGAACAAGTTTGGGTGCCAGTCTTAAATCTTAATAAATGTAATAAAAGTTGAAATTTTCATTAATTTCCCCCATCCACACACAATGTTGGACTGGCTCATGGGTAAAAAAAGGTTGGGGACCCCTGCGATAGGGTTTCTTTGGGGTCATCTGCCATAGACATTTTTATTAAATAATTCCAGTCTTTGAAATGATTTCCTTTTTCCCTGTTATAAAAAAACAGTACCTTGTATTTGTGTCTGGAACCGACAGGGCTCCTGCCTGGGGTCCACCCACCCCAGTTGCAAACTCCAGTCAACTCCTTTAAATGCTGTCACCCCTCCGACCCCAGTCACATAGTGCTTACCGCTTCATTCCCTGTTTCAGTGTGATCAGGGTGTGGGGGGATGTTGGCACTAACAGTTCCACGCTGAAGGGAACAAGCCTGGGTCAGCAGGGCCTTGGGGCCAACTAGGGCCAGGGCCCACTGGGTTTTTTACCTGTGTCCCACCGGCCAGTCTGACCCTGTCCACACATGTAACTGTGTGCCTGGGATTTAGTTCAATAGCTCAAAATGGTATATCTAGTATACAGTAGGTAAATCTAAAAACAACTGGACTTGCCGAGTAATCAATGAAATTTAGATTTACCTATACTAGATATACCATGACCTGGATGAATGAAAATCTTCATACTCAAAAGGTTAATTTACAAGTGCAGTGTATTGTGCAAATTGCGATTTTTTAATGCAAATCCCCATGTTTTTTTAACCACAATGCAGAATTTTCCCCCTTAATTACGGCCACTTGGGGAATTGTGGCTGCTGCCATTGACGTTATGCTTCAACACAAGGACATGCTCACAAATGTATCACTCCCAGAATGTAGCATTAAAGTGGCATTAGCATGTAATTCTTTTGCCACAAGTGTAATGCACCTGTTGATTCAGCACACCCTTGAAACCCTGGAATTACTGCCACCTTCATTGTGACATTAGCTCCAGAGTGCCACAAAATCAATCCGCTCATTTGTCTATGATTCAGAGGAAGAGTCAGGACGAGTGCTATGAAACTATACAGAAATGTGAGAAGCACATTTGGGGCAAGTACCTTTAATGAACTACATCAGGGGGCTCATTCTGCATCCATTGTAGTGTAATTGCACTTGCAATTGTGTTCATAAATGTCCCTTCTAATATTTATAAAGGCTAATGGTACATGTTCTATTTACAGTAACAGCAAGTTAGTAAACTAGCACATGAACCCTTAAAATGGACAGATCAACATTGTTAACATTGTTAACTTGTTTCAAGATAATTTATCGTAGTTTAAAGTTCTTAAGGTTTTATCATCGACATTTTGTACAATGGAAAAAGTTTTTGCCCTTTATATGAAAGAACCACTGGGCAATGAGATAATGATAAAAAAAGAAAACGATGTGATTGCAGAAGAGTTTTAAATGTTGTTTTAAATGTCATGCTAAAAGTCTAGGACAGGCTGTATGTATAATATCAAGCACAATGGACTATTTACAGTGGTTGGACGCATTGTTCTTGAATATATAAATTTTAAAAACAAAATAAAGTTATATGTATTGAAGACATCATTTACTGTGCTTTACGGCAATTTTACTGGCCATCAGGATTCCGTGAGATGTCCTACTTATTGACCTTCGTCTGATTCTTCTTTACTATGTATTTATATTAATTGGTTTTGAGTGGAATATGAGATATTGTCACAACTGATGGATTCTCTATATGCACAGGCATTAAAACATTAATAACCATTAGGGACAACCTGTAGAAATATATGACTTGCAACACCATTGTAATATCGCTCATTCTGGCTCATAATGTTACCAATAGATATATTGTCATTGTGTCTAACAGTAGACAGAAGCACCAATCCCATAGGGCAGTGGTCACTAGCCAGTGGCTCATGAGCAATATGTTTCTCAGCAACCCCTCAGATGTTGCTCCCAGTGGCCTCAAAGCAGGTACTTATTTTTCAGTTCCTGGCTAGGAGGCAAGTTTTGGTTCTATAAAAATCAGGTTTATGGCCAATCAGAGCCTCCTGTAGGATGCCTGTCCACCTAGGGCAACCAAATAGTCAATTATATTATTTTTCTTTTTTCATACTTGTGTTGCTCCCCAACTCTTTTTACATTTGAATGTGGCTCATGGGTATAAAAGGTTGGGGACCCCTGCTATAGGGTTTCTTTGGGGTCATCTCCCATAGACATTTTTATTAAATAATTCCAGTCTTTGAAATTATTTCCTTTTTCCCTGTTATAATAAAACATTACCTTGTACTTGATACAAACTAAGATATAATCAATCCTTATTGGTGGCTAATCAATCCTATGGGGTTTATTTCAGGTTCAATGATTTTATAGTAGATTTAAGGTATGGTGATCTGAATTACAGAAAAAACCCTTATCTGCAAAACACCAGGTCCCGAGCATTCTGGATAACAGGTCCCATACCTGTACACAAATGGCAGGGCAATATCAATTCAATGTAAAATGCTTTGTACAATATAAGAACAAATTTCCTTTTAACTTAAGATCATAGATTGCTAAGTAGTACAATTTGCTTCAAAGTCTTGCTCCATAACATAATAACAAATTGGCTTTTTATTTAACCGTATGAACATATTTAACTTTAAATGCTAGTTGTTCATATCCAGAACATTTGTAAACGAAATTGTTCCAATCAGATGAATTATTAATTCATGTGTCCATTTTTATAATTACCTCCAATTATTTCTAATCATTTCAATTTGTTGTTGAACTACGCTTTTTATCAAGTTAATTTAAACTTGCTTTATAATTACATGGTAATTGTTTCTAATAAGCAGGCATTTGAATGTTTAAGCAATATTTATTGTGTAATAAATTAGGAATCTTGATTCTAAGTCAGCAATTTTGTGGTTCAAATTATTTTTTGTTGCTCTTATTCTCTTCTAATGTGAACTACGTGCGTATTTGGGCAGTATAATTCAAATGCAGCACTTTTATTTCCAAAGTTAATTGATTTCTCTAGAATGCTCTCAAATGCACATTATTAGCAAGTCAGAAATAAACAAATACAATACTTTATAATGTGACGGCTAAGTGTGTTTGTGCAGTGTGCAGATATTTTTCTTTCATAATTACAAAGCACCAATGTTGAAATATGAGTTTGTATGTAACTTTAGTCTAGCTTGGTCTTGCCCCTTCTAGGCTCACTTTGGAAACCATGGGTGACATTCATACACCTTATGCTTAAAACTGGGACATTGCAAATGCTGCAACCATATTGTGATTTTGCTAAAATGTTGGGCATCAGTTCAACAAGGAGAAAGGACAACCCAATAAAGTGCCACAAAAATATATTATAGAGAAACAATGTGGCATCAGGTTACATGTGTATGCATGTGTTACAGTTCTATCACTTTTGGTCAGAAATCTACAATGTTTGGGTCTCCAGGCTGCTCATGTCACATTGGAACAACCCACACTGTTATTCCTCTGGGGTTTTATTTACTGCTGGTCTACACAAGCTTGACTATCTGTCTGGTTTACAGACAGCTAACAGATAATAATGTTGTCCAGAACCTTATGAGGTCCATCCTAGTAAATAATCAATAATCCTATAGATCTTTAGGCATCTAGAAACAACTCTAAAGCAAATAGTGGGGATTAAATGAGTAGTGTATATTATGAGTAGTAGATTTAATGGCGCATAACAGGGCATAGATGGCTACATTCATTTTCCTGGAATAGGGTAGCAAATGTATTATGGCATATAGTCATAGTAAGAGTACTAGATGGTATAGGAGTCATTCCTATGATTCCCTTTGGCGTTGCTTTCACATATAAGTGGGTCATGCCTGTATATTAGGGTTATAGTTGCTACAGTGAAGCGGGTAGTAACATATACATAATTCAGTACTATAGTCCAAATATCTTGGAACCTAAAGCTGGCTGAGGTAGGTACTTCTTTACAAGTCTGTTTTAAATTTATTAGCATGTATGTATTTCATTTGTATTAACTGAACCCTGTCTATATTTTGTAAAGCATGTATATCCCTGTGGTCCTATATAAATAAATGCAAGGCAAATCTAGGCCTCAAACAAGGCCTCATGTGAAATGTAACTAGTGAAGTCAGAATTACAGTTACTAGTATATTGCAAAGTCATAACCAGCTTAATTTCATTCTCCTTATGCATAAAAAAATCTGATGAACCTGGTCATTCTAGGATCAAGTCTAGGATCAACTGCTAAGTTTGTTTTTAATTGTATAAGTAATTATGGAGCTGAGCCTTCCTGAGTCTTCAAGCCAGTCTTATAATTGAGTCTGGCCTCACACTGTAAGAGATAACTTAAAGGAGAAATAAACCCTAAAAATTAATATGGCAAGAAATGCTATATTTTATGCTGAACTGATTGAACCAACCTAAAAGTTCAGCATTTCTATAGTAGTAATAGATTTAGTTGTTACGTGTTTCCTGTCTTGGATTTTGTTAGGCGTGGTACATGCACAAGTTCTATGTGCTTTGAGCAGTTGTTGATAAGCTTAGTTTAGGGGACATCACAAATCATCAAGCAGAAAATGAGGTTTGCCTGTCAGATAAGCTGAGTATCCTGAAAAGCAGGTAGAAGTGTTCTGTTCTGTTATGTTAGACGTCCGCTCACTCCAGCTTTCATAGATTACATTTTGGGTAACCAACTATATTAGAAACATTTTATATTTTGCACATACTATCTATTTACCCAGTTCTTCTTTTTACTAAACTGTTCCTTTAAGCTCAATGCCTGGCAGCAGCCCACAACAAGTGCAGTAAATCAACAGGAAGGAAGATGGGGAGCTACCGGGGGAATCTTTGGAGGCACAGATCTTTACTGCTAAAGGACTGTGGTTGCCTTGGACTGGTATAGAAACCCAAAACATTTGTACAACATTGCTACATAACTTCTACCATATTTCTTTAGTAAAGCTTTAGTTACTTTAAATAATAGTAACAGTTGTTACAATGGAGATCCGGCCACTGCCTGAATGCTTTACAACACCCACTTACATTAATCATGGGAACTCTCAACTTAAATGATGTGACCTATTCCCTTGGAATGATATACAACTCGTATTTAAGTCCCCCTATGTCCACCAGCTCATAACAAAGTTACAAATATAAAAAACTTTGATGTGTCAGCCATTTAGCAGTTTTAACAATTTCTAAAAAAGTGTTCACTCAAATCTCGCCCTACCTGAACATCTAGTAGTCCTTCAGGTATATCTTGGAGAGCAAATCTTACCCTAATTAGCCTTTTGACTCAACTACCATGGATCCTCACAAGATAATGACTATGGTCTATGGTTATATTTTGGAATGAGTAGAGTTTTTTTACCCATAAGATTTAATGACTATTGTGATACAAGTGACATTGACAAGCATCAATTATGATAGATTAAATCACTAAGTATCATTGATAGCAATATATTTTTTAGATTAACAATGGCTTTGGGTGTTATACCGCAATTACCAACACAGTGGCACAAATGATTTACTGGCAGTCACATCCGTTGACAGAAAGTTCCAACCTCATCCTACACATCAATAAAAGACTATCTAGTGTTTTGCCATAGAGGTAGTCAGCTATAAGGACATAATATATGTAATTTATAAAACAGAACAAGTTGTGACTCAACTCATTCCATTTTCTATCTTCAGATAAAATAAATACACGCTTCAGATGTTTTAATAAAAGTATTGTTGATAAATGGTTTATATTTATCGTTGGAGGCTCGCTGTATATTTGATTCACAGATGAGACCATTAAGCATATTCTGCCCATGAATACAAACCAGTTATAAAAACTGAAGAGGATAAGCATTTTATCAGTTTTATTAATATGACTGTAGCTATAAAAGTAGACAGCCAATGTGGCATTAGTTATTGATTGAAAATTTGTTTTTCTGTTTGATGTTCCTGTTTATCATACTAACTGAGTGTTCTAGCCTATAGTTTTAGCAAAGTATTACTTGCAAAATACTATCACTCAGCTGAACCAGCGTATGTATAAGTCTGCCGTCTATCTTGCTATCTATCTATCCATCTATCTATCCATCCATCTTCGATCTCTTTCTGTCTGTTGTCAAAAAGTTTTTTCTTCTTGTCTTAGCTTGTGTTCGAAACTGAAAACTTGACGATGCTGAAGGGTTAGTTGGTCCACATACTCCTGCCCTTCTTCAATTTATTCTAATTCCCCAGAGAAGGTATCTCATGTAAAACTTTACCCATTGTGTAATACCTTACCATGGATAAAATGTGGAAAGGTAGGTCATGCTTCTATCTAGTTTCTTCACAATCAAGGGCTATAGGTGTTGATAAGAAAGCCTATGGGCAGCTACCATAATAGGCAGGTACAGCTTAGGGAAATGTAAAAATGTAAGCTGTTGTGTGCAGCTTTTTACTGGGTTTGATTTTAGAATGTCTGACTTTGTTTATATGGTATAGAAGCAGAAAATTGAATTAGAATGGAACATTTACTAATTGGACCAGTGTTTTTAGTGGAGTACCGCAGGGGTCTGTCCTTGATCCTTTGCTTTTTAACTTGTTTATTATTGACCTGGAGGAGGGCATTGAAAGTACTGTTTCTATTTTTGCAGATGATACTGAATTGTATAAGTATTAGTTCCTTATATGATGATGGCACCTTGCAGAGAGATTTTACTAAAAAGGAAAACGGGGCAGCAAACTGGAAAACGAGGTTTGATGTTGATAAATGCAAGGGTATGCACTTTGGCAAAAATAATATAAATGCAAGTTATACACTAAATGGCAGTGTGTTGGGGGGTTTCCTTAATTGGGAAGGATCTGGGAATTTTCATAGATAAGTTGTCCTTTTCCAGCAGTGTCATTCTGTGGCTACTAAAGCACATAAAGTACTGTCTTGCATAAAAAAGGGCAATAACACAACGGATGAAAACTTTATAGGTCCCTGGTAAGGCATCATCTGGAATATGCAGTGCAGTTTTATGCTCCAGTCCTTAAAGGAGAAACAAACCCTTAATAAAAACCCCTACCCCCCTACCCTACATAGACCCTCCTCCTTCCTCCCCCCCAGCCCTAACTCTTTACTTACCCCTTCATTCAGATTCTGTCCAGTGGAGTTCACGGGCGCCATCTTCCTCTTTTTGTCAATCTCTGGATTGAGACCGTCGAAGCACACATGTAACTTTCTGTTTTGCGACAACTGCGCATGCGCCGAAAACTCACAAAAATTGCCAAAACGCTGGCCTCATTCAAAAGATTACCGAAGCGGCTGAAGATGGCACATGTGAACTCCACTGGACAAAACCTGCACAGAGGGGCAAGTAAAGAGTTAGGGGCATCTGCCTAGGGGGCAGCTAGGCTTGGGGGGGGGAGGGGGGGTCTATGTAGGGTAGGGATGTAGGGTTTTTTTTATTAAGGGGTTGCATCTCCTTTAAGAATGATATAAATGAGCTGGAGAGAGACAGAGTTGTCCAACTAAAGTGGTTAGAGGGATGGAAGATTTAAATTTTGAGGGTAGACTGTCAAGGTTGGGGTTGTTTTCTCTGGAAAAAAGGCACTTAGAGGACATTATAGACATTAAAGGATATTTTTTAATGATCCAGAGGCCACCCCTTTAGACTAGAGGGGCAGAGATGTCATTTGAAGCAGCCTAAGTGGTTCTTCACAGTGAGGCCAATGAGATTGTGGAATGCCCGGATGACGCTGTGAAGGCAAATTCTGTTAATGATTTTGTCAGTGATTTTAAGAGGGGCTTGGATGTGTTCTTAATATCCATGGTTATAGTGATACTAAAATTTACAATTAATATAGATATTAGTATATGTAGTTGATGTGACTGTATAGAGGGGTTGGTGTGAGTGTGTGTATGTATGAATGGTGGGTTTCATTTGAAAGGGTTGGACATAGCTTTTTTTCCATCCCAACTTAACTATGTAACTGTAAAAATACTGACTTTCTCTATTAAAACTCAAACTCCACTTGTATATCCACTCCAGAGCCATTCAAGGAACATACATATAGATTAGAACAAAGTAAAGGTATGGGACCTTTATGCTTAATGCTTAGGATCTGGGGTTTTCAGGATAAGGAATTTGGATCTCCAGAACTGAGTTTTTTCCATTTGTTTTTTTCTTTATTAGAATCTATTCGAGTTGTGAGTTAATTTGAGGTCTAAAAAAACTCTTAAATTCAATCCTTGATAAGTAACCCCCCTTAATTACTAAGTGCAATGCTTTTGGGTAGAATTATTCTAAGCGTGTGAAGCAATTAATATCATGTTTTCCTTTTTTTTGGCCCTTACATGTGCAGGGTAATGGACAAAATGCCAGGGCTCAACCAATGAGGTTGTAGCATTAGAGTGATAACTTGCCCTTGATAGCTGTAAAGAAACAGAGACAAGTCTTACTTCAATGATAAAAATCTGTAGCAAAGGTAAAGGAATCAAAGCCTTGGTAACACAAAATGTATAATTTAGTGCAAACTGACAGTGTTATGAGACAGAAAGACAATTAAGCCTATGTTATGTAAGCTTATAAAATGTGATGATAGTTTCCTTTAAGTGCCTTCAGTTTGCTCTTTAGTTTGCTGTTTAGCACTGAAATGATGACTGTGAAATATGTTGACTATTTATATTATTTGCTGTAATTGATAGGGAAAAAGAAGCATTTCCAAAGAGCTTTTTGTTTAAAGGCACTCATTGTGTCTGGTTTATTTATTGACATCCTATTACATTGTAACTGCTGTCACTAATTGTTAGTTATCATTAAAGTTGCTGTGGGCTTTTCAGGAGGCAGTAGATGCATGCAAATTTAGCTGCATGAGCCTCATAATGCCCTCAGATTGATTTTAATATGCGCAATAGAGAAGGCTTACTGTTTCCCAGTTTCACTGCATTTCACAAGAAATGGTTTACTATACATTAAACATTAAAATGTTAACACATTCCACTCTTTTTTCAGGATGACTTTAAACAAGGATGGAGCAGGATTAACAGGGATCCACCCATAACAGTGGTTCCACACAATTGTTGCTGGACTCTGAATCCCAGAATACTCCAATATATCATTAAGGGTGAACACTTGCTAGGAACTGTAGAATAATAGAGCCAGGCCTGGACTTTTAATGGAACAGTGCTCGATAGCACTTAATTTAAGAAGATTCTCTAGTCAGAAACCTGACTCTTTTCTTAGTTCTTACAGTAGTCATTGGTTGCAATAAACATATTTCAGAACATCTAAAAAGTATAATTTCTGCCCTTCCACTGCTACATTATAATTTATTGTCAGAATTCAAAAAGTGCAACATAATCGGAAAATGTTAGATAACAGTAAGGTGACATATGTAGCGGTGGAAAGCAGGATTGTGATTGGAAGCTGGTTTTGCATCTTGGGAGAGGTCATGATTCTTTAGTACATTAGAGGGCATTATAGACAGATAGTGGGGGATCGTTTTTTCCCATAGAAAACATCAATGCACCAAAGCGTCCCCCCTTTAGACAAGAGGAACCTTTGTTTGAAGCAGAGAAGATTGTTGTTCATGGTGAGGGCAGTGATGTCATGATGGCAGATTCTATTAATGCCTTTAAGAGAGGCTTGGATGATTTCCTAAACAAGCATAATAATCAAAGCTACTGTGATCTTAAAGGATTTTGTGTAAAAAAATAAGAATGTACCAGTGCATTATAGTCATTCAGATATAGAAGAATTGTGCATAAAATGTAGTGTTTCTGGCTGATTTCTTCAATATTTCTGTAAAAACCTTAATAATCCCTCCCTTCCCTTCCAATGCCCTGAATTTCCAGGCTGTGCAGGGGAGCCAGCAGAACTCAGCTCACTGCACTGTAGGAACCAATCAGCAGCTACCAGGACCTGGTAGGGAACTGAAGCCTGTCTGTGCTTGTGTGACTGCAGGATTGTGATTGGCTGTCCCCCTCCTACTGTGCTTCTGGCAGGGACCGTTAGGACACCCCCACCCCTCATAGGGAGCTCCAATAAGAGGGTGATTTTTAAAGATAATATTAATTTTTAGAAACACCATATATTACTCATAATTGCCTACAAAATAAGGGGTTTTTCATTTATTCTATATGTCTCCTTTATAGATATTGGTATATACAGTATTTTATATATACATAACAAAGAGCAAACTAAATGTAATTCCTCTGAGACTTGAATCAACTGGTCCTCTTTCTGCATATATTAGAAATTACAGATAATCTCCTCTGCTCTCTCAGATAGTTCTAGCTTATCCGTCACTTCCTGTTTTCTTCTTCCTGTACAGATAGCTCACAGCCCCTCTCCCTTTTCCCTGGTGATGAGCAAAACTGGCTTGTTTTTTGCCAAAAAGTTTGCAAAACAACTGATAAACTTGCGAAACCACGAAATTTCATCAAAATGTACTGGAGTTAAAGAGAATGTGAAATTCCATTGCAGTTAAAGCATTTTTAGCAGTAGTTATACCCTACCTTGGCAATGTATATGCTCCAATACCATTGGTTAATGTGCAACGCAAGGGGCACCTTAAGACAATGTTTTTTCTAGTGAAAAAATTTTCACCAGGCACAATCCCTAGTGAGGGGTCATTAACCAAGCACCAGTATTAGATTCCCTAGTCTGAGTGAACAAAGCCCCCTGTTATTCTTGATATCTGCTTTCATAGCCAATTGGGGGAGCGACATACCTACCCTCTATGCCAAACACCCAAAAAATTCTGTAGTTTAAATAAATATGTGCTCTTATCCCTGCAGTGACACCCCTTGACAATTTGAAAAGATGTGCAGTCTATAAAGAGCTGTACTGCATTGATCAACAATGTGCTTGTTACACATCTGACCTTCAGTGTATAGTAATGGACAGTTTTATCACAATATCAGGATAATTGTAATTTGCATGTTCAAGTCTTTTTCCAAAACTAAAGTATTCTGTTTTGCACCCATCTTCCTGATGGCACATTGCGTTGTTAAATACATCAAGTACCCTCCAGTTTCACGCTGGTGTCTGTATTCCTTTCCCAGATCTTTTTTTAGACTTTTTTTTATTATACCTGTGTTTTCAGATAATTACCAGAAAACAATCACTAATTAACAAAACAACAACTTGAGATCAGTACAGTTAATCAATGACGTGGGCTGCATAACTCACTTTGGTTGCTTCCAGTAAATCCAAACCACTGAAGTTAGATACATCCGTTACTCACCCAAATCCATATGTGCCACTCACAGTGTCTGAACTCCCCCCAACTTCTGATTTATTTTCTTTAGCTTTTTAAGACCTCTGACCTCTTTGTTATAGGAAAAAAAGCCAACCATTGATTTTTCTGTATAAAGTACAGAGTATTGTTGCTAAACCCAACTCATCGAGTGAAAGGCAAAACCAGCCGGCAAGCACTACAGCAAATTGAGCAAGAGTTTTTATTGTGTTACTTTGTTCACATGCATATATAAAATCACAATGGCCCTTGATGGGTATTCGTTTAGTTTAAATCCAATCAGTCAGAGGTCCAAGCAATATAACATTAATATGGCAACACATATAGGGAGGGAGGTAAAATGTATTAGTTTAGAAATAAAACAGTTCTGAAGTGAAAGAAAAGGGCACTTATACTATTCCACCTCAGTTTAGGTTATCCTTTAGTTCAAATACTTAAATTTCTCTTACCTCATTTCAGAACCCTCATATCTGTGCTCTGATATGTCCACTTTCAGCATGTTCTCTTCTGCAGGCCTCTCAAACCTTTTATTCTAGCCATCCTTCCCTTCATCTAGTTGCTTCTCCTGCTCAATATTCATTAAGCACTTATCTAACATCTTAAATCCCAACTGAATGCCAATGTACAAAAAAAGCCTATCCTTAAATAGCTTATCTGACTCCAGATGCACTTGACTTTAAGAGCTATCGCTTGTGTCAATCAATGCACATCTAGTTGTGCCTTCTTTCATTTTATCCCTCTAAACTGAAGCATTTACATTACAGTAATACACAAATGGGAGGCAAGTTAACATTATTAACTTATTGTTCTCTAATTACAGCTTTTCTATATATATTTTTTCATCCTATTCCAGGTCCGAATAACTAATGTAATAGACTATGTTCCCTTTATTGCATCATGAGCAATGTTGTATCTTAATTTATGCTTAACACTGGACTTTTCAGGGGTTATTTGCATTGGTTCTGACATGATTGATTTAATACTAAGGGTCAGATTTATCAAATGTCGAGGTGAAGTTTCAAAGTGAAAAGCTTAGAATTTAGAGCTATTTTTTGTGTATTGGGAATAGTCATACTTCAATTCGAATTTGAAAAAACTTCCAAATTCGAAGGTCAAATTTTTTTGAAGTACTTTCTCTTTAAAACTTCAACTTCGACCATTCGCCACCTAAAAGCTGCCAAAGTGCTATTTTAGCCTATGGGTGACCTCCTACAACCTGTATGGAGGCAATTGGGGGAGTTTGGGAGATCGAAGGTCGAAGTTAAAAAAAAATTTGAATCAAAGTACCATCGAAGTACGATCGTACAATCCGAAGTAGGCTGAATTTGGCCCACTTCGACCCCAAAAAAACTTTGACCTCCATTCGGTTGGTCATTTTGAATTCGAAGTTCAAAGTTTTTTTTAACTTCGACCTTCGATAAACATGCCTCTAAGTCACTGATCTTGACCCTTCCTGATATTCTTTATTGTTGTAAAATCATTTGTTTGATAAAAGGTTCTATTTGAAGAAAAGCCATGAAGAATGTATTGATATACAGTAATAGTTTGTTAGCTTCCATTGTGGTAAAGCAGGAACATGCAGAAAACAGTGTCTCCAATAACATTTACACCCCTTAGTGCACATTCAAATGGGGGGGGGGGCTGCGCTCTGCACCTTATACCTGCTTTCCTTGCCCAGATCAATCTTCCTGCATATAGCATTGCCAAACACATGCAGCACTGTATTCTTTGGACACATGCAAGTAGTGACCTGCAGCATTCCAGAACAAGTCTGCATAAAATATCATGGTTTGCACCATGTTCTGCTCTTTTTCACCCTGCTCTAGTAAATACTCCCTCCCCAATTTGCCATTATACACTAGTGCCAGCCCCCGAAGGAGAGAACAAATGTTGGAATTTGGACAGCCCCTTGAAGACTGTTTGAGTAAAATTAGATGGTAAATGACCATCTACTGTCTTGTATATAACTTGAATGATATGACATGAAAAATAAAACATATTTTATATATATATATATATATCACAACAGTTCCATCAAACTTCAGTAAATTGTTGGCTTAAACTCACAGATGTGTGAAAGGGTGATCCAGTCACAATGCTGCCATCATTTTCTTTGAAGTAGGTGTTAATCTTTCAATGTAAATTTTTGTGAAGCCATCAGGGTAAGGATGTGAAAGTGGCATTATATGTTGATGACAAGCGGTGTTGCCCCACTTCTGTTCAGGGATGATTTCTCCACTTTAGTATAAATGGTCTCTTTTAAATCATCTGTCCTCTCTATCCAAAATGTGGACATTGTTGTCAACAAAGGAGTATCCCTTTTCCTTGAGATGTAGATCGACTGCTGAGTCTAGTCCTGAGCAGTTAGCCCTTATATGTTGAGGCCATTATCTTACAAAGCAGTTGTTGTGTCTTCCTAATGTAAAGATTGGAGCACTCTTCACTACACTGGACAGCATAGACCACATTGCTCTTCATGTGCTTTGGTGTTGGGTCTTTAGTGTTCACCATCTTCTATCTTTGGGTGTTGCTGGGTTTGAAAAACACAGGAATGTGAAGTTTCTTAAACATTCTGATGTTCCAGTCACATATTGGATGACTATGTTGCTTTGCCTGCTATGCTCCTCACCTCTATTTCTTGGTTTGGTCTTTGGCTTTGATTTTGGCCCAGTCTGGGTATCCACAAGTTTTCAGAGTTCCTGTTTGTATTCTTCCTCTTTTGCTTCTGCACTGATTGCCACAGTTTTATCCCAATGGTATAAAGTTCTTATAACCCACAGTTTATGTTCCAGAGGGTGATGGGAATCAAAAAAATACTATCAGTGGGTTTCCTACAGTATGTACTTCAATATCCATGTTTCCCCCTCTTTGATAACCATCGCACAGTTCAAAAATGCCAGTTTGCCGTCGTCCCTAATGAATTTGATGTTTTTTTCCACAAAGTTTATGTGTTGAGTGGAAGCTGGAACCTTATGTGCTTTTATTTTGACCCAGGTGTTGTCCACATATCTGAACCAATGACTTGGTTCTGTTCCCTTGAAAGTATTCAGGGCTTTCTTTTCCACTTCTTTCATGTAAAGGTTCACTACGATTGGAGACCAACATGGCACAGTCATGTTTTTGTCTTTAAAATAATAATTTGTACTTGAAGTACATGGTATTAAGGCCAATATGGCCTGGGAAAGATACCTCCAAAACTGCCACTCTATGTTGGAGCTCAGAACTGCTCTTTTTAGCTCAACCCTAACTGACTTATACTCCAAGGGCAGATTTATCAATGGTTGAATTTCAAAGTGGAAAAAACTTCGAAATTCGACCATCGAATTGCATACTTCGATATTTGAAGTAGAATTCGAAGAATTTTTAACATCCTATGATCGTACTTCGAATCGAATGATTTAATTGTACGATCGTACAATTATACTCATGTTGGCTATATATTCTAGGAGGTCCACATAGGACCTCCTAGAGACAGTACTTCGATTATCGAATGGTTGAATAGTCGAAGTATTTTCATTTCGAATCGAAGTCGAAGTCAATTTTAGGCCTATTCCATGGTCGAAGTACCCAAAAAGTAGTTCGAAATTCAAAGTTCTTAACTTCAAAAATTCACTTCGACCCTTAGTAAATCTGCCCCTTAGTGTGTACTGTTACAGGAGCTACACCTGCCACTATCTAATGCCTCATTCACTGGGCCCTGTTCCCCGACTTTAACTGGACCCATGCACAGGCCCAAAGCAGAAATCCACCCTGTTCTTAAGGTAGAGGGCAAAGAGGAAGTGCCACTCCTTTCCCAGAACCATATCAAAATGAGTCAGGAAGTGGTCACCCTACCTGCTAGCCAATAGTATACATATGTAAATCTACTTACTTAGATGCATTACCTTCTGCCCAGCAACTAAGGGAACTGAACCTGTAGAGATTTAAAGCCATAGGGGCTATTAACCCTATGGGTCCCTACAAACATTTGGATTATTTTGATAAAATGGAATCCATGGGAGTCAGCCATCCCATAATTCAGCTTTCTCGATAACGTATTTCCAGGTAACAGCTGTCATGCCTGTATATAACTTGCAAAGGAGGCAAATGTTCAAAGCTTGTGATGATTCAAAAAAGGAGATTTTTTTCCCATTCTTCTCTATATCCAAAAAAAGTTCATGCATAAAAAAAAAGAATAAACAAACAGAATGTCTAGTATAATAATGTTTTGCTTCTTTTAGGATTAAAACTTCACAAGGACTCTGCATTCATTGTTTTTTGTAGTTTGTTCTTGTACTCACATACTCGACTTTTAATACAGTTTCCATTAGGAAAATGAAAGGAAGCTTTAGTGAAGCCGGGTTCTTTGTAGTGGCTATGTTCCAGCTGCAGCAATGTATATGCCTAGTAGCAGCAGCTCGCTGGAACTGTTTATTTATTACAAGCAGGATGTTCACACTGTATGATGATCTACAGATGAAAGGAAAAAGGAAAATCTGCTGTAAATTCAGCTTTTTTTTATTTTTTACAAGAACAGCAATTTTTCTCCACGGTCATACATTTTTTTGAGTTATGGTTGTGGAGTACAGGATTGATGTAAGGTTGCTTTAATATAGTTCTTACCTTTGACTGCTGAATTCCGAGATAAAATGTGAATGATTCATTGAGATCGAGTTGACAAAAAATATATGCAAAAGCAAGGCTAATCAGTATTATTTAGCAGCACAATGTATTATTTATTTATGTATATTTTTACTTGTATAGCACTCCTTGAGAGCAAATCACTGTACAGCAGAACAATAAATTAGTAGAACAAACAGGGGGTTTTGTATAAATACAAATAAGTACAAACATACAATACACATATATATAATATATAAGTAACAGTATATAATATTTAAGATAGTTACAATACAGATTAAGTGATCAGCATCAAGGAGACAAAAGATTGGAAGTCCCTGCCCTGGAGAGCTGACAGTCTCAATGGGAGGGTAACTTACAGACACAAATTGGAGGGATATTAAATGCTGTAGGTTACAGTGGGTGACACTGCCATATACAGTAAGTGACAGTTCTCAGTTGTGTTATGCAGGTGCTCCAAGAAGTAGTCTTTGGGTTTAATTCTGAATACATTGAGGGATAATTCAGGAATGGCATTCCAAATATAAGGATCAGCAAGACAGATGGGTTTGATGCAGGAAACAACAGAAGTAGTGGTGGGTGCAACCAAGCTCTGAGAGGAATGGAGGTTTCGGCCAGGAGCACATAGAGAGACAGAGATGAGATGTAGTTTGGCGCCGAGGAGTGAAGAGCTTTGAATGTTATTAGGAGGAGTTTGTAAGTTATTCTTTGTTTAATGGGAAGCCATAATAAGGATTTCAGCAGGGTAGGGGCCTGTACACTTTTGAATGAGAGAAGAAGAATTCTGGCTTTACTTTTATGATCTTTTGTTCAGCGCCGGATTTCTTTGCCGGCCGCCCCTAGGCCGCGCGGTCCGACCAGGCGGCCGTGTGGTCCTAGTGCCCGCCTACACTTTTCCTTCCAAGCGTGCCGGCGAAAAAACGCCGGCGCAGCTGCTGTAATTAAATGGGGACGCACACGTCCCCATAATGCGGCTGGGCAGCATGCCGCACCTATTTTTTGCCGCCCTAGGCCCGGGCCTATGTGGCCTTGCCACAAATCCGGGCCTGCTTTTGTTAGATCTTTTAATGCTCTTGGTTTGCCATGAAGAGCATCATTTGCTATTGTATCTTTGTGCTTTTACATTTAATTTTTGGAATTGTGTTTAGGTAATGCTTCATTATTGACTTGTTTATGAATAATAATAAGCACGTTATAAAATGAAATAAGAATTCTGGCAGCAGCATTTAATACTGACTGTAGAGTGGAGAGATGGGAATTAGGGAGGCCAGTTAGAAGAAGGTTACAGTGATCTAGTCGGGATAGGAAATGAGCATGCATGAATGTTTTGACCATAGCAGGTGAAAGAAAGGGATGGATTTTGGCAATATAGCACAGATATCTGATATATTATGTGCTTGTTAGCAATGCACATATCCTTGTGTGATCAACCCAGTTCTTTCAAATGCTGTTGTTGAGTCCTAGTCCTAGTCTTTGGCTGTTGAGTGATGGTATCAGTTGTACAGGAATGGGATTTATTGTCTGGAATGCTTGGGACATGGGGTTTTCCAGAGTAGGGATTTTTCCATGATTTGGATCACCGTACCTTAAAGGGGTAGTTCACTATTTAGTTAACTTTTAGTATGTAATAGAATGGCTAATTCCAAGCAGCTTTACAATTGGCCTTCATTATTTTTATTTTGTTTATAGTTTTATTATTAATTGCCTTCTTCTTCTGACAGTTTCAAGCATGTGGGTCACTGACCAAACATTTAACCAATAAGTAAACCCAATAGGATAGTTTTTTTCCACCAACATGGATTCATGTAGCTTAGTTGCCATCAAGTACAAGGTACTGTTTTATTATTACACAGAAATAGCAAATATTACAAATTGGGATTATTTGATTAAAATGGAGTCTATTGCAGATGTCTTTCCCGTAGTTTGAGCTTTCTGGATATGAGATGCCATATTTATATTTTATACACAAAGGGCAGGAAAACTGGAGTTCCAATTGTACAAAGTGTTTTAACAAATCAAAATCAGCCTATGCATCTGGGAAGGGCTATTCCATTTGTATAGACCAGAGATCCCCAACCTTTTTTACCTGTGAGCAAAATTCAGATGTAAAAAGAGCTGGGGAGCAACACAAGCATGAAAAAGTCCCTGGGGATGCCAAATAAGAGCTCTGATTGGCTATTTGGTAGCCCCTATGTGGACCGACAGCTTAAAGGAGGCTCTGCTTGGTAGTCTACTTAGTTTCTATGCAATTAAAACTTCCTCCAAGCCTGAAATTCAAAAATAAGCCCCTGCTTTAAGGCCACTGGGAGCAACAACGAGGGGGTTGGTGAGCAACTTGTTGCTCACAAGCTACTGGTTGGGGACCACTGGTATAGACAGTGTAACAACAGTGGCTATATTATGGTATGGTAGAAAACGAATGATGTATCCATGTCTGTATACGAGCTGGAAAACATCAAATGTATTATTAAAAAGAGGGGGAGAGACACTGCTGAACTAATGTAGTATGAAATGTGTATAGAGGGTTACAATCTTTGTTCTTAATAAGTTTGAGTTTTGCTGCATGTCATATTGTTTTTTTAACCCTTTGCAGGATTCCTGTAGGCATTCTTTTAGCAATAGAAAAAAAGGAAAAAAAAACCAACAACCTGCTCCCTCAGCTTGTGATTGAAATGAAAATAGCATTTATGAGTTTTGCAGATGAAACATTATGTAAACTTATGGTACATACTGTCACGCCTTGGGGTTATTTACTGAAATCCAAAAATGTATCTCATATTTTATTAAAAAAAACCACAACCAAACTTCCATACCTGATTTTAGCTTACTTATTATTAAAAAATACTCAATTTAATCAGATCACAGAAAAACTCGATAAATTCGAGCGAAAACCAGAAATGCTCAAATTTTTCAGACTTTTTCCAAAAATTGCTCTAATTTTTCTTAGTGTTTCCTGAATTGCTCAAATTTTTCTGTCTTTTTTTCTGAATTGCTTGAATTTTTTTAGTTTTTGCCAGATAAACCCGAAAAAGCCGGATTTCTGGGCTAAGCCCATCAGAGACCACAAAAACTTCAAATTGAGAGAGGTGCCTCTCCCATTGACTTATACAGGACCTCGACAGGTCTGAGATGGCAGATTTTTGGATTCAGGCTTTTTGAGGCATCGGGGGATGATAAAGTTCAAAAATTAGATTTTTCTAGTGAAAAATATAACCTAGAATTTAATAAATAACCCCCTATTGTGATAGAGGAGAAAATAAGATGGACTCCATCTTAAATTCAATCAGGTCATGGTATATCTATAAATCTAGAGTAACTGGACTTGATAAGTGATCATTGAAGATGTTTCACTACTCATCCAAGCAACTTCTTGAATGGAAGAAGCTGCTCAGATGAGTAGTAAAAATGTCTTCAATGATCACTCAGCAAGTCCAGTTGCTCTAGGTTTTGTAACGCAGGGTATCCTAAACCCAGAACCAATCCCAAGGTTCCAGTCTCGGCCCACTCTTCTGCCTGTAGCAGCTGCCTTTGGCTTTGGGTGGAACCGTCCACTACTCAGATGCTGCCAGGTCTTATTGTGGGAGAACCAAGGAGTGATTTCTGAGCAAGCTAGGGAACCAAGCGTGGTGTTGTAGAATGGGAAACAAGGAATGTAGTCAAATCCGGGCCGGGTCATAAAAGTCAGACTAAGCAGTACAAATTCAAGAGACAGGAGAGTAGTCTGGGTCACAGGCAAGGTCAAAACACACCGAAAGCATAGTACCAAAACAGGATCCAAGAGAATAGTCAAAAACACAGCAAAGATCAGGACAGGCAGCAAACTAGATGTAATCAGGGACAGGCAGGATCAGTAAAGGAACAGTAACACAGCAAAAACACACCCAGGATATATAGAATAGACCTAACTTTGAGCAATGAGCACAAGGCTCCTGCACCTTCAAATTTTATAATCTTGCGCCAAAGTGCGATGACTGTACACACGCCACTTCAAACCAGGAGTGCATCGGCGTACTGGAAGGAGGACGTGGCTGGCGTCCCCGCCTCTGGGTGCGACGAGCATCCCCGTTGCACCCCCCACTAGCCCACCAGGGTAAGTCCTACAGGTTAATTTCTACTAAATATGTGCATCTTTGGGAACATTTTGTGCAGGTTCTATATATAAAGCAATAAGAAACAAAATATGATATGCTGTAGCAGAAAATAAGGGTTGTTTTATGAACAACAGATCTTCAACCTTTTCCCTCCAGCTGTTGATGAGCCATAACGTCCCGCATCTGACTGGTAAGCGATACAGCACTTTGTATTTCTGCAAGCGAGAGCCTCACATCTGACCATCTGTTGCCCATTTTGTATATATCACTGTTGTTGCGAGAGTGTCATAGTGCATTGTTGTCTATATGCGAAGTGTTAAAACCTTGTCTATATTATTAAAGAACCAATAAGAACTATTGAGGATTCCTACCAAGCCAATCTCTGCATCACTGTTCTTATATGGTGAGTGGTGACAGTTACACAGTGGGGGGTCATTTATAAAGTTTGCGCAACACATATTTATTCACAAATGGTTGTATTGGCCATGTTTATTCCTGAACGCTGAAATATTGCACTGCTCTGCCTGTCTTTCTAGTTTTTGCAAATTCGCATTGCGCACAAATATTCACAAATGGCTCACAAATGTTTGCGTGAGTGCGATCACTGTGCGAGGTTGTCATGCACGAAAATAGCGGTGATTAAATTCGCAATTTGCGAAACTGTTTTGCGAATATATTCTAGGTCATCAAAGTCGTGGTGTATCTCAGATGCAGAAATATTTGCGATTATAACACATATAAAAAGCTCGTATGGACATTAGTAGATCGGATTAAAAAATCGCAATTCCGTTTGCATATTCAATACACCACTCATACATTTGCTCTGAGCAAATTTTATAAATAAGCCCCAGTATCTTCAGATGATGAGGTCACAGTATCGACCTTTAGGGCAGATGGGAAGATTCGGGGAGATTTAATCTCCCCAAAAAGCTTTCCCGTCTGCTAGAATCAAAATTGCCGGCGGGATGGCACTCGGATCGATTCGTTTTCCAAAGTCACCCGAAGTAGCCTCACAAGGAAACTTCGGGCGACTTGTCTCAAAATATCACTCGCTACATCATACTAAAAGTTAATTTAATGGTGAACAACCCTTTTAAATACAGGTTTACAGCAGTAGAAGAAGGTGAAATATTTGTTTGGAGATGGTACTGTACCAATAGATGGCTTTTTATAATATACTGGCAACTAGCAGTTTGTTGGTGTTTTTGGGAGGTTAAGACTTTCTTAACCATCATTATCCTCCATCTATGGTGTACTGTAGCCTTTAAAGGGATACTGTCATGGGAAAACATTGTATAATAGTGCTGCTCCAGCAGATTTCTGCATTGAAATCCATTTCTCAAAAGATCAAACAGATTTTTTTATATTCAATTTTGAAATCTGACATGGGGCTAAACATTTTGTCAGTTTCCCAGCTGCCCAAGTCTGGTGACTTGTGCCTGCACTTTAAGATGGAACTACTTTCTGGCAGGCTGTTATTTCGCCTACTTAATGTAATTGAATCAGTCTCAGTGGGACTTGGCTTTTACTATTAAGTGTTGTTCTTAGATCTTTCAGGGAGCTGTTATCTTGTGTTAGGGAGCTGCTACCTCGTTACCTTCCCATTGTTTTGTTGTTAGGCTGCTGGGGGGGGGGGGGTGATTTCACTCCAACTTGCAGTAAACAGTTACTGAAGTTTATCAGAGCACAAGTCACATGATAGGGGGACCCTGGACACTGACAGTATGTCTAGCCCCATGTCAGATTCCAAAATTAAATATAAAAAAAATCAGTTTGCGCTATTGAAAAATGGATCTCAGTTCACAATTCTGCTGGAGTAGCACTATTAACGGATGCGTTTTGAAAAAAAACGTTATCCCATGACAGTATCCCTTTAAATACAGTTCTATACGGCTCTTGAGTGGTATGTGCCTATATGTTTCAGACTATTGTATACCTTGAAGGAATCTAAAGACTGACAATAATCCATAAGCATCCAGAGATGTTTTTAGACAAGACAGATTGATGGTGCTGAGTTTGGTTATATTGGCTTGGAAGGGCATAAGACCCATTCATTAATAAAAATTATATAAAAGAACATCACAATGCAAACAATCTTTTGCATTGTGATCCACTGATTTCTTGTTGCACTTGTCTATGGAGCTGTATATTGGTGTGCACAAAATATTTCCTTTAAAGTGCCTCATAAAAGGGCAATTACCAGCATTGCTTGTTGCTGCAGGTTGAGGTTTGCTTCATGGTTGTTGTGGGGGATGTTCACACAAGTTAAAGTGAAGGCAACAGGTGTGACAAGATTTGGTTCTGTGGCAGGTTTGCTGTCTTTTGATGCCTCAGGTATGGGATCCATTATCCAGAAATCCGTTATTCAAAAAGCTCTCAATTATGGAAAGGCCATCTCCGATAGACTCCATTTCATCCAAATAATCCCAAATTTTTAAATTGATTTCCTTTTTCTCTGTAATAATAAAACTGAATCGTGTACTTGATCCAAACTAAGATAAAATTAATCCTTAGTGGAAGCAAAACCAGCCTTTGTGGTTTATTTGATTTTCTAGTAGACTTAAGGTATGAAGATCCACATTATGAAAAGATTCTTTATGTGGATAACCCCAAGTCCTGAGCATTCTAGAAAAATATAACAGAATAGTAGTGATAGAAAGAGTTATAGTTAGTGCTTTAACCCTGTTTGTGGTTCTTTAAACCTCTGTACTTCTCTCAACAGACCAGCACACTTGTCATTTGTTGGACACTCTCCATGACATTATCCCTAGGACTAGTTCAGATAAATATAATACAGATAACTCTCATGACAACGTACAACTGCAGTGAGAAATTGCATTTGTGTTTATCTAGGAGTGGAGTAGACGTACATTTCATTAGTACTAGAATGCATTGGGAACAATCCAATGTTCCATAATCTCATAATAGAACATGTATTGAGCAGGACCAAGAAATTATACTGAACAGGAACCTTGTTGATTCTAACAATCCTTTGTTGCTGGGGAGTTTCAGACAACCCTTTTCCATATACATATTGCACGAGTAAGTTATAAGACAATGTCTGAATATGAATCGCATGGTATTTTGTCCTGATGTGAATTAACACTTATTTTTTTATATGTTTCCCTGATATCAAATGAAAGAATGTTACTTTAGCTTGCCATGCGCTGTAGAGTAGACTTGACTATCTAAAGAGATGTGATTCCTCAATAACTGCATGTTATTCTCTTTTCTTTCTTTATTACCATTTTTTCTATTGCAGCTGCTTACATGGGCCTTGATTCAATTCTGTGTGTACGAATTACCCATATTCTGTTATTATTATAAAATGAAATAATGTATCTATCATTAATCACTAGAGATTAAAGGGATTCTGTAATCTCATACTTTTTTATTACATTTTAAAGGACATAGCAAATATCAAGACCCATAAAATGGTCGCGCATTTAGAATACAAAAATAACAATAATAATTTAAGTGAGATAAATGAAGGCGACAGAGCCATATGGACAGAAGAATCCACATTCTTCTAACCAATCACAACGACTAGAGCATTAAGCTGATACATTTTTTTCAATGCTTCTCTGCTTAATTAAACATTTTATATTATATATAAAATAATATAAATATAACATATTATTTTCCGGAACACCTGTGAGGCTTATACTTTAATGACCATTCCCCTTTGATTGATGCATTATTGATTTACATACAATCTTTGGAAAATATATAATTAGGATTGCTAAAACCGGTTTGGGATCCGTTATTCAGGAATGTCCAAATTACAGGAAGGCCATCCCCCATATCCATTTTATCAAAATACTCCACATTTTTAAAAACGATTTCCTTTTTCTCTTTAATAAAAAAAAAAAGTACCTTGTTCTTGATCTAAACTAAGCTATAATTAATCCTTGTTGGAGGCAAAACTGTCCTATTTAGTTTATTTAATGTTAAAATGATTTTCTAGTAGACTAAAGGTATAAAGATCCAAATTACGGAAATTATTCATTATCTGGAAAACCCCAGGCTGTCTAGTGATGGGTGAATTTATTCGGCAGTCGTGTTTTGCAGCAAATTTTCACGTCTCGCCACCCGCGAATATTTTTGCGAAACCACTGCAAAACATTCTGTGACAAATTTGCTGCTACAAAAAAAATTGTTGCGTGCATATAAATAGTCACGCGTCAAAATCAATCAGACGCCCGTTGACTTTGATGAATTTGGACAAAATAATTGCGTGTATAATAATTGTCACTCGTGTAAAAATAACAATTTTAATAATTTTAACACCCATTGACTTCAATGCGTTTTGCTAATTTTTTGCCGTTTTCTCCGGGACAGATTTGCCTATAACTAGTTGTGTCTTTCCTTAGGGATGTACAATAATTCCAGCAGAACTCAACAAGTATTATGATTATTATTAACATTTATTTATATAGTGCCTGCATAATTTGCAGTGCTGTAGCACCAAAGCCTCAACCTTTGAATCCTTAAAGGACTAGGAAAGTCTAAAATAGAATACGCTACAAATTCTGTATTTTGTATATTAAACATAAACATGAACTTACTGCACCACAAGCCTAATCAAACAAATGATTTATGCTTTCAAAGTTGGCCACAGGTGGCTGTCATCTTGTAACTTTGTTATACATCTTTGCCTGACCCTGACCCTGTACATGCTCAGTGTGGTCTGGGCTGCTTAGGGATCGTCATAAACAAAGTTGCTTGAGTTCTGAATGGCTAGTAAGTAAAGCGGGGCTCCCCCTGCTGTT
Source organism: Xenopus laevis (assembly GCF_017654675.1). Taxonomy (NCBI): domain Eukaryota; kingdom Metazoa; phylum Chordata; class Amphibia; order Anura; family Pipidae; genus Xenopus; species Xenopus laevis. The sequence goes on along the minus strand of NC_054371.1, from coordinate 32,862,995 downwards.
CATAAGTATGATTTTTCCCTGCTCAGCAGTTAGGGACAATCTGACAATTCCTATCCACAGCAGTAAATGTAGGGAGAATTTCACTGCATACAGTTGTGTTTCTTATAAAAATGGTACACATTTTTTAATTAAAGTATATTGGATATAGGTTTCTTTTTCATTAAAGAAAGTAAAAATGGGATTTTATTTTTTTGCCTTTCCTTGTCCTTTAAACCACTTGTTTTCTTAAAGGTAGAGTGTGCATTAAGCTTTCCCTTAGGGTCAATCCACAGAGAACTTGCACCTCCAATGTTGTGGGGTGTGGGCTGAGTTCTTGCAGCACCATCAAACACTGGCACACATACATACACACTGGAATGAGTTGATGGAATGAGGAATGGCATGAGTTGCATCTCAGGGAACCAAGTGTGGTGCCCGTTGTTTGCACTTTGCACCTTGACCTGCCATTCATAAATGAGTCTCCATGATCAACGGCATGTTCTGTTTTTGCAAGATCACATACATTATTGAGTCAGTGGCCCAGTTTGGGAGGCCCGACTGATGTGTGTCAGGTAAAGTACATTTCCTATATTATAAATGATGTATATATATGGCTGAACACTTACTCAGCAAAACGATTTCTAACCGAGGCCGGTGGCTTAGCAGTGAAGCACAGTGCAGCACAGTACTAAACTCTTTGTGTTCCAGACAGGTCTCCAAAGGACTGCAAGCTAAAGTGATAGATTTAATAAAGGAAAGTAAATGAAACATTAATCAAGGAATGTAACTAAGAACTCTATTATACTACTTTTTTCCCTGTTGCTTTGTGGGAAATTTCTATAATGTTATTTTTTGTTGTTGTTGTTGTTGCTTAAGTTTGCTCTGATGGATGGCTGATAAATTGCTTTTCAAAATCAATATTTTCATTTATTTACAGCTCCCTTACAGCATGGAAAGTTGCAGCAGCGGCTTCTCCTACAAGGTAATCCCCTTTATTATGAACCTTTTTTGGTTTCTTGTTGTGCTTGTCTGGAGAACAGTGTTGAGGTGGGTAAGAAAAGACGTGCTTTTAAGGCTTTCAAGTTAGCTGGTACAGCCGAAACATTTATAAGGTACAAGGAGGCCAATAAATCATGCAAAGAAGCTATAAGGCAAGCTAAAATTGCTATAGAAAAGGATATTGCAGCAAGCAGTAAAAAAAATCCAAAATTATTTTTTAAATATGTCAATAGTAAAAAAATGAAGCAGGAAGGGGTGGGACCCTTACTATCAGAGGGGGGTCAGCTGGTTGATGAAAACAAAATAAAAGCGCAGATTCTGAACTCGTATTTTTCATCTGTCTACACAAATGAAGAACCAGTAAGTGAAGGTTTCCTTCTTAACACTCCCAATTCTAGTAATACAACTAATGATGCATGGTTCACACATGAAGAAATTCAAAAGAGACTTGAACATGTTAAGATTAACAAAGGTCCAGGGCCAGATGGTATTCATCCCAGGGTAATTAGCGAGCTTAGCTCTGTGATTGCCAAACCTCTTTACTTAATTTTTCAGGATTCATTGAGATCTGGCATAGTGCCGAGAGACTGGCGAATTGCTAATGTGGTGCCTCTATTCAAAAAAGGATCCCGTTCTCAGCCTCAAAACTATAGGCCAGTTAGTCTGACGTCAGTATTAGGAAAGCTTTTCGAAGGGTTAATAAAGGATAAGATACTGGACTTCATAGCAAATCATAATACTATGAGTTTGTGCCAGCATGGTTTTATGCGTAATAGATCTTGCCAGACTAACTTAATTTCTTTTTACGAGAATGTAAGTAGAGACCTCGATTCTGGGATGGCAGTGGATGTGATTTACTTAGACTTTGCTAAAGCATTTGATACAGTGCCACACAAAAGGTTACTGGTTAAATTAAGGAATGTTGGCCTGGAACATAGTATTTGTACCTGGATAGAGAACTGGCTAAAAGATAGACTACAAAGAGTGGTGGTAAATGGAACATTTTCTAATTGGACCAGTGTTGTTAGTGGAGTACCGCAGGGCTCTGTACTAGGTCCCTTGCTTTTCAACTTGTTTATTAATGACCTGGAGGTGGGCATTGAAAGTACTGTTTCTATTTTTGCAGATGATACTAAATTGTGCAAAACTATAGGTTCCATGCAGGATGCTGCCACTTTGCAAAGTGATCTGTCTAAACTGGAAAACTGGGCAGCAAACTGGAAAATGAGGTTCAATGTTGATAAATGCAAGGTTATGCACTTTGGCAAAAATAATATAAATGCAAGTTATACACTAAATGGCAATGTGTTGGGAGTTTCCTTAAATGAAAAGGATCTAGGGGTCTTTGTAGATAACACGTTGTCTAATTCTGGGCAGTGTCATTCTGTGACTACTAAAGCAAATAAAGTTCTGTCTTGCATAAAAAAGGGCATTAACTCAAGGGATGAAAACATAATTATGCCTCTTTATAGGTCCCTGGTAAGGCCTCATCTGGAGTATGCAGTTCAGTTTTGGACTCCAGTCCTTAAGAGGGATATAAATGAGCTGGAGAGAGTGCAGAGACGTGCAACTAAATTGGTTAGAGGGACGGAAGACTTAAATTATGAGGGTAGACTGTCAAGGTTGGGGTTGTTTTCCCTGGAAAAAAGGTGCTTGCGAGGGGACATGATTACACTTTACAAGTACATTAGAGGACATTATAGACAAATGGCAGGGGACCTTTTTACCCATAAAGTGGATCACCGTACCAGAGGCCACCCCTTTAGACTAGAAGAAAAGAACTTTCATTTGAAGCAACGTAGAGGGTTCTTCACAGTCAGGACAGTGAGGTTGTGGAATGCACTGCCGGGTGATGTTGTGATGGCTGATTCAGTTAATGCCTTTAAGAATGGCTTGGATGATTTTTTGGACAGACATAATATTAAAGGCTATTGTGATACTAAACTCTATAGTTAATATAGGTATGGGTATATAGAATTTTAATTAAAAGTAGGTAGGGGTGTGTGTATGGATGCTGGGTTTTCATTTGGAGGGGTTGAACTTGATGGACTTTGTCTTTTTTCAACCCAATTTAACTATGTAACTATGTAACTATGTAACAGTATTCAATGTGTACAATGTGTTTCCCATACAGTGCCGCAAACACAGGCAACTAATGGTATGAGTGGAGCAGACTTGGGGAAAAAAAAAGCTCTTTTATCATTGGACTGGCAACTTGATTGCTGCCATAAAAATTCCTTCATAAACTTCATTGTTTTGTTTTGTGATGTGTAGGGGAAAATTCTCTGAAGCTACGGTGAATGCAGTTGGTGTGACAAGATTCAGCTCCGTGGCAGGTTTATTTTCCTTTGATGCCTCTGGTTTTCAAACTTGAACATGATTTATGACCAACAATAGATAGAGATATATTTGGTGCTTTAACCCTGTTTGTGGATCTGTAAACTTCTGTGATTGTAATAGACTTGTAGACTAGCCCTACTACATTAGTCTTTAAGCTGCTTTCTTTTACTTCTACTCGCTGCCTTGAATCCTTTATGGTCACTTCTAACTCTAGCTTGGCCTTAATCACTTGGATCACTACGCTTCATTCTTTCTGTAAGAAATCAACATCATCCTTCATGTATAGAGCAGTGCCAAGCCTTTTAATTGCTGAATACTTGGATCTTGACAGTGACATTGGATCCCTAAACACTTCTACACTGAGTCTTACTCCCAAAGCAAGGCTTGAAATTCTGTTCTTGCTAATTCTACTGTGTAACAACCTCAGCGATCTAGGGGCATTGAACTTACCCCTTTGTCTTGGTTTAGAAATGAGAATGACCCTGGAGGTAAGAAGGACCAAAGAAAATAAACAACATATTTGAACGAAAAAAGAAGTTGAGAAAACATTTTAAGGAAGTGATTCTCTGATTTTATAAACTCACAGGATTACCCATATAATCTGTTTATTATAAAAATAAACAATATTTACTTTGGTTAAGAGGTCATATAGATTTGCAGGTACAGTAAATCAACTTTTGTAATTTTTTCTAAATATATATTCATGGAAATAATGTTCAGTAGTGAAGTTTTTTGTGGTCCCTTATTAATGTACTACAACTCCAGAGTGCAGCCTTCTTGTGATTGCAAATGTCACTTGATTACAGTGTGATTATATAATGCCTGCTCAGTGGTGAGAGAAAGCTACTTATAACTGTGCCATAAAGTATTTACACAATGCTTTTACATTACCTGTCTGATATAGTAGTAAGACAAAACAGAGGCGCCAAAAGGATAAAAATAGCTAAAAGCACTTAAAAACCCAATGGGTAATTCAGAGGAGGTAGTATGGAATATTGCCTGATGAAGCAGGAAATGCCTGCGAAACGCATTGCAATACTGTTTTGTGAATAAACTATTATTGAAAATTACCACTTTCGTTGGTGTCTGCTTGGAGGAGGTAAGTTCATTACTACCTCCTCTGAATTACCCATTGGGTTTTTAAGTGCTTTTAGCTATTTTTATCCTTTTGGCGCCTCTGTTTTGTCTTACTACTATATCGAGTCCACCCCGAGTGGAGGGGTATCATCCCCTTTTTCTTTTTCTACAGAGAGCGACGTTTTATTCCTGAGTGGGGTCAGGATAATCTCCCCACCTACCTATACAGTGGTTGCCTATCGGTAACCCTGGTTTGTGAGTATTAACTTGTTTACTCTACCATTACTTCCTGTATGAGGGGGCTGCCATATTTGTGCAGCAGGAGTCCGTTAGCATTAGAAACTTCAATTGTCAGGCTGAGATGGGACAGTCATGTTGGAAAGACAGTCAGGTTTAGAAACTTCAAGTGACAATTACTTACAAAAACAAACCTGTCAGCAAAAAAAATGATCAACATGACCTATAACTTTTAATGTACATTCATATTTTAAAATTCTTCTTGGGGCACAATAAGCTACTGTGTAATATTGATTGGGTACAGTGAGGTAATTTAAAACTCTGAGATCTGTAATGCACTTTTGGACACAGTGAAACAACGAAGACAGATTTTGGTCCCCATGGGGGCCTATTTAAGATTTCTTGAACTTTGGGGGCTTGAGAAATCTTTATGGAACCCAAATTTGAGTTAATGAACCCATGTTGGGTTTTGGGCCCATTAACTTCATTAATATAAATTTTTTTAATTAAACTTGCACAAAAGCCTGAAACCCAAGACCAAGTTCATAAACTCACTCCTTAAAGGAACAGAAATACCAGAAAATGAAAGTGTTTAAAAGTAAAGACAATATCATGTAGTGTTGCCCTGCACTGGTAAGGGTTAGTCCACACGAGGAGATTCGGGAGATTTTGTTGCCTGGCGACTAATCACCTCGTCTTCTGAGCGACAATCTCCCCTAACTGCCTCAGCGTGTTTTCCCATAGGCTACAAAGAAAAGTCGCCTGCGCTAAAGCACACGCGGTGATGCGTTTTAAATAGTCGCCCAAAGTTTCCTCACATGGGGCCGTGAATGAATGAAATCCTTGATATAAAATCACACTGTCTAGAAATGTTAAAAAGTTAGTTTTATGCACTATAGTTTATAACACTTTAATGAACAACTAAAATCCTTAAAATCAGATTATTTTTGGATTTCTTAAGTTCTTGAAATGTGGGTTTTAATATTTTCCATGTTCATGTAAGTTAAAAGCTGATATTAGGACATAACAGGATTTGCATCTATGAGGAAAACATTGCACTCCTCTAGTGTGCAGTTAAATGGTGTCCTCGCCAAATGTCTTTAAATATACACGAGCACGGAACAATTATCCTTCCACAATTGCATATCCCTAAAGAACCCGACTGCACTTATGTTGAGAAACTAGCAATCAATTTACTGGAAAGAGAAAAAAAAAGCATCGTTCCCTGCAGTCTGTGTTCTAAAACACTGAATTTATCTATATGGTATGAAACAGTCCCTGTGGATATTAAAAACAGTACTCCGTGGAGCATCAAACTACTGTGAAATAGTTTTTGGCCTGTTATTGGCTGGGAATTTTTTTTCTAGAGTCTATTGTTGTTCTTGGCTAAACCAGAGAACTTTTGTTTTACATTTTTAACATCTTCAATTCAGTCACTGCAGTGAGAGCCAGATTAAGGACCTCATGTGCTTGGTGCTAATGATATTAAAGGGGAAGTATTGGGAAAATAAAAATGAAATATAAGCTTCATCATAAGCTGAAATAAGAAACTTTCTAAATACAATCAATTAAAGATTCTGTTCTGTTTCTGAAGTAATCATATTTATCTTCACGATCCCTCTCTCAGCATCTGTTTCTCTTCATTATGTCTTCATGCAGCAGTTGGGTGTCATATATTCATTCAGCAAGAGTTTAGTCAGCACTCATACCTTCCAAATTGTTTTAAACTGATGCACGTCCCACAATTTCAGCCTTAATCTTTACTTTTCGTCATGGACAGCAACATTCACAGGAAAGTTTTCTTTAAAACGCCTTTATTTAGACATGGGCACCGACCCAGAAAAACATAACATTTCAGACCAACATTGGTCTTTTATCAAGCCAATTAAGCAGCACCTGTGCACAATTATTTATACATTGTAGCAATTATTATAAATAATTGTGTACAGGTGCTGATTTCTTGTGAATGGTGCTGTCCATGACGAAAAGTAAAGATGTCAGATATTCATTGACAGTTAGATCTAATATATCTTATAGGGGGGCTCCTTTTGCCTAGAAGATGTATTAGAGCTCACTCTAATTATGAGCTCTAAAATAACCAGACATCATGTCTCTCTACATGCAGAATTGATGCAAAAGACAGTTATTTTGTTAGATTGTGTTTGTACTGGAATCAGTTATTTGAATGAGCTCTAATTCATCTGCTGGGAAAGGAAGCCCCCCTATAAGATATATTGGATCTAACTGTCAATAAATATCTGACACCTGAAGACAGAATGAAGAGAAACAGATGCTGAGAGAGGAATAGTGAAGAAAAACTTAATTATTTCAGAAACAGTACAGCATTTTTAATTGATTGTATTTAGAAAGTTTCTTATATCAGTATGATGAAGCTTATATTAAATTTCCATTTTCACAATAGTTCCCCTTTAAGGGACCTTATTTTTACAAAAAGGAGCATTTTCCATACACTCTTCATGCCAGAAATTTTTTTGAAGAGAAATCATTTTTATAATAATAATAATAATAATAATAATAATAATAATAATAAAGTTGCTCCTGTCCTTCTGCACCTCATACCGTGAGACTTCCATGTCTCAATTAGAGATGTCGCGAACTGTTCGCCGGCGAACTTGTTCGCGCGAACATCGGGTGTTCGCGCTCGCCGGAAGTTCGCGAACGTCGCGCGACGTTCGCCATTTTGGGTTCGCCATTGTTGGCGCTTTTTTTTGCCCTCTCACCCCAGACCAGCAGGTACATGGCAGCCAATCAGGAAGCTCTCCCCTGGACCACTCCCCTTCCCTATAAAAACCGAAGCCCTGCAGCGTTTTTTCACTCTGCCTGTGTGTGCTGAAGAGATAGTGTAGGGAGAGAGCTGCTGCCTGTTAGTGATTTCAGGGACAGTTGAAAGTTTGCTGGCTAGTAATCGTTTTGATACTGCTCTGTTATTGGAGGGACAGAAGTCTGCAGGGGTTTGAGGGACATTTTAGCTTAGGTAGCTTTGCTGGCTAGTAATCTACCTTCTACTGCAGTGCTCTGTATGTAGCTGCAGTGGGCAGCTGTCCTGCTTCTGATCTCATCTGCTGACTGCTGCAATAACAGTAGTCCTTGTAAGGACTGCTTTTATTTATTTTTTGTTGTTTTACTACTACTACTACTACTACTATAAGAGCCCAGTGCTATTAGTCTAGCAGTGTTGGGGAGTGGGACTGGTGTGCTAATCTGCTGCTCCTAGTAGTTCAGCAGCACCAACTTTAATTTTTTTTTTTAATATTCATTTTTTTTTATTTTACTTTTTTTTATTTTACTACCGCTGTAGTAGTGTATAAGTTGACCTTTTAGGCATTATTTGCCCTGTAGGCATTATTTGCACAGTGTTTTCTTCAACCCGCCATCTAGCTGTGTGACCTTGTTCACATTCTGTCTAAATATCCATAATATTACCGTCTCCAGAAAAAACACCGGAGTGACTTTTTTCAAGCAGCCATAATATATTTTACGTAATCCGTATCCACCGCTGTAGTAGTGTATACGTTGACCTTGTAGGCATTATTTGCACACTGTTTTCTTCAACCCGCCATCTAGCTGTGTGACCTTGTTCACATTCTGTCTAAATATCCATAATATTACCGTCTCCAGAAAAAACACCGGAGTGACTTTATTCAAGCAGCCATAATATATTTTACGTAATCCGTATCCACCGCTGTAGTAGTGTATACGTTGACCTTGTAGGCATTATTTGCACAGTGTTTTCTTCAACCCGCCATCTAGCTGTGTGACCTTGTTCACATTCTGTCTAAATATCCATAATATTACCGTCTCCAGAAAAAACACCGGAGTGACTTTTTTCAAGCAGCCATAATATATTTTACGTAATCCGTATCCACCGCTGTAGTAGTGTATACGTTGACCTTGTAGGCATTATTTGCACACTGTTTTCTTCAACCCGCCATCTAGCTGTGTGACCTTGTTCACATTCTGTCTAAATATCCATAATATTACCGTCTCCAGAAAAAACACCGGAGTGACTTTTTTCAAGCAGCCATAATATATTTTACGTAATCCGTATCCACCGCTGTAGTAGTGTATACGTTGACCTTGTAGGCATTATTTGCACACTGTTTTCTTCAACCCGCCATCTAGCTGTGTGACCTTGTTCACATTCTGTCTAAATATCCATAATATTACCGTCTCCAGAAAAAACACCGGAGTGACTTTTTTCAAGCAGCCATAATATATTTTACGTAATCCGTATCCACCGCTGTAGTAGTGTATACGTTGACCTTGTAGGCATTATTTGCACACTGTTTTCTTCAACCCGCCATCTAGCTGTGTGACCTTGTTCACATTCTGTCTAAATATCCATAATATTACCGTCTCCAGAAAAAACACCGGAGTGACTTTTTTCAAGCAGCCATAATATATTTTACGTAATCCGTATCCACCGCTGTAGTAGTGTATACGTTGACCTTGTAGGCATTATTTGCACACTGTTTTCTTCAACCTGCCATCTAGCTGTGTGACCTTGTTCACATTCTGTCTAAATATCCATAATATTACCGTCTCCAGAAAAAACACCGGAGTGACTTTTTTCAAGCAGCCATAATATATTTTACGTAATCCGTATCCACCGCTGTAGTAGTGTATACGTTGACCTTGTAGGCATTATTTGCACAGTGTTTTCTTCAACCCGCCATCTAGCTGTGTGACCTTGTTCACATTCTGTCTAAATATCCATAATATTACCGTCTCCAGAAAAAACACCGGAGTGACTTTTTTCAAGCAGCCATAATATATTTTACGTAATCCGTATCCACCGCTGTAGTAGTGTATACGTTGACCTTGTAGGCATTATTTGCACACTGTTTTCTTCAACCCGCCATCTAGCTGTGTGACCTTGTTCACATTCTGTCTAAATATCCATAATATTACCGTCTCCAGAAAAAACACCGGAGTGACTTTTTTCAAGCAGCCATAATATATTTTACGTAATCCGTATCCACCGCTGTAGTAGTGTATACGTTGACCTTGTAGGCATTATTTGCACACTGTTTTCTTCAACCCGCCATCTAGCTGTGTGTATTATCGTTTCCAGAAAAACCAACTGAGTTTTTGTTGTTGTTGTTGTTTTTTAAAAAATAATGCCAGGCAAAGGCAGGCCGCCACGCAGAGGCCGTGCTAGGGGCCGTGCTGCTATGCAATCCTGTGGCCCTAGCAAATTGCCCAGTTTTAAAAAGCCAATGACCCTGAACTCCCAAAATGCTGAAGAGGTAGTTGACTGGCTTACACAGCACACCCCATCCTCTACCGTTTCTAACTTTACCACAACATCCTCCTCATCCTCCACTGCTATGGCCACCCCACGTAACACTTCCTCCACCACCGGTGCCCCTTCTTCACTGGGGTCAGAGGAGTTATTTTCCCATGAGTTTCTTGAACTGAGTAATGCGCAACCATTATTGCCAGAAGAAGATGAAGGAGATGAGGACCTTACACCAGATTTAATTCTGGCAGAGAACACGACAGAGATGGACATAATGAGTGATGAGGAGGAGGTCCCCGCTGCTGCTTCCTTCTGTGATGTGTCAGAAGAAATTGATGCATCTGAGGAGAATGATGATGAGGAGATTGATGTTTTGTGGGTGCCTAGTAGAAGAGAGCAAGAGGAGGGTAGTTCAGATGGAGAGACGGAGAGTCAGAGAGGCAGTAGGAGAATAAGACTTAGAAGAAGCAGGGAGGACAGCCCGCAGGGATCAGTAGGGCAACAACATGTATCGGCACCTGTGTTCAGCCGGCCAACGCACCCGCCATTGCCGCCAATGCCGCCAACTTCTACTGTTACCGCCAGATCGCACACTTCCAAAAAGTCAGCAGTGTGGGATTTTTTTAATGTGTGTGCCTCTGACAAAAGCATTGTAATTTGCAATGAGTGCAGTCAGAAACTGAGCCTTGGTAAGCCCAACAGCCACATAGGTACAACTTCTATGCGAAGGCACATGAGCGGCAAGCACAAAGCACTTTGGGAGCAACACCTCAAAGGCAACAGGCAAACTAAAAGCCACACTCCTTCTGGTCCAGCATCTTACTGCTCTACCTCTGCTCTCCTTGACCCGTCTGAACCACCCTCCACTCCGCCTTCCACCTTGACCACCTGTTCCCATTCCCAGTCATCTGCCACCAGCCAAGTTTCTGTGAAGGCCATGTTTGAGCGTAAGAAGCCAATGTCTGACTGTCACCCCCTTGCCCGGCGTCTGACAGCTGGCTTGTCTGCACTCTTAGCCCGCCAGCTTTTACCATACCAGCTGGTGGACTCTGAGGCCTTCCGCAAATTTGTAGCAATTGGGACACCGCAGTGGAAGGTACCCAGCCGCAATTTTTTTTCTAAAAAGGGAATACCACACCTGTACCAACATGTGCAGAGCCAAGTTACCGCATCTCTGTCACTTAGTGTTGGGCCAAAGGTCCATATGACTACTGACGCATGGTCCTCCAAGCATGGTCAGGGCAGGTATGTCACCTACACTGCCCACTGGGTGAACTTGGTAATGGCTGGGAAGCAGGGAATGGGTAGCTCAACAACAACAGTGGAGTTGGTGTCACCGCCACGGATTGCACGCGGTTCTGCCACCACCTCTACTCCTCCATCGCTCTCTACCTCGTCTTCTTCTTCTTCTTACTCTGCTGCTGGGTCCTCCTTCTCCTCCTCCACACCTGTGCACCCCCAGCTCCCCCTAGGCTATTCGACGTGCCAGGTACGCCGTTGTCACGCTGTCTTGGGGATGACGTGCCTGGAAAGCAAAAACCATACCGGATCTGTACTCCTGTCATCTCTGCAGTCACAGGCCGATCGGTGGCTGACCCCACACCAACTGCAGATCGGAAAAGTGGTGTGTGACAATGGAAGCAATCTGTTGGCAGCGTTGAGACTAGGCAATTTAACACATGTGCCCTGCATGGCACATGTGTTAAATTTAATAGTCCAACGTTTTGTCTCCAAGTACCCAGGATTCCAGGACGTTCTCACCCAGTCCAGAAAGGTGTCGGCCCATTTCAGACGTTCCTACACAGCCATGGCACGCCTTGCTGACATTCAGCAGCGCTACAACATGCCAGTCAGGCGTTTGATTTCTGACAGCCAGACTCGCTGGAATTCAACGCTCCTTATGTTGGAACGTCTGCTGCAACAACAAAGGGCCGTCAACGAGTACCTTTTTGAACTGGGTGGTAGGACTGGATCTGCACAGCTGGGGATTTTTTTCCCCCGTTACTGGGTGCTTATGCGCGATGCCTGCAGGCTCATGCGACCTTTTGAAGAGGTGACAAATATGGTCAGTCGCACCGAAGGCACCATCAGCGACCTAATACCCTTCGCTTTATTCCTGGAGCGTGCCGTGCGACGAGTGACAGATGAGGCTGTAGACCAGCGTGACGAGGAGCTGGAAGCGCACGATTTCTGGTCGGAATCACCAGAACGAACCCAGGCACCTGCTGCAACGCAGGGAGAGGTGCCAGAAGTGGAGTCAGAGGAGGAAGGTGGCTTTGTGGAGGAGGAGGAGGAGGACCAACAGGAGCAGGCTTCCCAGGGGGCTAGTGGTGACCTTTTGGGGACCCCTGGTCTTGTACGTGGCTGGGGGGAGGAGACCGTGGATGATGCAGTCCTTGATAATGAGGAAGCGGAGATGGATAGCTCTGCATCCAACCTTGTGAGAATGGGGTCTTTCATGCTGTCATGCCTGTTGAAGGACCCCCGTATCAAGAGGCTTAAGGAGAAGGACCTGTACTGGGTCGCAACGCTACTAGACCCTCGGTACAAGCATAAAGTGTCAGAAATGTTACCAACATACCACAAGTCCGAAAAGATGCGGCATTTACAAACCAGCCTGCAAAACATGTTGTACAATGCTTTTAAGGGTGATGTCACTTCAGGAACTCATCAACATTCCAGGGGCAGAGGTGCCAGTAATCCTGCCACGAGCACACCTGCAAGGACAAAGCCCTTTGGCCAGTCTGTAACGTCAGACATGCAAATGTTTTTCTGTCCAAGGCAGCGCCACAACCCTTCTGGATCCACCCTCAAAGAACGCCTCGACCGGCAGGTAGCGGACTACCTGGCATTAACTGCAGATATCGACACTCTGAGGAGCGATGAACCCCTGGACTACTGGGTGCGCAGGCTTGATCTGTGGCCAGAGCTGTCAGAATTTGCCATGAACCTCTTGTCTTGCCCAGCCTCAAGTGTGCTCTCAGAAAGGACCTTCAGTGCAGCAGGAGGGATTGTAACTGAGAAGAGAACTCGCCTAGGTCACAAAAGTGTCGATTACCTGACCTTTATTAAAATGAATGAGGGGTGGATCTCGGAGGGTTACTGCACGCTGGAAGACTTGTTCTGACTTCTATGCAGCTGTCCTTCTCTTCAAGCCTCATGACTCCACACACAGCTGTCCTTTAGCGTCCTCCTCCTCCCTCCGCCACCGTTACAAACTAGGGTGCAAACCCTACTGGTTTAATTTTTTCTGGCCTCTGTGCTTCAGTGGCTGCAACCAAAAAAACTGGGCAAACAATGTCTACAAGGTCAACGTATGGCAAAAAATGACTATTTTCAGCATTTATATGGCATATTTTTTCTGGCAACTGTGCTTCAGTGGCTGCGTCCAAAAAAATGCATATTTTCTGCATTTATATGGCATAATTTTTCTGGCCTCTGTGCTTCAGTGGCTGCAACCAAAAAAATGCATATTTTCAGCATTTATATGGCATAATTTTTCTGGCCTCTGTGCTTCAGTGGCTGCAACCAAAAAATTTATATTTTCAGCATTTATATGGCATAATTTTTCTGGCCTCTGTGCTTCAGTGGCTGCAACCAAAAAAATGCATATTTTCAGCATTTATATGGCATAATTTTTCTGGCCTCTGTGCTTCAGTGGCTGCAACCAAAAAAAATGCATATTTTCAGCATTTATATGGCATAATTTTTCTGGCAACTGTGCTTCAGTGGCTGCGACCAAAAAAATGACTATTTTCAGCATTTATATGGCATATTTTTTCTGGCCTCTGTGCTTCAGTGGCTGCGGCCAAAAAAACTGGGCAAACAATGCCTACAAGGTCAACGACGTTGACCTTGTAGGCATTGTTTGCCCAGTTTTTTTGGCCGCAGCCACTGAAGCACAGAGGCCAGAAAAAATATGCCATATAAATGCTGAAAATAGTCATTTTTTGCCATATACGTTGAGTCAACGTATGGCAAAAAATGACTATTTTCAGCATTTATATGGCATATTTTTTCTGGCAACTGTGCTTCAGTGGCTGCGACCAAAAAAACTGGGCAAACAATGCCTACAAGGTCAACGTATGGCAAAAAATGACTATTTTCAGCATTTATATGGCATATTTTTTCTGGCAACTGTGCTTCAGTGGCTGCGTCCAAAAAAACTGGGCAAACAATGCCTACAAGGTCAACGTATGGCAGTTGTTTAAAGAGAACAGTAGATTACTAGCCAGCAAAGCTACCTAAGCTAAAATGTCCCTCAAATCCCTGCAGACTTCTGTCCCTCCAATACAGAGCAGTATCAAGCAGATTACTAGCCAGCAAACTTACTATCATCTGTCCCTGAAATCACTAACAGCTCTCCCCCTACACTATCTCTTCCAAGCACACACAGGCAGATTTTTCAGATACATTTTTGCCCTTGATCCCCCTCTGGCATGCCACTGTCCAGGTCGTTGCACCCTTTAAACAACTTTAAAATCATTTTTCTGGCCAGAAATTTTTTTTTTAGATGTTAAAGTTCGCCTTCCCATTGAAGTCTATGGGGTTCGCGAACCGTTCGCGAACCGCTCGCGTTTTTGCGCAAGTTCGCGAATATGTTCGCGAACTTTTTTTCCGACGTTCGCTACATCCCTAGTCTCAATGTTGGGTTTGTGTTTGTAGGAGTTGCTTGGAGCTGAAGCTATAGCCAATCTATTGTTCATTTTTCTCTGCCTCTTCAGCTTCCAACATCCTCTAGACCCCTTTAGCTATGAAGGTGGTAGCCGATCATTAATTCAAATGTTGCAGACTGGACAAAAACCAGGGCATGGAGGCTTCCTGTTAATGTCTGCTAGGTCTAATTTAAAATAAGTCCATTTGCTTGTATTATGGTTATTTATGGACAGAAAATAAAGGCAATATTACTTTGCTTTGTGAATTTTCCTTGAATCATAGCCACAGAATTTTCAAACTCATTTATATTTTATAGTTTTATCTGTAGCGCAACAAGATGTTCCAATGGCTTTTAGTCTGCAACTCTATATGGAGAATTGAGAGCTATATCAAGGAAATATATTACATGGCAAGACAAACTCTCATTAGTGTTATTTATAGCATTTTCAAACCTCATTAGAGCGAGGTTTGGTAGATGCAAAAATGCATTCCAAGCAATGTTTTCTGAGAGAGAAACCTTTTCTTTCCCTGTTTCATAGGACTAGCAGCATCCACAGTGTCCCGGAGGTTTGTAAATATGAAAAAACGATCCAATAAATCTGTGAAATGTTTTATCATATCAAGGACTACTACAATGCAAACCATGCTAAATCTTTATCTAGAATATTCAAAATTTAATATCTAACCTATTTTTCCATCACAATGTGTATTTTATAAAGCAGTTGTCACTTAATCAGTTAATCTACTGGGTCTCCCTTTTGCATACCCCCATCATAAAAAAAAATACCAAAAATGTTAAATGCAACAGCAGGACATTTGGAATGAATTATGGATACTCAATGTAACAAATCAGAAAGAGGATTGTATCAACAAATCATACATTTTGAGATATTCTAATATTTCCTAATAATATGCTTATCACTTTGACCCAACACCAATTCTGAAGAAAATTGTTAATATAGAGTTCAGAATTACTTCCATTTGGGGTGATAATGATGAAGGGTATCTGATGATTATTTCAGTTGTATCCTTACTATCTCGCTTACAAATGCCTTACACACACCAATACAAACTAAAGTGACATTGAGCCTGGCCTTCTTACCAAAAGGAGCAACACCCTATAACTCATTTCTCTATAACTTGTTAGATGAAATCAAATATGCAGTTAAGAGAAAGACTGTAAAACTTTTTATGCTTCATTTAAAATAAACAAGGAGTAGACTTAGGTTGCCTGACCGTATAGGAGACTTAGAGGCCCATTTATCAACTTTCTTGAACATTTGAAATAGAAATTTGAATGTTAGTAAATACTCAACCTGTTATTGACTGAAAGATGTCTATAATGTGACAAATTCAGGGAAATTCCCCAGCATATTCATCCTTTTTAGTGATTGGTCAATGGGCATCAAAATAATTATTAACAAGGAAACCCATTATGTCGAAATCTATGAATCACAGAAAGGCTGTCTCCCATAGGCTCCATTTATTATCGAAATAATAAATTTTTTTAAAAATGATTTCCTTTATGCTGTAATGATAAAAAAATACCTTGTACTTGATCCAAACTAAGATATAATGAATCCTTATAAGAAACTAGACCAGCCTATTGTTTTTTTAATGATTACATGATTTTCTAGTAGACTTAAGGTATGAATATCCAAATTATGGAAATATCCATTATCAGGAAAACCCCAGGCCAGGGGGGGGGGGGAATCTGAATAACAAGTCCCATACCTAGACAATTTTATTATTAGAGAGAAAATGGTTATAATTTTAAAAAATTGGATTATTTGGGAGTCTATAGGAGATGGTCTTCCAGTAATTCTGAGTTTTTTGGATAATGGGTTTCCAGATAATGGATCACATACATGGACTATATACAGGTATGGGACCTGTTATCCAGAATGCTGGGGACCTGGGGTTTTCTAGGTAATGGATATTTCCATAATTTAGATCTTCATATCTTAAGTCTACTAGAAAATCATGCAAACATTAAATAAACCCAATAGGCTGGTTATGTTCCAATAAGAATTAATTACATTTTAGTTTGGATCAAGTACAAAGTACTGTTTTATTATTACAGCGAAAAATCAAATCATTTTTAAAAATTTGGATTATTTGGATAAAATGGAGCCTATGGGAGACAGCCTTACTGTAATTCAGAGATACAGTATCTGCATAACGGGTTTACGGCTAAAGGATCCCATAACTGTACTATCAAAGAGGAACAGTGAAACAAAAATGTTAATCCCATGCTCCTACTCTAAGGGGCAGATTTATCAAGGGTCGAATTTCAAAGTATTGGGAGTTTTTTTTTTACTTCCCCTAACTTCGAAATCTGAATAAAAAATGACCAACCAAAATTTATTTAAAAAATCTACGTTTTTTGTGGGTGAATAAGCTGTATTCGATGGTTCGAATCGAAGTAAGATCGAATTTGATCAATTAGATTCAAAGTATTTTTTAAAAATAAACTATAGCAAGTCCACCAATTGACTCCATATAGATTCTATGAGGTTCCCCATAGGCTAAAACAGTAATTTGGCAGGTTTTGAAAAGTTGAAGTTGAAGTTTTAAAGAGACGGTACATAATAAATTTCGATATTCTAATTTTCAATTTTTTTTAAAATTCGAATCGAATTTGGAGTATTCCCTAGCTGAAGTGCACAAAAATATCTCGAAATTTGAATTTTTTTATTTTGAATTTTCACTTTGACCCTTGATAAATTTGCCCCTAACAGTATTGTTTTGGATACTCCTTTTTCATCATTTTACTCTCATCCTATCCATTATTCTGCGCATCAAGGAACCTTCTAAATATTCCAAGCACCATATTCATTTGTTAGAAAGGAGAGGAATCTTTCAATATATATTGAACATAAAGCAACTTCCCCTTATTAAGTCAATTTAATATGACAAGTAAATTGACTATATAAATTAGCAAGGTGTTTATTGTTACTTTTCCAATAATAATTTCTGCTTCACAAAATATATTTGACCCTGTAAACAAAGAAAATTACTTTAGCGAATTAGTAGGGAGGTGGGTGGATTTAATAGCTGTTTGTGCTGTTTAGTTCAGGTTTGCTTTGATTAAAGGATCAAATAATTAAAAATACAAGACATACAGTATATAATGTCAAAATGTATATGCTGACTTCATTTTCAATTAGCTTTTCGATGGAAAATGATAGTTATTTTTTATGCCTCAAGACATTATTGATTTTGTGTTCAAATAAATTAAATTAGTATTTCCAATCTAACAACAGTGATAATGTTATAGAAGAGTGGTTACTTAAAAGATAGATACTCATTTTATAATATACCACATTCTAGGTCCATGGATTGATAACCATGAGTTATGTAAACATGTATTCGGCTAAAGATCTGAAATTTTAAAAATAAGAAGGGGGTGTAGCCATTTAGTTCATTAAGATAATTATCAGGATAGGATCTTGAGAACACGGGGTCCATTTGAATGATAATAACATACTCTACTTGCCAACTGTTTGGACTTTGGCAAGACGTTCATAGCTAATGGGTTGTAAAAAAGGTGGCGTTTATTGAAGTTATTGAAAATAGGGGTACACAACTGGGTCAATCAAGAGCCTGACTTAAAGGAGAGCTAAACCCTAAAATTAATATGGCTAAAAATGCCTTATTTTATTTAAGGAACTTATTGCACCAGCCAAAATTTCAGCTTCTCAATAACAGCAATGATCCTGGATTTCAAACTTGGGGAGCTACTGGGGCATCTTTGGAGACACAGATCTTTACTGATAAAGGGCTGTGGTTGCCTTGGACTGGTACAGAAGCCCAAAACATAATGTACAATGTTTCTAGCCTACTTCTTAATTAAGCTTTAGTTCTCCTTTAAAACAATAACAATAGAAACAGGAGGCACCTAGGCACTCAAAGACAGCATAAACAATATATTATTTATTTTAGATTACATTAAAAAATCAACATCTCCAATGACCCTTGACTTTAAATATCCAGGGACATGGTAACTATACAAGAGGTATATCATGGATGACACATGGCCTTCAAGTTTAAATTGAACTCCAAATCACAGAATCCCCTTTAAAGTCAAAATAGTGATCATTGGTGACCACAGTAATGCCCATCTCTGTCCAACCCTCAAACTGTTTTTAATGATGATTCTAGTTCTTGAAGTCTCGAGAGTACTAAAAAAATCTTACTACATTTGGATCTTCTTTATCTTTACTGGAACTTTCCACCAACTGTGTTTGCAGCTAAATACAAGGATAGAGAGGCAAAGAGTACTTGTATTTTCCACTGAATAACTGCTGTGAGAATTGACCCTGGCCCATTATGAAAAGTTCATCAAACTTTTGCCTGTAGATGCTAAGAGTATAGGCTCTGTGTATAAAACTTCCAGCAGTTATACAGCAGTTCCAGCTGCTTCTAACAGAGAAGAATGCTAACCTAAATGGACACAATACGTACGCAGAAGTCATGATCTGCTCATTGAATTTGTCTTGTTTTGTGTTCAGTGTCTTGCAGAGCTATTGTCATGGTTTCAGTTTGCATTAACCTCAGTTGTGATCCATAGCCAATATTGCATCTGCCATGATTGCTGAAACCAACATATTCAGTGCAATAGTAATAAAAAAGAAAGAAAAAATACCACAGCAGCTATAGTCTATAAAGATAATGGACAGAGAGGTGACAGCACTCAGCAAATCTGTGTAAGTGAACCTCATATACAGACTATGAAATACCTTGCACAAACTGGGCACATTTAATAGTCTGTGAGTACAGAGCCTACAGAAATTTCTCTTCGCATTATTGAATATATAAATAATACCTGTACCACAATATCTGTAAACCAGAACAGTTACAATTGTAAAGTAATGTCACCATGAAGATATAAATTAAAATTCTACAATTAGTTCATGATAATGTTCTAGTGTATATTTAGTATGTCTTGAGCTTAAAA
Source organism: Xenopus laevis (assembly GCF_017654675.1). Taxonomy (NCBI): domain Eukaryota; kingdom Metazoa; phylum Chordata; class Amphibia; order Anura; family Pipidae; genus Xenopus; species Xenopus laevis. Next base: position 32,843,484 of record NC_054371.1, on the reverse strand, counting down.
TCAAGAATAGAGAGACTACTCAGAGACAACATACTGCATCAAAATTGTTTAGGTAGACATTCAATAAGTGTATGACTGGGGTCTTGTATTGAACAAGCTGCACTGGAAATTATTCTTCTCTCTACAAGACTGTAGTCTGTGGTTAGTTCTCTAAAAGTAAACAAGTATATGTGCAGGACACAACCAGTACAAGTCTAGGAAGCCCATTTATCAAAGTCTGAATTTATCTCAATATTTTCTGGAAAAAAAACTCAGACCAAATCTGCACAGGTTTTTCTGCCTCATTTATTAATGCACTTTCCCAAAAATTTTGTTTGTGGGAAAAAATTGTGAAAAATACGAATTTTACGATTTTTTTTGGAATTTCCACCTGAAAACTCTGATTTTTTCAGATTTTTGCCTGAAAACCCCGAAAATTTTGGATTATTGCACAAAACCCAGCGCAGTTCAAAAAATCTTATATGCAACCTTGGCTGGTCTGAGATACCGGATTTTCGTATTCTGACTTTTTCTATCCCCGGGGTATAATAAATTCAGAAAAATTCGTGTTTTTTTGAAATTACGATTTTATACTAAAAAAACACAAATTTTTCGGATTTTCTGCATTCAGAGTTTAGTATATCTGCTGAGTGTGCACTGTCTTGTCCTATCCCTGCACTATGCTGTCCTGTCTTGCAGGAGTTGCATATTTTTGCACTTTTTGTCTGTTGTCCAGTACATCTATGTTGTGTGTAGCACCATGGTCCTAGAGGAACGTTGTTTTATTTCAGTTTGTACTGTACAAACGTATATGGATGAAATGACAATAAACTCACTCTTGACTCTAAATAACCCCCTAAAAGAAGCCTAGGGTGCTGGTCTATTTTTCCTATGACAAAAGATTCTCACTGCTCTATTATGCTGTGGTGTACACAGTACATGGCATGTTTAATGTCTTCACATATTCTTAGATGGCTAAGCAAATATAAATATATAAGGATGTTTGAGTGATCCTTGTTATCTTATAATCATACCATTATGTGTTGATGTTCCAATATTCTTCATATCTATCATTTACATATTCCTCATTGGTTGGAGAGATAGCAGTCACCCCGTTGTTACATGTTTGGTGCCCTGCTGAGTCCAGCCAATAAATATGTACCATGCATATGAGTCAGTGCAGGACTCGTGCAGGTTAAAATATTTTTATCTGCCGATTTTCTGAAATTTTGCCTGTGCCACGTGCAAGTTTAGGAAAACAGCGGGAGTTTAGGGAGCTTAATGCGTGGCTCAAGTCTTGGTGCAGGAAGGAAGGGTTTGGGTTCCTAGAGCACTGGGCTGACTTTTCGTTGGGGTACAACCTATACAGCCGTGACGGTTTGCACCTCAATGGAAGGGGGTCCGCGGTGCTAGGGGAAAGAATGGCTAAGAGGTTGGAGGAGTGTTTAAACTAGGCAAGGGGGGGGTGGGTGAGATAAAGGATTATGGGGAAGCTAGTGTAGACGGGGCAGTGGGGTTAGTAAGGGGTCATGGGGGAGGAGTGAGGGGGGCATACAGTTTACCAGCTAAGGAGGTCCCTCTGTTACAAGGAAAACAGAATAATACTAACTTAACGTATAATTCTTCACTAAGTAATGCACATTTCAAAAGTAAAAGTATGTAAAAGCTGTATGCTGGCAAATGCACGGAGTTTGTCAGGTAAAATGGGAGACCTAGAATTAATTGCATGCTCTAAAAATTATGATATAATTGGTATCACTGAGACCTGGTGGGATGAAACATGTGACTGGATTGTGAATTTAAATGGTTACACCCTTTTTAGGAGGGACAGAGGAATTAAAAAGGGTGGAGGAGTGGGTTTGTATGTAAAGCCTGAATTAAAGCCATGCGCTAAAGAAATAAAATAGCTGGCACTGGTGAGGGTGTAGAATCACTCTGGGTAGAGATTTCGACTGGGCAAAAGGTATCAAAAAGAATTATCATTGGTGTATGCTATAAACCACCTCGTATAAGTGTCGAGTATGAAGCCCAGCTACTCTTGCAGATACAAGCGGCTTCACAGCTGGGTCAAGTTGTTGCTATGGGTGACTTCAATTATCCAGACATTGACTGGGGTAATGGGGTTGCTAAGACAGAAAAAGCTAGTAGGTTTGTAAATATGCTGAATGACAACTTTTTATTCCAGCTCGTTCAAGAACCTACTAGGAATAACTCTCTTTTGGACCTTGTAATAACTAGCAATACTGAACTCATCTCTAACATTTGTGTGGGTGAGCATTTAGGGAATAGTGATCATAACATGGTCTCCTTTGAGATTCTGTTGCAGAAGCAATTCTATAAGGGAGTAACTAAAACACTAAATTTCAGACATGCAAACTTTGACAGTATAAGGGCATCTCTGCAACATATTAAGTGGGAAATGCTTTTCACAGGGTTAAACACAGAACAAAAATGGGAAGTCTTTAAAATGCTGCTTAATAAATATACTTGTCAGTATATTCCACTTGTAAGCAAGGAACGTCGTTGCAAAGCAAAACCTTTTTGGTTCAATAGCAAAAGCGTTGGTGTTGAGGTGGGTAAGAAAAGACGTGCTTTTAAGGCTTTCAAGTTAGCTGGTACAGCCGAAACATTTATAAGGTACAAGGAGGCCAATAAATCATGCAAAGAAGCTATAAGGCAAGCTAAAATTGCTATAGAAAAGGATATTGCAGCAAGCAGTAAAAAAAATCCAAAATTATTTTTTAAATATGTCAATAGTAAAAAAATGAAGCAGGAAGGGGTGGGACCCTTACTATCAGAGGGGGGTCAGCTGGTTGATGAAAACAAAATAAAAGCGCAGATTCTGAACTCGTATTTTTCATCTGTCTACATAAATGAAGAACCAGTAAGTGAAGGTTTCCTTCTTAACACTCACAATTCTAGTAATACAACTAATGATGCATGGTTCACACATGAAGAAATTCAAAAGAGACTTGAACATGTTAAGATTAACAAAGGTCCAGGGCCAGATGGTATTCATCCCAGGGTAATTAGCGAGCTTAGCTCTGTGATTGCCAAGCCTCTTTACTTAATTTTTCAGGATTCATTGAGATCTGGCATTGTGCCGAGAGACTGGCGAATTGCTAATGTGGTGCCTCTATTCAAAAAAGGATCCCGTTCTCAGCCTCAAAACTATAGGCCAGTTAGTCTGACGTCAGTATTAGGAAAGCTTTTCGAAGGGTTAATAAAGGATAAGATACTGGACTTCATAGCAAATCATAATACTATGAGTTTGTGCCAGCATGGTTTTATGCGTAATAGATCTTGCCAGACTAACTTAATTTCTTTTTACGAGAATGTAAGTAGAGACCTCGATTCTGGGATGGCAGTGGATGTGATTTACTTAGACTTTGCTAAAGCATTTGATACAGTGCCACACAAAAGGTTACTGGTTAAATTAAGGAATGTTGGACTGGAACATAGTATTTGTACCTGGATAGAGAACTGGCTAAAAGATAGACTACAAAGAGTGGTGGTAAATGGAACATTTTCTAATTGGACCAGTGTTGTTAGTGGACTACCACAGGGCTCTGTACTAGGTCCCTTGCTTTTCAACTTGTTTATTAATGACCTGGAGGTGGGCATTGAAAGTACTGTTTCTATTTTTGCAGATGATACTAAATTGTGCAGAACTATAGGTTCCATGCAGGATGCTGCCACTTTGCAAAGTGATCTGTCTAAATTGGGAAACTGGGCAGCAAACTGGAAAATGAGGTTCAATGTTGATAAATGCAAGGTTATGCACTTTGGCAAAAATAATATAAATGCAAGTTATACACTAAATGGCAATGTGTTGGGAGTTTCCTTAAATGAAAAGGATCTAGGGGTCTTTGTAGATAACACGTTGTCTAATTCTGGGCAGTGTCATTCTGTGACTACTAAAGCAAATAAAGTTCTGTCTTGCATAAAAATGGGCATTAACTCAAGGGATGAAAACATAATTATGCCTCTTTATAGGTCCCTGGTAAAGCTTCATCTGGAGTATGCAGTGCAGTTTTGGACTCCAGTCCTTAAGAGGGATATAAATGAGCTGGAGAGAGTGCAGAGACGTGCAACTAAATTGGTTAGAGGGACGGAAGACTTAAATTATGAGGGTAGACTGTCAAGGTTGGGGTTGTTTTCTCTGGAAAAAAGGCGCTTGCGAGGGGACATGATTACACTTTACAAGTACATTAGAGGACATTATAGACAAATGGCAGGGGACCTTTTTACCCATAAAGTGGATCACCGTACCAGAGGCCACCCCTTTAGACTAGAAGAAAAGAACTTTCATTTGAAGCAACGTAGAGGGTTCTTCACAGTCAGGACAGTGAGGTTGTGGAATGCACTGCCGGGTGATGTTGTGATGGCTGATTCAGTTAATGCCTTTAAGAATGGCTTGGATGATTTTTTGAACAGACATAATATTAAAGGCTATTGTGATACTAAACTCTATAGTTAATATAGGTATGGGTATATAGAATTTTAATTAAAAGTAGATAGGGGTGTGTGTATGGATGCTGGGTTTTCATTTGGAGGGGTTGAACTTGATGGACTTTGTCTTTTTTCAACCCAATTTAACTATGATGTGCCATGTTGGCTCAGTATGCCCTGGATTATTGGCTCAGCCTAAGAACGTCTTGAGGTTAGATATTCCTAACCACAAATGCACCACCTAAATATCCTGCTTAATAATAAGTGGAGTGCCACCAAACACATAACATTGGAGCTATAATTGGGGTGCTGTCCTATAAGGTGACATACTGGATATTGGATGGAGTGGACATTTCATGGATGCATGATGCTTTCTTCTTCTTCTTCTTCTTCTTCTTCTTCTTAAGGAAGATGGTCCAGTGTGCAATGTGATAGAGAGCAGTGTGTTGCAAATAATTTAGTACCTTGATGCATGTAGCTCATATATAAAGAAAAATGATATAAGGGGTCATTTACAGAGACTTCAGATAGAAGTGCAAGATCACTAAGGGGTGAGATAGTGTGACCCTTAGTGCTCATTTCTCCTCAAGTCCTGGAATAGACCTGCAGCAAAGTCCAAAAACATGGCGTATTTATCAGTAGTTCTCTGCTTCTTTTCCAAGATAGTGACGCCCATGGCCACATTGTGATGTCAGTGCACCACATGGTGACGTGGGACTGCAGGGTGTCATTACATCAAAATCCAATGTAAAAATTAAAAATAAAAGAATGCCAAAGACCCGGGTTTAATGCCTGAATATACATTACTGAGTTTCTGGGTGCGCTATAAATATTATACTGACTGTTTCTTGGTTCTTGACCCTTCTGCTTGATTCTGCTCCCTGCCCTTGTCGTCTAAAACTATTTAAAAAAAATTGCAGATATGAGTTGCCACTTAGAGATGGGTTGATATCAAAGTCTTTGCTGTCAAGACTTTTTCTATATATTTTAATGGATGAGTTGCTGATCTTGGCTATATGTATAGTTAATTGTAACACTGCAGGGAGTGGATCTAATAAGGAATATCTTAGTGCTACATTTCCACAACTTGTTTGTTAGGAAATAAGGCCAAAACTATAAGATTAACAGCAAATTGTCCCTGTAGGAGTTCATTTATGGAAGGAGAGATGACAGTGGAAAGCAGGAGCCCTTGTTTTTAAGGTTCTTTCATACACATTCATTAAAAAGCTGCCTGGATTATATTGACAAGTGTTCTCTCTTCATAAACTGAGCATACAGAAATGTGGAGCATAAACAATGCGGTGTTCAGCTCAGTTTTAATACATAGGCCTTCAGATGCAGCTTGATTCAAATATTCATCATTTATGTTTTCCTTGTGTGCATAATAAAGAAAATGCAAGGATGAATGCACCTGATGAATTGTAGGATACATCAACTTATTATACAGAAAGAAGTGCAAGGGTCAGCACTTTTAAATTAATCTCTTTGGGTGCAAAACATTGCATAGTTATCCTTTCTGCAAGCCAGAGACTTTCGTAATATATTCCATGTAATAACACAGAATCAGACCTCGGGTATTTGGAGGAACAAAACGTTAAAGCAGAAACATCTGAAAAAAAAAATCCTTAGTGTATCTGTGAGATCAAAATCAAAATGTTAAACACAGTACTGCATAAAGGCAGGTCCTAACGAGGGTCATTTATAAATTAGCAAATGCTAAATTTGTGTTCATTTTAAATAATGAATAGATTGATATGCTCAAAGCTATAAGAACATTTCCTGCTATGGGAAAATAAACCGTGACCCAGCAAGGCAGTTCTGTTTACCTTGTTATTCTGTATGTTCAAATGGGAGCAATGCTGCCCCAGACTGAACCAATCCCACTACACATACTACCATTTTGCTGGTGTCTCAATGGCAAGAATTAACACTACTTTTATAAAAAGTCATTAATATCAAAATACAAATAACACTTGCTCCAGAGACAGCAAGTTGTAGATAGATTGCACTACGTAAACATTTTTCAAGCTTTTCGCATACCCACATCATGTATACCTAGATGCGAGCAAATCAATTTGAATACCGAATCCTCAGGTTTAGCAGGGATAAACATGCTACAAATCTAACCTTTTTAAATGTGTATATTATTCCTTGGTAATTTTTAGCTAGTTGGCCCTGCATTGTTAGGCTAATGGCTAAGGAGTCATTTGGTTTACAGTGTATGTTGAAACGCAATTTGCTCTATCCAATAACCCTACAGTAACCATTCCAACATTGTATTAGTCTAAACACCCTAGGCCAGTGAAAGCATACTATTAATTGGTTGCTATGGGCTACAGGACCTTTAAAAAACTATATATTGCCTATTGTATATATATATATAGTATGGTACTGATCTAGGTTCTGACAAAGGTATGGTCCATTATTATGTACTGTATATGTACAATGTCCTTTCAAGATTTCCCTTAGTTTTTAGACTTAATTCTGCTGTATCAACTACTCTAGCAACTCTAGTAACTTTCAGTCCTTTAACTTTCTTTTAGTGAATACTAGTGATGGGTGAATTTGCGCCGTTTCGCCGAAAAATTCGTGAATTTGGCGCCCGTTTTTGACGCTAATTTTTTCCGCAAATTTTCGCGGGCGTTTTGCGAATTTATTCGCTGGTGGCGAATCGCGCAAATTCGCCGCGAATTCGCGCCTGCCGAATACATTCGCCCATCAATAGTGAATACTTTCTTCTGTAGACTTAGGTTAAAGGCCATAGCTGGAACAGAAGAGCGACATGTGGCCCCTGGGTTCCTTTTTTGAGCATCTCTAGACTAAACCTACTCAATGTTCAGTGTTCTTTTAGAATTCCTGCAAAAGGTCCATAACAAAAAGAAGGACCGGGGACTTGTTGGAGACAATTGAACACTTGTTAAACATTTCAGTGACTGCAGGTCGCTCTGTTAGTGCTTACTAGCAATAAAAATAGATAAGCTCTAGAAGCTTAATTTCACAAAATAATGTTGTGTGTGTGACCTACTTTATTTGCCTATTCCATAAACACTAACATTATCAGGTAGAAAAAGAGTCATAGCATACAGTACATAGATATTTGTTATATTCCCGGAGGGGCAGAAGAAATATTGTAATCACATCCAAATAATTATTTTCATAGTTAATTTGTGTCGAAAACCAATAGCCCATCAAGTTCAATATTCTCAATAACTGCATCTTTAAAAATAGTTACCTATTCCAAAATCCAAATTAAATGAAAATCCAGGTTTACAGAGAGAACATTACTAACCCAAGTTGGTCCTCCCTCTGCTGTTAAAACAACCTGTAAGGGACTAGTGATGGGCGAATCTGACCTGTTTCGCTTCGCCGAAAATTTGCAAAACTGCGAAAAATTGGCAAAATGCATTGACTACACAATTTTTTCATCCTTTGGAGTCTATGGGCGCCATTTTTTTTTAAAAAATTCGCTCACCACTGCATGTGGGCAGCAGATAAGTGTGGGTCTGGGTCAATGGGGCCCACCAGGTATTTACCCGGTGTCCTGCAGGCCCAGTCTGATCCTGCCCAGACCACACAGACTCACCAGTCAGACTGGAAGAGGGGACTCACACCTGAGAACATAATTCTACAATTCCACTCTAAGCTCCAAATAGTTGGGACATGTGATCATTTTTCTTTATATATGGCCATATTAAGTATGTAAGTGCAAATATGCAATCAAGTCACATAGTGACATTAGAAAAAAGAATATGGTTTCCAAGAACTATTGTAATTTAATACAGATTACATGTGCACAGACACAACAAGCTAAGACAAGGTAATACATAATGTTGTGCATTATATTAGATTTTACATTGACCTATTGGCTGGTTATAAAGCAGAGTAGTATTTATATGAAGCAGAGAAGTGTATTGATGAGTAGTATTTTGGGGGTCTGTGTTACTTGGCCATAATAGTTAGTGAGACAATGGTAGTTGTAGCATAACAACAGCGTATGGATGATTTACTGTACTTTAATACATAAATGGATGGATGCCATCCTGCACGATCTTGGACTGTGTTCACTTTACTACTTTTCTACTTTATCTATGAATTTGGTTTGTTTTTTTTTTTGTAAATAATTGTTGCATTTGGCAGTATCTCTTTAAAACACACTTGTTTACTTGATATGCAAGGAACATTTCTTTAGCCCAATGATTCAAGCGCATTAACCAGGTACAGTTTATTCTTCCATAAAAAGAAATGGCATCTTATGCACTGTTAATTCCACATGACTGCTTTGACACAAAACTGAGAAAACATTAGTGGCTCATATACACTGGTCTTGCCTTAATTTGATATTCACGACTAAATAATGACTCAACGGTTACAGATTGCAACCACTATGTGAAATGTTAATTTATTTACACAGGATAATATATAAATATAAATATATAAAAGTGGCAGATTGTAAATTAATTCATGAGCAGCAATCATGGAAGTCCATTCCTCAGACCAAACTGGCACTGATCCAGCTCTCCCACCATTGGGAAGATCTTCCTGCTCTATAATGAACATTGAAGAGTCTACACACAGTAATCCATTAGACTTATCAATTAATGTAAGGGATGAGCCAATAAAATACTCAGAGGCTATATTCAGTTAACGATTGAAAAATGATGGTAAAAAGAAACAAAGATTAAAAGAAACAAAGATTCATAGACACTTCACAGGTGGCATTTCGGTAGCATTTCCCATTGCAGTCTGTTGACTTTCGCCATAAGGGTGAATGGGGCTCATTTATTAAAGCAGCGCAGCGCATAAGTGGACGCAAAAGATTGTCTGCGCCATCACGAGCGTGATCGCTAATATATTTGCGTGATATTGCGCATAACAGAGAGCTTTTGCGATGGTTTTGTTTATGCACATTGCGCAAAAGATTGGGCATTTATGTCGCAAACGATGCCGTGGTTGTTAGGGGCGTGGCTGTGGGCGTGGCTACAATGCGCTTGCACTGCGGCCGTCGCAGATTTGCGTCTGTATATGTGCAAAACTGCACCCGGGCAACTGCACCACAATTTTTACGACTGCCTCTTCGTGGCGTAATAGTAACGCTCTTCAAAATGCGCATTCCTGCCCAGCTGCGCTAGTATATTCACATTTTTGCGTTTCATGTTGCTTAAAAGAGAATTTTATATATGTGTGCAGAGCCACACTGCTAAACTGGGTTCTGGCAAATACAATGGTGCTGCTGTTGGTGGGGATGTTTGTTAACTCAAAGTTTACTCAAAGATGAACAACCCCTGTAAAGTGCATATTAACCACGCCTTCCACCCAACATGTTTATATTGACCAAGGTTCCTTTAAGGGTATCAGGTAGGCTAAACACCTTTGCAACCAGACAAATATTAGCACAGAAACAAATGCAGATGCGTCTAAGTGAACGCAATATGCGCAATATGTGACGCAACTAATTAAAGCAGCGCATTCATACATGAGCACAACTAATACTTACCTTTGCGGTATCTTCCTGTGCGCACAATTTATTATAAGCACTGCGACAGCTGATACGCAGTTTCACACGTCGCACCTGTCTGTGTCTACATTAGCGCACAAATCGCACTGTTAAGGTATCGTGCGCTACATTATTAAATACTCGCATGCGCTGGGCAAATGTCAGGCCACTGCGCTCTTTTTAGCGCTGCGCTGCGTTAATAAATGAGCCCCAATGTGTTTTGCGCAACATTCACTGGAACTTAACACTTGGAGCTCTTATTTACATGTATTTTCATTCAACACCACAAGATTTCTCATAATCAAATAACTTGAAAATAGTACTGAAAAATTGGAAAACATAGCTTATCGTCCTTATACAGAAAATTTATATATAAATTTATACATATATATTTATAGTTATATAATACACAAAATCCATGAATATCTTGTAAATGATATCCTTATAAACGGTGAGTTCTGATGTCATCAGTTATAAACGGTGAGTTCTAATGTCATTTCTGTCACATGACTCACTGAAACTTGTGTATTATAATAAATAAATAGTGATGGGCGAATTTATTCGCCAGGCGCGAATTCGCGGTGAATTTGCGCGATTTGGCGGCAGAAATTTTTTTTTGCGAAAAAACGGGCGCCGGCGTCAAAAAACGGGCGACGGCGTCAAAAACAAGATGCCGGGCCGTTTCGCAAATTTTTCGCCGTTTCGCGAAATTCGCTAATTTTTCGGCGAAACGGCTCAAATTCGCCCATCACTATAAATAAAGTACCCCCAGTTGCAAAACATGAGGATATTAGAAGTTACCTCAGAGTTCCATGACCTGTATAAAAACACTCAGCCTTCGACCTCATGTTTTTATATTGGAGATGCACCAAATCCAGGATTCGGTTCAGGATTCGGGCAGGATTCGGCCTTTTTCAGCAGGATTCGGCCAAATCTTTCTGCCCGGCCGAACTGAATCCTAATATGCATATGCAAATTAGGGTTGGGAGGGAAATTGTGTAACTTTTTGTCACAAAACAATGAAGTAAAAAATGTTTTCCCCTTCCCACCCTTAATTTGCATATGCAAATTAGGATTCGGTTCGATATTCGGCCAAATCTCTTGCGAAGGATTCGGGGGTTCAGCCAAATCCAAAATAGTGGATTCGGTGCATCCCTATTTTATATGGTCATGAAACTCCTCGGTAACTTATAATATCCTGATATTTTACAATAGGGGGTACTTTATTCTCTATATATTTGTAAGCAGGTGCAATGTGGCCAAAATACTGGTTTATCAAATGTTCCTGTAGAAGGCTATCAGGGATCACCACTACAAAGTTTTAGTGTGTATTTCATTATGTTCAAGGTTACCACTAGACTTCTAGTCCCATTAACACTCCATGGCAGAGATACATTGGTCAGCTACTTAAAGGAGAACTAAAACTTAACTAAAGAAGTAGGGTAGAAATGGTGTACATTATGTTTTAGACCTCTGTACCAGTCCAAGGCAATCACAATGCTTTGGCAGTTAAAATCTGTGTCTCCAAAGATGCTCTATGCTGCTGTCACTAACTAACAAGTTATTAGTTAGGCAGGCTGTCATTTTGACTCCTAATAACCTGCAACCTCAGTACAGAGTGTTTGAGTTAGCAGCCAATATTGACAGGTCTATGCCTAGTTTCAAAATGAACACGGAAGGGAGTTTTGTATCTTGTGGGGTGGGGAACAATCGAAACATTGCTGAGCCTTTGTTAAGGTACAGTAATTCTTATTATTACATCTGGCAGATCCGTACATGTCATGCATTGTAGTCAATGGACGTCTGAAAAATTTTGATGCACGGCAATTTTTATGCGCGCAACAGTTTTGACGTGGTGGATTTTTCACTGGCGAATTGTCGCTGCATCGTTGCAAAACGTGGAAATTTACCGTAAATTCATGTCTGGTGAATTTTTTGTCCATCACTATTTGTGATTATCAATCTTCTTATACTAAACACAGCAGTCCCGTTTTCACTAATCCTATTGACTAAATTGGGTGACTTATTAAACTTTTCAGCTGAGTAAATGAAGGGCCTTGTTTGAATCAAAATATATGGTAGCTGAAAGATAACTACAGTAGTTTCAAAACTTGAATTTGATTTCAGTAACCCCAGTTTTGTCTTGAGACAAATAGCTGCAAATGGTACAATGTTATAGTCTATGATCTTCCCCACGGGGGATCCACATTGCACACTTTATCTATCGTTTAACTAAGGGATTCCTTCTCAGTCAGGAGAATTACACTGCGCTTGGGCTTCCCTTGGGTGAGCATTTACCCACGTTATTTGGAGGCAAACCCGTCCGTAACTCTTTTTATCTCTAATTGGTACCTACTGAGGGAATCGATCTTGCCATAGAAAGAGAAATCACAGCCTCCACTACTGCATAATAAATACATGATGCCACTGAGATATACACTTTTCCAATACCATTTATATATTGTACAGGTATGGGACCTGTTATCCAGAATGCTCAGGCCCTGGGATATTCCAGATAATGGATCTTTCCCTAATTTGGATCTCCATATCTTAAATCTACAAAAAAAAGCATATGAACATTAATTCAATGTTTTGTCTCCAATAAGGATTTATTAAATCTCAGTTGGACTCAAGTACAAGGTGCTGTTTTATTATTAAAGAGAAAAGGGAAATCGTTTTTAAAATTAAAATTTGATTAAAAATGGAGTCTATGAAACTATGCTTCCAGCACTAACAGACGAAACATGGGAGGAGGCCAAGGACTCGATCTACTCTGGCCTGATTGCTCTGAAAGATAAACTTGTCCAACTTAAATTTCTGCATCAAATATATATCACGCCAAGCAAATTGGAGAAAATGGGCAGGAACCCGGGAGCCATTTGCCCTAAATGTGGTGGGAGAGGAGCGGACTTTGCCCATATGACCTGGTCATGCCCTAGGATCAGATCCTTTTGGACCTCCATTATACTATACCTGTCTGAAGAACTGGCCTTCCCAGGACCATGTACGCCGGAAGTATGCCTCCTTGGGCTGATAGACGAAATTATTCCTCTCAATAGGTTCAGACTCTTGTTTCGTGCTCTGTTATTTTATGCGAAGAAACTGCTGATGACCAAATGGATGGCCCCCCAGCCACCTACGAAGCAGGCATGGATCCAGCAGACCAACAAAGCACTGCCCCTGATCAAGTTAACATACGAAGCCAGAGGGTGCCCGGGGAAGTTTACTCAGATATGGTTGCCCTGGCTGGAGGCAAACCCGGATCATGACCTGGTGCTTCCCCCCCTCCTGCAGGGACCCGAATAGGCCGTTAAGCCCCTGACTGTTTCCTGTCCCACCCACTGAGCTACACTTGTTAAATGCCACTACTGATTTTATGATATATGTACTTCTGTATTACTGAGCGATGCAATGTGTGATGGTTCACTACTGCTGTTCTTACTCTCTGTTGTAAGTTAAAATGTATAAATAAACACTTTAAAAAAAAAAAATGGAGTCTATGGGACATGGCCTTGCCATAATTTGGAGCTTTCTGGACAAATGGGTTCCAAATAACGGATCCCATACCTTTATAGCTGAGTTAAATGCTGGTATTCCCCATGCCTGGTTTGTGCATCACATACAGCTTAGTAACAGAATTTCCTGATGTCCTAGAGCCTACAGCACTGTATATAGAGGTGTGTCAGTCATGAAGTGGTTAGCATTTAAGCGAATATTCATGACAGCAAGCCATCCCTATGTGTACTCTGCATGGCTCATGATTTATCAAGATAACTGCAGCCTGTTTAGGCTCTGATAAGTTATGCTGGATGATTTTGCTAAATGATTGTGTAAAACTTCACAGAGAAAGGAGGAGCACTCCGGGTGGATTTAAATAACTCACATCGATTCAATTTCAGTTTGATTCATATCTGTGTTTGCAGGATAACACTCCGTCTCGGCTTCATTTCACAAGGCTGTTTTTTTATTTTTTAGAATCCTTGGATGAGGAAACCTGGTGGAAAAAAAATATGACTGAAATGGACACTGTATAAGGAGTGTGGCTGCATAGGGTCATTCCACAGCTTGATATGGAAATAATCTAGGAGAATATAAACACATTTTCATGCAAGGTTTCCAGCTTGGACCTTTAGCATATGCTGGAGATTCTATAGTGTTAATATTCCTGTTTCTCTATGCCTTTAATATTGTTTGTTTGGTATTATTTAAGTTCAAGGAGTAGAGTGGAGGATGGGAAAGAGGGAGAAAATTAATTAAAATATAAAATACATTAGGCAATTCTGTTAAAGAGCAAGGGGCACATTTACTTAGTTCGAGTGAAGGAATAGAAAAAAAAATACTTCGAATTTCAAATGGTCGAATATGGCTAGTTCGACCATCGAATAGGCTACTTCGACCTTCGACTACGACTTTGAATCGAACGTTTCGAACTAAAAATCGTTCGACTATTCGACCATTCGATAGTAGAAGTACTGTCTCTTTAAAAAATACTTCGACCCCCTAGTTCGCCACCTAAAACTTGCCGAGGCCAATGTTAGCCTATGGGGAAGGTCTCCATAGGCTTCCTAACAATTTTATGATCGAAGGAATAGCCTTCGATTGTTGGATTAAAATCCTTCAAATCGTTCGGTTCGAAGGATTTAATCGTTCGATCGAACGATTATTCCTTTGATTGTTCGATAGTAGGAATAGCGCTAAATCCTTCGACATCGATATTCGAAGTCGAAGGATTTACATTCGGCAGTCGAATATCGAGGGTTAATTAACCCTCGATATTCGACCCTATGTAAATCTGCCGCCAAGTGTCTATATGTGAAAGGGTAGTACTGAGGGTGCACAATGGAGGTCCATTCATATTGCTTTATTGGCTGACCCTGATTTTATTAACTGCAAGCTTGTGCTCCTAAGTATTTACATGCAACTGCCAGGTCGGGAGTATCTTACACTTTATAGCAAAAAAACAAAATCTCTTTCATGAGCCTGAGCAAAGCACAAATAAACAGAGCAATCTGCCACTGACTTTTCCCCATGAATTTTCAGATTTTGAGCCAGTTAAAAACGATTGCAACTTTTTGCACTATAATATTTACCCCACAATTGTGCTTATGTCAAAATGGATGGGACATGGGGGATTAAATTGTGTTCATACTCATGCTTATTAATTGCACATGCTAAAATTTAACATAAAAGGGCACAAAAAAATAGGGCCCTGCACTTTATACCTGGTCACTGGTAAGTACAGGTATGGGATCCATTATCCAAAAACCCATTATGCAGAAAGCTCGGATTCCCCGCTCCCATAGCTGTAGGGGTCTACCAGAGGTCAATTTTTTCATCAACTGCCAGTCTATATATTTGGTTTACTAACTCAAATGTCCATGTAGGCAGGATCATTAGGACAGGTGGCATAAAACACATTAGCCGTACATGTTCGTAAATTCAAAGCCAACAAGACCAACCACAGTGTTCCTGGACATTTTAGTGAATGCCATGAGGTGACCCTACAGATATGGTGTATATGGGTCTGAAACAGGTTTCCATTTAAAGGGGGGAGAAAGTTCGATGAGACTTAGGCAGCATGAAACCTTTTGGGTTTTTAAACTTAGCAGCCTTTCACCCCTTGGTTTGAATACTGATTTAGATTTGGCAGCCTTTAATGCTCCTTGACTGGGTTTTGGCACATCAGAATCTTTATATTGTTTGTGCTTTTAATATGTTACATATGGCAAATAATGAATTTTATTTGGGTGGAGGCATATCTCCTTTTAAGGGTTATATATGCTTTTTATATGTATTTCTATATGTATTCTCATGGTATATTTACATGTTTTTTAAAATGCATGTTATGTTTGGGCTACATTTTGAACATTTTTGAATATGTTTGCATTCTCATAAATTATAGAGATGTGGGCATCAGCAAGTTTGTCTTGGGAGAGCCCTCCTTTAGTAAACATGCACCATTTTGACAATTTGGATGGTGTCAATGTGCATGAGAGTGTCAGACTTATATATGAGGATGTTGACATAGGCGATAAGGAAGTACCTTTAAAAGGGGTGCAGAAAAAAAATGAAATATTTCTAAATCCTGTCCCTGAGTAAAAATGGTGTTCAGGGTCGGACTGGCCCGGTGGGAAACTGGGAAAAAACCCGGTGGGCCCCGACCCGTCATGGGCCCCCGCCGGGCCAGACCCCCAATCGTGTTATTTAAAATAAAAAAAAAAGCCGGAGCGCCGTGCCGTCTGCGCATGCGCGCCAGCACCGCACCGTCTGCGCATGCGCACCAGCACCGCACAGAAGGAAAGGAGCGCACTGCACGGTAAAGTGCGGCTCAGCAAGGGGGGCCCTTGACAAAAGTCCCGGTGGGCCCCGGGCCCCCCAGTCCGACACTGATGGTGTTGCACTGAATTGTATTCATCTGTTCTTCAACATGCTTTACCAATATTGGATATTTTGTAAATAGCCAGTGCTGCACTATATACTGGCTTCTATGGTTTATGTCCAACCTGTGTAGCATTGGAAATAGATTTGTGGCGAGGCCACAAAGGCCCGGGCTTAGGGCGGCATGCTGCACAGCCACATCTAGAGTAGCACTGGGAGCCGCACACACACTCGCATGGGAGGATGTGACCACATTCGCACACCGGCAGGCACTAGAACCTGGTGCGCAATGACTCTGACGCGACTGTGCCTAATATAGCTGGAATTGGCAGAGGAAGCGGCGCACATGCTAGGAATGTGACGGAGGAAGGTTTCAGTAGCTTCCTACTCGCTCGAAGGGGGAGTATGTGAGTGCGTTCACCGCCAGGCACTAGGACCCAGTGCCCGGCACATGCACTCACAGGGGGGGATTGGCGGGTGCTAGGAACCGGGCGGCCTAGGGGCGGCAAAAAGGTAAATCCGGCCCTGTATTTTAAGATCTGCTGCAAGACCATATGTACCTTTATTCCTTTCCATTTGGCTTAATACTGGGCTGGTGAATAGGTGTGCATAAAAGAGAGATTACACATTGCACTAGTCACTTTTAGAGGATTTTATTGGTTCTTTTTCACACACCTTTTTGGATTTACACAAATTGTGTTAAATTACTACACTATGAAGTTTTTATCTAACGTGTGCTTTCTTGTAGTTGTACTACATCTATATCTGAATTGTGGGAAGCCTGTCTCCCATAGACTCTATTTTATAATCATTTCCTTATTCTCTGTAATAATAAAACAGTGTTAAGATATAATTAATCCATATTGGAAGCAAAATCAGCCTATTGGGTTTAATGTTTAAATGTTTTATAGCACACAACATATGATCCAAATTATGGAAAGATCTGTTATCCGGATTACCCCAGGTCCAGATCATTCTGTATAAGAGGTCCCATACCAGTGCTACAGAATATCCCAAGTATACCAGATAATTAGTCCTATATCTGTGTCAGCTGCATCATTTCAGTAAGTTCAAGCACTGATACAGTAGAATTTATATACTATATTTATACTTATATAACTGGGGGTGAGATTAATAGCTCATAACATCATTTGGTCAGATACAACTGGTTTAGCCAACCATATCTCTCTTCATGAGGCCATTCTAATATCTCTAATATGTATCCTAGCACAATTCTGCAAGTCTTGAAGATGCATATGAAAGAACCTATGTATGATTTCTTCATTAAAAGAAGCTAGTCTAAAAATTACCTAGCAAACAAAATTTCACCGATTTCCCAGCTGCTGTTGTTTCACAAGGACCGAGTCCATATAAAAAGCCTAATCCCATAAAAAGAAAACTAAATAAGAAATGCTGAAAATTAAAATTGCCTATATATCTCAAGATGAACATAAGTGGATCATAAAAGACGATGACGGTGTCCCTTTAAAATTGCATTTATTTGAAATGTGGCTCTTGCATTAACCTACACAGCACTGTAAATCACACATTCGTTACATTGTTGCTCCCTTATGTAGCTTAATTACAGATGAGCTCCTGTTTATTAGAAGTGTAGGCTCATAGCTACCCATATGTCAGTTGATGTGTTTCACCCCAGGCTCTCTCTGCCTTGCACTGCATCCTAAATTGCTAAAGAATCCTTTTCTATAGGCTCCTGCAAGTCATTTTAGAAAGAAAATAAAAAATGAGATGATGATGGGATGAACAACTGAAATTAAGGCTTCCTGAAATGAGGTTGCATGTTGTCAATCAGCAACACTTATCAATAATTTATAATTGTATCTATGGAAAGAGTAATGGAAAAATACAAAGTAAAAATCTTTAAAATATGAGGATTTGCTTAATCAAAGTGCTACACTAATTTCAAACCCATACTTTTTCTTCTAGATAGTGATGGGCAAATTTTGTCCCACTTCGCCACGAAAATCGTGAAACGCAAATTTTGATGCCGGTGTCAATTGGCACAGCGAATTTTCACAGCAATTTTATGAATTTATTTGTCAGCAGCGAAAAGCGGAAATTCGCCGCAAATTTGCGTCTGGTGAATAAATTCACCCATCCCTTGTTCTAGACATTGTTCCTTAATTATTTCTACCTTTTCACATTCTCTAGATGTACTGTAATTGGAATGGTGGGCTCCATGTTTCAGAATATGACACATCAGGGTGCAACATTGGTGCCACTGGTCTCCCTGGCATGAAACTAGTACCCATAGCAGCCAATCAGAAGTTTGCATTCACTGGTTTATCTGCTTGAAAGATAGCATCTGGTTGGTTGTTATAGCTAAACATTGTGACTTTTAATACATCACCTCCTAAATGTTCACACTGATGTATAAGGAGATGTAGCCACTTAAGAAGAAAGTTGCTTCTTGGACTTTATATCAGATGTGGGCATCTTCATGCAACACCTAAATACTTAACCATGCATGTGATTACACAGGCCTATGTGACTCCATGACACTGCTATTATTCTAACATTTCAAGCAGTATTAAACAATGTATTTACTATCAATAACAACCAATAAGGAATTTGTTTTAGTCAGTCTGCTATAAGCAAACTCTATGTTGGTTGCAGTTTAGCTTCTTCATTTTTATGTGTTCCACCTTCTTTGTCATTTGCCTAGCTACTAGTAACTACTTGATCTCGAGGATCTATATTATTTAGGAAAATATCACAGATAACCTAAATATATGCTGTTCACAAAAAAGCTCCATGTTGTACATTATGACAGCCTATTGAATGCAATATGTGTTTTTCCAGTCCCTATAAATATATCTCTTTCTCTTTAGGCTTAGCAACAGACTGTCTGAAAATGTCCTTTACTAAGAATTTTGCTGCCCCAAACAATTGTCCTTCAGACCCCTGACAGCATTAAGTCATCTTATTTCATATCTTACATGTTCCATTCTATTTATCACAAGCAGAATGCCACAGTAGGCAGTTTCTATTGCCTAAAGCCTCCTGTAAACGTGGTCAAACACAGCAACTTAAATGACATTTGCATCAAGCAAACAGTAGTAGATATGTGAGGGTGAAGACTTATGTTTGGGGCCTTCTTAACAAATTATTGTCATGTCCTAACTAGAAAATATATCATCCCCTCCTAGGTGAAATGGTATTGAATGAACACATGCTCTTGTATTGATTCAACACTGGTTTGGCAATTCTGTTTGTAGGATCGATTCAATTACATTTGAAAAACACATGCGAAAAGTACAAGTGCTTTTTCATAGGTGAAAATAAAAGAAAAAGATCACGCCATTCGGTTTAGCTCATGTTTTTGCAACTGCCGCAAGGAATTTCAATGGGCAAACAGAAAACCAAGGATTAAAGTTTCTCCTTATGTGTATATCCTAGGGCGTCATCCTTATTATATTATATATAATACACAAAAGCCATGAATATCTTGTAAATGATATCCTTATAAACAGTGAGTACTGATGTCATCAGTTATAAATGGTGAGCAGTGATGTCATTTCTGTCACATGACTCACTAAAACTTGTGTATTATAATAAATAAAGTACCCCTTGTTGCAAAATATGAGGATATTAGAAGTAACCAGGAGTTCCATGACCTGTATAAAAACTCATCGGCCTCGTGTTTTTATATGGTCATGAAACTCCTCAGTAACTTATAATATCCTTATAATTTACAAGAGGGGGTACTTTATTCACTATATAATATATACAGTATGTGATGTGAGGGTTGCAACAAACCATCACCAAGTAGAGGATAAACTCCTGATGCCCAAAATCTTAATGGGGGGGGGACAAAGGCATCTTACTACCAGAAGGGGGTTTCCTACTTTACACCCCTTTATTGACCTTATGGATAAGAGATATTAATTAACAGATATGGAATCAATTATCCAGAAAGTTCCAAATTACAGGAATAACATCTTCCATAAACTCAATTTTAATAAAAAAACTTACATTTTAAAACATGATTTCTTTTTTCTCTATAATAATAAAACAGTAGCTTGTACATGATCCCAACTAAGATCTAATTAATCCTTATTGCAGGCAATATTGGGTTATTTAATTTTTAAATTATTTTTAAGTAGACTAAAGTTATGGAGATCCAGAAAGATCCCTGATCCAGAAAACCCCAGGTCCCTAACATTTCTGGGTAACAGGTCCCATACCTGTACAAAACTATTGGGTGAGAAAGAACCACTCTTTATTGAGGGATGGTCCACTCTGTTGGCGTTAAATAGATCCCTGGTGGGGAAGGGGGAACGAGTAAATGCAGTTGGGTGTCAATACTGGTGCCAACTGAAGTGGTTGCTATATTACAGAAAAAAGTGGGGTAATAGTAATAGTATTTGAGCAATATAGAAAGTCAACTCAATGTCTGAGCATAGATTTGCTCTAGGTCTTATGGAGTCTGTCTTCTTCTTCTTATGGTTATGTTGTACATTTAGTAGTGTGTATAATTTATTATTTTGTATATATATTCAAAATTACAAATGATCTCAATTCTGACCCAACTCCCACTATATCATTCTCACGTTTACACATTTGGCCTGATCAATAATCAGATGTATTTACAGTATATAGTAAACAACTGACTTTTCTCCATTCGTACTTCAATATGACCAGCCACTCGTCAATGCATTTTGTGCCATTTTTATATTTTTCTGGCACATCTTTGCTGTTCTGAGAGACTGCAGGAGTTAACTAGATAACATCACTTCAGTGAGACCTCTATTTTCTGTCACAACAGGAAAACACTATAAAAGCAGATTGTATATTCTTTTTCTGTTTAACTTGCGTGACAATCAATCTTACATAACTGTGCAAGCCTCTTGTGATTAGGGCTATATATTATTCATAACTCAGTAAGTTTAATACAATTTAGCAATTATTCATTTTTATGTTGGGAAAAAAGGAAAAAAAGGCACCTTATGAATGGTATGACAATATGTTGTAGAGTCCTAGCTAATTTATTTAGTGTGCTTCACACAGAGTGCTGTAATCGTGTAAGACATTCTATATTGGGACAATTCTTTCTATTATAGCTGTCATTTGTACAAACAAACATAACCACTTCTGTTTATTTGCTATTAGAGGTAGAGACAGAGACGTGATAGAGAGATAGATAGAGATGCAGACAGACAGACATACAGACAGACAGATAGATACAGTCATATGAAAAAGTTTGGGAAACCCTCTTAATTCTTTGGAGTTTTGTTTATCATTGGCTGAGCTTTCAAAATAGCAACTTCCATTTAATATACAACATGCCTTATGGAAACAGTAGTATTTCAGCAGTGACATAAAGTTTATTGGATTAACAGAAAATATGCAATATGCAACATAACAAAATTAGACAGGTGCATAAATTTGGGAACCCCAACAGAGATATTACATCAATACTTAGTTGAGCCTCCTTTTGCAAATGTAACAGCCTCTAGATGCCTCCTATAGCCTTTGATGAGTGTCTGGATTCTGGATGGTGGTATTTTTGACCATTCGTCCACACAAAATCTCTCCAGTTCAGTTCAATTTGATGGCTGCCGAGCATGGTTGCTTCAATGATATTCAAGTTGGGGGACTGTGAAGGCCATTCCAGAATATTGTACTTCTCCCTCTGCATAAATGCCTTTGTAGACTTCGAAGTGTGTTATGGGTCATTGTCTTGTTGGAATATCCAACCCCTGCGTAACTTCAACTTTGTGACTGATGCTTGAACATTATCCTGAAGAATTTGTTGATATTGGGTTGAATTCATCCGACCTCCGACTTTAACAAGGGCCCCAGTCCCTGAACTAGCCCCACAGCCCCACAGCATGATGGAACCTCCACCAAATTTGACAGTAGGTAGCAGGTGTTTTTCTTGGTATGCAGTGTTCTTCTTCCGCCATGCAAAGCACTTTTTGCTATCACCTAATAACTCAATTTTTGCCTCATCAGTCCAAAGCACTTTGTTCCAAAATCACTTGTCTAAATTAGCTTTTGCATACAAGTAACTCTGTTTATGGTGTGAGTGCAGAAATGGCTTCTTTCTCATCACCCTGCCATACAGATGTTCTTTGTGCAAATTATAGAACGATGTACAGATACACAATCTGCTGCAAGACGTTCTTCCAGGTCTTTGGAGTTGATTTTTGATTTGTCTGTAACCATTCTCACAACCCTCCGCATATGCCGTTCCTATATTTTTCTTGGCCTGCCAGACCTGGGTTTTACAGCAACTGTGCCTGTGGCCTTCCATTTCCTGATTACATTCCTTACAGTTGAAACTGACAGTTTAAACCTTATGAGATAGCTTTTTGTTGCCTTTCCCTAAACCATGATACTGAATAATCTTTGTTTTCAGATCTTTTAAGGGTTGCTTTGAGGATCCCATGCTGTCACTCTTCAGAGGAGAGTCAAACAGAAGCACAACTTGCAATTGGCCACCTTAAATACCTTTTCTCATGATTGAACACACCTGCCTATGAGGTTTAAGGTGCTAATCCAACCAATTTAGTGTTGCCAGTAATTAGCATTGAGCAGTTAGCAAAATTACAAAGGTACACACATTTTTGCACAGCCAGTTTTTCACATTTGATTTAATTTCATACAACTGAATACTGCTTCACTAAAAATCTTTGTTCAGAAAACAACCCAGTACTCAGATGTCCCTGGAAATGAAAGACATACCACTGTTATCTTTTTTGTTGAAAGTGGAGTCAATTATTATGCAGGCTGAGAGGGGTTCCCAAATGTTTTCATATGACTGTAGATGATAGATGGATAGATAGATAGATAGATAGATAGATAGATAGATAGATAGATAGATAGATAGATAGATAGATAGATAGATAGATAGGGGATTCAATATACAGCATTGTTTAAAATTAGTCGCAAAAACTGGTTACTAATAAAAAATAGAGTATTGATAGAGTATTAGTCAAATGGCTTGACTAATCCAAGGTAAGCCAAGATAGAGTAGGCACTAGACTAATAAAACGAAAAGTGGTATTGTTTGGGGGGTATTTTGGAAAACAGGATGAAAACATGGAATGATGTGAATATCAAGTCCGTTCCTTTAAATAACATTTATAATATGCTTACTACCTCCAGCTACTGGCTTCTACATCAGGAGATCAGGGAAAGAATGACTGCAGCTCTTTATTTATATCTCTATTCTCCATATCAAGGATGAAGGTGCTGTTGTGAAAAAGCTTCACAACCACTGGTGTAGGGGATCAAATGAAGAAGGTAGCATGGCAGAAGAGATACACATGCAACATATTAGGAAATGTGAAGCTCCATTCACACTGTCAAGATGGAGCTCATTAGTGAGCACAGTGCTGGATTTTTGTTCTAATACAAAGAGGCAACTCATTTAGTGAACAACCTTACATGCAGTTTAAGCCTCAATGCATTACTAGCTAAACAACTCGATCTAGGCTGAAAGACAGAAGGGCCAATACAAAAGGAAAGAGAACCTTAGAAGAACTAATTTTAGTTAGTTAAGATGAAATTATACTGTCCTTTGAAGAGATGAATAAAATAATGGAATTTCTTTGTCCTTTTTTTAATCTGTTTTATGATGATCCTTCGAAGTTTCCAATTGTTGGGGCTTTACAAATTAATTGATTTTCTGCTAGGATAAAATTTTGCTTTATCCCCAAAAAGCCCACACCTTTTATTGCTCAAAATGCATAGTGATTTGCCCCTTCATACCATCATCAAAACTTTTTTTTTTTGTACAGTTACAATGCATATTTTATAAAATGTTGTATTACCAAGTATTACTTTACCATATTTATTTATGTTTGTATATAATAGTGGGGCACAATTAACTTCCATCAAGGTTTTATGGATTTGTACTATCCAGTTTATTCACTATCAGGTCCTAATAGTTTCTCCTTGCAATGGTCAAATGCTCATGATTCATAAAAAACAAAGACCTGTTAAATATATTAGCTATATTGGGGGTCATTGCAAGGCTCTAAATAGTTCTCATTGTCTTTGGTTGTGCATCTTCTTGTCTTGCATCCTTTCTGTTATAAGCTAAAAACCCTTAATACGATGGTTTTATTAAAAAAAATATGGTACTGTAGCTTGAATTTTTTTTTTAAATCAAGTATTGACATCTTAACTTCTAAATCCTTTGCCAGAGGAAGAGGAACCATCTGGAATGTCATCTGTGTCATCTAAACTAATAACTCAACAAAAACATTTCCATTTTCTACTGATGTGGAAATAAAAAAAAATGCATAGACGTATTATAAAAAATGCAGCGGAAAGCATGTAATGTATTGCAGTATGTCGCGCCCAGAGTTTAAACTGAACTTGTAGTAAATGGAGTATTACAGCATTCATTTTGGCAGTATAAGGTTTCCTGAGTTGTCCCTAGATTGCCAACTTCAGCTCCAGCCAGCAATGATGACTCTTGGCACTGGCTACAGTTGTCATCTTATGAACTTCTACTGTGCACAGATTTTTTTGCCATTATGTCTTTAGAGAAAGGGAGTGGGCCATTTGAAATTATTTTTTCAGCTATGTTCTTGAAATGTCTGGTAAATTGCAGATAAAGCCTATAACTGAATTTAAATTAAATTAGTGTGAAATTATGTGCGATCGCTGTTAGAACAATTTCAATAAAGAGACACTAAACGATTCACTTTCTATACTGCAAAGGGTTCATTTCAATAATTAATTAACTTTTTAGGGGGTTTTGAAACATTTTGTTATTAGTACATTGAAAAAGATTTTAGACTTAAATGTCTGAATGAGATAAATAAATGTGTTTTATTTAATATTTTTCTCATAGACAAAATTAGGGATATGGTTCTTATTCGAAAGGCAGCCTTTCACTTCGCTCAGAAATTGTATATGAAGAAGGCAGGGAATTCAGAGTACTTGCAATGAAGTGTATCCAGATATAAAAATGATAATATGATGCAATAAAACAGCATAAAATGTCACCAAGATTTAGTTCCAGCAGTAGATTTGCTTTATAGCTTTTTGGCAGTAAGGACTATAGGGTGCTCAATTTGTCATTTTGTATCCACTCTGCCTTTTGCTTTATGTTATTATCCAGAGATTAACAGGACAAATTAGCGTATTTTAACGCTAGCAAAGATGTAAAGTATATGGAATTAAAAATACACAAAATAGTAAAAATTGCAGGAAGATTTTTTTATAGAGTGACTTGTAAAGGTATAAATATATTATTAGTTTAAATACAGAAGAGCACATCAATTAAGATATTTTATCCCATTGCAAGTTGGATAAATGAGTTATTGTATGATTGAGTTATTACCCCTACAGAGAAGTGTTTCACAGGGTTATTCAAATGCCCCTGCCATTGTGAATTGTGGCTACACAGTAAAAAAAAATCAAATAAACCAAAATGTTCAGTTTCTATCCGGTAGAAAATTAGTAATTTTTACTTTCATCAGATTTTCATACTATAAATTAAGATAAAACTTAATATTACACAAGCCCATTCTAGAGGTATTAGGAGCTTTCACTAAAGGGAGCCAACTGAACACAGTGCCATTTCAACCATGAGGCTGGCAAATAGTTTCCCCTGGAAACTTTAAGCGCTGATTTCAGTGTTTTACACTCTTTATATTAGTAACCCTGCCCCCCTCACCCAGTTGAATCTCTTCTCCCAGGGCTAGAAAGGAGGTTGGCATCACTGGTTGGCTGCCTCAGTTGAAAGCAGGCCCAGAAGCACCCTGTATATATGAAAGTTTATACATCTGACTTGCTTGTATTGCTATAAAAATACATTAGAGAACTACAGATGGGCACTGATCCAGAAAAAAAAGATTTGTGCCCTGAAAATGGTTGCCTACAATTTACAGATATACATAGGGGTCAAATATAATTGATGTGGAGCACATTCATATATTTTCTGGCAAGATGGCTATGGCAGGCCACAGAATGGTATTCATGATGGTCCAAGTAGCACTTCAAGGAACTAGAAGTACAAGGGCACTGGGGTTGTAAGCCTAAAATTCTAACCACCACTGGGGATTACCAACATTTTTAGCATAGTAAAGTACCGTATTATCCCTATCTACAGCTGGGGCACATCCACAGTTACAAGGAGGGACCGTACATGCTGCCAAGATGTGCTAGCCTACATCTGTGGTTTGCACCTACCGACAGCGGTTAATGCTGCCCAACAATGTATGTTGACAGAACTATTTGACCATTCTTCTAGGCTATATTTTGACTTTGGAGAGTATGTATAACTACTCTGTTCAATTGGATCCACCTTTAAAGAAGGAGGGTGGAGAACCAGTTGAATTTTGAGTTATTCTAGAAGCAAAATGTAGTTAGAACTAAGTAGACAAGAAGCAAGAACCACTAGAACAGGAAGCCAAGTGATAGCTGTAGGTAAAGATATTCCCACTGAAGTGTCCTAGTTTACCAGGCTTTCTATGCATTGCTGTGAGTACTTTTCATTGATGCTGGACACTGGACAGTGATCACCAAACAATGGTCCATAAGCGATGTGTTGCTCACCTACCTCTTTAATGTTGCTCCCAGTATTCTCAAAACATGTTCTTATTTTTGAATTACTGGCTTGAGGTTGTATAAAAACCATGTGTTGTGTCACACAGAGTCTGTAGGCTGACAGTCTATATGGGGGGGGGCTACTAAATGGACAATCACAACACTTATTTTGCACCACCCAGGAACATTTTGCATGTTTGCATTGCTCTCCAACTCTTTCTACATTTGAATACAGGTTAAAAAAATGCTCTGTTGTATTGCTACTTGATCTGGCATTTGTTTATAATATTTATTCTGTATCCTGCTTATTAATACATGATAATCATGCTTAAAGGAACAGTTAAGTATAAAAATATAAACTGGGCAAGTAGGCTGTGAAAAATAAAACCATTTTCCAAAATAGTTAGTTTCCAAATATGTAATCTATAAAGGTCAGAAGGACTGGATGTATAACATAACAGAACAGAACACAACTTCCATCTTTTCAGCTCTCTAACTCTGAGTTAGCCAGTGAGTTTGCAATTGATCTTTAGCATGCAGATTCAAAAGCAAACTGTTATGACCCATATGGCCCCCCCTCAAGTCACTGATTGGCAACTGCCTGCTAACCAATCAGTGGAAACCAAGAGAGCTGAAAAGCAGGAAGTAGTGTTCTGGCTATTATTTTAGACATCCAGTCACTCCAACCTTTATACATTACATTTTTGGCTAACTAACTATTGTGTAACATTTTTTAATTTTTTTTTGTTTTACACAGCCTATCTATTTACCATGTTTTTATTTTTACACTGAACAATTCCTTTAAGAACCAATGACACTCAATTGTGTGTTTTTGCTGTGATGCATTGGGGGGGGACTAACATAACCCATACTCTACTTTGAGAGGGAGCTCCAGCCCAGTACGAGACAGCATTACATACCATACTAATGCATTTTAATTTTAATATTATTTGTATTCATGCTGTGTTGCAAACGAAACAATGAAATGGCAATATCTAGGCGCCCTAAACAGAACTCTCTTCATATTTTTGTCTAAATAATTAGCATTTTCCTAGGAAGTGCACTGTAAATGGTTGAAACAGCAATTATCTTTTTAATTCGCATCTCAGTTCACTTTTAATGTACGGCAATAATATGGCTTTATTAAAAAAAAAGGAAAAATGATTACATTTCAGTAATGCAGGGAAAAACTCTGATATTCCTTTCTTTTTGCATTCTCCTTTGCAAGGTTTCTGTAGCATTAGGCAAGGCTGCTAAATTTATTCTAAATCAATGGACATATAGGAATTTGCGATTTCAAATTCAAGAATCCCCAGTAGCCTTTTTCTTTCTGATGATACTGGGAATTGTAGTTCTCTGGGGAGCCTGGGTAGAAGCAGGGAAATCACTACTCTATATGACTACACAACCCAGTTCCTTTCAATGAGTTATTTCTTCATCAAATTTGTTCAGTCTGTGATCAAGTCCATTGTCCACCCCCTCTCCCTGTTCTAGATGACCATTGTGTCCTGGATGCCAGTCAAGCAAACTTTTGCTGTCTGTTATGATTACATTCACAGTACTAGGAGACCTGCAGATCACTTAAGTAATGGGGTCAAAATGAAAATAAAATGATTTTTGAAGCTGAAGAGGTGATATTTTGCCTCATTAAAATGATAAAAATATATTTCTGTCAACTGGATTAAAACCAGCAATTACATTCATGGCCTGCTTTAGAGAATGTCAAAATTGTACGGGGGGATTCTATTAAAAGCCCTCAGAATTATGCAGATTCGTGAGCGATTTGATGTGGGCTATTTGTGCCACGCTCATCATTCAATAAGTTTCTAGAACAACAGTAAAAAGATTTATAAGAAAAGATGGTGCCATCATATAACTTCCCCCCTTCATTTTTTTACTCAGAGATTGAGATTTCTATTGCCATTTTATGTCAGGTTTTCAAATTATATATTTAAAAAGTACTGAGATCTTAACTCTGCTTCAATTAACCTCAATTTCACTCAATCTTAATCTCAATTCACTCAGCCTTTTACTTAGAAGGAAAAGTGTTGCCTACATTAATTTTGGTTGCTTGCATTGGGAATGTGTACTACATGGCCAATAGTATGTGGACACAACTTTGAATTATTATTATTGCCTTTTTAAGATAAACTCCCCATTGCTGACCCAGGTGCCACTACATCATACAATGACATTCTTGTGCTACAGTTTGGAGAAGGTCCTTTCTTGTCTCAGCTGGGTAATAAACCCACACATGAATTAAAGGAAAACTATACCCCCAAAATGAACACTTAAGCAACAGATAGTTCATATCATATTAAGTGGCATATTAAAGAATCTTATCAAACTGGAATATATATTTAAGTAAATATTGCCCTTTTACATCTCTTGCCTTGAGCCACCATTTCGTGATGGCCTCTGTGCTGTCTCAGAGATCACCTGACCAGAAATACTTCAACTCTAACTGTAACAGGAAGAAGTGAGGAAGCAAAAGACACAACTCTGTCTGTTAATTGGCTCATGTGACCTAATGTATGGTTTGTTTAGTATGTTTGTGAGTACAGTGAATCCTACAATCCCAGGGGGCGGCCCTTATTTTTTAAAATGGCAGTTTTCTATTTATGATTACCCAATGGCACATACTACTGGAAAAGTATATTATTATGAAAATGGTTTATTTACATGAAGCAGGGTTTTACATATGAGCTGTTTTATGCAATATCTTTTTATAGAGACCTACATTGTTTGGGGGGTATAGTTTTCCTTTAAGGTGCATACAAAAGTGGTTTGCAGAGATGGGAGTGGAGGAACATTATTAGATTTATTTGTTTTCAATGCCAATTTGTATTCAGGTATAGTTAGATGCCCCCTTAAAACCACTGAAATTCAGACTCAGATCTAGATGCATCAATGCCATCACAAACTAAACCTATACAACAGATATTCTAGTCTTTCCACCCAAACGTGCCCTGCTCCCCCATTTACAGTTAGCACAAGTAGAATTTCATTAGCACCATTGATTCTAAACACTGCCTGGGGTAACCTTTGACTCTTCTGTTTGACTTGTCAACCTTTCTTAGGCAATTTGGGCAAGACCAATTTCTGATGCAAAACATTCATCCCCCTATTTCATACTGTCCTAAATGCGACGAGACTAATGTGTCACTTTTCCATTAACTATGGTCCTGTCCAAAGATAGATCTATATTGGAGGGAAATCTTTGGGTTTTTGAGTTATAAATTGAAGATAAGGATTAAATTATCTCCGTGATTTGTTTTTTTGCATCTAGGTGATGTGGAGTTTTCTTCTAATCCTGACTCAAATTTTATTTCCCATAAAAATAAATTATTGACAGCTTTTTTCTAGCTGCTTCCAAAAAAAGCTTTATTTAATTCTTGGTTACAAAGAGAACCCCCCCTCGTTGGCAGATGCTATTTCTTTTATGAACCAACTTAGTTGGCAAGAAGCCTTATGAACCAAAACCAAAGGAAATAATTCCATAGACTCTTTTAAACTGATTTGGTCTCCTTATCTTGAAGCTTGTAACTCTAATACAGGTGAACAAATAGGACGATTTCTCCAATTGTAAGATGTGCTTTCCGACATTCCAGTCGATGAACGGTCATTTTTCTTTCTTTCTTTCAATATTTATACATCCACTGGCTTAGTTAATTCAAGTTAGTTGTTGTCAGTCTCTTTAAATGGTATTTAGTCTTTAATACTATGCCATTGTATCGATTTCAACATGTTTTTCTTCATCTGCATAATATTTGTTGTCATACTGTTATCACTTGTTTAACATGAAAATCAAATAAAATATTTTCAAAAAAAACAAAAAAAACAAAAAACTTTCATCCATACCCGTATCCAAAACTTCAGTCCTTTTTAATCTCTGCTTTTTGAATTCTCCTGCTCAACAATCTGCACCTCTGATTAGGAGGGCTTGTACTCATGGGCATTTTTTCCTGTATAATCTCACGTGCAGTGACTTTTTTGGGGGTTCCACCACCTGTACAGTCTCTATGGAGGCTGTACTTATGGGACGGAATCTGTTTCATATTATGTTGCTCCTTATCTGCTTTTGGTGTTTCAGTGCAGTTCCGCGCAGGCCGGGACTGGTAATCTGTGGGTTCTGGCAAATGCCAGAGGGGCTGCTGTAAGGTCCTATAGAAAGTCAATATTTAGTGGGCTGCTGGGGGCTGTTAGGGCCTTTATGTGGGCTGTTTGGGCCTCTGTATACCTGAAATCCCAGGGCCTATTTTAATTCTCAGTCCGGACCTGGTTCCATCGTGCCCTTATGGCTTCTTGTTAAGCAAAGGCCAACTTTCAAAGCCCTTTGCTCCTCTGATAGATAAAAAAATGTGTCAAACTTCATGTTAGCTCTGCCCTATGCTTACAGTTGTCTTATATGACCCACAGTAAGATTTACAGTTTATTTTAAATATGTCTCAGCCATCTCGCAGGAGAACTGTCAAGTTACAAGATTCCTTGGAATAGACAAAAAAAAACTGTTTTCCATGGATAAATGTCACCTGGCAGTGATGTATGCTTCATACTGTCACCAGTCACTGAGTAGCAACGTGAGTTAGTGTACATCTTACTTTAAATATCTTTCTGCCTCGTCTGCCACTGTACATGATTAGAGATATTAGCAGAGGCATTTATTTTGTCCTTTTTATTATTTTCTTGTTTGTTTTCCTGATTCTTCAGCAAATACTTCTCTGGTCATCACTGGAGAGCCAGCAATCCTTGGCAAATATTTGTCTAATAGCATTGCAGATAATCATTAACTGGGACCGAATGCGGTTCCAGACTTGTCTGAGCTGGGAATTTTTTTTCCCCACTGTGTCTGTTTATATCATCAGCACGAATTTCAACACTTGTTTTTTTTTTATTTTTCATAATTTTCTATATTGCTGAAGACTTATGCTGCCGCTGAGAAAATGCATTTATTTGAATAATAAATTATAGGTGTCAGCACTCAGCATTGTACTTTCCACCCCCTTCATACAGAGAATCTGGTCTTTTTACTAGTGTAACAGTATGGAGACCCATCCAACGGGCAACCAGTTTTTTGTATGTACTGCAACTACATATCCCATCATCCTCAGCCCACCAGTAGCTGCATGTTGTACGTTGGACATTTCTGTGCTAGAACTGGAGCTGTTGTTCTTATTTGTTAGCTGAATTAGAATTGTTTTATTTGAGCATTTTTTGCTACATCTTGAGACTTTGCCAGACATAGGAGGTGCACTTCTAATGAGCAGACATTGTAATCATACCTACATGTTTCCATTTCAATGTTGCTTGGTAATGTCCCGTGCCTCTTTTGTGTCTATTAAAGCAGCTGAACGCTTCCTGCCTCCGTATTAATTTACCTCATGCTGTCTTGATCTAAAAATACTACATCCATACTTGTAACTGTATCTGGTGTTTCTGCTGTCATTATGCAATTTAAGTGGAGCCTCATACTTTGCTGAAAATCATATTTTTTTTAGTATGGAAAATATGACTATGCAGCCTAAAATCGGTGTTAAAAGATATTCCAGCTTAGTGGTATCTTTTAACTGTTTTGGAGCCAACAATCATAAAATCTTCATCCTGACACTCATGTTCTAGAATTTCTGTACCATTAAGGAAAATAATTAGTGTGAAATACAAAACTACCATTTTTTTTCTCAGCATATTGGTAGAAGGGGCAGGGTGTAGAGCTGGGTGCTATTTCCAGAGGTGTGTATAGAAGAATGTGCCTTGCTCTATACTTACACTCATGCTAAAGGGGTGGTTCACCTATAAGTTATCTTTTAGTATATTATGGAATTGCCTATTCTAAGCAACTCTTCGATCGGCCTTCATTTTTTCTTTTTTTATAGTTTTAAATAATTTACCTTCTTCTGATTCTTTCCAGCTTTCAAATAGGGGTCACTGACTCCATCTAAAAAAACAAATGCTCTGTAAAGCTACAAATGTATTGTTATTGCTAATTTTTATGGCTCATCTTTCTATTCAGTCCTCGCCTGTTCATATTACATTCATTCAAATCAGTGCAAATTTACTAGGGTAATTGGACAGTAGCAGCCAGATTGCTGAAAATGCAAGAACTGATGAATAAAGTGTTAAATAACTAAAAAAAACAATTGTACATTGTCTGAAAATATCACTCTTTACATCACACTAAAAGTTAATTTAAAGGTAACCTCTTTACCTGGGGTATGAAGTAAAGTCTCATGGACCACCCGATACACTGGTGCAGAATATTTTGCTGGCGCTAACCCTGAACACAGAACCATATCTCCCATATCTAGGCTATCCTTCTGTCTATGAGTTCTTAATGAATTGTTTATGATCTTGACCACAGAGACCTTCAAGCCTGCTGTAACATTATATGCATGGGGAAGTGGTGAAGAAGATGGACCTCTATGTGGTCTAGATATGTTTTTATTTTGATGTCTGCAACCCTTAATCTTGAGCATGGTTCAAAAGGCAGCTGTCACCACCGATCCCGAGAAGTGCTCAATGGATGGGCCTTACTGGGAGAAATATTTGGCTTCTTAATTTAAGATCCAGCCTTGGTAAATGAACCCTTTAAAGTTATAACTCTCAGCCTAAAGTGTTTTCCTGATTTCCAGATTATGCAGCACTGGATCTGGAGGAATGAAATATATGGAAGGAAAGACTGAACACTGGAGAGCACCAGTGCAAACCTATGTTTCCCCCCTTTCTTCATTATCTCCAAGAAAACCAATTAACTGTTATCACTCTTATGCTAAGAGGTTCTCTGGCCCTGAATGTCATTGCACTGACTGCCTGGTGAGCACCTTTCTTTAATAGGAAATCCTCACAACTATAGCTCAAGCATTACATATTAGGGCACTTCAAAAATCGAGCACAAAACTGCTTCTTGATATGTGCCAGTCTGAGCACCATTATGGTTAATTAATCCATTGAGGATTAATTGCCTCCCACTAGGGAGCTCAGCACACACTACTGCACACTGCTATGGTAGGTATGTATTGTGCCATTCTACATGGAGTGTATCCACCTCAATCATATCATCAATACAGTGAACCTTTCATTTAAATTTACCCAAGCCCAAAACCTTCTTAAAAATCCTTGAACAGAGATGTTTATACAGGTCCATACTGGTCCAGAAAGCTCTGCCATAGACTCCATTTTATCCAAATAATTAAAATTTTTAGTATTTCTTTTTTCTCTGTAATAATAAAACAGTAGCTTGTACTTGAGCCCAACTAAGATATAATTAATCCTATTGGAAGCAAAACCTATTGGGGTTATTTAATCTTTACATGATTTTCTAGTAGATATAAGGTCTGAAGATCCAAATTACGGAAAAATCCAGTGTCCCGGAAATCCCCTGTCCTGAGCATTCTGGATAATAAGTCCCCTACCTGTAGTGTACACTAGTGAGATGCTCCTGCAGTGCAGAACCTGCATATGTTCTACTGATTGTTGCACATCATGCTTTTGGATAGGTATTTTGCTTTGGGTGGATATTAGCTGGTTATAGAAAGGCAATTGCTTCCATTTCCCAAAGCCCAGTGAATCCGTTTCAGTATGAATAACACCCTCTCAACACTTCAATAAACCATTTAACTATAGCTAACAGAATTAATATCTACAGTAGATTAAAAGAAACATAAACTAAATGTGCTATTTAAAAAGTTTTCCTGCGACACAATCCACCGGAAAGATTGCAATTAAGAACTCCTCCTGATATTTTCTGTTATTTCCCCATTCCATCAATGATTCAAGAATGAGTTCATTATTTGCACATGAATTACTATTTTCTCCGTCTGGCTGGAAATGCGAAATGAGCCCAGTGAACTCTGACTGTGGCAGTGCACTCTCTGGACCAGTCGGAAAATGTCATGGAAGCTTTTTTATTTAAATCTATTTACATGTGGGTTCATTTGTATCAAAATTCCCATCATTTAGTTTTGCATTTTCAGTCTGCCAGTGAACTGCATTTGCTCCAGCTATGGTAAAAAAGCTGACAGGGAGAGAACGACAGTCAGTGGCCAGATGAGACAGATCAGCTATGGATGAAGGATCTTCAACGGAGAACAGAGATTTAGGAGAGGAGTGGATAAAAGGTTTTCTTTGTGGATCATCTTGGCAGGTTAGTGGCATGCAGCCTGTGAGTGATGGGATAATATTACAAGGGATGTGACCACAGACTGTGTTTATAAGGAAGAAGAGAGTGGCACTAGTTTTATATGACCAGGGAAGAGGGGGGAGATATAGCTTTCTTTTTTTTAATATTTTAATATTTTGCAGACCTTTTAAACCTAAAAATCTGAAAAGCCATCAACAACATCAGAAATTCAATCCCCCCATCCTTTAAAGTAATGTTGTTCTATATGTTGACAATTAATAAAACAAAGCTGTGCATCCATTTCATCCACATGCTCATTCAGGATATTTAGTTTATCATTTCATCTCCGGGAATACATTATTAGAAGCATTGGCATCTCCAGGCTCCTAAAAGGTCTATAAAACTATTTTGTACTCATCAAGGAAAATCAAGCATAATCAGCATGCAAATTGCACATGAAATACATTTCTTATTGATTGTGTATGGCTTAAACAAATATTGATGCTCCAGAAGTATTTGATAAACTATATTTTTTTTAGGCTGTGATAATGTTTTTTTTTTCTTCTTTCATAAATATCAGTTTTCTAAAAGCGAGCCTTCGTTAAAAACGTTTCCATTTTGTGCAAGAATGAAATCAATAACCCAAGCTACAGCAGATTTACATTTACTTTGGGAGTCCCAGAAAAATATTATTATTTTGGTTCTTGACATTTCCATGGTAAGATCCACTTCATAAAAGTCAGATAAACATTCTGTGTTTATATCATAGTCTTTATGGATATCGTGCAATGGTTTCTAGATTTTCATACTCCATAAATATACTGTATGCTGGAAACATTCAGCTTCTTACATCCTAAGCAGTGATAATATGATACAATACCTCCAATGTAGTGGTGCCATACTTACTCCCATAAACAGGTAGTTTCATACCTACAATGTATACAGCTCTATAACATGCCTTGTACTAATATTTCCATGGCTTCTGTTTTGCCATAGTTTATAACAGTTATGCAACACCCACGTACCCTATAGTTTCATATGTTCCACCCCACCCATGTACAGATACTTTGATGACTCCTATTTACTGATGATTCAAAACCAGTGATTTACATATAGTTTAGTATCCCATGGAGAGCTGCATACTGTACCTCTGCAAAAAGGATAAGTTGGAAACATGCTTCACACACATGCACCAATTCGGTGAGCAATTTGTTGTTCTTGGAGTCACGACCATTTAAAATTTGAATGGATCAGAGTTGATGGGGTAAACCTGCCAATCCATCAAATGTATCAGTTGAAGACCCCAATCATAAGTGAGTTCTTAGCCTACCTTATAGCTGAATATGTTTTCATAATTAGCTACTGTAGATGAGGCTAACTCTAGCTACATTTACTGTATTTATGCAGCTTTCAAGAGTTCTTGCATTAGACTGAGCTTGCTGTTTTTAACATAATTGCATGAATAATCTGACATATCTTTGTGAACGGTGCTTGGTAAAGTCATCAGTTGCTGCTTACTAATGCTACATGCATCACTTGAGTTGCAGACTCAAGTCTGGGATTCGATTATTATCCTGCCTATCAATATTATCCCTAATTTATTTTTGACCGTGGGCACAAGAATGATCTTTCTTGTTCTGTTTTAAAACTGTGTGCATTGAGTTACAGTAATCCACTGGATTCATTCTTTATAGCAGGGCTATCCAACTACATGATGAATATGGCCCTCCAAGAGATTTTTTTGGCCCTCGATATGGCCAAGATCTCCACAGACCCCTTTGTAGATGTAGGGGCCATTGGGGTTAATTCCCCTACTAGCTAAGTCCCAGTTTTTGTTATCTATGGCCTTGGAAGGGCAGTGTCCCTGATTAACCCAGAGCAGAGGCATGGCCTGCTGTCAAGCATAGTG
Organism: Xenopus laevis; assembly: GCF_017654675.1. Classification (NCBI taxonomy): domain Eukaryota; kingdom Metazoa; phylum Chordata; class Amphibia; order Anura; family Pipidae; genus Xenopus; species Xenopus laevis. The sequence continues at coordinate 32,806,623 of NC_054371.1, read as the reverse complement.
GTGCCAACTGAGTAAGCTGTGCCGTTCATCAATCAGTGACCCGAATGACATCTACACAGCAGTATGGGAAAGCACTCAAAATCAAACTATACAAGCAGGGATGATGGAAGGACACAGAAACATCTGGACTCACAGTGTCTGGTAAAGCAAATTTTCAGTCCAAGCAACCAGGAGCAGACACAGCAGGGAAACAAGATGGCACAGAGATGCATGCAGAGTTAAGTGAGGAGTCAGAAAACAAATCAGTAAGCTCTGAACTAGTTACAATGTCCTTTCTTAAGACTCTCCCCACAAAAACTGATATTATGATCACACAGTTTTAAACAACTCTTAAAGAGGAAGTCACCAATGTAAAAACAGAAATTACAGCCTTACATAATAGAGTAACATACATGGAATTACGCATTGAGCAAGTGGAAAGCTCCGTAGAGGCACTACATCTAATGCTCATCATAACAAAGCTATGTATATGTTACAAAAGGCTAGAGGATTTAGACAATAGGCATAGGCAATACAACATTGGCATAAGAGGTCCACCTGAAATGTCAGAGGGGAGAGATTTGCATGAAACAGTTTTACAACTATTTAATCATATTCTTGGAAAACCCTCATCACATGTGGTGGACATAGAAAGGGTGCACATGGCATTGAGACTCAAGAGGTTTACCGAATGATAAGCCCAGAGACATAATTTGTTGCCTATTCAGGTTCCCAGTCATGGAGAACATTTTTGGGGCTCATTTATTAACGCAGCGCAGCGCTAAAAAGAGCGCAGTGGCCTTACATTTGCCCAGCGCATGCGAGTATTTAATAATGTAGTGCACGATACCTTAACAGTGCAATTTGAACGCTAATGTAGACACAGACAGGTGCGACGTGTGAAACTGCGTATCAGCTGTCGCAGTGCTTATAATAAATTGTGCGCACAGGAAGATACCGCAAAGGTAAGGATTAGTTGTGCTCATGTATGAATGCGCTGCTTTAATTAGTTGCGTCACATATTGCGCATATTGCGTTCACTTAGACGCATCTGCATTTGTTTCTGTGCTAATATTTGTTTGGTTGCAAAGGTGTTTAGCCTACCTGATACCCTTAAAGGAACCTTGGTCAATATAAACATGTTGGGTGGAAGGCGTGGTTAATATGCACTTTACAGGGGTTGTTCATCTTTGAGTTAACTTTGAGTTAACAAACATCCCCACCAACAGCAGCACCATTGTATTTGCCAGAACCCAGTTTAGCAGTGTGGCTCTGCACACATATATATAAAATTCTCTTTTAAGCAACATGAAACGCAAAAATGTGAATATACTAGCGCAGCTGGGCAGGAATGCGCATTTTGAAGAGCGTTACTATTACGCCACGAAGAGGCAGTCGTAAAAATTGTGGTGCTGTTGCCCGGGTGCAGTTTTGCACATATACAGACGCAAATCTGCGACGGCCGCAGTGCAAGCGCATTGTAGCCACGCCCACAGCCACGCCCCTAACAACCACGGCATCGTTTGCGACATAAATGCCCAATCTTTTGCGCAATGCGCATAAACAAAACCATCGCAAAAGCTCTGTGTTATGCGCAATATCACGCAAATATATTAGCGATCACGCTTGTGATGGCGCAGACAATCTTTTGCGTCCACTTATGCGCTGCTTTGCTTTAATAAATGAGCCCCATTATCTACAGCAAAAAACTAAATACCATTTCATTTATGCAGAAGTGATTTTATTGCAAGACCTCTAATGGTATACAACAATGGAAACTAGTAAAACCAGTGATAGGGGCACTTAAGGCAAAAAGACTGGCATTTTGTTGGGGGTATCCATTCAGTATTCAAGTGACCAAGCATGGTAAAAATCATAGTCTTTCATCACCTGAGGATCTTCCGGTATTCTGGCAAGCTTGCAGTATTGAAGAACTGGACATCACTGAATGGATCAAATTTTCACTCCTCAAGTTCCTGCTCTCCCTCAAAGGGATCCCTGGACAGAAGTCTCAACACCAAAAAGTAAGAGAGAGAAACAAAAGATGACTAGGGATGGGCGAATTTTTTTTACCTTGTTTCGCCATGAAAATGACGCCCAAAAAAGAAGCGCGTCAAAAAAATTTCTAAGCAAAATGGGTCAAAGTCACCCGTCCCTAAGGATGACACCACATAAATCTAGTACAAATGAGAATTGAACAATTACAGATAAAACAGGAGATGACAATTCAGGACTACATATTATGTGCTGATTGTCTATTAGTTTAATTTAGCTGTAGATAATAATTAGCTGGAGGATATGGAAGAGCCCCACCAAAACACCTGATACCTCACCTTCCATGGGATTGTTGGCAGACTGGTTCTGTCATACTAGTCTTTATCAGACTTGAGAATTATCCCATTGGTACTGTATATTGCTGTTAATTTTCAGTTATGAGTTATTTTTATGTTTTGCTGGTGAATGTTTATAATATGGTATGGGTTCAGCAAAATCCCACAATGTGTACGTAAATACAGGGTACATCTCATTGACAACTTACCTCTTTTTTGGACTAAAGATGGCTCATCTTCTTATTTCTTGGAATAAAATGACCTAAATGTACCTGAAAAATATAAGTAAAATGATAAGAGAAATGCATAGACAAATGGAGGATATTAAATAGTTTTATTGTAACTCTAGGGCTCAGAAATTAAGAGGAGTTGCAATCGATTTATGATAGATTTTGAGGGTAGATATGGGTTTATTAAAGGGTGGTTACATAATATTATATGTACAATATATTACATATATCTCCCCAATATAAACCAAGCTTATTGGCTACAACAATGTCTTAATATTGTACAAATATTCAGGGAACAGATAGTGGTAGTAGGAGAAGATCTTAACATGGCGCTTAACCCATTATTAGCTACTTCGAGAGGAAAATTTCCTGACCATTTTCAGCATTAAACACGGCACAAAAAACTTTAAGGGAGTGTCACCCAAATTAAAGTAATTTCCACACTATTCAATATCAGGAATGGAACAAGACAGGGCTGCCCATCATCTCCACTACTATATTTAATTTGCATGGAATTTGTGTTGCTAAATATAACAATGATTTTAAATAAATGTGGAATGAACAAAAAAAAAACCCAGGGGTATTAGAAATAATTCCAGCCTTTAGTGTATGTAATAGGAGGGAAAACACGGCTGTTACAGATGTGGGTACTGCTGGAAAGCCTGGGAGCATAAGGTCCCTGAAAGAAGAGCTGTGACCTAGGAGAACAAACCTGAAAGTGAAGCTGGGGACCCAATGAATGAGATTTCAGTAGTGACAGTTGCAGCTTCTGTCACAGTACAATCCAGAGGTGTTAGACAGTCAAATTAGTTTTGCAAGACTAGCACTTGGGTCCACTTAGGACTGGAGGTAACTAACCTAAGGTGATACCTTTCATGAAGTGTAGGAACACTCAGCTAGAAAGGCATGCAGTCTAGCTCCACTCGCTAAGAGGTTTCACTGGAGAGGATCCAGACCACTAGTAATAGTGTCCTTTAACTGTGGCAATTCCCATTGTCTTATGGAATCTGATGCATAATTGACTGTACTAATACTAAATCACTACACTCTCAAAATGCTTCCTGTAGATCTGTTGTACATACTATTTATAATATATAAAAATCAAGTTCATGGTTACAAACCACTGGTGAAAAGTTGGCAAATGTATCTTTGATCTGCCTGAGAGCAGCTAGAAAAGGGTGATATAACCAAAAAATTATTTTATATGACATTCTTCCTTTATAATAATTCAGCCCCCAAACATGTGAAATAGTATATAAATGAACCACAGCATGGAAAATCTCAGAAAACACTGATATGAAGGAAAACATTTCCTGTAGGTGCCCAGGAAAACTGATAACCTTTGTTTAGTGATGCCTCATACTCCTTAAACTTGTTTGAACCATTAGCATAAATGCTGCGTTGTGGTGGAGAAAACTGCAGGTTCCCATTGAGGAACTGACAAACATGTATACATTACTAATAATTACAATATTATTGATATCATTTTTATAATTATTAATATGAAGTGGAGCTTCTAGATGCATCACCTTGCCTGCAAGAAAGGTTTTGCGGGAAGCATAAGTTTCAAATAGAGCAAAAGAACTACATACAAATAATTTTCATTATTTGTTCTGTAGCAGTTTTAGAATACAAGTGTATGTTTGCGTCCACTTCATTTGAGCTAGAAGAAAGCTTTGTACTTGTGCTAGAGGACCAGTAGCAGCCAATGGGAAATGAACAGGTGTTTAATGAGTTTTTCTGTAGACACAGTGATATTGTATGAAACTTCTACTGCTCAGCAGACCATAAATTCAAGAGTAGTTCTATATATCGATAGTAATGATAAAGAATTTTGATTTGGAATTCAACCAAATTAATTTGAACTCTAATGTCATGTGGCTTCAGATTGTGGATAATGAAACAATGGAATTTGAATATGCACATTTCTATTTATATGCAAATTAGGACTTTCAGTTCCATATCTGTTAAAATATTTTTGGTACATGCCTAATAAATTATTTTGGTACGGTACCTCATATGTAAATGGACAGTTAGATGACTGGAAAGATAGATAGATTTTGTATATTCTGTAGAGAAAACCAGCACAACTAGGATGACGTGTATTTATTGTAGCATGAACAGCCAAACATAATCCCTGTTGTGCTGATCTTCTTTACAATAATCTATCTATCTATCTATCTATCTATCTATCTATCTATCTATCTATCTATCTATCATCTATCTATCTATCTATCTTCAATATATTTACATTGTATATTATTTTATTCTATTATATAAACTGAAATCATTTTCTGTAGCTAGCAAGAGACGTAGGTACTTATTTCTTAACATCAATGAATATTTTATTATATTAAGTAAATGTTGCCTATTAGCGTATGTTTCTCCTGCTCTTACAGTATGTTCTGTGTAATATAGCCATTTTGGCTGTCCTAATTCTGCTCTTTAAATGTTCTGGTTGCTATCAGCAATAGTGAAAATATTTTTACCTATTTATTTCATAACATGTGGGAAACTAAATGCTGCACATTATGTTTTGGGTTCAGTACCAGTTTAAAGAGCCCTTTAGCAGTGATGATCTGTGCCACTGAAAATGCCCCGGTAGCTCCCCTTTATTATCTGAATATGCTGAATATATATATATATATAAATACACAGTACAAGGCTGATTAATAATTAACTCAGTTTTCCATTACATAACTGACTTTGAATTTGCATCTCAATTGAATAATCAACCCCGTAGCATCAGTTTCTATGATAGACAAATCTCACCAGCTTGATAATATTTATTGACTAGTGATTGGCGAATAAATTTGCCAGGCATGGATTCGAGGTGAATTTCTGCGTTTCACCGCCAGCGAATAAATTTGCGAAACTGCATCAAAAATGTGCTGGTGAAAAACATGGCACAACAAAAAAAAAAAAGTTTAGCGTCATAATAGTCGCGTGCATAAAAATTGTCGAGCGTCAAAATTTTTCATATGCCCATTGACTTTAATGCAGTTGGACAAAATATTCTGATGTATAAAAATTGACACTCGTGTCGAAATTGCTTCATTGCTTTTTTCGCCGTTTCGCGAAACGCCACAGATTCGCCCGTCACTAATAATGAATCCTAAGCTTAACTTCTCAGAAGCTGCTCAGAGCACACTGAACATGTGCAGTGCCACTGACACTCCCAACAGAATCCAAAATGGTGACAACTGTTTGCAACTTTGAAGGCCTTATTCTGAAACTTTAGGCAGATGCGGTAAGTTCCACATATAAAATATGGAATTTCTAGTCATATTGTTTTTTAGGATTTAGTTCATCTTTCAAAATAATGCAGTTAATAAACTTTTTCAAGCCATTCAATCACTTAAGCAATTTTATTACCTAAGCCGGTTTATAATACGCTTATGTTGTTTCCTATGTCAATATTTATTGACTGCTTTAATCTGCCTTAACAATATGGCTTTTTCCCATGCAAATGGTGGTATAAGAAATTAAAAAGGACATTGTAATTCTGCTCCACTTTTGTAGTCCAACTTTATAAATATGCCCATAAATGTAAGATCACCAATGATTTCTTCTTCATTTCAAATGATAGCATACACTCGTGGGCCGATTTCTACATTTTTGAATAGGTATTCTACCACAATTCGCATAAATTGGTACGATAACTTTTTGCTGCAAATAGCAGAAAAAACCCAGTGACAACAATAGATCTTATGACTGCAGAAATAAAAGTGTCACCACGAAAAAAAAATCGTCATTGTGATTTTTTAAATGCAATTTATGTGAATCAAAGCAAAACATGGAAAATAATAAATCTACCCCTAGTAATATTCACTAATATTCATAATTTATATTACTGGTCAGCTACACTCATCCTATGCTATTAAAGGGTAAAACTTTTTATATGAATTTACCATTAAAATAGAAGAATTGTTATGAGGGAATCTCATGCATAAGAAGCACCTTAACATTGCAATGTCTTAATACTTTGATGTCTGTTTAAGGGAAAATAGATAGGAAATAGCCATGTTGGTTGATTTCATGAAGGGATGTAGAAGACCTTCATCTCAGAAATTCTCATTTCATACTGAAATGAAAAGTTCAAAAATGAAACTCAATTTTATTGTCAGTAACCTAATTCAAACATACAGACAGAGACTTTATAGTTTGGAAGTGGGCTCCTTTCATGACTGCCAGAAGTACCCGACCCAGAAGTACCCGACGGCCTGTTTACATTCCCGGCGGTCACAGTGAAGATTCAAGATGGCGGTGCCCATGCTGAACACATGGCTGCAGCGTCGCTGCATGATGATGTCATCACTGGTGCCGGGATCTCGTTATAAAAGGGCGCCCAAAACTGTGACGGTACCCAAGAATAGGATTTGCTGCCATTGATCCTGGGTTCCTATTTGTGTTTCCTGATTCCTGCTCCCAGCCTGATTCCAGCCTGTTTCCAGCTCCCAGCCTGATTCCTGCTCCCAGCCTGTTCCTGCTCCTGCCTTGGTTCTGACCCCCTGCCTGGACACTTGATATTTGATTCTGATCTGCCTGCCCTCGTTAACTCCTGCCTGTGACCACTACTACTGATTCTGCTTAACCCTTCGGATACCGCAACCTTGCTCCCTCAAGAGGGCTTCCTCCTTGATCCTGACTACCTCCCTGGAGGGAGCTCCCGGCTCCCTGACAGCTCCATATTCTGATCCAATTTGCATAGAAATTAAACACAATAAGGTGATGATGAAATAGGATTTAAGTAAATTAGGTACAGTTCTTGAGTCTTCTTAACTGGTTAATGACATGATCTGGACCATATAGCATATGAATAAATTATCAGAACCCATGTCAATAACCATAAACGAAATTATTATTTAAAAGAACAAAGCAAGTGTGAATTTTTTTTACTATGTTACTATTCAACCGTCCTATATTTATATTTATCCTTTTTTTGGCAAACATCTACGCTAGTTTTATGCGCTCCACTCATTCAGTTAAATGGCCTAGATTTATCAGGCAACAAAAAGAAAGCTTTTCAAAAGTCTGTTATTGTATGCAACAGATTTATTAAGCATTGAGCTATTTGACACTTTGATAAATCAGTTCTCTGGAGTAGCATTGGATTTGATAAATGTAGACGAATGCCTCTAAGTTAAAAGAAGCAAGTCACAGAGACAAGCAGAGTATAAAAGCCATAGGCCCTGTCACAAACAAGAGAATACTCCTTACTATTTGCCAGGTCTTCCTATGAATAATCCATTTTCTTCTTTGAATTATTATTTTACCTCCAATCTGATCACTCTATTAAATAAAGATCATTACTTCACTGGTTAATGGTTCCCTTACATATTTGCAACAGTGGTTTTTTTTTATCATTAACTTACTGTAGCAGCTCCAAAATATATACAGTAACCACCCCATAATCCATGTTTATTGGGTGCTTTTATAATGGGATTTGGGAGGATTTGTCAGCTGATAAAATACACTTTGGTGTATACTTTGGGACAAAAGTACCCTGTTCTGCTGTATAGACTGTCTACAACCTGTAGAATTTTACGTTTGTCATTGGTCAGTATTGTATAAAGGAAGTAGTACACAGTTTCAAGCAGAAATAAAATGAATGAGACGATTTCTTCAACAACTAAAAAGAATAGCTAATTGGGTTTGGAAGCAAGGGCTATCCTGTTCTCTTTGCTGCCTGAAGCCTTTTTGGGGCTGTAGGGGGTCCAGAGTGAGTCCGGGGGGGGGGGGCAACCGCGGTAGTGCAGAGAAGAGCAATCAAGCAATTTCCATTTTAAAAACTGGAAATTCAGCTACAAGGAGCGGAATATTTTCCAACCCTGATAACCATTTCTATTACAAAAATAGTAAAAATGATAAACAATAATAATGGCATAAACAATGACACAACAGTACCTTTACAGCATAGCCCTTTAAAACTTGAGGTTCTGACTAGTGATGGGCAAATTTGCGTCTCGTCCGTTTTTTTGACGCCAGCATCCGTTTGTGGCGAAGTTGCGCCAGCGTCCAAAAAACTTTTCGCGGCAGTTTCGTGAATAAATGGGAATTCGCCGCAAATTTGCGCCTGGCAAATAAATTCGCCCATCACTAGTTCTGACTACCCAAACTTATTATTCCAAAACCAAACAGCGCAATGCTGGGGCCCATGTAATTGACCCTCTTATGAAAACAGAATCTGTCTATGCAATGTTGGCATTTGGAAGCTTAGCCCCAGATCTATATGTGCAGTTGGCTTCCTTGCTTTCAAAGTAGTATTCATCACATCTTAATTACGAATTAAATGTTGAGATAAAACAGAGACCAGTTTGCAGATGAATCAGTTGCTGCAGTATATACAAACGTTGTATCATGTTTGCATGTTTATAGGAGTTTTATTTGTTATTCATAAGCTCTATGTTACTTATATGTGCAGAATAGATCATTTTTGACGTTTGACAGTGTACATACAAATATTTTCATTGGATACAGCACATTCAGGGGCCAATTCATTAACTTTGAGTGAAGGAATAGAAGAAAAAAACTTCGAATTTCGAAGTGTTTTTTTGGCTACTTCGACCATCGAATGGGCTACTTCGACCTTCGACTACGACTTCGACTTCGACTTCGAATCGAAGGATTCTAACTAAAAATCGTTCGACTATTCGACCATTCGATAGTCGAAGTACTGTCTCTTTAAGAAAAAACTTCGACCCCCTAGTTCGACACCTAAAAGCCCAAAGAAGGTCCCCGTAGGCTTGGCTAACTTTTTTTGGTCGAAGGATAATCCTTTGATCGTTGGATTAAAATCCTTCGAATCGTTCGATTTGAAGGATTTAATTGTTGAAGGATTTAATTGTTCGATCGAACGATTATTCCTTCGATCGTTCGATTGCAGTATTTGAACAAAATCCTTCGACTTCGATATTCGAAGTCAAAGGATTTTCATTCCCAGTCGAATATCGAGGGTTAATTAACCCTCGATATTCGACCCTTGATGAATTTGCTACTCATTGTTTGTACAATGTGGAGAATTGTTCTACAGTAGTTTTAAATATTTTAAGAGAGGTCCTCAGCCTGTTGCTCTTCAGTTCCAAGACACTCAATGACCTTCAGATGTCTCATTTATCCTGCTTGCAGATTGTCTTCTGTATATCATTGTTCAGTTGAATTTCCAAAAATATTCAAAATGAACACAGAGAATGTTGGACAATTAATTCCCATTGAACCGATTTAGAGGACCTCTGTTTTAAAGGAGAAGGAATAGCATTTTCTACTTGGGGGTGTCAAAAGTTAGGCACCCCCAAGTTACTTACCTGACACCCGGGCCGGTGCTCCTATCAGCAGAAAACCGCACCGGCCTGGGGTTCTACTAATGAGCACCAAGGAGTGATCTCCTTCCTTCCTGCTTCTTTGGGTCTTCTCATGGCTGTGCATGTGCAGTAGAGCAAAAAGCCGAATGTTAAGCATTAGAGCTATTTTGCTCTACTGCATATGTGTCTGCCCCAGGACATTATAAAACCCAAAGAAGCAGGAAGAGAATCGCTCTCTGGTGCTAGAAGAACTCCGGGCTGGTGCGTTTTTTGCTGATAGGAGCACCGGCCCAGGGTGTCAGGTAAGTAAAAGTAGTCACTTGGGGGTGCCTAACTTTTGACAACCCAAGTAGAAAATGGTATTCCTTCTCCTTTAAGGAACAATTTATTTTACAAGCAAATGAAATGTTGCTTTAGCATGAAAATGCAGGTAAATAATGTCACATTTAGTATCCCAAACCCAGAATAAATGCCAAGGTTTGGGTCACAGCTCATGCTTCTGCCTATAACAGCTGCATTTCATGTTAGGAGGAGCCTTTCGCTACTCAAATGCTGCCAGGTCTTAAAGTGAAAGAACCAAGGTGAGAGTTCTGGGCAGACAAAGGAAACCATAATGTATAACAGGAGTAGCGGAGAAAGAGCTAATTGCAGTCATAGAACAGGCCAGGGTCAAAACCAATCAGTCAGCTCAGTACAGAGTCAGGATCCAAAGAATAGTCAGTAACAGGCAAAGGTCCGTACAGGCAGTGATTCAGCAGAGGTCAGGGACAGACACAGGCCAGGAACTGGGAACTAGACAATAAGCACACCTAGGAACTGTCTAACAATACACCTACATTGGACAATGAAAAAACAGACAAGGCACCTTTAAATATTTAAATTTCTCAGCAAGCATGATTATGGCAGTAATAATAGGCAAGAGCTCCAAAATGTGAGTGCGCCAAACTGCAAACACGGCTAAATGGAAGAACAAGGGCATCCCCACCTCCCCTCTAGACCACAAGGTATTGTGTTCAGTGTAACCTTAAATATTTAATTAAAAAGTTCCAAATAATTCACATTTTTAAAAATGATCTAATTTGTTTTTGTAGTAATAAAACAGTAACTTGTACTTGATCCTAACTCAGATAGAACCCTTATTAGAGAAAAATAGGATAATAAGTCCCATACATAAAAAAAATCAATATGGAGAAAGAGTAGCAGCAATAGGTTGGGCATATCAACATAACAGTACATTAAATAACTCAATAAATCTCAAGTGACACATTAATATAATATATTTCTGTCAGTATGGACATTCTAATAGAAATATTGGGTTATTGATCCCTGAGCCACACAAGAATATGTAACACAGTGTGAGAATTTAAAAATTGGGATAACTGATCTTTATAAATGAATATTGGTCTACAGAAAGGAAAGGGTTAAGTCTTCAGAGCAACTTTAGACTAATGATTCTGATGTTTCCAACAATGGAGACCAGAGAACTACCCTGAAGTTTTTTTTCCTTAAGATTTGGTTATTGGTAGATAGATAAATATCCTGATAGAATCCCCTTAATTATAACTTGGCGTCTTGATATTATTCAAGAGGACAAGCATGTTATATCTTGAGAAATATCAATATCAAGAAAAAGGTAAGCAACTTATAAAAAAAAGTAACATAATAATCAAATTAAGGATAAGGGTTTAAAGTAGTGGTGTGCAACCCTAACCCACCCCCTCCCAACCCACCACCTGGACTGGCCCACTGCTCCCTCTCTATTTATAGACTCATGCCTGCCCCACAGTGATCTCACAAAAGGGGCAGGGTGGGGTGGGAGTGAGTCGATAAATTTAGGCCCTGGAAGCCAGGAGCTGCCAGTGTTAGGTCGCCAGAGGAGAAAACAGGAGAAGAGCTCAACCTGGATCCTGGATGTGGCAGTGGGTGGAGAAGGTGCATCTATTAAAACCGGAGACCTGTTGAAGTATACCAGTATTTTTGGGACTCTTGTGATGCATTTTTGTGGCACAAAACACCGGTGATATATGTTTCATTTCATGTTTGCTAATGTTTCTGCTTACTCTTCAAAAACATCCATTTCATTGAATTTTAGCATGAAAACCAGTAGAAAAGTGTCAGTGGGAGGTGAAGGTTGGCGTCAATTTCAGCTGATAAATAACATCATGGTGCCAATTCACCAAGCTCGAGTGAAGGATTCGAAGTAAAAAAACTTCGAATTTCGAAGTGTTTTTTTGGGCTACTTCGACCATCGAATGGGCTACTTCGACCTTCGACTACGACTTCGAATCAAAGGATTCAAACTAAAAATCGTTTGACTATTCGACTATTCGATAGTCGAAGTACTGTCTCTTTAAGAAAAAACTTCGACCCCCTAGTTCGCCATCTAAAACCTACCGAACTCAATGTTAGCCTATTCCTTCCTCATAGGCTTTCCTAAATTTTTATGGTCGAAGGATAATCCTTCGATCATTGGATTAAAATCCTTCGAATCGTTCGATTCGAAGGATTTAATCGTTCGATCGAACTATTTGCGCTAAAATCCTTCGACTTCGATATTCGAAGTCAAAGGATTTTAATTCCCAGTCGAATATCGAGGATTAATTAACCCTCGATATTCGACCCATGATGAATTTGCCCCCATGTGTCTGCAAATCCAGTTGAATCATTTGTTGGTGTTTTTTTAATTAATGATATGAGGATGCCAACAGTGGGAATGGATACATCTTTGGTCCATGATAGCTTATTAAATGCTTCATATATTATATTTTTGATTCCTTCTAATAAACAAAAAAACACAGCATTCTATGTTTTGTAATGTTATTAAATAATTAAGATTTCTACCTTATAAAAACATAATTATGGTGTCCATATGTCTGGATGGTATTTTTGTTGTACTCTCTAAGGGGCCCATTTACTATGGATCGGAATGAATTTTCGAATTCAAAAACGTCGAATTTCGAAGCAATTTTTGGGTACTTCGACCATCGAATAGGCAAAAATTAGATTCGAAAATACTTCAGAAATTCGACCATTCGAAAATCTAAGTACTGTGTCTAAAATACTTCCAATTCGACACTTCACCACCTTAAGCCTGCCGAATTGCTGTTTAGCCTATGGGGGACCACTTATAAAATTTCTGAGTGTTTGGCTACGTTTTGAACAGTCAAAGTATTTTTTTGTAAAATCGTTCGAATCAAACGATTTAATCGACCAATCGAACGATTTTTACTCTGATCGAAAACGCCCGTTTTTGATCGAAAAAATACTTAGACTATCAAAGTATCAAATTTGATGGTCGAATTTCAAAGTTTTTTTTACTTAGAAATTCGACCCTTAGTATATTTATCAAAAAGTGTAGTTAGAGATTGCCACAGTCCTCTAGAGTAAAATTCCGGGTGAAAGTTCATCCTTTGATAAATACGCCTTTCAAAATCCCATAGAAATGAATGGAGAGTGGCGGAATTTCACTCTAGAGGACTGTGGTCATCTCTAACGTCACTTTTTGATAACTATACCTAACTGTATCATACAGTACATAAAAAATAAATAGTGGTAAACTGTGATGAGTGAATTTAAAGCAATCTCCTCCTCCCATATTGATCCTACAGAAAAACATATAAATAGAAACTTTCTCCATTAGCACTATTAGAATTTATTTTGTATAAATTCAAGACAGACACATATTCAACAACAACAGCCTCATTAATTAGTTCTTGTTCAACATAGACAATCATTGAACCTCTAAGTTATAAAAGGCTTCATGGCTTGGCCTGATAAAAGCTGCGAGAGACCAAGTCAGCACCTTATTGGCCAGTATATAGGCCCCTCCGTTGGGCTTCCCCGACCATTATCTGGCCAAAAATCTGCCAGATTTCAATTGGGCAAGTTCTAAGACCACATTGGTTCATTGATTTATTCCCGGTGCTGTGATCTGATTGGTGAGCCTAGGGCCTTCAGTTGGATCGGCATGATATCGCCCACTCAAGGTGGGCATATTTGGACAAGATCCAATCTTTTGGCGACCTCTCCAAACAAGAGAATATGCCCATGTTTGGCCACCATAGACATTGTGTCCCCTGTATTTCCCTTATAGAGTATATCACTTCTGTATAGTGAGGTTACATTATGAAATATCTTATCTAAAAACAAAAATTAGATATCATTCAAGATCATTCACCATAATTTTGATTAAGATTAAAGTCAAGACATATTCCCAACAAAAGGCTTATTTATTAGTTCTTAATCAAAAAGCCTGAGTTATAAAACTTGAGTTATAAAAGGCTCCATGTCTGAGATGGACATTGTATTCCCTGTATATATATATCACTTGCATAATAATTAAGAGTGTAGCATGAAATATGTTGGTTAGTAACACAAATTCAGTGTAATTTAAGATGATGTCACCATGGCTTGGATTCAAATACAGGAATGGGACCTGTTATGATAATGGATTGTTCTGTAATTTGGATCTTCAGACCTTAAGTCTACTAGAACATCATGTAAACATTAAATAAACCACACAGGCTGAGTTTGCTTCCAAAAAGGATTAATTATATCTTAGTTTAAATTAAGTACAAGGTACTGTTTTATTATAACAGAGAATTTGGATTATTTGGATAAAATGAACCCTTTGGGAGAGGGCCTTTCTATCATTTGGAGTTTTTTGTTTAACTGGCTACTGGATAACGGATCCCATACCTGTAACTGGATTGACAAACATAACATAAGTAAATAATGATGACTTTAACTGAAAAGAACCCCAAATCTAATGTGTTCAACCTTTTCTTTATTCATCTGCAGAGGGAATTGTTGGATTTGCATTATAAAAGATACCTTGTTGGGCTTGGAGCAAACATGTCTATCACACTTTAATCTGAATCAGATAAACTGGCTCAGTTCTTATTGTTGCCTCTCTACTGTTATTTATGCTGTTGTAGTATTTTGCAGAAAATGTATATGTATGATGTTTGTAACATGTAAAATGGTAATATAAATGTAATAGAGTTAAAACACGGAACAGCTAAATTAGATGGACTTCTTTTATGTAAGTGATGTTTGAAGTTAACATTGAAAGGTTGCATTTAGCATAATGCTTTGGCAATATGTGTGCAGCTATTTGCTAATGCTTTATTTATAGTTTTTTTTACTGACACTTTTCAACTGTATTTCCATTTGGAGTGTGAATACTAATGGGAATCAAGGAATGACCATTATGCCAAAGAAACCAGGTTATTTGTAGTCATCTCCCTCTAGTGACATCTAGCTGACTATCTGGGATAACCTATAATGTAATTCTAGGAAATCTGTGGTGGCACTATGGGTAAAATGGTGTAATTCCAAATAGCCTTGCCATATAAACATGGTGTTTGGATCCCAAGATAGCTTGCCAACCTTTGCCTGCCCTCATTATGCTTGTCAGCAGGTTTCAGGCAAAGTAATTAATGTAATTCCAGACACACTTGCAAATGTTGATGTTTGGCCTTGGGACATAGTCATTTGTAATTAATTCACGTATGTGAGAAGAATGTGCACAAAAGCAATGACATTTGAAAGTGCCCTTTAATATCACCTGGATGAATTTCCGGCCGGTTGAACAAAGGAGCAAGGCCAGTTTGCCACTCTCATCCCCAACCCTACTTGTGTATTGTCACATCAAAGGCACACAACTGATCTTTATTTTTGTATTAGATTGTCAATACACTCTTTGATGTATTATCCAATATAGATACTTATGAACTACATAGAAGCAGACTTTGGAAACATATTTATCAGGATAGTTGAACTTCATTTATGATCAGGACCAAAATTGCTGCATTTTATAAGGTAAACGACTTTGTTTAGCATATGCACAGAGATACCATACAAATATGCAAGCATTGGCATAATCAAGCAGGAGTATTGTATAACGGTTCTGGAATAAAGGTGGCCATAGACGCAAAGATCCGCTCGTTTGGCAACATCGCAAAATGAGCGGATCTTTCCCCGATATGCCATTAACGAGCATGGCTCTATCGGGGGTAATCTGATTGTTCGGCTGTATGGCCGAACGATACGATTGCAATGTGCCGGGGGATCGGTCGGGTCAAAATCAAACCTGACCGATCGACCAAACGACCAAACTCCGCCGGACGAAAAATGTCGGCACACGCCACACACGATCTGAAAATCGTACGAATCCTCGATTCGTACAATAGGATCTGTGTGACTATGGCCACCTTAAATCTAGGCTCAAGAAGAAATGTATCTGCCAACCTTGGGGATTATAGGGAGATTATGTCAGAAACAATATTTTTTTTTAGATCATATCACCTTAAAAAATGACAAGTTATTTTATTTGGCAGGAGGTTCCCTGGCACTGCATACATCTCTAAAGGGTGCCCAATGTAATAGTTGAATAAGGGGGAGAAAAATCACAGTTAGATGTTAGATACTTAACATTACTTATTCAATAGTATTGCTTTGCAAACCGGCCTTAGTACATTATTTCACTTATCTGGCTCCTGTTAATGAAATAATGAAACAAGAACAATTTGAAGAACAGAAGACAAAATAACAGAAGAAAGCAAGGTCAAGAAAATTACCTTCTCTTTGTTTAGGGGAATGGCTCCTCTATGATAGAGCAGAGCTGCAGGGAGCTGGAAAATTGTGGGGCTGATGTTCTACAACATTCATATTCCATGAAATCCTAACACAGCTTGTAAAGTACAGTAATCTATATAGACTTGCAGTAGGCCTAAAAATCACAGTTTCAAATAATGGGCCAGATTCAATTCAGTGAGAAAATGGTTTATTGTGTGAAAACTCATGGCCAAGATTCAATTCGAGATATAATTCAATTCAGAAGAACTTATCTCACTGTTTATCATGGGAAAACTCTATTGAAGTCTATGGGAAAAAACTGGAACTGAATTAGGAGAAAAGTGTTTTCTCCTCGAATTGAATTTCGTCCATGACTTTTCCTGCAGCAAGGTCCTTTATTACAATTTTTTTGTTATGTTTTTTGATTCTTGCAACCTGCTGGGGCTATATCAATAAATATTGATGATGATGAGAACTGTTCTTCTGTGTACTTTTTTGTTTCATGGTAGGTACTAGATTTTATTGATATGGACCTTATACAATCATTAAAGGGCACCTATCACAGCCAAAATCAAACACATATTAACAATCTGACCAGTACAACATAAACACGTTTAATCAAACTACATATATAGTCTTTTGAAAAAAACTGCAGGTTTTAAAAAAAATCCCTTATTTTATCAAATGGGTTCTTTCACTGAGGGAGGCCATACTG
Organism: Xenopus laevis; assembly: GCF_017654675.1. NCBI lineage: Eukaryota > Metazoa > Chordata > Amphibia > Anura > Pipidae > Xenopus > Xenopus laevis. The sequence goes on along the minus strand of NC_054371.1, from coordinate 32,789,489 downwards.
AGACTATAACAGAGACTATAATATGCAAATTTCAGGAGCATGCTCAGATTGTAACACTGCTCTGAGTATTCTACCCAGAATGCCTTGTTTTAGTAAACTCCTCCAGTAGAAGTATCAGGAGATTTCCCTATCTTGTCCCCTGCTGGTGATGTTATTATGCAAATGAAGGGCACACAGTAATTTCCAGCAGGTGGCAGCACTACTGAACAGCAGCTAACACACAGGTTTGGCTGATTTGAAAATAGCTTAGAAGGGTTGATAAGCAACAAGGAATTTCAACTGAGCATGTGCGAGATTTCAGAGCTGCAGTTGGCTGGGAAGATATAGGTAGGAGGAGCCAGTGAAATCCAAGATGCCTGCCTCAGCTAGAACTGCAGGGGAGATCTTGCAGAAGGAATAGTGAGCTGATGATTTACATTATACATATAATTCTAAGTGTTTTAAAAATCGGATTTCTTGAACTTTCACATAGTGTATTTACTTAGGAAATTATTTTAGTTATGATTGGTGCCCTTTAAACTAAACATGACAGATCCAACCCCTCCAATATCAGCCTTTTAGGTTAGGGAAGCTGGAAATGGTAATGGTAACTTAGTGACAGGTAGAGGTTTGTATATGGTATATATAGGGTATTATATTACATTATTATATTACATCCTACCATCAGTCCCTTACTTTGCTTTAATGTTATACGTACTGATACCCTCTTTTATTTAGCTTCTGAACTTCTTCTACTTCTAAATGATTCCAAAAATAATTTAGGTGAATATTGAATTCTGAAAAATAGTATGAACCAAAAGTTTGTATGTACCAATGTACATACCACTTCATAATTCCATATGACGTCTTACTGGTTAGTATAATGTTCAGACAATGAGAAAAATAACTTCTTTTGTGCTTTTAAAGAGACTGACTAATTTTGTGTTGCTGTTACTGGAACCATTGCATATTCAACACTTCGACAAAATGTTAGGCTAAGACTGAGCTTAAATTCAATTTCTGTACAGTAATTGTTTTCTCAGGCATATCTACATGAAGTGCACCAGCAAATTAACGCACCACTAGAGGATCATGGAACCCATGGAGGCCCCATTAGCACATAGATCTTTCATGACAATGAAAACTTCCATGTAAAATGGTCATGGTACAATCATTTAAGTTTAGAATATGAAGAGGATTGAGAAATGCAGGAACAGTAATTGAGGTTGGGAAAATTTGGGTGAGACATCTTGTACTTGAACACATGGGTCTCTAGTTAGGGTACCTATTTTGGTAACTTTTTTTGTGCCATTCAACTATGAAAACTAAGAGGTTGCATACAATTTCGAGCATGAAATAGATAATATCAATCTGAGTGATCACAACCAGTACTGTTTCTTTTTGTATCATCCAGAGTTAAAATTGATTCATTGCCATGTGGTTGGCACAGGCTGAACAGCTACATGCTGTATCTTCATACAAAGACAACTGCAGCTAATTGCATTAAACAGCTGTAAATTAAGAGGCTGCTACATCACCCATGTTATGCCTACAAATAAGTAGAAGTCATAGTGAGTCAGCAGCAAACTAGTACATACTTGCTTTTTTGCCTTGATATAGCCAGATGTGCCAGTATAATTAAGAGAAGTATCATCCATCACCGGAGAGATCCAGCCCAGCTTTATGCCCTATAATTTAATACACACACCTAACATGTATCACATATGTTCAATATACTGTAATTACTTGGCACATTGGTAGCCTGTCTGTTATGGAAATTTTAGCAGTTTTTATTTCAGACAATTTCAGTGAATAATGAGCATGTGACCAAGGGAGCATTGTCTGACACTTACCTAGAAGGAAGTAATCAATTTTATGAATGACTTTTGGTATGGTAAGCATGAGTGGTACAACACTGATGCCTAATAGAGTATTTTTTCTTCCTGGAGTGCAACCTCTATTAAAAGATAAACCCCCTAGTGCTTGAATTTTCCTGTGTGATATACTAGGCTTGCTAACCCATAGGCCAAACACCTCTGCTGCACCGAGTAATAGTGAAACATTCTAATTTATAGCCATGTTTTGTGAATTATCAGATTGTAGCTTTAAGGCATACCTCAGAATTCACATGGCATTAACAATAATAAATAAATCAAATGTATGAAAAGATGAAGAAACATGTAGGTTTAGTAAAAGCAAAAAGAAAAAATAAAGTCTTGATAAAATGTGGTATTAAAGGAGAAGTACCTATACAGGATTTCTGATTTATTCTGTTTCTCTTATATGTACGCACACACAAAATAACACAACATAATGTATCTTACCCGATTTCAGATACAGTAAAAGAGGATCTCAAAATCTTTTTTAAATTTAACCTTTAATTCATTTTACTTCTGTTACCGTTACTGATTATTTCATATAAATATGTGAATTGGCCATTGTCCCCTTGATAGTGAAAAGCTTGTTATGATCATTGTAACAAAACAATAAGGGGCACATTTACTAAGGGTTGAATATCAAGGGTTAATAAACATCGAATATCGAATTAGAAGGATTTACGCAAATCCTACAATCGAAAGATCAAAGGATTTTAATCGATCGATCAAAGGATTTTCCTTCGATCAAAAAAACCTTAGAAAAGTAATGGGGAAGGTCCCCATAGGCTAACATTTTACCTTGGTAGGTTTAAACTACCGAAGTATGTAGTCTTTTTTTTAAAGAGACAGTACTTCGACTATCGAATGGTCCATTAGTTGAACGATTTTTAGTTTGAATAGTTCGAATCGAAGTCGTGGTCGAAGGTTGTAGTAGCCTATTCAATGGTCAAAGTACCCAAAAAAATTCGAAATTCGAATGTTTTTTTTACTTCGAATCCTTCACTGGAGCTTAGTAAATGTGGCCTTAAATGTAAAATTGTAAAAGATTTTTACAATAAAAGTAAAATCTTTTGCTACGTTTACCCAGTTCCTTTTTGGGTATTTTGTAGTTTTAACCTATGGGGCCTATTTACTAACATTCAGATTTCATTTTTTTTCACAAATTGTATTTTTCTCTAAAAATGTGCATTTTTAAAAGATTTCCCTAAAATTCAAAAATCTGAGATTTATTAAGTATAAAAAACATGAAAAAATATATAACTTCTCCAATTAAAAGCAGTCGAGGTCCCCTAGAAGCCAATGAGAGCTGTGTTGATCCTATTGGCCTTTTTTCATTGTAAATATCCAAAAACGTGTATTTGTAGAGGTTTTAGAAATATTAGTATTTTTTTCTGCATTTTTTAATTCATACTTTTTATAGTCAGATCTTTTCATAACTTTCATGGTATTCATGATTCATGATAGAGTTTAAGCGTGGTTTCAAAAATCTCTAATATCACTAAGGGGGTTATTCATTAAGGTCCGAATACCTAAAATTCCCCGCAATACGAAAAATTTGTGATTTTTTTTGTTATAATAGGCTTTTACGATCGAAGGAAAAATCATTCAATCAAATGATTAAATCCTTCGAATCGAACGTTTTGAAGGATTTTAATCCATCGATCAAACGATTTTCCTTCGATCAAAAAAAGATAGGAAAGCCTATGGGGAAGGTCGAAGTAGCCAATTCGATGGTCGAAGCAGCCAAAAAAAACTTCGAAATTCGAAGTTTTTTCATTCTAATCCTTCCCTCGAGTTTAGTAAATGTGCCCCTATGTTGATTTATTTTATTTGTCTCTGTGAACCTTTATAAATGTTTCAAACTTTTCTTTCAAGACTTTTGTATGCAATTAGAAAATCCCCCTGGATTAGTGATGGGCGAATTTGTGCCATTTCGCTTCGCCGAAAAATTTGAGAATTTCGCGAAACGCCCGTTTTTTTGACGCCGGCGACCATTTTTGACGCCGGCGTCTGTTTTTTTCCGATGCCGGTGAATTTTTCTGGCGAATTTTCTCTGGCGTTTTGCGAATTTATTCGCTGGCGGCGAATCGCGCAAATTCGGTGCAAATTCGCTCCTGGCGAATAAATTCGCCCATCACTACCCTGGATACTTGAACAGGCCCAAAAACAATGCCACAGTATATCTCAAGGAAATCACAAGACAAGATTTCCTATAAGATGTGTGAATGCCTAGATGGGATTAGCTCTCCTGATTAGTTCTACATCATGCTACTTAATTCCCATATGTTAAGCTTGTGCCTATGAATAGTGCAAAGCTTAGTGGCAGGACGAAGGGAATGTAAAAGACTACAGAATGGTAAGGCCCAATGGAGATCCTGAAATAATGTAAAAGTTCTAATGCAGAATAGGAACATGCATGTGTTTTGTTTTTTTTTAAAAAAAAAAAGATTTTAAATAAAGATTTAGAAAATTCCATAGAAAAAAAATAGTGGATTCTACTGTTGCTTTTTACGTTTTTGTGTGATTGTAATTTTTTTTCTGGTAGCATATTTACAAGAAAACATGAATCCTAGAAACCTGAATTATAAAAGAGCTGAAGTGTTGAAGATAGACCTCTTGTTGACTTCTATAGAGGCTCTCCAAATTGTAGTTGCCATATCTTTTTTTTTATATCCAATAAATCTTGAAAATTCAAGTTGGGACACCTGAAATTGGAATTTTAATAAATTTGCTTTATAATCTCAACAGTCCTTGTATGAAACCAAATGGTATGCGTCATACTTGAAACCTGAAACCTTTCAAAATAATGTGTCTTCCTGTCTTTGTCCCCATGCCACATAGTGGGAGGAAGAGTAGGAGGATTAGGACGTGGAGTTGTTGATGCATGCCCCCCTCCATAACAGCTCTAATGATTATTATTATTATTAATAAACCTGATTTGAAGAATATACAAAATGTTTACTTTTAACCGCGCTCCCGTTTACTTCTCTCAGTTTTATAACCTCCAGTACTGACCTGCTTTAAATACAGCTCCAGCCAAAAATATGTTCTTCTGAAGCATAAATGAATACAGTATAGTTTGCAAATCATGTTCCCTGTAGATGGCACTGCTTCATGTTAAGTGATCCTCATCTGCCTTTCACAAGCGCATTTCCAGGAACCGTGATACGCTAAGAAAGACATGAAGATTAAAATGTAATAAAATGACCAAATTGTTACCTTCAGCTGTAATTTGCATCAATTCCTCTGATTTATGACTGCACAAAATCCCTGGATTTTACTGTTATGTAAATTCTTCCAGTTAAAAGATAACATTTACATGTTTAACTCAGATGGTAGAGTGTTGTAATATGCACTATAAACTGGGTTGTTATAGAATCTCTGTCTCATAATTTAGTGGTCTTTGGTAATATTACAGGTTTACTACAATCCCTCATAATACAATTAGAATACAATCCATTTGATCTGCCTCCGTGTGGAATGTAGGCCATCTGTACGGAAAACTCCTTTTCATTTCCTCTGCAACTTTGTGTAGGGAGAAAAGTCCCATCTGTTAAGATGGAAGTATTAGGCAGAGGTGACAGATATGTAAATAGGAATTACAGACCTGCCAGACTAAGTTAACCCCTCTGCTAAGAATTACTGCTGTGCCGGCAGACATATAGCCAAATACAGACATGAAATCTTAATGGATATTCAAGCTATGAAAGGAAAGGAAATAATGCTTAAAGGGAACTATTTATGGATTAGATGAAAAGTTGATGGAAGTTAAGCTTCTAGTTTATTGAGGATAGATAGGAAGTAGATTTAGGATCCAAGAACAGAGGGAAATTCTAAAGAAAATAAACCAAAAGTAGGTCAAACTCAACTTTGTAATGATTCAATATCTTGTTGCCTCTTCCTCTTTGTAATATGGAGGTATACAAATATATTGATGCCTAAGTAACAGGCTATAATCCATATAAAAACACTATGAATAAAAGAAAGCAAGTTTAACTTTATAAATAAACAGCCCCATGAACACTATCACATCATATTTTGGAGGCCTCGCCATCCATTGTCACTAACTTGACATAAAAACAATGTATTAACTTTGCCTCCAAAATGTGCAATTGTAAATCATGAAGTTAAATAAATTCATGAAAAGAGAAAAAAGAAAAGAAAAAACCCTCTTCTGACTGATAATTCGATGGTTCACTTCTAAAATTCGAATACATCCACTTGCTGATACTTGTAATTAATTATGCAAAATTATAAAAAGTTTGTGATTAGCTCAATTGCTTGGAATAAATAAATAACTTATCTAATTAAAATTGTTAAATTACATTAAAGTGCTACTTCCGTGCTAATTCCTTAAATTGTTATAAAGGACAGACATAATCAATATTTTTCTGCCATTATTTCATTCTTTTACAATTGATTACTTAAAGTGCATTGGTGTTAAAAAAAAATTAAGTGCAAGTGCGTTAGTCCATCCAGGGACTTTGTAAACCGTGAAAATTAATTATTGAACCAATTAATTAGCGATAAAAAGAATTAACCAGCAACTCAATCCGATTTAAAAGCAGGAAAAGGGATATAAGAGAAGGTGGAGTTGTCCCGGAAGTCATTTAAGCGCAGGCATCGGAACGCCCAAATATTCGCCTTGAGAAAGCACTATTTGCGAAATGCTCGTTGGCGATATTTTGCCTCTTCTTTTAAAAATAACTCCTTAAAAGGATTTAAATACAATCTTCTTAAATTTAGCTTCAAGCCTTGTAACTTAGCTGTGGAATTGGTCAGGGGGGGCGGTTGGTTGGTGGAGGTCGGCGCTCAAATCCCACTCTTGCTCTTTGCCTGCCTATTGTGTCCCGCACTGGGATTCTCAAGGGGGCCAGGATTTGTGGTTTTGTGAGGTGTAGATAGCTCTCAACAAGGATAGGGTTAGAGTTAATATCGAGACCACAGTCCTGGTTTTCCTGCCTTTCTTTGCTTTGTGGTGTCCCAGGGATAGAAAAATAATAGGTAGTAAGTTTTGGGACAACTCCACCTTCTCTTATATCCCTTTTCCTGCTTTTAAATCGGATTGAGTTGCTGGTTAATTATTTTTATCGCTAATTAATTGGTTCAATAATTAATTTTCACGGTTTACAAAGTCCCTGGATGGACTAACGCACTTGCACTTTAAATATTCTAATTAATTTTTTTTAACACCAATGCACTTTAAGTAATCAATTGTAAAAGTAAATAATGGCAGAAAAATATTGATTAAGTCTGTCCTTTATAACAATTTAAGGAATTAGCACGGAAGTAGCACTTTAATGTAATTTACAATTTTAATTAGATAAGTTATTTATTTATTCCAAGCAATTGAGCTAATCACAAACTTTTTATTAATTTTGCATAATTAATTACAAGTATCAGCAAGTGGATGTATTCGAATTTTAGAAGTGAACCATCGAATTATCAGTCAGAAGAGGGGTTTTTTCTTTTCTTTTTTCTCTTTTCACTAATTGCACTAATTGAATCAGACCTCTCGAAAGACTGAAGCGGTAAATTAATATAAAGAGTATCTTTTTTCTTTGTTCAAGCTAAATGAATTCATATTTACACAAAAAGCATTTTATCTGCCTGGTGGGCTCTTTCAGCTTTTATACATTACTAGACATTAAGCCCGTTAAATTAACGGGCGCTAGAACATATGTAGAAAATTCGCCAGAGACGGTCCGTGGGGCACATGCACAGAAGCGCAATCCCACGGACACAGGGACTGGACGCAGAGACACTTCAACTTTATTATATAGGATTGGTAGTTGTTCAAAACCAAATATGTGTCTCCTAAGTCCTTTCTGCTGCCTGATCTACTGTATTTCTATGCACGAGTGATCTGATCTTTGAAATAGAATAGTTTGGTAACCACTCTTGCACAAGCGATTTTTATTTTCAATATGTACAAGATTCCTTTCAAAGGTAATGCAAAAAGAAGGCAATATTGTTTGTCTTCAACCAATTTTGTTTAATGATTAGTGAACAAACGCATATTACAGACCAATAAATTATAATGAGTTACTGGAGGGTGGAGGAAGCCACTCCCCTTTAGAGTATTTAAAGCACAAAGCAACTAAAGCTAAGTGAAGTTTGTTTGTCTTTTGATAATTAGCAACTTGCAGCTTTGGGGAACTACACTAAAGCCAAAGTGATATCCTTTGTACAATGTATCCTATTCACCTCTCAAATGCCAGATTTCCAGAGCATATTCAAGATGTAGACCACTGCCAAAATATGACCTTGTGGGTAAAAATAAACCTACAATAAATCTAAATTTTGCTGACAATTAACATTTTAATGAGAAGCCAGAGAAAGTGAAGGACAAGACCCTATGATGCCTATTGTGCTATCTGCTCCTAAACATAAGCCCTAGTCTACTGGCTTAAGGTCTCAGAACTTGCATTTTTTTTCTATGGACTCTCTTCTACCACTAGGATGTCAGAGCCCCTTTTCAGTTATTAAAGGGGAACTCCACAAAAAAATAAGAAGCTTTTTGAAAAGTAAACATAATTTCAAGCAACTTTGCAATATACATCAATTAAAAAATATGCATATTTTTTATGATTTTTAATGAATTAGAACAATTTCCTAAGCCTAGCCCCCTGCTCTCCTGCTGATCTCTCTGACTACGTTGCTGAGCTGGCTGACTACCGTTACTTTGTATCAACGGCCATCTGTCCTCACCCTGGATCCTCCAAACCCCACAATTCCCTCCAAATGTGATTTCAATAAAGAACAGAATAGTGCAATGCATTGTGGGTTATGTAGTTCCTGCATGCTTTCAGTAAGCTGTGGAGAAGTTGTTACAATTTGTAACATCAGTGTTTAGTCCCTCCTTCCCTGCCAGGATTTCAAATGATGCAGAAAGACAAGAACTGTTTTTCAGAATAGAAAATTGCATTTATTCATACTTTTTGAAGAAACAGGTAACTGTGATTGAAATATTAGTGGTTTCTGTGTTATGTGGGCCTCTTTATCAAATTTTGGTTTGGAAGCCGTAGTTCCCCTTTAATGTAAAAATAATAATAACCATAGACACTATACAGCAGAATATCTCGTAGGGGGTGATTTATCAAGATTCAAATTCAAATTTTTGCCACGATTCAACTTATTTTGCACAAGAACTCACAAATTTGAATTATGTTTTCAAAAACGTGAATCTTTGTTTTAAGCACAAAAAAAACTTGAAAAACACAAATGTAAAACTTTGGCATCTAAAAGCTTGTGAGTTCATGTAGAAGTCAATGGAAGTTGTCCTAAGCAAAATTCAAGCCTTTATTTATAATTCAAGATTTTTGAGTTTTTCAAGGGTTTTTTTTTTTTTTTTCTATCTTTTTTGAGATGGTAAACTCACAGATTTGAGATATTCTAATTTCTTCCACAATTGTATTCAATCAAGATTTTTAATTTGGATTTTTTAATAAATAAGACAATATTCAAGTTTTTTTAAACTGGGAATTTATTCGAAGTTGAACAGACCTCTAAAACAAATGCGATTTTTGATAAATAAGCTTAGTATTATAGTGAGAATACAAGGCTCTTGGCTTTGAATAATTTATGGCCATATGGTCAATTAAACATATTGGGTAGTATATAGGGTAGTAGAGTAAAAGAAACCAAAGCAAGGAATACAATATAGTCTTTCCTGAAATAAAATGACCAGTTATTACATAACTTTTAGCTTTTATGTGATGCATTACATGCACAGATCAGCTCAGCCCAGATGATGCAGTATATTCCTCATATGGATCAATAATATTGTGGATGTCTTTGTCAGCATTTGCATTTTTTACAAAGGCTCTCAACTGGCATGAAAATACATGTGTGCTTAACCTTAACTGTTGTTTTCTAAAAATTGCATCACATCATATTTCCGTGAACCCTGAAGTAATGTGTCCATGGTTTATGAACTCCATGAAGATATAAAAATAGTGTTCTGGTTTTTACTTAGTAAAACCCCTCAAGTATCCTTCAACGTATGCCATCTGGGCTAAATGTTCTATGTACTTAAAGTTTATCCAATCAGCCTCAGATTCTAAATGAGCAAGTATGTTCTTTCCACCGATCCAGTGGCACTGTGCCTGAGAGCATTGATTTATTGAAGATTAAAAATAGAATGCTGTTTATTAACAAACTCCTAAACAAATCATTTCCATGGAACATGTGTTTTCTGCACTTTTACATTTAGTTTAGCTTTAGATTTGTTTCCATGTATAAGAGTATATAAGAGTATAAAAGTATATAAGCATTTTGCTTGGCTTCTCGGAGAGGACTAGGACTTCTCTAGTCTGTTATCATTAGAGGTCAGGTGTTCTAATCACAAGTATACCAGGGCGTAGCAGTGGGTGTAGCAGGTACAAGGGGAGATTGCAATTGCAACCATAGGGCAATCCTGACCAACATCCATGTGCTGTGGATAACAGATAGAGCAGCTAATGTCATCCACCGGTGCACAATGTGACTAGTGCGTAGTGCATTGACAGATTATTCTTTGCACAAATGATCTGAACAATAGAAAGGCAAAGATGCCGTGTGTTTGGCCCATGGTCTAATCAGGAAAAAAGCATTTAGGGGGTTAATATTAAACAAAAAACTCTAAAAATTCACGTTTTTTTATTATAAAATTCAGAACTTTTAGTGGAAAATAAACTCAATATTTTTGAGATTTATTATATACCCCAAGGATGGAAAAAGTCAGAATCAGAAAATCAGGCATCTCAGACCTACCCAGGTTGTATATAAGTCAGTGGGAGAGGTCCCTATCCTATTTGGAAGTTTCTGTGGTCTCCGCTGAAATTAGCCTTAAAAGCCGACTATTTTGGAGTTTTCGGTTTAAAAATTCAAAAATAAATCGTACAGTTCGGGGAAAAAACTCAGAAAAAAATAATATGATTCGGATTTTTGATCGATTTTATCGAGTTTGTCCCCAATCTGATTAAATCAAGCTTTTTCATTATTAAATAGGGTCACATCGTGGATTCTAGTTTGGTCTGACTTTTTATACTCTTCAGAAATGGACTCAAATAACTATTAAAAAATAAGTCCATTAGACTAAATATTTTCATTTGGAGCACATTTTGGGCAACATTTATTGGATGGGAAATCCTGCATAACTAAAACTTAACCATTCAATCTTTGCTGGAATTTTTTAAAAGGTCTATCAAAATTGACTGAAATGATGGGGCAATTTGGACTGATTTGACAGTTTAATTTTTCTTTTATTGTTATTGATTGATTATACCTAGGTGACTGATACAGTTGGATCAATTCAGAACCATTCTGAGTCAATATCTGAGACAGTAAATTGGAATAACTGGAATTGATTATTCTGTAAGTACTGTCCATGGATCTGATACTGGGGCATTCTGTACTAGCAATGGACTAATATACTATCAAATCTTAACCAATCCCCAATCCCCAGTGTTAGTAAATGACATTAATGGGCCTATATAAAAATGTGTGCATTACAAATGACATTGCACTTTTAACACCATGTAAAACATGTAGTTGTACTGCTGTGTAATGATTTTAGCATGCTAATGTGGCCAAAATCTAAAGTGAAAAAGGAGTGCAACACTACCATTCTTGGAAATCTTGCAATGCTTTCTGTTAGGTCTCAAGTATTTACTCAGTTTTATAGATATGCCCCTTAATAGATAATGTTAATGCTAAAAACATTTGACATACAAGTGTACTATTTCACAAAACGTTATAATTTCTAAGGAGAAGATTTATCAACATTAAAATCTGTCTTTTTACAGTAAGTCAAAATTTTTTTTTGCAGCAGAAACTGTGAATTTGAATGCAAGTTTCCAAAACTGACATTTTCAAAAACAAACTTAAATACAATATATAAATTTGAAAACTTGTAAGTTCATGTAGAAGTAAATAGGAGTTGTATTAGAAATATTCATGCTATTTTTCAATGTGAGTTTGAAATTAATTTGACAGACTCAAAAATGATGGGTAAAATTTGATATCACTGCATTGATTTGTTTTTTCATGTTTTCATGTGATCAAGTTTTTAAAATCTGAGTTTAAAAAAAATAAACACACATTTGATATTTTTGAGTTTGTTCAAAATAAAAAAAATTGCCAATTCAAGTTTCCGCAGCTCAAATTTATGATCTAAAAGCCTGTGAGTTCATGTAGAAGTAAATTGGAGTTGTCTTAGCAAATTCAAGCTATTTTTCAATTTGGGTACAATGTGATTTCAGTGCATTCGAGTTGAACATTTTTACACAATCACATTTTTTAAATTTGGGTTTGAACGAGTTTTCAAATTTCTTTAAATTTTAGATTAGAAAAAAAACAAAATTAGATTTTTGATAAAACTGCCTTGTATTGTGCTTCTTTAGAGTTTCTGTAAATGTATTTCTTTTTTGAAACCTTCTCCCTTTATGGATGAATTTTATATTATCTTTATGGCAGATCATTGAGTCGCAACACTCATAGATCCTCTCTTTGAAACATGTTGTTCTTCGCTTAATTTTCTTAATATGCAAAGTGCAGAATTAAGGGAAGAAAAAGGCTACAAATGTAAAATAACTGGAAATCATACATTCAAGAAATTAAATTCAACTTTTTAAAATTATTTATACTTTTTAAATAATAATTTAAATACATAAATTCTATACAAAGGGTATAATTGTTGTCATAAACATTTTTTTAAAAACATTGTAGAATTGTATGCAAGTAAACTAATAATTACTGTACCTCTAATATCTACAAATAAGCAATTTTCTCTATGCTCAATCAATTTTAATGCAAGCACTATAATTTCACATAATAAATGCAATCTGCCATGTGATCTAAGATTACATTTTGCAACATTTTTTTCTGTCAAGCAAGTAACGACAAGATGTTCTCTTTGTTCTTATTTATCAAAAGAATTGTTTGTACATTTGCTATGACTAACTCCTTTTTTTAATCTCTGCTCCTCAATCTCCTGTGAAAAGGATATATCTGTTGGAATTTTGAGCCTGCTGTTTCTTATGTTTCTTCAGTTCTCTTTATTACATTTCCCTTTGGCCTTCTCTAATAAAGTGTTTCAAACACTTTCAAAGGTGACAATTTTCCAATGCCCTTGGGATCAGAATACCATTTTCTTGCTGGTACTGATGACTCACAAGGCCATCCAAGCCTATAGCTCATTGTTATTATATGACAATGCAAGATCAACTGATTTGTTTTTTTAAACCTGACACTTTTGTTAGTATTTCACACCCCTTTTTTCATCATTCTTTCTCAACAACCAACCAATGAAATCAACCAACTTAATAACAACCAATGACAATTTTTTTCTGATTTCCTTCTTCCTGAAGTAAAAATGTTAAAGGAGAACTTAACCTCCAAAATTAATACTTAAGCAACACATACCTATATATCATATTAAGGGGCAGACTTTTCAAGAGTCGAAGTGAATTCGAGGGAATTTTCGAATGAAAAAAATTCGAAGTAAATTTTTTTGGATACTTCGACCATCGAAAAGTATACTACGGCTTTGACTTTGAATTTGATTCGAAGTAAAATTGTTCGAATATTCAACCATTTGATAATCGAAGTACTGTCTCTTTAAAAAAACGTTGACTTCAATACTTCGCCAAATTAAACCTGCCATAGTGCTATGTTAGCCTATGGGGACCTTCTAGAGCAGTTATCTAAGTTTTTTGAAGTCGAAGAAAAATCGTTCATTCAATGGATGAAATCGAACGATTTTACTTTGACTGCAAAACGGTCAAATTCGGTGAAAAAAACTTTGACTTCGATATTCGAAGTCGAAGTAAAGCCATTCGATGGTCGAATTTCAAAGTATTTATCACTTTGAAATTCGACCCTTGATAAATCTGCCCCCAAGTGGCATATTAAAGAATCATACCAAATTGGAATATATTAAGTAAATATTGCCCTTCTACACTTTTTGGGATTAACGGAAAAAAACCCTACTTTATCAGATTTTCCAGCGCAGATCACTATGTCAAGGAACAAATTCAGAGACATATGACATTGACTTCTACAAGACCTCAAAAGTTTGAGATGGCGTATTTTGGGATACGGATTTTTAGCAGCTTTGGGGTATGATAAATCTCCACAAATAATTCCAGTTTTACCCATAAAAACTTGACCAGAAAAAAGTGAGGTTAAATAAATGGGCCCCTTATTGTTATTGCTATTTTTTAAATAACTCAAAAACCATGACCAATACAAAATGAATTGTAAATTATCTCAGAATATCACTCTCTACATCATACGAAAAATTAATTAACCCCTTTCATTGGCTCAGGTGACCATGGTATATTAGTCAGCAAGAGAGGTGCGCTAATTAACCTTATAACTCCTTAAACACAGGCACCTAAAATGAAAAGAAACTACACTTAGGGGCAGATTCATTAAGGGTCGAATTTCGAAGTTAAAAATACTTCGAAATTCGACCCTCGAATTGAAATCCTTCGACTTCGAATATCGAAGTCGAAGGATTTAGCGCTAATCCTGCGATCGATCGATCGAAGGATTTTTCGTTCGATCGAACGATTAAATCCTTCGAAACGAACGATTCGAAGGATTTTAATCCAACGATCGAAGGAAAATCCTTCGATCAAAAAATCACAGGCAAGCCTATGGGGACCTTCCCCATAGGCTAACATTGACTTCGGTAGGTTTTACCTGCCGAAGTAAAGGGTCGAAGTTTTTTTTAAAGGGGAAGTACTTTGACTGTCGAATGGTCGAATAGTCGAACGATTTTTCGTTCGATTCGTTCGATTTCGTTCGAATTCGAACGAATTTAACCAATTCGATGGTCGAAGTACCAAAAAAATACTTCGAAATTCGAATTTTTTTCATTCGAATCCTTCACTCGAGCTTCATGAATCGGCCCCATAGAGTAGTACGTTCGGCTCTTCCTAGAAATAACTTTGATGTTAGAACTACTCACAATCGTGATCCTCAAACAAGAGCGTGTAGAGTATTCTTTTTAAGCAGGGTATATACGATGTTGTAGCGTGCGATGTTTCTGAAGGAAATAGGAAGGAAATGTATATTAGTGTGCACCATGAATCATAGGATCCCAGGGGGCGACCCTTAGTTCTAAACATGGCATTTTTCGATTTAGGATTACCCAATGGCACATACAGTACTACTAAAAAAGTATATTAATATGAAAATGGTTTATTTACATGAATCAGGGTTTTACATATGAACTTTTTCATGCAATATATTTTTATAGAGACCTACATTGTTCAGGGATATAGTTTTCCTTTAAGTCATATCTTATTTTCCTGTTATAAGTAAATATTACAATAAACAGGGCAATGCTTGTGATGGCATGTTCCACAATAGAAAATATGCTTTCCTTCATCTTATTATGTAATATATAAATTGTTTTTGTTAAAGCTTACAGAGGCTTATGTTATATGGGAATATAAATGCATTTTCTACAGACTATTTAGATAGATATAGAGCTTTCTGTTTTGGATTTTATATGATACATGCACCGTGAGTAAGTATGATGACATGCAAAGGCATCTGTTTATCCCTCAGCACCCCCATCCCCTACTTTATTTATTTTACTTAAAGGAATACAAAAATGATTCATGGTTGCCTATGGCTGCATACTCACTTTTCAATCTAAAATTCAATATAGATCCCCAGTTACAGCTGAACTCCTTGCTTCATACAGTTTGATAGATTGTCCAGTGAATTTGAGCAAAAGATAAAGGGATTTGAAGTGTTGACTATGTCTTTGCAATGAAAATACATTTAAATAAATGTCATGTGTGTGTTACCTTTGCCCTTGAGACATCTTGTGCCCTGGAGTTATTTGGATTCAGTGTAAAAAAAATAATAATCAGACATTTACTGTAAGACTGAATCAATAGCCAAATGAAGAGTCCAGGTGCAGCATCACAAATGCAGCCCGGTGTCCCAATGCTTTTAAACAATGTATGCTCAGCTTTCACATTGTGATTACACCAGAAGGTTTTCTTTATGTGTGTATGTCCAAGATACTTCCTAGAACTGCTGACTGCACTTGCCTACTTTATTATGTACAACAGCAGATGTACCTTTAGGGATAAAAAATGCATTCCTATAGTCTTAATAAAAACGGATGTGCAGAAAGATAGCGGAACATCGCTCAGAAGAACCTGAATTATCTCATTAGTGCATCTCAGCAGAAAGGCTGCTGCTCCTGACTCTGGATCTCATCTGAAAAACTCTTGTTCATGACTAAGCCTTAGCGAAAGCTTAAGCGATTCTGAGCTTAGGGACATCTTAAATACAACTCAACACACTATTATCCAGCAGAAAAAGGTATAGCTGGTTTCCCATCTGTTCAGTAGGTCCTTTTTTTCTTTTTCTTTATTGAAATGAAGTAGATATAGAATATATTTTCATATATTTTCTTCAGTCGAATCCTGATGCTTTTTCCAGGCTGTAAACAAATTAATAGAAAATGCCAATGTCATAAGGAGCTCAACTGGTCATGCACACAACAGCAAATCTGTATATCTTTGCTTCTTTTTAGTCCTGTCCCATATTAGCCCTTTTGGACAGGATGGTAGTAGTGATGTGCAGACCTTCCCAAAGCACATGGGACCCATTGGTTAGGTGGTTTGGACTGTCTGCAATTTCACAGGCGAACTTCTAATGCTCACTTCCGCCTCTGTGCGTGCCTTTTTATATACGTGTGCAGGCGCATCCCAACCCCTTCCATGTCATTACAGCTGGATGGGCGCTGGTTTATAAATAGTGGAAAGCACCTGGTTAAGGTTGGGTGCGGGTACTATTAATTGACCCACACATCACTAGATGTACTGTAGTTAGCTGGTGATCATTAATAAACAAAAGAATGCATGTTTACTCACTTTAGGCATTTATTTGTGCACCAAAGTCAAACCAAAACTGTGTTAAATAAATTAATAAGTTACATGGCAGTGTCTCATTATTGTCTCCATACCTCATGTAAGCAACACCCTACTGGCGCGTTTTGCACCATTGGGTGCTTCATCAGAGGAGGTGTAGCTGTTACAGGTTGCATTCCTTATATACCTGGGAAATTCTATAATACATGTCCCCAGGTTGCTGATAGCATAAATACATATAACAGGGTAACATCCCATTTTACCCCCTATAATCTGAATAAACTACTTATTTTTAACTGAGATGTTAAAGATGATAACCAGGAATCCAAACCTACAGTACATATGGTAATATATTATTTCTATTTCTAAAACTATATGTTTAAATATATAGTACTCAAACATTATTATTATTAATAAATACTATTTCCCATCTTTAATAATTAACAATAATGCGGCCTTCATACCAAATTCATCCACATATATAAATAGAAATAGGAATATAAATATAAAACTAAAAAAATATAACTATAGATCTAGAAGGTCATTTAGCAAAGGGCAGCATTTGAATGAACCTTTTTTACAAATAACTTCTGGGCTACTTATGAAAATTAAAAGAAACAGTTTGCATGGATGCAGAAAATCAGTATATAATATCAGCTCCCAAAATATTTGGGTTTCTAGCTAAATGTCTCTAATATAGCAATCATTTAATATGAAGCAAATAAAGAAAAAAAAAAAAAAAAAAAAAAAAAAAAAATATATATATATATATATATATATATATATATATATATATAGATTCATTTTATGATATTGGCTGGAATAAATGAACTGGGTTGATATTAAGATTTCATTCAGTTAAGTAGTATCACATAAAGTTCCTAGAAATGACAAGTTGCAATCAGAGTCTAAAAAATGCATGATCCTAGTTATTTTACTTTCAGTAGTTTGTATCATCTCCCCTATTCCATACACAGCACAAACACTGAAATATTGCCTATTTTGTTTTTTTTAAACCCCCATGGGTGCGTTACAATCAACTGAAGATCACTACCAAGTCTGTAGGGGTTAAAGGGCCCAACATTCAATAACAATTTAATAAATGCACATTTTAAATTACTAGCAAAGATATGTAACTGACAATATATCAATTTTAGAATATTGTGGGTGAATTGAAGAAATAGCAGAAAAAATAGAGATGTTAGAACTGCAATAAAAGTATAATTCCTAGGAAGCAGTGAAAGGAAAATCTACCATAAAAATTTCCATCTTCATTCTATGCATCTAAATATTAGTTAGTAGGTCAATAGTTACATTAAACATGACCCAAGAGGACAGAGAAGAGTGTAGTGTCCTTCATATCATCTTTCTACTAGCCCTGGGGGAAAGAGAGAGGATCTTATCAGCCTATCCCAACTCTGATCCATATAATTGAGATTTTCTTCCATTTCTGTATATTCTGACAAGAGTCCACCCAGTCAAACCATGGCCATATCCATTATCATAAATATTTTGCAGACATATTTCCCAAATGAGTTCCAGTTTGATACATATTTAGCAATTTATTTGAGCTCAGCAGTGAATATTCCGCCCCAATATTTTCTGCCTTCTGCAAAGTGTGCTCAGTTATGCTGAATCTGTGTCAATAACAACCTCATGAATATGTGTCTACTTTATTTAAGCAACCTGCATTTGCAAGTGCGTTATTTATTAATAGTGTAAATTAGATTAAAAAATATATTTCACTTGCTTATCCTCACACAGCTTGAATATAAATTTGTTCCAAATTGGATTTACGTTTTTTTTTTAAATAATTATCTTCACTGATCAGAATAAGAAATTAATACGTTGAATTAGAAAGTGGGGATTCAATGCTTTGAGTGTAGTGAGATTCTGCAGAGTGTAATTAACTAAAAAAAATAGCCATAATGAAATGGCTTGTATGTATAGTTTAGTAGCCACAAAAGACTGGGTTTATGAATTTTGGGGCTGACATGTGTATTACTGTAGGAGTTGTTTTGGCAGAAGAAGTTTGAGTCAATCCCAGATGATCAGAATTATGGAAACATGCCTAGCATTTTATAATAGTGGAAATATTGGCAAAATTATTTGGCATGTTTTGAAATTATACCAATTCCAGTGGCTCGGAATAATGGTTTAAAAGGTGGTACTTGTCTGGAAGAGGGATGAATGGCATACTTTAAATTCCACTGCCTACTCCTTTCCTTTCCCTATACCCACCTTTTTACTTTTTATGTTTGGGAGGAACAGGGTTCATCCTGGTTGAAGGTGGTTCATCTAAAAAGATTGACACATAGGGGATTATTTACGAAACTCCGAATGCAAAAATCCCGAAAAATTTGTGATTTTTATTTTAATAAAATCTGACTTTTAAAAAATCACAAATTTTTCGTAATTTATTAAACCCAGAGGATGGAAAAGTCTGAATCAGAAAATCTGGCATCTCAGACCTGTCGAGCTTACATATAAGTCAACGGGAGAAGTCACAATGATTTTTTGATGTGCGTTGGGTTTCGTGCAATACCCCAAAGTTTTCTGAGTTTTTGAGCAAAAAAGCATAAGAAATCTGATCCATATAATTGGATATTCGGGTGAAAAATCCGAAAAAATCGTGAAAATCTGATTTTTTTTCCTGCAAACCAAATTTTTGGGAAAATGTAATAATAAATAAGCATAAAAAACCTGAGCGGATTTCAACAAATTTTGTAGCACGAAAACACTGTAAAAATACGAGAAAAAAAGGTAGTACAGGCATTGGATCCGTTATTTAGAAAACCCGTTATTCAGAAAGCTCTGAATTATGGAAAGGATGTCTCCCATAGACTTTTTTTTATCCAAATAATCCAAATTTTTAAAAATGATTTCCTTTTTCTCTGTAATAAAACAGTATTGTGTATAATTAATCCTTATTGGAAGCAACACCAGCCTATTGGGTTTATTTGATGTTTCCATAATTTTCTAGTAGACTAAAGGTATAAAGATCCAAATTCCATTATCTGGAAAACCCCAGGTCCCAAGCATTCTGAATAATAGGTCCTGTATTAGATTTTTGCCATGCATTTTGTTTTGACAGAAAAAAAGCTTTTTGGGCCAGAAAAACCACCAGAAATGTCAACAGAATTCCACCTGTAATGGCCATAGACTATAGTGCATTTGACCAGATGAAAAAAAAACTCTCAATGGCTTCAATGCATTTGTAATGCATTTACACCCCCCAAGCACTAGTAACAGTTGCAAACTGAACTCCCACAACCATTGTCAGTCTATCACTTTATAACATATATAGTGCACCTGCCCCATACAGTATATGCTGCATTGTGCAATGCTTCTTGGTTACTGACTAGTGATGGGCGAATTTGCGCCGGTTTGCTTCGCCAAAATATTTGCGAAACGGCTAATTTTTGCCAGCAAATTTTCGCAGGCGTTTTGCGAACTTATTCGCGGGCAGCGAATCTCGCTAATTCGCCGCTAATTTGCGCCTGGGGAATAAATTCGCCCATCACTATAACTGACTCATTTACTGTTAAATAAGAACTTTTTTTTACTCCTCTCTACTTCTGCTTCTACTTGCATAGATCTAATCTAGAACATTTCTTCATTTTGTGACTCTAAAGGGATGTCAGTATTGAGATACCTTCTGCATCTGCTGGAATGTTGTCTGCCAGATCTTGTCAAGGATATGCATCGTCAGCCAACGCTGACTTCCTTTAACTGCAGCCTTGGACGGATACTCAGCCATTCAGGGGATTCTGGGGCACTACTGCAAGCCAACATGCTTAGATGGATGCTGATGAATCATAGTTCTGATCCCTTTTTGTACACTATTCCATCCTTTATATAAGTCTCTCTCTCTTGTGGTTCAGATAAAAAGGATGGCAATAAAGATGTGAAGATAATGAAAGAAATAAATTGGTATGAACATATCAGGACGTATAAAGATGTTCTGGGAATGCAACTTACCAGTTAATATTGAGAACATAGTAACATAGTAAGTTAGGTTAAAAAAAAGACTCACGTCCATCAAGTTCAACCTTTTAAGTCTTTATATATATATATATATATATATATATATATATATATATATATATATATATATATATATATATATATATATATATATATATATATTCCTTGTGTTTTCTCCGCAATCCAAACAGAATAAATGACCTTGGTGCTAGCCGTAATAGAGTATATAAATATTGGGATTAATGGGTGCACAACAGGAACATTTAGAACAAGATTTCTTTAAAAATTAAACATACTTTATTGAAATACTTAAAAACAGGCCAACGTTTCGGTCTCCTTCTCAGACCATTATCAAGACCCCTATATATATATATATAACCTGCCTAACTGCTAGTTGAAAGATCAGTCATTACTCTTTTTTCAGAAGGATCTGTGTCCCCTATAATGAATCTGTGGGAATTTTCTTACAATGCCTAGCCAGAATTTTGGGTACATAACACCAACAACTAGTTGGGAGGCAGGATTAGTTTTCATTGGTTACAAACATTTCAAACTGGATCATTACTCCATGTTAAGGACAGGAAAAGTCAACATATTCCATTTATTACCTGTATTTTTCCTCTGGACACTGACTAGTAGTAGAAAGTACCACATTTTGGTAAAAAAAAAACTGCTTATACTTTCTGGCATCTTAGTAAGAAGTAAGGCAAATTCTCAATACTTTTGTTGCCAGAAGTCACCAGTCTAGCTCCTGCTCTGTCAAGCTAACTTGATTTAAGATGTAGATCCCTCAAGAAGATTTAACGTAAAAACCTTAAAAATCATGGTCTAACAAGTATACAAATATAAGGGAAAATATCTTATTTTTTTTTATATGGCTTTTTTTGCATAGCTTTCATAAGGTGTTTATAAAAGCAATTACAAAAATAATGATTATTAAACGTTCTATGGCTCTTATAAGGAAAAATGCACTGGTGCAATTTAGCATCTTTTTTATAATCCTACTGTATGTTTTTTGTATTTTGCACCTAGAATAGAATGGAGCACAAATTGTTGCAGCTCTCTTTGTATATGGCACTGTCTTTGTATATGGCACTGCCTACCTTTAACAGCACTAGACAGTATAGAAAGTGGTCAAAACATTGGCATCCACTGGCCTACCCTTAGCTTGCAAGTTATTTAGAATGTGCAAGTCAGGTATATGCATACAGTATAGTGTGGGAATAAGCCATGTACCTATTGCCTGCTTAAGTCAAACTGGCCATATATGTAAAGATCTGATCGAGGAGGATTCGTATGATTTTCGGAACGTGTTTGGAGAGACCCGACATTTTTCGTCCGGCAGAGATCGGTCGTTTGGTCGATCGGACAGGTTAAAAGATTTCTGTCGGCTGCCGATTATATCTCTGCGTGTATTGCCGATTTTCAGTGGAAGACTGTCACCAGCTTTGTCAGACAAAACTTTCGTACGATTGCTGTCAGGGGCAGAACATCAGCTGATCTGTTCTTTTACTACTTTATTTGATCTGAATGGTTAGTGGCAGGTCTGGAGATGGGGAAGTCCATCCAATGATCGGGTCTTTGCATCTATGGCCAGCTTTATGCTCTGTGCCTCGATCCCAGTTATTTTTATCTTGGCAGATTTGTAAAAACTCACATGAACTCCCATGAACTCTAAATTCAGAAAAAAAAAACAATCAATATTTTTAAAAAAAATAAAAAAATCTAAATTTTGAAATTTGGGTGAATGGGATCAACCCACAAACTCAAATTGAATTCGAGTCGAATTTGATTAGAGTTTTTTCACCAAAAAAAAAACCTGATTTTCAAGATGTCTCCAAACAACTCCAAATTGATTCCAGGATGTCCCCCATAGGCTAAAACAGATATTCGGCAGGTTGGCGACTAGTTGAATTCAAATTCTTAAAGGGCCAGTACATTTCGAATTTCTAATTTTTTTAAAAACTTGAATTGAATTTTAACCATTCCCTAGGCAAATTACACTAAAATAAACTTGAAAATTCAAATTTTTTAATTCGAATTTGAGTGCATGGGGCTCTAAGGGACATCATTTGTGCATCCCTTAGCAATTCGGCATGTGTGCCTAGCACTTATCATTATGATTCACAGGATTTCCTAATAATGTACTCCACAGTGCAGTGTAGTCTGTCCATATATATTTTTTGCAATATAAAAATGATTGCTTTAGAGTTTATTTGTAATTTACTGTACATCTGCATTCAATCTGATCACACAAAGTGATTCTTGCTTGCAGTTGGTTTGAGAAAATACAGTGAAATTATTTGTACACTCTCTGCCGTAGACAGGATGATGTATTCAGCTGCATAATATTACAGAGAGAATATTCCAGTGCACAATGGAAGCAAATGTATGCCTCCACCCCTGAGTATTTTTTGCACGTCATTCAGAGGTTAAATGTTAGGTAAAAGGTGACAGTGAATTATATGACTACTAGAGAATTAACGAGAAGAAAAAGGAAAGGGTAAGAGCTGTTACCCCATAGGAGAACTTTTGGGGAATGACAACAACCACAATCCTGAATGGTTTGTAGTAAAATACAATAACAGAGTCCTCGAGAGCTGCAATGCTGTGTTATTCTTCTAGGAAAAGGGCAGTTTCGGCCACCTTGAAAATGATATATGTGTGTGAAATTTACAGCTGGAACAAAGATTCTATACAATGTTAAGGTCTTTTTAATAGTTTCTATGGACATGACAAAGGTGGCTGTAAATGTATGCTGACTGCAGGTATTTTTTATGAGGCCGTCAATGTTTAATCTTTCCGAAAAAGGTTACATTTCAGGATCCATACAATACCATTGGCAGCTCTGTATTGAGTCTTTTTCAAAAAACAAAACAATCTCACGACAGGGCTGTATAGGAAAAGCATTTACTTGCTTCTACTAATGGAAAACTGTGATAACGATCTTTGAATAATAGGTTTTTAGAAACATCAGCCACTGGGCCTAGTGTAGCAGTTTTATCAGTCAATACTGCCAACCTCTTTTAAAAAAAAAAAAGAAGAAGAAAAAAGAGAGTAGGAAGATGTACTTTATACACATTCCCCTTAGTCTTGATCATTATTTTTCTTCTTTATCAATGTTTTGCAAAATTAAAATTGCCAGCAAGGAAAATGTGATTATTTCCTTTTAGATTTGCTGATTAGTCAGCTGCTTAGCTCCTCTTTTAGGGCACTTGTGTCAAGTTATTTTTATTTTTTTTGTGTTTTTGGCGTTACATATAAAGTGAATATGATACTTACTCTATCTCAGCTGAATGATTTTTCAATTAGTCTGCTGTTCCCTGGCTGCTTTCCTTCAGTAGTCATATATTGGTGAAGCAGAGCAAATGTTTAGCACAATTTATGATCCTACGAGAGGCTGTTTGTCAAGAAACAATATCTGAAACAACTATTATTGTGAGAAATCCAAACGCAAGTCTTTGTATATTTTACAACACTGCCTTTTTCCCCCCGACTTGTAAGAAAGACAAATATATTACAATATACGTCTTGTTCTTATAGCTGCAGGGCATTCCTGGTTTGATATGTTGTATATGTCGTCATGGAGTGCATTGATCTGTGTCTTTGATGGGTTCCCAGTAGAGTTATTGTGTTTGATGGCATATAGTCTGTCTCTTTCAATATAACATTGTGTGTGGTCTTCCAGGATTATTCCTAGTTACAGGCAAACATGTATAAAATGTAGATTGAAAGTATCATATCCTCAGTGTGTAAATAAATATACAAGCTGTCCAATATATCTTACAACAAACAATCTCAATGTCCCTAATGCCTGCCATCTCTTCTTTGATGATTGACAATGAAGTAAAGGATATGAAGAGAGGACACAAGAGAGAGATATAGACTATGAAGTAACTTTGAAGCTTTACATTTAAATAAGAATCCCAATTGCTAAATAAATAAATAAATAAAGTCAAAGGTAAAGCAACACCACATGTCTTATTTTTCACGTAATACAATGAGTTTCCCCTAATATTTATTTTCCTGAATTCATAGTTCAGCCACCACATACTGTATGTCTTGTTTTATACTTTATTGACAGTTTGGCCAGATTCAAACATTTTCACTGGATCACTTGGAGATTCTTGTTGTGCCTAGATGTATTCTTTACACTTAGGGCCATATTTATTAAGAGTCAAATTTCAAATTGAAAAAACTTCGAAATTCGAATTCAAACAGACCAACCAAAATTAAGTCGAAATTTTTTTTGGTCGAAAAGGTCTGTTTTCGGTCGAATTGGTGCATATACGACCAAATTTGAATCTTACAAATCGAAGGAAAAGTGCATTCGATCGAATTCGATTAGAAGTTTTTCCCCAAAAAAACGTCAGTTTTTCAAAGTCAATCAATTTACTCCAAATAGGTTCTAGGAGGTCCCCCGTAGGCTAAAACAGCAATTCAGCAGGTTTTAGATGGCGATTGGTCGAAGTCAAATTTTTAAAGAGACAGTATATGATAAATTTAGATATTCTAATTTTCAAATTTGGATCGAATTTGGACTATTCCTTAGTTGAAGTAGACAAAAAAATAGCTTGAAATTCTAATTTTTTTCATTTGAAAATTCACCTTGACCTTTGATAAATCTGCCCCTTAATTATAATGCCTTCTCTGCTTGATCTACTGTAGGTCTACAGCCCTAGCCTAGCGGTATATTTTTTAATGGGATTAAATCAAAAAGCAAATAGGATTCAAAGTTTATTGGAAGCTTACATAAAAAAGATAATATATATTTATGCAGGCAGGGGGGAAGAAAGAGAAAAATTTAAATAAAAATGCAAGGAAAGGAAAAGGAAATGAAAGGTAGAACTAAAAAGAAAAGAGAAAAATACTTCAGAAGTTATGTAAGTCAATGCAAAAAGAAATAAACTAAACTGAAGTTATTAAAAAGAAAGCAGGAGAGGAAACAACTAAAAAATCAAAAAAATGGGATGAGGAAAATAAGTATTAATAAGGAGAAACAAGAAACACCAACAGTGTAGGAGAGAGAGAACATTGATGTAATAGAGAGTAGGAGAAAAAGTAACCAGGAAAATGGACAAATGATAGGAAGTAGAAGAGTAAGGCATGGAGAAATAATAGGGAGTAGGGGAGAAAGGCACAGGGAAGGTACAGGGAAAGGAAAAGTATTTGGGAGTAGGAAAGAGGCATTAAAAAGAAGAAGTCATAGGGAATAGGCAGTGGAAAAAACAGAAGTGGAGAGGCCAGGTGCTTGTTGAGATGAAAAAAAAAGATGTAAGAAGACATTAGAGAAAATATAGTATATTGAAATGTAGGAAAGAAGAGCAGAAATTAATATGTAAATGTATGGGGAAAATGTTGGAGAGAAAATGAAAAAGGCTTGAAAAGGACAGATGAATGGCTGAAATATGATTTGAAAAAATGAGTATTCATCTTAGAAGGGGATGAAACATAAGGAGGAAAGAAGAAAAACAAAGCAAGGACAAATAGAACAATGGTATGAGATAACCAAAAGAGAGAAGAGATGGGGTGGAACAGAAAAACACAAGAGGGGAGGGTAAAGAGTTGGATAAAGAACAGTAGAGTTGGGAAGAGAAAACAAAATATGATTGCAGAGGGAACAGTATTCCATCAAGTCTCTATAAAGGTATTTCTGGACAATTTTTGCCTTGGGTAAAGAACCATTTGTCTCTGGCAGGGTGGTCACTAGCTTTCATAGCTCATTTTATATCCATCCTACATGCAATAATCCAAAAACAAGGGCACAGCTGCATGGGTCAACTCTTTTCTAGTTTTATCTCCATAAACATATGCTAGCATTGTAATTCACATGCAAAATTCACAGTTCTCCAAATAAAGATTGCCCTTAAAGGTTAATGGCACATGGGACTTGGAGATTCCCATGCAAGTCACTGGAGATTTCAGGTAATTTGTTGCCATGTTTTTGACTACTTAAAAATGTGGAATTCAGTGGCAAAATGTTCCATATGCCATTACCCTAATTATAGTAGATAAATATATAACTATTACAAGGAAAAGAGAGATGATAAAAAGGCAAATAATGCAGAGATTATAAGTAGAAGGATGGGAGGGGCACTGGTTTAGGACTGAAACCAAATTCAATACTAGGATAAAAAAGGATTTGTGAGCCAACATATTCTGTATATACTGTACACCTAGACATGTTTTCTGAAGGACACCCATAAATTAACTGCTATTCAAAGTTGCCAACCAGAAAGATTTATACTGCTAGTTTTTTAGGTTGAAATAAGTGAAATATATGAAGCAGAATAATGATATAGTTATACATTTCTATAGCTAAAACACAAGTTACAATAATGTACTATACCCATACGCTAATGTATAGTGATGGGTGAATTTATTATTTTGTGGCGAATTTGCGCGATTCTCCGCCAGCGAATAAATTTGCAAAACGCCCGCGAAATTTTTTCGAAAAAACCGACGCCGGCGTCAAAAACGGACGCCGGCGTCAAAAACGGCTGCCGGCATCAAAAAAACGGGCGCCGACGTCAAAAACGAGACGCCGGCACAGTTTCTCGAATTTTTCCACCGTTTTGCGAATTTCACGCGAAATTTGCGGATTTTTCGGCAAAGCGAAACGGCGCAAATTCGCCCATCACTACTAATGTATAGTTTAAAAAAATGCTGCATGGCTTAAAAAATGTCACACAAAAAAACGGCCAGTGACTTCAATGCGTTTCGCACATCTAAAAATGTTAGTAATTGTACCATAGACCATAGGCTTCGAGGCAAGGAACCGTGTTAATTAAGCCCTACAATTTTTGGAACTTTCAGTAATGAGCAGATTTTCTAGGATCCAATGCTATTTTAAAATGCGAGCAAACCCATCGAAATAGATTGTATGTAAGATGGGCCCCTACATTTGTGGGGGTCCATCTGTGCTGCACCTATTATACCAAAGTCACAACAGTAGCTCTAATTCTTTTAAAGGATAATAACTTTAAGATTATTTCTAGTAACATGTACAGTGGTAATTTAATATAAACAAAACTTCAAAATGTTGGCTCACTATATAAGCACTACCAGCTATTTAGAATGTCCCAAATCTATCGATAGATTGGCATCTACTCCACTTCAAAGCAGCAAATCACTTAACAACACAAAGGAGAGCACTAAAACATATCTATTTATTACAAATTTGCTAGCACAATCATTAAAATAACCCAACCCATAAAAACATGGATGTTACAGATATGGGAGGGCCCCTCTGTCACAAAACACAATTAAATATACCGGTGTATATATATATATATATTATAAGGACCTTTGTCCCTAGATCACCATTAAACACCAATCACAGTATGGTGTGTCTGTATCAGAGGCAGTGACCTATTCATTGGTTCAGTCCGTTAATTGGGCACAGCCTTATTAAGTATCTGTTATGGATTAGTGTCCTTAGTAATCTGTTTTTACCAAGACATAGGATCAACTAGGTGTGTTGATCTGCCTCTCTTTATTCTGTCTTCATGCAGGAGTTGGGTGTCAGATTTTCAATGACAGTTAGATTCAATATATCTTATAGGGGCTTCCTTTCCTATGAGATGCATTAGAGCTCACTCAAATAACTGATTCCAGTACAAACAAAAAATCTTACAAGATAACTGCCTTTTGCACAAATTCTGCATGTAGAGAGACAGGATTTCTGGCGATTTTAATAGCGTGAGCTCTAATACATCTTCTAGGCAAAAGGAGCCCCCCTATAATATATATTGGATCTAACTGTCATTCAAAACCAGACTTCCGACTCCCGTGTGAAAAGAGACTGAATAGAGACAGATGCCAAGAGGTGGATAGTGAAGAGTATATTTCAGGAATGGGTCCGAATTTTTAATTGATTTTATTTAGAAAATGTCTTATTTTAGTATGATGAAGCTTATATTACGGTAAATTAAAATTTTAAGGTTATCTTTTCTTTTAAAGGAAGTTTTCGTGTGCTTTTTATTGCATTTTCCTGCTGTAGTTGACCATGCAAAGGATCATTATAAAGAGATAGCAGGACCAAATTTGGAACCATTGCTGTTATTTACGGCAAACTGCATATTCCAAAAGTAAGACACATACAGTACATCACTCTGCACATATACAAAAATAGCTTCAGAAGTTATTGTGCTATGAATGGATACCTACATACTTATATACTGTATCTATATATTTATCTATAAAAGGTAGTCAGCAGTCATTGCAGAAACTACTGGGTTTAACTAAAGACGGAACAAGACTATCTTGATCGAGATATACAGGGCAATCTATGGCAAACATGCAGCGTGAAGACGTGTGAATTATGTTGCTTTAGCAACAAAAGCATGAAGTGAAAAGATCAGAGGTGTTTTAAAATGAGTTCATATAGCATTTGAACCCTGCAGACACCTCATCAATGTTCTTTTATGAGAACTCTTTCTAAGATGACATT
Source organism: Xenopus laevis (assembly GCF_017654675.1). Taxonomy (NCBI): domain Eukaryota; kingdom Metazoa; phylum Chordata; class Amphibia; order Anura; family Pipidae; genus Xenopus; species Xenopus laevis. The sequence continues at coordinate 32,760,309 of NC_054371.1, read as the reverse complement.
TGGAAAATTGTGATATCTGCCACAAACTTGAGGTTGGTTGCCGGGCCCGCACTCCACGCTGCAGAGTGTAATGGACAATGTCTTTTTTTCCAGTACAAATGAGAAATGTAAGTGTGTTTAAATTAAAACAGATAGTGTCTCTGTACTCAATGTAGACTTCAACATTGATAATACGGCAGGATTGTGAAGTGTACAGATGTGCTGTCAAGAATGCTTTCTATGTATGATAGCCAGTGACAGTGTAAAAAGATTAAACAAGAGCCATTTACCACAAAAGCCAAGACATAAGGAAAGTCTTTAAGGTGATAGTAAAGCACATACTGTATATGTATATGAAGATAGAATGTTTAGCCTTCCCTTGTTAGTTCAGTTTATGGCCTTTAGTACAGTATGAGTCTGGTTTGTATTGGCCTTAAGGGGTTAAAAGTGGCTACAGGTCAAGGTCTCATCGCCTACAGATGAGCATTTACTGGTCACTTGTAACCTGCTATGGGTTACTGCTCCTGGGCAAATTTAGTGCCTTTGATTACATATGGGGGTAATATTTTTTCTCAAACAACCAAAACTAGCTTAGAAGCAGCTATGCACCTAGTTACTATTATTTTATATTTGAGGAAGAAATGTCCCATTTTTAAGGAAGGTCGGGGGGGACACTTTATACAGCATCGGGGACCTATTTTGGGGTGTCAAACATAGGCTATGAATGCTGTTGTACGCATTTGTTGGAAGAGGTATAAGTATGCCCTGTAGGCAGTGGAGGGATCCCATTGGTGCAGGGATGTCAGATGGTCTCCTCTAGCATCATAAAAGAAGGAGAGTAGCTGTTTTAAGTCTCTTGGACTCTGATTATAAAGTATGTTAAATGTTGTGGGCAACAAAACACAAGGAAGACCCAGTGAAGAAAAGTTCCTTAAAGAAAATTGAAAAAGAGGGACCCCATGTGCAAGGACCACTTAGAAGGCTACTGTTACGCGTGGTCTCCCAAAACCCAGAACAATTTCCAAGATTGTGGTTAGAGCTCACTTTTCTACCTACAACAGCCGCCATTCACTTTGGGAGGAGCCTTCTGCTACTCACATGCCTCCAGGTCTTATTGTGAGAGACTCAAGACAAGAGTTCTGGGCAGGCAAGAGAAGTGGGGAATGTGGCAGGTATGAAGACGAGCATAGTCAAGAAGTACAGACCAAGATCAAAACCGTACTGACAGCGGGGCAGAAGCAGGTCAATAAATAGGCAGGAGTCAGTTCAGGCAGCTAGACAGCAAAGGTCAATGAACAGGCAGAGGTTAGGAATACAGGAACAACTAAAGAACAACACCCAAGGATTTAGATAAGAAGATCTACTCTGGACAGTGAAAATAGTTTGTGGAGCCTTTATATAATTGAATTTTGCACCTTGTACAATGACATCATGGAAACGCCATTGCGCTGCACCAGAAAAAATAAAAGACCGTGAGCAGGGCCACCATTATAAATCAAGCTCCACCTCAGATTCTGCCCCGCCCCACACCACAGTTAAAAGTGAAAAGTGCAGCACAGCCTGGGCCCGGTACAGGAGTGCCCTGTACCCCCCTGATAGTGGCCCTGACCGTGAGCATTGGACACGTGTATTGGACCTCCTCGGGCAAAGTGGTGGGCAACCCCACTGTCCCACTAGACAACCAGGTATTGTAACAGCTACATCCAGTCTGATGCTTCACTAAGAATGGTTGATGATTAGTACCCAAGTATGATCTGCTGTTTAGGGACTCAAATGGGTGAACTAGGGATAAAAAAATAATTCCTTGGAATTTACCTTGTACATTCAGATTGCATCAAATATATCTTTATGGCATTTAACATCTTGTAGGCATTCATTGTGTAACATCTATACTACAGCTTCACAAAGTTTTTCAGGGTTTAGAGAATTTTTCGGTAAAGCGTAATGGGAGAGAGAAATGTTTTACTCTTTATACTCTGAGTTCAGTATAACAGTTTAAACTCCGTGAGATTCAGCAGCAAAATACTTTGCATCAAATATAATTTTAGAATGTTTATCCTCTTTAAGTTCTGTCATATAACACAAGCTGTAATTCCATGCATCTTTATAGCAAAGAATATGTTTGCAAACACAGAAAAATGATAGAAAACAGCTCATCAGTGAATATGCCAGATCAAGTCATCAGCTACAATTAGATACTTCTGTTATGTAACTGAGCTTTAAATTCCTTGAAATCAGTTCAATCAGTTTAGAAAGCAATCCTTTCTTTTTCCAAAAATGGCAATTGGACCAGTCCCTGGATCAATATAGTAAGAGAATATAAAGCAGTATGCAGCCAACCCTTCCTTGAATCTATCATTTGAATCACCTAATATAACAGTTCTCACTTTCTTCTAATCTCAACAGATGCCCTTCTGTCCTCTACAAAGATCTACTGAACAAGGGTCCCATTATATATTTTTACCAAGTGATAAAGTGAACATATGCCACTGAATTATAGGGGAAATGATAGAATCCTAACTTATTTTGCATTATTATAGGGATCTTGTTTCCAAAATAAATACATGATGATGTATGTATGTATATACAGGTATGGGATCTGTTATCCCAAAAGTTATGAAATACAGGAAGGACGTCTCCCATAGACTCCATTTTAAGCAAATAATGAAAATTTTTTAAAATGATTACCTTTTTCTCTGTAATAATAACACAGTAGCTTGTACTTGATCCAAACTAAGATATAATTAATCCTTATTGGAAGCAAAACAATCCTATTGGGTTTAATTATTGTTTCAATTATTTTTTAGTAGACTTAAGCTATAAAGATCCAAGTAATATTCTCTTAACTACAATACCCCAGCATTCTGGATAACTGGTCACATATCAATATACATACATACTGTATACTCAGTACATGTCTGTATTCTGCACTTCAACGAAAAATTAGCACAATGGAAAGATTTTAAAAATGCATTAAAGTAAATTGGTTTTTTTTTCTCCTTGTGTTTTAACAAATGCATTGGAGCCAATTAGACTTTTTCTCTTGTGTCTGTTACATTAGAGTCAATGGGTATTTTTCGGGCGAAAAAAATGCATGGAATAATTTATCTTCCCTATTTGGCTCTAGATTGAAATGATTAATCCCTAGGCTCTTCCTTCTCTTTCTTTCTATGCACACTTTTTATTGTTATCAATTAGGGGCCTATTCACTAACTTCGAGTGAAGGATTCAAAGTAAAAAAACTTTGAATTTCGTTGTGTTTTTTGGGCTACTTCGAACATCGAATGGGCTACTACGACCTTCGACTATGACTACGACTTTGAAGCGAACTATTCGAACTAAAAATCGTTCGACCATTCGACCATTCGATAGTCGAAGTACTGTCTCTTTAAGAAAAAACTTTGCCCCCCCTAGTTCGCCATCTAAAAGCTACCGAACTCAATGTTAGTCTATGGGGAAGCTTGGCTAACTTTTTTTAGGATTTTATCGTTCGATCGAAGGAATAATCCTTTGATTGTTCGATCGCACTATTTGCGCTAAAATCCTTCGACTTCGATATTCGCAGTCGAAGGATTTTAATTCCCAGTCGAATATCGAGGGTTAATTAACCCTCGAAATTCGACCCTTCGTGAATCGGCCCCTTAGTGATGGGCGAATTTATTCGCCAGGCGCTAATTCGCGGCAAATTTGCGTGAATAAATTCGCGAAACGGCGCAAAAATTCGCTGACGAAAGTTAGCCGGCATCAAAAATAAATTGTAGCCGGCGTCCAAAAAAAACAGACACCGGCGTTAAAAATGGGCGTCGGCGTCAAAAATGGGCGTCTGCGTCGAAAAACGGGCGTTAGCGTCAAAAAAACAGACGCCGGCATCAAAAAAGAGACGCCAGCAGAGTTTCACGAATTTTTTGGCGTAATGCGTAATTCGCGAATTTTTCGACGAAGCGAAATGGCGCAAATACGCCCATCACTATTATCAATGTTTATTTGGAAAACTTTTTTCTTGCAAAAAAAACGGCATTTTTCCTGGCGCAACAAAATGCATGGTCATGGCATGACCAAATACAACAATAACAAAATAAACATTTAAAAGTTTTGTTTTTTTCAGTTTCTTTCCCTTTTAACTAGAGTGACTAAGGGTAAAATGATGGTGAATAATTGATATAGTATCTCTTTAAAGAGACAAAGTAGAATAGTCTTGTACGTAATAAAAAAAAGTTATATTATGACCTGCCCGACAGAATGTTACAGTGTCCGCCACTGCATATAACATAAAATAAATGATATTGTCTGCTCTGTTTTTCTGCAGGCTGAGGGGGGAAAAAAATCATTGCGCTGTTCTTTGCCAGCTAGTTCAATGATTCAGCAGAGTGTGGAAATATTAGAAAGTGTCACTGCTACAACATGCTCTTTAAATAAAAACAAGTTTCTTTGTTTTGTAACAAGGGTAGTGCTTGTCAGCTGCGAAAACTACATCTGCAGCTTATATTTGGGAAATCAAGTTATAACCTCGGCACGGTGATTATAATTGATCATTTAGGAAATCTTGTACTAATTGGTGGTGAGTTTGAATGGATAATATAACATTGGAGTTGTAAGACTGATAATGATTACTGAAAGTAATTACAGTAGAATGTGGGAAATAAAGTTGAACGATAAAGAGAGACCTGGTGGTGAGAGTTTGAAATCCTTGCTATACAGCTGGGAATTTACAAAATAAGCATATACATTATTTTAACTAATGGTATTCATATAGATTTCGGTTTGTAAAACAGAGGCACTTAGAGCGTTATAGTGCTAATATGTGTGTCAAAACTTACTGTGCCCCTAACCATAGTTTTTTCCTATAGTTTGCAAAGTATTATATATTTATTGACAGTAAGGGGCTGATTTATTACAATCAAATTTCGATTTTTTTCATAAATCTCTGTGGTTTTCCTATTAAATGCAAAAACTACGAAAGCCTCTAATACAAAACTTCTCCAGGTAAACATTGTGCCCTGATCCTATTGGGTTGTCTTAAATTAATTTGGACTTTTAAAGGTTTTCGGATTTTTATTTTGCTAGAAAATTTTAGAGGTATTCATAGTTGTGGGGCCCATGAGGGCTTGGGGGTCCACCGGGGTTTTTCCTGGTGTCCCGCTGGCCCAGTGTTACCTTGGCTATATGGGGTTTGAACTTAGGTTTTTGGGTTATAAAGTGGATATTAAGGGCATGTGTGATTTATCACTCTGGTAGTGATGATAACAGCGGTGAAGTTATTAAGTCTGTCGGGCACAATTCACAGGATTTCTGCCTGACTGTCTGGGTCAAATTTGGATCGGCGGAAACCCCTTCTTAGGTTCATAAAATGTAATGTGGGAAATGAATGGATAAAATATTATTAGGCTGAAAAATGGAGACTGTTAGTGGAGAATAATGAAAATGTATTATATATCCCTTTGTAAGTAAATATTCTCCAGTGGAAAGGCTTCTATTGGTGGCCTCCAAACAAAAATGTCACCCTCCATCTCAAGGAATAAATATCCTAGCTTGTACTCCATTTTATACCAGAAACCAACTAGGAGACGTATCCTAAAGCAACCAGTGAGAAGTTAGATCTGATTGGTCAACTACAGTATGACCAATGAAAAAAATGTAAACTAGCTGGTTAGTTACTATGTTATGTAGCATAAGCTTTACCAGCTCTATGGAATAATCCACCCCACCTACCTCTCAAAGGTTTAAGAAAACGTACGGCTCAGAAGAAAAGAATGCAGCATAGCCACTTAACAAATAATTAGCCCCAACTGAAATATTTGAGTTGCACACACACATACATATTGCACTTTTATACCTCCTATTTTATTGCTGATATATTGCTGCTCTTGTATTTGTTTCTGCATGTCTTGGTGTGTGTTTGTAAGCTTTTATATTAAAATATATCCACCTTAGAGGGGCCAATATATAGAGCTCAATTTATTGTACCTGACACAAGAGTAGAGAGCGTTAAACCTCAGAGGCTACTTGTACATTTTGCAGAGGGTCCTCAAGCTCTATTAAATGGTTAATCCATCATAAAGTGAAATACATTGAAAACTTTCCACAATAAACCTTCCTTAAAATAAAGCACCAATAACAAATTGCTAGAGCACAGCACCTAAGTCAATATGGAATTCAATGTAGCAATAACAGCACTGCGGTAACCTATGATCTGTGCAACTTGACAAAAACAAAAAAATATAATAATTCTGATAAATGTAGAAACACTGGAGCCTTAAAGCTGATTTATTTTTCTGATACTTTTTCTTCAAGGAAATTACAGGTTTTGAAGTATTTTATTCCTGCAGAGGTGAAACTAGGGAAAATATTATACAAATCAGAGATTTTTTTTTACTAAGAGTATTAGAAGTATTCTTTTTGACCCCACTGTGGTATTATTAGCAGTAAGCATTAATAAGTATTAATAAGTATTAACGTGGAGTTCATTACCAACGTATAAAAGCCATTTCCCACAATGTATTATGGCAATGATACTTGTCTTTTTTTTTTTGGAAATTGCCTCTCCTATTTTTGTGCTTTGGTTGTAATTAATAATTATGCTAGTTCAAATCCATGCTGATGATAAAAATGTGTATTTTTTATTATTAAATGGGCTATATATATATATTTATATATATACTGTATATGCGTGTGTGTTCCCCCAAATTAAAGCATTCCTTTTTCTAGACTTCTGGTCAAATGCATACTTCAGCGGGTTAATGTAGCCCTATCCCAATGGGCCTGCCTTGCCCTCCATTATGATTCAATTGTTGGCCCAGGGCATAATGATCAGATGATCAGATCAGCCCAATTTAGCCCATCACATGGCCAAATCAACCAACATCACCAAAACGAGTGGATCTATGTGTATACCCAGCTTTATTCTAGAGTAGTAACAGTAACATTCCTATTACAGAATACTCTCGAAGCTTGAAATTCTGTGATCAGTGGAGTAACTTGCTGGTAGGGATGCACCAAATCCACTATTTTATCCTTTGCGAAAGATTCAACCGAATACCGAACCGAATCCGAAGGAATTAAAACAATTTTCCCTTTCTCACCTCTAATTTGCATATGCAAATTAGGGGTGGGAAGGGGAAAACATTTTAACTTCCTTGTTTTTTGACAAAAAGTCTTGTTATTTTCCTCCCTGCCCCTGATTTGCATATGCAAATTAGGGGTTGGATTCGGTTCAGCTAGGCAGAAGGATTCGGCCGAATCCTGCTGAAAAAGGCTGAATCCCAAATTCCTACTTGTTGGGGCAAAAAAATCTTCAGAGGGGCCTGGTACACAGTGATGCCTACCTGGGCCTGCCTGCCCATTGTCCACCCCTGGCCCCCAGCTAAATTTCCCAGCTGATGTCCCTCTCCGCATGCTTGCCCTGTTCCCCAATTGCAGGTAGGAGTGTGGCAGGGAAGGAGAGATTTATTTTCCATTAAATAGCTATAGAGAAATGCCCTCCCCCCTCCACCACTGATATTCCTCTATAGTAACGCCAGTGTCTGTTATTGACTTAAACTTGCCAGACAGGTTCTATATAGAGTATAATATCTAGGGGTTTATTATTAAAGTCCAAATGTCAAAAAGTCAAACAATTAGAGCAGATTTACCAAGGGTAGAAGTGAAAAATTTAATTTTTGAGGTTTTTTTTATGGTCAAAACTGTCAAATTAGACTAAAACATATAAAACATATAAAAAAAATAAAAGTCATTTATTACAATGCTGAATTGTCTAAAATCACCATAACCCTTAGATCGCATGCTTCTGTAGCGGTTATTGATGGCTCTATTAACAATCTGCATTGGCTTAAGGCTGTAATTCACTTGAGTATTGAACTTTCCTGGAATCTTTTTCACAACTCATCTTTGTGAAATACTTTTCACAATATTGAACTAGTTAATTGTGACAGCAGAGATTGTTATTGATATTGATATTACCAAGGCATGGTTGTAACTCTGTTATCTGTGATTCACCTATTATTACAGATTTCAGATGAAACTATGTCCAAGTGGTAATACAACTGTGTTACCATCAGCTGGCTCACTTCATCTCACGATTTATTTAGTTTGAATCCAAAAAAAATGCCATCTAACACCTGCCAAATTCATGTAAAAGTCAATTGAAGATGTCCCCTTAACAATTTGAACGTTTTAACCCTCACAAAATGTTTGTAGTTTTCATGGTTTGATGCTGGTTTTTCCAAGATAATTCCATTTTTTTTGCGTTTTCTGGTGTCGAGTGCGAAAAATTCTGGTTTTTCAGCTTGACAATCCTAAAAAGTTGATGTTTTTCCAAATCCAAATTTTTGGGATTTTTTATTTTGAACTGATCCCATTGGCCAATTTTAAATAAATTTTTAGAGGTTTTCGGATTGTCTGAAAAACTCGACTTTTTAGAGGTTTTAGAGGTATTCAGTGGTGTTCTAACTTTTATGCTTATCGTTCAGTGTAATTTTCCATTCGTACTTTTTTATTCAGGTCTTTTAATAAATGTCATGGCATTTGTGGTTTTTGAGAAAGTGAGTATAGTCTTGGTTTCAAAAACCCCTAAAACCACTAAAATTCAACCTTTTGAAAATCATATTAAAATTAAATTCTAATAAATACAGCAGGCCTCTCAGTCATCTCCTATGACTTAGGGGCTGATTTACTTGCATTCAGAGTTTTTTTTCATGAATCATATTTTTTATCTAAAAATTCATGTTTTATTAAAATTTCTCTAAAACTAAAAATCTGGGCTTTTTTAAGTGTAAAAAACATGAAAAACTCTAATTAAAACTTTTGCCATTCAGACTTTTAACTAGTAATTGTCTACAAAAACAAATTTTTAGAGGTTTTAAAAGTTTTCATATTTTTTAGTGCATCGTTCTGCGTTCTTATTCGTTCAAACTTTTTATATACAGATCTTTTAAAACTTTCATGACATTCATGGTTGTAGAGAAAATCAGTTTAGTTACGGGTTTTGAAAATCTCTAATACCACTAAAATTTGAAGTTTAATAAATGGGCCTAGTGTTTATTAACACAAAATGGTTAAGGGGTACCTCTACAGGGGTTATTTATCAAAGTCTGACTTTACCTCAACCCAGCGCACATCAAAAAATCATTGGGACTTCTCCCATTGACTTATATGCAACCTCGACAGGTCTGATATGCCGGATTTTCTGATTCTGACTTTTCCATTCTCGGGGTTTAATAAATTCTGAAAAATTCACGATTTTTTAAAAGTGTGATTTTATTTAAAGAAATCATGAATTGTTTGGGATTTTTGCATTCCGATTTTAGTAAATAACCCCCTATGTGTAGATAAATAAGCATTTACTTGATTTTACACAGCTGCTTTGGAAGAGTGCTCTTTGAGTGTCTTATATATATTTATATGGGTTTAGGGTCAGGGTAGGGCACATGGGCTACTTCCTCTATGTTGTGGGTTACTTTATTACTTATGGACCATTTCCTAGAGTTTTCATTTGATGTTATTATCCTATATTATTGTTTCAAAGACAATAGTGGGGTCTACAAAAAGAAGTATGTTATTCAATATTTTGTACCAAGGGGATAAAAATCTTCTTATGGCCGGTACTTAGTCAGATCTAAAATACAGTCTGTAGCACAATAAAATCCCAGAATAAAACCAAAATAATCAAATACAAATCCTTGTGTTTATTATTTCTTTTCATATGCCTGAACATCCTTTGTCCATTTCCCGTGAAAGACTGAGACTTGTGTAATAAGTACAAGACTCCAAAGCAAAGCAGTTAATCTCATTTATTTTCCCAAGTAGCTGTGTAACAAAGTTCTACAAAATGCTAGCCTTGTTCTATAACTCTGTATGCTCCGATGCATTAGAATGAAGTAGAGCTTTGCAAGACACTGCATTAACTCATTATACTCTAAATAAAAAAAGCAATTCAATTACAGATTTGTGTTTTTCATGTGGCATGGAACTTACATCTGTCATACAGATAAATCAACCATTCCCTGAGATAAAGACTGCATTGCAGCCACTAGAAAATTCTACCTGTCCTGTGCTTTATATACAGTAAGACATCTCTTTAGCTATGAATCAGACTTGCAATATGCATTGCAATCTCCAGTAGATAATGACTAGAAAGCAAATAGCCACTTTTCCTTTATAAAGTGTAAACTTTAATATTATCTAAAATGCTGCTGAAGTAGTATTTATGGTTTTCTGTCAAACATTTATATTTATACACAGTGGCAGCCTCTTCTTTCAGTGTTTTAAGTGCTTGATTTAGACAGATGTCTATGAAGGTCTATGTCAGTAAAATATGTTTATGGAGGATATACTTGATTGAGAAACGCATTTAAAACTAGTTTGTTTTTGCTGATCATTTTTCAAAACCAGACAGAAGGAATAGAAAATATGGATTGTTGTATTTATCAGAATGTACAAGATAAGAAGTACTATTGGGCAAGGTTAGTTGGGTACGGTAGCAAGTAGTTGGTTCCCCATCTGGTTAGTGTTTTTTAGTTAGGGGGTGAGGAGGTTCCTATGGTCTGGTGCATTTTCCTCTGTAGTATTAAAAAAGGATGTGCTCGAAGGTAAGGGTGTGGGGTGAAGGTAGAATTATTCTACAAGATGTTGAAAGGTCACTGATGAATAGTGATGGGCGAATTTATTCACCAGGGGCGAATCCGCAGCGAATTTGCGAAAAAAACGGACGCCGGTGTCTGTTTTTTGGACGCTGACGCATTTTCGCCAAAAAAAACTAGACGTCTGCACCGTTTTGCTAATTTTTCGCAGCAAATTCGCCCATCACTACTGATGAACCATCAACAAGTGAGAGGAAAAGGGCCTTGCTAAGAAGTTTTAGCTACTGTTAAGCCTAGTCATTTAATCAATGGCCTTAGGAAATAACAGCAGCTGAGCACCAAGCAGTCTGTGGCACTGAAGCCAGGTTATTTGGTTAAGTGTATCAATGGACCAATGTCTGACAGGATATACATAAGCAGACTTAGAATAGAGTAAGTCCCATTCATTAATTTCCAAATGGGTAGGAAAGAACTACTCAGACAGAACTACCAAAGTAGGGGAATTCTAGTATCAGATGGCAAATATCGCCTGATAGTAAAGTACCTGTAAGAAAGTGCTCTCTGGGATTGATGGAGTATTGGACAGGTGGGCCACTAATATGAATAGAAAGAGAGAATATTATGACACAAAAGGATCATGTATAGAGAGCTTAATGTATGCTGAGGCTCTCAGTGAGAAGCTGGGAGAAACCTGTATTAAATAATTAACCAGCTAATTAATCCTATTATAAGCGTTGACCAAGTATTTTTATGTAAGTGCAATATTTTTTAATCTTTATTAATACAAATTAATTACACTAGGGGTGCTATCAATGTTTTCCTAATATGTTTGCAGAAAGAAACCAAATGCTCCTTGGGATATATTGATATGTGGTTTTGAAAGTCTAACTCAGTATCCCCAATCAGTAGCTCATAAACAACATCTTGCTCTCCAACCCCTTGGATGTTGCTCTCAATGTCCTCAAAGCAGGTGCTTATTTTTGAATTTCAGGCTTGGAAGCAAGTTTTAGTTGCATAAAATTGAAGTATAGTGCCAAGTAGAGCCTCGTGTAGGCTTCCAGTGCACATAGGGACTACCAAATAGCCCACATAGCTATCACATCCCTTATTGGCACCCTAAGGAACTTTTTCATACTTGTGTTTCTCCCTAACACTTTTACATTTGAATGTGACTCACGGGTAAAAAAGGTTTGGGGCCCCTGGCCTAACTCTAGTAAGTTGCCAACAATACTGGGTGTTGGTAAGCTTGCACACTTTTAAAGGAGAAGAGCCACTGCTGTATGTTCTGATTTACATGGGCATCAGTGTTGTAGCACTGACCACAACAGTAAACAGAGGGCTATAGGACTATTGATTTTTTTCAAGAAAAGGAATTTCATGTATTGTCAAGCCACAGAATGTTTCAGTCATGTGGATTTCTTTCAGTGATTGTATACTAAGGTTAAATTATCCCTTACTGTATGTAAAGCCAAGCATGATATGACTTGGCTATTTATGCATTTCATAGTAGATCCTGCCAGGCAGATACTATGACCCCAGTTCATTTACAGGTTATACAAAATATGTATAGACGATAACCTGTCATCATCATTGTGTGGGCCTGTTTCTAATATTAAATAATAATTCCTCTCACTGGTACCTGATTTGACTTTGACAGTGGCCATCACTTCCTTTTTTAGTAAATGGAGTAGAATGAAAAGGTAATGACTTTCCCTCCCACCATGAATAAGATAGATCTGTATCTTTATTATTAGCAGCAGAAGACAGAATAATGGGAATAACAGGTCTTTTACAGCTCAAGCCTTAACTCGGGGAACTGAAAATTTCTTTCCTGTGTTATATAATGGTAATTGTTTACTTGTGCCATTTCTGTAGATATAAACTGAGCATTCAAGCAAACAAAGTTATACCATTGTGGATGTACAAAAAACAAGGTTCAGTTTGGTTTTAGGGCAAATAGCTGCCAGTCTTAGAAGAAACAAAAATAATTTATTTTACAGGAGATACAAAAGATCATTCTGAAGATGAAGATTTTTTACCAATATTAAATGTAGTAGGAGGTACAGTTCAGTGTATATTATATAACTCATGACCAAACTTCTTATTGGGGCTGTTGTAGTCCTTGAGGCCTGATTCTTTGACATTCACAAAACAATGCTAATGGAACCATGAGAGTTTCCTCTTATAATGACTTACACATGAATATAGATTACATTTAGGTAAATATCAGTTTTTTTAAGTGTAAGGAACAGACAAATAGCAGTATAACGTAATAGAATTAAAAACATTATGATTTAGAGAATTTAGGAGAATATTGCATTGTACATAGTATATGAATTGTGTACAAGATTAGCTCAATTTAAAACAATTAAAGTGTAAAATAAAAACATATCAGTACCGATGTATTTTTGGTTAAAATCTGTTAATTCAGTTACTGGTATGATACTCAAAGTATCCATTGTATAGTCCAAGATTTTGTATGTTATTAATAAGCTTATACAGCATTGTGCATGGTATATACATTGACATTGATGAATAAAGGGAGAAATCAGAAAGTAAAAAGTAAAGTACACTGGGTCAAAAATGTATGAGGTCCCTGCCCAAAACTGATGTTTTATTTTCTTATTATTCCCAAAAAAAAGTCTATGTTAATGAACAAGGAAAATGCTACAGATTTACAGGAGAGATAAACGGGGCTGATCATACATTATGGGGGTTATTTATCAAAGTCCGAGTTTATCTCAATATTTTCTGCTACAAACTCCGATCAAATACACTGAGATATTTTTTGCTTATTTATTATCACATTTTCCAAAAAATTTGCTTTGAGGGAAAAATTAGATTTTGAATATTTTTTCAGATTTTTCACCAAAAAACTCAGATTTTTGCCCGAAAACTTGGAGGTATTGCATAAAACCCAGCACACATCAAAAATTGAGACTTCTTCCATTGACTCGAAAGGTCTGAGATGCCGGATCTTCTGGTTCGGACTTTTCCATCCTCTGGGTTTAATAAATTCCCATTTTATAAAAAAAAATCTAAAAATTTTTGCGATTTTTGCATTTCGGAGTTTAGTAAATAACCCCCTAAATGTGCTAAATTACACCAGTTTAGCTACCAATAGCATCCTACTGACCAGAGTTACTGACAAGATGCAAACTGTTAGTAAACAACCCAAATTATGTTGAAGCCTTCTACGAAGACCAGCATGCTTCATCCCTCATCTGTGGCCCATTATCATGATACTTGCTCCTCACTGAACCCAGCTATATTACAGTCACACAGGTCATAAAAGACTCTGTATCTTGAGCCCCATGACTAAATCAAGAACAAGTCATGTCAATGATCTTTGGCCGACCAGTGGATTTGCTTAGTCAATATGATCTCAGTGAACTCAAATTAGAAAAGGCTTAAGAGCTTCAGAGTTCAAGACAAACACAATGTAAGGATCAGACCACAAAAAAACTGTTAAGACTCAATAATGGTATAAGGTCAAGATGAAGGAATCAAGAATAATCAAACAACAGACAAATTTAATCAAAAGGAACAATACAGGAAAAGACAAGAAAATCACAGGACACCTCTAATAATGATAGATCACCTCCTCAAGCCCATTTACTAGAAGCGGCATTTAAAAAGTAATGCTAAAACCCACTTATCATTTATGTAGGAACTGGAAAATGAACTAAAATTGTACTATACAAACCTGTGTTTGTTTTTTTTCAAATTAAAGTTATACTGTATTTTAACAAAATGAGGTGTTGGCAAATTAAATTTACAAAGAAACAGATAATAAATGCCAAATGGACAAGAGAAGTAAAAAGTAAACATTTATTGTTTGTCAGACGTGTCGTCATGGGTGGCAGAGAATTGGGTGGGGAATACCATATGTAAATCTGTAAGGAAAACTGTTATTAAGCAATTATTTAAGAGTTTAAGAGACCAAGAATATATACACAAATGTAAAAACGGCAACAAAACGCAAGCAACTTTTCACATGTTTTTTCTCGAATGCTTTTTTTTTTTTTTAAAAAAAAGACACGCTTGAACTGAATTGTTAAGTTCCCTTTTTTGAAAAGAGTCTCCAGCCAGCGAGAATCACTTTTAATGAGAATGACAAAACGTTAAATGTTTTAGCAAACTGGGAAAATAAATAAAGTTAGTAGAGAATATTCCCTCAAACTTTTATAAAACTTCTACAACAAGCTTTAACTTGCTGGAGACTTTTCAGATTTCTTTTTTCTTTCATTCTTTCTATTTGAGGGTTCATAAAACGTATATTGGATTATTTCTCAAATTCATAAAAGAGGTCAACTTGATTTTTTAGAATTAGAAAAATTAGAAAATTAGATTTAGAAAATTGTGAGCTCTTGGGGCTTCCAATGAAGGCTGAGATATGTCTTTGGGGGAATGGATGCATTGAAGAACAACATGACCAGTGTTCATGAGTATGGTTTTATTTTGAAGCCATCCCTAAAGATATCAGTTGGGTTGCCCTTATTTGGACTTCAGCTCCAGTAGGAGTGGGATGTAAAGGATATACACGATCTATTTTACAGAATGCTTGTGACCTGGGGTTTTCTGGATAAGGGATATTTCTATAAATTGGATCACCATACCTTAAGTCTGTTAAAAAGAAAAATGTAAAACATTAAATAAATTCAGTAAGATTTAGGCAGCATTGTTACCAGCCGCATAGGTACTTGGAAGGCACTGTTTTATTATTACAAATTAAAAGAAAATAATAGCAAATTAAAATGATTTACTCAAAATGGACCAAGAAAAACATCTTCTCATCTGAAAGTCTAGTGATGTAATGTCTTGTCATGTTTTTTTCTTCTTGAATCATAGTATTTACTCTTTGCACACGTGGCTTTTACTATGTCTTACAAATACATTTTATTCTACCCTGCACACTGAAGCTTTAAAACCCCACTACCTATAATACACCAACTAACATAATTGCAAAATCAACTCTAAGGGGCAGATTTATCAAGGGTCGAATTTTGAAGTAAAAAATACTTCGAAATTCGACCATCGAATTAAAATACATTCGACTTCGAATATCGAAGGATTTTTCACCGAATTTGGCCATCGAACGATTTTACTTAGATCGTTCGATTCGAACAATTAAATTAAATACGATTTTAGCGTATGATCAAAAGATTTTACTTTGATGTGTAAAGACTTGGCAGGTTTAATTTGGTTTATTGATGTCGAAGTTTTCTTAAAGAGACAGTACTTTGATTATCGAATATTCAAATATTCGAACTATTTTACTTCAAGTCGAATTCAAAGTAAATTCAAACTCGTAGTAGCCTATTCGATGGTCGAAGCATCCAAAAAATTACTTGAATTTTGAATTTTTTTACTCTGAAAATTCCCTCGAATTCACTTCGACCCTAAATCTGCCCCTAAATAAACTGTATTGTAGTATAGCCTTTGGTCAACATCTAGTAAGATTCACTTGTGTGAAGATGCAGCCCCCCCACCCTTTTAGGGAATTGGAGGACATTTAATATAACAAGGACTTTAAGAATATTTCCATCTTTTGGGCATCAGAAGATTTTCCACACATCTCCGACAATAATGAAAATTACCTGTTGAAAAAAGACATGACATTGAGACTTTACAAGATCTAAGACTGTATTTTTTTCTTCAAAATAATAATGTCAGTACCATTATATCTTTACTTTTCTGACAGTGAGACCAAAAAATGGCACTATTATTGCTGTTTAAGTAGTGACACTCCAGCTAAACCATGATCATGAAGAACTACTGATCCTTGGCGGTTGTTGGGAATTACATTCTAGGAAGAGATGGCTTCAGACCAATTTGTGGTGACTTTAGTAAGTCTGTATTAAGTTCAATAGATATATGTATTAATGATAAATATATTAGTATTTTATAAATAGGTTCCACTGCTATTCTAACAAATGACACAACACCATTATAATACACAAAAGCTATGAATAGCTTGTAAATTATATCCTTATAAACGGTGACTTCTGATGTCACCAGTTATAAACGGTGAGTAGTGATGTCATTTCTGTCACATGACTCACTGAAATTTGTGTATTATAATAAATAAAGTACCCCCAGTTGTAAAATATGAGGATATTAGAACTTACCTCGGAGTTCCAAGACCTGTATAAAAACACTCGGCCTTCGGCCTCGTGTTTTTATATGGTCATGAAACTCCTCGTTAACTTATAATATCCTTATATTTTACAAGAGGGGGTACTTTATTCACTATATAATATCTCCTGTATTAAAATAAAGCTAAACATTTTTGCCAATCATGTAATTTACAAGTTATGTATTTAAATATGCATTCCTAAACATAAAACAAATCAGGAGCAAGGTTTATTCACAGTAATTAGAGCAAGATGTTATTTTGCTCACCCCCAACCCAATTGTTATCATCAATTAGCCAATACCTGCCCTGGTCTATGATCAGATTTCTACATGCAGGCTATGCCTGAAATTACTTTTAACAGAACGTGCATCTTTTGTTAGCTGTCTGTTCAGCGATAAGATTCTGTCAATCACAGGCTGAATTCATAGGAAACTCCATTAGACAAAAACACAGAAAGGACTCAGATCTTAAGCTTACTGGAAAGGGCAACCAAACTTGAATGCTGTCAAATTCAGGACAGTCCTTAGTTTATTCAGTTGATGCAGGAACTATAAAATGTCATTCATTCTCAAGCACAGTTCCTTTGAATGTAACATGCTTCATCAATTTTTGATCATCTGGATTATTAAAGTGTATTAACTGAATGGAAAAACTATATAGTACATTAAAATAATATAAATAAGAAAACAATTGTGTAGACTGTCAACATTGCTACATCCAATCAAGCCAGCAATGTATTGGTCCATGTATAGAAATAAAACAGTGGCTTTCTTGGCCCATATTTTCCCAGGGAATGGACATACTGTATATTGACTGGAAAAATCCATATAACGGAGGCCCTCACGCAATGGTTCTCACAGTGCTTTTTGTGATCTAATCATTGGCCTAATGTACAATAAGATAAAAAGCCCATCAACTGGCCAATTTGGTCAGATAATTTGGTCAGATATGTGCTTATTTTGTGACCTAGTCAAACCTGGCCAGCCTAAAAGGGGTAGTTTACTTTTAAGTTAACTTTTAGTATGTTTAAGAATGGCTAATTCTAAGCTTTACAATTGGTCTTCATTATTTATGTGTTATAATTTCTTATTATTTGGCTTTTCCCCCCCCCCAGCTTTTAAATGGGTTTACTGACCCCATCTAAAAACAAATGCTCTGTAAGGCTACAAATGTATTGTTATTTCTACTTTTTATTACTCATCTTTCTATTCAGGCCCTCTCAATTTCATATTTCAGTCTCTTTTTCAAATCAGTGCACGGTTGCAAAGGTAATTTGGAAATTGCTGAAATTGCATCCTGGAGAGCTGCTGAAAAAAAGCTATGACATCTCAAATATCATAAAATATCTTAAAAACCACAAATAATAAAAAATGAAAACCAATTGCAAATTGTCTGAGAACAAGTGACAACAAGTATATTTTTTAAGATGTCATATTGGTGTGTAGGCAGCCATCTTCGGTCATTGTGCCTAATCCTATACTTTCAAAAAGAGCCAGCACTTCACAATTGAACTGCTTACAGATAAGCTTTAGTTTCTCCTACTCATCATAACCAGAGGAGTTGCAATTGGACTTGGATTTTTACTATTAGGTACAATTCTCTTATGTACCAGGGATTAATTATCTAATGTCTGTTAATTGGTTACCTTCCCTTTGTTCTGCTTTTAGGCTGCTGGGGGGGGATTAGGGGAGGTGGGTGATATCACTCCAATTTACAGTACAGCAGTAAAGAGTGACTGAAGTTTATCAGAGCACAAGTCACATGACTGAGGGCACCTGAGAAACTAACAACATGTCTAGCCCCATGTCAGATTTCAAAATTAAATAAAGAAATCAGTTTGCGCTTTTGACAAATAGATTTCTATGCAGTAGTCTGCTGGAGCAGCACTATTAACTGACGTCTTTTGAAAAAAGACCTTAAGACTGTAACACTAATGATATTTACATATATGTTCGAAAGTTCCGACCCCGGTGAAATTAAACGGACGCCCATTGACTTTAATGCGCATCAAATGTCGCTGGTGTTGAAATTGTCACCGGCATCAAAATTCCCATTCCGAAAATTTTTCGCCTGTTTCGCGATTTTTTGCTGGACATTTGTGAATTTCACTGGAAATTCCCGAATTTTGTGGCGAAGCAAAACGGGACAAATTCACCCATCGCTAATGGCATTGCTTCTATTTTTAAATAAATAGCCTAAGCTTCCCTACAGGTTGGTATGCCAGGCAGTTTATATCTCTAGTTTCAATGATTTCAAAGAGATAAGCTTTGGATGTTTAGAAACCAATTAATAAAGGGCTACCTGTCTAGTGATGATCCAAATGAATTGGAGTCAATGAGCATTTTTTTTCCGCACCAAATTAACTGGATTCAGTGGGTGTTTTTTCCTATATAAACAAAGGTAATGGTGAACACGCTAGGCTAGAAAATCTAGTCCATATATTTTTTTTTACAAACTTATATTTAAGGTGTTAAAATAATCCCCCCCAATAATTACAGGATTCATATCATAGAATCAATCTCAAAAAGGCAGGAGGTACTGCCATTAAAAATTCTTTATCAAAGATGGATATGTAACAAACATTATTTATGTCAGTATGTCAGTACACAATGACAACCTTCATCAAGACCATAAAGATACTGTACATACCACCCAGCAATAAACAGCATACAAGGATGAATGTGAAAACTCTGCATGAAAGATTTACCCCAATGTTTTGAAGAACACCTTTGTCAAGGGAATTGTATGCAATGACATATATATTTTGTAAAGCAGTGATCCCCAACCAGTAGCTCATGTGCAACATGTTGCTCTTCAACCCCTTGGATGTTGCTCCCAGTGGCTTTAAAGCAAGGGCTTATTTTTGAATTCCAGGCTTGGACACAAGTTTTGGTTGCATAAAAACCAGCTGTACTGCCAAACAGAGCCTCAATGTCGGTAGCCAATCTACATAGGGGCTACTAAATGGCCAATCACAGCCTTTATTTGGCACAACAGGAACAGTTTTCATGCTAGTGTTGCTCCCCAACTCCTGTTACTTCTGAATGTTGCACGGGTTCTAAAGGTTGGTGATCCCTGTTGTAAAGTATGTTACCTATAACTCTTTGATAAAGAATGTTTAATTGTAGTACCACCTGCCTTTTTGTGCTTGATTAGTGTGCAAGATCATTCTATGTTGATCTGTGTTTTTCCTATGCCAAACATATTAAGGTCAATGGGCTTTTTTTCTCACACCAAAAGCGCTGAAGTCAGTGGGTGTAAAAGCAAACATTTTTGAATCTGTATCAGGTTAAAAGACTTGCTCATCCCTACCAACGAGGTTACAAGATATGCTCACCCCTACCAATGACTGTTTCAGGGACTGGCAGTAGAAGCTCAACGACAGATGGAGAGTCATAGTTGGCCAGCACTGGCAAAAGTCTTGGCCACCCTTTTAACCTTGGTTCTTTTTTCTGAATTAAGTCTGTATGTGTATGTACTACTGTACTTTGTTGCTGTTCTGGTTGCTAAGGTAGCCTGTTGAAAAAATGTGCCTAATTCTAATTGTTCTTGCTACAAGGGGATGCCTCTGCTAACAATCTTTCAGGATTGCACCTGTTTTTACTGGATTCCTCTGGTCTGGTTATACAGCAATAACATCTGCTTAAGCTTAAGCTTGAGTCCTCGAGTCATGAAGCAACCAAGCTCTGTTTGACAGATACAAGTAGTGTTAGAAATTCAGTTTAAAAGCAAGGGAAAGATATGCAACAGTAATATAATGTATTCACTTACTATTCCCACAATTACTAAAACAAAGTTTAACAAATGTTTATTGTATGACATCCTAATAAAGGTTTATAGAAGACCAATCAGCTCAGTATCAGCTGTAGAAGAAACACTTCCAGCCCATGTGATTTAGTGCTCCTCTGCTGCAGTCAATGTGACTCTCCAAAAAGATATCATTGCTACTGCAAATTGCACTTCTCTAATCCATAAAAGTGTTTTATTGTTTAATCCCTCCTCTTCCTACCCTAAGTAGAAAAATTTGTACTAAATAACAGTTTTCTAATGTTTTTATCCATTTGTTCCCATCTCTATGTGTGTCTTGGATCCAGTGATTTCTCATTCAAATCTAATTAGAATTGTGCAAATTCTACAGGACTTGTTGGTAAATCCATTCAGAAGAATATTCAGATTCATTAATATGTGTAATTGACTGTCCTGCCCCGTCTGCTGATGACCTGGGCCTTGAATTGCAAGGTTAGATAATGGTGTGCAAAAGCAAAATGACCAATTAATTGATCCATAGAGGAAGATTTTCTCATGTGTAGCCAGCTTTAGTTTAAATAGAAATAATGAGACCTCTGCCTTATTACTGTCGATATCACAGGCTTATAGATAAGGAGGTGATCATTACAGTATATAGAGAGATAACTGAGGAAGAGAATGTGAATAAATACATTTTCAATTCTGCCCCAGTTGTTCTAGTAGGTTGGGTCATGTGTAAAATGAAAGTCTTCTTCCATTCTACTGATATTCTAATCTCTTGAAAAATAAAAACAATAGGCATTGTGTTTACAACACAAATCTTATTTATTGGAATATTTTCAACAAAGAGGATTCATCATTAGTGATGGGCGAAAAATTGCGAAACGCATTAAAGTCAATGGGTGTCCAAATTATTTTGACATGCATCAATTTTGGTGCATGCAAAAATTTTAATACATGCGCCTATTTTGTCCAAATGCGTTAAATTAAATGGGCGTCAGAATAATTTTTATGCGCGCGACTATTCTGACTCGCGCTCAATTTTTTTTTCCGACGCAACTAATTTGCAATTTTATTTGCCGGTGGCGAAATGCAGAAATTTACGCAACTTTGCGCCTGCCGAATTTATTCGACCCATCGCTATTCGTCATAGATCTGGAAGAAACAGATCAATGTGTGTATTGCAAGTATTTTCAGGCTTTCCTGAAGCACAGAAGGTGCAATATGAAAAAGATTTAAAAAATCCATACTCATGTTGAAGAACAGTATATATATATATATATATATATATATATATATATATATATATATATATATATATATATATATATATATATATATATATATATATATATATATACATGGCGTCACAATCTTGAATTTGAATGTACAAGATTTATCAAATGTAGAAAACCTGATGACGAAGCTGTGTGACGGCGATACATGTGGAGTGCAAGATGCTTTCCTAACTTCTACTTCACCTCTAATTATGTATATCCCCTATTTCACTTGTGGCTTTGTGTATTTCATGGTCTTGTATTTACCAGAAAGTGTGTATTTGAAAATTGTTTAATAAGGGTTTGGGGTTAGGATATTAATCTCACACCGGGTGTTATGTTGGCTTTATTCAGGCATTTGTGTGGTGGGATGAAGTTTGAAAAAAGTTTTAAATGTTTTTTAAAAAAATATATTGTATATCCTAGCAATGGTTATTTTAAAAGATTGCCTTTTATCTAAACATGTAAAGTATGGTACCTTTTGAGTGATGTATATTTTGATTCTTTGTCCATGTGAACAACATGTTGGCTAAACTAATATTTAGTACACCTGATGAAGTGCTCATATTCTTGTGTTTTTGATGTGTGATTTGAGTGCATTTAAGTTTTTTATAAATTATTTTATGTGACTGCATTGTTGAAATTCAAGTTTTTTTTAAAAAAAAATTTTTTTTGATTCATATTCAAATTTGAATAAATCATCTTAAAGTTTTCCTGTATAAATTAAGGAATAGGACTAATGGGGAAAAAAAGTCATTAAAGCGATTATACATAGAATTTAATTCCCCCAAAATATTTTAGCAACCCAATTCGGCAGTGAATTTGAATGTTATAGCTTACACCTGTGCACATTGTATGTAATAAATCTTCTTATTGAAAAAAACATTATGGGGCCCATTTACTTTGCTCGAGTGAAGGAATAGAATAAAAAAAACGAATTCCGAATGTTTTTTTTGGCTACTTCGACCATCGAATTGGCTATTTCGACCTTCGACTACGACTTTGAATCGAACAATTCGAACTAAAAATTGTTCGAATATTCGACCATTCGATAATCGAAGTACTGTCTCTTTAAAAAAAACTTCTACCCCCTACTTCGCCACCTAAAACCTACCGAGGTGCAATGTTAGCCTATGGGGAAGGTCCCCATAGGCTTCCTAGCAATTTTTTGGTCGAAGAAAAATCGTTCGATCGATGGTTTAAAATCCTTCGAATTGAACGATTTTTCGTTTGATCGTTTGATCGAAATATTTGCAGTAAATCCTTCGACTTCGATATTCGAAGTCGAAGGATTTACATTCGGCAGTCGAATATCGAGGGTTAATTAACCCTCGATATTCGACCATATGTAAATCTGCCCCTATATGTGCACCACAAAACTACGCCACCTGCAAGCAAACCTAAAAGAAGTGCAATAAAACTTTGCAACGCAATAATAGTCTAATGAAGATTATTTTATTGCAAAATGCATTTTTTTTTGTTTTTATTTATGTGAATTTCACCCTCAACATATTCAAAGTTTGGCATATTTTTAGTACTAATATTTTTCAAGGAATAGCAATAAAAGGAAAGGAATGGTTTGTGTTTGCATTCTCTGCATGCAAGTCTATCAGCAGGAACATGTAAAGCTATTTTAAATTTATTTACGCTGTCACTCAGAACTTTTGGAGACAACTTTAGATTCATATAAGAGATGGCAGAATTTTGTACTGGATGCTTTCTTCATTCACATCATATTACAAAAATATTAAATGAACCTGTTGTTTTTCCCCACATCAGACTTGTTTTAGAAATAAGATATTTTTTTCATACTGCAGCTATAACGATCATTATATCTTGTGGCTTGTGTTAACTTGGATTTGTACATTTGCGGTAGTTGTCACACTCAAATTTATGTTTTTTGGGGGTTTTACAAAAAGCAAGTGCTACAAGGGCTGCAAAATTGAGCCCACACTGATTTTTTTCACAAAGGTTCTTGCATACACACACGCTCCTAACAACTTGTGGCTTTAATGAACCCACTAGTGATGGGTGAATTTATTCACCAGGCGCGAATTCACTGTGAATTTGCACGTTTTGCCACCGGCTAATAAATTTGTAAATTTGCTGCGTAAGTCGTCTGCAAAACTTAGTTTTTTTGACGTTGGCGACAGAATTGACGACGGCGATAATTCAGATGCCAGCGACAATTAACGGATGCCCATTGACTCTAATGGGCACTGGCGTCAACTTTGACGCTAGCACACATTTTGCCACCAGCGATTTGTCGCCGGTGTGAAAAACTGCGTTTCGCTAATTTTTCGGGACATATTCGCCCATCACTAGAACCCACCCAGTTTGCGTTAATGAGATGCTTTGTCAAAACTTGGATCTGGAGGTAATACAGGGTTCCTTTAGCAACTTGTTTACACTACTGACTTGCTACAAGTGATTGGACACTAATGCCATTATTGTCATCCACACCACTTGCAGATATGCATTTGTATTTCATGACATTTATTTCCCAGCAAATTTGTATGCAATAGAATTCTAATCAAACAATACGATGTAAATTGTGATAACAGTCTGTGTTGATCATCTCTCTGGTTGGGATGTCCCAGTGATCCAAATTTTGACCACTTTGAAGCTATTTCAAGAATAAATCAAATCCTATTAGCAGGCATATAATATCTGTTTCCCTAGATGTTAATGGCTTGTGATTGTGTACATGTTTTTAATCTAAGGATGTACCTGTATTTATGGGGTTGTTCACCTTTAAATTAACTTTCAGTATGATGTAGAGTGTGATATTCTGAGACAATTTGCAATTAGTGATGGGCGAATAAATTTGCCTGGCACGAATTCACCAGCGGTTTTCCGTGTTTCACCACTGGTAAATACATTTGTGAATCTCCCGCGAAAATTGTTTTCAACACTATTCAGACACCCATTGACTTTAACGCCAGCATCAGCTTGGACGCCAGCGTCAATTTCTGTTTTTTTGTGAAAATGTCAGATTTTCACGTTTTTACCGTGAAAATATCCGAATTTCACAATCTTTTCGAGAAACTTTTAGATTTCACGATTTTCCCGTGAATTTCGCAAATTTTGCGGGAAATTCACAATTTTTTTGGTGAACCAAAACGGGAGAAATTCGCCCATCGCTATTTGCAATAGGTTTTAACTTTTTATTATTTGTGCTTTTTGAGTTATTTAGCTTTTTATTCAGCAGCTCTCCAGTTATCTCCAATATCGAAGTCGAAGGATTTTAGCGCAAATAGTGCTATCGAACGGTCGAAGGATTATTCCTTCGATCGAACGATAAATTCGAAGGATTTTAATCCAACGATCGAAGGAATATCCTTCGATCAAAAAAATTTAGGAAAGCCTATGCGGACCTTCCCCATAGGCTAACATTGACTTCGGTAGCTTTTAGATGGCGAACTAGGGGGTCGAAGTTTTTTCTTAAAGAGACAGTACTTCGACTATCGAATGGTCGAATAGTCGAACGATTTTTAGTTCGAATAGTTCGATTCAAAGTCGTAGTCGAAGGTCGTAGTAGCCCATTCAATGGTCGAAGTAGCCCAAAAAACACTTCGAAATTCGAAGTTTTTTTACTTCGAATCCTTCACTCGAAATTAGTGAATCGGCCCCTAAATGTTAACTTAAAAGTGAACTACCCCTTTAATGTCTTTCATAACTGTCCATTTTTCTATTAAATGCTGAACAGAGTTGATTTTCAACTGAAAGAGCAAGTGAAAGTAATGGAGTTAGGGGGACAGTGTTGCATTATTAATTTATTAAGCAAGTCAGGGGATCACACAGCAACTTCTTTATTGAGTTCTCCAGCCTTTAAACCCTTTAAGAAAATTATTAGTTGCTGATCCATGTAATGAAGCTGCCCATCCATTTGGATTTCTACTTTTCTCTCTATACTCCAGAGTCTGCCTCTATGGCTTTTCTTTGACTGAACAACCAATTGCAAATAAGATATTTATGGAGGAACCCTTTTAATTTGTTAAAAGCTTCCTTAAAACAAAACCCTAAAAATTTTTTTAGTATTTTAAAGAACATTTAGGCTAATGCCAAAAATTGCTTAAAATCAGCTGCTGAAATACTCAGACCAAGAATCAGCTCCTATGCTGACATTGGCCTCCGGTCCTGCCTGCACCTGGAACAATGGTATCCGCCCGGGTGCAGACACACACAGTGGATTTCAGACTGAGAATTAAAACTCTTGCGTTTCTTCACCGAAATCAGTTGCATGTGCAGCAACTTTTCAATTAGTCTAAATTTTTATAGGTTTTTTCTTTTAATAATTTGTTTCCTTCTTCTGCCTCTTTCCAGCTTTTAAATGGGTGTCACTGATGCAAAAATCTCTGCGGCTACAACTTTAATGTCATTGTTTCTTCAAGGGTAAATTGGACCAGAGGAACCACATAATTGCTGAATTCCAAACTGGTGAACAAAAACCTTAACAATTCAATGGCCAAAAAAAAAATATAAAGACATATTATAAAATGTCACAAATATCACACAGCTAGATCATAATAAAGGTTCATTTAGAGGTGAACTATGCCTTTAAACTAAATTTCTATTGTTTTTTTGTATTAGTAGTTGTGATGATTGAATCTGTCCGGCTTTCCTTTGCTGAAAAAAAGTCAATCTCAATTTTTTCCTGAAACAGCGGCAACATTTATTTGCCTTAGGTAAGCAAAGATATTTACCAATGGAGAAATGCAAAATTCTTGCGCATCACTAATTCATAGTGACTCACAGGGGCATATTTGTTATATTATTATCGCCGGAAGCAATGTAAAATAATGGTGGCAAATCTGCCGTTTGTATGGTGTAAAATAAAACTCACCGTGATAAATTCACCATTTATTCTACACACCTTTTACACCGTTTTTTTGGCGAATTTCCCTTTACACAGCATAATAAATATTCCCCTTAATGTAATGTGAGCTATCTTTTCTAATAACTGATAGGGTAACTACTCATGAAGGTCTCATTTTGTAGAGTGTTTAGTTAAAGAGTTTAATTATGTTGTATACTAAATGTTCTCTTCAGTCAACAGTGCAGAGAGTGTGGCATAGTAGTTAGCATTATTGCCTTGCGGCACTGGGGACTTGGACTCAGTTGAGACAAGGGCACTATCTGCAAGTTTGTACAATCATTCTGTTGTTGAGTTGGTTTGTTATTGGTCTAATGCAGTACAAAACAAACTAGTACGTAAACTGACTAAATTCTTTAAAAAAAAAACACAGTGAAAAAGATGGCCGTTGACTACAATTCATTTTTGCAAAAAAGCACAGTGAAAAATCACCTATTGACTTCAAAGCAAAGCCCCCCAAAAAACAACCATTGATACCATACCATACACCCATTAACACATTTAGGAAATTTTTGCATTTTGCCAATTTTGCTGGCGGTTTCACACATTTTTCGCCAAAATGAAACGGCACAGTTTCACTCATCACTACTTATCAGTTAACTGGATTCATTTTATGGATGTGAAGGGGGGTTATTTATCAATGTCCCAATTTATCTCAATATTTTCTGAAAAAACTCCAACCAAATCCACACGGGTTTTTTGGGCTTATCTTTTAATACACTTTCCAAAAAATTTAGTTTGCGCAAAAAAATTAAAACAAATCGTGAAAAATCTGATTTCCAAGTTTTTTCCGGAATTTTCATCCGATTTTCACGATTTTTTCGGATTTTTCAGCTGTAAACTCAGCGCACATCAAAAAATTATTGGGACTTCTCCCGTTGATTTATATGCAACCTCGACAGGTCGGAGATGCCGGATTTTCTGATTCTGACTTTCCATCCTTGGTTCCGAAAAAATACGTGATTTTTTAATAGTCCGGTTTTATATAAAAAAAAAATCACGAATTTTTCGTGACTTTTGCATTCAGAGTTTAGTAAATAACCCCCTTAGAGATCCCGTGAGAATCATCACAAATGTTTTCCTTGCCTGGAGACACATGTTCATGGAAACAAACCCCCTAAAAAGTGATTTCATCTGGAAACAAGAATGTTACGTCTATCATGCAGGGTATATGTACATCAATCAATTAAAACTAAAACAATTGTTTTACCATATTCTACAAGGGACTTTTGGGTGCTCTGTGTGGCCCAGGCCTAAATAAATTTGTTGAAGGACAGCTTATAAAATTATTCCATTAGACTTCAAAGGCTTCCCTGCACCTTACTTTGTCTCTTTAATTATGAATCAAAATGTTACTAGTTGTCTCCTCTATTCCCTCGAGCCAACATCATTTCCCACTACCCATATCTACTGTCATCTCTTGTCTTCAGCCATTCTCTCTTGCTGTTCCTTATCTCTGGAATTCATCCCTAAACTTCTCCTTAAGGGTATCTTTGACAAAATAATGGCATTCAGTATGTTACCTCTTGGAGCACAACACAGAATTTGATTCATTCTTGCCACTTATATTCCAGTGTCCCAAACATTATGTATAGAAACACTTAATTCCCTCCTATTTGTAACAATATTTTAATATTGTTACAATGTTGATATCAGGCCTACTAAAGGCCAATTTCTTCCTATTTGTGTCTGTAAGTTGTCCACCCATTTAGATTGTAAGATGTATAGAGCAGGGCCTTTTTTCCTCCTGTGTCTCTTAACAAAAAAATGTGTATAACATACATAGGTATGGGATCTGTTATCCGAAACCCTTTATCTAGAAAGCTCCGAATTAAGGAATGGCTGTCTCCCATAGAATCCATTGTATCCAAATAATGCAATTTTTTAAAAATGATTTCCTTTTTCTCTGTACCTTATATTTGATCCAAACTAAGATATAATTAATCCTTATTGGAAGCAAAACCAGCCTATGGAGTTTATTTAATGTTTAAAGGATTTTCTAGTAGACTTAAGGTATTAAGATCCAAATTACGGAAAGATCTGTTATCCAGAAGACCCCATGTCCCAAGCATTCTGGATAACAGGTCCAATATCTGTGTCCCTATATAAAAGCCAAACATACAAGAATTAAAATAGGAGAGATTCAAAAGTTTACAGCAAAAACTTTTCTTTTTTTCTTTTAGAAGGAGCAATTTTATGGGGACTGGGATGACTTCCGTAACACAAAAATGTTCAACACTGCGAGACAGCTATAGCAGAAGTATTTCTGTACAAGTACAACCGGTTTTTGATACTTCCATATTTAGATCAGACTTAGAAATGTTCTTTAATTCCCCTTAAAATGCAAGTCGTCTTGAAAAATACACCTACTTTAAGTCCATATGGAACTGTTCATCTGCCAGTGTGGAAATTGGTACTATATTTTTGTAGAATGGATTAGGCTTTCTGTATATCTACAAATACCATGCTCTTCCTGGTGAAATTACTAGCTCAAATATAATACATCATTCGATTTCTTTCTTTCTTTAACTTTCCCGTGTAATGCCATCATTTTCTGCACTTTGGAATAATGGCTGTTTATTGTTGATAACTACAGTTGAATCCCAGATTTCTGCTCTACCTGGGATGGATGAATCTATTTTTTTTCCAAGCAGCATAGTTCTAACAATTGTAAGCCACTGCAATTTGAAAATCACATTTATTATGCTTTCTTTATCAAGCCTATCCAGAAGTTTCCGCATTTAATGTATTTTCTCAAGAAAAAAAATGTCCGTTTTTTTTTTTCTTAAGGTAAATTCTGAAAGTGAAGGAAGCAAACCGTCTTGCGTTCATTAGAAAAAAAAAGTGTAAATCTATAATAAAAACTGATTTAAGCAAAAAATAGAAGGTAAAAAGATAAGATGCAGGATGTTGGGGAGAACAAGATAAAGAACAATTTTATTCATCTCTGTCCAAGATCTCTTTTATCCTCTGTTTGGCAGGTGGGTTTTAGATGATATGACACTCACTTTTACAGCGTACGGCTACATCCAAGACAGGAACTCTCAATGTAAGAAGAAATCATATTATCTTAGTAGCTGTGCTGTATCATCACATTACAGAAAACAAAAATAGCAAATAATAACAGGAAAGCCATTGCTTACATAAATAAAAAAGGTACAGTAGACTCTTGTGTGTCTGGGTGAATGTGTGTCAGTGACAACTTAAGATAAAAAGACATGTTTCTCCTCTATAATGTGAGATTTTTGAGGGTTATAGATTATGTGTTTTTTTTTACAGATGCACTCAGCCTTCTGTGTATCTACATAATGTTCAATGGCACTTCAGACAAGGAGGAGGTATCTCAGCAGATTTACAGCAGGGGCTGTATTTTCATAGACAAACGTAGATATAGACTTGGGCTCTGACTGGTCCTCCTTACCTAAGATTATCCATTCCTTTCTTACCCCATTTCTGTATTCTATGCCCTTATATACCCCACATTTTCCAGGCTCCAATTGGTCCTCCTTAACTGAGATTATCCCATCCATGTCGTATTCCATTTCCTTCTACTATGCCCTTATCTACCCCACATTTTCCAGGCTCTGATTGGTCCTCCATAACTGGGATTATCACATTCCTTTTCTACCCCATTTACTTTTACTATGCCTCTTATCTACCGAACATGAGCTCTAACTGGTTCTCCTTACATGAGATTATCACAGAGAGTATCACAGCCCTGTATTACCCCATGTCCTTCTACTATGCCCTTATCTACTCCACATTTTTCAGCCGTACATACAAGAATGAGAATAGGGGAGCAAAACTACCCAGAGTCCTTTTATGCAAACTGTGATGACTTAAATAACAAAAATAATGTTGAACACTTTGAGACAGCTAAAGCAGAAGTATTTCTGTATTTAAATACAACTGTTTTTTCATACTTAGGATCAAACTTAGAAATGTTTTTTAACTTCCCTTTAAAATGCAAGTTGTCTTGAAAAAGACTCTTACAGTTCCTCATACTATGCCCATATCTACCCCACATTTTTTCAGGCTTTGACTGGTTGTCCTTACCTGGCATTATCCCATCCCCCTCTTAACCCATTTGCTTCCACTATACCCTTACCTACCCCACAGTATCCAGGCTCCGACAAGTCCTCCTAACCTGAGATTATCCCATCCCTCTCTTAATTCATTTCCTTATACTATGCCCTTATCTACCCCACATTTTATAGGCTCCAACTGGTGCTCCTTACCTGAGATTATCCCATACCCTCTTACCCCATTTCTTTCTACTATGCCCTTATGTGCCAAACATTTTTCAGGCTCTGACAGGTCCTCCTTACCTGAGATTATCCTAAACCCTCTTACCCAATTTCCTTCTACTATGTCCTTATCTACCAAACATTGGGTGGGTTCCAACAACTATATATCTGGGAGTGTTTATGTATCCCCTACATCTATGTGGATTTTCTATGGGTTTACTGATGTTCTTCCAACCAACACATATTTTATAGCAACAAGAAATAGTACAACAAAAAGGATTTCCATTCCAAGTGGTTGTATGCTGTAGAACGTTACTCCTTTTTTATGTACAACAAAAGGAAGTGATGTCTTGCTGATACAAAGTTGTTTAATAACTCACTTGGCATGAAGTGACATTGATGAGTATTAAACTAGGCATGCACATTGAATCTGCGGAGCTAGGGTCCAGACATATTGGTTTCAAGAACATAACTGCAAAGTTAAAATGTAACCTAAGTTGCCTAATGCTGATATTCTTGATAAGAAAAACAAGTGAAGTGGTACCACTCCCTTTAGTTGTCCCTTAAGTATAGTTTCCCTTTAATTTTAATACCTTGTCATATCAGTCTCTGGATTTATCATCACGGCATGGAATGTCTAAGCATCATAGTACCCAAGCAATCCAATCAGTCCTTCCATGTAGCAGAAGTTTTATTGGATAATGGCTTGCATGCTATCCTGTTGTGATTTATGTATGACACTTAATACTTAATGTTATCACTAGGCAGAAGCAAGGCCTATATTAGTCTGTTCCATCCTTTCATTCCATTCAGGTTTTTGCATTAATACAATTTCCCTGCTTCATCTGTTGTTATAAAGGAACTTGATCAAAGTATCATATTCCTGATTCCGGTCATTCTTATTTTATGTAATGTCTTTTATTTATAGGGAATATTTGAATGAAAGTATTATACAAAAAAAAAGTGGTTCCATCTCATATCTTTCCCATATATGGTATACTTCCTCCTCACATTTATCCTACTTGACAGGGAGTTAGGATGCCCCTCCTCCCTAGTTGCATAACTATAGAGGAAGCAGACCGCATGGTGTAACTGGAAATGATCCCCCACCCTTCCCAGTCACTGTCCTAGCTGCACGCTGTGAGGGAGGACTTAGGCATCCTAGAGTTGCCAGCAGGAAGTGTGGGCAGGAGATGGTGAGCGGGCAGGCAGGAAGTGGGAAGTGGGCAGGTAGAGGGCTTGGTAGGCATGGCTGTGTACCTGGCCCCTACGAAGATTTGTTTGTGGGGGGTGCAGTCCATACTAGTTACTCTTCTGTTCCTCACATTTTTTCTATAACTTTTGTTATTACATTTTTGTTTTGTGTAGGCACAGAGAGATGATTCCTAGGTAATGGAGAATAACTTACCTGATGCCCCAAAACCCACAATTGTTGCCTTTTGGGAAGATATACATGTGTGGGAATATGTGTGTTTCTAGCCCTGAGATGTGTCAAGATACACACTATTTAAACTGATGCTTATTGGGAAGAAATTCAGGTATGGGCATAAGCATGGTTGAAGTTTGTGTGCTAAGTTAGCTCCCTGCTCCTGCGAGTCTACTAGTCGAGGGAAGAATATTACTTATCTGAGAGGAGTATTGGATGGTGTAAAAATTAAGTGCACCGTATAGGCACGAAACATTATAAGGTTGTTATAAATTTGCACAATATGAGGGGGTGTTGGAGCTTCTTTTAATAAAAACTGAATAGTAGCATATAATTGACTGTGGTCTAGTTTTTGTGTCAACCTATCATCTTACATTGGTATGGTGTAAATAATGCCTAAAATTGGATTTATTAATGCTCAGTCAGACTGTTAATTATGGGCCTTATCTGGAAGCAATCAGTTCTCTAACTGGAATTTGCAAACCTGCTTTCTGGTAAGGTGCTTTTAGTTTCTTTTTATATTTCGGTAAAATTTCTGAGGTTTGATTTCTGATGTGCATACTAAGGTCAATAAAGGAGGTGTAAGTTAAACTTATTGGAATTAGGAGTGCAAAAGCAGTATCCCACCTTCTTCCTTCCGATCATAATGCTGAGCTAAACATGCACCTTTCCTGTTGTGTGGTGCTATTCCCTCATATATATTTCTTCTTGTTAGAGATTTCTTTACAGTCTAGTTCAATCTTCAGATTTTCTGTTTTTCTCTTTAGAAGACACAGTAGTGATATTTACTTGCAGACTGTGAGCCAAAAAGTTTGACTTGTATTTGTGAATGTTACATGAGAATTGGATATAAACATACTTGTATTTTACATTTTATATTTTCTTTATATAGCTACGTCTTTCTTGTGAAATGTTCCGAAGGCCCTTTCTCAAGATTTGGGAAGCTTGATATTGATCTGTGTCAAAAATAATTTTGAAATATATTTTGGCTGAGTTCGTTTTGATGAGCTTAGCAGACAGATGTGTCAGTATCATGAGCCAACTTGTGTTTTCTGTATGGCTTGACACATTGTCTTGCTTCACATCAATGGAATACGCCAGAGCTATTTTCTTTCAAAAAGTCAAAATATCCCCTTACTGTAGCCTGTCTGGCTTTATCAGGGGCATAACTGATCTTATGTTTAAAGGAGCACACATAGTCTCATACCCTTAGATTACTACTATTACTGCCAAGATTATATATTTGTGAAGATGTAAGGACAAAGGATGAACGTGACACTGAAGAACAGGAAAAAAGGTCTCCAAAGGGCAAAAAAGGATCATGATCAAGATTCAGGCACAGGGCAGAGCAAGTAACAATCAAATGATCAAGTATGGACCATAAGTTAGTAGCCTCTCCAAACCAACACAAATGTATTTCCTACAGCACAAAGGATAGAGGTATGATACACGGAACCAGCATTTTATTCATCAGTTTATGTGCTTTGTGGTCATTGTGGATGAAATCGGCACTGTAGTCTTTCTGCCTTTCTGGCTTTATAAATAAATGAAACTGGCACTGAAGTTATCCTTCCATGTATTCTGGGGCATTATACCTAGACATGGCCCTCAGAAGCTATAAAGGGATCTTTGTAGAATTTCTTTTTAATTCTCAATATACAAATATCTCCCTCAGCCTATAACTGTAAATATCTCAGTAAAGGCCACTCTGTCTGTAGGAGGAGTCCAGTTATTCAACAGGGGCTGTGCACTATGTGACCACATGACAGCCACTATACCAAATGTCTCCAGAGTAACAGTATGATAAGGAGCAAGATAATTGTGAACACTAAGGGGGTAATTTATCTCAATATTTTCTGAAAAAAACTCAGACCAAATCCGCACGTGTTTTTTGGGCTTATTTATTAACATTTTCCCGAAAATTTTGTTTGCGGGAAAAAATCTGAGAAAATCTTGAAAAATCCAATTTTCACCTTTTTTTCGGATTTTCCGTCAGATTTTCACCTTTTTTTCGGATTTTTCAACCGAAAACTCAGAATTTTGCCTGAAAACTTCGGGGTATTACCAAATCAAAAAATCATTGGGACTTCTCCCATTGACATTATGGGGCAGATTCACTAAGGGTCGAATTTCGAAGTAAAAAATACTTTGAAATTCGAAGTATTTTTCATTCGAATCCTTCACTCGAGCTTAGTGAATGGGCCCCTATATGAAGCCTCGACAGGTCTGAGAGGCCAGATTTTCTGATTCTGACTTTTCCATCCTCTGGGTTTAATAAATTCTGAAAAATTCATGATTTTTTAAAAGTCTGATTTTATATTAAAAAAAATCAAGGCTTTTTCAGAGCATTCAGAGTTTAGTAAATAACCCCCTAAAAGTATCAGGAGATGGAGCCAGTGGTTAAAAAGAACTAAATAATTTAAATAGAAGTGACAGACACTCAATCAGCAGTAGTCCCTCCTAGTTTGACATTCAGGCTTGTTGGCTATTTGGTTTTCCATGAAGTATATTTTTAGTTGAATGCAATGGATAGTATTGTCAGTCTGGTTAGTTTTGTAAAATGATTATGTAACTATATTCAATATTAAGAGATTTAATAATTACGTTGTACACCCTAAAGACAGAACCACATCGCCTAAAGCATATGTCTGCTATAAAAAAATACATTTTTTATCACTATGTAGATCTGAATACCATCTAATTAGGACAGCCAAAAGTCTACGACAAATCCTAATTACTTCTAGCAGTTGCCCATTGATGCTATTCTAAGAATGCTAATCCTTACAGTTAAGGTATAGCTTCTCAATTCCCTGATTGTCCCATTAACCTTGGCTTCTAATGTCTATACAATTTCTATACAATTTTTACATCTCTTTTTTTTTGTTAGTAGCAGTGTTATTGAGGTTGACAGATGACATACCGGTATGTCCTTCAAGTTCAACCTCTGACTAATGTATTTATTATTTTATCTAGTGTTTATACTTATTTATTTTTTAAAGGGAAGCTTTATATTTATTTATGTTTTAAAGGGGGCTTGGAAAGAAAAGCTCCACTATAGGCATTTGTGCTGATGGTCACTACTTTCTAAAAATTGTTAATTTAAAATATAAGCTTGCTAAAGGTTTTTATGGAGTATTACTGGCTGTGACATTTAGCAATCTAGATATCATATAAAGCTTACCTCCATGCAAAAGCCTTTTCCTGCACTGGCATAGCTTTGTTATCAGCAAGATGTTTGCACCATAGCTCCTTCAGGCAATACATTTAAAATATAAACTCCCAAATTCTGTGTTTCTGCCTGACTATCAGGGTCTAAACTAACCTAATTTCACTATTTCCCAGATCTACTGCTTAAGAGCCAATTTTGTCTCTTTCTTTCTTTTTTGGCGTCCTATATCCAGATGGTCACAAAATCCTTCTGCCTTCAGATTAGGAACATTTCTCATGTTTGACCCTTTTTCATACAAGTACTCATTATATACCATATAGACATTTGTAACTTCCCCTTGTCTATACTGACTCCACTCCAATCCAATGAACACTGCTGCTCCTAGACTCATGCCCGGTGCATGGACTTGCTTCCTGTTATACACAGAATTCATTTCAAGTTTCTTGTATTCATTTAAAATGCACCCAGCAATGTCATACCACCAAACATTGGGGCTCATTTATTAAAGCAGCACAGCGCAAAATTGGACGCTAATGATTGTCTGCGCCATCACGAGTGCAATCACTAATATATCTGCGTGATATTGCGCATAACAGAATGGTTTTGAGATGGTTTTGTTTATGCGCCTTGCGCAAAAGATTGGGCATTTATGTTGCAAACTATGCCGTGGTTGTGAGGGGCGTGGCTACAATGCGCTTGCACTGCGGCCGTCGCAGATTTGCGTCTGTATATGTGCAAAACTGCACCCGGGCAACAGCACCACCATTTTTACGACTGCCTCTTTGTGGCGTAATAGTAACGCTCTTCAAAATGCACATTCCTGCTCAGCTGCACTGGTATATTCGCATTTTTGCGTTTCATGTTGCTTGAAAGAGAATTTTATATATGTGTGCAGAGCCACACTGCTAAACTGGGTTCTGGCAAATACAATGGGGCTGCTGTTGGTGGGGATGTTTGTTAACTCAAAGTTAACTTAAAGGTGAACAACCCCTGTAAAGTGCAGATTAACCACGCCTTCCACCCAACATGTTTATATTGACCAAGGTTCCTTTAAGAGTATCAGGTAGGCTAAACACCTTTGCAACCAAACAAATATTAGCGCAGAAACAAATGCAGATGCGTCAAAGCGAACGCAATATTCACAATATGTGACGCAACTAATTAAAGCAGCGCATTCATACATGAGCACAACTAATCCTTACCTTTGCGGTATCTTCCTGTGCATATTTTATAAGCATTGCGACAGCTGATACGCAGTTTCACACGTCGCACCTGTCGCACTGTTAAGGTATCGTGCACTACATTATTAAATACTTGCATGCGCTGGGCAAATGTCAGGCCACTGCACTCTTTTTAGCACTGCTCTGCATTAATAAATGAGCCCCATTATCCCTTCAATTGGCCAGTACAACCCCAGTCTACAAATAACCTCACATCCCTATGGTTCATTTATGATGACAAAGTACAAAATAATTCTAACTCACACTCCAGAATCCAAGATTTGTGCTTGAATATGTTGACCCTCAGGTCTACAAGCACACTAGTCACCCTAAACTTGTGACTCGCCTCCTCTCCCTTTTGGAGTGTAAGCTTATCTCACAGTTTATCATGTGAAAACTCGATTGAATAATAATATAATAATACCATACTGCAAGGTCTATGGAGAAGGAACTACCTGTGCTGAAAACCTTGCATTTAATGAGTAGGGCTATATAAGAATAAGAATAAACATTATTCATCAAAATATCAGTTTAATTATGCACAATGTTTACCCTGCAGCCTTGATAGAGCGGTAGAATTAACAACGTCACAAACATGTAGCACAATGCTTATAATTTATTGCTTGCACAGTGGCTGGCATAGTGATGGGCAAATGTGTCCCTTTTCAATTTACCTTAAATTTTGTAAAACGCCCCAAAAAATTTTTTTGTGAAACGCATTGAAGTCAATGGGCGTCAAAATTATTTTGACGCACAGCAATTTATACACGAGCGAAAATCTTTACACTAGCGTCAATTTTTATATATGCGACTATTTTGTACAAATGCATTAAAGTCAATGGCCGTCCGAATAATGACGAGCAACAATTTTTTTTGTCGCAGTGAATTTTTCGCTGGTGAATTTTTCGCTGGTGAATTTTTGCCACAGTTTTGCAAAAACATTTGCGGGCAGCGACATACGAAAATTCACCGCAAATCCATGCCTGGCGAATAAATACGCCCGTCACTATTTACTGTATAAATTATTCTGCTTTATGATTAGAAATGTTTAACACTGTAATATGCAGATTGTCTGACACTCACATATGGCTATTCATAACAGCTCAGGATTGTTCCAATGAATCATTAAATCTGGCTAAACTATATTGCAGTCCTTCAATTGGGCCTAGAGCAGTGGATCCCTCATCCAAATCCCCCCACCCAAATTAAAGGCCAATTGAGATATGATTTGGGGTGAATTCCTAATTGGTCTTCTAGATACTTCTGAAATTATAGGTTGATGATAATTTAGGGTGAGATTTGAGGTGGACACTTATTTGTTGCCCCAGATATTCTGAGAGGTATGGCTGCATGAATGTACCATTGTTACTAACCAAGAGGAAACTGGGGAAAGGGCTAGGCAGAAAATGGGATTTGAGGTGAAAAAAAGGTAAAAAAGAGCCACGGTTCTAAGAGGAGGAGCTGGCCTATAGGTTAAGAGATCAGCCATAGATGTGGGACATCATGCTAGAGGTCCTAGTTGGATTCCCCGGTCATCCTGGACAAGTTACTTAAGGTGGCCATAGACGCAAAGATCCGCTCATTTGGCGACATCGACATGATTTGCCATTAACGAGCATGGCTATATCGGGGGGTAATCTGAACGTTCAGCCGTATAGCCGAACGATCCGATTACGATGCGCAATGGGCTCTGGCGGGATTGGACGGGTCAAAATCAAACCTGTCCGATCGACCAAACGACCGATCTCCGCTGGACAAAAAAATTACGGTACAATCCACACACTATCCGAAAATTGTACGAATCCTCGATTCGTACGATAGGATCTTTGCGTCTATGGCCACCTTTAGTCTCCAGGTGATCCAGCACCTATAATGGCTGCTGTAATTGCTGTAAAAGCACTTTGCGTTTCACAGGAGAAAATATCTATTCATATTCCCTTTCTAAGCATATTGCTACAAATTAAATTTCACCCGTCCAAAACTCAGTCAGGGGAATCTGTTTTTTCATGCAGAAGTAAATAGTTTCCACCATCACTTTGGCCTTACCTTGACATAGTATGGAGGCTTACAATTTCAAGATCGTGGTCATGCCACTGCAAGTCTCTGGTTTTCAAAATACAGAGAAAGAATTCCTGGTAAGACATAGATAGATTGATCAGTCCTCCTTTCTTTGGGTTGACAGAATAGATTTCACTGCTGAAATGTATCTCTGGCTCGAGCCAAATGATGCTTCCTAAGCAAAGTATTTTCCTTCTTCAAACAAAGTGGTAGGAACTTAGCTTCTATCTCACAAAGCAACACACACAGCTGTTCCTCTGGATAACTAAGGAAGGCCTTTCATTTAGCTTTTGTTGCTCTGGGATTTGACAAGTGTCTCCCAGTGAAATTTCCCTTATTATTTACATTCTGTACACTAGAAACTGCACACTTCCGTCAGGCTCTTTCATTTCCATTCACTTACATCCTCATCCACTCAAAAGCTTGTTGAACAGCTCTCCATGGGGAACACCGTGGCAAGTCATAGAGAATTCTAAATAATTTATATGTTTTTATCCACCCTGAACGATTTGCTTTGTCATGGTGGATTTAAAAGCCAGTTATAGAAAGCCTTTATTCTCACACTAGAAGATACAGTTTCTTATGTCATCACTATGGCACAACCAAAATAGTGTAAAAAGCTGAGCAATGGCGTCATATTGGGGTATTGCAGCCATGATAAAAATATAAAGTGAATTTTTAAGTTTTTTTAAAGTAATTTGTAGTCTACTCTTTAGTGTCCTGAAGCCGCACGTGTAAATCCTCTACTTTATTTCTATATCATCATCATTCTGTTTTCACATTTTTTGTTCCTGTTAAAAAAATAACTATACAAGATTATAAATAAAATAAATCTGTTTTCATTTGTAATTATATGTACCAATATTTAT
This sequence comes from Xenopus laevis, assembly GCF_017654675.1. Taxonomy (NCBI): domain Eukaryota; kingdom Metazoa; phylum Chordata; class Amphibia; order Anura; family Pipidae; genus Xenopus; species Xenopus laevis. The sequence continues at coordinate 32,720,728 of NC_054371.1, read as the reverse complement.
GTATGTTAAGAGGTTGCTTAGAATTACATTTTATTTAATTTGGAAAACAAAAGAACCCCAATCATATATTCACTGTATCAAAAAGAAACTGCCAGCTTTCCCCTATAAAGAACAGCGTATATACCCTCACTCAGCACACCAAATTTTCACCTGTGAGTAACTAATTCTCATCTTTTTTCCATAAAAAACACCAAACATACCTCTATCCCCACACAAAAATCTGCCAACATACCTTCATAGGCAGTTTTACAGCAATTTTCCAGCTTCTTGCATCAGGGAAACACCACAGAAAACTTTCACCTTTAAGTATTTCTACAGGAAACATCCTATATTGGTCTAGGAAAGTCAATGCATCTAGCCACTGAAACAATATGTAGGCTATTGTGATGCTATAATCTATAATTAGTATTGATCTCGGTATATATATGTGTGTATGGAGGGGTCAGTGTGAGTGTGTGTATGTATATGTACTGGGTTTCATTTGGAGGACTTGAACTTGGTGGACTTTGGTATTTTTCAACCCAAATTAACTATGTCTTAACTATTTAAAGGGATACTGTCAAAATGAATCAGTTAATGGTGCTGCTCCAGCAGAATTCTGCACTGAAATCCATTTTTCAAAAGAGCAAACAGATTTTTTTATATTTAATTTTGAAATCTGACATGGGCTAGACACATTGTCAGTTTCCCAGCTGCCTCCAGTCATGTAACTTGTGCCTGCACTTTAGGATGGAACTACTTTCTGGCAGGCTGTTATTTCTCCTACTTAAAGGGATCCTGTCATTGGAAAACAAGTTTTTTTCAAAACGCATCAGTTAATAGTGCTACTCCAGCAGAATTCTGCACTGAAATCCGTTTCTCAAAAGAGCAAACTTTCTTACATTCAAAAGAGCAATTTTCTTACATTCAATTTTGAAATCTGACATGGAGCTAGACATTTTGTCAATTTCCCAGCTGCCCCTGGTCATGTGACTTGTGCCTGCACTTTAGGAGAGAAATGCTTTCTGGCAGGCTGCTGTTTTTCCTTCTCAATGTAACTGAATGTGTCAGTGGGACATGGGTTTTTACTATTGAGTGTTGTTCTTAGATCTACCAGGCAGCTGTTATCAGAATTCTGTTAGCAGAATTCTGCTGAAGCAGCACTATTAACTAATTCATTTTGAAAAAAAATGTTTTTCCCATGACAATATCCCTTTAATGTAACTGAATCAGTCTCAGTGGGACTTGGCTTTTACTATTGTAAAATGTTGTTCTTATATCTACCAGGGAGTTGTTATCTTGTGTTAGGGAGTGACTATCTGGTTACCTTCCCATTGTTCTTTTGTTAGGCTGCTGGGGGGGGGAAGGGAGGGGTTATATCACTCCAACTTGCAGTACAGCAGTAAAGAGTGACTGACATTTATCAGAGCACAAGTCACATGACTGGGGCAACTGGGAAACTGTCAATATGTCTAGCCCCATGTCAGATTTCAAAATTGAATATAAAAGGCATCATAATATCACCTGGTAGGGCATCCACAGCCATTTGTACTTCTTCAAGTGGAAATTCTGTTTCTCAAGTCTAAAGTGGTGGCCTCTTTTTTTCTTCTTTGTTATTTCTATGTGAAGACCTAGGGTGAAATCCCTAGATAACAAGCATTTTATATAACAGGTCTCATACCTGTATAAGTAAATAAACAATCACTCTATATCCCAGCTGTTTACAGTAACAATTGCTGCTAATCTTCCTTGATAGCCATTCTAAATAACATCTAGTTTACTAACCACATGGTCTTCACTCCCAATATTTCTTTAAACTGGAAATTAGCAACATTTGGCTCATTATATTAAAAAAAAGGCTGAATTAATCAGTTCAAGTTGCTGACGAAGGTTTATGTGAAAATAAATATAACTATACCAGATATTCATTAGCTAATATATAGGTTTCTGTATGATATCCCAGTCTCCAGTTTGATTCACAGCTTCCTAAATTTGCATTTCGGTAGTGTCACTGCAAGAATCTTCACAGACAAGAGAGGCAACCAAGTTAATGACAAACCTCTAGCCAGCTGTTGTAGCATTCAGCTTCAGTACTTCAGTTAATTAATCAGCACCTTCCTGGAAACTCTAGGGGGGATGCTTGTTAGAGATTGGAAGCCAGCAAAAAAAAAATGCTTTTATTGAAATGACTCAAGAACACATTTTTAAAAAGGTTTATTTTTCAGTAATATAAAATGAACACACTTCCACGTTCTAAGGAACAGATATCTTTCTGTGCTAATGATCGGCCATCCCAGGCCTTGAATGAGTTAAATGGCTCTTCTGGCTTTTATTAGCTAAATAATGAGTGTGCTCCATAGCAATATGACAATAATGTATTGCTCTTACCTTCCGAAGGAACCCGATATACAAACAAGTGAAGAGCAGATTAAAGGATCTGTTTCTTACAGCCTGCAAGAAGAAAAAATGACATTGTTCATATCTCATAAATCCCAGGTTAGTTTTTTATGTGTCAATTCCACATAATGACTTCATGGAAGAGCAATGATAACAATAGTTTTCATGAATAAAACAATGGAACGATGTGTAACATAATGCAAATAACCGAGGGAATTAACATATGTTTTCATGGAAAATATGAAGCTAAGGAAGTTATTGAATAACATAAGGAATTGGTCAAAAATGAAGTGTGGCTGTGTCAGCCATGTTGTAACTTTTCTGGATACTAAGGGTGATAATCCTGTAGGCTTCTGTGGTACATTTTGGGTGCTTTGGAGAATTAAGGAATATTGTTAAATTGGGTTGAAAAAAAAGACCAAAGCCAATCATGTTCAATCCCTCCAAATAAAACCCAGCACACATACTGTACATACACACACTCACACCGATCCCTCCATACACTCACTGAAACTGTATACCAATATCTATATTAATTGTAGATTTATTATTAACCTTGGATATTATGCTTGTCCAATAAATCATCCAAGGCCCTCATTAATAGAATCACAACATCATCCGGCAGGGCATTCCACAGCCTCACTGTCCTCAAATTTGTTATGTAATATATGCTTTATTTTTATTATCTGATAGGGAGAGATCAGTGAGAAATAATGGCCTCTAGTATTAGGGGAAAATATTAATTTCTACTGTTTCTTGTTAGGCAGGTGAAACCTAAAAATTGTACAAAATTTCCTGTTAGAATGTTTATTCATTGTATCTGTGCAATATTCTTTGCGTATCCTTCCTTGTCCTTGCTTTGATTGATTGATTTGTGATTGTTTTTAAAAATCTATGGCTGTCCTTGGATTTTCCATTGTTCTTCACTCATTTCATTTCCAAGAGACAAACAGTTCCCTTCTTTTCAACGAATTTCAGGCAACTCTGATACCAAAGGGTTAGTGAATTTATTAGTGTCCCTCGAATGTCATGGTATTGCATACAAGCATACATTGTGGAGATTACAAACGTCTGGGACTTGATTGTGGGTCTCTTCCCAGGTCAGGTATATTACTAGATGGAGAAGTATTATTTAAGAAAAGTTCCGGAATTGAACTGTAGATAGCAATATCGTTGCCTTTGCCAGAGTCACCCAATATACCTTACAAATGATGTAGTGGCTCTGCAGCATGTAGTGTTGACATTAATATGATGATATTGCAACATGTAATGCCAATACTTATCAACAAGCTAATGCTGCTTTGCTGCAGCCTGAGGACAGAGTTGAGAAACTACTGATCTAAATTCAGATTTCATCAAGATAATAACCATAGTTCAGTTGTAATGATTTTTAAGTGCCGTCATTGCCTGCATGATTTGCGTGACTAGCTTAATGAATATCCCTACAATCAGGCAGATATGGATTGATATAGCAAAGGTCGTTAGAGGTCTGAGAGGATTTAGCCAGTCTCAAATACTCAGTGATATTTTCATTTAATACATTGACCATTTAGCTCTTTTCCTGCCCGGTTTGGCGCAAGCCAACTCATACACATACCCACTAGCTAAATCTAAGTTACCATTTGACTTCACAGTTTGCCTCATTTTTCCTATTTTCAATTGTACAGGTATGGGATCCATTATCCAGAAACCTGTTATCCAATAAGCTACGAATTACGGGAAGGCCATCTCCCATAGACTCTATTTTAATCAAATAACTCAAATCTTTAAAAATTATTTAATTTTTCTCTGTTATAATGAAACATTACCTTGTACTTGATCCCAACTAAGATACACTTAATCCTTATTGGATGCAAAATGATCCTATTGGGTTTATTTAATATTTAAAAAATTTAAATTTAAGTAGACTTAAAAGAGAAGTAAACCCCTTATTAAAAAAAAACCCTACCCCCTACCCTACATTGACCGCCATCCTTTCCCCCCCCCCACCCTAGCTGCTACCTCGGGCAAATGCCTCGGTGCACATTCGCGGCATCGAAGTTCACAGATGCCATCTTCATTGGGTCTTCTTCTGTTGCTTCGGCTATTTTCATGACTTTCGGCGCATGCGCAGTTGACAAATACCCGAAGACTGCTACAACTGCGCATGTGCTGATATTGAACTTACTTCCTGATGAAGACCGAAGAGAAGAAGATGGCTGGCGTGAACTCTGATGCCGTGAATCTGCACCGAGGGGTAAGTAAAACGTTAGGGGCATTTGCCTGGGGTAGCAGCTAGGCTGGGGGGGGGAGGAAGGGGGGTCTATGTAGGGTAGGGTTTTTTTAATAAGGGGTTTACTTCTCCTTAAGGTATGGAGATTTGTATTAAGTAGTAGGCTGGCACAAACCGGGCTTCACTCCAATACTTGATGCAGTTAAAAAGTAATTTATTTGACAAAAAATCTCAAAAGGTAGCCTTATATGTTTCCTACCTTGTGGGCACTTAGTCATAGGCTCGAAGGTATGAAATACGCAAGGCTACTTTTTTTTAGATTTTTTTTGTTAAATAAATTACTTTTTAACTGCATCAAGTATTGGAGTGAAGTCCGGTTTGTACTAGCCTACTATGAAATACAAGTGTGCCAATTGTCTCCCCAAACTGAAGGTCTGGGGCTTGAGCACCTGGATCCCCCATTAACACTGGTAATTTAACCCTGTTATCTACCTTGATTAATACTGCATACCTCCAGGTCTCGAGCAAACCCCAGGTCTCGAGCATTCTGGATAACAGGTCACATACATGTATAATGTCAATAGGCTATTTATAGCAACTTTATAACAACTTTGAAGATAAAATTTGTTCTAAAATGTCTGGTGCTTCTTTCGTCTTCTTTCATTTTCTATGTCTTCTTCTTTGAGAGATTGCTAGTATGGAAAAACATAATGTATGGTCATCTTTTTAGTCCACATCAGATTGACTAAAAAGTGTGTAAATATGTCCAAAAAAGTGAGTTGTCCTTATGGTAATTATTGGAGAGTGAACAATCATACCCCATGAACAAAAATGTCTGATGAATAAACACCCAACTCTTATTGTCTGCCAGGAAATCACCATATACATAGATATATATATACAGTTAATAACAGATGAGTCAAGTAGTATTTGCAGCCAAGATGATATTACCTGGCCTGGTTCTCTCATCACAGCACCCCCTCTATCTGCTCACTCCCACCCCGCCCTGGCTGCTTGATCTATTTATTTATAAATAACATTCATTTCTGTATGTTTGAAGTCACAGGAACTCACACTCGAGAAAAAATTACTAGGACTGGAAATAAACATTTATCTAAACCACTAAACCATAGGCACGGAGAGCTATTCTCTTTATTGTGTTGCTGGTTTGGCAATCAATATCCTTAGGGATGGACGTATGATATATCTTGGAGTTTGGGAAACTTGCTGTTACTGTTATTATGCACCTCAATTGATTACTAATAAGCTACTTAGTTTTGGGATTGCTCATATGGCCAGTATTTATTTTCCTTTAATAGATAAATAAGTTATGGTTAAATGTTAAGACGTGTTCATGTTGTCAGACTGTTCAGGCATGCATACAAAATGGCAATTATTAAAGTATATACAATATCTCCTTAATTCAAACCCATTCGCTGGCTCAGTTATATAACTACAGTATATGTATTTTCTGCATAGTATTTATTGTAAATAAATCAGAATGGAAAATCTGTCATAAGTGTCTAACGGGTACATGGGCCATAATTCAGCCAAACTGCACACAAAAAAGGTTCTGAATTTGGCTCAAACTATAATATTAGCTGAATATAAGCCTCATGTAGCGCATATAAGATAGATATACAGCACTACACATTGCACACGGCATTGTACACAGTCCCTGTCCAGTAGATCAAAGTTATAATGATTGTTTGTTGCCTGAGGCTCAGTTATAGTAAGAGACTTGCCAAGGGCCACAAGAAGGTGACAAGGCAATCTTGACCAGAAATCAAACGCAGTGCACTGGGAGTCATAACCTACTGTCTTTAACTGCTGAACCATTCACTGAATAATACATATATTTACTAGGGTGGATTTCTGGTTTTACTAGATATACCATAACTAGTGATGGGCGAATTTATTCTCCAGGCGCGAATTTGCGCGATTCGCCGCCAGCGAAAATTCACCGGAAAAATTCACCGGTGTTAAAAAAATTAGTCAAAAAACGGGCGCCGGCATCAAAAACTAGACGCCGGCGCCATTTCGCGAATTTTTCGCTGTTTTGCGAAATTCGCTAATTTTTCAGCGAAACGACGCAAATTCGCCCATCACTAACCATAACCTGGATGAATGAAAACCTTCATAGACAGGTATGGGACTTGTTATCCAGATTGCTTGGGACCTTGGGTTTTCCAGATAAAGGATTTTTCCATAATATGAATCACCATGCTTTGTAAATTAAAAAATCATTTAAACATTAAATAAACCCAAGATGAATCTTTTGCCTCCAATAACAATTAATTATATATTAGTTAGGATCAAGTACAATGCACTGTTTTATTATTACAGAGAAAAGGAGAATCATTTAAAAAAAAATTTAATTATTTGATTCAATTGAATCTATGGGAGACAGCCTTCCCGTAATTCATAGCTTTCTGGATAATGGGTTGTTTGTATCGGCCCATGGATGCATGCTGACAACAAACGGTTGGACTACTTTATAAGGTCTGGGGTAATGTATTTAATATGCTGTTATGATTTAAAGGTTATAATTGGTGTAAATCTTTGGGAAGGCAGAACCACAAAAATATTAATATTGCCTTGCTTTCAGTTAAAGACAAAGTTACTTGCGAATTTTACTGATTTTTAAATTTGGTGAGTGTGATGTTTAAGGTTTCTGATTTTGCACAATTAATTCTAATTACTAAACTAAACACACATTTATAGATCCTGCATTAACAAAGATAAATGAAATAGATCATCTGCAAAACCAGCATTTTTGATATTTGTATCCCCTATCACTATTCCATTTAACAAAGGGTTGTGAACTATTTGTAAACTCATGTGGTCATCATTAACGGGTGCTATTAATTTTTATTATGTCAAAGGGATTGCAATGTGAGAACATAGGGCCCTGTTGTCTACATGTCACACTACATGTGACTGAGTCTTTTTAAGAAAGGTCACCAAGCAAAGCATATTCTAATATCATCTTTTGCAACTATAGAAGGCTCTATTTCCATGATAATTAGCATAGTGGATCAAAAGTTGGTGAGGGTTAACCCTAGACTCACTGTTGGCTACAAAATGAATGGTCCATTTTGCATGAAGTAGGAGAGATGAATTCTACAGGTCCTCCACAGTTTCAAAATAACCTTCATTGGATGTTCAACTACAAATGGACTAAACTATATTTAGGTATTTGCCATAAATGGCTTACCACGTCCCACCATTTCATTTTTTTAATAGATTATTTTTAAAACGTTTCCATAAAAATTACAAATGTTAATGGGTTCTGTGAGTCCTGGTCCCACAACATCTGGATGGAATCAAGTACATCCCATAATAATGACATATTCACAATCCTTGTGAATATTTATTTGGAGATGTTTTGGGGACAATCCCCTTCCATAAGTGCACTTGAAGGGGGTTGTCCTTGAAATATTTGTTAAGATCTTCAGATAAATATTCATCTGTAATCTGTCGTAGGATATTAGTAAATACTGTATAGCCTACAGCAGGGGTCCCCAACCTTTTTTTACCCGTGAGCCACATTCAAATGTAAAAAGAGATGGAGAGCAACAAAAGCATAAAATAGTCCCTTGGGGTGCCAAATAAGGGCTGTGATTGGCCATTTGGTTGCCCCTATGTGGACTGGAAGCCTACAAGAGGCTCTACTTGGTACTATACTTAATTTTTATGCAATTAAAACTTGCTTCCAAGCCTGGAATTCAAAAATAAGCATCTGCTCTGAGGACACAGAGAGCAACATTCAAGGGGTTGGAGAGCAACATGTTGCTCGCGAGCTACTGGTTGGGGATCACTGGCCTACAGGGTCCCAAAGAACCTGTAGGACTAGACCTGGTAGGCAGTTTCTACTTTCATTTAGGATTCAGAAACCTTGGAACCATGGTGGTCTGTCATCATTAAGTGGTAAAACATTGATTGTAGGAAACCTCTTGCTTTCATGTATTATATTGTCAGGGGCAGACAATTGTTAATATTGCAAAAAGTGCTGGTAACTCCATCTCGCTGAAATGACGTGGCAGAATATTTCCTTTTCATATGAAAGCTATATCCTTACCTAGTCAATATATGAATAAATATTGCATGAGCACTTACATGCAACAGCCTATTAATAATACATTTCTGAACATAGAAAGCTGTTTTCTGACAATCGAGATATTATGATTTCTTTCCTATTACTTTAAAGTCAATGGCTAAAATGCACTTTTTCAGCTATGGTTATCGTAAGAGTCATTTCCCAGCTGATTCCAAAGGAGTCTTGAGTTTCTCCGCAGAGCAGTTATTATCTCTTTTCCTATATTCCTTGCTAATAGTCTCTGGATTGCTCTTATTTTTGTGCAGGTATCAAATTGCATTGCAAATGATAAGGCTTACTAAATGAAGCTGTATATGCAGTATAAATTCTATATGGCTGGGGATTGGTCCTCAGCAATGAAGTTCCATGGATCAGCCAGCCTTGACTACACAGTTACATTTTTAATACCACTTCAATGACGGATGGTTGATTGTGATAGTCAATATATTGTTTTATTCTCCTTTATTATCATATAAATCTTTAATATGACTGGAGTGTAAGCTAGATTCCCTATGCTCGGGCAGTCAGTTCAATTTTGTATACATATATTATTTCAAAGTAACATCAGCAACACTTGTTAAAAATGTTGGCAGCACTTGCGCCTTTGCATTCTCTCTGTTATAGTGTCCCAGGGACCTCCTCATTAAATCCCTACAATGACAGCTGTATGTAGCAAAGCACCTCTCCTACTTTTGAGGATCACTGCACCTTATTTTTTTTAAATGAAAGCAATATCAAAAAAAAAAATGCAAAACAAAAGCATAAATTTAACCTGAAATACTCTTTTTCGATTTTGTGCAGTCCAAAAAATCTTTTCAGGAAGTCTCTTTGTCAGGCTCTTTGTCTAAACAAATCCCCATTGTGTTCATGATCATAAACGACCTAAAAAAATGATATTATTTTCAAATAAAAATATCATGCTTTAAGAAAAGTTATTATATAATATATAGGGGACATTCATTTCAAGGAAAACTATGAGGCTCATTTACAAAATGCTAGGAAGGGCTAGTATGTAGAAGTCTTCTTTTCTTGTTATCCTAAGGGTCAACATTTTATACTAAACACTTACAGGATGAAGAGCATGGCTTCTAATGGTACAAGGAATCAAGCATTTAGTACAGAACTCCAGATAAATACTTTTGGGGTCATTTAGATATCCATTGGGTACAAGTGCAAGAGCATTACTGAAAGCAAAAGCATGCCTACTTGTGTTCATCTACAAGCACTTGTGCTACGTGGAAAGCTGCTGAACTTTGCTCCTTATGGATTGAAAATCCATAAGCCAGGCGACTTTAAGGTGTCATTAAAGACAGAGTCTGGTTGTGGCCTGAGCCTCCTACCACTTCCTAACTTGCACATTTGAATGACACGCAAGTAAGGGGATAGGTATGATGTGGAAGGGGGTAGCCTACGTGCCTCCCCCACATGTCCCTCTTGGAAAGCGGTCTGATTAATGCAGGCAGTCATCTATTTAAGGGGCTAGCCGCAGGTCTCTCTCCTCTGAAACAGAGCAAAGAAGCTTGCAGCCATTCAGCAAAAAAAAAATGGCAGTTTACAGCATTTTGTACTTTGCAAACTGTGTTAGTCAATGTAAGTGACCCCTTTGTGTCTGAAGGTGCTCCTTGCTGCATAAGTAATGAGGTTGCTTGGGGCATGCAGATGGCCTCCCATAGATCTCCTATATGCTTGCCGCAAGTTGCAGGAGTCAGTACAGGATTTGCTGTTATTCAAACAAATATATTAGCATTAGCATCATATTATTATTAATATTATTTATAGTGTGAAGGCTTCAATGCCAGGCTGATTAGCATGTAAGTAGTTTAGTATATGATGGAAACCTTTAAGGAAGCCTTACATGATTGAAGCTGGGTTAAAGGATCAGTTGGTTGATGGGCCAAAGTTTTAGAGCCTATCCAGTATGGCCAAATATCCAAGACACATTTATGAGTGTGGAAAACAGAGAGAGATGTCTAACTTGTCACTTGCACCGTGAAATTGTAATGTCTCATATATGTTCCAATGTAGGGGATCTTAGGTGTCATTTACTATGACAATAGAAGCTGGTGCTAGAGCACGAAGGGGCAGAAACTCTTGTGTTAATGGCTGCTTAAACTTTCCATGACTAGTCAGAACTATAGTAAGGTTCTCTCCTCTTTGGTCATAGGTTAAAAGAATGAATGTTTGGGGCAATATTATATGCAACTAAACATTACATTTGTACTAATATCTTTTGTGGCAGTCGGTGAGAGTAGTAGTTTGGCAGAAATTTTGGCAGTTTTGGCATTCAGCGGTTTCAGCATCTGGCATATTTGCATATGAGAATATCACTGGCTTGACCCTATTTTATCTCCACAAAACTAAACTGTTGAATGTTGGTTTAAAGAAATTGTGACTTTGCTCTCATACATTCTGTAAACATTCCTTAAAAAAAATCTACTGAACCATACATTATAGAGACTGAAATACTGTATAATAAACTTCTCACTAGCAAATTGCTAATGAAAACAAAATACAACAAATGATTAAGGTAATTATAATGATCTATCAAAAAAGCTAAGGATTTTGTAATACTGTAAATGTTGTACAGTATTCTGAACTGATTTTAATATGCCTGGGACAGTTGCAGTGGTGCAGCCTATAAATGCATACTGTGCAACTCTCGCTGTGTACCGTCTATACTGCTGAATGGTCAAAAATACAGCACAGAAAATCACTATGGCTCTGCTACCTAAGCAAGAAACTTCCCACACAAAAATTGTTTTGAAATGACCCATAATCTGTGTCGGTATATAATTTCACTGCTTAAATTATATTAACTTCTTTTGTAGAGTAACCCTATCATCAGTTGCATCAGGCTGGTGGTTTGTTCAGAGCCTATCATATAGGCACCAATGCTTAGGGAACCAGCTTTGGGGGGAGGGGCATTGGTACCTATATGGTGGATATTAAAAAAAATTGCTTAAACATCCAGTCACTGTTGCTCCTTTGATCAGTGCATGTGCAGAAAAGCTGGACCGCCTGTGTGCCGGCCAATAGCAGGAGCCAGGCTGAGGTCCAGTGTCTTACAACCTAGAGCCCTCAGACTTATCTCAGAATCAGCCAATGTATAATGTGTCAAGGAATGTCCTTCTGATGAAGGCATATTGGCAGATATAGTAAATAAAAAACTTGCAAGAAGTTTGGGGTGCTCTTTTAGCAAATAAATGATGAGGCTACTTAACAGGATGGACATGCTAAACTCGCCTTGGGTGAATTGATCCTACAGAAGAAGGAAATGTTATTTTGACATCACGGGATTCATTCAGTGGGAAAGCTGGACCAATTTGTTCATTTAAATTTCAACAAGCCAAGTGGTGGGCTCCATCGTTATATCTGGGGATGCTTCTTTTCAGGTGAGTAAACCTGTTGTGCTTTTTATTGTTGCTAATTTGACTTTCAGAAAAGTTAGTTTTGTTAGGGTTCTTGAAAAATGATTCTTGGGGTATCAAGTGAATGTTTTAATAATAGGGGAAATTAGGAAACACTGGCCAGTGTTTCCTAATTTCTACGTTCATATTGGGGGTGGCCGTACCCTCCTACATTCTGCACCAGACTAATCAACAGAGGATAGGCAAGGGTGCGCTTCTCCACTAACTTCCATTTAATAATAGGGGAGACAGGAAACGTTCTCTTGGAAATGTATTTGAGAGCAAGAGATAATAAGGTAACAAACCCTAGAGTTATTGTTAAACATTGGTCTTTGAATAAATGTTGAAGCACGGGGAGTACTGGCAACTAGAGAAGTGAACCCATTTTTTGGATTTGTGTTTCTTAATTAAAGTAGCTACCTGTAGATAGATAAATATGTTCAACACTTGGATGCACCAAGTGCTTTTTTTATTGAAATATTTGGGCACAGTTTTTGTAAAATATTTTAAAAATTAGTAAAGCAAGATTTTCCCAATCCGAGCCCATCCGGCATGATTTTTTTGGTGCAGCTAAGGACTAAAGTAGTAATTCTCTTCTTTACTGGGGCAGTGATCATATGAATGATGATGGTAACACAACGTATCCCAATTGGCTAGTGAGTATCCATTCAGAAGTACTGCATGGAGTGTTTCCTGGTTAATATATTTAGGAGGGGAGAAAATTTAAGACACTTTCATTGTATGACCCCACCCTTAGACTCTTCTAATTACTAATAAATCAGACTATGTATATCATTTGAGCAAACCCACTGTATTGCAAAATATGTCCATGCTTTTTACAACAGACGTACTTACATGATGGCATTTAACAGTAGGTGAATAAATCATGATGGGAATGCCTAACTGAAATCTAATGTTATGTTTAAGTGAAAGTTATCACTATCTACCACCAATACCAGCCGGCTTGTAACATTGATTTGCTCATAGCTCATCATTTGAAGAACTTCATTCATTTGCCCATAGCTCTGTCCATTGTCTCTAAATAACAAAGTGTGTTCATTGTTAAAAACCCTTTAGTAGATTTCTCTCTTGGTCTAATGGAAAAGCAAATCATTGAGGTGTCCGTTTAATCATGGCAGCAGAAAAGACTGTAATAAATATAGATTCCAATAAATAGCAGATTATTTATCTCTGGGTACATCCGTTATTGTTTTACGTTAACTGGACAACTTAACAAATTTATAATGAAGGTTTAGTTATTCAAGTTGTAATATCTTATCTTATGCCAGTAAGAATTAGGTTGTACATCTGTCTGTGAAAGTATTAAAGGCATTACTACATGACGAAACTGCAATTACATTAGAGAGCATTCAATGTATTCATTTTTCTGAATTATACATTTCTTATTCTTTAATTTAAAAGGGTAAACATTGTGTTGTAACATTTTCTCACCAATCTCACCAAATTGGTGGGACACCAATCTGTAGATATAACCCCCATATTCCAGAAGTCTTGCTGACTGATGGTGGAAAGAGTAGCTGCATTGAAAATAGTTTTATGTAACTGAAGCTATAAATTAGAGCAGTTCCCAAGACAGAAGGCAGACGAAAATCTACCAGCATGTCAATAATGCAAAGTCTTATGAGTCAATTGAGTAAGCACAATTGCATTAACTCATGGGACAAATGAGAAAGCGCAAGAACAAAAACAAATACAATTTTGTAGAAATGTCATGTACTGTATGCTTGATAGAACCACTGCAGTATGTGTGAACAGTAAGTCAAAAATCAAGAAGGATCTGGGTTCAATTGACTCTGCTTTAGCACTTATACACATAGGGGGCAGATATATCAAATGTTGAACTTTGAATTTATGTGAATTTTTTTTTTACTCAAATTCGAATGTACTCAAAACTCGAATGTTGTCTTATTTAAGAAACAACTTGAACGTCTAAAATTCGAACTAATGTTACTGACCCGAAAACTTGAATAGAATTCAAATCGAATTCAAATCGAATTCAAATGAAACTCTATTTGAGTTTTTCTCAGAAAAAAAACTTGATTTAATGAGGGACTTAAACATGCATAGAGAAGAGAGAAGAGCAATGGATCATTTTCATGGGCTAGCCAGGGGAGCCAGATTTTGTCATATGCCTCCATATCATTTTATAACATATAGGTAAGTTTTTCAGTGGTTGCTATATTGATTATATACATAGTCAGGGGGAGGGTGGCTTTTTTGTAGTGGCTCGCAATAATAAGTCTAGCCGCCATTAGAATATGCTGGCATAGTCTATGTGCGGAGTTTGTACATTTATCCTAGCAGTATGACCAGAGGATATTTTTTGACTGGAGTATGTAGTACTTTTGATAGCAAGTGGCATAAAAAGTCCCAAAAAGTCCCACAATGTTCCATAAGTGGAACATTGTGCCTGCTTCATTGCATCCTCTGAAGCAGTGTGGATCGCATAAGGGGTATATTTTATTTAGCGGAGCCGGGACCAGGTAAGTTCTATGTAGTACTTTTATTGATGTTTTCCTGTAAGTGACACAAGTACTTCCTCGGTTGGCTGTAGGCTACACTGGGACCATTGTTTTGTTGTGAAAGTTGACCCCAGATCTCTTTCCCACTTGAGCATGTAGTCCCGTTTAGCGTTGTTAGGTAGCTTTTGATTAAGTATTTTGTATGTGAGGATCAGTGCCCTCGGAACCAGTGGCATCCGCCTGCATATTGTTTCAAAGTTAGTTGTTATGGTATTATGTTCGCAGCATTTGGTTTTCTTTAAAAGTTGTGTAGCCTTATATGCTTCCTGTGGGGGAGGGTTATATTTCTGCATAAGTTGTGCTGAGCTTAGTGATTTGCCTCCTTGATTTAATGAATACAGCGTTATAACTCTGTTACCCAGCCACCAGGCGAATGCCTGTTTGGAATCTCCCGGTAGAAAGTCTGGTTTGTTTGTTAGCGGTTCCAGTGAAGATCGGAATGATGTTAGATGATTTTTCTTCCTGTGGGTTTGCCAGAGATGGTAGTTGTTACTGGTGAGGGGTCAACAAAGTCCTTGAATGGGATCTTAGGTAACCAGAAAGCTTAATTGAATACGGGTAGAGGAGGATGACTTCTATTTGTAACCATAGAGGGGCTTGCTGTCCTGCATGTGCTGGAGCCCATTGGGCTAACCTGACTGCTTTGTAATATTTCAGCAAGTTGGGTACCGCCAGGCCACCATCCTCCTTATGTAGAAACATGGTGCGTTTCGTAAGTGTTGGGTGTTTACTCCCCCATATAAAGTCAATAGTGGCTGATTGTAATCTGTTGAGGTCTGACAGCGGTACTGCTAAATTCGCCAGCGCTGGCTTGGCGCACATCACAACACTTTGCCAGGCATAAATTCACCTGGACAACACTAATTCACTAAGATCCAAAGTTGCGCACAGGGTACCGAACGCTGGCGAAATTACGCTCAGCAGTTCGAAGTTACGCTAACGTTGGCTGATTAGCATACGACGTACAGTTAAAGTACAATGGACGTTTATGCTGCAGCAAATACATTACACTACACAAGGCCAGGGAACCTTAATAAAATTATATGAATATGTTATAATGCCCTACACATGAGCCCACAGTATAGTTTAGGTGCCATATGTCAGCAAATGTAGGGGGGAAGGAGGATACCCCAAAAAAAACTTACAATCTTTTTCAGTCTATCACCCTTTCAATAGGAAAAAACGCCAGTGACTTGAGGAACTCCTATCTACTCTATTGCACTTCGCCTGGTCTGAGGTGGTGAAGGCAAGTCTGGCGATAGAGGTAACGGTCAGTAAAATCAAAAACTTAGTGAATTAGCGTAGTAACGCTCTTTTGCCAGACTGAAAATTTGCCTGGCGTTAGAGTGCGAAGTTACGCCAGCGAATTTACGCCAGCTACCGTTAGTAAATCGGAGAAGCGCCAAAATGACTTAGCCACTTCACCCTTTAGTAAATTTCCCCCCTAGGTGTCACTGCCCTTAGATGGGAAACCTTGGTTATTTTGTCTTGTGCTGAGAACCAAATTATTTTTCTTCTTTTTTTCATCTCTACTAATCTGCAGCAGGAGTTTGAGATAAAAATGATTGTTCCTCTAATCCCCAGGTGAGTGTTCTATTAATGGTATATTTATCTAGCCACATCCTATGAATTTCGAAGTACATGGCGTCTCAGTTAAGAAAAGGAAATAATGCCAACTTCTCCTTCTTGTAATTCCAAAATATTGCTTAGTTGGAAGAAACAGATGAGTGCATAAACCGTTTACTTAGTGAGCATTTTTCACCTGGGATAATAACTCAGCCGTGTGTGATTGTATTGTTTCCTAGTGCTCTGCTCGGAAAATAAACTTCCATTGCAAGTTCCGTAATTTGCCTACCACCAGCCAGGCCTGTGCAGTTGCACAAGTGCAAAGTGGTCAGAATCAATCTGAAAGAGGCATTTAAGCTTTTAATGAGCAATTTAGCCTATACCTTTTCTTTTTTTTTTTAATAAAGAGAGGCATCAGACGGTCTCCCGCGTTTAAGTGCAATATTAACTCCACAGTATGAACTGGTCAGGATGGGGCTGTAAAAATTGCAGTACTGTTCTGTATTAGTGCTTGTATGTGTATAAAATAGGAATAACGTTGAGTGGATATTCCAGGGTGTTCACGGCCGCTGTGCTTACATTCTGATTTACAGCAGACGATAAAGAGTCTGACGTTTAATTTAATGTATTTATTGTTTATATTTGGTCTTTAAAGGAAAAATATAATCCCTTTTCCAGGCAGAGCTATAATTTGTAATTTTCTTTTCACAGCCCTAAATAAACACAGGTTATTTCGAATAAGTCTTAGGGCAGATAACGCTATGTCACTATAGGGACACTATAACTGATTTGTGTATATATTATATAGTTACATACGTGTATATATATATATATATATATATATATATATATATATATATATATATATATATATATATATATATATATATATATATATATATATATATATATTATCTCAAGCAATAACATCAATATTTATATTTAATAATTTGGTTATAATAAGCTCTAGATTATTGTAAACACTACAGAGCAGGGAATTCTCTTTCCTCTTGTCTTTTTACCATAATATTGAACATTATTGTACAGGTATAGGATCCCTTATCCGGAAACCCGATATCCAGAAAGATCCGAATTATGGAATGGCCCATAGACTCTATTTTATCCAAATAATCCAAATTTTTAAAAACGATTTCCTTTTTCTCTGTAATAATAAAACAGTAGCTTGTACTTGATCCCAACTAAGATATAATTAATCCTTATTGGAAGCAAAATCAGCCTATTGGGTTTATTTAATATTTAAATGAATTTCTAGTAGACTTAAGGCATGAAGACCCAAATTACGGAAATATCCGTTATCCGGAAAACCCCAGGTCCAGAGCATTCTGGATAACAGGTCCCACACCTGTATTTCGTAACGATTTACATTTTTATTGTATTGACCCAATACTAATATATTTTCTACCGTACAACACTGCATATCTCTTATCTGAAAACCTGATATCTAGAAAGCTCCAAAGCACAGGAAAGTAGTTCCACAGAGTCCATTTTAAGCAAATAATACTCATGTTTTAAAAATATTTCTTCTTTGTAATATTAAAACACTGCCTTGTACTTGATCTTAACAAGGCTGCATTAATCCATATTGGTGGCAAAACTATTGGGTTTATTTAAGGTTTTAATGATTTTTAGCAGACTTAAGGTATGGTGATTCAAATTACAGAGAACCCACAGGTCCAAAGCATTCCAAATAATAGATCTTATACCCTTAGACATAATATACATATATACAACAAGAGATTCTACACTCTGCCATTAGGATGTCCATGCCATCAAATCTAACAAATGTGAAAACTCCTAAAATAATTTTCTCCAGTCTGGGACTGAAGGTTTATCCTATGATCTTCTATCTTACAACTACCATAAATCAGGCCATTCATGGCCAATAAAAGCTGCATCTTGGCCCCTGAGAATGCGGCCCTCTATTGTCCTCCCCAATTGATAAATCCCTAATCTGCCAGATATCTGTTGAGAAGGTCTGAAAATGTAATCAAGCAAAGCACATTGATACAACCCTCTTCCTAGTCTCCCTATACCTGCAATATGATCCGATTATTGGTTTTGGAGGCCAAAGAATCAAATCATACCAATCTGGCATAGCATTTTGGTGGCCAAATTGGGTTGACATTTGCCCTCTTGTGCTCCTTTGGGCAAGTAATACATCATAACAATCATACAACCCTGAATCTTCCTAGACAATGAATGTGATCCGATGATTGCACCTGCTTTGGGGTTCAAAGGATGAAATCATACCAATCTGTCCTAGCTTTTTTGTGGCCAGACTCTATGCCAGGGGTCCCCAACTTTTTTTAATTGTGAACCAAATACAATTGTAAAAAGAGTTGAGGGGCAACACAGGCATGAAAAATAGTTCCTTCCGGCAAATAAGGGCTGTGATTGGCTATTTGGTAGACCCTGTGTGGACTGGCAGTCTCAAGGAGGCTCTGCTTGGCATTACACCTGGTTTTTATGCAACCAAAACTTGCCTCCAAGCCTGGAATTCAAAAACAAGCTCCTGCTTTAAGGCCACTGGGAACAATATCAATGAGGTTGGAGAGCAACATGTTGCTTTTGAGCCACTATTTGGGGATCACAGCTCTATGCCAATGTAAATATATCTCTGTATGTAATCATATAATGAAACTTATTTCCTGGTACTTATTATGTCCTTGCTGTCTGCCAAAAGAACCTCAGCCCTGTCTCTTTATGGCATAGATTTACAATAAACATTTAGCATCCGCACTTTTGTCTCATGAGACCCAAGAATCCTTTATCTGTAATTAAAAGAAAAAAACCCTCAGATTTACACAATACATGTTTGCAAGTCAATATGAGGCAGCGATATGGGTGCTCAGAGGATTTGTTTTATGCATATTTACATTTATCTATAAGAGGGTTCCCTCCCATGTTATTGACTAGTGAAGGTTCTGCAGTATGCCTGTAGAGAATTATTCAGGTTGTTCCCACTTATAAACTCCTTATTTTCCTTTTTTTACTTGATGAATGATTGAAAAGACTTATTAAAGGTTGGACTCCCCATTAATACATTTTTGTATTTACAGTAAATATGATTTACTAGTAAGAATAATGATAAAAGTACAAGGAAGGTTTTATGGGAGAGGTTGGTGCATCTATAAAGCGACTGTTGAGAAGAATCTGGCATATAGTATGTTTAATACAGTCCAAAAATCGCCATAATTACTGTATTGTTTAGGTGACAAAAGATGATATTATCCATTTTAAATTCTTAACTTAAAAGTCTCAGATGGTCCTTGATATCGCAAGACAAGAACAGATGGTTTGGCAAGTGTTCATTCAAGCCTTGAGCAAATACTGTGAATGATTACTTGAAAACAAATCTCCCATGAACACATTTTATTAGTTAATGCCTATCATTTAGAGCTTTAGAAGAAATGGCAACTAAGGTTGCTCCTTAAACTACAGCTCCCAGCATCCTCCAACAGATGTTGGCTACTAGAGGGTTTTAGTATTAGGTATTGACATGTGAAATGTGCTCCTGTTTTAATAACCCAAAGAAACTAATCAGCAGACAGCATTTACTGCTACAGTCTCTATAGTGAACATGGCATTGGTTGCTATGGGTTACTAGACCCATAAGAAACATTGCAAATATATCACCCCTATGTTTCCAGGAAGTCCATAAAACATGAAAACCTTATGCAAGGTTAGAAATCTGTTGATACTGGGGTAGCAAAAATAATGCAATGTTCAGCTTCATCCCTATCAAATGTAATAAAAAGTTATATTGGGCAACCAGGTTGATATAGTCAGGACCTATGAAACTGACCAAATTCTATGATATTGTGGGTGGCCAGTTGTCTGTTGAAACCAAAATTCAATTTTTTTTGATAAATCTGAGATTGCCTAAAATGTTTGCCTGTTCTGAAGTGGCGTTAAACATTATAACCTAAGGCAGTATCTAAGCAAGTTTTCCAGCATTCTATAAAGGTATTCCTGCCAACACAAATTCTATTTCTATATCTACAGTTGCTCTAACTAGCTTGTGGCATATCATCAAATATTAACTTACCACAACAATAAAATGGCATTTAAATTTTCTGAGAACTATGCCCAGCCTCTACCTACAGTGTGGAGTGAAGGCCCCAGAGGAGTTACATTTCATAGCTATGCTCTGCTACAGTATATGTTTACAGAGGGGATGCTGACTGATTTGCTTCCCAGCTATTATACTGTGCTGTCAAGGTATGTGAGATTCCATATTCCCTAGAATAGCTCTGTAAGTAGTGACATGCTATTGTTTGACGGGATACATTTCCAACAAAGAGCTTGAAAGCATAGCATAGTTCAACTATGTGATGATTGTAAGAAATGTCAGGAAAGCAAGGGCCAACCAGAAACTTTTACACACAAGACCCACCATCCACTTCCCACATCTCTACATTTACCTTCTCTGTTTCTTTTATCTAATATTATTCTTTTCAATCTTGTCTTCTCGTTTCTCTCCTGCTTTGACCCTTCATGCTGACTTTTACTTCTCCATTTCTATTCCCCCAGTCTTATTCTCCATTGTCCCACCTCTTATCCCCCCACTATATGTCTAGTCTTGTGACTTCCTAACCCCTGTTTCTTAATGCGCCTAATTTTTCAGAACATTTCTCTTTAGAAGTAACTGATAGGCCTAACATTTACAGGGACATAGGATGATAAAACTGAAGTATCCTCCAGTCAAGACAGCAGAGCTGCCATCTGACATGGCCTAGCAGCTCTAATTGGTAGGAGTCGGGATCAAGGAGGAAGCTGTATACAGAAAGTCCAATTTGTGATATCTGTAGGATTAAGGAAGTTCATAGTAGGATCCAGGAAAAAGATTTGGGCAGGCAGTGAATAGTGAAGTCAGAATCATGGCATGAGGTCAAGAATTCAAAATAGCAATTTAGGAGCAACCAGAAACTTTACCAAGAACCCAGGTCTCTGGTGTCCTTTTATTTTAACATCACTACGCACCCATGGTTGCTGCCATCTTGGACACAAAGCAGACCACTCTGCAACTGAGCACTCTTAGCACCATCCAACTCCAGGTCTGTAAATATAAAGCCAATTCATCACATTCCAGTATTGCCATTAACATACCATACCTACAACATAGGTACAAGAATAACATCTAGAACAACACTGTAGGGATCATGTAATATCCCATCAGGCAGAAGTGCAAGAGCTCTAAGGGGTGTATGAGCCCTGAGGAAGAGCTGTGTTCTGCACCTCGAGTCGAATTAAAACACCATCATGAGGGGGAGAGCACAGTGTGATGAGTTTCATGCCACTCCCTGTCCTAACTCCAGCCATAGGGCATCTTGATGATACACAAGTTAATATATGAAGTTCTATATTTATCAGGACAGGTCTCTGTACTTTGAACTGGAGCACATACACCTGGGGCATTTGTGCAAAACACTGGGCAACTGGGGTTATTTTTTTCCTGTTTGCCTTGTGTCTTTAACACCAGTACAAGCATTTGAGCCTATGATTAAGTGCTCCTGAAGGCACAGAATGTGTAAGGCAGCAACAAAAATGCCTATTGACTTCAATGCATAGAGCAAATTTCTTCAGTTTTGGAAAATTGTCAGCAAAATGGGGAAGTTTCACTCATCACTAGCTATAATAAATTAACCTCCATATCTCTGACATCAATATTATGCATTTCACTTAAAAGCCCCAAAATCATGAATGGGTATTACCCTGGAAAAATCCAAAGCACCATAAATACACAGTGTGATTAGGGAATATGCTGGGGGGAGTAAAAATGGTGCCTGTAAATAAAAATATTAAATGGAATCCAGAGTTCTCATGGCCCAAGTTCCTCTATATTATTTTTTCAAGCCATATGTCTGCACAGGCTTCTGTTTATCTCACTATCCATACAAGATTCTTGTTCACACAATGAATGGTACACATGCAGTACATTTATCAATGGGTGTGTTTGTTCCAGGCTCGGATCTGCTAGAGGTGTAACATCATGGAAAAGTACTATTGATATGGTGAGAATTTATTGTGATGTATCCTGACAGACAAATTACTGTACAAATACGCAGCTAAACATAAATGCTTTAAGCCAAACAAAGGGTGCATTGTCTGCTATAATAACCCAGTGCCATTCAGCATATTTAAATGGAGTGTGTATCATTTAAACAGCAAACATTCAATATGATTGTGACACATAGCCAGAAGCACTGGATGTTCCCAATGGCTGTGTAGCAGCAACTGATCAAATCAGAGATTTCATAGAGCACCGGAGTCTAAGTGAATGATGTAGAACGTCATCTCCCAAAATTCTTTAACAGTCACAATCCCTGTTAGAGAGCTGATCGCAATCCCTGTTTGTAGGGTACAAACAAAGTTACGTAAATTAACAAAGGTACTCTAAATATAATATATAATTTATTTGACACAGTCAGCACTTTCTATATCACCCAACCATCACCCATACAGGTATAGTATATAATATCTGGCATGCTTAGGACCTGGACTTTTCCAGATAAGGAGCCCTTATGTAATCTAGATCACCTAGTATACTAGAAATCATTGAAAAATGAATTAAACCCAATAAGATTGTTTGCCACAAATATGGATTACAGCAATTTAGTTACCATCAAGTACAAGCTACTGTTTAATTATTACAGAGAAAAAGTAAATCATTTATTTTTATTTTTTACCCATAATAATGAGCTTTTTGGAGAAAGCATTCTGGATAATAGATCCTATACCTGTGTCATCCACAGACTTTGGTTGAGTGAATTAGTTTAATCGTGGAACATGTATTTATGTATGTATAAATTTAATTGTGAAGCGCTGTTAAGGAGCCGCAACACTGAACATTGCATAAAAGTACATGGGGAAGTCAAATCACACAATAAATATACACAGAATTCATATCAGGACACAAAGCTTAAGTACTATGTGTTAAGAGACACAGTGGGAAGGCGGTCCCTGCCCCTTAGAGCTTAGAGTCTAAGTGGATGGGAGGCTAACATACAGGCACAAATTGTGAGATGAAAAAGTGCACAAGGTAAGGCATAACCAGTAGGTACAGGACTAGGCTTATGTTCTAGTGCTCCAAAAGGTAGGCTCTTAGTTTTTTCTTGATGAGATTGAGAGAGGATTCCTTACAGAGGAATTCAGTGATGGAATTCCAGAGAGAAGGAGCAGCAAGATAGAAGGGTTTGAGGCGAGAGATGGTGGTGGATGTGGATTGTGTGCAGCGAAAGTGGCTCTGAGAGGAGTAGAGAAGATGGCAAAGAACATGCAGTGAGCCAAGTGAAGAAATGTAGTGAGAGCAGAGGAGTGAAGGGCTTTGAATATTAGTAGAAGGGTTTTATATGCTAACCTTTGCTTAACAGGCAGCCATGCTAGGGATTTTAGGTTCCCTTTTATGAGAGAGCAGAAGGATCCTGGAAGCAGAGTTTAAAATTGATTGGAGGGGAGTCAGGAAGACCAGTTAGTAAGAGATTGCAATAGTCTAAACGGGCATGGGTTAGTGTTTTTGCGGAGGAAGAAGCGACAAGTTTTGGTAGCATTATTAATATGATTAGAGAAGGAGACGGATTGGTCAAAGATGACCCCCAAGCAGTGTTAACCAGGCTAACGGTCAAAGGAAGAGTTGGGCTAGGTTTGGGTGGAAAGACCATGAGCTCAGTCTTGGCCAAGTTGAGCTTGAGGTTTCATGGAGTCTGACTACTGCCTAGAGGTTTTATGGTTAATCCATTGTGCTGCTTTTTTTGCCTCTTCTAAACCAGGAAAGTAACTCATTATCTGTGGAAGTGCTTCCTAAAAAGGAGTGACCAAATGAAGGTAGCATTTACTGGGCCTATTTCCAAAAGCAAACTTATGGTCGCTATGGGTTACTAGACCCTGCAACTTTTATGATCCATGTTGAAATTCTGTCTGGCTGTCTATACTATACTATGGGGGTTATTGATCAATGTTCATATTGTTTTTCCATGATTCACATTTTGTTTCACTAAAAATCATGAATTTGAATAATGGTTTCAAAAACATGAATTTTTATAAAAAAAATGATATGTATAATGTATAATTGTATAGGCTTTGTCTTATACATAATGTAAAATATATTCAGTTTGAGTTTTTTGAGTTTTCCTCTTTTTTTAGCTTTTCAACCCATTAAAATGATGAATAAAACAGGAATTAGAAGAATTCGTATTTTTTTTTATCTCTTTTTTTATATTTGGATTTTTTTCCATAAATAAAGTATATTCACTTTTTGTGAGTATATTTGACATAGAAACAAACCACTAAAATTATGCAAATTTGAATTTTGATAACTAGGCCCCCAAGTGTCAACTTTAAACTTTCATTTTACATACAGTATAAGACTACATGAAGACATTTAGCAACAGTCATTTTAGTGGTTTTTAAAACCATAACTAAATTCACTTTCTCTTAAACCAGGAATTTCATGAAATTTATTAAAAGATCTAAGTTGAAAAAGCATGAATGGGAAAAGTTGAAAAAGAAACTCTACTTTTTCAACATGATTTCGACAGGTTTTATCTGGAGTATTTTCAGATTCAGAACTTTCGCAAATGTTGCTTATAAAATGCTACAATGCTTGTCAATTTTCCATGCAGGACTGATCAAAAAAGCCTGGGGATATTATAAATACATTCTGGGAATTCCAGGATTTTGGGCGGAAAAAAACATGGCCATTGTGCTCTCATTGGAGACGTACATGTGCCCTAATATTTTAGTGCATTGTGGACACACTGAGAAAGGAATAATTATTCTGGTCAGACTTCTGGAGGAAAACTAAGAAAAGTGTGTTTGAATAAGGCAGTGAACTTTTCATTAAAAACAGGAGTGGAACTTGTATGTGTTTATATACTTTTATCATCTGTGTACACTGTCATTTGAAAGGGCAACATGCTTTGCTTTTGTCACATCCAGCCAGAGAAGGAAGCAAACTGAGATTGAAGATTTACATTTATACTGAAGTGTTTTATAAAGGTGTGTGATCTCCTTAGCTCAAAGGAACACAAAAACAAAGTCGTTTAGTGATGGCCATGTTCCTGGATAGGGAAGAGTGGAAGTTCAGTTTGCACGAATGTGACTCATAACCCAGACTGCACTTCTGGGCTAATCATGTGTCTAATTCTTCATCCCTTCATTAATTTCTGTTCCTTCCATTTTCCATTATCAGTTTTTGCTCCAATAAATTACATAATAATGTGACTCTCTGTAGGTTCTGATATCAATTGGATCAAAAGATCCCTTATCCCCTGAGGTCTCTTTGGGAATAACCAACAGTATAAATCACCAAGAATTTGTGACCAATATAATCCTAACAGTTTCTTTAATAGTTAAAAAATAATTTTAGTTGCCCTTTACCCTTGTAAGTCAGATTTTTAAAAAAACGCAATAAATTGGCCGGCCAATAAAATAAATTACAATAAAAATAAAATCAGTCACTTTCCCAGTAGCTTAATAATATCAAGAGACATTAAATACAGTCATGATAAAATTCAAAGGACTAATTAATGCAATCACATATCCGGATAATTCATACAGTTCCTCTGGATGGGACAACTAAAACATTGTGGTTATATACCAGCCAGAGGAACTGTATGAATTGAAGTATCTGGATATATGATTGCATTAATTAGTCAAATGAATTGTGTCATGACTATCTGTTTTTAAGGTACTATTAATCATTTAGGAAAGTGATTTTATTTTTATTTATTTTATTGGCCGGCCAATTAATTGTGTATTTAAAAATCTGACAAGTGTAAAGAGGAACAAAAATAGTTTTTTCATCTATTAAATAAACAGTTTGGGTTAGTTTTTGGTCCGATCACAGCAGAAGTTGATCTACAAATGAATTGTTTTGGGGCCAACACATCAACCAATGATCATACAGCTTGGCTGAACCACGAGGATTTAATGCTGTAATAATATGTTGCAGTGCGTCTCGCATTTTAGAAATGTTGAGGAATTCTTGAATGTTTTCTTTCTCACCTATGTGTCATTTTTGCTCTTGAAATTGTGATAACAGTAAAGCCACTTGAGAATGTACTTGAGTTAACAGAATTAAACACACATTGATGGTTCTATTGTTTTGAGTAGATCTGGGCAGATTTGAACTCCTAAACCCTTTCACTAAGAAAACAAAGGGAAAACAATGAAAATTCATGGACATCTGAAAATAATTTTTTTTTGTCAAAATATAAATATTTTTTTATCTCAGTCTTATATAAAAGGTCACTAACGTTTTCATTATTTCCTTATGCTTTAATGATATTTTCGTATTCATACATTTTTTTCACCACAAAACTGTACTGAATGAAAAACTGTTGTCTATCTGAGGATAATCATATGCTAGATAAATCAAGTTAGTTTTATTTATACCTTGTACTGTGTGGTTATTTCCTATCTATCTATCCAACCTAACCCAACTGTTTAGCATAGCAAAGCTCCACGTGTGTGTATATATATATATATATATATATATATATATATATATAACCCACAGTCTGGTCATTTCCCTATGGGACCAGACTGTAAATGATATCCTTATAAACGGCGCGTTCTGACGTCAGAATGCGCCGTTTATCCTATATAATAAAGTTGAAGTGTCTCTGCGTCCAGTCCCTGTGTCCGTGGGATTGCGCTACTGCGCATGTGCCCCACGGACCGTCTCCTAGCGACGTAGATAGACGCGCAACGGACTACATATGTTCTAGTGCCCGTTAATTTAACGGGCTTAATGTCTAGTAAGGATATAATTTACAGTCTGTTTATAACAGGGGTCCCTGGCCGATGAATTTGACGACGTGCATCCGAATTGGCCGCCGCCGCCGCATTTGCATTGAATGCCGGCGCGGCCATATTGGACGCCGGCGACTAGAATTGGACGCCGACCCCTCCGACCCCCCCCACCACCCTCCCAACATTTCACACAACATGTAGATTATAATGCATAATGTACCCCCTGCTGAAATTTATAAAGATATTAGAAGTCACCTCGGAGTAATGTGACCTGTATAAAAGCACTCGACCTGCGGCCTTGTGCTTTTATATGGCTACATAACTTCTCGGTGACATAATATCTTTATAAATTACAGTAGGAGGTACATTATCCACTATATTATACAGGAAGTCCACGGGTTACAAACATCCAACAACTCACACTTACAAACAGTGCTCTGTGCCAGATTTAAATAGCGGGCGCCGCTTGGCCCGCTGTCGTTCGTTGCCCTCATCCCCTCCCTTTTATTCGCTCAAATTTTCATCATCGGGACTGGAGCAATAGGGATTAGACATGGGAAATATAAAAAACTATTGTATCTCCTGCACCTCCTCAGTGTTTCTGAACCCATGTGGGTGTGGTTGGGCAGCATACCGCCCCCTAAAAGTTTGCCGCCCTAGGCCCGGGGCTTGGTGGCCTCTCCACAAATCCGGGCCTGGTTCTGTGGTTTACTTGGCCTTTATTAGCCTTTAGCTTTAATAAAACACCCACCCCAACCCGCTCTGGTGTGTTTTTCTACTTTGGAAGCACAGAAAGGTAATAATAGATACATATATATATGCCCCAATACAAATTCCAGTAGAATTTTAAAATAATACAGGGCACCAGAACAACATACAAATATAGAGCTAAACTTTGAATTCATACATAAAATAGTAAAAACAAGACAAAAAAACCTCAGGACACATACTTTCTCCAGGATGGAATGTCCCTGTGTATTTACAGAAAACAACCTGAGATGAAAGTGTCTGACTCCTGAAAATAATTTGAAGTTATCCCACAATATTTGCTATTTGTCAGTGAAAACACTATTATGTACTGTAAGTAGGGTAATGGGAGGATTCCCAAAAATAAAGGATGGTATGACATTTACATAGTTCATATTCAGGGCAAGACGCCATCAGTAATCTTAGGCTGCACAAAGCTAAATTGTCAGACACTCTATAACCCACGCAAGGACATTTTGTAAACACCACATGGGTACAACTATTGCTTTGTCTGCAGATTTTTTTTTGTCTTATAGCTCAAAAATTTAATGTTCAAAGGCTTATTGAACACATTTGAGATTGTGATTTTTTGCAAAATTGTCATTTGAAAAAAAATAAATCTGCCCCTTAAAGGTTAATTTAGCAACATTCAAATGCAAATTTTTGCACTTAAACTTCTGAATTAAAATTATGCTTTAAAAAACGTAGGTACATAAAAATTTGAAAAAATTTAATCTAAAATGTTGGCATCTAAAAACTATTCAAAAAACGAGAACTAAAAAAAACTGCCAAGTTCATGTAAATGTCAGTGAGAGCTGTCTATGGCAAATTTAAAGCATTTTTTCAATGGGATGTTTTTTTAATTTTTTGACAAATTGAAAATGATTAATAGAGTGCAAATGTGAGGTATTTCAGTTATTTTTATGTTTTCATTCAGTTTAAAAAAGTATATTCTGATATTTTAATAAATAATATTCAAACTAGAAAGAACATCTAACATTACACAAATTGAAATTTTGAAAAATAGGCCATTTTTAAAAAGTTTGGAAAAAAGGGCGTCTAATTTGAGGTACAAGCAACACAGTTAAAAAGTGGCTGTTTTAGGCAGCTCTTGGAAATAAAAAAATTATTTCAGAAATCATTTTTAAAATCATACACACATGTTGGCGTTTATAAAG
This sequence comes from Xenopus laevis, assembly GCF_017654675.1. Taxonomy (NCBI): domain Eukaryota; kingdom Metazoa; phylum Chordata; class Amphibia; order Anura; family Pipidae; genus Xenopus; species Xenopus laevis. Next base: position 32,691,824 of record NC_054371.1, on the reverse strand, counting down.
TTTTATAAAAATCAGGTTTAAAATTAATAGGAAGTGTAAAGAAGAAAAAGGTTTGAATATCCCATATACATTAATACCTGTTATCTTGCTGAATTTTTGAGTTTAACAAGGCCAACTCACCAATTTAACGTTATATAAAAAATCGTTAAGACCAATCATTAGGATGAAAATATTCCTGTGTGTGTTGCGTGAGAAAGACTTTGATTACTATGGTTTTTGGACTATAGCACTTGTATTAATTGGAGTTGTAACGTCGCAATGCTAAAATAAGTCCCCTAGCCTGTCTAAAAATGAAATTGAACCATAGGGAAACTGAACCGAGAAGACATTCTTCTCACCACCTTCATTTATGGTCTTTATTGGAAGACCTAGAGACATGGAAGATATTTAAACTATGACATACAATGACGTTACATACTGTCGCCACTCAGTTTCCTCTTACACTTTAAAAAAGAACTGATATTTTTGATGTGTTAGATTGTTATTGTTAGCTCCCCCATAAAAATAGAGCCCTCTCTACTATATATGAATGATAGCAATCTTTCTCCATTGTCTCCTTTTATTTTACATTAAAAGCAAAGACCTGGGGGCAGATTTACTATGCTTGAGTGAATAGTTTGAATGAAAAATATTTTTTTGGGTACTTCGACCATCGAATTGGTCAAATTCGATCGAATCGAATGATTTGAACAATTCGAAGTAAAAATCGTTCGACCATTCGACCATTCGGTAATCAAAGTACTGTCTTCCCCAGCACGTTTCTAAGTTTTTTTGGGTCGAATAAAATTCTTCGATCGATCGCTTAAAATCGTTCGAATCATTCTATTCAAAGGATTTTATCGTTCGATTTTTATTCGAATTCGAAGGATTTTACTTCGAGGGTCGAATTCGAGGGTTTTTCAACCCTCGAAATTCTACCCTTGATAAATCTGCCCCCTGATGTACAGTAATAGTTATATTTACTTATTCACTTAGTTATAATTTTATTGTATGTAGTCGTAATTTACCTTTCTATTAAAGTCAACTTGTTGGAATTTTAGACCTTTGCTGCTTCATAGTAGTTTAACAGTTTTGATCTTGCAAAGGGCATTGTTTCTCCTACAATTCAAGAAATTTTGGGATAAAAACAGTATAATCTGCTGCTATGGAGTCATCTTCAATTTGTGTTTCTTCCTTCTTGCTCCATCATTGTCTGGATGGGTAATTACAACAAAGTCTATAATGAAAAGGGTCTCCAGTGGCCAAATTATCTGCAAATGTTGGAATGCTTTTCCAGGTGATACCATTTAAGCAAATCATAGCTCGTTATTAGAGTATCTTTGTATTCCTCAAAAAAAAAAAAAAATTCTTAAAAATCTTTAATTGCTCTCTGCAGTATCCCTCAAAAAAAAATCATTCTTAAAAATCTTTAATTGCTCTCTGCAGTATCCCTTTAGCTGGGGACAAGACTCCAGCTACTGAAATAGAACTGAAATTCAGAACCATGTGTTTATTAAATCCAAATATGCTAATACAGGTATGGGATCTGTTATGCAGAACCTCATTATCCAGAAAGCTCTGAATCGCAAGAAGGCCATGCCCCAGAGTCGCCCTTCTCTCCAAATTCAAATATTAAAAAAGTATTTCCTTTTTCTCTGTATTAATGGAATAGTACCTTGTATGTTATTCCAACTAAGATATAATTAATCCTTATTGGAGTCTGTTGTGTTTAATTAATTGTCAAAAGATCCATTATCTGGAAAACCCCAGGTCCCAAACATTCTGATTACTAGGCCCCATACATATATAGGTTTCATACAGTAAATATTTTGATCAATATTATGGGTTTTACTTGATATGTTTATGGAGGGGTGAGTGGGCTTGTGTGGTTGCACATATAATAAATACAAAAAAAAATGGCAGGAATTGGTGTCCAAATAACTCTACCTTTGATAAATGACCAACAACAGATTTCATTGTCTTGAAATGTACATAACGCTAGATTCTTTAATGAGCTTGAACCTGAAAGCTGTGACATTATAAGACCCACAACTACTTATATGGGAGAGAATCCGTTCAAGAGCTTCTACATAAGGCAAGTGATGACCTTGTCAATAAAACTCCATCCACGGTTTAATTTAGACCACCCTGCCAGTATCCACCAACATCTTCCTCTTGCTGAGCGTGCGAGGACCCTGCAAAAATGTAAGTAACGTTTAATAACATGACAGGTGCAGACAACTGCTTTTCTTTTGAACATGTATGCTTAGAGGTTGTTGAAATATGTGTTTATAATTAGCAGAACATGTGTCAGGGTTAAGAAATGTAATGGCACTGGCCTCCTTTGAAGAAATCAAACATAATCTGCCTCTACGGCCCTCCTAACAACAACATGCAGCTACTGTAATCGGGCAGGTCGCTATAAAGTCACGGCTGGGGCTATATTTGTACAGGACACCAACTTCTTCTAAATGCTGATATGATAACCTTAAACTACACATAAAGGCAAAAAGGGAATGTTGTTGCTGTACAGTCGCTTTGATAAATATTATGCTCAGCGCTGTTCTTCGCTTCAGTGCAAGAAAATAATAAAGACATCATTTCTATTGCATTCTTTTGCATTCCGCCATTAGATTGTAAGCTCCACTGGGGCAATGAAAAGAGAGGGAGTTGATCAATGCACATGTCCTGGTCCCTTGTTTCATTAGTAATTTAGTATTTGTGGAAAAAGTTATATTATTATTAAAAACATTTTTTTCAGTTATAAGGTTTAAAAATTTGCCTTGGAAAATAAGGTTTATTTGTGCATTTTGAGATATAAGTAAGAGTTTTTCCTTTGGCATTAGTGATGGGGAATTTCGCGCGAAATTCGTGAAACGGCGAAAAATTCGCGAAACTGCGCCGGCGTCTCGTTTTTGATGCCGGAGCCCGTTTTTGCCGCGAATTTTCGCGGGCGTTTCGCAAATTCATCATTTTTTTTTATTATTTGTAGTTTTTGAGTTATTTAGCGTTTTATTTTTATTGTCCAAATGCATTGAAGTCAATGGGAGTCCAAATAATTTTAACGTGCAACAATTTTTATGTGCGCAACTATTCTGAAGCGCATCCAAATCTTTTTGATGCGGCTGATTTTGTGCCTGCAAATTTTTGCTGCAGTTTCACAAATTTATTTACTGGCAGCGAAATGTGGAAATTCGCTGTGAATTCGTGCCTGGCAAATTTATTCGTACATTTCTGGTGTCTCTTGCATCCATGGAGAACTGTAGCTCAACAGCAGGGAATGAAACTAATACTATACTAATATGGTGCTAATACCCCAGTTTAGCTACACATGAAACTAAGGCTAAAGGATCAAGGGACGCTAGTAGAGAAAAGTCCATCGTCTGTATGGGATGTGCCTGTGTAAGTGGTGCACACAGAGCACGTTTCAACATGGAAACACTCCATGTGTTTGCTGCCAGGCAGATCCCATGCCTGAAGCACAGATAGAGGGGCAGCAAATCTTTTTCCATTGGTGCATCAACACCAGCAGCAAAAAAGGACCCATGTGCCATTATCCTAAAGGTGACACCATGTAATTAAGGGGTTTAAAAAAAAACAATAAATAATTTGTGGTCCTTTTTTATAGCTTGATGCGAAAGTAAGTTCCTTCAAGCTGGAAAATAGAGTTAGACTTAGAAAAAACAATGGTCGGAGCACTTGATAATGTCCCAATTTTGCTTCCATTTGTAGTTATAAAAACAAACACTGAATATGCGTTTTTTTTCGACTTTTGATTCTGAATCAGTTCGGGATTCGTCTGATTCGTCTATGTGAAAGATTTGGGACTCGACTCTCCCTGCCTCATTCAGACATGAAGCTTAGGGAGCACCAGTAGGCACAGACCACAATGGAGCACTTAACTTTATACATTGCGACAGCACTTTGCTTTTGGATTTTTTATCTGCTGTAAGGTGCATAGCACATTTTTATGAACACTAAGGGACATGCTTTTGTGACCCTGAGTTCTCTTGCACTTGCATATAGGGTGTTAATAAAATGAAACCCTAGGTCCTATAGGCAATCAATGTAGGTGACAGCAGAATCTACAAGAAGATTCAGAGCTCCAATGCATATGTATAAATACAAATAAACAGAGAATGAATGTGAATGGCATTATCTGTTTTCCTCATATCAGCTAAGCTCAAATTACATATAAAAAGCTTATATTGCCCCTTTAAATATACTTGCAGAACAGATGCTAACAGATAGAGAGAGGCTTGGAGATGACACGCGAGTCTCCTGTTCTGCTATACAAGATAAAGGTTTCTCTGCATTGCAAGGATAATGATAGGAAACCCGCACAGATTATCATTTTGTAATAAAATCAGTAGTTTTCCTACTGTGCTGGCATTTTATCTTGACATTACTTTTTTATTTTTTGCACAAACACACTTGGAAATATGTTCGGCTTTATGGAGTCCCTTTATAAAGGGCATGCGTTTGGTTAACTATGAGGTGATGGGCCCTCCATAAATAAATATGAGTTGTTTTGCTTCAGAAATCCAATAAGATAAAAACAAACACAAGTTTTATTTGTTTTCTGTTCTGAAGAGAATCGGAGGGTAAGATCTTTAATGTCAGAGGCCCAGTAAATGTTTTCACACTGGTAATGGGAATTGCTGAGCTAATTAGTAGGACTGTTCATTTGAGTCTCTCAGTATTCATGGAAGCTGGAAACACTGCTATAGGAACAATGGGGCTTTACTCTGATCTTTTCCACAGATAAACCAGTAAGCTGCTAACCTTCGGCTTTCACGTTGCTCATACATTTAGTGAGATTACACAGTTAGGTAGTTTCGTTCGGGTGCCAGTTTAGAAATGTAAATTAGAAAGGCAGCAGAGGAACGACATAACATGGATTTTACATGAGCTGGAACACAATTCCTCAACCTCAAACACTTCAACTGGTAATGGGAAGGAATGTCCAGTGTGAACTGTAGCGGAAACAAACCCTAAAACTGTAACTAATCACTAAAGCAAGCTTTTAATACAGTATATCACTACAAATGGCAGATTTGGATAGAAGCAACGATGGGCCAGACAAAGCCCAAGTAATGTTAAGTGGACAGAGATGTTAAAGTGTAATGAGACCTCCTTTAATTTTTCTAAGGTCAAACGGCCATGTAAAATATTCTGTTTTTAGACACAGAATATTTTACATGGCCCAGGTATGGGATAAAGAAAACTCCAAGTCCAAAGCATTCAGAATATTCCACAACCTCCCAGCCCTCATCATGAAGAACCTCCTTCACTACTTTAAAGGAGAAAAAAAGCTTGGGGGTGGGGGAGCTAAAAACAAGGCACCTCCAGTGATTGTAGACACTTACTTGATACCCCGGAATGGTGCTTCTGTTGGTATCAAACTGCACCAGCTTTCTGTTGAACCACCACAGAGCAATCCTGTTTCTTCTTTGTCCAAGTGGGTGCGCATACACAGTACAGTAAAAAGTTGAACATTATAAAAAAAACAGCTTTTTCATTACACTGCATGTGGCTACCCCGGGATTTTGAGGAATTGGAAGTAGAGGATGGCCCCATGGTGCTTAAGCTGAAATACCCTTGGCTGGTGCACTTTTATGCTTTATGCTTGACAAAGGGGTTATCCCCCGAAATATTGCATCCAGCATTACCCAAGTTGTGCCGGTGAATTAATTTTCTTCTACATTGACTATGAGGTCGCCGGCTCCTCTCTCACTGGGATCCGGGGATTTGCATTGATTGGATGGCCAGGGTGTGCGAGGGTAATTCTTTCCTCAATTGCACTTTTATGCTAACAGGAGCACTTTTAATGCAAGACAGTACTTTATTTGTTTTAGTAGCTACTGTGTGGCTCTACCTAGTTACCCAGCTGGTTATCCACCAAAATCCCCAGATCACATTGCAGTTTAGTGTATAACTCACATCTATGTTGTTTCTACCAAAGTACATAACCTTGAGTCCCATTTTCTAGTTTGCTGCCCAGTTTTCCAGTTTAGTCAAATCACTTTGCAAAGTCACAAATATGGAGCACTCACCTCCCAGAGTAGACCACTGTTGTTGTGTCAGGTGCTGAACCAGAAGACCCTATCCTGTCCTAGGGTCACATCCATACATCGAAAAAATCACCAGCAGCACACTGTTAGATTTGCAAAAAGTGCTCAAGTGTAAAATTTATTTAGCCCATAGCATATAAAAAAAGGTAACGTTTCGGGCCTCCCAGGCTTGATAAAGGGCCTGGGTTGCCCGAAACGTTGCCTTTTTTGTATGCTTCCTATATTTATTCCACTATATATTTTTATCTGCAAAGAAAATCCTGTGAGTGTCGCTCTTCTTGCAAATATCTATCCATTTTTTTTGCTGGCACCCAGGCTGACACGAAGTTAACGGAGTGCACCTTTGGATTTGGTATATATATATACACATATACAGTTGGTTAGTTGGTGATTTAAAGGTCAGGTATTAAATAAGTCACTTTAGTACATTTAGCAGGGCATCTAAGTGTTGGTTCCCTTATGTGAAAAGGCATGGACAAGTCTCAAAGTCAGGCACATTATGTGCACAAACTTTGTCATTGCTTTCCCGATGAGGCTGTTTGTATTTACAATAATTATGCAAATTAAGCACATCATTATGTAAATTAAGTCACAAACATAGAAATTATGCAATTGCGTTATCACACAGATTTAGTCATGATACAATAATCATTATGGGTATCCAGTTGCCAGCTCCATAATGAAGACGCCATAAAATCGAACCTATATCTTCATGGCAGGCACTAGCAACTTCCATGGGCTCAGCGTTGAGCTCAGCGTTGAGCTCATGCAATGCTGTCAGTCTAATTCACTTTTATATATATATATATATATATATATATATATATATATATATATATATATATATATATATATATATATATATATATATATATATATATTGACCTGCTTTTTTTAATGTACTAAATAAAATGTAAGTTTTTTAACTTTTTGATGAAATACCTGTGTGCATCCTTTATACTGGATTTTCTCTCTCTCTCTCCCTATATATATATATATATATATATATATATATATATATATATATATATATATATATATATATATATATCTAGTACCATTGAGTTTATTAAGTTATTTTCTACTGACAGATTATGGCAACAGTGAATAAGGACCTCATTGTTGGCTTTCCATAAACCAACTTCTACATTTACCCACAGTTTCTGTGGGATTCCGTTATCTAGGTCTTAATTTGATGTCAAACACTGCACCCTGTTTATCAAACTGATTAATCTGATTTTTTGTTTTATACAAGTAAGCTCTGGCTTTAGCCTTGGTTGTATCATTAGTAAATATTACAGATATGCACTAACATATTTTTCCATCACAGAAGGTATATTGTGCATTTTTCATTTTATGGTATTCTGTTTCTTAATTAAAAAGTAAAAATTAAGTAGAAATATTGTGTATTTGCCATTTCTGAGTTCTCCATAATTGAAATGTAATGCAACGTGAAACTGAGATCATTTCTATGTTGTACGTGGTAGAAAAGTTAAAATGGCCCCTATAATAAAAGCATGATACAAATTAACACTTTTTATAATGAACTGGCTCTCGATATTTATATTAAACATATACTGTATGTTAGACCCTAATAATTTCATTGGCTAGTTTAATAGTATAATTTGCCAAGGCAATGGGCCTCCTTAATGCACCATATATTTACCTGTTGATTAAACAGTAGCAATGGAGTCAAACAGCAGCACCTAAAGTTGCAGTGGAGATAAGGGGAGAAAATACATTAGGTGTGATAGTGAAATAAACACTGAATATCAGTATTGGCCAACCTGTGGCCATTCAGTTGTTGCTGAAGTGTCAAAGGCCTTTGGGAAGCCATGGAGTAGTACAGTGGTTCAATAACAGCAGAAGTACGAAATGTTGCACAGCTAATATTTAACAAGGTGTTCTCATCCAATAGTTAACAGAACAGAGGGTCCTTTACTTAGACTCCAAACTCAGGCTCTAGAGAAACAGGGGGCACAAAATACACCTCTTATTTCTCATTTAACCAGCCCTTGGGAATTCTGTACTCTTAATCTCACTGCAGATTAGAAATTCAACATGAAGTGCAAGGGTACAGCACTGGTGAATGCAAGACAGCCCTGTCCTATCTGTATGTCATAGGGCATCTTTGCACCCACTGGTGCTCCCCAACTTAAAAGTCTGAATTAATGTAAAAGTTAAGGAGTTGGTAGTTGCCTGGCATGTAGAAAATCTGTGTGCCACCTCCAGCTCCAGGGTCACATTGGGCTGGTTGGATACAAAGAAAAAACCCAGTGGATCCAAGCCCTCATTGGTCCCGCCGACCCAGACCTGATACTCAACTGTCCTCCGCCACTGCTTTCCGCTGACCTCAACCTTTGTTCCACGTTGACCTCCCTCCCCCAATCACAGCAAAAGTAAGTATAAAGTGCATGCTGGGGGGGGGAAGGCTGGTGGTGGCCCCTGGGTAGCAGCTCCAGTGGGTCTTACATACTACAGTCCAACCCTGGCTGACCCTCATGAATACACTGCTGCTGGCTGTAATCAGTGCTGAATTCATCCAGAAAATGCATCTCCTTGTGTTTCTTTCTGGACTGCAAGGACTTGTGTTTATGGTCACTGATAGCAGGGCAGGGTGCAAAAGCAAAAAACATGGAGTCTTTCACCTATTTTGTTTTTGCACTTTGCAGCCTACCCAGTCAAATATAAATGACCCCTTAAGTTTACTTTGCGCCTGGTAAATGGCAACCATATTCCTCCTCCAATTCAAACTTTTATAGCAGATCATAAGTTTGATTGCTTTTTTCATTCCTCTAGAATTCAGATGAACCAACAGATTTAAATAAACTGCTAATGGGAAAACAATGATCTCCACAAAATTTAAAGGGACACAATGAATAAACATTTCACTTTGTGCTATAGACTATATCCTAAGGTCAAGTATATAAATTAATGGGAATGGATATATTATACCTCTTTCCACTTTATGAAAACAGTTCTTGTTCTTTCCCCTTCAATAATAAAACAGTACATTGTTCTTGATGATAACTGATCTGCATAAACCCATGTTGGTGGTAAAACAGTCCTATCAGTGTTTTAATGTTTACATGTTTTAAGTAACCTTTTAACTTCATAAAAATGAAAGGCACTGTGCTAAAATTTCGCAAATTTAAAGGAGCGCATACCTGATACCATAGACTAGTGCTCCTGTTTGCTAAAAACTGCACTGGCCTTTGGTATTGCTATAGAAGTAACTCAGACAGCATTGAACTGGGGGTCCAGGGCCTACTGGTGCCCCCGCCCCCTGCACCTTATTTTTAACTTGTTGTGGCTGTGATCGGGCCTGGGAGCAGGTAACGGTGCAGCACCCAGAGTTTCCGTCAATGGGTGATTCTGGGTAGGCAGGGAGCACAAGGGCTGCGGCCTACCAGGTTTTATCCTGGTGTCTCACCAGCCCAGTCCAACCCTGACCCTAGCCCAGTGAAGTTTCTGCTAATAGGAGCACTGACCCAGGGTATCAGGTAAGCAATTATAATCACTGGGGGATGCCTTACATTTGACCCCCCCCTGGTTATTTTAAATTATGATCTCCTATAATACCTCCCAACATTTTGGAAATAGAAAGAGGGACAAAAAGATTTAGAGCTTGCAGCGCAGCAATTTGTTTGACAACGCCCATTTTTGTGAACACACTCCCCTAATTACCATGTCCATTTTACAAAATTTGGCAGGTTATGAAAGTTTGAACACATTTCTGTGGTTTTTATGTGTTATTACAGTTTTGCTAATGAAGGTGAATTGCCCTTTAAACTGTGAGTCCCTCCCAAGAGACCTGCTTATCTTAAATTGTTACAAAAGTATCTGAGTATCTATTCCGGGCTCTCTGCCAAATGCCTATTAAGTTAGAAACTTTGTATTTTTTTCTGGCTGTTCAGTGCAGGAGATCAAAGAGAGGAAGTGCCATAGGGCATGAAACGCGTCAGTGGTGATTGTCATGCACTGTACCGAAGCTAACAAATTTTAATGGAACCAATAAAGTAACATATTTTTAATTTTGAAATCGTGTTTGAATAAATTCGCAAGTGTGATGTAGATCAAAGAGAAAGTTGGGAAATTTCAGTAACAAACCCGGGACTATGGGTTCAGCTGTCAAAATCGGGACTGTGCCGTGAAAAACGGGACAGTTGGGAATTATGTTATAACCCATGTCTTCATAAATTATTATTCAGATAAAAATACTTTTAAACAATTTAAACTTTGTATAAGCATTTCCATTTATAAGTTCAAGCATATACTTTAATCAGCAAGTGTTCAAGACAGGGAATAATCTGCGAAGTTAGAAAACGTAAATATATTTATTTTATCCTTTTTAAATAGTCTTGAAAAAAAAATAGTGTCAGACTCAGAGCGTGCAGAGCAGAACTCTTCCAGAATGATAAATACCCTCGCCACGCACTCATGGAAATAATGTTGTAATATTCCCATACCCCCGGATCCTGCTCTTTGTAGCATTTTTCAAATTTGTTTTTAACGTAGTCCTTGCATTTTTAAAACATCTTATCAATATTTTTTCCCCCTACAGTTTGTTTAGATATGATAAAGACGGAATATAAATAACATCTATTTGACACGGGTGATTGTTGGAGGTTTATGTTTATGGTAGTGAGCAGAAGCAGAGCTTTGAATAATTTTTACATTTTTGCAGTACATTTGCATTATATTTAAGACTTTGTGGTATTGATGTATTTCCCAACAACTAAAATTGCTTTCAGCCTGTACAACAGATGTGAAAATACCACGTTAAAAAAAACAAAAAAAACAGCAGCGCCGAAGGAAAATGACACAAACTGCACAATTGTGGCATCTGGGGGAGCCTTGACAGCTTGATATGAAAGGACTATTTGACTTGCTTTTAACGGAGCACTTGGTGTTGGACTTAATCATAATGCAACAGCCTAGAGATATGTAATTTAATGCAATTTGAAATCCCTGAAAGATTGTTATAGCAGGTGCCTACCAAGAATACTGTATGTGTGCAGCCTAAACATTGGCAGAAAACTTGTTGAAAAATATAACTTTGTTAAAGGGATACTGTCATGGGAAAAAACGTTTTTTTCAAAATGAATCAGTTAATAGCGCTGCTCCAGCAGAATTCTGCACTGAAATCCATTTCTCAAAAGAGCAAACAGATTTTTTTATATTCAATTTTGAAATCTGACATGGGGCTAGACATTTTGTCAATTTCCTAGCTGCCCCTGGTCATGTGACTTGTGCAGTCACTTCTGGCAGGCTGCTGTTTTTCCTTCTCAATGTAACTGAATGTGTCTCAGTGAGACATGGGTTTTTACTATTGAGTGTTGTTCTTAGATCTACCAGGCAGCTGTTATCTTGTGTTAGGGAGCTGCTATCTGGTTACCTTCCCATTGTTCTTTTGTTTGGCTGCTGGGGGAAAAAGGGAGGGGGTGATATCACTTCAACTTGCAGTACAGCAGTAAAGAGTCATTGAAGTTTATCAGAGCACAAGTCACATGACTTGGGGCAGCTGGGAAATTGACAATATGTCTAGCCCCATGTCAGATTTCAAAATTGAATATAAAAAAATCTGTTTGCTCTTTTGAGAAATGGATTTCAGTGCAGAATTCTGCTGGAGCAGCACTATTAACTGATGCATTTTGAAAATTTTTTTTTTTCCCATGACAGTATCCCTTTAATGAAAACTCATTTACCAACAATATTGTGTGAGTATGAGTGAGAGTCACAGTGCGCTGTACCACTGTATTACAAGTTATGATTAGTATTTCACTTCACAGAATTTTTTTTTTAAAATGGGCCTTTTTTCTGCAAAAAACAATTTACATGGAGAAATGTTAATTATTGGTATTTTTAGCAGTGTAAAAATAGCACATTTTTTTCCCCAGCAAAGCAAAATACATAGAGAGCCTATCATGGATATTTGCAACTGCCTAATATGCAAATTCCAGTGTGAAACTGTACCAAACAAAAAATGTTCACTCATCCCTTGTTACCAGACTAGTAGTAGAGTTCATGCTTCATAGAAATCAAAGCTCTATAAAATCATTGTTATTTTAAGAATATTTTCAATATGTGGCCTCTTTGATGGCCATATACATTTAAATTGCACTCTACAATCCTTCAGGTGAAACGCAACTTTTGCTATCCTGCAACACTCACAATCATCTAGCAGTTGAGGATTCTGGGAGTAGTGAAGTGTAGGTCGACCCAAAAGTTTTGGTGGGTTTGGCCAAACTTCCATACAATCTTTACAGGTCGCGGCCTGCAGGCCTGTATGTACAGAGAGGCCACAAAGGCCTAGGTCGGCTTAAATTAAGGGGTGGCATGCTGCCCAGCTGTACGGGTAGTTTTACCTGATTCTGGAGCGCTAAGCGCTCGTCACTTAGTGCTCCGGTAGGAAAAGGTTGCACATGCACGCAATCCTAAAGGAGTGAGGGGGTGCCAGAGGGTGCTGGCTTCTGGGTGCCCTCGGGGAAATCCAGCCCTGTGGGCCAGTTCAGGTGAGACTTAATCGTAAGCCCATAATGCCCACAAGCTAACAATGCCCCAATTTCTCCTCCACTTTTTGTAGACTTTTCTAGACTCTGCTTTTTCTAGACTTGCACCAGTGTGCCTGCCCCTTCTGTGATGTCAGAGCGGGGCAGGCATGAGTCTATTCATTTAAAGGCATGCTGGGTTAGGGTCGGTGCAGGTGGTAAAGGGGCAGGTTAAGGTCGGGTGTAGGTCTACTTTTTAGGTTTACCTTATAGCACTATTAAAAGAACTGGAGTCCCTGGGTCCTCTGCAATCTAAAGGCTGATTAGCTTCATAGAAATCAAAGCGCTATAAAAACATTGTTATTTTCAGAATCAATATTTGGCCTCTTTGATGACCGTATACATTTAAATTGGCAACTGGCAACTTTTGCTATCCTGCAACAGCCATGATCATCTAGCAGTTGGGGATTCTGGGAGTAGTGATGTGTAGGCTGACCCAAAACCAGTGAGACCAGCGGGTTTACCAACAGGTTTGGTGAGTTTGTCCAAACTCCCCTATGTCCTCCTGATATAGCTTTTATCAGGTTTGCCAGGTCAAGTAAGCCATAGCAGCTACTCAGCAGGTAGAAGTGTCTAGTCTACTGTTTGAAATTCTGTCAATTACATTGCACCTATTTGGGCTCACTGTCTAGTTGTCCATAACATGTACAACCTAATTACCATCACACAGGAGGGTGTTCAGGGTACATTTGGTGGAGATTAGTTCTCTGCAAATGTAAGTATACTATAATGCCATGTATATGGAAAAGTCCAGTTCTGCCTCTGCTGGAACTATATTTGATGACTTAATTATCAAAATGTTTTCCCCATGTATCTTGCATAAACATGAATGTCCAAAAGATGGGATAAAAAATAAGACAATGGGATTAATTTGTGGTACGCACACATTCATATTGATTATATCTCAAGGATGAACACAATATAATAAAGCAAGCCATCCATGTAAGATTGACCACCTGTACAATGGACTGTTTACAGCTGATCTGAATGGCTACATCAAAAATACTGGCCTATGTTTTGTGTTGCCTTTCAGAGCTAATTTGGCAGTACTCTTTTAACCCAATGACATGGCAGTAACACAATAAAAAGTAAGCACACTGTAACAGGGGTTAACCAGGAAATATAGAGGAGCAATGCTATTTTTCCTAAGGTAAGTATAAGAGTAAAAACATTGATGGTGTTTTGTGCTTCTTCCACTTCGACACACTTCACATATGCCTCAGGGCTATTCTCGAAGTCATACACACCTGAACTTGACAAATAATTCCCTTTGGTATGGAGAATGCACCGATTAGTAAATAAGCTGCAGAAAGCACATGACAAGAAGAATCCTCAACTGACCTTTTGCCTCTTGGCCATATCATCCCTCATACTGTACATTCTGTGTTATATACAAACAGAAACAATGATACACAGATTGTTTAAAATTTAGCATAGTTAATACACATTTTACAAATAAATGAAACAATCAGATTATTACAACTTCCTATAATGTTTTACTAAAAACTTTTTTTTAATGGGCAGAACCATACTTACATCCACCTCCAGGGTCGGACAGGGCTGATGGGACACTGGAGAAAGACCCAGTGGACCCCACCAACCCCCGGCCTGCTCCCCATCTGGCAACTGTGGATGCTGTGCTTCCCCCTCCACCCATGATCACGGGCGAAAAGCTAAAAGGTATGAGGCAGAGGCGCACACATCACGGGGCCCCTGGGTGGCACTAGGCTTGATGTTCAGAGAACCTAGCATCTGAGGGCCCTGAGGTGGTAACCCTGGTGGTCCCTGCATACCCAAGTCCTACACTGTTCATCTCTGAGTTCACTACAATAGATGGAGAATTATGTTTAGGAAGGCTTAATCTTTACAAAGAGTAATCAACCACTGTATATTCCTTGTAAAGCATTGTACTTTTATCCTCCTCACTTTTCTACCAGTAACACAGTAAGGATAATGTCAGCATGTGCTCAAACCTAACCTGGTACCCAACCCTCCAGATGAATGAGCCTTGGTTCATGTTCCCAGTGATGGGAAAGGGGGGTGGGTTAGGGCCAGGGGTGGTGCCAGGGAACAACTTAGGCCCAAAGGAATAATTAATATGTCCCTGAGTAGACTTCATAAATGTACATTATGTTATTTAATTTGAGCAAGTAACTGAAAAATCACAATCAGTGGTCCTAATTTCCATAGAATTCAATTTACCACACATCCATTCCTGTTCCTTCCTGCCTACAGTGGGGCCAAAGTTGTCTAATCCCTCATACTGTATTTACCAGCTCAGCTATGTTATCCTGTTACAAGTTTCCCTACACACAGTTTCATTAAATGGATCCTGTTATGACTTTTATGGTGCTAAGTTTTTATTTCTAAATTATACTGTTTACAAATAATTCACTATACCATTCAAAATTGTATTCCTGAACCAGCAAGTGTATTATTTTGTAATATTGATGTGTAGGCAGCCATCTCAGGTCATTGTGCCTTATCGCAGTGGAACTTTTTACTACTGAGTGCTATTCTCATAACTACCAGGGAGCTGTTATCTTGTGTCAGAAAGCTGTTATCTGTTACCTTCCCATTGTTCTGTTGATAGGCTGCTGGGAGGAGGGAAGGGAGGTAGATGACATCACTCCAGCTAGCAGTGTAGCTGTAAAGTGCACAAGTGCAGTGCAGTCACATGACTGGGGGCACTTGATAGAATCCCTTTAAGGGCATACATGCTAAAAAACACTTAAAAAATATGCTTCCTTCTGTATCATTTTCCCACTCCCTCCCTTGCAAACCTCTGTTTTTAAAAGTCTTCTTTAATGCAGTGTCAGACTGGGGACTCAGGGGCCCCTGCACCATCCCCCAGGCCCCCAGCCACAAAGTCCTCTCTGGCTCCAACCAACCTGGTGCCACACAAATACCTTTTTCCGGTGCCTCAACGCAACCGGGGTCAGGGAGGAGGTAAAGAGAGGGAGTGCAGGGAGCAGCTCTGGGACGGTGGGGCCCAAAAAAGCCTGGGCGAGTGTGTTGAAATATATATAACTTGCAATATCAGTTCTGTCTCCATTTTCAGTCCATGGGACTTGGCGTTGCAGTGTTCTTCAGTTAAATGATCAAATTGAATGCTTTCAGATTTCCTGGTAAATTACCTTTTTATTTCCTTTGCATTTGCACTCCCAAGAAACCCATTCGGCAGCATCAGAAAGGTTAATTCATTCTTATTCACCTTAAATTATGCATTCATTTAACTTTGTCAGAGGGGCAGTGTGCAGTGCGTGCTCTTCTTCTAATCAGAAACAAAATACTGTGTCAGAACACAGCGTACGTTAGGTGTGTGTGTGTGAATAAGTGGTGAAGCAAAGTGAAATTTCTTTTTTAGTAGGGAAAGTCCTAAACGCAAGGTTTGGCTGCTCAAGGGAAGAGTGGGCGAGGCTGAATCTTTCTAGCTGTTGTCTATTTTCTTGCTATTGTTTTATATTCTTCTCTTTTCATTTATAATACCAAACCGGCAGGTCAATAAATTTAGGCCTCATCCTTAAAGGGCAATAATACCAACAATAATTAAGCAGGAGCAAATTTAACATGATACACAGCACCGTTTATGAGTTTCTGGTGTTTTCTTCTCATTGGAAAAAAATAATGAATAGACCAGTTTATGCAACCATTAGCTTTAGCAGGTGGTTTTGAAGCACAAAACCTCATAAAATAAACAAGAATGCCTACTAGGCATTTGTTGTCTTATTGCTCCTGCAAAGCACTTATATATATATGAGGGAAAACATAATAAATGTCCTGTTCCTGTATGCTGCAAATTACAAACCATATACTAATTATTATTGTGATTATTCATGGGTATTATAATTCTAATAATCACGGGCCTCCATTAATTGTATTGTGACACATTACAGAACTGTGTAATATTTGCTCACGTACTCATCAGATTGCAAAGGAGGAAGAGCGTAGTCATGTGACACAGGCTACATTCATTTGCAGCAGAAATATTTATATTTCTTCCCTTGAGAAGGCTTAAAGGAGTAGGGAAGGCTCTATTTTGTTGGGGGTGCCAAAGGTTAGGTAGTTACGCCACTGCCCTGGCTGGTGCTCTTCTTTCTTCTTGCGGGTGCGCATGCATAACATGAAAAACATTCTACTGCCCATGTGTCTGCCCTGGGACATTTGAAGAAAGAAGAAGCAAGACGATCACTTTGTGATGCTCGCTGGAAGAACCTCCGGACCGGTGCAGTTTTCTTCTGATAGGAGCACTGGCCCGGGCATGTGGTAAGTATATGTAATCACTTGGGGGTGCCTACCTTTTGGCACCTCCAATTAAATAGGCTTTTCCTTTGCCTTTAAAAGATCTCATATTGTTCCTAGGCACCAAAGAGTCAACCAAACCCAAAAGGCATGTACTGAGGTTAGGCACCATTTCATTATTAATTCATAATACAGGCATGGGATCCTTTATTCGAAAACCTGTTAAACCCACACAACCAGTCTATTGGGTTTATTTAATGTTTACATGATTTTCTAGTAGACTTAAAGGGCACCTGTCGGAAGAAAATATTTTCTCCAACCAAAGGTGCGGGCTAATAGAGCCCACACCCCGGTTAAGGGTCACAGTAGTTTTTTTTTAATTGCCCCTTGCCAGTGCTAGGAAACCAACACCGGTAGGGAGCTCCCGGTTCGAGCAGCCATGTTGATGCACACTCATAATGAGTGAATGGCGCAACTTGCGCATTATGTGCATGCATGTGATGTCAGAGTGCTGTCATAGCACTGGCACCTAACAGGTGCCCTTTAAGGTATGAAGATCCAAATTATGGAAAGATCAGTTATCTGGAACACTCCAGGATCTGAGCATTCTGGATATCAGGTCTCATAACTGTTAAAAGCTTAAATTGCAGCCCAGTTAGATGCCCACTGGAGCATTATATCTATAATCTATAAGCATTCTCCACTGGTGTTCTTCATCCAGCATATAATCACTCAAATCTGTCCATTGCACCCAGTAGTACTGCTGCCATTAGGGTTGAGTTGAGAAACTCACTTCAGGTGGCAGCAGGCCCGGACTGGCAAGCTGTGGGTTCTGGCAAATGGCATAGGGGCTGCTGTAAGATGCCATAGACGGTCACTATTTAGTGGGCTGGTGGGGACTGTTTAGACCTCTGTGTTCATGAAAGGAGGCCTATTTTGACTCCCAGTCCAGCCTGCAAGTTAATTTAAGAGACACAATTCTGGTTAGTAAACCACTTTGTCTCTTCTAGTGCAGAGAGTGCAATATCGATGCAGACCCCTGAGCATAAAAGTTAAGCGATGGGGAGCAGCCTCGTTGACTTTATTTGAAAGCACCTGTGATGACTGGTGACAAGTGGATATATATATATATATATACTGTATATATATATAGACGCAAAATACATAGAGCCATATTGACATCCTAGGGGCCTGTAGCCACAGACACAAGACTTAGTTTGCTTATAATAATACCATGCCAGATTACCATTAGTTACAATAGTTCCATTTTTACATTACATAGTTAATGGACCAGTAGAGGCTTAGCTTCAACAACAGTAGATTTGCAGTGGGATAAACCTAACATATAATACATTACATATCTAATCGCTTTCATGTGAAGTCTAGACTCTAGTTATGGCCTTTGGCACCTTGAATTGTCAGTTGGGTATACTGTAGGTGTTGGGGCATGGAATATGATATTCTTTTTTTTGCCTGGTAGCTGCCAGGACAGAGCATAAAGTCCATTCAGCCAACATTGACTGGCACAAACTGCCTCCAGGCTTCATTTTTAAACCGGAAAGCAAAAAAAAAACATAGACAAGACTGCACTCCCCTACTGTCAGTCATTTTTTTGGACAACTTTATGGCCAGACTTTACCATTAAATAAAGGGCATGGTCATAGTATTTGA
The DNA here is from genome assembly GCF_017654675.1 of Xenopus laevis. NCBI lineage: Eukaryota > Metazoa > Chordata > Amphibia > Anura > Pipidae > Xenopus > Xenopus laevis. The sequence goes on along the minus strand of NC_054371.1, from coordinate 32,673,307 downwards.
GTCATATTTGTGATGAATTAACAGAATAGAGTAGCATGTGAGCAACATTCTCATTGCCAAAGAAAGAAAGAAAGAAGCATTATGTCATGTGCATTACAAATACAGCAGCCAGTTTACTAGATCAGTATAAATCAAACCTAAAGAGAACGCCTTAGCCCACTTTCCATGAATAAATACAGATTTATAAAATATAATCCAAGTTCTAGTGACGATCGACTACAGTTAAAACCTGGTGAAATCCAACGTTCAAAAAAATATAAAATAAAGATTTAATGATTAGAAAGATGAACAAGACTAAGGGAGTTTAAATGTAAGAGAAGGTAACCCCACAGTATCCAATTATCATGTAGTATATACTTGTTTCATATCAAATACCTGATTGGTTGGTTTTGGCTATTGGACCTTTTGCAAACTGTGCAATTTTTATGAAAAAAAAAACAATTAAAATCAGCCCAGTACACAGAAAGAATGGATGTCTAACAGAACAGAACACTACTTCCTTCTTTGCAGTTCTCTAACTCTGAGTTAGTCAGCGACTTAAAGGGGGCCACATGGGACATAACTGTTCAGTGAGTTTGCAATTGATCCTCAGCATTCAGCCCCCCCTTCAAGTCACTGATTGGTTACTGCCTGGTAACCAATCAGTGGAAACCAAGAGAGCTGAAAAGCAGGAAGTAGTGTTCTGGCTGTTATGTTACACATCCAGTCACTCCAGGCTTTATACATTACATTTTTAGCTAACTAACTATATTGAAAACATTTTTAATCTTGCACAGCCTATCTATTTACCCAGTTTTTATTTTTACACTGAACTGTTCCTTTAAGTGTATTAAAATCTTTATTTATATATTATTAATATAAGTTCATGACATTACATTTAAAAAAGCTATGTTCTTGTACATTTCATTAGTTGTTCTCCAAGAAGAAAAAGAACAAAAATCTCTAACAAACATCCAACGAACTTTTGTCTTCAAGCTAATTTTAAAAATGGAATAGCATCAGGACAAATATGTGATATTTAACTTGCATATACAATGGAACCCTAGGGCATTGGGAAGGATCACAGTAATAAGTGTTTGAGCATAATGTCAAGTGGTTGACTTTTCAGTGGCAATTTAATTGTTGCAAAAAGCCACCTTAGATGTGTCAAATGCACACGAGCTCCTTGCTCTTGAACTTGGTTTACATTAAATTCCAGGTGAAATACACCTCTGTCTCTGGCAGATTACAGCTAACTCTATGCCACAATCAACTGGTTGTTATATGTTTAAATATCCACATACAAAGAAAAAATTAAGAACCTTTGAAGTTACGAGTCAGATTTCGAGGAAATTATGGAAGGGGGCGGTCAGGATCTCTGAGAACTTTCATCATAATCGTGGGGATAACAAAGAGGAAGTGTTAGCTTACTTTTGACCACTAGATCATGCTATGTTCAATCTTTACTATAGTGTTTAATAGTTATTTATACTTGTCAGTAATAACTGTTTATGAGTGTTCACAGAAAACAAAGCTGCATATAAACCTGAAATGTGGCTTTTAAAGATACAAAGGAGAGATTGTGGCAGCAAAAAAACGTAGTAAATTTGCGTAGTTTTGCCCCTTCGCCAGAGTGCAACTTCGCCTGGCGTTTGGCTGCGAAGTTGCGCTAGTCTATCTACTTCGCTAGCGAATTTTCACCAGGGACACTTTTGGTAAATTGGCAAAGTGGCAAAATGACGTAACGCTGGCGAATTTTCGATAGCGTTAGCCACTTCGCCAGTTATTGAATTTGCCCCTATGTACTGGGCAGGACAATAAAGAAAGAAAATATAATTTGTTTGAATTCATGACTGGAGTCCCAAGTTTTTGTTTGAAGGCATTCATTTATTATTGTAATACCTGTGGCATAACCTAAACTTTTGTTAGCGTCTCCCCGCTAAGTCTGTCTTTTACCTTTAAATGGTTCTTGAAATTCAGACAGCACGGTTTCTATTATTAAGGGCCACTCTTTAAATTTTGCGGCCGATTTCTGCATGCAAAAGGTAACGAAATGTAAAATGTAATCAAGTCAGTGCATTCGCATACTCAGTTAAGTTTACAGCTGACAAAAATGTGCCTGCAGGGAACTGATACATGTCCCTTAAGTACAAATGTTCGTAAAGTCAACAGCAAGTGTGACTTTATTCAGATTATAGTTAACCCAAGGTTGTTAGGAGAAAATGTGCCTCTGCATAGAATAGGAGGGTGATTCTGTTTTAATGCTAAAGACTTGCCTGACTGAACACGTCATTACCTTAAAAAAACACATATTTGGGACAGCCTTACCTGTTAGCTCTGGTTTGTGGCTAGCTAGGATTAGGGCAGCCTTGCCACAGTTATCTCCCCATCTCTTTATGGGGTTGTTCAGATAAAACAAGCTTGATACATAGGATAGTGGTATCCTATGTAAATTTGCCAATGGTCTCTATTTGTGAAATACATTTATTGCTGTGCTATGGTTTAATTAATCTAGCAACCAAATTGCCATTGAATGGGATTATAAACAATACATACAGTACATTATAATGGTTTACCAACATATTTGGAATGAGTTTATCCTGATTTATATATAATCCTGAGAAACCAATTAAATTTGCCTCCTTAGTTTTATGATGCAGCTAAAGTGGATGCTCATCAGATCTCAGCTACAGATTAGGATTGATGCTGTTGGACTAGGTGCCTGAGACACACCAGGGGGCTTATTTATAAACAATGAGAAAATTTGCACATTGCCAGTAACACACAGCAACCATTCTCTGATTGTAGAACAATGAAAACAAACATCCGATTGGCTGCCATCGGTAAATGCCCAAGTGCAAATTTGCCCAGTGTTTATAAATGACCCCTGGGACCACAGCCAATTTACAGACCAATCACCCACCCACCCATATACATACATAAATAGACACCTGGCCACCTGCACCACACCTATCCCACACCTGTCCCACCAGAACTAGCCAGAAAAGCAATGTTGGGATGTCTTATATAGCAGCACCCGACCTTCCCATGTCTGATGTCACTGGGGGTTAGAGTTGTCACCTCGCCATTATTTTACCCAGGTAGTTAAAATGATGCTTGATGCCAATGTTATTAACATGAAAGAAATAGTGATAGTTGGTCTTTGCTCTCTATTTTTGCCTTTCCTCTCTATTTTGGAATTACTTGCTGCATGGGCCGATTTATCATGCTGTCTAAACAAGTGGAGAAAAACATCACCCAATCAGATTTGCTTTAATTTTCCAACTTATAGGTGACTGTTAAAAATCTAATTGCTGATTGGTTGCTATGGGCAACATCATTTTAGAGTCCATTTTAACAACATTTTTAAAAATGTTTCCCTTTTTCTCTGTAATAATAAATCAGTATCTTGTACTCGATCCCAACTAAGATATAATTAATAATTATTGGCGGCAATACAATCCTATTGGGGTTAATTATTTATTAGTAGACTTAAGGCAGTGATCCCCAACCAGTAGCTCGTAAGCAACATGTTGCTCTCCAACCCCTTGGATGTTGCTCCCAGTGGCCTCAAAGCGCAAGCTTATTTTTCAGACTTGGAGGCAAGTTTTGGTTGTATTAAAACCAGGTTCACTGCCAAAAGAGCCTCAATGTAGGTTGACAATCCACATAGGGATTACGAAATGGCCAATCACAACACTTATTTGGCACCCCAAGAACATTTTTCATGCTAGTGTTGCTCCCCAACTACTTTTACTTCTGACTGTTGCTCATGGGTTCAAAAGGTTGGGGATCCCTGACTTTAGTTGTAATCCCCCTCCACTGTACTTTTAATGCTCTTAATAAAGCCAACAATTTGATATTCAAACGCCTGACTCCGTGACTGCTTTGATCGGCGCTCCGTAGCGATACCATTGAAGTATGTGTTAAGCCGGCTAGAAGGAGCCAGATGTATCGCGAGAGCTGCGACTCAGCAGGAGCCGGCGTACCACGGGTGAGCTCCGCCATTAGCCGCATCGTCCTTGTGTTTGATCCCTGACTTAAGGTATGGAAATGACAAAAAAAAATTCCTTTTTTGGAAAACCCCAGGTCCCGAGCATTCTGAATAACAGCTCCTATACCCGTATAACAATTATTCACTATTATTTATCTGGTCTTTCACGGTTTTGCTTCATCACTGCAGTTTTCTACGGCTCCCTATGATGCTTAAGTAACCTTTTTTAGTCCTTCCAGCCTTTGCAAAACTAAATTCTATGCAAACTACTGTCATGACATGATCTTCTACTTGGCGGTTCTACAAAATTAAAACAATAGGCGTTTGTAAAAAAGAAAAATCTAGCGAGGCATTTTAAAATTGCCTAAGAAAAGCCACAAGAGAGCCATGGGATCATCAGTGAGGTTATTATACTGTGGCAAGAGATATTCTTCTCTCTGTGTCATTGTTCTACAGGAATTAGGAACATCCCAAAGGATTATGCTGATTCAGTAACCAGAAATCAGTCTAATGACTTGTAATGTACCCTACAACCTCATTTTATAGAGCATATTAAAAGGAAATGTAAATGTGTTATATGCATATGTATAACAGTAACACACGCAGCATCTCCTACATTCACCCGGTGCCTCTGAGCTTCTGTACCTTTCTACAGTACAGGATTGGGTTAATACGGGGTTTACTTTAGAACTGAATGTTTCATTTCTTCAATTAATCACAAGTATCCTACCTGTGATTCAATTCTAACTGGAGAAGAAATGGCAAAGCGCCACTTAATTTAAGATAATCTTACATCACCGTTACTGCTATCTGCAGGGACTACTGGCCTTCAGATGCCATTGAAATAGCAATACAACTACTTAAAATTATGAGATATTGTTAATACCCTTCTACTCTTTTCTACTCTATCTGCATGCTATGGTCAGATATGAATAATAACAGTCAGATACTTGCAAGCCAGTTCCTTTAAGTTTGAGAACAATGGCCTCCCCAGAAGTATTTCTGCTTCTTCAGTCCGTAAACATGATTTATTAACTGAGATAGTTTGCTCCAGCCTGACAACTGCCCATACCAGAGCAAACTGGACTTGCCAGCTGAAAGAAGCCATCTATTACATAGAGATGAACCAGTCAACTTCCCAAATTGTCCATCAACAAACAAACAGATGAATTTAAGCATAGGCACATATAAATGTGTCAGACCTGTGTATAGGTATGGGACCTGTTATCCAGAATGCTTGGGCCCTGAGGTTTGGAAAAAGGGCAGGGTCTTTCTGTAATTTGGATCTCCGTAGTTTATGTCTACTAAAAAATCATTTAAACATTAAATAACCCCAATAGGATTGTCTTGCCACCAATAAGGATTATTATTGTATCTTAGTTGGGCTCAAGTAGAAGATACCGTTTGATTATTTCAGAGAAAAGTAAAAATGGAGTCTATGGGAAATGGCCTTCCTGTAATTTGGAGCTTTTCTGCATAACAGATCCCATTCATGTACTTGAAGCCCTAAACCCGGGAAAGTTTGCTGGTTAGAAGCTAGGACAGATTCCTTTAATCCACTGAAGAAAAAAAATAAAGTAAAAATCAGAAGTCTTCATAATTTTATACCATGAAAGTATAATCTTTACACACCTAAAGCAAAATTGACATTTAACAATGACTGTCATACCTCTTCTTTAACATTGTATGTTGCTTTCCCTAAATCTAATAAGAGTGAAATTAAGTGCCCCACCTACATGTCTCTAATTTTGACTTGAGTACAACTTGCATACACAGTTGCACACTATTTACTCAATAGGGCAACATGTTGTACAAAAATTATTATACACAAAAGTTACATAATTTTCCAGGCACAATAACATAAGGAATTATAGGGTAAAAATTCTGAATTTTGATAAAAACCTGACATTTGTGTATTTGTACATGTTAATATATGAGGCCCAGTTTCTTACAGGAAGGCTACATTAACTCTGCAACAGCACGCAAAGTATAAATCTACTACGATTAGCAGCACTGTGCAAAATTATAGAATACAACATAAAGATGACCGCAATAAGGAATAGTGGCACTTAACTGTTTCCCAATGACATTTTGATCAGACTTGTTGGAATAATATACAGGTCAATGGAACAGATAATAATCTCAACAGGGACCACAATGTTGCTTTCACATTTGGTTCTTTAGTATAAGCATGTTACACACAGTAGTTAAATAAAGATACTGGCCTGGGCTGTGTCAAAGGCTCTGGTTTTCTCAGATACACAGACCCACCATTACCCAAGGCCCACACCCATGAAAAGGCACACTAACTATCCAAAATGGATGTAAACAACCATAGCTTTAGTAAAATGAACTTTAACACATAACTTGATAAATTTAACCAGAGTTAACCAAAAGAACCCCTTAAATTCTTGTTGAGAAAACTTCACAGTAGTCAACAGGCCACCCTCCAGCTGGCCACCCAACACTCCAGATAGGCAAAGTAGGCCTCACTTTAAACAGCTTCCACCTGGACCAATACCCAAGGAGATACTGAACTGAACTCCATTGAGCAGGTAGAATACCAGCTGGCTGGCGCTCCAAGTTGTGACAAACTTCAAGCCAGGAACCACTATTAAACCAACTCTCAAGCCTAACCACAGACTGGGATTCTACTTTCCTGCCAAGAAAATGGAAAATGCCATACTCAATAACTACCCCATTTTACCCATCTTCCTTAGCACATCACTTAACCTTCTAAGTATTATCAAGGCTCCCCTTCCTTAATCCTGGCATTTAGGGGTTCCACTCTTACTAATGGCAGTGGTTTTCAAATACTTTTTTCTTCTCTAGTTGGGATTTTATATGGTCCATAATTTACTCTGCATTTTCTGTGTACTAAAGTAAACGCTCTTGTCCGATTCTATCTACAGTTTTATATATGATGTTTTATACCTGTACCCTTTTTGTTCAAACCTGTAACATATAAATTGTGGCCTGATAAAATGTTTAGACTTCGCTATAAAATGAAGCTGAACTTTAGTAAATGTGTTCTTTTAAGTTGAAAATGTTATACCTCTGAAATCATCTATCAATGCTGGGTGCCTTAGGGGCTGCCTTGTCAAAACAGTGGCAGAAAAAGTACTTGAGTCTCCTGAAAAGAAAAACACCCCCTCTAAGTGATTTGGTTTAGGCAGTCTGAGAACCTTCAATGTAATGGTTGACTAGTGTTTGAATTAAATTTGCACTTAGAAGAGGCAGGTACTGTACATTGCCGTTCTGTCTGATTTTTCTTTCATAAATGACAGAAGCGTTAAAAAGAAATAGGGTGAGTTATAAACGATCCGCATAAATAATGCATTCTAACCAATGCTGGAAATTTGGCAACATTTGAAATGAATTCTTCCGTGAAAAAATGAATGCATCTTTTTAATAGTCCTTTTGCACTTCAGTTCAGAAATTGGAAAGGAGCCTTGTCTATAGTACACTTCAGCCGTTTGGCAGATTGGGGTTGGATTAAGAATAATGACATAACTTCCTTGTATTATGAAACAAAGAACTTTTTGAACAATACTGTATACATTGTGAAACTGCTTTGGCTCTATCCTTCCTTACTTCCGTAACAAAATTAATTGTATATCCAACCTGTGCTGGAAAATCATCTGCACTGTACTGGGTGTACAGACATGGGACCTATTATGCAGAATGTGTGAGACCTGGGGTTTGCTAATAAGGGAGCTCAGTGTCTTAAGGCTTCTAAAAACCTGTATCAGTAAAAAAAGAAATGGGGTTATTTTGACATCTATCTATGTTATACAGTATTTAGTATTTAAGGGTTATTTTTGTTTGTTACTGCAGTTCTGTTTGAGCAAATTGCTCCACAGTCCATTGCATGGAAAACTCCATTCATCAAAATGTTCTCTTTGGTATGGAATCCGTAATCTGAAAACCCATTATCCAGAAAACGCTGAATTGTGGAAAGCCCATCTCCCATAGACTCCATTTTATCCGAATAATCCAAATTTTAAAAAAAATTCTTTTTCTCTATAATAATAAAATAGTAGCTTGGTTACTGCCCAGGTGGAAAGTGTTTAAAAATGATTGTGTTGATAAAAGGAATGAAAGGAAGCGAATGATCTGAGCTTTTCTGTGTTCTTCTAAAGCTGGAACTCCCTGACACTGGAGCCGACACGTCGCTATGTGACAAAACGCATGCGACCTGTCGGATGTTCTAAAGAAACAGGAAGTGAAGGAGAAATCGCAGGTAAGAACTACATTTATCTGACTGTCGCAGCGCTTCGTTTTCATCAGACAGTCGGATAAATGTAGTTCTTACTGTGATTTCTCCTTCACGGGTGTCTAACAAAGGGGCGGCTGCATATCCTGCACTGGCCGGACCACCACTAGTTATGCCACAGCTACAGTAAGTAGTAAAAAATGGCACTGATCTGTCAGTATCTGCCATCCATGTTCTTGTAATTCAATATATAGTGAATAAAGTACCCCCTTTTGTAAAATATAGGGATATTATAAGTTACCGAGGAGTTTCATGACCATATAAAAACACGAGGCCGAAGGCCGAGTGTTTTTATACAGGTCATGGAACTCCGAGGTAACTTCTAATATCCTCATATTTTACAACTGGGGGTTCTTTATTTATTATAATACACAAATTTCAATGAGTCATGTGACAGAAATTACATCAGAACTCACCGTTTATAACTGATGACATCAGAACTCACCGTTTATAAGGATATAATTTACAGGATATTCATGGCTTTTGTGTATTATGTAAAAATAAACTATTATGGGTGCTTAAAGGGGTTGTTCACCTTTAAATTACTTTTAGTATGATGTAGAGATCGATATTCTAAAACAATTTGCAACTGACTTTTATTTTATATTATTTGTAGTTTTTGAGTTATTTAACTTTTCATTCAGCAGCTCTCCAGTTTGCAATTTCAGCAATCTGGTCCAAATTACCCTAGCAACCACACATTGATTTGAATAAGAGACTGACATATGAATAGGAGAGGGACTGAACAGAAAGAGGAGTAATAATAGTAGCAATAACAATACATTTGTAGCCTTGTAGACAGTGGCGTAACTACAGGGGGAGCAGGGGGTGCGATTGGGCGAGGGGTCGCACCCCCTCAGGGCCCCCCCCGGCAGCTCACGCGCCACTAATTCCACTGGTTCCGGGCGTACAGAGAGGGGCTGCTGCTTGTAGAGCATTTGTTTTTTATATGGGGTCAATGACCCCCATTTGAAAGCTGGAGAGAGTCAGAAGAAAAAGGCAAATAATCAAAAAACTATAAAAAAAAAATACATAATGAAGAATAATTGAAAAGTTGCTTAGAATTTGAAATTCTATAACGTACTAAGGCGGTTATTTATCATAGTCCAAATTTATCTCAATATTTTCTGCTACAAACTCCGATCAAATCCGCTCTGGTTTCTTAACCTTATTTATAATTACATTTTCCCGAAAATATGCTTTGCTGGAAAAAATCAGATTTTCATAATTTTTTCGGATTTTTCATTCGATTCCACAATATTTTCGGATTTTTCATCTGATTTTCATGATTTTATCAGAATTTTTACATAAAAACGTCGAAAACGTTGAGGTATTGCACGAAACCCAGCTCGCATTTAAAAATCATTGGGACTTCTCCCGTTGATTTATATGCAACCTCGACAGGTCTGAGATGCTGGATTTTCTGATTCAGACTTTTCCATTCTCTGGGTTTAATAAATTCTGAAAAATTGGTGATTTTTTAAAAGTCAGATTTTATTAAAAAAAAAATCAAGATTTTTTTCGTGATTTTTGCATTCGAAGTTTAGTAGATAACCCCCTATAAGTTATCTTAAAGGTCTTAAAGGTGAACCTTTAAGAAAAATGTTTGGGTCCTTCTAGATTTGAACCTTGGGTGATAATCCAGCCTGCCAGAGTTTCTCCCTATACCACCACCGTCCTGTAGGCTTATCTGTCAGAAAACTAAAATGTTACACCAAAGTGGGGGTGTTACATATTGATTCTAATAAATAAAGCATGATAAATCATTAAAAAATAACATTGGTATAAAGAACCAGATATGGAAAACTTTTCCCTAAACTGCCTTGGTCATGTGACTTTAAATTAAGGCTCAGATGAAGCTGACAATATTTTTTTTAGACAACTTTATTTTCCCACAATTTTGGAAAAGCAAATTTTGGATTCAGCTGCATATCTTTTGTGAAGGATTTGGTTTTCAGCTAAATCCCAAAAATGATGCATCCCTACCATGCTGTTCAATTGACATATCCATCAGAAAATCCATCAGAAAATATCCAAAGAAAATCCTAACAACTGTATCTTTTAATAGGAGGCATGGTGGGGATCCAACTAGAAATTATAAGGTCCCATAGCTGTACCTTTTAACCATACGAAGAAAGACAATTGTGTAACTCCTAGACCTGTATGAAGCTTTCCAGGCTTTATGAAATTATTATTTCCTTGCTGATATGACCATGAATGAAAGCAAAGTGGAGCACATCCCAAAATATCAATATAAGGAAATCCCAAAATACATTTTTAATTGTTTAGATGGTTCCATTGATACAGTCACATGACCACATCCTAAACTATTAAGTAAAGTGCTCTTTGGTCATATAAAAGAGATATGACGCCTATTAGGAAACAGCCACGGAGGAACCAAACCTTGTATTTCCCCGCGGAACCAATAGAATCCTTGGGTGACGCTTTGTTTAACACATCGGTGATGCTCAGCACTGACTATTACCGGAGTAAAATAAAAGAGCACCACAAAGGAAAATAAAAGGTTTATTCAATTTAAAGTTAAAGTAATATATTCATTGGAGTATATCAAGAACAATAATATGCATATGAAATCTTCAGCTGCTTATTGAAAGTAATTCAGGTGAATTATTCACAGTCTGAAGTATTTATGGACAGCACTTTAACTTCGCTCTGTCTATGCATCTCTTTCAGCAGCAGGGTACTTAGCTGCGAGTTGCCTTCAGTAGTAAAGCACCATGAAATTATTTAGGATTCGGCATTCTTTTCTAATAGCAGAAAACGCTCCGATAATAATTCCAGGTGATTTAAGTGCAGCACGCAAAGTGAACAATCCATTCATTTATCTGTTGGCTAGAGCAGCCGGAGCATTCCCATACTGTGTGCCAATTAGACTGTGTTTTGCAGAACTGCACAGTAACTTTATGGAGACTTTATTTATATGAAAGGTTTATCCCCATTTGTTTTACCTTAGTTAAGTAAGAGAGCTTATTGTCTGCATATAATATTCCTGCATTTTTGCAGCGATACATATAAGTGGGAGCTGCCATACCATTTGTTCTTCATATGATATTGTTCTGTAAAACAATTAATAAAAATATGGTGTTGGGCCCACTAAGAACTATGGGTCTGGGATGTCTGCTCAGTTAAACCCTACGCTATTCAAGTACTGGATGTGTCCGCCATTCCATCACACTTCTCTAAACTACCAAATTGGCATGATGCTTAGCATTGTTGACTTGCAGCACTTGAATCCTGGGTTTGATTCCAGTGGTGGAACTGCAAATCATCAGGTCTGTGTGGGTTTCCTCAAGGCACAAATTTGTCCCACATTCCAAAAACATACAGACAGGTTAATTGGTTTCTGATAAAATGAAACCTAGTGTGTGAATCTGATAGGAACCTTAGATTGTAAACTCCACTGGGATAGGTGTGAATATATATTATCTTTGTAAAGTGCTGCTCCATATATGGGTGTTAGTTGAGCAGGTCAGTCTACTTCCTTCCAATTTCCCCTGTAGTGGGTCACAGGTCATATTCCAGTCTCTGCTCCAGGGTCAGACTGGGGGGTCCGTGGCCCTCCAGGGCTGCTGCCCCAGGGCCCCTCTCCTGCACCTGGATGCCAGCGCTTTACGCAGTGTGTATGCGTACATGGGCAATGTTTTTTTCCGCGAACACCCGACAAAGGGAGGTCACGGCATGGAGAAGCCTCTGCTGGCTAAAATTCTGGGGGTCCATGGCTCCCTGGTTCAGACGCCTATGGCAGCTGCAACTGTTTTGATGTGCTGGTTCTGTTAACTTGAAGATCGCAGTTGCTTCAGGCCACGTTTAGTACCACCACCAATCCAAAATGCACTCCACAGTGAGCCACACTTAAAAGAATGTGCATCTCGGGAAAGCTGTATGTTGGCTTTGATGCTTCCCTGCCTGCCTCCCTGTCTGTAACGTAAAATATGCGTGCAGGTGCATAGCAGGGGTCATGTGGAATACAGGATCAGCAAGGCTCCAGCTAGAGGTACTGGCAGGAGTCAGCAACTATGGGTGGAAGCAAATTGCTTGCCCACCCAGTCTGGACATACTGCATGTATTTTTTGAACTATTTTATAAAGCCATCGAAATTCGCAAGTTAACTAAAGCAAGGGCCTAGGGGCCCACCAGTCCGACCCTGCTCTGCTCGCCCTGTCCCAACCCAAATTTTGACTGTGTACAAAGATTACCACCATTATTTATACTTGTGTGCAACCCCTCTGGGCATGCTACCGATGGACAGGTCGGGATGTTCTCTGGTTGGGTTAGTGAAAGTTAGGTCGGTGTAGGTTGAAGAATTATTGACCATCACTATGTGTAGTTTTTGTAGTCAGTGTGTATAAATAGCCAAAAAGATCATTTGGACTGATTACACTTGGATGCACAATGTCAACAGCACAGAAAATGTATAAGAGCAGTTGGCTACTGGTAGGTTCTCACATCACTCACACACAGGTCACAGACAGGGCAGGGCAGGGGAGATCAAAGAGTAAGGTCAAAGGTCAAAAGGGCAGGTCAGGCACAAGCAACAGAATCTAGAAGCAGGTAAAGAGTCAGGCAGGGAACAGTAAGGTTAAACATGCAAGTGTCTGCAACTGAGAATACAGAAACCTAAAGGTGGCCATACACTATAAGGTCGCCTAACGAGCGGATCTTTCCCCTGTTATGCCCAACAAAGGCATGGCGATATTGGACTAATCTGATTGTTTGGTCCTAGGACCAAACTATTGCATACCTCCCAACTGTCCCATTTTCAGTGGGACAGTCCTGCTTTTGACATCTCAACCCGCAGTGCCGCGTTTGTACTGAAAAGTCCAGACTTTCCCTGCACTGAACAGCCAGAAAATGAAACAAAGTTTCTAACTTTTGGCAGAGAGACCAGAACAGCCAACAGGTGCAACTAAGATACTTTGTAACAATTTTGAGATATGCAAATCAGTAATTGTAACAATTTAGATAAGGAGGTCCCTTGGGAAAAGTTAGACACAGCATAAAAGGCAATTCACCTTCATTAGCAAAACTGTAAAAAAAACACAGAAATATGTTCAAACTTTCATAACCTGCCAAATTTGTAAAATGTAACATGGTAATTAGGGGGTGTGTTCATAAATGGGCGTGGTCAAACAATCCATATTTTTGGCCAGATATCAGTTGGGGAGGCCTGTTTCGAATGTCCCATATACGGGCAGATAAGCTTCCGAATTGGTGTAAAGGACCCACATTGGCAGTTTAAATCTGCCCCTGTATGGCCACCTTAAGTAAAGAGACTAGCTGAAAAATTCTGCCAAGGTGATGGCAGACATGAGCTTTTCTGTGGAGCTGTTGTCTATGCACGCTTTTCTCTTGCTGTGAGAACATCCCTGCACATGCCATGTCTCTGGATCAGGCCATACAGTTTCCACCTGCTGTACTGGGTTCAGCGAGGGGTTTAAGAAACACAGATGTGGGGAAACAATCTGTGGGAGTTTTGGCCCCTTTATTTTACAAAGATGTCCTCTTAAATCTCTCTTAGTCAATGCAAGAAGGAAGTTTTGGGCCCCTATCTGGGAAGATGGTGACTGAACTGCATAAATAAGAAACGTCCAACTTGGAGACCTCCAGTCTATGAGCCCTTGCACCTGCAACTATGCCATCAACTGCCTTAAGAGTGAAGGCCATACACTAAGCATCATAGATGTATATACAGGTATGGGTTCTGTTATCCAGAATGCTCAGGACCTGGGGTTTTCCGGATAACAGATCTTTCTGTAATTTGGACCTTAAGTCTACTAGAAAATCATGCAATAATTAAATAAACCCAAAAGGCTAGTTTTGCTTCCAATAAGGATTGATTATATCTTGGTTTGGCACAAGCTACTGTTTTATTATTACAGAGAAAAAGGGAATATTTAGAAAAAAAAATTATTTCGAGATGGCCTTCTTGTAATAATGTTATGGATTATGGGTTTCCAGATAAAGGATCACATACCTTTACTGAAAATCCAGTGCCGGAGACTGAGGGCATGGCCCCCTCTGTTTAATTATAAAACTGCCTCTCATATCATATCAATCTTCCATGTGCATTAGGCACAATTTTTGACTTTAATTCTGTTAATATGCAAATACATATAAACATATTCCCTGTTAAAGGAATTGGTCAGTATAAAAATAAAACCAGTGTAAATAAAAAAAGTTTTCAATATAGTTATTTGGGCAAAAACGTTATGTATAAAGGCTGGAGTGACTGGATGTCTAACATAATAGCCAGAACACTACTTCCTGCTTTGCAGCTCTCTTGGTTTCCACTGATTGGTTACCAGACAGTAACCAATGACTTGAGGGGGGGAGGGTCACATGGGTCATATCTGTTGCTTTTGAATCTGAGCTGAATGCTAAGGATCAATTGCAAACTCACTGAACAGTTATGTCCCATGTTGCCCCCCTTAAAATCGCTGACTAACTCAGAGTTAGAGAGCTGAAAAGCAGGAAGTAGTGTTCTAGATATTATGTTACACACCCAGTCACTCCAGCCTTTACATTTTTGGCTAACTAATTGTACTAACATTTTTTTTTTATTTTGTACAACTTATCTATTTACCCAGTTTTTATATTTACACTGAATTGTTCCTTTAATTAGAACTTGGCGATACTTTGCATTTAAAATGAGACCAATGCATCTCAGCCATACTGCTTGCATTCAGGCATCTGTTAGGGTTATTTAGTGGCTGTGTTTCTATTTTGACAAGCCGCGCCTGCATAATATGTCAGCAGGTTAATTAGTATTTTTCCGAAAGGCCTGCTTCTGCGCTGCTCGGCTGCTCACTTGCCTGCCTATTGTTCAGTAAGCGAGGGGTTACTATTTGGCCTTGCATAGGATTCTGCAGTGCTAGCTGCACGGTATGTAATAAGTGAGTCATTTCAGGGGCCCCTGACACATAACAGCCTTCTCTACCTACACCACAAATGCACGAGAGGTTTGCCGGGATGAATCATATTACAGCCGTTTCATCTAATGCCATCATTAGGCGTTGGGATGAGGCTCCAGTACTACGTATATAGCCGGGTGCCAATATCCTGCAATATTACCCCGGGTAGGCTAAATTTAGATCTTGATCTGTTTGAGAATGCATTTGATTTCATTTAAGCTTACGGACGGATCAATATGTTTTGCAGTATAATGTGATGCTCTGTTCCGTATGAGAGCCTAAGTGATACAGATGTAGCGCACTTAACTATCCACTTGCATGGAAGATATCCCTTCAGCGGCAATGCATCAACCTTTCTTTTTCTTTGAATATCGACAACAAGAAAAGGAAAGCTGTGGCACCTCCTTGTAACTGCTGGATTGCGGTATTCAGGACCCTCTGTTACTGCTGTCCCAGTTCAGCTACTTAGAAATGGGATTATATAATAAAAGGGACTAAGTTTGCCCAGGAACAGTAGCCCTCAGCGGGTATATTCGTCACCTTTTTAAAAACAATCATATTATCGGTTGCTATGGGCAAACTTAGGGGCAAATTTACTAAAGGCGCGAAGTGACTAACATGGGCGAAAATTCACCATGGTGACCTCATTTCGGTACTTTGCTGATTTACTAATGGTCACAGGCGTAACTTTGCTAGACAAGGAGATAGACTCTAGTGATACTTCGCTCCCTAACGCCAGGCGAATTTGCGCTCTGTCGAATGGACGTAACTACGCAAATTCTCTAAGATGCGGATTTTACTGAACGTTACCTCTTGCGCCAGACTTGCTCTCACCACCTCAGACCAGGCGAAGTGCAACAGAGTAGATAGGACTTCCTCAAAAAATTGTTGAAAATGTTTCTAAGTCCCAAAAAACGCTAGCGTTGTTTCCTTTTTTTTAGGGTGATAGGCTGAAAAATAGCATAATTTTTTTTGGGGGTAACCGGCTTCCCCCCTACATTTCCTACCATATGGCACATAAACTATACACTGGGCTCATGTGTAGGGCAAGATAACAACTTTATTTTATTTTATTAAGGTTTCCCGGGCTTGTGTAGTATAATGTATTTGCTGCAACTTTCCGTCTTATGCAAATTAGCCAACACTAGCGCAACTTCGATTCGATTGGCACAGTAACGCTAGCGCAACTTCACCAGCGTACACAAATACAAAATATTGAGAATATATTTTACTGTATTCTTTTCAGTAGATACCCATTGTTGAGCCCTGACTATAGGCGTCATGTAAGAACGCAAGTGCAGTGTGTAAGGGGAAAATCGTTGTGTTTTCTTACCCATAATACAGTGCTTACCTTCTAATTCCAGCATAATTGCACCGGGTGTTTAAATATATGCAATTGTGCCTTTGTTTTGATGCAAATTGGGTGCATTCATCATTTTCATAGTGGGGGCTGCTTCACTTCTGGGGCATATAACGCCCAGGGTCCAGGGTGGTGGTAGCTCCACTTCAGAGCATCCATACTTGTTCAGTTAGATGTTCAGTTAAAGGTATACATGCTCTCATGCTATTCCATGGAGATCTGTCAAGCTAAACCCAAAGCCACAACCAAGCACCCATTTAAATCTAGATGTAGAAAGAAGTGATTTGCTCACTTACTCATATTGTGATATATAATTCAAAGCCCTGAGTATTGAATGGTCCTAGGATGCTGGATACAAGGATGAGTTCCTAACCTAAACCTTAAAGGGGAGTGAGGAGAATATCAGGGGACATAGAGGTGGTGCACAACTCTGTGTAAAGACAATAGACAAAAATCACAAGTGGGTCCTTAACTTGCCTCTAAATAGAGATGTCGCGAACTGTTCGCCGGCGAACTTGTTCGCGCGAACATCGGGTGTTCGCGCTCGCCGGAAGTTCGCGAACGTCGCGCGACGTTCGCCATTTTGGGTTCGCCATTGTTGGCGCTTTTTTTTGCCCTCTCACCCCAGACCAGCAGGTACATGGCAGCCAATCAGGAAGCTCTCCCCTGGACCACTCCCCTTCCCTATAAAAACCGAAGCCCTGCAGCGTTTTTTCACTCTGCCTGTGTGTGCTGAAGAGATAGTGTAGGGAGAGAGCTGCTGCCTGTTAGTGATTTCAGGGACAGTTGAAAGTTTGCTGGCTAGTAATCGTTTTGATACTGCTCTGTTATTGGAGGGACAGAAGTCTGCAGGGGTTTGAGGGACATTTAAGCTTAGGTAGCTTTGCTGGCTAGTAATCTACCTTCTACTGCAGTGCTCTGTATGTAGCTGCAGTGGGCAGCTGTCCTGCTTCTGATCTCATCTGCTGACTGCTGCAATAACAGTAGTCCTTGTAAGGACTGCTTTTATTTATTTTTTTGTTGTTTTACTACTACTACTACTACTACTATAAGAGCCCAGTGCTATTAGTCTAGCAGTGTTGGGGAGTGGGACTGGTGTGCTAATCTGCTGCTCCTAGTAGTT
This sequence comes from Xenopus laevis, assembly GCF_017654675.1. Taxonomy (NCBI): domain Eukaryota; kingdom Metazoa; phylum Chordata; class Amphibia; order Anura; family Pipidae; genus Xenopus; species Xenopus laevis. Next base: position 32,655,643 of record NC_054371.1, on the reverse strand, counting down.
CAGCAGCACCAACTTTAATTTTTTTTTTTTAATATTCATTTTTTTTTTATTTTACTTTTTTTTATTTTACTACCGCTGTAGTAGTGTATAAGTTGACCTTTTAGGCATTATTTGCCCTGTAGGCATTATTTGCACACTGTTTTCTTCAACCCGCCATCTAGCTGTGTGACCTTGTTCACATTCTGTCTAAATATCCATAATATTACCGTCTCCAGAAAAAACACCGGAGTGACTTTTTTCAAGCAGCCATAATATATTTTACGTAATCCGTATCCACCGCTGTAGTAGTGTATACGTTGACCTTGTAGGCATTATTTGCACACTGTTTTCTTCAACCCGCCATCTAGCTGTGTGACCTTGTTCACATTCTGTCTAAATATCCATAATATTACCGTCTCCAGAAAAAACACCGGAGTGACTTTTTTCAAGCAGCCATAATATATTTTACGTAATCCGTATCCACCGCTGTAGTAGTGTATACGTTGACCTTGTAGGCATTATTTGCACACTGTTTTCTTCAACCCGCCATCTAGCTGTGTGACCTTGTTCACATTCTGTCTAAATATCCATAATATTACCGTCTCCAGAAAAAACACCGGAGTGACTTTTTTCAAGCAGCCATAATATATTTTACGTAATCCGTATCCACCGCTGTAGTAGTGTATACGTTGACCTTGTAGGCATTATTTGCACACTGTTTTCTTCAACCCGCCATCTAGCTGTGTGACCTTGTTCACATTCTGTCTAAATATCCATAATATTACCGTCTCCAGAAAAAACACCGGAGTGACTTTTTTCAAGCAGCCATAATATATTTTACGTAATCCGTATCCACCGCTGTAGTAGTGTATACGTTGACCTTGTAGGCATTATTTGCACACTGTTTTCTTCAACCCGCCATCTAGCTGTGTGTATTATCGTTTCCAGAAAAACCAACTGAGTTTTTGTTGTTGTTGTTGTTTTTTTAAAAATAATGCCAGGCAAAGGCAGGCCGCCACGCAGAGGCCGTGCTAGGGGCCGTGCTGCTATGCAATCCTGTGGCCCTAGCAAATTGCCCAGTTTTAAAAAGCCAATGACCCTGAACTCCCAAAATGCTGAAGAGGTAGTTGACTGGCTTACACAGCACACCCCATCCTCTACCGTTTCTAACTTTACCACAACATCCTCCTCATCCTCCACTACTATGGCCACCCCACGTAACACTTCCTCCACCACCGGTGCCCCTTCTTCACTGGGGTCAGAGGAGTTATTTTCCCATGAGTTTCTTGAACTGAGTAATGCGCAACCATTATTGCCAGAAGAAGATGAAGGAGATGAGGACCTTACACCAGATTTAATTCTGGCAGAGAACACGATAGAGATGGACATAATGAGTGATGAGGAGGAGGTCCCCGCTGCTGCTTCCTTCTGTGATGTGTCAGAAGAAATTGATGCATCTGAGGAGAATGATGATGAGGAGATTGATGTTTTGTGGGTGCCTAGTAGAAGAGAGCAAGAGGAGGGTAGTTCAGATGGAGAGACGGAGAGTCAGAGAGGCAGTAGGAGAATAAGACTTAGAAGAAGCAGGGAGGACAGCCCGCAGGGATCAGTAGGGCAACAACATGTATCGGCACCTGTGTTCAGCCGGCCAACGCACCCGCCATTGCCGCCAATACCGCCAACTCCGCCAACTTCTACTGTTACCGCCAGATCGCACACTTCCAAAAAGTCAGCAGTGTGGGATTTTTTTAATGTGTGTGCCTCTGACAAAAGCATTGTAATTTGCAATGAGTGCAGTCAGAAACTGAGCCTTGGTAAGCCCAACAGCCACATAGGTACAACTTCTATGCGAAGGCACATGAGCGGCAAGCACAAAGCACTTTGGGAGCAACACCTCAAAGGCAACAGGCAAACTAAAAGCCACACTCCTTCTGGTCCAGCATCTTACTGCTCTACCTCTGCTCTCCTTGACCCGTCTGAACCACCCTCCACTCCGCCTTCCACCTTGACCACCTGTTCCCATTCCCAGTCATCTGCCACCAGCCAAGTTTCTGTGAAGGCCATGTTTGAGCGTAAGAAGCCAATGTCTGACTGTCACCCCCTTGCCCGGCGTCTGACAGCTGGCTTGTCTGCACTCTTAGCCCGCCAGCTTTTACCATACCAGCTGGTGGACTCTGAGGCCTTCCGCAAATTTGTAGCAATTGGGACACCGCAGTGGAAGGTACCCAGCCGCAATTTTTTTTCTAAAAAGGGAATACCACACCTGTACCAACATGTGCAGAGCCAAGTTACCGCATCTCTGTCACTTAGTGTTGGGCCAAAGGTCCATATGACTATTGACGCATGGTCCTCCAAGCATGGTCAGGGCAGGTATGTCACCTACACTGCCCACTGGGTGAACTTGGTAATGGCTGGGAAGCAGGGAATGGGTAGCTCAACAACAACAGTGGAGTTGGTGTCACCACCACGGATTGCACGCGGTTCTGCCACCACCTCTACTCCTCCATCGCTCTCTACCTCGTCTTCTTCTTCTTCTTACTCTGCTGCTGGGTCCTCCTTCTCCTCCTCCACACCTGTGCACCCCCAGCTCCCCCTAGGCTATTCGACGTGCCAGGTACGCCGTTGTCACGCTGTCTTGGGGATGACGTGCCTGGAAAGCAAAAACCATACCGGATCTGTACTCCTGTCATCTCTGCAGTCACAGGCCGATCGGTGGCTGACCCCACACCAACTGCAGATCGGAAAAGTGGTGTGTGACAATGGAAGCAATCTGTTGGCAGCGTTGAGACTAGGCAATTTAACACATGTGCCCTGCATGGCACATGTGTTAAATTTAATAGTCCAACGTTTTGTCTCCAAGTACCCAGGATTCCAGGACGTTCTCACCCAGTCCAGAAAGGTGTCGGCCCATTTCAGACGTTCCTACACAGCCATGGCACGCCTTGCTGACATTCAGCAGCGCTACAACATGCCAGTCAGGCGTTTGATTTCTGACAGCCAGACTCGCTGGAATTCAACGCTCCTTATGTTGGAACGTCTGCTGCAAAAACAAAGGGCCGTCAACGAGTACCTTTTTGAACTGGGTGGTAGGACTGGATCTGCACAGCTGGGGATTTTTTTCCCCCGTTACTGGGTGCTTATGCGCGATGCCTGCAGGCTCATGCGACCTTTTGAAGAGGTGACAAATATGGTCAGTCGCACCGAAGGCACCATCAGCGACCTAATACCCTTCGCTTTCTTCCTGGAGCGTGCCGTGCGACGAGTGACAGATGAGGCTGTAGACCAGCGTGACGAGGAGCTGGAAGCGCACGATTTCTGGTCGGAATCACCAGAACGAACCCAGGCACCTGCTGCAACGCAGGGAGAGGTGCCAGAAGTGGAGTCAGAGGAGGAAGGTGGCTTTGTGGAGGAGGAGGAGGAGGACCAACAGGAGCAGGCTTCCCAGGGGGCTAGTTGTGACCTTTTGGGGACCCCTGGTCTTGTACGTGGCTGGGGGGAGGAGACCGTGGATGATGCAGTCCTTGATAATGAGGAAGCGGAGATGGATAGCTCTGCATCCAACCTTGTGAGAATGGGGTCTTTCATGCTGTCATGCCTGTTGAAGGACCCCCGTATCAAGAGGCTTAAGGAGAAGGACCTGTACTGGGTCGCAACGCTACTAGACCCTCGGTACAAGCATAAAGTGTCAGAAATGTTACCAACATACCACAAGTCCGAAAAGATGCGGCATTTACAAACCAGCCTGCAAAACATGTTGTACAATGCTTTTAAGGGTGATGTCACTTCAGGAACTCATCAACATTCCAGGGGCAGAGGTGCCAGTAATCCTGCCACGAGCAAACCTGCAAGGACAAAGCCCTTTGGCCAGTCTGTAACGTCAGACATGCAAATGTTTTTCTGTCCAAGGCAGCGCCACAACCCTTCTGGATCCACCCTCAAAGAACGCCTCGACCGGCAGGTAGCGGACTACCTGGCATTAACTGCAGATATCGACACTCTGAGGAGCGATGAACCCCTGGACTACTGGGTGCGCAGGCTTGATCTGTGGCCAGAGCTGTCACAATTTGCCATGAACCTCTTGTCTTGCCCAGCCTCAAGTGTGCTCTCAGAAAGGACCTTCAGTGCAGCAGGAGGGATTGTAACTGAGAAGAGAACTCGCCTAGGTCACAAAAGTGTCGATTACCTGACCTTTATTAAAATGAATGAGGGGTGGATCTCGGAGGGTTACTGCACGCCGGAAGACTTGTTCTGACTTCTATGCAGCTGTCCTTCTCTTCAAGCCTCATGACTCCACACACAGCTGTCCTTTAGCGTCCTCCTCCTCCCTCCGCCACCGTTACAAACTAGGGTGCAAACCCTACTGGTTTAATTTTTTCTGGCCTCTGTGCTTCAGTGGCTGCAACCAAAAAAACTGGGCAAACAATGTCTACAAGGTCAACGTATGGCAAAAAATGACTATTTTCAGCATTTATATGGCATATTTTTTCTGGCAACTGTGCTTCAGTGGCTGCGTCCAAAAAAATGCATATTTTCTGCATTTATATGGCATAATTTTTCTGGCAACTGTGCTTCAGTGGCTGCGACCAAAAAAATGCATATTTTCTGCATTTATATGGCATAATTTTTCTGGCCTCTGTGCTTCAGTGGCTGCAACCAAAAAAATTTATATTTTCAGCATTTATATGGCATAATTTTTCTGGCCTCTGTGCTTCAGTGGCTGCAACCAAAAAAATTTATATTTTCAGCATTTATATGGCATAATTTTTCTGGCAACTGTGCTTCAGTGGCTGCGACCAAAAAAATTACTATTTTCAGCATTTATATGGCATATTTTTTCTGGCCTCTGTGCTTCAGTGGCTGCGGCCAAAAAAACTGGGCAAACAATGCCTACAAGGTCAACGACGTTGACCTTGTAGGCATTGTTTGCCCAGTTTTTTTGGCCGCAGCCACTGAAGCACAGAGGCCAGAAAAAATATGCCATATAAATGCTGAAAATAGTAATTTTTTGCCATACGTTGACTCAACGTATATGGCAAAAAATGACTATTTTCAGCATTTATATGGCATATTTTTTCTGGCAACTGTGCTTCAGTGGCTGCGACCAAAAAAATGCATATTTTCTGCATTTATATGGCATAATTTTTCTGGCCTCTGTGCTTCAGTGGCTGCAACCAAAAAAATTTATATTTTCAGCATTTATATGGCATAATTTTTCTGGCAACTGTGCTTCAGTGGCTGCGACCAAAAAAATGCATATTTTCTGCATTTATATGGCATAATTTTTCTGGCCTCTGTGCTTCAGTGGCTGCAACCAAAAAAATTTATATTTTCAGCATTTATATGGCATAATTTTTCTGGCAACTGTGCTTCAGTGGCTGCGTCCAAAAAAACTGGGCAAACAATGTCTACAAGGTCAACGTATGGCGAAAAATTACTATTTTCAGCATTTATATGGCATATTTTTTCTGGCAACTGTGCTTCAGTGGCTGCGTCCAAAAAAACTGGGCAAACAATGCCTACAAGGTCAACGTATGGCAGTTGTTTAAAGAGAACAGTAGATTACTAGCCAGCAAAGCTACCTAAGCTAAAATGTCCCTCAAATCCCTGCAGACTTCTGTCCCTCCAATACAGAGCAGTATCAAGCAGATTACTAGCCAGCAAGCTTACTATCATCTGTCCCTGAAATCACTAACAGCTCTCCCCCTACACTATCTCTTCCAAGCACACACAGGCAGATTTTTCAGATACATTTTTGCCCTTGATCCCCCTCTGGCATGCCACTGTCCAGGTCGTTGCACCCTTTAAACAACTTTAAAATCATTTTTCTGGCCAGAAATGTCTTTTCTAGATGTTAAAGTTCGCCTTCCCATTGAAGTCTATGGGGTTCGCGAACCGTTCGCAAACCGCTCGCATTTTTGCGCAAGTTCGCGAATATGTTCGCGAACTTTTTTTCCGACGTTCGCTACATCCCTACCTCTAAAGACCTTTATTCCACTGACATCAAAATATGTGCGGAAATGCTTCTGGTACATATCGTACTATGAATAAATACTCTACTATAAAAGTGACTGTTACGTTACTGAACTACAGATCATAAGCAGTTACACAAAGTGCCTATCAGAGTCTCAGTCTGTCATGTTTACTAAATAAATGCAGTTACTAAATACACACACAATATCAATACTTACCCATAGTATTTTTCCATTGTGATCGTCATTTTACATTGCTGTGTTTCCTGGACAAGACTGTATAATCAGTTCTTCATACAAGGCCAGACCAGGATAAAGCTTTCTTAATTCCCTAATCCAAGCCCCTTGATTCAGAAGAAAATATCAGTATGAGCCTTAATGATATGGCCAAGTAACTGAATAAACAGATCCCTCCAAGCTGATATGGCTTCACAGTCCATTAGAGGGAGGCAGATTGACATCACAAGCTAGAGCGCATATGACTGGAAGGTGGCCTCCGTTATGTGATGCTGCAAATGAATTTTCCATGCCCACATTGTTATTGTGTTTTATTTATAGTGAGGCAAGGGCCATGCTGTACAGACCTCCAGACAAAAGGATCACAGACCAAACATGTGTGCAATGGAAGATATATCCAAGTCATGTGTTTGTTTTACCATATGTTCCAAATAACATATCGACATTGATTCTTGTCTCAAAAAGAACCTCAAGATTCTACATATTATGACTTAATAATATAGTGAAAGAAAACAAAAGCCATCGAGTATATTGTATAGCAAACATGCAGGTATGCAAGGACACTGGCACAAATGAATAGTGAACAACCATCCATGTGGAGAGATAGTTAATAGTGATGGGCGAATAGATTCGGCAGGTGCAAATTCACGGTGAATTTCCACGTTTTGCCGCCTTTTGGAGACCTTGTAATTTTGCTCTAGTTGGAGCTGGTTTCATATGTGTATAGTATATGTTCGTGCCATTGTAAACAGCCATTAGTACCGTCAGCTGTTAAAAAAAAGTGTCATGACAGGAGAAATTTGCAATATGTTTCATTCTGTTCCTTTAACATTTTTTAACACAGGTGATCTGGAAACTCTATGATATCTGCCCCACAAACTTTCATTGATTGAATACTGAATATCAGTCATTGCTTATTTAGCAGGGAACTAGTTAAAGGGATACTGTCATGGGGAAAAAATTTTTTTTCAAAATGAATCAGTCAATAGTGCTGCTCCAGCAGAATTCTGCATTGAAATCCATTTCTCAAAAGAAAACAGATTTTTTTACTAGTGAATAAATAAATATTTTATAATATACTTGTCAGCCAAGTTGATTTCTATCCCCTCAAAAACCAAAAACTACAGAATACCATATTGGAGACTGCACAAGACACCGCTAACGAACCGGCGGTAACACGCTGAGGGACTTCCCGTTGCTAAGAACCACGTGAGCACGATCCGAAGCGTGCGGTCCTCGAGCTACCAGTCCTCGTACCCAATCAGGTAAAGATCCGAGCCCGGAACCATCAGCCCGCCACCCGCACCGGAGCACCGAGGCAGACAGCGCACAGGGCACCGCTTGGAACGGGCTGTGACACGCTGAGAGACATCTCGATTGCTGAGACTGCACCGCTGCACCTACGAACAAGGGAACGTGGGGCATCCGGTGGAGGAGGACATTCCGTGCAGAAAGCGGAGATCTCTCCCATAAACGCTTACTACTAACTGATACTCGGTGAGTACAACTGATCGTTACACATACCGAGAAATCTGGTAGTACTACACTATTGTAGCTGTTTATTATAGGTACACGCTAAAGACCGACCCCAGTTTGGACGAGCCATTTGAAAGCCTGTTAAGAAATCCAAATCTGTGAGTAGCTCTGAGCAACAACCTTTAATAAAAACTAATTGACTATATTATACCATATATATTTTTCTATCCTTACTCAGATATTGGGGACCGAATATCGACTTAGTGCACCAAATTCTATACTGTCTTATTCAACATAAATTTGCGGGCTCTGTGGACTCGCATAAAACTTTGGTGCAGAGAGCAAGACTTTTTGTGATTTGGACTGAGCGCAGCACTCCCACTTACCAGATTTTTTTATATTCAATTTTGAAATCTGACATGGGGCTAGACAGATTGTCAATTTCCCAGCTGCCCCAAGTCATGTGACTTGTGCTCTGATAAACTTCAATCACTCTTTACTGCTGTACTGCAAGTCAGAGTGATATCACCCCCCTCCCTTTTCCACCCCAGCAGCCAAACAAAAGAACAATGAGAAGGTAACCAGATAACAGCTCCCTAACACAAGATAACAGCTGCCTGGTAGATCTAAGAACAACACTCAATAGTAAAAACCCATGTCCCACTGAGACACATTCAGTTACATTGAGAACGAAAAACAGCAGCCTGCCAGAAAGCATTTCTCTCCTAAAGTGCTGGCACAAGTCACATGACTGGGGCAGCTGGGAAATTGACAAAATGTCTAGCCCCATGTCAGATTTCAACATTGAATATAAAAAAATCTGTTTGCTCTTTTGAGAAATGGATTTCAGTGCAGAATTCTGCTGGAGCAGCACTATTAACTGATTCATTTTGAAAAAAATTTTTTTTCCCCATGACAGTATCCCTTTAAGAAATTCTCCAGTACAGCTCCGGGTAATGTAACTTTCTGATAAGGTTCCATCATATAATTTGCTAATTTGTTTAAGATGTAAATTAATCGCCTCAGGAAATCTCCTCTCCCACAGGTGATAAAGTGCCTGCCCAACTCAATCCAGTAGAATCCCTGCAATCCCAGCCTTATTATCTCTATATTTGTATTTGGCACTTTCATTGGAAGCTGCTTTCTCAGTTGGGTTATGGAGAGCATTGTCCCTAGAGGTAAAGTATTTGAGATAAAATGGCAGAATGCTTTCTTTGCCTTATTTATAATTTTGATCTAATCAATTCTTAGATACAGTGGTATCCAAGAAAACCAATTGAAAACTGATTCAAAGCTCTCAATGGCTTCTTGGGGGTATCATACTACACAGGCCTTAGGAGGAGAAAACTAGGGAAAGGATAAAGAAAACAATGTCGTGTTTGCACAAGTCAGAATCACCTAGCAGAATTAGTAGGATTTTCATAAAAGCCATAAAAATATTCAATTGGGAGAATAAAGATAAACTCGGTTGATGAAATCAAGAGCACTAATTCAGTTCACTTGCACCAACACACTGCAGGCATTTTTGTCTCTGACCCTCTCCTACAACAACAACCTTGCACATGTTTATTTTGTATATTTGGAAATCCCATTGTCTAAGTACAATGTTTGAAATGTGAAGGTTTTAAAGATAAGGCCCCCTGCATTTCAGAAGTTTCTCTTAGAAGAATGTTCCGTTTTATGTGAATAGCAGTCTGTCTACCAGTTTGGGTTGGTTTCAGTGGCAGCATTCCATCTCAGCCCTGCTAGCAAAGTCTAACAAGCTCTAATAGGCTTTTAGCCTATAATACATGTGGGAAAGGCTGGATATTTTTTAACTAGCCTTTGGACACAGTACACAAAATCTTATGGTAGGAGCTGAATAATTAACTAAGTAAAAAGCTAAGGAGAGTTTTCTATTTTTTAGCTATCTGTACTGTATTTTCTACAATGAGAAATCCCTTAAATTAAAAAAGTAGATGGGTTGACTATATAGAAAGCAGGTATGTCTTTCCCAGAATGTTTTACGGAACTATTAAAGTGGGGAATATAAGAGGCTGTGTTCACTCAGGCTGCAAAATGCAGTACAAATGTTGAAATGAATGAGTCATCAAGTGTAAGTGTAAGTAAGGGTTTATTTTGTGCAATATGAGAGAGGAGGAGGAGGAGAAAAATAAAAAAAACAGTGAGTGAATTACTTTTCTCTATTTGCCATGATACAAAGCAGTATTACCTATCCTGCCACTTGAGTGGATTCCCACTATACATATATATATATATGGGTCCTGTTATCCATAATGCTCAGGACCTGGGGTTTCTGGATAACGGATCTTTCGGTAATTTGGATCTTCATACCTGTACTTTAAGGGGGTTATTTATTAAAGTCCAAATTTATCTCAATATTTTCTGCTACAAACTCTGATCAAATCCGCTCAGGGGTTTTTTGCGCTTATTTATTATTACATTTTCTCAAAAATTTGCTTCGCGGGAATAAAATCCGTTTTTCACAATTTTTTTCAGATTTTTTATCAGATTTTCAAGTTTTTTTCAGATTTTTCACCCGAAAACTCAGATTTTTGCCCGAAAACTTCATGGTATTGCACGAAACCCAGCGCAGTTTAAAAAATTATTGGGACTTCTCCCAATGACTTTATATGCAACCTCAATAGGTCTGAGATGCCGGATTTTCTGATTCAGACTTTTCCATCCTCGGGGTTTAATAAATTCTGAAAAAAATCGTGATTTTTTAAAAGTCAGATTTTTTTTATGATTTTTGCATTTGGAGTTTAGTAAATAACCCCCTAAGTCTACTACAAAATCACGTAAACATGAAATAAACCCAATAGGCTGGCTGCCTCTGTCTTAGTTTGGATCAAATACAAGGTACAGTTTTATTATTACAGAGAAACGGGAAATCGTTTTTTAAAACCTGGATTATTTGGATAAAATGGAGTATATATAACATGGCCTTTCCAGAATTCAGAGCTTTCTGGATAATGGGTTTCCAAGTAACAGATCCTGTACCTGTATATAGATGTATCCATACTGCTTTTGAGCACTTTCTGAAGCATTTACAAGAGGACAGAAAAATAATACAGACATTCAAGCATAAATATTACTCTTCAGTTTGTTCTCAAAAGGCTAAAATGAAGCGTTTTTGACAATGTCAGACACATGATTTACAAAAAGCATATCTCATTGAGCGCACTGGAAGTATATATTATACTAGAATTTAAAGTGCATGTTTACATATCCATCATGCTGCTGTGCATCAAAAAACCTGTCACTCTTCAGCCTTGAAAAGTATTAGGAGGCTCTTCAGATTCGGAATCTCTTGTGATGTATGCACAAATAGTCTTTGGGACAATATTTCCAGTTTTATTGCCTTTGCATGTCTAAGTGACAAGTTGAGTTACAATAACAACTCAGCTGCTGACCACATATAGTAACATGACAGCATTTTACAAAGTAAATCATGACGCTCCAGTTTCTAAAAAAGGCACCGGGTACAAGAAGCTGAACCTTTTGACCTAATGCGTGATGTACGGCTGCACCTGACTGACTGACTTGCCTTTTGTGCTGGTTATTTCAATCATGAGAATTGATATGATAAGTTACGACTCCTTCAGTGGCAGTTTTCTCCTTTTTTTCCTACAAAAGTAATTTTATCATTACATCAGTGTAGCAAGTCATATGGAGACAAATTAGGTCAGGAAAGGAGTAGTCTGCTGGCTAGGTTAGTACAACACATGTGAGAAACTGATGAGAATGAGGTCCAGACCAGGGGCGCTCCACCAATGAGGCAAGTTGAGACACCCGCCTCAGGCGGCAGTGCCCCCCTGGTTGCCAGGGGCAGCAAACATGGCGCTCCTGGTAACTATGATCTGAATTTCCGTTTTTTAACCTAGAAATTCAGTTCTTCTAGTGCAGAGAGCACAATTTCGCTCTCTGCACTAGCGACGTGGACTGCCCCCTACCCCCTCCGGTACGACGTGGACTGCCCCTGACCCCCTCTGGCGCAACGGGTACTACCCCCGACCCCCTCCGTCGCTGAAAAGGCTGAAGAGTGCCGTAGGGAGGGGGCAGCATAAGGAAGGCTGCCTCAGGCAGCAAAGTGCCCAGGATTGCCCCTGGGTCCAGCGTACCACATGTTTGTGTAAAGAAAATATGTGAATGAGGCCATTCAGTGGGTGGATAGCAGAGCTAACTCTCAAAGCCTAGACCTTTAACTAACTGCCAGCTTTCAGCACTCTCAAAGCATGACGTCTTTTGTTGTAGTTGCACTCTACGACAGGTGCAGGGGAGGAGAATTAGTATTGAGAGCAGGGTTGCCCCATGTGTGTATAAAGAAAATATGTGAATGAGGCCCTTCAGTGGGTGGATTGAAGCAATTGCTGGGATTGAGTAAGCAATAGCAGAGCTAACTCTCAAAGCCTAGACCTTTAACTAACTGCCAGCTTTCAGCACTCTCAAAGCATGACATCCTTTTTTGCAGTTGCACTCTACCACATCCAGGTTCAGGGGAGGACAATTATTAGTAAGAGCAGGGTTTCCACATATTTGTGCAAAGAAAAAAATGTAAATGGGGCCATTCAGCGGGTGGGTTGAGGCAATTGCTAGGGTAGGGGTAACTATAGCAGAGCTAACTCTCAAAGCCTAGATTTGTAACTAACTGCCAGCTTTCATCACTTTCAAAGTATGACATCCTTTGTTGTAGTTGCACTCTACCACATTTTGGTTCAGAGGAGGAAAATTTGTATTAAGAGCAGGGTTGCCACATGTTTGTGTAAAGATAATATGTGAATGAGGCTATTCAGTGGGTGGGTTGAGGCTATTGCTGGGATAGGGGTAGCTATAGCAGAGCTAACGCTCAAAGCCCAGACTTGTAACCAACTGGCAGCTTTCATTACTCTCAAAGTATGACATCCTTTTTGTAGTTGCACTCTACCACATCCAGGTTCAGGGGGAGGAAATTTAGTATTAAGAGTGGGTTGTATTTACCATTTAGGTACTTAGGGGCACAGGGTGGCAGCTTTAGGTGGCAGTCTTCAGGTGCCGATGTGGATCTCAGACTCAGCTTTTTGGCATATTGTAACTGTGTATAGGCACCCAGGTGCCCTGATATTAGTGTTGCAATGAGTTATTGTATAAGTTGTTATTACATATTATTATTAGATGAGTCAATGACAAGATGGGCCTCTAATTCTCTTTATTATGAGATGTGTGGGAAATGCCTATCATTGCTAAATATATTTGTGACATGATTCATAATCACTTGCAGGGCATGCCTATATTTCATGATCCCGTGGCACATTTCATTACCAGGTGAATTGGAAATGTATTTCTATTCCCAGAGCAGGGGGGAGTAATACATTTTATTGGCAGGTGAGCGGGTGTTGCATTTCATGACTCTACAACACGTTAGATTATACGATTAGCCGGTGATGTTTTCTTATCAGATCTGGCAGTAATTTATTTCATTGTCAGATGAGTCCTCAGATATACTGTATTGTGCTGCAGAATATACTGGCACATCATAAATAAATGATAAAATATTAATACAATAATCTGAATTGAGTCACTAAGCAATTGTATTTATCTGATGAGTTGGAGATGTCCTTTATTTATGTTTGATGAACAGAACTGGGAGCTCTCCAGATCTGGCCACATGATTCCAAATAGTAATGAACAGTAATATTATAGTCCCAGGGGAGAGAAGTTGCTGGTCTGTGATCTGGTCAATGAACACTGCCCAAACATTGTTCTGTCCTTTTTCTCCATCTTTCTACAAGTCAGTATTTATTGATTTAAAATTGAGAGTGAGGGAACAGTTTGGTTGACAAGGAGACTCTTCCATTGACCCTTCACCATCCCACTGAACCCCATTGTTACAAACCTTAATGAAATACCAAGAGCCAGAAATGGGGTAAAATGGCCACAGCACAAGAAACCCCTGACATTTTCCCAAAATATTCAGCAAAGCGGGAGGGTGGGTGGGATATTTCTACCTGCTCAAAAGATAAAGAAGTGAACTGCTTCTTCCCTCCACATCACATCCCTCTATTTCTCCACCCCTAGCCTGGATTTACCTTGCATTAACCTGCCTTGTCCTGCCTTAACTCATTGCTTCTCAATCACGCTACATCCGATTCTACCAATCTCTAAACATAACAAGTGTAATTTGGCTTTTTAGTTGGAACCCCTTGTCATGCAGCCCATGCGTTTATAGCTCCAGGGCTTTCCTTTCAGTAAAAAGTACTTATAGCTGGCCACATGCATGTACAGAGTTTGTCTTGTTCTATACATCAGTTTACAAACAAACCCTTTGATTGTGCATCTGTGCCCTACCAGAACTATAGATTTAGTAGATCAACCTTCCTTAGGAGCAATAAACAGCTGTAACTTTTGCATGAGACCTAAAGGGATAATCTCCTCTACTGACCAGGTAGTCCTCTGCCAGAAGGAGGTTTCCCATCTGGCCCAAATATAGCATGACCCGTTCTTGTCTTTAGTTTATATAAGAGGAGGAAGCACATGGCTCATTATCTTTGGTCTCCACCTAGTACCAGGAATGAATATGCTGGGAGGCTAGAGCATAAGGCCCATGTACCAAGCTTTGATCTCTAATATGACTAACCAGTGAGAGCAGGGACCCTGTAAACAAGGTAAAGGCAGACAGTAGCATTGTTCCCTAGCACACTCTTAGGAGCTGTGAGTAAGACAGGCCGACTTAGCAAGAACAGTCTCCACTGCACCAAGGCGATGCATTGTGAAGTTAGAACTCTCAGATGACACCTGCCTTTGTGACCCCAGTCTATTAATGGACTCTGGCCCTTCTCTGTGATGTTTCCATTGGAGGGGATCTATTTCAATGAGGTGCCTCTCTACTGCTAAAACTATTCCTTCACATTCTTACTATCGCCTGTGTCTAACGGTGCTTGATCCTCTCCTTATTCTTGCTTTACCACTATACACTCATGTTTCTGTACCACTGTTGTACTGAATAAAACCATATTCAAAGAAAGTATGTATGTAATGTAACAATTTGTTAGGGAGATCGTTCAACCCCAACCTCATCAAGCTATGACAGTTTCATAAATTGTCTTAAAGTTGTTTGTGAAATACTGGGGTTCCTTTCTCTGCAACATCTAATTCTACTGCAATGAAGGCTGCATACCTACACCTGTACCATGTGTTCCAAAGTGCCTTTTGTCCTGGCATCATAAAGACTAATAATATCCAGTATATTGTAGTACATTAATCATATCTGGCATGCAAATGTTCTACTGCATAGAGCTGCAAAGAATATTACATGAAGCTGAATGTGGTTCTGCTATAAGAGAGAGTATATAACCTCCATGCACACAGTGCACTGTGTCTTTTTAACAATGACATTGTAGTGCAGATAATAATATGTACATTTTCCAGCAGCTTTGAAAGGTGGCAAATGTTCAGCTATCAGGGCTTTGTTAAGGCACACAGCAAAACTGATTACAATCTATCATTGGGAAGTACGAAAGGGCATGGGTGGAATCTCATTTCTACATATACATGTAGGTCATGCATGGAACGTTATGATTTCATCTGTATGGCACAGAGAATGCAGTAAAGGTACTTCTAGAAACTGAAAGGACACATTTTAGATAAGTTCAGAAGAAATATATCGTTTTGAGAAAAATAGGTCCAGTGGTTAAATACTTGCTAATGCATAACCACAATCATTTTAATTTTCTGGAATACTGGGAAAAATGCTTCATTGTGGCTAAAAAAACCATGATGATTGTGTCCATAATTTAACATGCTCTAATATCTTTATTAATGGGATAAAAGCATCTATACAAAGTGTGTAAATATGTTTTTACTGCTGTAACCTACTTGGTATCATACAGCATCTGCACATTGCTGCTGTGAGAGCAAATGGGGATCTGTAGGGGATCCTCTTCTCACCTCTATTAATGAGATGCAAACACGTTGATTGGAGAAGAAAAGGCCACAGCTTAACCATAATTAACCTTTACACAATATGCATACTTCTGTTGGGCTGGCAGGCATGAAACAGTAACAGGAGTCACAAACCAGACGGAGGTTATCTGAAGCTGTAGCCTACCAGTAGCCCCAAGGTTAAAATCAGATTGTAGATACATCATATTATGCCCAGGACATGTTCCATAAACACTAGTGATGGGCGAATTTATTCCGCAGGTGCAAAATCGCGGCGAATTTGCGCGATTCGCCGCCTGCGAATAAATTCGCATAACGCCCGCGAATAAATTTGCGAAATGCCTCCGAAAATTCAAAACATTATTGCCGAAAAAACGGACGCCAGCGTCAAAAACGGGCGCCGGTGTCAAAAAAACGATTCGCCCATCACTATTAAACACCAATAAATCACTATTAAACACCAATAAAACTCAGACAGAACATCCAAATCTATGACATCAAAAAACATACTTGAACTGCAATAGTGTCATCATCATCATCCTTTTTGTATGTAGTAATAATCTGACATGGTGGGTAACTAGATAAATCTCATGTGTCCTCACTGGTCTGCAGGGCATGACCACCATCCACCCAATTCAGGGTGGCGTTAGGGACACATTTCTTTCTAGCTATAACTTCAAGTATGAAAATCAGTACGCAATAGCATCAAAACAACAAAGACACACTATTGTGGGATGGTTTTATAGAGCCAGATTGTAAGAGGCTAATGGGGACAGGGACACCAGTCAGGGACATTGGGGTAGAAGAGCTCCCCAAGAGAAAAAGTGTGAATAGCTGTTTGAAAAAGGAAATGGACTTGCAGTAGAATGTGCTAGGTTTAGGTGGACCATAGGAGAGGATTTGGAATATTTCATCTTGGTCGGGGTGGATCAGGAGTGTGAACGTTTGCCCACATGCATTTTTTTTATTCCTTGGTGCCCCATTCTACTTGTTGGCAGGTCCTACTAGCCAGGGGTAGCATGTGATTAATGGACTTATAATTGGGGCCTCTTGAGAAGGGGCAAGATAATATAGTCTAGCTAATTAGTCTTTTTTATTGAGACTACACGCACTACCAATTACTCGAGCATGTGTAGGGTAAATATTTAACTACACCTAAAACAAAGGAAGGGCCATTTACAAAAACAGAAAGGCAAACGAGAGATGGAACTACTAGACCAAACAGATTTTCCATTCTTCTACATTTTACATTTATCCTTCTACCCCCTTCTTAATGCAAGCTTCTTTGTGGGGACTATAGAATTAATGAGCAGTAAGTATTGTTTTTGTGGGAAGAAATACTGATACTCCATGAACTGCATTGATCATTCCAATCAAACTATCGATATATATATATATTATATATATGATTAAAAGATAAGGAGGAATACAAACCCGTTTTGGACATGTTTTGGCATAGTTACAACTTACAGTGTTAGCAGAAAAGTGTATATACTGCAAATGGAAAGCAAGTGATCAATTTAACTATGTTTCCCTGCAAGTGTACAGTGGTGATGTATCTTTACAACTGATGTTTTCAATTCTATTCTTTGTTTAGGTGCCAGGAAACGTGGTAATCCTGAAATAAGATATGAGTGCGTTTGGATCCTCTGAATCTCAAAGCACCAAGCTTTGTCACTCTGAAGTGATTCAAACCCGCTCATTTTTCAGTGTACAGTGTAAATTGTCCCAGCACCCTTCTCTCAAACTGAAATAAACCACAATATATTAACACTCCTGCTCAGCAGAATCAAAAAGGACTCACAGTGCAAACTCTTGGGAAAGTTAGAAAAACCCCATGTGAAATATTTTTCAGAAGAAACAAACACTTATTTGAACCCTACTAAGGTTATCTTTTTATCTCATATTTTTTTGAGTGTAGCTACAAGGTATATTTGTACAGTTCGGTCTAAGTGCAAAAGGGAGAAATAAACACTAGTAAATGTTTCACTTGAAATAGAATATGGCCAGTAAAGAGATAACATTGTACATGATTCTCTTTTATCAATTACCCATAAAAGGAATATGCTTTGTTAGATTATTTTAAAAGTATATATTATTTTGTAAAGTAAGGGCAAGTGCATATTTGGAGGCAAAGTATATCCCCAGCGTAAGACTGGGCCATGGGAACCTAGATGGTGGGTTAATGTGTCAATAGGTTTGCCAGCTTTTATTGCTGTTCAGCTACTGGGGATCTGGTACAGATGTGTTTGGCTTAAAGGGATACTGTCATGGGAAAACATGTTTTTTTTCAAAACACACTTAATAGTTCTGCTTCAGCAGACTTCTGCACAGAAATCCATTTTTCAATAGCGCAAACTGATTTTTTTATATTTAATTTTGAAATCTGACATGGGGGCTAGACATACTGTCAGTGTCCAGGTTCCCCCAATCATGTGACTTGTGCTCTGATAAACTTCAGTCACCCTTTACTGCTGAACTGCAATTTGGAGTGATATCACCCCCTCCCTTCCCCTTCAAGCAGTCCATTAGCAGAACAATTGGAAGGTAACCAGATAAAAGCTCCCTAATAGATCTAATAACAACACTCAATAGTAAAAATCCATGCCTCACTGGGACACCTTCAATTACATTGATTAGGAGAAAAAATAGCCTGACAGAAAGCACTTCCATAGTGCAGCACTGGCTCTTTCTGAAAGCACATGACCAGGAAAAATGACTGGAGATGGCACCTACATACCAATATTACAACTAAAAAATGTATACTTGTTGGATTAAGAATGACATTTTATATGGTACAGTGAATTATTTGCAGTGTTAACAGTATCATTTAGAAATAAAAACTAGACCATAAAAATCATGACAGAATCCCTTTAAGCAGAATGAAAGCTGAATATCCCAAAAAAGGTGTATGCTCATTAGGGAAAGGATAACTGAGGTGTGCAAACTAAAGTGAGTCTTAGGCTTAAATACATTGGTCTGGTGCAAGGTTCCCTTAAAGTCTGGCTGGGTTTTCTCCCTTGGAGCAAAAAGTAAAATAAGAACCATTGGGAGCCCCACATGTTAATTTGCTCTCAAGGCAATTTTTGTGGCACCCACTAAATAGATAGAACTACTTTTAATTTGCATTGGGTGTGGTTCCTTATTTTATTTTTCCTCCATGGAGACATAACAGAGACATAACACACAGAAGAGGATGGTCCCTAAAGAAAGGGAAGAGAAAACCATATAATAAAAAAACAAAAAGTCGCAAATAGAACTGGGGATAGACCATGTAGGTGCTTAACTGGGGAGGCATAGGGAATATAACAACAAGCTTTAAACTATTTATTGATTAGCCACCAATCTTAATGTCTAAATGACTGCAGGGCAATAGGAACCACCTTTTAATTAGCCACTAGTTAGAGAAGTAGACACTAAAAATAAAAATGAGAAAATATGTTGTATTTTATATACTGAACTTACGGTATCAGCCTAAAGTTTCAGAATCTCTATAGCAGTGATGATTCAGGCCTTCTCGGCATTGTTAGGAGTGTCAACGACACTGCACATGCTCAGTGTGGGCTGGGCTGCTGCATTTGTGCTCGCACATAATAATTCAATTGGTTCGTAGATTTAGTTCTCAAATTAATAACAGATACAGGTTAGCATTACTACCTTTAAAGTAAAAGAACTTTGAGGTAGATTCCAACCAGGACACAATCGATTTGTGTTAATGACTGTGGGGGGTTCTGTCTACTTCCTGCACCATTGTCACCATTTACCATCACCACCACAAGTGAGCAATTGAGCATGGGTGAAAGGAATGGGGTGTATGGCTAAGGATAGAATCTCATCTCCCATTTGGTCTTGGCTTGGAAAAGGTCCCAGCTTCCTAACATTATACCACTGAATTGGGTCGCGTATTAAAACACACTAAGCAACCCATAGCAACCAATCAGAAGTCAGCATTTACTGATCACACTGCCATAGGTCACTGCCTCTGGGAAAAATCAGTGCCTTTTATTGCATTAACTGTATAATGGGTAATACATGTCAAAATAGACTGAGCCCTCTGGTCGACAACAGTCTTTTGATCCCATCTCATAAATTGGTGCAATAAACCACTTAACAGTCCTCAAGAATCCATTCTAAACTTTGTAAGCACAAGCTGGAAATTCAGGTTAGTCACCTTTCACTTGCATACCTTGCTTTGTCAACAAAGGTAAAATGTTGCTGACTAAACACAATATCTCTGTGACACTTGGGAGATTATATTAAAAATATCTCCAAATATATGAATCGTGGAAAGCTCAATTCTGCTTTGACGGTAACAAGGCAATAAATGCACATATTTCAATTTTATCCCATGTACATTTGCAAGATAACATGTCATGTGCTGATATTACAGGGATCAGTATAGAAGGCATGACCTGGACAATTTTTAACCATCACTTTTATATACATTTTTATTTGCTTTGGCAGACTAGTCTAGACTAGTAATGTCTATGAATATAGTCATGCCTAAGGAAAGTTAAAAATACTGAAGGGTGCCAAATGTTAGCTACCCCCAGTGATTGCAATCACTTTCCTTATACCCTGGGCCGGTGCTCCTAATAGAAGAAAATTGCAATGAACTTGGATACCATGACAGTCTTCTTCCCTGGGCCAACGCATGCGCAGTACAGTAAAAATGCAGGCATTTTGCTTAAAGTTTGCCTTTGCACTATACTGAACATGTGAACCCACTGAGAAGAAGGAAGAAGATCACAAGTGGTGCATATTACTGTTAACAGGAGCACCCGCCCCCGGCATCAGTTAAGTGATTACAATCACTGGGGGTAGCTAACATTTGCCAGCCCTCAGTTATTTTAACTTTCCTTCTACTTTAGGCATGAATATATTCTTAGATATTACCAGTCTAGACTAGTTTGCCAAAGCTAATAAAAAAATGTATATAAAAGTTATAAAATAAAAATGATAAAAGTTAATTATTGTCCAGGTCATGCCTTTACATGCCTATACCGATTCCTGTAAAATCAGCACATGACAAATTTTCTTGAAATAAAAATGAAATATGTGTATTTATTGTCTTATTGGGGAGGACCTAACATTTGGCACCATAGTGACTTAACCTTTCCTTCTACTTTAAGCCAATTCTAAGATAAATCATTCAGATGGTTTGATTGGTCCCAGTAATCCCAAGAGTTTGGTTACATTTCCTGTCAAGTTTTTTCAATACCCTCTATTCACTATTACATATGCAACTACCCAGGCTTTTTAGGAGTAGGGATGTAGCGAACTGTTCGCCGGCGAACTTGTTCGCGCGAACTTCGACCGTTCGCGTCCGCCGAATGTTCGCGAACGTCGCGCGACGTTCGCATTTTGAGTTCGCGTTCGACCATTCGACCATTCGAATTCCTTCGACCGCTAAAATTCGAACGATTGTAAGCATTCGAATGAATGAAAAGCATTCGATCGAATGCTTCGATCGTTCGATTCGAATGAAAATCGTTCGATCGAACGATTAAAATCCTTCGATCGTTCGATTCGAACGATTTTAGCGGGTGTTCGAAGTTCACGAACTGTTCGCGAACGTTCGCGAACGTTCGCGAACGTTCGCATTTTTTGCCGGTGTTCGCGAACTGCGTTCCAGAAACACCAAATCGCCAGTTCGCTACATCCCTATTTAGGAGGTAAAGGCTGTGGCATTTTATAGCTTTTTTGCAAACCATTAACCCTAACCATTTATAGACAAATATGACTTGTGCATCTGAATTATCCATACCTTGCCTGTGGCAAGCAGTAAAAACAGGATTGCCTTGATCCGTGATGGTTTACTTAGTACATCACTACATGCAGAGTTAAGACTGACCCCAGAAAGAAGTGCTCTCTGAAAGAGAACAAAGGGGCACTTCTGTACAGGGTCTAAGTAAACAACATCTAAACAATGGTTGCCAGAATTCAGCACTGAAATCCATTTCTCAAAAGAGCAAACTGATTTTTGAAAAATATGACATATTCTCAGTTTCCCAGCTGCCCCCAGTCATGTGACTTGTGCACTAATAAACTTCAGTCACTCTTTACTGCTGTACCGCAAGTTGAAGTGATATCACCCCTCCTCCCAGCAGTCCATCAGCAGAACAATGGGAAGGTAACCAGATAACAGCTGCCTGGTAGATCTAAGAACAGCACTCAATAGTAAAATCCAAGTCCCACTGCGACACATTCAGTTACATTGAGTAGGAGAAACAACAGCCTGCCAGAAAACAGTTCCATCCTAAAGTGCTGGCTCTTTCTGAAAGCACATGACCAGGCAAAATGACCTGAGATGGCGCCTACACACCAATATTTTAACTTAAAAAAAAAAATACACTTGCTATTTCAGGAATGACATTTTATATTGTAGAGTGAATTATTTGCAGTGTAAACAGTGTAATTTAGAAATAAAAAATACATCATAAAAATCATGTCAGAATTCCTTTAACCAACAAAAAAGTGGAGTGTGGATTGGATTGCTGTTGGTCCTGGAGCCTACTAGAATAGCTGGAACCTGCCATAACATCACTTACTTTTTTGAACCCCTCTACATGCCCCCTACTTTTACACCACCATGTCATCTGACTGCCAGACAAAGCTTCTCTCCAGTATGAGAGCTACAGAAAGCCCTTACTTTGCCTTTTATTTCTTATTCATGATAATCAAGTGGAAGGATTGTTTTTTTATGTGTGTGATTCCTTTGCATGAACTGTATATCACATCCAGTCCAAGGAACATAAACAGACATAATGAGTTTGCTGACCTCATCACAGAGCTCCAGAGCAGTTATCAGAGCAATACAGAGTAGTAACCTGAGGGAGCCAGAGATGCTGATCCACGCAGAGTCCTGTGGAGAGCAGACACTGCCTATGCAACCATTCTAGGTCAAGCTCTTTGGACATACTGCGAGAAAGTATGCTTGGGAAGAAGCATTGGAAGTGATGGTGCAGTCTGTCGGATATCACACCACAACCACTCTGTGACACCCTCTAATAACAAATATAGTTAAATATTTTAAAATCGTCCTTTAAACTACTGAAATAATTTGCAAATCATCATTCTTTTTAAATGTAAATCTCACATATATATATATATATATATATATATATATATATATATATATATATATATACAGTATATATATATATATATATATATATACAGTATATATATATATATATATATATATATATATATATATATATATATATATATATATATATATATATATATATATATATATATATATATGCATCTTTCCTTATGTTCTTAGCCATGCTTCATTGACTTCATACACTAATTTTAAATTACATTATGCTGAGTTGCTTTTATGGCAGATAAACAAAAACATTTTTTTTGCTTATTTTCCCTTTGTGTGTTCATTTTTTTGGAACATGAGGAAATTTGTACGTTGAAAGGGAACTAGAAGGGAGATAATGCAATGCTGGAATCCATTGTCCCCCCGAGAGAGAAAGAAACACAAAGGCTTGGTGCCAGGGAAAGTCAATCTATAGCCTCGGGAACCATGCCAAAGCACAATGCACAGGCAGGAAGAGAATGTGGCGCTATTACAGATGCCAACATCTTTTAAGTCCATAAGGCAAAGGATGCTGGAAGAAGATGAATATCACAAAGTCTTTTTAATGAATGTCAGTTTTCAAAAAGAAGATTCAAGTTGCCCCAAAACCTTAAAGGGGTTGTTCACCTTTATATTAACTTTTAGGATGATGTAGAGAGGGATATTCTGAGACACTTTGCTATTGGTATTCATTTTTTATTGTTTGTGGTTTTTGAGTTATTTAGCTTTTTGTTCAGCAGCTCTCCAGTCTGCAATTTCAGCAATCTGGTTGCTAGAATCCTAGTTACCCTAGCAACCATGCATTCATTTAAATAAGAGACGGGAATATGAATAGGAGAGGCCTGAATAGAAAGATGAGTCATGAAAAGTAGCAATAACAAGAAATGTGTAGCCGTACAGAACGTTTGTTTTATAGATGGGGTCAGTGACCCCCATTTAAAAGCTGGAAAGAGTAAGAAGAATAAAGCAAATCATTCAAAAACTACAAAAAATAAATAATGAAGACGAATTGAAAATTTGCTTAGAATTGGCAATTCTATTACACACTGCAAGTTTACTTAAAGGTGAACCACCCCTTTAAGACACAATTTATTTATTTTTGAAACAGGTCTGACAAGACAACCCAAACAACAGGTACAACAGCTCAGAAAATAAACTGTCACCAACAATCACTCAACAATCACTCAACATCTTAGGTTATTAGCACACCTGGCAAATCCTCTATTGGGGTTTTCTTGCTGCTAATGCCACCGCCTAATACTGCCCCTGCCTCCTACCGTACACTTTGCTTACATCTTCTTGTTGATGCCCACATGGAGCATATGTTGCCCCAAAAATGATTGTGTGCATTGGTCAGGCCTGCCTGTAGAGCTATGGTACAGCCAGTTCTGACCCCTCAAGAATTTTAGTGATTAAAACACCCTTTGACATTTGCATCCACTTCCTATATTTTTAAAAGAGATACATGGTGCCCACCATGAGGGTTTCTGTCCAAGGCATACACCCCTGCTGCACATAGACACTGAAAATTGAACAATTCATGCACCCAAGATACCACCACCAAGGGGAAAATTCCCTAAGGGGCGCAAATTCACTAGCTACCGCTTCTCCCAGTTCGCAACACTTCACCAGGTGTAAATTCGCCAGGACAATGCTAATTCCCTAAAATGCAAAGTTGCGTCCAGGGCGCCGATTGCTGGCGAAGTAGCACTAGCATTACTTCAGCAATCAAAGCGAAGTTGCGCTAGCGTTGGCTAATTTGCATACGGCGGGAAGTTAAAGTTGAATGGACCTATATGTTGCAGCAAATACATTACACTACACAAGCCCAGGGAACCTTAATAAATAAATAGAATTGTTATATTGCCCTACACATGAGCTCTGTGTAAAGTTGATGTGCCATATGTTAGGAAATGTAGGGGGGAACCCGGTTACCCAAAAAATATTTTTACGGACCTTTGCAGGCTATCACTCAGAAAAAAGGAAAAGACGCCAACATTTTTTGGGACTTAGAAAATTTTTCAACAAAAAATTGAATAAGTCCTATCCACTCCATTGCTCTGCGCCTGGTCTGAGCTGACGAAGACAAGTCTGGCGAATGAGGTAACATTCAGTAAATCCGCATTTAGTGAATTTGCGGAGTTACGTCCGTTCACCAGAGCGAAAGTTCATCTGTCGTTAAAGTGAGAAGCAATGCTAGCTTCTATCTTTTTCGCTAGTGAAAAGCCGTCTGCACCCGTTAGGCAATCGTCGTAGTTACAAAATGACGCCACGCTGACTAATTCTCGCTAGTGTTAGTCACTTCACCCTTATCTGCCCACTTCTCAACAGAGTTTAGCTTTTTTTTGTTTTTCTTTTCTTTCTGAGTTGCTTATATCACATGAACAAAGAGAAATTTTTGAATATTCGATTTATATTTTGCTAAGGAAATATTTTTTGAAAAAAATTGTGTGGCTTTTGGTTCCCCTATACAGGGATGATTCAAAAAACCTCTTGAATTTGTACAGGGCAACAATGGTTCATGAAACATTATATAAAGGTTTCACATGTACAGTAATTAAAGTGCTTCTTTTGCAATGAAATCTGGTAGGATGACAATGTATAAAAAAATGACTGTGACCTCATAGGTTACAACGGTTTGTGATTATGCTAAATGAAGCCGTTTTTGATGAAGTCATCCACAGTGCATAGTTCTATGTTTATAGCTCCCATCATTAATCCCCATTTGCTAGAGAGAGTGTCGGCAGATCATTCCTCAGCTCTTCTAACCCTGCCTTGTCTAAAATTACACCTCATCACATGCTTATGTACTTCCAATGCATCATTGCCAACTGCAACATATGGGAATTTTGTAGGCCTATAACTGTATAATAACATACCGAAATACTTATTCCTGTCCCACAAAATCATCCCAGGAAAGGTAAAGCTACAACAATTGTTATTAAATGTGAAGCCAAAAAGACAGGTTATAATGATCCCTTTAAAAATTTCCATTAACAATGCAACTTTGTACAGTCCGAAGCAACTTTTTTCTACTCCTATAACTTTTTCTCCTAATAAAGTGAATGGGGTGGCATTTTGTATGCTGTGCAAACAGCAGCAAAAAATAATTTCAACAATATCAAGACTTAAGCAGCCAGCCTTTCCTCAGGGCAAGCAGCTCTTCTCAAATGTGTGCTCTCCACCATAGGGCCAAACAGAACTAAAAGAACTTTCAGGATAGATTCAATTTGCCAGGGTCGGACTGAGCCAGGACACTGGGAAAAAACCCCGGTGGGCCCTGGCTCTTATGGGCCCCTGCTGGCCAAGACCCGCTCCCCCAATCAGCAGCCCCCCAAAGAAAAAGATGTTCCTATGCATGCAGCGCACCGATATTTGAGTTTGTGCGGAGGGGGATGCAGGAGTTAGTAGGGCCTTTGATATTGCAGCCCCTGTGGGCCTCAAGTGCTCCAGTCTAGCCCTGCACTTTGCCCAGCATTGGACTGAGTGATTCAGGGCCCACAGGGTCTCCAACTTCAAGGGCCCTCCATTTTGAACCGAAGGTCCCTCCTACTGGTGCCCAATGTCCAACCTTGCACCACTAACCCCTTTCACTCGCGAGTTGCATACTTACCTGCCTCTTTGCTGTAATCTGGGAAGGGGGATGAGAGAACAGGCCTGTGTCATTGGGGCCTATTAAGGCCAGGGCCCATCAGGTTTTTTTCCAATATCCCACTGGCCCAGTCTTTCACAACTTTGCTTGTTTATTTGTAAGTTAGACTATATGTCACTGTAGTTTAAACAAGGGCGACAAATCTCGCTTTCTGGCAGGACTCTTTGATCACATAAGGCAGCACCTCCAGTACTGAACTGTGCTTAGTAGAATCCTGATACCATGACTGCACCCTTCTGGAGTTGACCGGCCAGCCAGTACAGTGGCTCAGAGCTGCCAGAAGAAAGAGATACGCAGCATAAAACTGCAAATATCTTGAAAACGAAAACTAAAATATGTAAATTGCAAAAGAAAAGTCCTCAGAAGTGTAAACTTTTGGATGTTATTTTCAAGCTGTGCAGACCGGCATGTATAGCAGCAACTTTGCAAAAACTTTAAAAAGAGAGCACCCATTCTCTTTCTCCTTCTCTTTATCTCTCATGGGTATATCAGTGCAGACTTCACCCGTGGCCCACAAGGAAATGAGCTTGCATTGGGTCACTGACTCACAATCAATGTCAGAGGCACTTCACTAGACTTCTATTTCTTTTTATCATATTTATTCTCATACAGCAGCCTTATGACAACTCCCTGCAAGCCTTGTATTACTAATGGACAATGGTATTTCTGGAACACATTAGATTCAAGAGCACCTGGTTATATATATATATGCAGCAGAATAAATATATGTTCTTTGTCCCTTTCTGTATGTGCATTTTAAATATATATGTCTTTATAATATACAAAGGCATCATAACCCCTATAGACTTGCACCAATCAGATAACCCTCTCTCTGTCAATACTCACCTATATCGCCATACAGAAAGATTTCATAGGACCGTCTGATTTGGTACACTTAATTGTATGTGTAGTATTATCTCCAGAGCACACAGCCATTTTTTAACTTTATACTCTATACTGGCAGTTGCACAGGATGTCTTTCCTTCAGGGCTGGCCATTGCTGATGTTAAAACCAGTCACATGCCTCGGGTGGTATCACAAAACAGGCAGCTAGAGGAACAATGTCTGACGGCATGGCAGCTGCTGTGCTCATGGTGAGACAGTGTCACTAACATAAATTACACACAGTAGTTATTGTCAATTGTAATTGCATAATTGTAATAATAAGTCATAGTATACTCAGGAATCATGCTTGCCAGGGAACTAGCAGCCGTTGTGAAATCTCTCCAAACACTTTGCACCCACTGCACCCAGAACAGGGTTCCTGCCTAAAAATGTTAAAATTAAACCAAATACAAACTGAAAAGATCAAACATCCTTTACATACTGAGTACTGGCCATTCTGCAGGGAATAGTTCATTAGCATGTTCCTGATTTGAGGCTCTTCTTAGCTAGAGAGAGTTTTGTATTCCTGCAGGGCGGAATGGCCTAAGGCTTGAGGACAAACCAGATTAAGCTGAGCAGTTCAGCGTCTCGCTTCATGCTTAAATGAACCCTTATATGAAACTCAGAAAGGATTCCAGACCCCACGTTCCAAAACTTTGACATTCTTTCATTCCCATCACCATTGTGAGGTCTGATCATTTCATAGGCCCCCTGTAATTAAAAGGATAAGGAGGTGTGCTGTTGACAATGGAAAGCTCAAACAAGAGGCACTTTCTAAAAGAACAACAGTTTTAGTGACTCCGTGTTCTTCAGAGTAGTTTCCCTATGGGGCCAATTTGCTAATATTAAACATTTTCAAGCTAAATGGAATACGACGAAGACAGAGAAATGTAGCTTAAAAAAGTTTAGAATGGAATTCAAAATTAGCGAGTGTGGCAAAGGAGTCCCCAAACAGAGAGAATTTGTCCTAAAGAACTAATTAATTGGGAGTTATTACCTGAGGAGAAGCTCCTATTATCTTTCCTAAGGAAATGTAACTTATTTGGAATTACCTTCTCTCAGAAGAGCTTTCTATAAGGTTGTGCTGGTAGGAAGAATATTCTGCTCTCGGCATCTGTTAAAGTAACAGAATCCTAAAGTTTTTTGCTGTATTATGGTTAATACAAAAGGACAAGCATAGCTTCTTCATTAGGTTGAGACTGTCTTTCTCCCTTTGTCAAACTCTTCACCAGGACATTTAGCAAATGGACTGGGAGGGGGCCTGATTTTGGTTCTCATGATATCTTCATGAGTATGATATTATTGGCTGACATGTTAGAAAAAACCCATGTGCTGCCCTCCAGATTTAGTATCTGCAACTTCAAAAGCTTATTATTATTATATTCTAAGAGCGCTGCGAAATATGTTGGCACTCTATAAATACATGTTATTATTAATAATAATAATAATAATAATAAGAGAGAAAGTAAACTCCTTTTTGTGATGCATCAACACAAATTTGAATTGTAAAGCTGGGACCCTGGGCTGGTGCACTCCTTTAAAATCCTCATCCGCCCAGGGTTCAATCTGCAGAATGCACAGCAGCCATTGTACGTCTTCTTTCCAATGAGCCCTGTGATGAACGAAGCTGAAAGTATTCACAGTACAGAATTTGCTGAAGAAATTTTGTACTCATTATTTTTTGGCCGGGACATTTGGAGGACTAAGAACATCTAACTGGCAGCAGTGCACTATCCTGAGAATGGCGCAAAGTAGCCCTGCAGCTTATATAAGCATTATGTGAGCATGTGAGATGTAAGGCACTTTGCAAAGAAGCCGAATAATTAATGCTATCCTTGAGTAAGCCTTGGGTACAGGGCTTCATGGGTACTTGGGTTCATGGGAACTTTTTGCAGGTATCGAAGAAAGAACAGGGCTGCCTGGCACTCAAAACGGATCCACAGGACCAGATTAAGTGCCCTGGTGGGTACGAAACGGGTAGGGCGGATGGAGATGGAAGTATACATTTTTAACTTTGTAAAATTAAGATATATTTTTTAACTTAAAACTTTTCTGGTCCTGTGCATCTGTTTTGAGTGCCGGGCAGCCCTGTTCTTTCTTAGATTTTTCTGGCGTGCCGCTCCCTAAAGCTGGGGGTCTGGTGCACCCGGACCACATCTACTACTCGTGAGATATTTATTTTCTGGGGCACCTTGTTTCTCTAAACATTGGTACTTATTGCAGGAACATTGTAGATGATGTACAGATATGAGGTGTACATGGGGATGCACACATGATGCATACAGACATTACATATTGTCTATAGCAGCGGTCCCCAACCTTATTTTACCCTTGAGCCACATTCAAATGAAGAAATAAGTTGCAAAGCTACACAAATATGCAAAAAGTGCCTGGGAATGCCAAACATGGGCTATGATTGGCTTTTGGTAGCCCCTATGAGGAATTGCAGCCTACAGAAGACTCTGTTTGACAGTACACTTGTTTTTTATGCAACTAAAACTTGCCTCAAAAAATTCAAAAAATAAGCCCTTGCTTTGAGGACACTGGGAGCTACATCCAACATTTTGCTCACAAGCCACTGGTTGGGGATTACTGGTCCATAGCATGATGGTCCTGCCCCTACGTAGTAAATTGGACACAGACAGAGCTAGATACCCTATTAGAGTATTACAGTATATATGTCTACTACAAAATAATGAGGCTTGTATCCACTATTCACTGGGAGAGATCTCACAGCCTATAACACTGGTGACACGGTGGTAACTTGCTCACGCTCTGCCTGTATTTGTTCTTCTAGAAGTGCAGCAAACTGTAACACGCTGTCAGCATTTCCACTTCATTTAAACCAAAATAAATCAATCAGTAAACGAGTTAAACTCTGCATGTCCTCCTTCCTATTTCTAACACTTTGCCAAATGCCCCCGTGCCCACCCCAGGAGTTCTGTGTATAGGAAGCAGCCGTGCCTTCCTCTTCTTGGAATTAGGATTTCTGCTTTGGATTATTAGAAAAGAATGACAGTTATATAAATAGCTCCGCGACAGAAGGGGGTTAAAAAGGTAAATTAAAAGAGAGTGCTTTCTCAGAGTTCTGTCTTACAGCCTAAATTTAAAAAAGTGGAATTAAAGAATTGGGAAATGATTGTGGTGCTGGGTCTGTTTTAAGACTTTTTAGACTTGGCACACACAATCTGAGCCAAAGTTCAAGTGAAGGACATTCCTAACTACTGTACAAAGTCATGCGGATCTCATGTTGTTCATTAGCATGTCGTTTTAAACAGCCCTTATCTGATACTATTATGGCTGACCCGGTGCTGACAGCAAAGAACAGGTTACAAAAGCCATGTGATGATTATTTAGGAATCGCTGAGTACAACATGCAGCTCGTATTAATCCGGTCTTTCAGAAGTATCACTACTTCTATCAAAGCTCAACAGTTAAAGGGAAAGACTGAGGAATGATGAGGAAGAGGGGCAGAGGGGGGTGTTATGTGACATTTAAAGGCCAAATTGCACTTTGTTTTCCTCTTAAACTCTTTTTAGATCAAACTTATTAATGCTGGGCATTCCATTTGGAACACATGGTGAGGGGTGTCAGAGCAGGCCGAATGAGCTTCAAATATCACCAGTGGTAACTCATAAAAAGGGATGAAATGTAAACTATGTTTGTGTTACCTTCTGTCAGTGCTTTGGCAATACGGAGATGTGACCAGGGAAGTATGCTTCGATAAATCAGCCTTGCGTTAACGGGGGAGAAACTTGCTTAAAAGCTTTCCAGCAGATCTTAGGGCTAGTCATATATTCCACTCATAAAAAAAGAAGGATACAGTTAGAGAAGAAGGGGGCACTTGGAAATACGAAGAGGTTAGGGGTAATTCAGGAGCATAACTACAGAGGAAGCAGACCCTGTAGCTGCAGGGGGGCCCAGGAGTAGGGATGGGCGAATTTGTTCGCCTTGTTTTGCTGAAAAAATTATGCCCATAGACTTGGATGGCGTCGTGCCTCAAAAAATTTTTTTTGATGCCCATAGACTTTAATGGGCGTCGGCAACATTTCGCCGGCGGTGAATTTTTTGCGAAACGAAAGGGGTCAAATTCGCCCATCCCTACCCTAATTCATATTCAATTTCAATAAATATTGGTAAAAGAGGTCTACTTCCAGATATTTTGGGGGCCTGAAAAATAATCTGCTGTGGGGCCCAGTAATATCTAGTTACACCACTGGGGTAATTGCTTAAATTCAGTATGTTTAAGCTATGGCCCTCTATACTGTATTTCTATGCTATAATTTAAGCCTCCTATACTATAAATCTGCTCGGCCAACCGAAATTGCGTGCACCATCGCCCCTCCCTTCCCCGATTGTGGCCACAAGAGGTAAGGGGTACATGGCGGGAGGAACTGGGGTGGCATTTCTAGGAGTCAGATCTTGCAACTGGGATGGGGGCCCCGAGGTAGCGGCCATGATGGGCCCCGGACACCCCAGTCCGACACTGTTCCTGTGCTAAATATCATTAATCACCTTATACAAAGCACAGGCTTATATCTCCTGTGCTTTGTTATTAGCCAACTTATACAATATCTTATTGTGTGTTAGGATACCGCTTACACTGCATCCATATACTACATTATAAAGCACCTAATTGGCAGTATTACTAGAAATAACACAAACGTTTATGATGTTTGCCTTGCTTCACAATGTTTGAAGGACTTCTATTTCAAATGAAAGTGAAGTGACTCCAGTTGGAGAACTGCCAAGATTCTCCCTGAGAAGACTGAAATATCAGTAAACTCCTTGCATCATGGGCATTAGGTTTTCCCCTCAGGTTTATGTAAATAAATGCGAAAAATTCACTTGGTATTAGTACAATCCTCTCTGAAAAAAAGACTAAGAACCTCCAAGACAACAGGGGTGATCAGGGATATGGTGATCCCGCTAGGATCTAGCCATTCTTTATGAAGGGGTCAGGTTTGACTATAAATTGTAGGTTATCAGGAGAATTGTCTAATAAATAGAGTAAGCCTCAGTGGGAATGATCATATTGTCAGGGGGCCTATCAGATCCCAGCGGGAGTAGTCAGGACCAAGGAGGAAGCTTTAAGGGGTTCAAGTCCAAGTTCGCAGTACAAATAGTATCAGGCATAATCGTAATCAAAGTCAAGGCAAAAAGTCCAAAAGGCAGGCAGAATAATATCAAATTAGTAAGAATAATAAAGCACCCAGGAATGTTCCAAACAAAACCTAAGATCGGGCATTGAATTGGCGTCCTGGGCGTCCTTTTATTTTGAATTTAGTGCCGGTTCATGTGGCAGCATCACGCCTGCATTCTGACGCCGAGGTCTCTGCGCCACCGCTATCCATGTGGAGATCATGGGTGCCGCAATCTTGGATTCAACTTGGAAGAGAAAAGACGCGCCATCAGGCACTCGTGACACATATAACCCTGTCATATAAGTCAATCTAAAACCCCACAGAAGCAACTGGATTTGGTCATAGGCATGCTCTTTAGCCTATAACAGCCACCTTTGTCTTTGGACCTGGCCCTCAGCTGCTCAGGCACCATAAGGTCTTACAGCAAGAGAATCCAAAGACTGGGGCCAAAAAAGAAGCTGAAAATGACAGAGCTAGGCATTGTCAGATGGACTGGATGAGAACCAGATAAACTACCCTGGACAGAATCATAAAACATACTTTTAACTGGAACAGACCAAAGTCAAAACCAGGAGTTCAAAAACAAGGGACTGAACCAAGGAAGGAATAGGAAAGAGAAACCAGAATACAAGAGTCAGATAACATGACACCTAGGTTCAAGCAGACTTGACCTGCAATGGGCTGTGAATAAGCTCAGAGCTGGGTATTAAACAGAGAGGCTGATGGGAAACTCAGAACATCTGTGGCAAGATCAATAACAGCTGAACATACACCTACCTAAAAGCTCAAGGATAATAAATTGAGCAGTCCACTCAAACAGAGATATGGTGTTGCAGGCTGCATAGTATACTGCATGTCCCTGGTTCAAATCCATGGTTATAAACCCATGCTTTGCTCCAGTTGAGCATTCAACTTAGGTCCCTACCACCCACACAAAGAATCATAATGGTTATTAGGTGCCAATGAACCTGCTGTGGAAGGAATTCAGATAAACTAATGTTAAAATGAAAATTAACCCAAGCAGGTAACAAATACATTACTTAATACTGCCGCCCAGGTTTTAAATCATAGTAGAGCATGGCGCCTCCATCACTTACATCTATACAGGCTGCAAGCCTAGAATTATACAGGAATAACAGAAATACTTAATAAAGATAAACCTATTACTTTCCTTTTACCTGCTTATCTGGTTATTTCTCAACAGATGCTGGTGATGGTATTGATTATATCCAAAAGACTTTAAATTCAGTGTGCTGTTTTGCAGTGGGTACAAGAAGAAATATAGTTACTTTATGGTTCTTAAATCAAAAAGCCTTGCATGGTTTGTTATATAACATAAAGCTGCACCAACCTAATTGAACCTTCCCAGCAACGGTGATGGCTAAGAAGCAAGTAGGCCAAGGCTACATTGCTACCACATTCAGCTACTGCCAGTTGCATTTAGTGGTGAAAGAACAGCTGCCCCTTACAGAGTTATGAGTTATGGCTTTCCACTTCAGCTGAGAGTATTCCCCAAAGAGTCAGACGTGGGTAGATTTGGTTGCTCTAGAAAGGAAATTGCTGACTATTTCTCTTTTGTTTCTCAAGTGTTTTTTTTTTTTTTTTAAATGCTGCAGCATGCAACATATCTATAAGCACTATGAAAAAATGCCTTCCTTCATTGGCCACCATTGTTATTTACTTTTAAGTAGTTGGGGAAAAAAACAGACCAGAGGGTTCATTTACGTCTACAAGTTTAGTTGTAGTCCCAGCAAATGTCCCTGCAGTCAGTTGTGCATAAAAACTATTTTCACTAAAGGTACTTATGTTGAAATATTTTCCTTGCACTTCTGTATAACTGTTTTTGGTACAATTCCTGCCTTGCATTCTGAATTGAGCTCTGCTGCACTTATTTATGCAGGGTAACTAGTGGTGTGTGGGTCGAGAAGTTCTGGACACGCACTCGACTCTAACCCGCCCTGTCCCATCCTGCACCCGTCCCAGCCCGCTGTCCCCCCTCGATTTATAGACCAGCTCCCACCCGCAGTGACATGATGTGGCAGGGGTGGGTGCAATTCTATAAATTTAGACGCCGGAAGACAGCAGATTTCAGACAGGGAGAGCAGGATTCGAAGACCCGAAGTCCGCGACCCGAAAGTTTGGTGAAGTAGTCCCAAACATTACATACTAACTTCAGGCATAAATACAAATGACATTTTTGTCCCTTTAATTGTCAGCCTTATATATGTTTTCAAGTGTCAGATTTGACAATGAAATGTATTATATTCATGTTCTTTGTTTATGTGAATTCCCTGATAGAATTCTACTGTGTGGGTATAGTGACAGCAGTCAATGAAGGAATAATCAGTGTCTCACAAGTAGATGAGGTGTCTCTAGCGTGGATGCTGTGTAGCTTACATCAAGTTGGCCATGGGTAATACAGTATTATAAAAAAGTATTATTACAAAAAAAGTATTATTTCCAGAAATAAGAAGCTAGGAATATATATAAATATTCAAATGTTACCAGATATAATTGCTCACCTTATGTAAACCATAATCTGTTAGAACAGGGGTCCCCAACTTTTTGTTACCCATGAGCCACATCCAAATGAAAAAATAGTTTGGGAGCAACACAGCCAAGAAAAAAGTTCCTGGAGATGCCAAATAAGGGCTGTGATTGACTATTTGGTAGCCCTATATGGACTAGCAGCCTTCAGGAGTCTCTGTTTGGCCATAAACCTGTTTGTTATGCAACAAAAATGCCTCCAGACAACAAAAACATAAGCCCCTGCCTCAAAACTAGGAACTGAAAAATATGCCACTGGTTGGGTCCACTTTCTTAAAGTATCAGATTGTGTCCCGTTACCCCAAAGAACTCATTTATGAAAGTTTACAATGTTATGCTCTAACGCCCATGTAGTCCTTTTAACACCCATGTAGTCCTACCCTTAGTCAAGTTCATGGGTTTTATTGCTAAAAAACTAAAATTGTAGTAAAAACTTGAATTCAAATGCTGATAAATATGCCCCTACCTGTCCAATTCCTGTCTGCTAGTATCTCCTTCCACTGCAAATGGTGGTCATTGGCCATCAAGGCTTTTACATTGAAGTAGCTATTATTTTTATTATTATATTCACATCAGTCCCTGCCCCAGTGGAGCTTACACATTCACATACACTATGGTCAATTTTATCAAGAGCCAATGGACCTGTCCGTTATTTTTTTTGATGCCAGCAAATTTTTGCAGCAGCTTCACGAATTTATTCGCCGGCGCCGAATCGTGCAAATTTGCCGCAAATTCGCGCCTGGCGAATAAATTCACCCATCACTACTGTCCGTATATTTATGGAGTGTGGGAAGGAACTGGAGAAAACCACAGATTGTGGGAAAAACACATTTCAATAGACCATTTGAAATACAATATTTATTTTAATATAGCTTGTGTGCAGATATGTGATTCACTGTGTATTCAGCATATCTTAATTATACATATCAAAACAATGAAAAAACAAACTATAATTATAGGTGTAATTGTTTCGCTGTTTTGATTTGCTAGATTATCCTGTAGCAGACTTAGTCTAATGTAGACACTAAATTCAAATAAACCCATACCGTTGATAATACATTTATGGGCACTTCCAATAATACTTCTATTGGTATAGAATCCCGCGCAAGGCTCGTGCTTTTTTTTTATTTTTTTAATTTGCATAGTGAATCTTTAGCAGCAGGGTCCTGAAATCAAAATCCTGCACACTCAGTGGTATATAAATGGCTCAGCATCTTCCATTCCTATTTTGGATGTTAAAAAGAGGAAGCGTTGATTTGGCACTGGGCAACCATATGATCATCTCCTGCATGACTAAGAATCCTTACTTTTTTTGCACTGTGCTGCAGTTAAGGCGGCTCCTGAATGCCGGAGATAAATGTTTTTTCTTGTGTCTCGTGACTAACCTCTCGCTGAGGTGGGAAGCAGAATAGAGAGAGCTATTATTTCAACAGATGCATTAAAGCCCAAGTAGAAAGCAGGTAGAATTAATTAGCAAAGTACATTCTTATACTGCCCTTCATATAAACGGCAAATTAGACCAAATATTGTCTGAATGATATTTTTTTTCTACCTTAGGCAGGTTCTAACTAAACACTGTATCATTTATTATACTTATATAGTTAACTAAACTGTTAAGTAAAGACACAGCAAAGTGGCCTATATTTAAGCTTTTCAACAGACATAGCTAAAATAATCTAAAGTTACAGCCCCATTCTATCCTTTACATGTAACATATACTGTAGGTGACAGTGTATATGGCTTATTCCTCCATTGTGACATCATGCCTATCCTTGCACTGTTCTGAGCCCTTTCTAAATGATTTCAATTTGTGCCCTATATATTAAAGTATTGTATGTAGGGAAGGCACATACAGAATTTTGCACTGAAATCCATTTCTCAAAAGAGCAAACAGATTTTTTTTATATTCAATTTCGAAATCTGACATGGGGCTAGACATTTTTTCAGTTTCCCAGCTGCCCCAGTCATGTGACTTGTGCCTGCACTTTAGGATGGAATTACTTTCTGGCAGGCTGTTATTTCTTCTACTCAATGTAACTGAATCAGTCTCAGTGGGACTTGGCTTTTACTATTAAGTGCTGTTCATAGATCTACCAGGCAGCTGTTATCTTGTGTTAGGGAGCTGTTATCTGGTTACCGTCCCATTGTTCTATTGTTAGGCTGCTGGGGGAGGGAGGGGGTGATATCACTCCAACTTGCAGTACAGCAGTAAAGAGTGACTGAAGTTTATCAGCACAAGTCACATGACTGAGGCAGCTGGGAAACGCACAATATGTCTAGCCCCATGTCAGATTTCAAAATTGAATATAACAAAATCTGTTTGCTCTTTTGAAAAATGGATTTCAGTGCAGAATTCTGCTGGTGCAGCACAATTAACTGATGCGTTTTGAAAAAAAACATGTTTTACCATGACAGTATCCCTTTAAATAATTGTAGGTATAGGGCCTGTTATGCAGAATGCTCAGGACCTGGAGTTTTCCAGATAATGGATCTTTCTGTAATTTGGATTTTCATACCTTAAGTCTACTAGAAAATAATTTAAACATTACATAAACCCAATAGATTTATATAATTAAAATTATAATTAATATAATTTAATGATTAATTATATCTTAGTTGGGATCAAGTACAAGGTACTGTTTTATTACTACAGAGAAAAAGGAAAAATTTGGACTATGTCGATAAAAAGGAGTATTTAGGAGATGCCCTTCCCATAATTTGGAGCTTTCTGGATAACTGTTTTCTGAATAATGGATCCCACACTTGTATAATATAGTACCCGAGTTTCCCATCTCTAGTGAAGGTGTACAAGTCAGTATTCAGGGAATTTCTGTAGTCAGCATAGCACTTAATCAAATCACCTTTAGAGGTTACAATGGATTGCGCGTAGGCAATGCAATCTGAATACGGGGACCATATAGAGCAGCATAAAACTTTTTCTATTGCATTTTCTAAGGATATTTTTATTTTTGATCTTTTTTTTGTATAGTGCTGACACTTTTATGAAGCACTTTTACAGAGATTATACATCATCCGCATCAGAATTCACATCACCACCTATTTAGGATCCACCCTGAATAAGCTTATCTGTAAAATCCAATTAAAAGCAGTATGGGGCAGATGTATCAAGGGTCAAATATCGAGGGTTAATTAATATTCGACTGCCGAATTAAAATTCTTGACTTCGAATATCGAAGTCGAAGGATTTTGCGCAATTCCTTAGATCGAACGATTGAAGGAATAATCGTTCTAACGATTCAAAGGATTTTAATCCATCGATCGAAGGATTATCCTTTGATCACAAAAACCTTGGAAAGCCTATGGGGACCTTCCCCATAGGCTAACATTGGCCTCGGTAGGTTTTTGGAGGCGAACTAGGGGGTCGAAGAAATTTTTAAAGAGACAGTACTTTGATTATCGAATGGTCAAATATTCGAACGATTTTTAGTTCGAATTGTTCGATTCGAAGTCGAAGGTTGTAGTCGAAGGTCGAAGTAGCCAATTCGTTGGTCGAAGTAGCCAAAAAAAACATTCGAAAATCGATTTTTTTTTTCCTCTATTTTCCTCTATTCCTTCACTCGAGCTTAGTGAATGGGCCCCTTTCGACCCTTTATGTACTGCTGGTTTTGACTCTTGAAACAATATAGCATATAAAATAGTCAGAATATGTGGTAAGAGACTAGAAAGAGACAAATATTGCTCATATAACAATGCACATTTTCAAATAACTCTAAATCCACTCAAACAGATTCCTGTACAGGTATGGGACCCATTATCTGTAAATCCATTATCCAGAAAACTCTGAAATTACAGGAAGGCCATCTTCTATAGACGCCATTCTATCCAAATAATCCAGACGTTAAAAATTATTTCTCTTTTTCTCTGTAAAAAAAATAGCACTTTGTACTTGATCCAAACTAAGATATACCTGTAATTAATCCTTATTGGAAGCAAAACCAGCCTGTTGGCTTTATGTTTAAATGGTTTTCAAGTAGACTTAGGGGCAAATTCACTAAGATGCGAAGTTGCGCCAGGTGCAACTTCGCCGCACTTCGCCAGGCGTAGTTTCGCCAGGGCTCCGCAAATTCACTAAAATCCGAAGTTGCGCACAGGGGTAGCGTAAGGTTGCGGAGTTGCGCTAGCGTTGATTCGCTATATAAAGCGAAGTTACGCTAGCGAAGGCTAATTTGCATACGGCGCGAAATTCAAATTTCAATGGAGGAACACGTATCTGCACTACAAATGCCTAGAAAACCTTCAAATCAGCAAATAAAATTTTTATTTTGCCCTACACATGTGCCCACTGTCTAGGTAAGTTGCCATGAGTCAGGAAATGTAGGGGGGAGGAAGGGGAGCCCCAAAAATTTTTCGATCTTTTCAGCCTATCAGCCATCATGTAGAAAAACACGCCAGCGTTTTTTGGGACTTAGAAAAAATTTTGACTTTTTTTTAAACAATCCCTATCTACTCTATTGCGCTTCGCCAGGTCTGAGGTGGCGAAGGAAGTCTAGCGTAAAAGGTAGCGTTCAGTACACTGCACGTGTACCAAGTGCAGAAGACAATTGGCTCAATGTAGGAGGGACAAGCAGGGAAAAACAGGCTATTCTTGGACAAAAAAAAAGAAAAATCAGTATAAAATGTACTCCTGTCTATCTCTTTATCTCTGTCTACATTAACATACAGCCACAAGGCTTAATAAAATTGATGTCTTTATGCCATAACTCGGTGTAATAGAACTGATCGCAGGAGTATGCGCTCGAATGCACAGCAGCCACATATGGCCACATAATCAAAGTAGCTGCTTGCTATTGGTGGGGTGGTGTTGAAGTTTAATGATGAGAAACATGGAGTCACGTACACCATCAACCATAAAGTCAACAACTGCCGATCTTATGGCAATATGCTGGATGTGTGTACTTTGTATCACATACAGCCTCCATTTATACACACCTTGTTGTTGTTTTTATTAGAGCTGAGGGTTTCCTCGTCAAGGTTTGTGTTTTGTACACATTTCAATGCTCAAGCTACAAGTTAGAACTTACCCCTTCCAGTCCAACATTGTTTACAGATAGACACATAGACCAAAAAGCAATTACAATAGGCAATCAAGCACAAGTGAATATAGCTTTAGGGCAGAGACACACGGAGATTCGGGGGGAGATTAGTCACCCGTCGACAAA
This sequence comes from Xenopus laevis, assembly GCF_017654675.1. Taxonomy (NCBI): domain Eukaryota; kingdom Metazoa; phylum Chordata; class Amphibia; order Anura; family Pipidae; genus Xenopus; species Xenopus laevis. The sequence continues at coordinate 32,615,558 of NC_054371.1, read as the reverse complement.
TCGCCTCTTCTTCAGACGACTAATCTCCCCAAACTGCCTTCACGCCGGCTAGAATCTAAATTGCCTGTGGGATGGTGCTCCGAGCACTTAGTTTTCTGAGGTCACCCAAAGTTTCCTAGTAGGGATGTAGCGAACTGTTCGCCGGCGAACTTGTTCGCACGAACTTCGACCGTTCGCGTCCGCCTAATGTTTGCGAACGTTTGGGAACGTTCGCATTTTGAGTTCGCGTTCGATTCGAATACAAATCGTTCGACCATTCGACCGCTAAAATCGAACGATTTCCATTCGTTCGAACGATTTCCATTCGTTCGAACGATTTCCATTCGTTCGAACAATTAAAATCCTTCGAACGTTCGATTCGAATGAAAATCCTTCGATCGAACGATTAAAATCCTTCGAACGTTCGATTCGAATGAAAAATCCTTCGAACGTTCGAATCGAACGATTTTAGCGGGTGTTCGAAGTTCGCGAACTGTTCGCGAACGTTTGCATTTTTTGCCGGTGTTCGCGAACGGCGTTCGCGAACACCAAATCGGCAGTTCGCTACATCCCTATTTCCTAGTGAGGCAACTTTGGGTGACTTTGGAAAACTAAGTGACCTGAGTGCCATCCCGTCTGCGTTTTAGATTCTAGCCGGCGGGAAGGCAGTTCAGGGAGATTAGTTACCCAAAGAAGAGACGATTTGTCGACTAAATCTCCACGAATCTCCACGTGTGTCTCTACCCTAAGAGTATCCCTTATCTCCAAGCAATAGTCCTACCTGTGGCCACACTGCCCAGGACCCTTACAAACCCATTGCTAAACCCTTTACAGAAGTTTAATGGGGAAACCTGTGGCTCACATAATGTTGTTCAACTGTTATTGTTTAACTATACATAGCCCTCGGCTGTCAATAGGATGCAGAAAGTTGTACTTCAGCGTCCCATTTATAGAATCATTAAACTGCTGCAAAAGGATGATCTAAAAGCTTACACCCCAGTGATGTGGAAGGTAGGCTGTATATAGCCATAGAAGAGAGGTTTTCAGACTTTTGAGGTGTGTTCAGTCCCACAAAGCACACAACTGAGCAAGCTTTGTCTCAATGACCAATGTCATTGGTGTACTGGAAGGGCCCCACGATCTGATACGTCCCCCCTGGCTCCCCCAAGGGATTCTGGGATCATCTACTATTGTAGCACCCCATTATCTGTATCTACTATAGCTAATTACTTTCTTCCTTTGCTTAGATTTTTTTACTTTGAAGCTGAAAATGAGGGGCATATTTATCAAGGGTCGAATTGAAAATTTGAATTAGAAAAATCGAATTTTTGATTTTTTTATGTTTAAAACTGTCAAAATCGACTAAGGAGTTATTCAAATTATATTTGAGTTTTTTTAAAAAAAAATCTAATTCGATTTTCAAGATTTATCATACTCTGGACCTTTAAGAACTCAAATTTGACTACTTGCCACCTAAAACCTGCCAAATTGCTGTTTTAGTCAATGGGAGAGGTCCGGGGATCGATGATTTTCAGCCTTCCTGTCATTCAAGGTTTTTTTTGGAGAAAAAACTCAAATTCAGTTTTTAAAATTAGAATCAAATTCGTTTTGAGTTTTCGGGTCGATTCCATTCATAGGAGTTTTAAAAATGTGATTTTTTTTTACAAATTTATGGGAGTTTAGAGGAGTTTTTAAAAATTCACATGAATTCGAAATTCGACCTTTGATAAATGTGCCTCCGAATGTTGTATACTTTAGTCTAACGTGCTTCTTCATACACACGTACTGTAAAGTTATATGTCAAAAGATGGACATCTGGCTGACAGAATTGTGCGGCTTCAGAACTTCTCGAAGGTGCCAGAGGGTATTTATGAAATCACAGTGTTCAGTTTAGAAGCTATGACCTTAACGGCCTGTTCACTTGAATGGATGAAAATGTCTTGCCAATGATCCTAAGGTGATGAGTAAAATAAGTGACTTGGAAAAAACTGTAAGATTGCAGTACCTCTTAGGTCTCCTGAGAGAGCCATTAGACTCAAAGCACAGGCACTGGAGCAGGGATCTTCTCTGTACAGCTGTCCAGCTTCTTGTGGCTGTTGGGAGGTTCTAACTGGCAGATCCAGACACTATGATATGTCTGTTAGATTATTAGCTTGAATAGTTAAAATATTGATTTAAATATATATTCCTATGTGTTATATATTTAATTTATCTGACAGTTGGATCTGAACAAGACAAAAAATATTTGTTGTACTTTGTATCAGTCATACCTTTCTGTCCCTTAGAAGTTTCCCATTAGTATAGTGACCCTATACTGTGACTGTTGAAAAATGCCCCCATTGGACTAACTTTTTTATTGTTTCTAATAATTCTACGTCATTCCCCAATAGGCAGTCCTGCAGTGGAACATAGTCACATGATCAGATATTCCTCATTGAAGAAAATGTATCCTGCATCCAGTGGGGGACTGTGATAAAAGTTAGTAACGGAAAAATGATTCACAATGCGAAAAGTTATGCCATCGTGCGAACGAATTTAATATAGTTTTTGCGAAACCGTAAACTGTTAAGCGACCACTTCTGACAGTGGAAGACAGTTTGCAAATGTTATAGTTTGCTCCAAAGCGCAGTGAATGTAATAAAACTTCTTACTGAAAAAGGTGTTATGGTTGCTCCAAAGATTACGACACCTTCAATCACTTCTTAAAGTGATTTCTTTTTTAACAGTTTACGGAAGAATATTACATTGCGAGATGTGAATTTTTAAGGTGGCCATAGATGCAAAGATCCGCTCGTTTGGCAACATCTTTCCCCGATATGCCATTAACAGGCATGGCTATATCGGGGGTAATCTGATTGTTCGGCCGTATGGCCGAACGATCAGATTACTATGTGCCATGAGCTCCAGCGGGATCGGTCGGGTCAAAATCAAACCTGACCGATCGACCAAATGACCGATCTCCGCCGGGTGAAAGATGTCGGCACACGCCACACACGATCTGAAAATCGTACGAATCCTCGATTCGTACGATCGGATCTGTGTGTCTATGGCCACCTTTATTCTTATTGGTGCAAATTGTTTTTCTCTTTGTGACTTTTATTGCATTCCCCCATTGGTGTACTTCATTTTATGTAGGCTTAGGTCCACATTGTTTGTTCCGACCGGGAGATGAACATACAGGGGACACCACACAAGATGCTGTAGATTTAATGAAAGCCAGTCTTGGAATGGTTCTTGGCCTATCACAGCCGGTTTGTTCAGAAGTTCAGATTGGCCCTTGATAGCAATCGGCATGTTTTTTATAGAGGTTTCAAGATGTTTCTATAACTCAATATGTTCTACTCAGCAGTGTTCATGGTCCACCTTTGTCTGGTAGCTTAATTGTGATGTTCTTCTTATATTTTAGGGCTTTTACGGCTTGTGTTCCAGAGTTTTGCTTTTTTGTTTCTGTTCCTTGTTTTTTTTTTCCACTGTTGTGACTTCTTGTGTGTATGTTTTTATTTGGTTTTGGACCAAGATGTGGGTGTATTATCAAGGCTCACACTTGACTCTAGTGCTCTAATATACTGTGCAACATTTGTATATTCATGTACTCAGTCTAAAATATTAGGGGTTTACTTAGGTCAGAAATTACACAGTATAAACATTTACAGCACTGGACTCCATGGACGTGAGGTTGAATCCTTGTGATCGGCACTTTGTCAGGACCTAACATGGTCCAAAATGATTGAGCCTCCAACCACACAATAAGAAAACCCAAAATAAGTAAAGTTGTATGGAATGCCTTGGCTACTCTTTCTATGCTTTGCATCCCAAAATGCATGTGATTGATTGCAGGGCAGTAATACAGGTCTGACCCAGAACAGGTTAACTTTTGTTTACACAGAAAATACCAAAGAAATGTTTTCCTGAATCTCACCAAAATGACAAGTATGCAAGAACCTATCATAACCTCGGGCAGTCTTACTTATTAGCATATTACAAGAAATATTTAACTGGTATTTCCTGTGCTTCTGGTATTTCTTTCTGTTCTCTTTGTGCTGTATTTGGAAGGCAAAGATTCGTACATTTAATAAAAATTGTAGTCTCAGTTGGCATCTGAGAGGTTTTATTTCTGTACAGCATAATATTGCTATTGTGGCTATGTAAAGCGAGGCAGTCTCACTAAGTGAAGCAGAGCCATAAATGCCTCATGAGGGTAGAACTCCATTTGGAAACAGCATAAAGCATTTGCTCTGTATGTATATATATTCTGTCAGGGAGAGATTTGTCGTTATTGTTTTTCACAGGAGAATTCCTTGGACATAACCATAGGTTAAACAGTGTTGATGGGAATATCAATCACTTGAGCAAAAATGCAAAGCAATTGATGATATTAGGACTCTAGAAGGTTACCAAGGAAAAACAATTCACAAAATCGTGAAAGTCACAAATGTATAACCATTGATTTTTACTTAGTAGCAGTTTCTGGCTCTATTTTTGTTTCAGCAAATAATATTTACTCTTACCGTCAGGATACGTAGAATGCTTTTTTTTAGAATGTTTTGAGGGAAAAAATAATTTCTGCACTGATGGCAGGATTCAAGAATCCATTCAGTTCCAGATGTCCCAATACATGAAGATAATGTTATCCCAGTTTTTTACCCCAGCAGCATATATAGTTATTAGTAAATTTTTTTATATTGGATTTCTTTTCCTTAAAGGACCAGTATCATCAATTTTTTTTAATTCGTTAGTGCTCCATGGTTTAGGATAGGAAATCACAAGAGGGCCTACTCTCAAGGTGGGGAGGCCCATTTATCAAAGGTTGAATTTTGAATTCATGTGATTTTTTTTTTATTTCGAATAAACATACAATTTGCCTGGGAGGTTATATAAGAACAAATTTGAATGTCTTATATTTGATCAAATGGTTCTGACTTGAAAATTCGAATCATATTCGATTCGTATTTGATTCGTACAAATCTACTTTTTCTCCCAAAAAAAACCTTGAATGTCAAGAAGGCTATTAACGTCTCCAAACAGCCCTCTGCCATTGATTTGTAAATGAACTTGACAGATTTTAGGTGGTGAATATTCATATTAAGAATATTTCGATGGTTGAGGTGTGATAACTGTAAGGGGCCGATTCACTAACTTCGAGTGAAGGATTCGAAGTTAAAAAACTTTGAATTTCGAAGTTTTTTATGGGCTACTTCGACCTTCGACTACGACTTCGAATCGAAGGATTTGAAGTATAAATCGTTCGACTATTCGACCATTCGATAGTCGAAATACTGTCTCTTTAAAAAAAACTTCGACCCCCTAGTTCGCCATCTAAAAGCTACCGAAGTCAATGTTAGCCTATGGGGAAGGTCCCCATAGGCTTGGCTAACTTTTTTGATCGAAGGATATTCCTTCGATCATTGGATTTAAATCCTTCGTATCGTTCGATTCGAAGGATTTAATCGTTCGATCGAAGAAATTATCCTTCGACCGTTCAATCGAACTATCTGCGATATTCGAAGTCGAAGGATTTTAATTCCTAGTCGAATATCGAGGGTTAATTAACCCTCGATATTCGACCCTTAGTGAATCAGCCCTTAAATCTCACATTCAAATTTACATTCGAATATGGTGATTAAAATTTGAATGTGTGAAATTTGAAAATTTTGAATTCAAATTTACAATTCAACCCTTGATAAATCTGCCCCTAAGAGTCACACTCACATTGTTTCATTGTGTGGTAAACTGGAACAACTACAGTATATTTCCTAGTTACCTATTGCCTTACATTCTATTTATCAAAACTTTACTGACATTCAGAAATATATTTTATCTAACTGGCATATTTACTAAAACTGATTTGACAGCTTGAAAACCATTTTGCCCTATAATGTCATAGTACAAAATTCTGACTATTATTATTCACTATTCATTAGTGCATGGAAAATAAATTTCTAAATCCATAATTATTGTTCCTTCTTTTATGAGCATTAAACATTAGTACAGCTAATTATATGTTAATGAGGTTTGATGAATCAGTCTCCATGTCTGGCACAATATGCCAGCTTGGTATTCTCATGTCTTAAGCAACAAGAATATTCTAGACCTTCAATAATATCTGAACCTTCAGAACTTTAATTACCCAGAACAGTCCACAATATTTGTATTTGGTGGTAAATTTCCCCTCAAAAATGTTCTGCTCCAAGATAAAAACCTGGGCAAGTCACTTCTTCTGGTGTCCCAGCATTTTTTGTATTCCTGATGAAGGCTGCCTAATTGCTTCAAATCCTGTTAACAACTCTGAGTCCTAAAGGTGAAATGTTTTCTATAAACATTTCCTTTCCATATTAACAGAAGAAGACCGGAGATTAAAAATCAAGCCAACAGTGGACCATACGAAACTGCATTAATACAATCCCGTGATTGGGTGCCTGAATCAGAGTCTTCAGCTTTCAAGAGATCTTTGAATTTTGCTTTCAATCATGCTGCATGTTAAGGATTCTTAAGAGAGTGTCTAATTCTAGATTTTATACAAACATCAACAAGCTTTAGAGTTCCATGGCAATATAAGTTAACCCAAGAATAAAGCCATCTGTTAAAGTGTTTGTATAGTTCTTTACATATTTATACAAGCTCAAGAGGCACTTTTCATTGAAACATAACACATGTCATGAGACAACCCCCAAAGACTTAGAATTATTAAATAGTGTTAGGGTTTAGCACTCCTTATTACCCTGTGCTCCAAGTACTTCTTGTTCCTATATCTAATTTCCTTTATACTTGTAGCAAAGACCAATATGCTAGCTGGCATCTTCTGTGAAGGTCTGCTTGTCAGCTCCTACATTAGCTCAACATAGCAAAGATTTCAGCTGTGAGTTGACATTAAGAGGCATTTGTTGAAAACGCTTTTCACAGCATTGCTTTTGCTAGATAATGTGATGCAATGGATTATATATAATAAAGAAATAGTTACAATAAAAATTAAACCATGAAAATGATGAAAAAGATACTCAGTCTAAATGGGACATCATTAATAGATAAATAAAAAGTTCCCAGACTTGCCAGCGACAGGTACACATATGGGCTACTTACCAAGGTAAATTTGCCTTATTCGTATATACATTTCCTTTTATTTCCATTAACAGTAACTTCTGCCACTATTGAAGTGTATGGCTATTTATAAAATAGTATATAAAACTATTAGGGTGGGTGGTTGCAGACATTAGCAGGGTAGTATTTTCCTCCCTTTAAAAGGAAGTTGTTTTGCTATATAGTATTAAATCCTGGGTCCTTCTGATTACCAAGGGGCCGATTCACTAAGCTCGAGTGAAGGATTCGAATGAAAAATACTTCGAATTTCGAAATATTTTTTGGGTACTTCGACCATCGAATGGGCTACTTCGACCTTCGACTACGACCTTCGACTTCGATTCGAACGATTCGAACGAAAAATCGTTCGACTATTCGACCATTCGATAGTCGAAGTACTTTCCCTTTAAAAAAAACTTCGACCCCCTACTTCGGCAGATAAAACCTACCGAAGTCAATGTTAGCCTATGGGGAAGGTCCCCATAGGCTTGCTAAACTTTTTTTGATCGAAGGATTTTCCTTCGATCGTTGGATTAAAATCCTTCGAATCGTTCGATTCGAAGGATTTAATCGAAATCCTTCGATCGATCGAACGAACGTTTAGCGCTAAATCCTTCGACTTCGATATTCGAAGTAGAAGGATTTCAATTCGAGGGTCGAATTTCGAAGTATTTTTAACTTCGAAATTCGACCCTTAGTGAATCTGCCCCCAAGTGTTCTTGGCAGGGCTGGATTGGGAGTAAGAAGGTGGCAAAAAAAATCCAAGTAGCAAATAAATGTGTGATGGTCTTCTGCTCTTAAAAATATCCATATATATATATATATATATATATATATATATATATATATATATATATATATATATATATATATATATATATATATATATATATATATATATATATATATATATATATATATATATATTGGGTGACCAGGGTCCCCCTAAAAGTTATAAAAAAACATTTGTGGCCAGGGTCCCCCCTGGAAGTTAAATAAACATTGGTGGCCAAGGATCCCCCATAAAAGTACTTGGTTCTTGGTTCCCATGCTTCTTCCTGTGTGTTTTGTGAAGAATATTCATACTTGACTCCATATGAGCCTTCTTTTGACATCTAAAGCTTTAGACTCTCACACGTTTACTATAGTAGACTATATGCATGCTTCTATTGTAAACGGCGTTGTCAATTTATAGTGTCCTTCTATTTCCCCTCAATCACCAGAGTTTGGATAGCACTAGGGAGTCATAACGGCTAGAACAAGTTTATTTAACAATGCTACTAATGTTATTTCTTATACTAATAAGTGCTTGTTAGCATTTATTTGGGAAGTCAAAGCCCCCTTAAGCTTTCCTTTTAGAGGAGGTAACAGGCCTCACCTATGAAGGTTGGTTCCCCAACCCTTTGAACCCGTGAGCAACATTCAGAAGTAAAACGAGTTGTGGAGCAACGCTAGCATGAAAAATGTTCTTGGGGTGCCAAATAAGTGCAGTGATTGGCCATTTGGTAGCCTCTATGTGGATTGTCAACCTACATTAAGGCTCTGTTTGGCAGTGCACCTGGTTTTAATGCAACCAAAACTTGCATCCAAGCCTGGAATTCAAAAATAAGCACCTGCTTTGAGGCCACTGGTAGCAACATCCAAGGGGTTGGAGAGCAACATGTTGCTCACGAGCTACTGGTTGGGGCCACTGCTTTACAGAGCAGAGGTGGAAAGAGTAAATTAAAATTCCCATTTTCTAAAATACCCAGGTTCTTTCTTACAAGACCATGCCAGCACAAGAATAACATTTGAGTCCTTGCTCAAGTTAGTTTCTGAACCAAGTACAGTATGCCAAACATTATTATTTTGAATGAAATCTAAAGTACTGTATCATATGTGGTTCTCAAATACTTCATATGTCATGTGCTATTTTGTATATCTATGAAGTATAGAAAAGATGAGTACAAGAATGTGTCAAAAAATAATACAACAGATGTTTAGGTATTGGTTGATGGCGTCATAAACATATAGATAGCTGTGTATAAAGATACAACAAACTGAATTTAGATATTTGGATCACCATATCCCACCATATTACTCCAATTACACATGTACTTTTTCCACTGGTATGAATGCACTGGCATGTTGTGCCATGGCAAGCCATGTGATATCAAAATAAAGTATGTGCCATCAGCAGATTCCATGGGTGTAAAGTATAGTCTAGACATGGGTTCAGACTTGCTGGTGGCATGTTTATCTCACATCCAATTTAGCAAACACTGTACTTCCCAGCTAATACTGAATATAATAAATTGGAGATAATGATAAAATATAGATATTAGAATTTTAATACTATTCCATAAATTCATGTCAGCTAGTTAGTTATATAGGGGAAAGGCCATCACTGATTTATTTATTATGTCTGTTTTTAGAAGCAATCATCTTACTTCTGGTAGCAAACAGATTTTGCATCATAGAAAGAACGGACGCAGCCTCTGCAAGTCTCCTCCAGCTATCTGATCCCAGCTGACCTCTCAATATTAAATTCATATCCTAATCTTCTCCTAGAACACCAACAATACTTGATTTGCTCAAATCATAGTTATCTATCAAAACGGTGACAACAGCAGCAACTTTATCTTAAATTTGCCGATGTATCAGTCTTCAGCATGTCAGCAATGAATTCTATCACTGTGCCAAGTGCTATCTGGCATCCTGAAATACATTTTTTTCTTCCAGGATTGGACACTTGCTGCAAAATGTATTGCCTTAAATATCCCCACATGCCTTCTCACATAGCTGAGCTTCCCTCCGCTTGCAAATGTGTTTATTGTTTTCCCTCGAAATCTATACACGTGTAATTATAAACAGCCATTTAAAATATGTTTAGCTTAAAAAGAAACTGGCCAATGTTAAGTCTTTGTATGAGAAGTTATTTTATTTGCCAGCACAGGGGATAGGAAGTGTGCCAGTTGCTACAGAATCTTATCTGACATAAGAAAGTACATATCGTTCTAAGGGTGAGGGATTAACACGTACTAAATCAAATCTTGTCAAACTGTAATTTATAACATTGGTAGAGTTAAACCAGGACCCTCAAGTGAATAACCTTCCCAAAACTTCAGTCCTTTTTCCATGTTGAATAAATCAGGTTTCTAAATTTACACATCTTTCCTGACTACTAGTCCAATGCAAGATCTATAATTATCAATCATATGCAGTACCTGGTGATCTTATTAGCGAGGCAGTATTTTACAAACTATCTCCACAAAGTGGAAAACAGTTTGATCTGTGTGCGATATTCAAGGTGAATCTGAAATTGCAATTCCAATAAAACAGAGATTGCAGATTGTGCAAGGGTTGATATTTCCTTAGTGTAATGTGCAGTTGTTTATATAGTTCCCCTTGTTATATAATGTAGATCCATCCCAACACCAGTCCCCTTAAAGGAAAACTATACCGCCCGAACAATGTAGGTCTCTATAAAAATATATCGCATAAAACAGCTCATATGTAAAACCCTGCTTCATGTAAATAAACCATTTTCATAATAATATACTTTTTTAGTAGTATGTGCCATTGGGTATTCATAAATAGAAAATTGCCATTTTAAAAAATAAGGGCCGTCCATTGGGATCCTAGCAATCATGGTGCACACAAACAAAGCAAACAAACCATACATGTTAGGTCACATGAGCCAATTAACAGATAGATTTCTAAATTTTGCTTCCCACACTTCCTGTTACAGTTAGAGCTGCAGTATTTCTGGTCAGGTGATCTCTGAGCAGGGCCACCAGTAGAAATCACGGGGCACCTTACAACAATATTTTCGGGCCCTCTTTTTTTTTAAAAGAAATTGGTGACAGGGCCCCCCATAAAAGTTTTTTAAAAATCATTGGTGGTCAGGGCCCCCCATAAATAAAAAAATAAAAAGGTTGACGGCTATTTCGAAAGGTGCAGCACAGCCAGGCCACATTTAGGCCCGGGCCTGGTATTGTAGTACCCCCTGTGCCCCCCTGATGGCTGCCCTCTCTCTGAGTAATCAACCAATACAAGCTGGCACACAAAACAAATTAAACTGGGGTCATACCCCTGGTGAGTTTATTGCTTCACAACGTTTCGGGGGCGTTCCCCCTTCATCACCTGTATTGGTTGTATTGGTTGATTACTTGGAAATTGGGAGTGCCGTCTCCCTTAAGCGTTTGAGCACAAAGCGGAACCAGCTGTAAAGGGCACGTGACCTCTCTGAACGGCCATCGCTCTGAGGCAGCACACAGACCATCAGGGCAAGATTTATGTAGCGGGCACCCGCTAGGTCCGCTGTCGTTCATCGTCCCCTCACTTTTTTTTAAAACTTACTTTTTATTGGTATTTCAGATTGCAATCATCCAACGTTAAAAACGAATGTTGGGATTTACAGCAAAAAAAAAAAACTATAAGAAAGAAGGAAAGATGAAATATTGAAAAAGAATAAGAAAGCAATAGAGAGGAGAAGGGGTGATAGTTTTGCCATATAGTAGTTATTTGGAGAGTCTTTGTTTCCTTTTCCAGGCCTGCCATAATTGGTGGGTGATTTCCTGTGCTTTAGTTGATGGAGAATGTAGAAGCACTGAACTCTCATAGGATACGTTTGAATCCATTCGATTTACTACTTCTTCTAAACTTGGAATATAGGTAGATTTCCATCTTCTAGGAATTAGAAAACTAGCCGCGGTGAGAATATGAAACACTACTTTCCGAAGTTGGAAGGAATAATTTTGTAGTCCTAAATTTAGTAGGGCTAAATGAGGTGTCAGCCTAGTGGGTATACTGGTAACTTGGTTTAACAACTGTGAGACTTCTTCCCAGAAATGTGTCCCCTCCCTTTTATTCGCTCAAATTGTCATCATCAGGACAGGAGCAATGGGGATTGACTCATGGGACATTTAAAAAACTATTGCATCTTCAGCGCATTCCCAGTGTTTTTAAACCAATGTGGATGTGGTTGGGCAGCATGCGGCCCCTAAAATCCTGCCGCCCTAGGCCCGGCCCTTGGTGGCCTCTCCACAAATCCAGGCCTGCAGACCATCACCAAATGGTGGTTCAAGACAAGAGATATAAAAGCTTGAGGCACCAGACGAAGGGGTTTTCCCCGAAAGCGTATTTGAAGAGATATAAAAGGGCACTATTTACTTAAGTATATATACCAGTTTGGTAAGATTCTTTAATATGCCACTTAATTTGATATAAACTATCTGTTGCTTAAATATTCATTTTTGGGGTATAGTTTTCCTTTAATCTATTTTAGAGGCAGAGGTTCTAAAAGTCAAACTAACCCTTTCTTATTTGTGATAAACACTAAAGGGACCTGAATGACAAACTCCCAATAATTTTCCCAACTAAGACACCTCACACATACACAGGGGGTAATATGCAAATTCTTTGCAGACAATACCCAGATTAATATCGAACACAGGACCCCAGCACAGCAATGAGGCCATAGGAGGAGGGTGATCTTTCTATTTGGGGTGGCTAATAAAGGAATGTTCTACATGGATAACTTTAAAGATTTCCAGGGTCAATTCCATGTATAATACCTCAGAACACATGGCAGGAAAACTACAGTGCCAATTCCATTCATAATACAACCTGATAATGCACTGTTGGATACATTTAGTATCAATTTAATGTCTGTGAGCACATGGCTGGATGAATTAAGTGTCTGTTCATAGTATTATGCCTTTATTCTGTGTGTTGTCGGACGTTCATTGGTGTTGGTTAGTGGCGCTTACACTCCCAAGCCTTCTTTAAAATCCAGCTTTGAAGGCAGCTGTGTTAAACACCAGTACTTATTAGGGATGTAGCGAACGTCGGAAAAAAAGTTCGCGAACATATTCGCGAACTTGCGCAAAAATGCGAGCGGTTCGCGAACGGTTCGCGAACCCCATAGACTTCAATGGGAAGGCGAACTTTAACATCTAAAAAATGATTTTAAAGTTGTTTAAAGGGTGCAACGACCTGGACAGTGGCATGCCAGAGGGGGATCAAGGGCAAAAATGTATCTGAAAAATCTGCCTGTGTGTGCTTGGAAGAGATAGTGTAGGGGGAGAGCTGTTAGTGATTTCAGGGACAGATGATAGTAAGTTTGCTGTCTAGTAATCTGCTTGATACTGCTCTGTATTGGAGGGACAGAAGTCTGCAGGGATTTGAGGGACATTTTAGTTTAGGTAGCTTTGCTGGCTAGTAATCTACTGTTCTCTTTAAACAACTGCCATACGTTGACCTTGTAGGCATTGTTTGCCCAGTTTTTTTGGACGCAGCCACTGAAGCACAGTTGCCAGAAAAAATATGCCATATAAATGCTGAAAATAGTCATTTTTCGCCATACGTTGACCTTGTAGACATTGTTTGCCCAGTTTTTTTGGTTGCAGCCACTGAAGCACAGTTGCCAGAAAAAATATGCCATATAAATGCTGAAAATAGTCATTTTTTGCCATATGTTGACCTTGTAGGCATTGTTTGCCCAGTTTTTTTGGTCGCAGCCACTGAAGCACAGTTGCCAGAAAAAATATGCCATATAAATGCTGAAAATAGTAATTTTTTGCCATATACGTTGAGTCAACGTATTTTAGACAGAATGTGAACAAGGTCACACAGCTAGATGGCAGTTGGTTGAATAACACACTGGGCAAAAAATGCCTACAGGGCAAATAATGCCTAAAAGGTCAACTTATACACTACTACAGCGGTAGTAAAATAAAAAAAAGTAAAATAAAAAAAAATGAATATTAAAAAAAAAAATTAAAGTTGGTGCTGCTGAACTACTAGGAGCAGCAGATTAGCACACCAGTCCCACTCCCCAACACTGCTAGACTAATAGCACTGGGCTCTTATAGTAGTAGTAGTAGTAGTAGTAAAACAACAAAAAAATAAATAAAAGCAGTCCTTACAAGGACTACTGTTATTGCAGCAGTCAGCAGATGAGATCAGAAGCAGGACAGCTGCCCACTGCAGCTACATACAGAGCACTGCAGTAGAAGGTAGATTACTAGCCAGCAAAGATACCTAAGCTTAAATGTCCCTCAAACCCCTGCAGACTTCTGTCCCTCCAATAACAGAGCAGTATCAAAACGATTACTAGCCAGCAAACTTTCAACTGTCCCTGAAATCACTAACAGGCAGCAGCTCTCTCCCTACACTATCTCTTCAGCACACACAGGCAGAGTGAAAAAACGCTGCAGGGCTTCGGTTTTTATAGGGAAGGGGACTGGTCCAGGGGAGAGCTTCCTGATTGGCTGCCATGTACCTGCTGGTCTGGGGTGAGAGGGCAAAAAAAAGCGCCAACAATGGCGAACCCAAAATGGCGAACGTCGCGCGACGTTCGCGAACTTCCGGCGAGCGCGAACACCCGATGTTCGCGCGAACAAGTTCGCCGGCGAACAGTTCGCGCCATCTCTAGTACTTATTGAAATGTTGCCATACAAGCTCTTCATTGAATTTAATAATATATCGGACTATTTTTTAAGGGGAAGAACCTTCAGTTCGTTGAGGAATAAAGAAGGTGGATATTTCACAGTACATGCTCCAAACCTTCTCATAATGCTGATCTGGTGACTGAAAAAGTAATTGAAATTTCCTTCATAAATATTGGTGATCATGAAGCCCTCCTGACTAGTGATGGGCGAATTTCTCCCGTTTCGCTTTGCCATAAAATTAGCGAATTTCCTGTGAAGAATTCACGAAATGCAAATTTTGAAGCCGGCGACAATTCCGACGCTGGCGACAATTCTGACGTCCATTAAAGTCAATGGGCGCCTAGAATTGTCGCCGCCCTCTGAATTGTCGTCGGCATCAGAATTGTTGCTGGCGTCAAAAATATTTGGACGCCAGGGAATTTTCACCAGTGAATTTTTTGCGGCAATTTTGCGAATTTGTTAGCCAGTGGCGAAATATGGAGATTTGCCGTGAATTTGCGCCTGGCGAATAAATTCTCCCATCACTGCTCCTGACATAGTTTATAAGTGGGTATGGGGGCATCACCTATCATCTTGGAATATTCCTTTAATGCCCATGAAGAGCAAGTGTGACTTCCATAAAATTCATATCATTACCTTTCTAAATTCACCTCCATGTTTAATAATTGTGAAAAGACATAATTTCCTCCATATTCATATAGCAAAAAGCTAGAAAGACTCAACCATAATTCAATTTAGTGTACAGTTTTGGTTAAGAGTGGGTGATTAAGGTTCTGATGTACTTCAGGGTAATTTTTTAGGATGTAGCTTTAGGGTATGTTTACCAAATAATCTGTTATGTGTAATGCTATCCCAATCATTGAACTCCAGCTCAAGGAAGCAGTCCTGATAGCAGTAGGAGTGCTTTCTCATGCCCATCACTATCTGTAAGCTCATTAAGTACAGGGACTCTCTACTTTAACCTAGCTCTTGACAAGTCACAAAGTCATACTTAAAAGCCAATATTAGAGAGAATCAAGTAAACACTTGAATCTCAGAACAAGTTGCCTTACTGCCAAAGCAATACATCAACATTATTGTAAGGAACCGGCCATATCTTTATTAGTGCTGGTTAAGTGTTTTGTATTGCCTAACTTTTCTGGTTTGATATCTAGAGCAAGGCAGATGTTTTATCTGCTATCATAATGCTTATGCTATTCATAAACTTATTTATAAAGTCAACAAGAACACTTTGTTGTAATGGTCCTCCATATCATGTTTGCATCTAACAGCACAGCATGAGACAGTCCAGTCATCAGCAGGGAATTGTACTTTATGAAATGACATTTAGTAAAGGACCGTTGCTCAGATAGGATCCCAGCAGGTAGAATGCACATTGCTGGCTCACCCACATATATTGACACTCTGCTTTTGCACAATTTCCCACAATGCCATCTGGATATGCCATATAACATTAATGCAACAAATAACATATATAGGCGCAACACCACACTACTAAATTGGAGGAGCAAAGGAACATAAAGGTAATTCAAGTGATGAAACACCACAATTAATTCGAGTGCTTTCACGGAATATATGTCCTGGTTTCAACAGGTTTGAAACCAGGACATCTGTTAATGGTATTCCTGATTGCAGAATATTTCCAAAGTATCAAACTTACCGTAACTTAAACCAGAACCACCAAATGCATTCTTGGAAACATGCATCAGGGTCCAGGTCAAATTTAACACCCCTGCAGTAATAGTCATATAGATAATATTATGGTAGCAGGCTTTAGTGAAGGCTGAATCTCAAGTAACAGGAGAGTTGCACAAAAAGGGGAAGCAATACAGGACAGGTAATATACTGTAAAAATGATAATTCATTTTGTCTCAACTGTGAGTCTGTGCTGTACTGATTCAAATACTGAACTGTTGGGTTAAGAAGTATGGAATGGCTAACTATAAAGGTCTACATAGGCAGGATTATGAAAAAAAGATGAAGATTTTTTTGTTGCATTATGATATTTAGAGCAGCAAATTGCAAGACAGATTGAATATCTCCAAAAAAGCATCTTGCTCACTGAACAGGCCCTAACTAGGAAAGCTAGTGATAGGAGGAGGAGAACAGGTGTAGGATGATGAGGCAGTCAGCTGGGTAACAGTCGGAAAGCCATGTTTAGGAGAGAGAAATAGGAGGCTCATCCTAGATTTGTGCAAAGAAGATATATCTTTGAGAGCTCAGGGAAGGCATTTCTAGATAGGACTGATTTTTCTAACATGTCAGAGCTCAGACTCTCTAGCAATTGTGGGGAGGGCTAGGCATAGGCAGATTGTGTTTAAAGGATATTCCGTCATCTGGATCACTGCAGTAAAATAATTTAGTGCCAGGGTTCAGCATGTAGCTGATGGAGTATCAAGTTATTGGGTAGGGTTGGGCAGGGCCAGTCTTTTTACATATGGTACTAATGATTAGTGATGGGCGAATTTATTCGCCAGACGCAAATTCAGGGCGAATTTGCGCAATTCACTGCTGGCGAATAAATTCACAAAATGGCCACGAAAATTCACTGATGAAAATTCGGCGGCGTCAAAAAAAATGTCGCCTGCGCCGTTTCGCGAATTCGCCCATCACTACTAATGATAAAATTAACAGTTGACCTCTGGTTCTAAGATATTTTACTTATTCAACATTAGTGAAACAGCAGGAGATTAGGGAACTGAGTGCATGGCTGCAGTTTTGGTGTAGGAAAGACGTTTTTTGGTTCCTAGAGTACCAGGCTGAACCTCAATGTAATATGGTCGACTGTCTTAAGGATAGGAGGGCTAAGAGGTTGGAGGAGTGTTTACAATATGCAAGGGATGAATTAGATAATTATGGGGAAGCTAGTGCATGTGGGATTAGATTAGGGACAAAAGGAAGGAGTGAGAGGTTATACTTGCTAAGGAGATATTACAGTTACAAGTAAATCTGTCTAACTGTAGCTCTAACTTTATACAGTTGAGAAACCATTTAATGAAGGTTCCCTATATAATAGATAATATAGACAGACTTGAGGAACTGAAGTTTTATTTGAAGCAGTGTAGTTGGTTTTTCAAGATGAAGGCAGTGAGGTTGGGGAATGCCCAGCCGGATGTTGTGATAGCAGTTTTAAGTAATGACTTCTTGAACAAGCATAGTATCCAAGGATATAGTGATCTCAAAATCTACAGTTAGTTTTGTATATGTATGAGTTTGTGTAGGTATACAGTATATTGATATGTCTATAAAAGTATGAGTATATACACTGTGGGTTGTTTGGTGGGGTGAACTGGATGGACTGTTGCCCTTATATAACTATATAACTATCACTTCTTTTCGATTTATAAAGGCCCTTACTTATAAAACATTCCTTTTACTGCACTACTTTTCATACAGTATTTCACCTTGTGAAAAGCTGGTTATGAAATTTAGAAGCAAGTGCAAAGTGCAAAGATTTCAGTAACTTGTCAAACAATGACAGCATGACAATGCCTTATATAACGGGAAAAGATTAATAGCGGTGACATACTTTGTAACAAAACAGGAATGGCTGAAGCTTAAAGACAACTTGTGAGCCTAAAACTTACTCCCGTTAAATTTTGGTGCAGTGATTATATCCAGTTGCAGCCTTCCGAGTAACAAACACAGCTGGTGCTCAGTAAATGCCACCTGTTAATAGGTTGCTATGGGTTACTAGACCTCCTACATTTGCAGGTATTAGCATACTCAGCATACAATTCATTCCAATGAATAAAAAAAACTGTGTGGTTGTGTGTACCAAATGCTTTTAAAGATTTATTCTTCAAGCTTTTGAATGCATTTCTTATATGAAGACACTGCTAGGGCTATCAGTGCAATTTTCTTAAATATAGGTTGGGTTCTGGAGCTTCGAATGGGGCCAAATAAATAAAAGAGCACAGTGGCATATGGCCATTTATAGATTAGTGACATTAGGTTAAGGCTCTATCTGTAATTATGGGAAAAATCATACCTGTCTGTACAAAGATTAGAAATATGATTTAATTCCTTATTCAGCCAGTTCTCTTGTTAGATGTTTCGTATTTATTAGTTAACTTTAATCTGCTTTCCTCTAATCCTTATTGTGAGGCCATATTTGGCTGGTTTGTACTGGGGAAGCTTTCGCTGTCATGGAAATGTTTGTGGTGAGCCTCATTTGCATGTACTTGGATCAATCGTTGACCAGCTTCGTGCAAAATGGCTTATAGCTTTAGATTCATACAAGTGTCTAATAGCTTGTTTTGTTTTCCAGCATGGTTTCTTTTCTGATCCTTTTTTTTCTTAAACACAAGAAAACATGAGAAAAATAAATCCTGGAAATGGGAATTTAGGTTGCATGCCAAATGGGAGGAGAGGCAACAGCTTGGGCTAATTTGGCAATCTGTAGAAAGAGAAAAAAAAAACCCTTGAATTCAATGTACTGTAACTAATATGCAAATACATGTTTACATTTAACTGATAGCTATTTTTAAGAGAAGAGAGTGATTTACTAATGTGTTTAACAGCACGTTTATCTACAATATTAATCTGACAAATAAAATGCAGAAGCAAGCGACTTCTTCCAGAAGCAGAGGAGTTAATATAGTCAAGCCTTACTCTAAATAAAGTGGGATCACCAACAGATGATCTGGCAGAGATTTTGCCTCTTACTAATCATCAGTTATGTAATCAAAGAACTTAATCTTAGCAACAAGGCTAAGTTATTAATAAAGGCAAGTTCATAATGCAGGGAAGCAGATTTGGTATGCGCTCACCCAGTGTTGCTAACAGGAACCAAAGGGACTGGGTTTAAATCTATATTTGATAACAACAACAATAATAATAATAATAGTACAGGTATGCTACTCAAAAAGCTGATTTTTCTTTGAACAAAACCTGCAGTGGTTTAATTAAAATTCTTTGGCATGCATGTTACATTCAAGTCATCTTATGTATACATCTTTTATAAATGAAATCTTGTTTTCATTGAGCAGATGTCCAAAAAGCCATGGGATGTATGTAGATTTGCATGTGAGCCTATATAATACAATATATATATATTTATATATATATTTATATATATATATTGTAAAGCAGATTCTTTACTACAGGGCGAAGTGCCGATTCGCCGATTTACTGACTGTCCCTGGTGTAAATTTACTAGCGAAGTAGACATACTCTAGCGCTACTTTGCACCCTTATGCCAGGCGAAGTTGCACTCTGGCGAAGGGACGTAACTACGCTAATTCACGGATTTTACTGAACGTTACCTTTTGCGCCAGACTTTACTTCGCCAGCTCAGACCAGGTGAAGTGCAATACATTAGATAGGAGTTTGTCAAAAAAAAGTTGAAAATGTTTCTAAGTCCCAAAAAACGCTGGTGTTTTTTTTATATTTTACTGGGTGATAGGCTGAAAAAGATCGTAACATTTTTTTGGGGTACCCTCCTTCCACCTTAGCACCTAAACTATACAGTAGGCACATGTGTAGGGCAATATAAGACCTCTATTTATTTTTTATAAGTTTCCCTGGCCCTGTGTAATGTAGTTGCTGCAGCATACACGTCCATTGTACTTTAACTAACGCCGTATGTTAATTAGGCATCAGTAGCGTAACTTCAGACTGCTTATGGTTTTATCGATAGCGCAACTTTGCAACCGTTTGGTAACCTGTGCGCAACTTCGGATCTTTATGAATTTGCACTACGCCTGGCGAAGTGCTGCGAAGTGCAGTGAAGTCTGGCAAAGCCATCGCTAGCACATTTTCGCATTTTTCAAGTTACTCTTCAGCATCTCACTCTCAGAAACATGTCACTCTTCATACTCTCTTCATGTCTGGGTCATATATTGATTGACAGGTTGGTCTAATACATGTTTTAGGGGGGGCCCTTTCCTAGCAGATGTTTAGAGCTAACTCAAATACCCAACTCCATCACAAACAAAATCTAACAAAATAACAGACTCTGGCTAACATCCTACATGCAGAGAAACAGGATTTACATCAGAGACATTTTGAGTTATTTTTAAAAAGTAAGCACCTAGGCAAAGGGTGAATACCCTATAGGATGTATTAGACCTAACTGTCAATCAAAAAATGACTCCACCCACTGCATGAAGAGAGAAAGAAGAGAGACAAGTTGCTCAGAGTGGGAGAGTGAAGAGTAACTTGATTATTTCATAAACAGTACAGAACAATATTACATTTTTATTCTCAGATCCCCTTTAAGGAAGAGTCAAATCTGTGCAAGCAGCCAAATTCCTGGTTCCAGCCAAGCTAGGAAATTGCAGGCAATATTCACATGTGTATTAGATGGCTTACTCCTAAGTATTTGTTAAGATTGATTATTGATAAAAAATAAACTACTCTCTGCTTGGTCTTTGTGAAGTACAGACAACTCCCTTGTATAAAGGACTCCTGTTTACAAAACAGTCACAACAGAGCGTAAAGGCAGGGGAAAGAATATTGGTAATCTATGTACCTCACAAGGTGGATCTGTGAAGTATCTCAAAAATCATTACCTCCTTGGAGGTGACACATTGTAACCTCTTTCTTTTGGCATTGTGCCAAAAAACTACTCATAATAAAAAAACATAACATATAAATATAGGAACTTTGCATTGAGACATCATAATAAAAGGGCTTGCATTGAACAGTAAAGAGATGATATTCCAAATCCCCTTTATATTCAGCACAAATTGTTGAGGAGTTTTTCCTGCTCTGCCACAGGCAGCAAACTTGCAGTGACCTTGGCCTTGATGTGCCAATGAATTACAACTTTCTTCATAAATTCCTTGGGTCTTTCTATGTTTCTATACATTTTACTCCTATTTGGAGTCCTGGGAAGCTGAAAGCCTTTCCAACCAAATATATGAGTAATATAGTAGGTAAGAAACCAACATTTATAGAAATACTGTAGGTCTTAAGCACAGTTCTTAGCTGCCCTAATGACCATGCAAGTGAAGCAACTTCATGAAGTCCATGCAGAAACTTAAAGCTTTAAATCAACCTTACACGAGGGATTTTCTGGTTTACATCAGGCCAAGCAGATGGATATGGTCTCTCCAGGCCATTCCCATGGTGGTCAAAACATGAATCTTCTATTTCAGCCAATGGCCCAAATGTATTTTAGAGCGAGATTGTAGAACAGAAATCACAATTATTACAGATTCTAATCATGTGAGTCCAATAGTGGTATCATGGAATACAATTAATAAAGGAGAAAAAAGCAGCTCCTTACGGGTCACCTATAATATTGCCTAGTTGGAAATATTATAAGTATTATTGATGACTGATAAAGGAATAAAGGACTGATAAAGTGACTGGTGCACAAAAAAATAATTCAAGCACACAATTATTACAATGATTTCTCATGAGATTGAACTCGAATGCATACAGAGGTATATGCACACGATAAGGGAAATAACCCCATTAATAGCCAAATAATTCTAGTGAATTCTTCAAGGTAAAAAAAAATTCTAAATGTGTCAGTTAATAGTGCTACTGCATTTGCCAAATAAAGTGACCTGTTCATAAGTTTAACCCGTAAACCATTTCAATTAAATTCATGAATTTAAAAGTGTAGTATAAATACCCAGGTCTTTGATTTTGTTCCAAAATCATTCAGTTATTTGCACATGCCAATTCATTGAAATAAAAGAATAGAAAATCAATATAATTAGAAGGTGGAGAAATCCCAGAGATCTACTGTCTCAATTTTAATTCTATCTAGTTTCTAGGGATACCAAAAAGTGGCAGGGTGCCCCTCCCCAATGGCTGTGTTCTTGGTTACCTTCCCTAATAATTCATTGGAAGAGCTACTCTAACTCTATAAAACCACAAACCCAAGACACCTTGGAAGAAGAGGAAAAAATAACCAATGAGAGCTTGGTATAAACAAATAAATGGCTCCACAAACCTAAGACACATAGAGGAAAATTAAGTCACTGTCATTCACTCATTATTGCCAAAAAAAAGTCTTACTTCACTCATCATAAACATATACAAAAATATACATTTATATATATATATATATACAGTATATATATATATATAGATAAACATATTTTTATCTCTTTATATAATTATCATTTCGAATACAAATTATATACTTTAATCTGTTTTTAAATACAGTATTTATTATTTCATAGTAAAATACACATTGCTAGTTTAATTAAGATTTCTTTGTAGCAGCCAGGAGCGATCATTGCCACATTGATTTGTTTTTGTTTCTAGTCACAATGAGGACATTATTATGATAAATAATGTGACATATAGCCTATAATATTTCCATATCCTCATTCCGTATGCTGCAAATTGGGAGAACGTTTCGTTTTCTATAATCCCAGTTTTAACCCCTTGGGACCCAAGACAGTGACGTGCCAAGCAATGTTCTTCAGATGCCGATCTATGCTCCGATGATCTGAAATGCTTTCATTCTTCTGCCAAGAGTTTTAGCAACATTCCAATATAAATACCATGGATAGAATAATGCTAGAACACCATAAGTTAATATGCCCCTTGTTAGCTAATTAATCAGATGTATGAAATATTAGCCATAAATCTTGTTTTGAAGCATCAAAGTGTACGATTAGAACTTTAAATGACCCATATGCAAATAGAAAAGATTACATCTGATAATATTAGAAATGTTTTGGTGGCCTGGTCGTTTTGCTTTTGAACTGATTTAGACATGTTGATAAATCATGTTGATATACCATTATTAGCTGATTCGAGAACAATGACCCAACTGATCTGGTCAATCTGGTTAATTAAAATCCATTGCATGCGATAAATATAAAAGGTATAATAATGCATATATAGTCTAAATAATGGTAATAACTGGTAATAAAGAGTTTTTTTCAGAATCTGTATACCCCTAGCCAATTACCAGACATGTTTGACACTTTTTTTCTTATGTAGCAATACAGAGCACTCTATATAATTCATGCACAAAGAAAAATAACCCATTTGGCATATTAAGTATGTATATATTGACCTTCTATCCTACAGAGGGTATTATCCCACATAATGTACTAGTAGGTTTAAGTCTTTCTACTATTTAAAGTGCAGCAGCCTATACAAAATTACTGAGTTGAGCATGGAAACCATCACCATATTCTGCTATCTTGAATAATAGAATGATGTATGTATCAAACATATAAGGGGTCAAGTGCAATTGCAAGCACAAGTGCACAATTTTGATCAGATACAACTGCATCAGCTGCAACACTCCCTGGGGACCTCAATAATGCTAGAATTATGGGGAAACAAATATTGCATTGCAATTGCATCCAAAATTGCACTTACCATGAAAGAATTGCATTATGTGTTTTGTGTTACATGGAAACTTAATCATATGCATAAAAATACTAATCAAAATTGGAGGTAAAGAGGGTTCTGCTCATTAGAGCTTATATTTTAGGGTAAGGCCACACTGGGCGTTTTGGGGAGATTTGGTCGCCTGGTGACTAATCGCCTTGTTTTTGCGGCGACCAATCTCCCCAAACGCCTTCCCTGACTCTGCGGCAGCAAAAATGAAAAACGCGGACGCTTATCACACACGGCGATTCGTTTTCCGAAGTTGCCCGAAGTTTCCTTGTGAGATAACTTCGGAAAACAAACCGCCGCGTGTGATAAGCGCCAGCACTTTTTTCATTTGAAGCCATCGCCGAGTCAGGGAAGGCGTTTGGGGAGATTGGTCGCTGCAAAGACGAGGCGATTAGTCGCCAGGCGACCAAATCTCCCCAAAACGCCCAGTGTGGACTTACCCTTAAGGAAGCACGTGAAACAAAATGTGGGGTGATTGACAAGAGCAAATATTGAATATTCAGCCTACTGTAGCTTTATTTTGCATGCATTTTATATTAAGCTTCAATGCTTTAGATCTTGCAGTTGATAATTAAATTTTCTGCTATAAAGTAAGACCATATCAGAGAAGAAAATGTGTTTTATTCTGTAGTTCATTTTCATTGATTGATAACTTTGTAGCTCATTTAATGGGTTTAGATGTTTGTCAATAAATGTAAGAAATTATCTTTTGCTGGATATTTTATTTGGAGATGAAATAAACCTTAAAATACAAACTGTATACTAGATATTCTAATATTTTGATATCTTATTGTTAATGCTTTATTTATACAACAAGTTAGAGTTTAATCAGGTGCCAGTTAAACTGTTTAAATCTTTTTGGAGGGTGCAAACCAGAAAAAGTCTATGCAGGGAATATATACAAACTCTGTGTAGCCTGTGCCCATCTAGGAATAAAATTCAGGACAGGGCAATGCAGAAGTGTCACAGATGAGGAGGATCAGTTGTAGATAATGACCCGATGTGGAGACAGGAAGCAAATGGAGGGGAGAAAGGTCAGTGAGGTCTATATGTAGTACCCATGATCGAACAAGCGCATGGTTAGTCAGGCTAAATGTCAAGGTAGGCGGAATAGGATCATGGTCAAAAACAGGCAGATGGCCTAGGCGGCAATCACGCTGGAGTCAAACCAGGAGTCAACCAGTGAATAAGTAGCCAATAAGGAAGCAACTTCATAACCAACCAAGGAGTAGAACACTTGGCAACCTTTAATAGGCCCATTTCCTGTTATGCAGAGTAAACTGCATCACAACACAACACCAGGTAAGTTTTCTTAGAAGAAGTGCTGTCAAATGAGCAACTGTCCTGCATATAGAACTGTCACCTCAGAATTCCATAACTATATAAAGGTGCAAAGGAACAAGGTAATGCATGGAACTCTAAGGTGACATCAAATATCCTTAGAACTTTTAGGGGACAAGAAAGCAAGATATTGGGGAAGAAGATACACTGTTTAGAATTAAAGGAATGTGGGTATAGATATAGATAAGAATAGATAAAGAATTTGCATTTTGGAAACCATGAATATACAGGTAAATGAGTCCTGCAGGAGAATATGCAGTGTATGTAGGTGTATGAGGTGTCATGTTGCACTGTTTTGGGAAGGTTTTACAATACTGTAAGGTGACAGGGTACACTGTTGTTACTGAAGGCAGGGTGGGTGAACTGATCTGTGAGTTGGCTGCTTTGGGGCAAGAGTGTAGTAGATATATAGGATTCTGAGTGTAGACAAGTGTAGGGACAGGTATTTTGAGAGGATAATGAGGGTGTTATAAAGGATTTTGTGTCCAGTGAGAACATTTATGTTTAGGAGTGGCAAGGAGGCGGACTTGCAATGAATTGTCTCCATAGGCCTCTATCTACTTGCATTCTTCACTATAATCATCTCTTCTGTAATGGGTCCATTGTTTATTGATATGTCAAATATTTAAAATCTGAAGAAGCTTTACTGCAAACATCAGCAAATGTGATATCAGTGCCGGTGCCATTATAAGATTATTTAGGACAGGGGTTTATAGAATCATATTTGCCACCTTTGCTTGTAGCAGTTGTGACATCACTTAATTACTTATGATATATTAAAATGTATTACTATATATACATTTAACACACACATTAATGGAAGCGTAATGAGTTGTTGTCTGCCTTTAATAGAACTGTGGTCTTGTGAGGAATATGCAGATGGGGTGATTATTATTAATTCTACTTACATGAGAAGACCTCAAATCAACGTGTTTCACTCTTGCAAATGTAAGGGTTATCAGCCTTTAATTCTTATACAGAGATTACTGCTGCCTTCATTGATAATGTAGCCAATGAGAGAAAATGTTCTATTTCCTTGTTTAATTAAGGTCAATAATATACTATATATGCCCTTAATTTAGTTAGAAATGAACATTTTTTTTTCTCTTTTTTTCCCCGGCTTATAATAATGTACATTCTATATGCTATATCTTGTGCAGTCTCCCATGAAACTAGAATCACAGTGGTTATGGATCATGTTCATACAATCCAATGGAGGTTTTATGACTATAAATGTCACTGAACATCAGAAAGACTCTTTAAAGTTAGCCTATCTGCAATCATCTTGGGCAGATATACAAAAGACCACTGCTCTACGACAGATAAAGATATGATTAATGCCACAGGTCAGCAGGAAGTCATTTTAATACTTTATGTGCCTTTTCTTGTGTATATGCCCACTAATACATGCATATACTTTACACTGGCCTATGCAATATGTGTAGTGTGTTACTAGATTGCTAAACATAACCGAGATACCATAGAATAATAAAGAAACAGAAAATAGGGTTTTTGATTCCTTGAAGTAGATTAGTCTCCACTTTTCTTAGTTTTGTTTAAAACAAATGTTCTGTAAGTCAGTTGTGGGGTATGTATACAGCTAATCACAATCTGCTGAGTTGAATGGAAGTTGTGTCCCATATACTTTCAGTTACCAGTAAAATAACAGTAAGATCTAAGCAAGTGTAACAGTTGTGCCATGGATCATCACATTCTTCAAGAAGGAGCCCTCTGGGAACTGTAGTATTTTACTATTCCCCAGCTCCCACAGACTATTAGACAACTTAGCAACATAACCTGAAGCCTCTCAAATAGGTTTAGTTCAGTGTGATGTAACAATCAGAGCAAAAATGGAAAAGAAATAACAGAAATCCAATTAAAAAAAAATTGCCAACATAAATTAAATAAGTGAAACAAAACTTTAAAAAGCACATACAACAAAACACATGTGCCTTACATAAATGACACACATCAGACTTTAGGGAAAATGTATCAGAATTCAAGTTTGTTTCTCCCCACAATTCAAGATTAGTGATGGGCGAATTTATTCGGCAGGCGCGAATTCACTGCATATTCCCGCGATTCGCCGCCGGTGAATAAATTCATGAAAGCGCAGCGGAAATTCGCTGGCGTAAACAAAAATGGACGCCTGCGCATTTTCGCAGGTGAATTTTCAACGGCGTCCAAAAAACGGATACCGGCTTCGTCAAAAACAAGACCCCGGTGCTGTTTCACTGATTTTTCGCCGTTTCACGAATTTCGCTGGAAATTTGCAAAATTTTTCGGCAAAGCAAAACGCCCCAAATTTGCCCATCCTTATTCAAGATAATCGTGCAAAAAGTCATGAATTAAAAAATGTTTACATTTGAGTTTTCTGAACTCAAATTTTCAAGACCGATTAAAAATTACAAAAGAAACACTTGGCAGCTAAAACCTTCCTGGCTTGGCCTACCAGGCCTGCTACTACAGATTTAATGGAAAGTGCATTTCCTAAATCCAAGCTGTTATAGTCTATTGTAATTTGAACAATAAATAAATAAATAGAACAAAGTTGTTTCCTTTAGTGAAGGAATGCAATTACATTTTTTTTAATTTGAATTTTCAGAAATCTGCTAATGGTACAAAAAGAATAACACGATCAGAAAAAAAACCTTAAAAATCTTTATCTAAGATATTTTTTTAATTTCAATTAAATTTTGGAAGAAAAGTTTAATTCAAAGTTTAGCAAATCAGCCTTCCCAGTGAACAAATGCAAAAAAAACCAATGTAATTCTAGGACCTGTATTTGGTCATGGATCTTACATGACTTTCAGTACGGTGCATGTAGGAAAGAGAAACAGCATAAATGAAGGAAGGAAAACTGTGAAGTAGTAGGGGAGAAATACATCTATACAGGAATGAAGAACACGTGGAATAGTGGGATAGATAGACAATGTCATTACACTGACTTCTAACTAATTCTAAAAACACTTGATACTCTGACAAAATAGACAAAGTGGTTATTTTTCTCCTAAACCCTTTAAAGGAGAAGGAAAGGTTTAAACTAAGTAAGCCTCATCAAAAAGGTCCACCTAAATATACCAGTAAACCCTCAAAGTAGTGCTGCTCTGAGTCCCCTGTCAAAAGAAACACTGCATTTCTTTCCTTCTATTGTGTACACATGGGCTTCTGTATCAGACTTCCTGCTTTCAGCTTAAACCTCATTGCCCTGGGCAAGAGCATGTTCAGTTTGCTCCCCCCCCTTCTCTACTTTAATCTGAGCCCAGAGCAGGGAGAGACTCAGACAGGAAGTGATGTCACACCACATTAATACTGCAGCTTTTATACTAAACAAACAGAGAGTTCTAGAGCTTTTTACTCAGGTATGGTAAAACATTCTACAGAATAAATATAGCATTCTAGCTTGCACTATTGCAGCTAATCTATTTCCAATAAAATGCCTCCGTAGCTTTCCTTCTCCTTTAATAGCTTATTTTTTCTTATATGTATATAATAATAATTGAAATAATTAAAATGTCGTAGACAACCTTTGCAATGCTGTTATGCTCCATCCCCACTATAACAATGTGCAAGGTTAGATTAGACTACACTGAATGACCCGGCACAGCTTAGAAACATATGTTGTATTTATGTCTTACAAATACAAAGCAAAGTCTTAGTAACAATAAAACTTGGCCCTTGTGTGCAATGAATTGGATACGGTTAAGAGAATGATAAAATGCTATACCTATACGATAGATACGTGCGCTCCTATTACTATAGATTTAGCCATTTTGTTTCGAGTTATTACTCCATTAATCTTGGTTTAAGTTGGTTTAAGTTTCTTTAATCAATGTAGTAACATATGTAAAGTATCAAGTAGTAAATCTTTCTTTGCCGCTGTTCAATGGAGACTATCAAGAGCTAAATGGAAAACCACATTTCAGTGCTTCTGCTAAAACACCCTTTGACACTTTACCAGATCTAAATCAGGATGTTACTAATCTGATTTAATGCACAGATATACGGTACATGGGTATTACAAGGATACTATTATAACTGGTATAGAAAGGAAGAAAGTGTCTGAGTTCAGAGTGAAAGACCTACAAAAGAAAGCATTTTGGAACCATAGCTGATTATTCATGTTCTTTTCCAGGCTGCTTCTTGTCTTGCTGAAATAGAGTGCTTCTTTGGTCATTCGTTTTTCTTTTTAATTTGTTTACCCTTAATGCATTGGATTTGTGGCCGCAAGAAAGTAGCAATGGGTACTAAGACCATGTGGCTAACTGGCTACAGGTTAGTTATATCCCCATCAACCTTTTCGACAGACATGGGTTAATGTCAAACAAAGTTGGCTACATCCAGAGCAAGTTATACAATAATCAAACTATTGGTTTGATCTTGAAGTTTGATTGAAGTTTGGCAAAGGATGCTAGTACTGTAGAAGTATTACGTTGACCGGAAAGATATTGGAGTATTACGTTTATTGATGACTAGTAGGTGCTCAAAACACATGGAGAATATCTTAGATCATAAACATAACTATTCAGAGGTACAGGCATTACTCTCAGTGAATGGCAGGAATAGATATTTTGCTTATCCTCACATGCCGACTGTTTACTGCAACTCCTCACTCATTTTGGTAAGACATTCTCTGGAGAAGAAGGGTTGAACCCACAAGAGAATATCTTAAGTGTTTAAATCTGAATTGAAAATCTATTGTTCCAGAGGATGCGGTAGAGACGTCTGACCCAAGATTTCTTGATCTAACACAAGTTGCACTGCATCAAAAAGTACAGTAATCCATCCGTACAGTCTTAACCAAGATAAAAATACATAATGTACTTTGAATAGCTGCGAGTCAAGGCTTGCTGGCACCTTTCACTGGCATATAATGCTGAGAGGAGCTCTAGAATGCAGGGCCATTTGTTTAATCATGAGAATATTGAATTATTTCATTTGTAGGATGCAGACAAAATGGATACCAATTAGCTACTTTAATATTTATTATTCATGAGAAACAAAGTGTTATGAGATTTTTACACATCATAGGAATTTTCATCCCAAGAGATGATGTCATCCTTCCAATTTGGAAGATATAACATGAAGATTGGCCTTTTGAAAGGCTTGCAACTAATGGAAATGCAACAATTGCTGTCGTGCATTTCCCATTGAAGTGAATAGGAGGTAGAAGTGATGGGATTGTAGGCAAAGACTGTCCCATGCACTGTGCCCTTAAACAAGAACTGGGTGGAATTTGAAATGGAAAAAAACTGGTAAAAGAATTTTTTAATGGTCTTTCCAAATGTGCACTGATACATATGTTATAAGTATATATAAGTTATAACCTACCCCCTGCAAATTTCCATCATATGCTGTACATACAGTACCATATCCTATGTCTACCATGGTCATGGTTAAAAACACCTTAAGTAAATGGTTTTGGCAAAAGCTTACAGAGAAATTAAAGGGGTTGTTTGCTTTTGAGTTACCTTTTAGTATGATGTAGAGAATATTATTCTGAGACAATTTGCAATTGGTTTTAATTAATTATTATTTGCAGGTTTTTTTGAGCTATATAACTTTTTATTTTGTTTCTAGTTTTAGCAATCTGTTTGCTAGGGTCCAAATGATCCAAGTAACCATGCATTGATTTAAATAAGACTGGAATAGTAATATGAGAGGGCCTGAATAGAAAGATGAGTAATAAAAAGTTGTAGCCTTACAGAGCATTTGTTTTTTTTAGACAGGGTCAGTGACTCCCACTTGGAAGCTGGGGAGAGTCAGAAGAAATAATCCAAAAAATGAAACAACTATAACAAATAAATACTGAAGACTAATTGAATGGTGGTTAGAATTGACCATTCTATAACCTACTAAAAGTTAACTTAAAGGTGAACTACCCCTTTAAAGGAGAAGGAAAGGCTTGCAGAATTTGGGGTGCCAAATGTTAGGCACCCCCCAAGTGATTGTATTGACTTACCTGAGACCCTGGGCTGGTGCTCCTATCAGCAGAAAACTGCACCGGCCCCGGCCAATACCAGTGAGCACCATGGATCGTTCCACTTCCGTCTTCTTCTGTCTTCAAGGTTCCCATCCAAACGCATGTGCAGTTGAATGAAATAGCCGTCTTTTTAGTTAAAGCTTGGCTTTACGTTCTACTGCGCATGCGCAGCCGCGCGAAGAAGGAGGAAGACGGAAGAAGATCAAACCGCGGTGCTCGCTGGAATAACCCCCGGGCTGGTGAAATTTTCTGCTGATAGGAGCACAGGCCCAGGGTTTCAGGTAAGTAACTACAATCACTTGAGGGTGCCTAACATTTGGCACCCCCAAGTGCTGCAAACCTTTCCTTTTCCTTTAAGGAAACTGGCAATCAAGCTCAAAAAGGAAAAGTGGCCAACAATATAGAAAAATGTTTAAAGTTATGGAACTCACCATTAAAGGGCACCAATCATAACTAAAATCATTTCCTAAGTAAATACACTATGTGAAAGTTCAAGAAATCCGATTTTTAAAACAGTTAGAATTGTTTGTATAATGTAAATCATCAGCTCACTATACCTTCTGCAAGATCTCCCCTATCTCCACTGCAGTTCTAGGTGAGGCAGGCATCTTGGATTTCACTGGCTCCTCCTACCTATATCTTCCCAGCCAACTGCAGCTCTGAAATCTCGCACATGCTCAGATGAAATTCCTTGTTGCTTATCAACCCTTCTAAGCTATTTTCAAATCAGCCAAACCTCTGTGTTAGCTGCTGCTCAGTAGTGCTGCCACCTGCTGGAAGTTAGTGTGTGTCCTTCATTTGCATAATAACATCACCAGCAGGGGACAAGATAGGGAAATCTACTGATACTTCTACTGGAGGAGTTTACTAAAACAAGGCATGCTTGGTAGAATACTCAGAGCAGTGTTACAATCTGAGCATGCTCCTGAAATTTGCATATTATAGTCTCTGTTATAGTCTCAGTATGGCCTCCCTCAGTGAAAGAACCCATTTGACAAAGTAAGGGATTTTTTAAAACATGCAGCTTTTTTTCAAAAGACTATATATGTAGTTTGATTAAACGTGTTTATGTTGTACTGGTCAGATTGTTAATATGTGTTTGATTTTGGCTGTGATAGGTGCCCTTTAAGGGAGATGGCAATGAGTACTTCATTGGTGGGGTGCAAAATGGGTTGGTAAAGTAGAGTTTATGTAGTTTCCTTTTAGAATCATACCTACCAAGGAAAGAATGTTCTCCCCATGAGGATACATTAGTATCAGATATTGTAAGGGTCTCATTTGCTTTTCTACATGTTACCTTTTAAAGGTTTTTGTAGGATTGATCACAATGGACATTTGACCCTACCATCCATTTCTGATATTATGACCATTCGCCAAAACAAGGACATTTTCACATGGAAATCGTGGAACATAATTTTATCTGTACAGGCCAGAGAGGCAGTTTTTTTTTTAATGCCATTATTTTTACAATGCAGTTTTATAAGTCACCAGTTCCAGTGGCCTGTTCAACATACAGCCTATAGTCTGCCAACAAGATCTTTTAACTCTGACGTGTTACCTCACTGCCTATTGTAACAAAAATAAATGGATGGCCGTTCATCTTTCATCAGATTGCTTGGTACATTATCGCCTTGTTCCAAGAACTGTACAACGAGAGCTTCATGAACACCCAGCACAAGATAAAATGCTAAAGATCTCCAATCAGTCAACCTCCAAAGAATTGACAAATTTCTCATTCAAACTGCTGCCATCATTTTGAACAGAAAGTGGGCAATTAATTTAATGGGTAAGCCAATTGCCCCCCAAATAAACATAAATATAACATTATAACCTATCACGCCATCCCTGATTAATTTGATCATTCAACCGTTATTGCAATTGATTCTTCCAATATGACAATTTCCTATAAATAATATCACTCATAAAAAGAAATTCCCATCATCAATAATCTGCCGGTTTAATGGCTCAGATCTGCTGTGTAACTGTACAGAGATTATAACTATTATCCTCAGCATCATATTACTGTCTTACCATATCATTCCCTGAAGATATGTCTTCATACTCTTCAGTTTGATGTTTGTATATATTTTTCTTCTGTATAGATAATTTCTAGTCCTTCCCATTTAAGTAATAATGGTGGCTACAAATTTAAGTAGCTCTTTTCTGTTTTGAAATAGTCTGTCCAGCCCCCTCCTCATTAAATGCATTGGCAGAAACTGAAAGCAATGCTAATTTATTTTAAGAGTTAGATTTGGTGAGGTGTTAGAGCTCAATGCTTTAACATCCTAGGGAACAGATTGGTAATTGAGTAATCCAACACATTCTGATAAAGTGACACAGCTGAGAAAATATTTATACAGATTTGTAGTATATTTTTTGGAAAAAGAACGGCAGAATAACACTGAAATCTATATTTTCATTTTATACCATTTAAAGGACCAGTAACATAAAACATTTTTTAAAAAAAGTTTGTTTCTACATAAGGAAAAAAAAACCCACCAAGACACATTTAACTTTAAATTCGCAAAGTCTTTATTAAGAAATAACTTACCGATACTCCGCTTGCGCACCTCTTCAGAAAAGGCGACAGGGCGTCAATCCATTGTGTGGCACTCGATTTCTCCTCCCTGGCTATCTACTATACAAGGCAGGGAGGTGAAATCGAGTGTGGGACACTGGATTGTCGCCCTGTCACCTTTTCTGAAGAGGAGTATCGGTTATTTCTAAAAGTCTAAAGACTTCGCAAATTTAAAGTTAAATTTGTCTTGGTGGTTTTTTTTCATTATGTAGAAACTAATTTTTTTTTTTTTAAAAAAATGTATGTTACTGGTCCTTTAAACAACATTAGACTCAAGTCAATGGGATGAATTCAGATGGCAAAGAATTTCAGGCATTGTTGAAGTTGAATAAAACTGAGGTCTTATTTTAACATTTTTATGCCGCAATTTTACAGGGCGTACCATAAAGTGGTTATGTCTGGAGAATTTACCCATCTTTATAAATATGCCCCTAAATGTATCTATAGATTTACCCTGGACCGGTCTAATCTAATCATTTACAGATACGTGAATACAAATCAAAATGAATCAGCCTATCAAATGAACTGGAACTTTCTTTAAGGCACTGTAACTATACAATGGTGGACACAGTGAATTCTTAGATAATGCTGAGGAATTAAAAGATCATGTAGGAGAACATTTGCGATTAGTCTTATTTAGAGAGGTTGTTAGACCATGCTGGGTGTTGTAGTTCACAATAATTTACAGTTTTAAAGCCAGTCAGTATAAAGTGATGTTATTTATAGCACAAGATAAAACTAAATAGTGGGAAGTGGTTAGGAGTCATATAGACGGGGCATATGTATATATATATACACCCACACACAGATACAAAATGTATAGCGAACATTGCTTATGGATAGTAATCTCCTGGTATGTAGGAATGTATTCTCTAAAGCTACAAATGACTGATCTTTGATCCTCCAGATGCCTACTCAGTTCTGTCTGTGCTTTAGAGAGCATTGTGTTCTTTTCTGCCTTGTGCTGAGATTATGATTGTCTATCTGTTAAATCCGGGATGCATCAGTGGCTTAATTGATGCATTTAATTTCCATTGCATATTAACGTCCAACGTAGAGATGTAACCCTTGCTTGTAACTCAAGTTCACGTCCTGTAATCAGTGCAGGTAATCAAAGTAATGGTGGTGACATGGTTAGTGTTAACAGGTAAATATGGCCTAAGAATGAGACACCCTCAAACTGGATTGAGCAACCTGTAGTTCTTCAGATGTTCTTGAGTAGTGATGGGCGAATTTTCCCCATTTCGCTTTGCTGAAAAATTTGCGAAACGAGAATTTTTGACGCCGGCGACAATTCTGACGCCCATTAAAGTTAATGGGCGCCTCAAAACACGGAAATTCTCTGCAAATTTGCTAAATAAAATGAGCTATAGGGCATTATAGTAATCATGTATCATGTGTTACTATATCACTGTCATTATAATCATAGATCTACAAGATCCAATGTCACTTTCTAAGAATTAGCATTGAATCCATTATGCAGAAGCCTATAACCAGTAAGCTAAAAAAAAAGGCTTTCCATGTATTTCCTAGGAACTCAATAATCTAGATAACTGATCCCACACCCATATTATGAAATATATTTTACCCCTATCAACATTAATTACACCTAAAGCCTATGATATTATAAACAGCTGGTGGACATATATTGTTTCATTCTCAGTCCCTCAGACCTCAATAAAAATATAGACTTGGGCTACTATTCTTTTTCTTAAATATATATTAATTATCAATAACCACTGTAAGCTTTAAAGTTCTTCCATTGCAATCAGGTAGAATTTGTGACTTTCCTTTTGGCGTCCCCTTTAACTTGCTTCTAAGTACTATAAGAAACTCATAGATTATGCTGGGGTTATGATGAGAACTCCCTCCAAAGGCTGGATCTGCAATTGCAGACAGTATTAAATTAATCTTTGCATTTAGCCCCAATTTATATGGGGAGGATTTGAGCTGTTACCATTTTCTACCTGTCTAGGTGTTTTATCCCTCTGTCCTTTCTTTTTGGTCATGCTGCTGTAATTTTCTACTTTTCATATGTATCCTGAGACCAATAATGAATGTAATATAAGTAATTAAAGTAGTTCTAGGCATAGCATACCCTTTATTTTTTTGAGGAAGCTGACGGAGTAAATGTGTATCAGGGTATATGCTGTATATACAGTAATTTCATGACATATACTATATTAAATATATGGAATATAGCCAAAATTATCTGGACATAGAATATGGACACTTTTCTTAAAATTGCCTAATTTGTATAGTCACTGTCAATTTATAAACTGTCCCTAGACAAAACATCAATAGAGGAACTATTGGCTGGGTAGAAGTGGCTGGGTGGCACGTCACCCCTTAAAGGAGTTGTTCATCCTTTGAGTTAACTTTTAGGGGGTTATTTATCAATGTCTGAATTTATCTCAAAATTTAATGCTACTAACTCCGATCAAATCCGCTCTGGTTTTTTACGCTTATTTATTATTACATTTTCCCAAACATCTGCTTTGCGGGAAAAAATCAGATTTTCATGAATTTTTCGTAATTTTCACCCAAACCCATCGCACATCAAAAAATCATTGGGACTTCTCCTATTGACTTATATGCAACCTCGACAGGTCTGAGATGCCAGATTTTCAGATTTGGACTTTTCCATCCTTGGGGTTTAATAAGTTCTGAAAAATTCAAAGTCAGATTTTTTTAAAAAAAATCAAGATTTTTGATTTTTGCATTCGGAGTTTAGTAAATACCCCCCTTAGCATGATGTAGAGAGTGATATTCTGAAACCATTTGCAATTCGGTTTAATTTTTTATTATTACAGGTATGGAACCAGTTATCCAGAATTCTCGGGACCTGGGGTTTTCCGGATAACAGATTTTTCCGTAATTTGGGTCTTCATACCTTAAGTCTACTAGATATTAATTTAAACATTAAATAAACCCAATAGGCTGGTTTTGCTTCCAATAAGGATTAATTATATCTTAGTTGGGATCAAGTACAAGCTACTGTTTTATTATTACAGAGAAAAAGGAAATCATTTTAAAAAATTTGGATTATTTGGATAAAATGGAGTCTATGGGAGACAGCCGTTCCGTAATTCGGAGCTTTCTGGATATCGGGTTTCCAGATAAGGGATCCTATACCTGTACTGGTTTTTGAGTTATTTAGCTTTTAATTCAGCAGATCTCCAGTTTGCAATTTCAGTAATCTGGTTGCTAGGGTCCAAATGCCCTGATTTGAATAGGAGACTGGAATATGAATAGGAGAGGCCTGAATAAAAATATGAGTAATAAAAAGTAGCAATAACAATAAAGGTGTAGCCTTACACAGCATTTGTTTTTAGATGAGGTCAGTGACTCCCATTTGAAAGCTAGAAAGAGTCAGAAGAAGAAAATCATTCAAAAAATATAACAAAAATGAAGACCAATTGAAAAGTTGCTTAGAATTAGTCATTCTATAATATACTAATAGTTAACTTAAAGGTGAACCACCTCTGTAATTTGTGCCGTCCTATGTCTGGGCCTTTGTAGACTTTCCACAAATCTGGGTCTGACCATTAGCAATGGCAAGCATAGACTGGAGTTGTGTAAAGCTCACCACCTTTAAACCCTGGAGCTGCAGAATTGGTTTTGCTGTCAGTTTGTTGGACAAGTCTGGGTTTGGTAATGCCATAAGAGTGCTACCTGCCTGAGTACATAACAGGTCTGGACTGAGAATAAATATAGGACCTGGCTTTAAAGGTACACAGAGGCACAATGAGCCCCTACCAGCCCAATAAAATAGTAAATGTCTATGGCAATTTATACAACAGCAGGCCATCTGGCATTTGCCAGAATCCACAGAGTGCCAGTCTGGGCCTGATACATAATGCCAACTATAGGAGTGTTGGAGGATAAATAATGGTCTTGGGATGTTTTTCATGGTTTAGGCTAAAATACCTGGTTCCAGTGAAACCAGAATACTATGCCATTCTGGACAATTCAATACTTTATACATGGATACATTTGGCAAAGGCCCTGTACTAGTGATGGGGGGCGAATAAATTCACCAGGCACAAATTCTCTGCGAATTTTCTGTGTTTCACCATGGGCAAATAAATACGCAAAACTCCAGTGAAAATTCGCCGGCATCAAAAAAATGTGGACGTGCGCTGGAAAAAGTTGCTCACGTCAAAACCGTTGCATCAACACTATTCTGATGCCCATCTACTTTAACGCTGGCGTCAAAATTGACACGAATTGACGCAGGCATCAAAATTCAAGTTTCACAAATTTTTCTCTGTTTCGTGAATTTTGCAGGAAATTCACGAATTTTTAGGCAAAGCGAAATTCGCCCCTCACTACCCTTTACTTTTAACACAACAATGCCTCAATTATTATTATTATTTACTTGTGTTTTTAGAGCGCCAACATATTGCGCAGTGCTTGATGCACAAAGCAATGTCTGTAAAGAACTGGTTTGCTGAGACAGGAGTAAAAATATCAAAAGTAAGTAGAGACTATAATAACCGAAAAATGAGGACAATGTTTACATTAATATCCGTTAGAAAAGAAGATGTTGGTCAGGCAGGTATATGAATACTTTTGGTGCGATCTACGATCTGGGACCTGCGATTTTCCAGATAAAGGATCTTTCTCTAATTGGAATCTCCACGGCAATATGAGTCACAGGCAAAAAGCCCACGTTTGAGCCTGAAACGTTGTTAGTTGTTTGAGATCCGAGCCATGTAACCAATAAAGACTTTTTCTATCACTCTTATGGATGGTGCTGTGACTCCTATTGTCATTGTACAAGGGGGTTGAAGTGGACAACTTTACACATGATCAATTCTTTCTGCCACGAGTTTGTTGAGTGCTGACCAATTGCAATTTTTTGATCGGAATCTCCGTAACTTTCTAAAAAAAAAAGTTTGAACATGGAATAAACCCAATTGGATTGTTTGGCCACCAATATGGACTCATGTGGCTTAGTTTTATTATTATTATTTATTTATTTATAATTAAAAAAATATAAAAATAATATAAAAATAAACACATTAACTTATACGTTTTTGGCAATTCAGAGCTTTCCGGATAAAGGGTTTCTGGATAGGGCATCCCATACCTGTATAGTGTATTCTTTTTCCATCATGGAACACAAGGCAAATGGAATATAGCACCATCTGTGAAGAGGAAGTGATGCACATTCCCTAATAGAGTGAACAGCTCATTAAAGGAGGACAGAAAGTGATCACATTAGTTACTGTACCGGGAGACACTTTCAGGAGCCAAATAATATGACAAATACCCTAGCATGGGAGAAGCTGGTAGGACTGGAAGGGTGCCCAATACTCTTACTGAATATTCTTAATGACAGGCATGATGACAGATTCGGCAAGACTAAACTTGCAATCTGAGCCCCCGAGAGAAATGGAGAGAAGAGGGAAATAATTTAACATCTTCTTCTTAATATTTACAGTGGTTTAATACAAAGGCATACAAGGCGCAGTGTTTCTTTAAGTTATAGGATGCAGAGTTTGTACTGAAAATATTGAACTCAATACTTAATTACTGCACACAAACACACACATACAAGCAAGAAGATGTACAAGCTATCGGCACCAAGCATTTTCACAAGTTACAGGTTTTCAGGCCGGTTTCAGTCAATTATATTTCCTGTGGAATTTGGAGTGACAGATACAACTATTGCAACTAGTTATTAAAGCACTATAAATTATCAATCATAAGCATTAATAATGAATAACAATATCAAGGTATTAACAAATGAATGATGGGCAATTAATGTCAACTATAAAATATTTGTATTTACTATGAATTATCCATAAATTTGCTAATAATAAATTCATATGCATCATTCTTCCCTAATTAGGATCACCAATTTCTTGTTACGGGCTGTTACACATTGGCTTTTTTTTTTTTTAATGCACTTGACATGCGTTTCAGAGACAGGTCCATTAAGAGACAGTTCCATTATATTCTGGCTAGTATTTATTGCATTCCTGATTCCTTGTATTTTTTTATATGCAACACTCTCCATTTCCTGGTGCTCAACACGTGTTCAAAAGACAACAGAATAGAGAGCTGCTTTTGGAATTTACAAAAATACACCTAGGAGCATTTAAAAGAAATATATAAACACAATATACAGGTAGGGGACCTGTTATCCAGAATGCTCGGGACCTGGGGTTTTCCGGATAACAGATCTTTTTGTAAATTGGATCTTCATAC
This sequence comes from Xenopus laevis, assembly GCF_017654675.1. NCBI lineage: Eukaryota > Metazoa > Chordata > Amphibia > Anura > Pipidae > Xenopus > Xenopus laevis. The sequence goes on along the minus strand of NC_054371.1, from coordinate 32,575,624 downwards.
CTTACATCTCCTAGAAAATCACATAAACATTAAATAAACCCAATAGGCTGGTTTTACTTCCAATAAGGATTAATTATATCTTAGTTGGGATCAAGTACAAGCTACTGTTTTGTTATTACAGAGAAAACGGAAAATATTTTTAGAAATTTGGAATATTTTGATAAAATGGAGTCCATGGGAGATGGCCTTTCCATAATTGAGCTTTCGGATCCCATACCTGTATATGCATTTTTATGGACTCAACAGGAACACATTAAAAAAATCACCTGTGTGTAGGAGCTCTTAGGATTTATCAACATTCAAAAAACTCAAAATTAAAATAATATTTTCAAAAACTCGAATGTTATTAAGCACAAAAAAACTCGAAAAACTCAAATGTAAAACTTCGGCATCTAAAAGCTTGCGAGTTCATGTTGAAGTCAAGGGGGTCCTTTATCAATGCTGGACAGCAACCCATGGCAACCAATTAAAATGCTGCATTAATTGTTCTACTTACAGCTGGCTTTAAAAAGCTAATCACTGATTGGTTGCTATAGGTAACTGCCCATGGGCAAATTTGCCCACTGTTGATAAATGAGCCCCAAGGAGAGTTGTCCTAGACAAAATTGAAGCCATTGTTTAAATTCAAGTTTTTCAACTTTTCTGAGCTTGTAATCTCACAAATTCACTCACACTGTAATGGTTGGCACCCTAAATCTAGAACCGATGCCAAGTACCCTGGTCTTGGCTCGTGCTTCTGCCTGTAGCAAAGTCTTTGGACAGAAGGTCGTGGTACAAGGCCGGGTCGGGGCAGGCAGAGAATAAATATAAATATAGCTAATAAGTTGAAAAGATGAAGGGCCACGCTTATGAGCGACAGGGGGTTTAAGCTGCTCCGATAAAATCAGTGGATCCACAGGCCCACTAGTATATGTCTAATTAGTATGCAGGAGACGGTGCGCAGGTGGATTTTTTTACCTAAAATATCTAAAAGAAAAAAGGAAATATGCCGATAGTGTATTATCCTTGTAATAAGGATAATTTCCTCTTCAAGAACTACTTGTTGGGTTTTTCACATTTAATTACTAGCGGCTGTGTCTTTATCCTAGTTTGTTGGATTTCGGTAGTGGTATACCTAACGGGAAAAAATCTGAAATAGTGCAGAACTGCCGGTATGTGGATGAAGGAGGGTAAGGGTTCTGCCTACCGGAAGGGTTAGTTTTGCGAGTGTCTTAAAGCCGGATGAATGGGATTCAGTATTGCAGTCCTCCTTTAGCAATATGCTGGTCAGATAGTTGAAGATTCACCGGGTTCGGTCGTTTGATTTAGAGGTGGAAGGCTCAGTTGCAGACGGCGGTTGTGATGGCTTCAGGTGGATGGTCCTTTCGGAAAGCGCCTTTTTCCTCGTGTCAAAGGCTAGAGGATTTGTCGTATATTCTGCTAGTAGTTTCTTAGGTTATTTAAGGAATCATACAGAGGTTCCGTTGTATGGGTTTAAACAATTTTTTAATTCAATTTGAAATTAAGAACGGACTTGTAGCCCAACGCGCTTCGTACCTAAAAATACTTCCTCAGGGAATAACGTAGTCAGGCAGGCAAGGGTCAAACCAATAAGTCAAGCAGAGGGGTTAAGCAGAGTCGGTAATCAGGCAAGGGTCAGGATTCAGAAGTCAGGATCGTCAAATAGCCAGGCAGGGGTCACAACAGGAATCAAACAGGTTCAAACAGAATAGCACAAACTCAAATAGCACCAGGAACAAACTCCTATAATGGGCAGTGTGTAAAAAGAAAATGTACCTTTAAATAGCTCTTAAATTTCGCGCCATTGCCATATGCGCCTATAAATACAAGAGATGTGCGCTGTGCGCCCTTAGTTACTGGCACACAGAGGAAGAGGATACATGCGGTGGGCGTCCCCACCGAGGGGGCAGCAGGCGTCCCTGCCGTCCCCCCACTAGACCACCAGGGTGAGTTATTACACACACTTTATAATAGGGAAGAAACATGTTATGTAGAATGGCACAATAAACGCACGGAATGGTTTCTAGCTGTTGAGCTGTTTTGTTCCTATGATCTACTAACTCTGCAGAGACAAATTTGAGTTTTTTGAGCTTGTAAACTGTCAACAGTAATAATGCATCAAAAATAATGCAGACACCTGTGCCAGTGAATACAGTTCTGCCTGCATCCAGTAGTGCTGTATTCATGAGTATTGGATGGTGGAAACTACAGAGACATAACACTTCCAATGCACAAAGAGCTCATTATTTTTGACCCCCTGTTGTCAGACTTTATTGCATTTTAGCCAATGTGTATGTTTCTGTAACCCAAATTGCAGAAGGAAGCATTAGGGAATTTATAGTTCAGCTCTACCGTAGTTTCTCAGCTAAATAAACAACATTACAAAATATTTGGATATTTCAGTAATAAATAATTTATAAAGGATATATGCATATTTTATTGTGAAATGAGCTAATGGATAGCAATAATTCACTTTACTGACCCAGTACTAATATATATTTTAGATTCACTTGTAGTTTCATGCAGCACTACAGAGACTGTTTTTGGGCAGCTTAGGTCTCTTGGTATAATTTGCTAATTTCTAACTTGTAGCAGTAAAATGATATGCTGATTGACGTTCTATGGTTACAATTTATCAGCAATGTTAGTAAAGCAAGTCTACTGTCTGCTGAAATATACAATCTAATGTCTGATAACTTGGCCAAGGTTACCGGGAGCTGAGAAACATCAAACATTCCTTGTGTTGCTTCCATGTGTCTGATCCATAATTCTGTATCTGTATTTATTTCTTTGGTCTTTAAAATTCTATCAACAAATCAGAATGCTGCTATTGCAGGTATGGGTCCTGTTATCTAGAATGCTCAGGGGCTGGGGTTTTCCGGATAATGGATCAGTCTGTAATTTGGATCTTCAAACATTGAGGTGGTTATTTACTAAAAGCCGAATTGATCGCATAATTAAAATAAAAAACGCTCGACCAAACTTCCATGCCCAAGTTTGCCTTATTTATTAATAAAATAACTCAAATAAATCAGATTGTGAAAAAGCGATTTATTTGAGTTATTTTATTAATAAATAAGGCAAACTTGGGCATGGAAGTTTGGTCGAGTTTTTTTTATTTAATTATGCGATCAATTCAGATTGTGAAAAAAAACGCAATAAAATTGAACAAAAATCAGAGTCAGGTTTTTGCCTGAAAACCAAGATTTATTGAATTATCGGCCTAAAACCAGCGCAAACGATGATATCTTCAAATTGGGATAGGGACATCTCCCATTGACTCATACATGACCTCAACAGGCCTGAGATGGTGGATTTTCGGAATTTGGGCTTTTTGCAGCATCAGGGTATAATAAATCTCGAAAAAGTTTTTTCCCACAAAAAATGTTAGTTTTTGACCCAAAAAGCCCATCCAGATACATTTGTGGTTTAGTAAATAACCTCCTTTGTCTATTAGAAAATCATGTAAACATTAAATAAACCCAATAGGCTGTTTTTTCTTCCAATAAGGATTAATTATATCTTAGTTGTGATCAAGCACAAGGTACTGTTTTATTATTACAGAGAAAAAGGAAATCATTTTTTAAAAAATTATGGATTATTTTATAAAAGAAAAGAGGTTCCGCCTAAATATTCAGAAGGGGTTTGTTACAGTGAGAGCTGTGAAGATGTGGAATTCTCTCCCTGAATCAGTGGTACAGGCTGATACATTAGAGCTTTAAGAAGGGGTTGGATGGCTTTTTAGCAAGTGAGGGAATACAGGGTTATGGGAAATAGCTCATAGTCCAAGTTGATCCAGGGACTAGTCCGATTGCCATTTTGGAGTCAGGAAGGAATTTTTCCCCCTCTGAGGCAAATTGGAGAGGCTTCAGATGGGTTTTTTGCCTTCCTCTGGATCAACTGGCAGATAGGTAGTTAATAAAAAAAAAAAAAAAAAAGGTTGAACTCGATGGACATGTGTCTTTTTTCAACCTTACTTACTATGTTACTATGTTACTATGTAACTGTATAAAATAGAGTCTGTGGGAGGCGGCCTTTTTGTAATTCTGAACTTTCTGGATAAAGGGTTTCCGGATTACTGATCTGGCACTGCACTCTGGGCTTTAATTAAAACATTATCTACCTTGCAGGGGCCCAACATGGATGAGCTTCAGTTCTCCTATTTGGCCTGTTTAGTTAAAAATTTACCGCTTCATCACCGCAGATTCATCCCTAAGGTTAATCTTTTACAACACATCAGAATAGCTGTCTTCAAAACCTACTTTTTGCAATTTTTTAAAATTTGACCTTTATTTCCTCATAACAGCTGTCTTAGAGAAAATAGCAAACTCTATAAAAAAAAAAGGGAGAGTGTATGCCCACTGGTACGTCATACAATGAGAGAGCGCTAAATATGGAGAGTTAATGACTCACTGCATAGGCAGATCCATTTGTAGAACAGAAGTGTCCCTCAAAATAGGAATTCTATTCATTACTCCTTAAAATTACCTTGGGGATATGAATATTTATGCTGACATAACATGAAAACACAAATGCAAGCATTGCGAAAGTCCCTTTCTGTGTGTTATTAATACAAATGAAATTGGTTTTGGTAGGCTAGTTGTCAAAGCAATCAAAAGTAGAATGTCCCTTGTTCATAAGTAAGCTGCCATCTATTAAACACATTGTTATCCCATTTAATATGCAACGTCAGTTAAAGGGCCAACAGCACCAGGAACTAAATGTCCTACAAAAGCATTTTTACATATTTTTTCAACTTGGCATGTTTGGAAATTCAGTGCCATTTCTACAGAGCATGATATTTTTATTTGGAATAACAAATAATCTTATTCTTTTTAATTATGTTCCATATTCTATGTTATTTGTACTTCATTACGCAAACCTATTTGGTTTTACTGTGAATTTACTGGGTTTTTTTTACAACAAATGAAGAGATAAAAAACGTGATTTGCGTCCATTTTTGCTCTTTACGCATTGCACTTGTGTTTGTAAACGAGCCTTGTAATGGGGAAGACAATTAGAGAATAACAGCGAGTAGTTCTTTGAGCTCTCATTACTGCTCATAAAAATAAAAACGAGGGGTGATGAATCTGCCCCATTATTGGCTTTTATGAAATGTAATTGCCTTTGGGAAATGATGAGACGATAGTATCCCTTTAAGTTTGTGAGAACTGTTACCCAATGGACCTTTTGGATTCTGTATTTCCCTGAGTCTCTAGGATATTTACAGTGTTTTCATGCATTAAGAGTTCAGACCTTGTATACATGCTCCCTACCCACATACTTTCATACCTGCCATAACAATGAAGTATTACTCCAATCTATATCTCACTGCTACGCACATGACACCCAATATAAAAATATTAAGCTGCATTTGTTTCCATCACATGTCCACTAATCCACTCTCCATCACACAGACCTACAGATGTTTCAAGGCATTTAAAATAAGCCCATTCACCTTATCGTTATATTATAAATGAATCACATAATCTTAATTTAAGTGGTGTGATTTTGCCACTACTACAGTTTCATGCCACACGCATGTTTCATGCCACACGACATTTAATGGAAGGAATGCGCCATTCTTATAGTCTGTCCATGCCAACCAATTGGAATCCAACAGGAATGTTACTACTCCCAAAGTGCAATCAAAAAAACATTGTTGCATTTATGGTCACATCTAACCATAGAGAATAGACCAGTGATCCCCAACCCATTGGACTTTGCTCCCAGTGACCTCAAAGCAGGTGTTTATTTTTGAATTAATGACTTGGAGGCAAGTTTTTGTTGCATACAATCCAGATGTACTGCCAAACAGAACCTCCTGTAGTCTTCCAGTCCACATAGGGGCAACCAAATAGCCAATCATATGTCTTATTTGGTATCCCCTGAACTTTTTGAATGCTTGTGCTGCTCCCCAACTCTTTGTCCATGGGTATAAAAGGTTGAGGACCCCTAGAATAGTGAAGGAAGATGAAGCCAAGCACACTCCTGGAGATTAGATAAAGAGAACCCCTGGTGCCCAGTGTTAGGAGTCCGGCGACCTCCAATATAGCATGAAGTGAGGGAAACACTGGCACACAGGGAACTTTATGCAGGGTTACCCCTTGCGTTTATTAAGTTCGACCCCTAGAATAGACCATTGGGCCTCCCAAATACATAGAATACTATACAATTCTCAGACACACAACATTGGAACATAGTGCTGCGTAGTGGTGGTATGTTATTTCTAAACAAATAAACCAAACAAAGAGAAGATAGTAAATAAATGGAGTCTGTATGTACATTGCACTTGTAGAACATGTTCTAGAAATGCACCTGCAATATATCAAAAGACAGCCCACAACTAGATGGAAAATTCAAAATCCAGAGATGTTTATTAATCCGTAGTGGCCTAAGCAAAGATGATGCCACCTGCATAATGGTACTACCCTCCAGCAATATCATGTGGATATATACAGAATAATCAGAAACCTACAGTAAGGTGGAGCAGGTTGCAACAGAGGGCAGAGACTTGAGGCAATTTACCTTGCATGGAATACCGGGTGCAAAGTGCAACAAGGTAATTTGTGCCCAGTTAGGTATGAGATAATATCTAAGTATGTTGGCTTTAATGTCTCTTAAAAAATAAACATGTAAAGGCTCATTTATAAATGGAAGTGACAAGCCCTCATTTGAGTCTATTCTATGTGTACTTAAACTTGTGCCTATAAATACTTCATATGATGGTGCTTAGATAAATTGTGCATCATTGCGAAGTACAAAGCTTACAGGGGGAGCATTGGAAGTAAAACCAGCTTTGAGTACTTTTTTGCATAAAAACTAGATGTACTGCTAAAAAGGGACTCCTGAAGGCTGCCAGTTCACTTAGAGGCTACCAAATGGACAATCACAACCCTTATTTGCCCACCTCCTGGAACTCATTTGTGCTTGCAAGCTCTGGAGCAGGCTACTTTGTGTGTTTGTGCCATTATACTGGATTCTAGAATTCAATGTTGCATTGTGGGTAGAAAACATGGAGGTTTGAGGTTGTTTTAGCACTTTGAACATTTTGCTTGTATTCATAAATGAGCCTTCTGGTGTAAACATTTGCAACTTGCCCTATTTCTAGTGCTTTATATTTGTTCATAGCAAGCCGATTCTACCCTTGAACCACTTCAACTCTCATTTTATCCACCCCCCCCGCTCTAGAGAAAACACCCCCCATCTGAGTTTATTACCTTACATAATTTAGTGCTATGTACAGGCGTTTAGATCTCGCCTTTGATATTCATTTCAAGGTCATTACGAAATAAATTAAAAAGAAGCTGGTCTAGTACGGATCTCTGTGGTGCTTGAATTACACCTTATGTCCAAATTGAAAAGGTTCCAGTTCTAACAACTCTCTGCCCTCTGTACCTCAGACAGTTTGCTGTCAACGTGGCCTCAATTTAAACAGTAAGCTTATGTATTGCATTTTAGTCACTGCTTCTGCCACTTCTATTAGTTTCTTTCTAACAGGTCATGCTGTTCCTAAGCATTGGACCAAGGCCATAGACAACAATAAATAAATGCATTGATATAGCAATATATATATTATTTTTGTTGTTGTAAGATAAGCACACAATTGTGCCATAGATGCATCATGTATAAATGGTTATTGTGTAATACTGTTGCACCCAAGTGAGTGTGTAGTACAAGGGTAAGGAGAAACACAGTAGAATAAAACCCAGTGATAGGCAACATTTTTCAGCAGGTTTTACCATGAAGACATGCCCATAGGTTCCAATTTATTATAAACAAAAGTTTTGCTGCTTGGAAAATTTTTAAAAAAATGCAGCTACATTTACATGATAGCTAAATACTGTATTTATGGATGAGCAAATTATTTTGTTTGATTTAGATTTAAGAGAAATTTGAGTTTTTTTAAGTAGCGATAATTTCACGAATCTGCAGAAAATTTTGCCACAAATTTAGTTTTACTGAGAAAAAAGGTTGCTTTTCTGTACAGGCAAAAAAAAAACATTGACTCCAATACATTTGGGAAAAGGAAAAAAAAAAAAAAACATTTGAAAACATTTTGACAAAATTTGTTGGCAAAGTCAAACAGGGCAGATTCGCTCATCTCTAACTGTAGTAAGCATGTTTGAAAAAGGCAAAAGTCCATTGCAATCAGATTTCCAAAATGTTCTCCATGGTTATCTAGATAAAGTCAAAGTTCAAGCAAATTATATTTCAATAGAAAGCTTTATAATACTCATGCCTAAATAGTCAAAGGGAAACTCCATATCTTGACGACAAATTCTGTAAAATCCTGAGCTGAGGGTGAAACCTCATTTACTCTCACCTCAGTGGATGCCCCCTTGTTACCAAACTGTTCATGGATAGAAAAGTTAATTAAACACATTTTTATAATTAACTTGTTTATACAGTAATTGTACTTGCTGGTTATGTACCCTCCAAGGCAACTACTTTCTGAGAAAACAATTCCAATTCATCAAGCCTTTCCTTATAACTTAAATCCTTAATTACTTAATTAATCTGGCTGTTCACCTATGTCTTTTTAAACAGACGTGTAACCAATTAATTATGGTTAGGCAGCATTATGTTTGCATCACTTGAATGGATTGCCTTTTATGTAAGATTTCTATAGACCACTGCAGCTGTCTGGGACATGGTGCTACCATTATTTTTCATTCATTATTTGCCTAAATACAGCCCTTTTCATCAAGAGTGATGCTGTTATTATGAGAATGAATGATGAAAACCTTAAAAAGAACTAGTTGATGATGGGTGGTAGAGACATTCTGCTTAAAAACTTTATAAAAGAGCAATGGCATCCAAACTGTGGATCTGCCCCCGAGGGTTATTCTGGAGCAGTAGTAGGGGAGCATAGTCTGAAGTTTACATATCAGGCAATATCAGTCTGGAGAACCACATCCATAAACAAGTCATCTTTTTATTATAAAATGCAAAACATGTTTCAGATCAGTGATCCTTCATCAGGTTTTCATGTCAATATGCACCTGATGATGGATCCTTGATCTGAATCATGTTGTTTATTTTATAATAAAAAGATGACTTGCTGGTGGATATAGTTCTCAATAGTGATTTGTAAAGTTTGGAAGGTCTAGTGGTACCTAACTCTGTATGAGGAACCCATTTACAAAAAAGACTGGAGGAGACAATCGCCTATATCCTGATGAGCCTAGTCTGAAGGTCTTGTAGGGTGGGAATTAAGAAAAAAAAGCAATTCTCTTCCAAATGCAATTGAAACCCAGCTTGAAGGACATCTAGGGTAAGATTTGAGGTGAAAAATTGTTTGCTGTGCCAAATATTCCTTGGACTATGGCTGAATGATTGATGCATTCCTACAGGAGGCTTAAATGACAAAGACAATTTCTACCCAAATACATATCCACTATTCAAATTAGAAATTATTATTCATAATGATAATTCTTCATTTTGTTCTTCACAGCTCAGATTCACAAACCCTGTAATAAACTTTTAACTGTTGGGGTTTGATCCAATAAATGTGACAGTGTTAGAAAAATCTGCCAATGACCATTCAGGGTTCAGAGGAATGTGATAAGTTTTATACTCGCTGCGAGGGGACAAGCAATACAGAAGTAAGCTGCAGGTTGACCAGCTAATACAGAAAGTAGCTGGCTTTTATAGATACTGTAAAATGTTACAATCTTTCTGCAGCTGATCTGGCCCCACGTTCATGTCATTTATTCAGGGGACAGTTAGCTGTGTACAAATGCACTGTTTCAAATTATCACAAAGACTTGTTATTGTTAAAGAAGCTACAATTATCACAAGGACATGTTATTGGTAAAAGAAGCTACATTTCACATATCATGCGTTTCAAGTATTAACTCAAGAATTTCCTTACATTTCCACCCTTTTTATACTTGTAAATGCATTATGTGTGACAGAAAAACATCAGTGATCAGGACTAGCATAGCTTTTCATCCTTCGTGTCATATATCTGTGTTATAATTATCCACATAGTCATAAGAGCAGAGTGAAGCTGCAGTATACATGGTTTTAGTAAAAGTAGTATCGATAAGATGTTGCAATAAGCCACGAATACAAGGGATGCAACAGCACCCACAGGTTACCAAAATAGCTGCAAGTATAGCAGTTGAAATTATCACGCTGGATTCAAGTCCGCTCCATTTCCTGAACCGAGTCTTAAGAAAGTCGGTGAAATTGTTGGATATCCCAGAGTTTTCCGCCAGTTCATTAGATAACATAGCCAGTCCTTCCAAGGCCTTAGTGATACTCCCATCAGGAGCCGTGTTATTTGGGATGAAGGTGCAACACATATCACCGAAGATTTTGCACATGCCACCTCTCTCGGCAAGAAGCATGTCCAAGGCTAAACGATCTTGCCAGGCAACCGAGGTGGCTTCCAGTTGACTTGCTAAACCTTTGAATCCATCATGGGTAAAGTTGACAAATCTGTGTTGGTTGTAGTAGATGTAGTTGATCCAATCGACGTTCTTGTTTATAGTTGCCCACCAGGCGAGGAAGGATTCAAAACCAGCGGTGATTTGATTTCTGGCCTTATATTCATCTGGGACTCCTCAGGGTACTCCTATATCATCAATGTATACATGATTGTTGAAAGACCCTTTAAGTCGGACTTCTCATTTGGAGCGGTGAATCATTTCCAATCTTGGTACCTGCGGAATAGAGGTTATGGGAAAAGCATAGAAAGGCAATATCAGTTGTACTAAACAGCAGCTCCCACTCCAGAGACTTGGAAGTAAGGGGCGCAATTTTGTGTCTCCACATAACCACCATATATCTGCCCACACACTACGGTGGTCCTGGAACCATTGTTTTTAAATGTGGTGTCATTCTGTGTCAGAACTTTATTTCGGGCACAAAAGGAGGTTGGCAGTGCCAGTAATTTCTGACTATGCCCTTGACTATGGAAATAGGTGTAGTTACCTGCATATATTGTAATGGAAGGTGGCAAATCTAGCAGGGCAGAGAAAGGACAGGGTGGTACCGTTTGCGGGTTGCTTTTGAGTATATAACTTAAGCACACACTACAACCCTTCTAAGTCATTTATCAGGGTTTAGCGGGAATGGCACCGTACCAATGGCTGGCCGTGCTTTTGCGCAAGCGAATCAGTTATCTTTCCCTGAGCGGGGGGACATGTTTGGGACATATTTTAACCATTTGTTCCCCTCGGGGACACCTGTCTCTATTCCAAAAGCTTTTTCAAGGGTGAGATTGGGTAAGTAAGTAAGTCACCCTCCCTTCAGAGCCTGGGCTCAGAAAACCAGAGATAGAGATCTTTTCTTTGAGGAATGGGGTTGTGGAATCTCTCTTTATGGCCTTTGCCCTATCTATGGTTACATTAATTAATCCCATGGGGTCTGTTCCTGTGATGGTAATCCCGAGACCAAAAAGTTTTTGGTCTCTGGGATGTGGATTTTTAATTGTTTGGAGCAGTGGGTTACATGACTTGATCGTGCAGTAAGCAGATGGGACTTTCTTTATTATGGAAATCTGCTGCTGCATGAATTTCTTTAAGTCTCCTACCCATGGTGCTATCTCCCACCCTTGTGGATCTGTACTCCACCAGACTGTGGACCAATCTGGGCAGGGCTTTAGTCCGTGGTTGGGGGGTACAATGATGCACATATACTTATTTTCCCAGGCAAAGGACCTAGCAGTCTCTAAGGAATCACTCTGAATTCACTGGCATCAAATTCAACTGTGGTAGTGGTTCTTTCGATAATGGTAATGTCTAAAGGTTTGCTCCATGGTGGATATGAATAATTCTTGGGAGGTAGTCCCCAATCCTGTCTGCCTGTTGTACCTACACTCTGGGGAGTCCTATTTCTTGGGAATGAGGGATGCTCCCCAACAGGTGTATTATTGTGGTTGGTGGCATTATGTTATAAGGGGAAGAAAAGCCAAGGGAATAAGATGAAAAACATTATTAGTTCTAACATGCCTGCACAACCCCACCTTGAGAATGGTGTCCAGGTATCATATTGTTCTACTCCTTCCCTACTTCTGCTGCTGCTCCCAAATAGTCCCATGGTTCTTCACTGACGTTGAGACGACCCCCTCCCTAGTGGAGAGAACCCCCTTTGTAGTCAGACTGTATCTAAAGGACTATTTGGGTTCCCTAGCTACTTGCCCTAGTTCTTTTACTAGTTTCCAATGACTGGAGTGTACCCAGGACACTCTTTCTGCGATTTCACCTGATAAGGCCCTTCCCACAATGGAGTCGACCAATTCTTCATTTTTATTACCTTTACCCACATGTAGCCTCCAGGCTTCACAAGTTCTATTGGGATGGGCTCTCCGGTATCTGGAAGAGAATTTGGAGTAAGCTCTTGTTTATTTAATATTCTGCACATGTTCCGCCAAACTTTGGTCTGCCTCTTCCTCGATGATCTGAAAAAGGCATTTATAATTACAAGGCAACATTTCTTGTTCTCCCATCTATTGAGTTTGATAAAATCCATGCAGATCTAAAATCTAAAATGAGTATGTTATTTACCATTCCTCCTGTTGAGACATGGCTTTGCCCATGACTCAAAATGGCAACATAGTGAAAGAGTGTAGTAGGAAGTATTGGTTTTCCTTTTGGGGCAATAATATATGCCCTGTTTAAGTTGGGCCCCTTTAGAAACCCATTTGTGGCATTCTGCTTCACTGACATTATTTTGCATGTCTTTGAGTAACCCTTGATCTAAAAAGTTTGTGTCTGGTGATGCAGTTAAAGCTTGAATGTGAATGTGCTTTAGCAGCCGCATCAGCTTTGGCATTTCCTAATGAGATCTTGGAAAACGGCCTGATTTACTGCTTGTAGGTCCTAAACCATGCAACAACTCCCATCAGGTTTTCCTCATCTGTTAGGACAGCAGGTCCACCACAGGCATTGACCCTCTCTTTAAATCTGGTTGCATACTGGACAACAGACTCTTGAGCATCATGGTTAAATTTGAAAACTGTTTCCCAATAAACTTCTGGAAAAATGGTGCCTTTGGTACCTTCCAGAGAACGTAAGCGGAACCCTACTTGGGCTGGGTCAGCAGGATTAGTGTCCCAATTCATTTTGACCAACAAATGTTGGTAAGCCCCTGGACCACACACATGTTTGAGTACAACTAACATCAGTCCAATTAGGGTTGGACAAACATGAGTTCCTGTACAAATTTGTGTGGATTGGTGCGGGGATGTGGAACGTCTTGAAAAATCCTTCTAAGATCTGATGCTGCCCATGGAATGTACTCTGTGTGTGTAATGTGACGTGTTGAAGCAGCAGCCCCCGCTTCTACCCCTCTTCTCTAGTTTGTATTTACAGGCGGGGTAGAACTTGGCTGGGGGGCTGGGAACTGCTTGTTCCTCAGTATCAGAGCTGCTATTTTCAGCACTGAAAGATAAATTGTCTCTAAGGTGTTTTTCCTTTTGGTGTTGTTTCTCACTGTTCACTATTTTCTGATTTAACTCCTTTGCTAGCAGCTTTATCTCTCCCTCTAGCTTTCTAGCTTCCTCATCTTTTGTGATTGTGTAAGAGGTTTGATTGGTATTTGATTCGGGTTGGCTGCTATTCTATTAAGCGGATGGTCGCCAAAGGCAATTAACCATCCGGGTGGTTATAAGGCACTTTCCTGATCTCACCAACATGTCCCTTCCCAGTAAGTTGAATGGACAATGGGAAGAGAGAATGAACTGATTAAGAATAGTCTGTTGAATGTCAGGGTCAGTTACGGCTAATAGTGGGGACAAGTATACTTTATCTAATTGTCCCCCTGCTATCCTTAGAAAAGTAAATTCCTCAGTTCTTTGGATAGTTGGCACATCAGGGGGGTGTATAAGGAATCTACAGCCCCAGTGTCACATAGGAAGGTAATGGATTTTCCCCCAACTTCAAGTGTGAGTTGGGGTTTCGACTTACATAAGAGACTACATTCTATGTCTTCTATATTAAGAATTATCCTCAGTTATTTATAGGGGAATGTATACTCTCAGATAGTCATGCCTCCCCAAGGGGGCTCCTGTCATCCCCATTGCTCAATTCTGCTCGGCATTCTCTAGGAAAATGCCCCGGTTTCTCACAATGAAAAAACCTAATTTCTCCTACGTCTTTTACTTACAGTATTTCCCGTTCTCGCTTGTCATCTCAATGGGGTCTGAACCCCCCCTTCTCTCTGCCTATCTCGTCCTCTATCCTGCTTTACCACATACACATCTTCCTCTACTAAAACACTTAGTTTAACCCTCGTTTTTTTTTGTTTTTTGTTTTCAGCATGTCTGGCATACTCAAGGACTGCTTGCAAACTGGCTACCCGGTGGTCTACCATATGCTGACTCACAAAACTGCTAAGACATCCTCATAGGAATGCATTTTTTTAGTTGTAGCTCATAAGGACTATCATTAACCATGCCCTGATCTGGTATAGGCACACCACTATATGTGTCAAAGACTTCCTTCAGTTTACTATAATATCAATCCACAATCCCTTCATTATCGTATTACCTGACATATAGTTGTTCTTGTACCTTGCCTTTCTTGGCATTCCTTTCTTTATTTTCCCTCCTATTACATTCCTCATAATATTGCATTGGAAAGAAACTTCACAATTTGCACAATGCTTTTACATTACCTGTCTGATGCCCAATGATGCCCAATGATGCCCAATGCTCCTGTATGAGGAGGCTGCCATATTAGGCCGTTAGCATTAGAATCTCTAACTGACAGGCTGACAAAACAGTCAGGTTTAGAAAACTTCATCTAACAATTACTTACAAAAACAAACCTCCCAGCAAAGAAAAAAAAAAAAAACATGACCTATAGGTAACTTTAAATGTACATTTTTTATCGTCAGTACCTCTCCAACAAGCAATCTATACTGTTCCTTGTCTAATATAGGGTTAAAATCAGAATCCTCTTTCTACCTTTTAAGAACCTGATATTATTTGGATTCTGATCACGCATGAACTGAGCGTCCTCAGTTAGATCATTGATACTTTTACAGCATTTATTTCCCATGGTTAGTAGGTATAGATGACAAACAATTGACAAACAATTTTGTGGAGTCAAACGCCTGGTGAAGCAGTACTCACGGATATGGCCTCACAGCTTGGAGCTCGGCCAAGTAAAACCTGAGGAGCAAGGTAGTCCGTTTGCCGAAAACGTTCACCGGTCAGTGTATCGCCCTGTATAGCCTGTCTGAGGGGTTGACCATTCCCTCTTTGACTCCCAAACACTCTCTTTCACACACTTTCAAACAACAAATTCAGCGGTCCCCGGAGTACTCTTTATCTTTAACGTGCACACGGAGTTAGTTATTCCTGTAGTCTTCTCACACAGACTATGGACTTGTCCGCTTGTCACTCTGTTTCTTTATCAAAGGCGGGCGATTATGCCACTTAACACCTTAATATCAACAGTCTAGGTGACTGGACCCACTATCACTCCCTGTCTCTTTATCGAAGGCGGGCGATTACGCCACTTAACACCTTAATATCAACAGTCTAGTGACGGGACCTTTACGTAGCAACAGTCTAGGTGACTGGACCCACTATCACTCCCTGTCTCTTTATCAAAGGCGGGCGATTACGCCACTTAACACCTTAATATCAACAGTCTAGTGATGGGACCTCTACGTAGACAACTAGTAACAACAACAACAAAAAGAAAACATATACGTTACCAGATTCCAGTGACCCTGGTCGCTGTGTTCTTTGGAAACCGTCACTGTTCCCCCAAACGAGTGCAACTGGCCTCTCTTTACGACAGCTGTCGGAGGTCTTTCGGTTCAGTCCACAGAGAGAATAGGATTAACCCTCTGCAGTGACCACAGTCACGTTTCCCGTTTGAGAAGACAGATGTTGGTTTCCGGCTCGAAGGACCAAGTTGTTAGAAAAATCTGCCAATGACCATTCAGGGTTCAGAGGAATGTGATAAGTTTTATACTCGCTGCGAGGGGACAAGCAATACAGAAGTAAGCTGCAGGTTGACCAGCTAATACAGAAAGTAGCTGGCTTTTATAGATACTGTAAAATGTTACAATCTTTCTGCAGCTGATCTGGCCCCACGTTCATGTCATTTATTCAGGGGACAGTTAGCTGTGTACAAATGCACTGTTTCAAATTATCACAAAGACTTGTTATTGTTAAAGAAGCTACAATTATCACAAGGACATGTTATTGGTAAAAGAAGCTACATTTCACATATCATGCGTTTCAAGTATTAACTCAAGAATTTCCTTACAGACAGTTGTTTTAATGATTCAATGGTGGAGGCCAGTTATAAGGCAATATTGTCCTTGTAAGGTTGATTTTTTTTCATTTGTGAAAAATGAGTGCTTTCTCAGCACAGGAACAAAATATTTATTATTCATATTTATTTTTTTCCCTTATACAAATCAAAAGTCACATTAAACCAATATCTGGAATTTCAGTGCTTTTAAATAAAAATATTGCGTATCCAATTAAAATGTAATGATTGAATCTATTTCTTAGTGGTGTAACCAATAGGAAGTTTGTACCTTTTTTTTCAGACAACAAGAAGCAGTCATACTACGCTACTGGGAAAATCGTGTGTAAATGAATTAGGCTAAATATTTGACTATACATGTTCTGTCTAAAATTTGCACTCACAGTGCCTGCCAATTGTTCCCTAAGGGCATCTCTCGACTTGTCAAGCACTGGAAGCCTCACATGGCTGCTAATCAAAACTAACACCTCATTTTTTAGGTCATATTTCATAATAATTAATTTCCTACTGTTGTGTAAACTGCCTTCCTGGTAGAGTGATCTACGGAAGAAACAGTTTGTTCTTTTTATGTTAATCCTATTTATGCAGGTCTTATCTATTCATAAAGAGTTGTTCAAAAAAAAAAAAAAAAAAAAAGGTGTTGGCTCTAGACAAGAAAGGCTTTTAAGTCAGGTTTATTAGAGTGAAACTATACCTAGTTTATAGAGATCATATTTATCTTATTGGGCTTTTTTCAGTAGCCATAGGGACCATTATAAGCATGGTCACTGGTCACCTCCTCTATTCTTCTCATAGCCAGTCTTCACAGCGCCCACATCCGTCTGTCTTAAAACTGTTCTCTCTTTCTGAATTCCTCTCTTACTTCAGTCTCTTTAGACAGAAATCAAATCCTACACTGTGTCTCAAGCAATCTTTGCACTTTTGAGTCAGCACCTTGCACTTATTAGAAGTCACTTTGAGTGGGTCTGCTAGTAGCTGCTGGGTGCCTCTGCTCAACTTTAGTATTGTGGAGTTGGCTTATTGATTCCCTTTAGTGAAAATTAGAATTGATGTGTCTCCGTTGGCCATGTTGGAATGCCACACATCTGTTAAAGTATGCAGACTCATTCACTGATTGCTCAAACTGAGTAGAACATCTAGTGCATCAAGGACCTTACTGACACTCATCAACATCCATATTGTGTTCATGTTTTTACATTGCCATTTTATTAAACTGGCCAGATGAGATGATCTTCGCTTGTTTGGCCCTAATGGAGTGGCTGCAGATATTGTTTTGTTTATAATAATAAATAAAAATCTGAACAAGCAAATATCCAGCTTATGTTGATTAAGAACAACAGCATACAAATGAAATACAGGTATGGCATCTGTTATCCAAATTGCTCAGGACCTGGGAGTTTCTGGATAAGGGACCTTTCCTTAATCTGGATCTCCATGCCTTAAAGGAGAACTAAAGTTTAACTAAAGAAGTAGCTAGAAAAGTTGTACATTATGTTTTTTGCTTTTTACCAGCCCAAGGCAACCACAGCCCTTTAGCAGTAAAGATCTGTGTGTCCAAAGATGCCCCAGTAGCTCCCCATCTTCTTTTCTGCTGATTCACTGCACATGCTCTGTGCTGCTGTCACTTACTGAGCTTAGGGACCCACTCACAATATACAGTACACATAGAATAGAAATGTTACAATAGAAGGCTGATTAGTAATTAATACAGATAATTACTACATGACAGCCCAGAAACCAGTGCAACTACCATCAACATTTAAAAATCAGCCCTGTAGCATCAGCTTATATTATGAGCAAACCTCATTTTCTGCTGGATAATTAGTGACGAGCCCTAAGCTTAGCTTCTCAACAGCTGCTCAGAGCCCACTGAGCATGTGAGTGACACTTTCCAAGATGGTGACCCCCAGTGACAAGTTTGAAGTCCTGGATCATTGCTGCTATTGAGAGACTGAAACTTTAGGCTGGGCAATAAGTTCAGGATAAATATAGCATTTTTAGCCATATTCATTTTTAGGATTTAGTTAATGTAATGTGTTGGAGGGCAGCAACCCTCTTTTCATTCTATCAAGTCTGATCATCCATGCCAGCAGTCCAAACTAATAGGACAATAGTTGGTACTAGGAAAGTCCTCATCTTTTCTAGAAATGGAGCAGCAGTAGGTTTCTATTATGTTTCATACTGTATGTTTTAATTATGGGGGACAGATCTTAAAAAAAATGGAGAAAAAAATGTAGAGGTTATCAAAGGGTGAAATTTCACTTTCACCCATTGCTAAATACACCTTTCAAAATCCCATAGAAATGAATTAAGAGCTGCGGCATTTCACTCTAGTGGCGGAACTTCACTCTTTGATAAATTTACCCCTTAATGTTGTGTAACATAAAGGAAAGCCCTGGAGCTATAAACGCAGGGGCTGCATGACAAGGGATCTGAATGACCAGCAGCCAGATTACACTGGTTTATATTTAAAGATTGGCAGAATCAGATGTAGCTGTGAGTGGGTGAGAAGGAATGAGTTAAGGCAGGGGAAAGCTGGGCAGGGGGTGGAGAAAGAGAGGGATGTGATGTCAGTAGGGATGGGCGAATTTGACCCGTTTAGTTTCGCCAAAAAGGGGAAGAAGCTGTTCACTTCCTTATCTTCTGAGCAGGTAGAAACATCCCACCCCCCCCCTTTTTTGCATATTTTGTGAAATGTCAGGAGTTTCTCTTTATGTTCCCATATTATCTATTAATAAGCAAATGTGGAGGTATTACTGCATGTACTGTTATATTATGGTTTATACAGTATAAACATGAGAGAGTTTGCATGTTATTATTCATGTTAAATGAATGTCAAGTGCTTGATCCAGGGAATGTTTCCGATCGCCATTGAGGTCAGGAAGGAATTTTTTCCCCTCTTGAGGCATAATTGGCAGTGGTTTCAGGCTGGGTTTTTTGCCTTCCTCTGGATCAAATCAATGGATATATGATAATGTATTTAAGTTTTTATTTGTCACAGTAGTGGTAGGACCTTGCCAGAGTAGTGCACAGGTAAATTTAGAAGAGGGAGAAAGGAGGTTCTCTCCTGTGACTGCACGGTGGGTTTATTGATACAGACGCTACTACTGCTTGTGCTTGGTAACAGCCTGCTTGGATTTCTTATCATCGACACACTCATGGGCTCGCCGCCAATGAGGCGAGTTGAGAAACTCGCCTCAGGCGGCAACGCAGGAGAGGTTTCCAGGGGCGGCAAAAAGCCGCTCCTGGTACCTTTAAGAGCCGAATTTCCGGTTTTTAAACCGGAAATTCGGCTTTACTATTGCGAGAGAGCGCAATTGCGCTCTTCGCATTAGTGTTCCTGCCGGCGAGGGAGGGGCGTCATTGGAGGAGCCGCCTCAGGCGGCGCTGTAAGTAGAATCGGCGCTGGACACACTGCAGATTCAGGACTGACAGCAGGGCTGCTGAACTTCTCTCATGGAGGGAGATGCAGCTCCTGCTTGAAGAAAAGTTTGGGGCCATCCTCTCTGTAGGTAGAGGCAGCCTAATACTCATTGGTGGATATAATGACATAGTGCTGATCTCAAGTGAGGAGTGGCAGAGCATAGTAGCGATCTCTTATGGAACCCTGGCTTTGAATATTGCCTTGGGGTGAGGCTGGCAAGGTCCTATTTATTTGATAAAATGTTAATAAATGCTGTGGCCATTTTCACCATTTCTGGCTCCTTGTGTTTCATTACTGTGTGTAACTAAGGGGTTCAATGGGATGGCTGAAGGCGAAGGGTCAATTGAGCAGTCCCATTGTCATGTTATGTATTAAAAACAATGTAATCATTTCATAACAATTATATAAATATCCACCCTGTTTTGATTATCATGTCAATTTCAGAAGCAATTCATTTAGCACATAAAGAAATCATTTAATCTTTCTGTGCTCTGTAATGATTTATTTGTTTTGCTTAATGATGTATTGCACTTAATGTAAATGTTTTTTTTTAACCCATTCACACTAACTACTTGTTGCTTACATACAACTGAATTAATGGGGCAAACTGCAACACAGGCAATATAATGCCCTATGGGAACCCAATGAAACAATGTACACACACACCACACATATCTATCATGGTTGAAATCAAATTACTCTTGAAAATGATTGATCCACAATGCATAAGATTCAACTCCTAGGCTTTACACTACCATCAATATTTCAAGTGTGCTCTTAAGAAAATCATATTTTCTTAGGAGGCTATTAAAATAGGATGTTCATGTATGCTTGCCCCACCATAGAAAGAGAGTGTAGGTAATATATAGGTTAAATCATATTCTATAGGTGTCATATAAAGAAATTGAGCATGTTAGATAAATTCAGCATTAAAATGAGCAACATGAATGTAGCAGAAGGAGGTTCTCCTTATTCCTTCAGGTCAATTGTCTTGGGAAAAGGTCTTGTGGTTGATTTAAGAGCCGTTGGCCTTTAGCTACCCTTCCACATTATAATTCCCCACTGACAATAATACAATGGATGTTGCACTGTTTCAGAAGTCTCTGATTGTGGCATCTATGACAAATAGAGCTCTTTGTAAACATGGTGTGAAGAATTTATATGAATATGCCACCCTCAAGATATGTAATGCAAACCAAGGCATGTGATTTTCTGGTTCACCTCTAATTCTGCCTTGTACATGTTTATTAAAATAGTCTTAAGGGTGTTCACTAGAACAGCCGGCAGATCCCACAGCTACGAGATATTCCATTATTCCATCACATTTACATTACATTCCCGTAAAACATGGCGGCATTCCTAGAAAAAGCTTCAGCCCTATAAGCGTATAACTGAGCCGTGGACTTAATCAATTAATTGGGTATCTAGAGTCAGGCTGTGACATTAATGCAGTCACCTGCGTTGTGAAATGCCATTTGCAATTTTATTATTCATGACTTCTTCTAAACTAGTTTTGTATTATAAATAATTGAATTCTGCCTCACAATGATATTACTTGTTGGGAGAAGTGAATCACTAAAGGAAAGAGATGCTGTTGCTACTTCATCATTACAAGTAATTTAAAACATGATCTGTAGTCCTCCCCACACTTATCATGCAAGAAAAAAATCTCAACAGTCTTGGAATAAAAAATAAAGCAAATTATTAGAATGCGGCAGGTGAATGAAAACAGAGCTGTTTTTGGGGGACAACTGCAATTGACCTCTGACTAGCAGTTTTAGGTAGAAAATTCAGCAACATATCAAAATTGTATTCTTGATGGTAAAGGCAGTGTAGCAGCATATATATTCACAATATTGTACACATAGCCTCCTGGTCATAATTATTCCTGCAGATTATGGAAAGGTGAAATGATTCCTTTTGCAGTGAAAATATGTAGTAGCCTTTTAGAATGGACTGCGGCTGTGGGATAGCAGGTATAGTAGGGAGAGATGGTGCCTATAGTAACAGTGGGATAATAGTCTTTGGGAAGGGAGTGTGACTGTGGGATAGCAGGTATAGTAGGGAGAGATGGTGCCTATAGTAACAGTGGGATAATAGTCTCTGGGAAGGGAGTGTGACTGTGGGATAGCAGGTATAGTAGAGAGAGATGGTGCCTATAGTAACAGTGGGATAATAGTCTCTGGGAAGGGAGTGTGACTGTGGGATAGCAGGTATAGTAGAGAGAGATGGTGCCTATAGTAACAGTGGAAAACAGTCTCTGGGAAGGGACTGTGGCTGTGGGATAGCAGGTATAGTAGGGTGAGATGGTGCCTATAGTAGCAGTGGGATAATAGTCTCTGGGAAGGGAGTGTGGCTGTGGAATAGCAGGTATAGTAGGGAGAGACGTTGCCTATAGTAACAATGAGATATTAGCCTCTGGGAAGGGAGTGTCGCTGTGGGATAGCAGGTATAGTAGGGAGAGATGGAGTCTATAGTAGCAGTAGGATAATAGTCTCTGAGAAGGGACTGTGATTGTGGGATAGCAGGTATAGTAGGGAGAGATGGTGCCTATAGTAACAGTGGGGATAATAGTCTCTGGTAAGGGAGTGTGACTGTGGGATAGCAGGTATAGTAGGGAGAGATGGTGTCTATAGTAACAGTGAGATATTAGCCCCTGGGAAGGGACTGTGGCTGTGGGATAGCAGGTATAAGTGGGATGGTATAGTAAGGTTACACATACAATATTTTATTAATTTTGTAAAACACGTGGCCTTCAGTTGTTGACAGTTTCCATCATTGAAGGCTTCTTTTGGGTGGATGGTAGCCCAGGAACAGCTGAAGAGCCATCTGTTGGAAAGTGTTAACTTTAGACAAATAATCTCACATTTGTCAGTAGACAATACATGCTTCAAATATTAACTACTGTGAATGGTAAAGCTAAGAATTCTTTTTATCTGAGTTAACATAACAGTTAATTTAGCTAATTAATTAAAACATCTAGCTGTAAGTCTACCACAAATTTGTTGTTCCCAGTTCTAGCAGATGGCACGCTACAGTCAGATCTTTAACACATGGTGGAATGACTAGGTGGAATAAGATGCCGAAACTTATCATATAGAACTATGATTCGAGAAGGGAGGTTGGATTCCTATGAGTAATGTATATTATCCCTCTGTAAACCATAAAATGTTGCACAGCTATTTGAGATGTTCATTATACTTTTGGGTGTAGAGTTTTTGTAGAGCATATAGTATACAACATTTGGCCTTGCATGTATTATATTTTTGGCAGAAGACTGTTCTTGAACTTGCATATCTATTTCTATATAATATATATTTCTGGTGCATGATATTGATAGGTAAATGGTCAATATACAGTTATGCTCAACAAGAACCCAAGAATGTAGGTGTTTACTTTCATACAAAAGATCAATAAATGCCACTTTCTGATTGGTTGCTGTGGGTAACTAGCACCAGTATAAGCGTTGCACCATTTATGTAATTTCCCCTTCATATTGAAGATCTCTGCTGTACATGCAGATAAAAAGCAGTACTTGCCAATTCAGTCCCACAATGGGAAATAGAAATTCTCACTGGTGTACAAACACTGAATTAATTAATAAAAAAAAAATTTAACTAACCACTTCTCCCACATGGAAATGGTTGATTTTTTTCCCTCGTACAATATCTTTGCTTCTGTTACATTGGTTCAGAAAATGTGTAGGATTCTTAGCCGTCTATAATTTTTACCTGACCCGTTATTATACTTTATTTTTTGAAAGCCTCTAATGGAGAAGCCAATTCATTCAAAAAAATTATTAAACTCATTCAAGTTTTTTTCTCGATAGGTTGTATAATTAGGAAAAAAATTGAATAGGAAAAACGTGATCATCGTAAGTTGCAGGAAATTCATTTTAAAATTCTGACTGTTTAAAAAAACTCACCTCAATATTCACCTCCCAAACTTTATTAATTTTTAGTTTAATTTTTTCTTTTAGATGTTTTCTTTTTTTTTGATAGATTAATCTCAAAAATGTAAGTTTGGAAAACTTAGATTTGAAAAAGTTAGAAATTATATATTCTTTGCCGTGATTTTATAAAACTATAGAAAAACTCTCTCCCGTGGGTACAACAGACCCATAGGGTATTCTTAGATAATTAGCCCTTGCTTTGCCAATGTCAAATGCATTATGAGGTAGGAGGTCATGAGCCTGTGACACAAACCCAGTAATTTCAGGGGGGCGAAGTGTGTTCTGGAGGTTTTTCGACAATTCTTTCTTGAAAACAAAATTTTGCCCAAAAAACTCAAATCCCTGTTTTCTACCATAGAAAGTTCATAAAAGCCTGGTAAAAGCTTTATTAGCTTATTAGTATACAGGTATAGATCGTTACGCAAAACCTATTATCCAGAAAGCCCCGAATTACAGAAAGACCATCTCCCATAGACTTTATTTAATCCAAATAATCCTAATTTTTAAAAATGATCTCCTTTTTCTCTGTAATAATAAAACAGTACCTTGTACTTGATCCAAACTAAGATATAAATAATCATTATTGGAAGCAAAACCAGCCTATTGGGTTTATTTAATGTTTACATGATTTTCTAATAGACTTAAGGTATGACGATCCAACAGGATCTGTTATCCTAAAAACCCCAGGTCTTGAGCATTCTGGATAACAGGTCTCATACCTGTACTGCCATGGGTAATGACAAGACCTATACATTTCCCATACATTGTACATTAGAATCGTTTTAGCATAACTGCAGCTTGGAATAGTAGCCTTTGCTGTCAAGTCTTTCCTACTACTTTATCCCATGAAAACTAAAGTCCCTTCAGCCAGAGTCAATTGATGATAAGTGGTTCATCAATCTGATGTTGATTTCAAGTTAAGACATTGACAATTTCTAACAGTAAATCTTTAGGGCAGTACTAATGACAGCAGGAGCCTAAGCATGGAAAGAAAGGAGATTAAAGTAATGCAGATATTGTTTCTTTCTATTTAGCAACAACAGTAAATTAAAAAAAAAATCAACAAATCAAAATTACTGCTGGTAAAATGTGGATGAATATTTTTTCTCATAGTGACAGATAAGTAAGATTTTTCTTAAAGGCTGAAATGAGCCAATGGGCAAATTTACATTAATTGGTTCCACACTTCCAAAAGTTGGATGCGACCTCCATTGCTAAACGATGGATGGTATCCATGGGAGATCATAGCATAGCCAATAGCATATAGATATGAACCGTGCAAAACTGTCAGTTGCAATGCTTTGAAAGAACCTTGCGAGTACATTACCAGTTACTTTTTCCATAAAACCTGAAGTGCATTGAATAATAATACGGTTGTGTATTTTAAAAGGCTGACTTTGCTGTGAATTGTTACTAAGGGTTCTGTTCAGCAACCAAATGAATAACACTTAATATGGTGACTATAGTTTCCTTTTTTATTCTTTGTATTACTCCAATAGGGATATTAAAAGATGAATGTCTAGTTGATTTTCTTTTGCTTTGTTAAACTTAGCTGCTGTGAATGTGTTCCTAATTCAGTGTGTATTTTAAACAGGTATATTAAGTTTATTGTTGAATATTCAGGGAATATAGTTCTTCATTGGAATACATTTAGGAGATCACAGGCTCAGTGTATCAGGACACATTTGATAAATTGACTTTATAGGCTAATATCTACTTCACCTGTACCCAGCCCACAGCTTACCAGAACAGTGTTACTTTTAGGTATTCAGCTCTACACAGTCTAACCAAGTCTGGTGGGCATTTCCTGAACATTATAACCCCACCAACATCCACCTTCCTCAAAAAAAAGTGAAGTCCAAAGAACCTTGAGAATCCCTTAAGTTGTAGCCTATGAATAACTCCCCTTAATCAATAGGGATCACTTCCCTCCTACCAATGGAGATATCACAGTAGGCGATGTTATCATTTTGCCCCCAGGGCCACGTTAATCTATCCATAGGGCCAAAGTCAAAATCTCATTGGTGAATCCCCACAGCCACCCCAAGACACATGTGGCAGTACTACCCCGAAGCAGGTGAACTTGAATAAATAATAAGAAATGGTTTGCGCTTACTGAAGAAGATGTGGAGTCCAGGTGTTAGACAAATAGTCTGGGTAGAGGATAAATCACAAAGTGGGCACAAGATAAGACAAATAAAAGCAACTGCTGTAAATATTCAGACTTGGCACCTTCCTGGAACCTTGATAGTTCACAAAGACGTACTTTTAATATATATTTTCATTCATCCATCCATATGGTGCTCTCTCTGTGTGTGCATTTTCTACGACTTAGAATATATTCACCCTACTTAGTCTGCAGGTGTTGTGTGTTTCCTGTTTATAGACTGTGCCATGTAGAGTCTGTGTCTTTGTGGGAATGGACTGTAGTGCTGTTGGAGGGATTGCAGACCATAGTTGAATTGAATTGAAAAAATAAAAAAAACCCAACCAACACCAGAACAAACACCAGGTACCCTGGTATATATATATATATATATATATATATATATATATATATATATATATATATATATATATATATATATATATATATATATATATATATATATATAAAATATAATTTGTTGTTAACATGTTTACTTTATTTATATATTTATAAAGTTTTGCCAGTGTCGCTTTAAGGACAGTCTTTACTATATTGTCATCTATGTTGTCTGATCATCTACAGGAAATGCAAATAAACTATAAGATCAATACAACAGAAAGCATCTTTGTCAATATGGTTCAGAGAAAGCATTTTGGATATGATCCAGCAGTAAAATGGAGTAGACCCTAGTTCACTGATGCCCAACCAGTAGCTCATGAACAACATGTTGCTCTCCAACCCCTTGGATGTTGCTCCCAGTGGCCTCAAAGCAGGAGCTTATGTTTGAATTCCAGGAGGCAAGATTTGGTTGTGTAAAAACCAGGTGCACTGCCAAAAAGAGCCTCCATGTAGGTTGACAATCCACAAAGGGGGCTACCAAATGGCCAATCACAGCACTTAGTTGGCACCCCAAGAAAATTTTTCATACTTGTGTTGCTCCCCAACTCCTTTTACGTCTGAATGTTGCGCATGGGTTCGAAAGGTTGGGGATCCCTGACCTAGTGTATGCCATATGTTATCCCACTTAGTCTGTATATGTATGAAATGCTTTGACAGAGCTGTACTTTTCAATGTGCTCTTTGAAGTCAATAGAAATGCTTAATATTGATTTTACATTCGACTTTTTCTTGTATGTTTGCTAGTATGGCATTCAACATTCATTGATGCCCAAACCTTTTCTGTGAGGTACCGTCATCATTCTCCAGACCTCAGGTTGCAAGAAGATCTAGGTCAATCAAAAAAAACAAGAAGCTGACATTTGCGCAGCTATAGAATTACAGTTTGAGTTTTCCTTTACAGGAGCACAAGGTACTAGATCTTTTACAAAAAATCTGTAATGTGTAGTCCTAAATTTCCACACTAGTAGTACCAGTACAGTATCATTAGGTTGTTAAAAAGGAATCCATTTCATCTCCCAGACTCATCAATCACAATTGTATGAATTCTCCAATAAAGATCTGTCCACTATTGCTAGCCTATGAGTAAGTGCTCGTTTGGTAAAAAAACGAGTCAGGCTACTATGTCCTAGTAAATAATTCACATTTATTTTGCTACTGAATTTATTATCACCAGGTCTCTTGCACACATTTGGGGTTTTGATACCATTGCTATCATCGAACGTTTTGGGGGACAACCCCCCCTCATGCAAGTTTAAAGGCAATAATCTATGTTACACAACTTACTTTTATTATATAGCACCAATACATTTACAGGGCAAGATTGTCCACCACTCACGTCCCTGCCAGAGTGCTGGTTTCATCAGGGGCCAGTTAACCTGCCTGTATGATTTTGGAGTGTGGGAGCAAACTGGGGTTCTCAGAGGAAAGCGTCTCAGGCTCCTTATTGGTCTAGTCAGAATTGAACTCAGAACCCATGGGCCACTGAACTATCTGAAGTTCTTATTTTGCTCTATATAAGTTTCCTTTGTTGAAGGTCAGCTTTGTAACTAATTACAAGCTTTATGTTTGTTATCTTCATTGAGCTAAATTAATACTGCAAAGCACTGCGTATCTTGACAGCGCTATATAAATAAATGATGATGATGATGATGATACTGCGGCTCCTAAATAAATGACAATTCTGGTCTTGTTTTTTATGCTTTACATATGGGTGACACTTTTTGCTTAAGGGTAAAGGCTCTTTCATGTGTACTACCTATGAACTAACTGTACTACCTGTGTACTACCCAATGGCGCTCCCGTCTCTGGCAGCATCACATCCAAGATGGCAGCGACCATGACTCATGTGGGAGGATGCCGGCACTGGTGCAATGACGTCACTCGCTTGGCGCGAAAATTTGAAATAAGAGGACGCCAAGGTCAGGGGTTCAATGCCTAATTATAGTATTTGTTTGTTGCATTCCTGGGTGTTCCTCAATTCCTTGTATCCTGATTCCTGGACTTTTCGACCCTGCCTGAACCTTGACTTTGCGTCTTCTCTGCCTGCCTATTGAACTATTGCCTGGAATTGACTATGTTTGCTCCTTATCCCTTTCTGGTTACCGCAAAATTGGACTTTAACCCAAAGCATCCTCTTTGGTCCGGACTTCTCCGGTATGAGCCCCTGACATGAACACAGCAGTACTTCCTATCCAGGGCCGCCATCAGGGGGGGACAGGGGGGACAAGCGTACCGGGCCCGGGCATGAAGGGGGGCCCGGCAGCGCTGCATTTTTTTGAAGATCCGGGCCCCCCTTACGAGCGCCCGAGCCGTACGTCTTGCCTCTTCAGTGCCGAATGCGGAAGTGCCGAAAAGCCGAAGCCGATGCGACGAAAAGACCCGAAGTCACGGAAAAAGCCGAAGTCCCGAAGTCACGAAGCGCCGAAAAGACCCGAAGTCACGAAAACAGCCGAAGCCGAAGTCCTGAAGCAGCGCAAAGACCCGAAGTCACGAAAACAGCCGAAGCCGAAGTCCTGAAGCGGTGAAAAGACCCGAAGTCACGAAAGGAGGCGAAGTTGAAGTACTGAAGCCATGAGTT
The DNA here is from genome assembly GCF_017654675.1 of Xenopus laevis. Lineage (NCBI taxonomy): Eukaryota > Metazoa > Chordata > Amphibia > Anura > Pipidae > Xenopus > Xenopus laevis. The sequence continues at coordinate 32,546,879 of NC_054371.1, read as the reverse complement.
CAATTCTACTGAACACCAGTTTGTGTTTTTTTTTTTTTTTAATCCCCTGGCCACCAATGTATTATTTTAATATTCTATAGGCCCCTGCCACCAATCTTTTTTTTAAAACTTTTGTTTTTGGGGCCCCAATTTTTTTTTAACTCGTAAGGGGCCCCTTGCCACCATTGTTTTTTTTTGGGTTTTTTTTTTAAAAAAAAAATTAATTTTCTTTTTGGTGGCCCCAAATTTTTTTAACTTGTAAGGGGGCCCCTGCCACCAGTTTTTTTTTTTTTTCAAAAAAAAATTATTTTTTTTTTAAATTTTTTTTGGGGCCCCAATTTGTTTTTAACTTGTAAGGGGGCCCCTGCCACCATTTTTTTTTCAAAAAAATTAATTTTTTTTCAAATTTTTTTTTGGGGCCCCAATTTGTTTTTAACTTATAAGGGGGCCCCTGCCGCCAATGTTTTTTTTTTTTTTCAAAAAAAAATTAATTTTTTTTCTAATTTTTTTTTGGGGCCCCAATTTGTTTTTAACTTAGAAGGGGGCCCCTGCCACCAATGTTTGTTTATTTTTTTTTACATTTTTTTTGTTGGGGCCCCAAGTTTTTTTTAACAGGGGGCCCCTGCCACCAATGTTTTTAAAAAAAAAAAAAATTTAATTTTTTTTTGGGGCCCCAATTTTTTTATAAGGGGGCCCTGACCATCAATAGCTTTTTACAACTTGTGTGAGGGGGGGGGGTTACTTTTTTAGCGCTGATGTCTGTGTGGTCTTTTAACTGCGATGTGGGCGGGATATGGGGCGGAGCTTGGTCGTCAGTGTGGGCGGGGCCCAGGGGGCCCCAAAAATTTTGTTGTACGGGGCCCCGTGATTTCTAATGGCGGCCCTGTTCCTATCTGTCAGAGCTGAGCACTTGTTGCAGGAACTATATAAGAGAAAAAGAAGCAAGAAAACTCTGTGCCCTGCAGTCAGAAGAAGAACAACTACAGGCAAAAAAGTTTATATATTTGAGGGGAGATATAACTGCACAGGAAGCAGACCTTACAACTATGTCATTTTCCCAAAGCTAAGAAGGTTCAATAAAGCAACAGTAACACCAGAAAATTTTAATTGTTTTAAAATAAATAAAATATAATGTACTGTTGTCCTACACTGGTAAAATATATGTATTTGCTTCAGAAAACTACTATAGTTTATATAAATAAGCTTCTGTGTAGCCACGGGGGGCAGCCATTCAACCTGAAAAAGAAGAAAAGGCACAGGTTACATAGCAGGTAACAAATACACTCTCTAAAATACCATGGTGTTATACAGAGCTTATCTGTTATTCATTATGTAAAATGAACCAGGCTGAATGGCTGCCCCCATGGCTACACATCAATTAATTTATATAAATTATAGTAGTGTTTCTGAAGCAAATAGTACATAATAGGCAATAGTACAAAACATTTGAAATTCCTATAAATCAATTTGTCCAGTAGCTTCAAATTGTGCATCAATGTAAGCTATGTAGGCAAGGATCTATAACTGAACTAGAGTCTAAGCAACAAGAAGGCATTGGATTATTTCATGCTCATAGTAGGGACATTATACCGCTATGGGTTTTTAAACCAGTGCTTCTATAAATGAACGAGAACATAGAATAAATTGCCTGGGTAATCTAAGCAAGCATTATTCCATTTTATTGAGAAAGTTCAGTGACTGGGGAAGGCATCTCTCTCTGCAGTCTGTGCATAGCTGCCATAAGTATCCCACTTTATTTCTCTTGGACCTGGTACTTGTAATACATTCGGGACTCCATGTTGCTAAGAGGATTATTTATTATAGGTTGAATTTTTGATACCTTAAATGAACTCGAATGAACTCACAACTCGAATGGTTTCTAATTTAAGAGAAAACTGAAATGAAAAAACGAGTTTGGGGTTAACAATTTGAGTTTTTGGTGAAAAAAAACTCGAATTGATCGAGTTGTCGGGCAAAACCCTCTAAAAAAAACCCTCTAACATCATGAAGGCTGTTAAAATCTTTAAATGGTTCAAGGAACCTCTGCCATTGACTTTTACGTGACCTTGACTGGTTTAAGATGGTGTATTTTCGAATTTGAGCTATTTCCAGGGCCGGGATATAATAAATCTTGAAAAATCCTATTTTTTTAACCCGAAAAATTGATTTTTGACTCCAAAATAACTTTGAAAATATTTTTTTTGCGGAAAACACAACTTGACTTTAATAAATCTGCCCCTAAATGAGCCAAGAGTAAATATGTTTTTCTAAAAACGTGGCTGGCCCTTACTCAGTACACACAAGTCTAATAATGATTGATTTAACATGGTATCAACAATATTATATATATTGTGTTCCAATTATTTGGGGCCTCATGGATCAACCTCACCTCTTAAAACCTTAGAATGGTATGCTTTACATCAAACAAAACCCAATTGATCTGTACTCCTGGAACCCCTGGAATTTGCAGGGTCTGTTGCTTATATTATTCCATTTCTGGGCAACTCCAGCTCATATTAATAAACACATAAATCTCCAGATAAATGGATTTCTGTCCAAAATAAGTACCTGTACAGTGTAAGGTGTCTAAATAAATTGCATTTATGAATACAGGCTTTTAGTATGGAATTTATTATGATGGCCCATGATGGATATAAATACAATTTCACATACAGTAGAGCAGGTTGTTAACTGGCTTATAGAATGCAGTTTTATTTACTGTCAAGCTTTTTGTGTAACACCAAATTAAATATTAATACAATCCTACAAGCTTACTCTAGTGTGAGATATGATGAGCTCGCGTGCATTTATTATTCTGCATGGAAAACACCAACCGGCAGGGAAAAGCATTTATTTGTGTAACAGGATAATCGGCCAAGGCTACTGAAGGTGTAAAAGTGGCTCTGAGACGTGTTGACCTTGTTTCTTGCCACTTAGTGTGAATTAAAGCTGTTAGTGAGAACTAGTTTGGGCATGTGGTATAGTACTTACTACAGCCGCTGCCAAGGAACCAGATTTGTGTTTCTAAGGAGATCCAACAAAAAAAAAAAAAGGGAGCTGTCACTTTTCAAAGGTGCCTAGTATTCAGGAGACGGAGAAGAATAGAGGCTGGAGTGGTAACGCTACACCCTCGTAACAAGGCTCCTTTTCTATTGTGCATTTAACTCACAGACAGCAAACTGTGTTTTCTTAATTTTCATATTCTAACACTGAGAGACTGAGAATTAGAATGCTTATGGGCTTTGAAAAATTAAATATAAATACATAGGCTGTTACAGATGAAGCCACTTGGATTTGTGAGTTAAATGCGTCATGACTCAGAGTTAATTGAAGAAACTGTGTTATCTAAAGTTATCTTAACTCATTTAATGCATTTAACCTTTTCATTAGCATACCAAAGCACCATTGTTCACAATGGTGAATGCTTTAATTAGATGGGATGTTATGTCACAGTTTTCTGTCTTAAATGAGATAAATGGGATATCTGTGTTTAGTTATTCTGTGTCAAACAGACAAACCAAAGTGGCTGCATCTGTATATGTCCACTTATTCAGTTACAAGTATTTTTTTAAATAACTTGGTAAAACATACCAATGCCTTAGGGGGTCCCAATATGTTAGGTACCCCCACTGATTAAAATTCCCTAAAACTCAGGCTCATGCTCTTCTTTGCTGAATATTGCAATAATTCTTACAGAGTCGCACCACCATCTTTTAATGGTCCCTGTGGACTCTGAGGCTGTTGGACCATAAGAAATGCAATAAAATGGCAGATTTTTCCTATGCACACATCTAGGACTGCAACTAGAGACCAGGGGCCTTTCAGAAGATGCCCATGTAGTGCTGGAAGACCTATACCCCCACTGATGCCATATTCAGTAAAAAAGAACTCTGGCCCAGGCTGTCAAGTTAGTGATTTTAATCAGTCAAACCCCTCCCCATGATTATCTCTTTTCCATTTTTATATAAATATTGGTAATCTTTGGGGCCTACTGATTCCATAGGTTGCCACTGAACTCTAACACCCCATAGCAAAAAAAAAAAATCTGCTCAAAGCAGTTGAACGCATTCTGACAAACTGACACTTTGATCAAAGCAGCAAATGTTTTGATAAAAGTGACAATTTTCCTGTTCAGTATATGTTTATGAAATATGTCATGTTTCCAAAGCTAAGAAGGGCCCTTAAAGCAACAGTAACACCAACACCAACAAAGTGTTTTAAAGTAAATAAAATATAATGTACTGTTGTCCTACACTGGTAAAAAAATATGTATTGGCTTCAGAAACACTTCTATAGTTTATATAAATAAGCTTCTGTGTAGCCACTGGGGAAGCCATTCAAAAGGTACAGGTTACATAGTGCATAACAGATATACTCTCTAGAATACAATGCTGTTATACAGAGCTTATCTGTTATTTACTCTTCTCTTTACAGGAAGCCAGCAGAGCATGTGATAATAAAACAAGCATCCTCCTATGATAGCTGGTGGTGTAGAACCACCCAAACATATATCAATTTCAGTGTAATAGATAGGACTGCCAGAAAATCAAGTAAGAACTAGCACAGTATGTACATAAATATACATAATGGCCTACATCACATATATTGCACTAGAACCTGAATATACTGCACATGCAAATTGTGGTTGTGGGTGGCGAGAAGCAAACTGTCCGAGTGTTATAGTGAGAATTATAGGAAAGTAAGTAGCTGTATTCCCCAGCCTTTTATACATTTACACCCCCTTTTCTCAGCGAATTCTGTTACACAGAAGCTTTAATTAGATGCTTTGGCTGCACGTCTGCATATACTATGATTATCCTTTGATTGCCACCTCATCACAATCAGATATGACATATTTTTCTCCTACTCGCTAGCTACAGGATTGAAAACATATTCTGTCTGATTTTGATAATCCTCCCCGTTCGAGGCTTTAGATCCCAATATGCTTTGTGTTTCGGAACAATGGCAAAGAAAGATTTGATTTTTGACAGAATCGAATCCAGAAACGCTGTTTTTTTCCTTTCATAGCGGCATATCCCATTTTTCTTTTCTTTTTTCCTGATGAATGAAATCTGTCAGATCTTGTATATTTATGATGTCTTACTTGTCCTAAATGAGTCCAGACTTGATTTGATAAGCCAACAATATAGAGCATCTTGGAATTGGTGGAAAAACCTATATGTTTTGTTCCGAGCAAGGTCAGCTTTTCAGTAGCAATAAGAAGCCCGACCTCAGTATCCGCTGTAAATGAGTTCACCAGTGAACTACGGCACAAAGGTTAGACTAATTCATTAAGGTTAAATGCCTTGCAACCCATTTATTTATGTCACTTTAATTCGGCATATCATGCAGTAGTTATATTTACTGGAACTTATTTAATGTTGTGGTTTAGCTACATTCACCGCTTAATACATCACCCAGTGATAAACCACAGCCTCTGTACTAAATGCCATATTAAAGTTTCTCTACTAAATGCCAGGGACATATAAGCACTCACTGCCTGCTACGGGCATGACAACAGCAATGGTTAACTTATCAATGAAACTGCCATGCCAAAATGACATTTTGGTATCATATAGACCAAGGCATTTCAATCAGCTTAGCCAAATGGACTTCTACCTGTAGGCAACCAAAAAGCTAATTTATTGTGGAGACTCTTCTATTCATCTTCAGATCACTGCTTGCTCTCAATGGTCAGTGACCCTAGAAACCAAATAGCAGTTAAATGTCATACTCAAGAGCGGAAGAACACAAAAAGATGGATCATTTAAAAACAAATGTAGGAATGGCAAAATAATGTATTCAAATAATAGCCTTCAAATGTTGAATAAAAGCACAAAAGAGAGACAGATAAAAATAGAGACAATTCTTGAGGGTTGACTAACAGCTCAGATACTAAAGCCTATAGGAAGGGAAAAAACATTAGCAGTTGTATGTTATTTTTCTGAGAGACTTGTGCTCTTGCTGTGAAGATATTTGCTCTAAATATTCTGTTTTCAATACATCTGAGCCACAAAAATGGTAGAACTTCTGTTAGAGGAAAGGTGGCCATGCACGCCCATAGGTGGTTGGGTAGTTTGATTTTAACTATACCATTAGAGTTTTTTGGTATGTATGGCTCCAAATCTCCCTTCCCACAGTTGAAATTTCCTCTACAGATGCTCTTTCTTTGCTGTGTTGATTGGACATGTGCAGAGACAGAAGTGAGAGCAATGATAACACCTCTTCTGCTGATTTGGTCCAGACGATGCTGTTGAGATTGGGGATGCACGGAATCCAGGATTCGGCCTTTTTCAGCAGGATTTGGATTCGGATAAATACTTCTGCCAGCCGAACCGAATCCAAATTTACATATACAAATTAGGGGCGGGAGGGGATTCGCGTGACTTTTTGTCACTAAACAAGGAAGTAAAAAATGTTTTCCCCTTCCCATCCCTAATTTGCATATGCAAATATGGATTTGGTTTGGTATTCAGCCGAATCTTTTGCAAAGGATTCGGGGGTTCGGCCGAATCCAAAATAGTGCATTTGGTTCATCCCTAGTTGAGATATGTGAATGAATATGCAGATTCCATAATATTTGACAATTTGACCTTTGGGCTGATAGGTTCCATAACTAGGTTGAGGACAGGTTTGGATTTGTGAGGTTTTAGAAAGATTTAGGGGTGGCATGCCACCTATTTGCTGGTGCCGGCCTCTGTTTCTCCTGTAAAGCGATGTGCAGGTTGCGGGAAGGAGGGAGTGGGCATGGATCCCTAGCAGTTCTCGCACATACACACACAGGGGTGGCAGGTTTAGAATAGGATCACAGGCTGGTTTAGCGGTGCATACATTTGAAATCCAGCCCTGGTCGTGGATACTCGAGGACCTGCAAAATCTAGTAGCATTAAGTCTAAAGCAAATGAACTTGAAAAGTAACCATTAATATGTAATCAGTTCACCTCTCATTCAAGCAGCTTCTTTAGTTCAACTCAGTTGTAGGAAATTGCATTTGCATTTTAAAACCTTATGAGAAAATCCATTAAAAATCTAGTAATTATATTACCCTTAAGGGCAGAGACACGTGGTCAGATTTGGGGAGATTAATCGCCCCGTGACAAATCTCCTCTTCTTTCGGGGCCACTAATCTCCCCGAAACTGCCTTCCCCCTGCCTATGGCACTTGGAGTGCTTTGTTTTCTGAAGTCGCCCGAAGTTGCCTCACAAGGAAACTTTGGGCGACTTCGGAAAACGAAGAGCTCCAATTACCATTCCGCCGACGATTTACATTCTAGTGGGCGGGAAGTCAGAGGAAGGCGACTAATCTCCCCGAATCTGACCGTCTGTCTCTGCCCTAAGGCTAGTGCTACAAAGGAGCTCAAATCGGCCTGCTGAAATACCAAGGGCCAAAAAACAGCTCCTACACAGGCATTAGCTTCCTCTCCTGCCTGCACCTGGAACCATTGTGTCGGCTTGGGTGCAGGCACACTCAGCTGATTTCAGTAGGGGAATGCAAACTCTTGTATTTCTTTGCCGAAACCAGCTGTGTGTGCCCGAACCCAAAAACGACACAATGTTTCTGGGTGCAGGCAGGAGGGAAGGCCAAGAAACAAGAAATCTTGCACCTTGCGCAATGACAACTGGATGTGCAACACCAAAAAGGGGTTCCAAGTCCCACTGGTAAATAAAGAGTTAATTAGGTATGTGCTTCCTCTAAGAGTCAGGAGGGAAGGCTAATCGCCATGTTGGGGCTGTTTTTTGGCCTCTGTATATCAGCAGGCCGATATCAGCCCCCATATGGCACTAGCCTAAGGGTATAAAATGCTGGGGAAATTCGTATGTTTTCAAGATGATTTAGCAAGTACATTTGCTTTAGACTTATCATTACTAGATACTGTATAGCAGGTCCAGGATAAATGAAAATCTTCATTGACATGATTTATTCAGAAATGAAGTAAATACATTATTTTTCCAAACCACCAATTTTTTATTAAACAATATACATCGGCTCAAAAGCACTGCATATTCTCGTCATTAACCGTCACTTTAATATAACAGGTATGAAGATTTCTTCTCTGGTTAAGCTTCATTTGCAAAAAGGGAATACTGCACAAGGCGCAAACTGCCTCAAAAACCTTGTGAGAATTGTGCATGCGCTCTGTAACTTAACTCATCCAAAAGAGGAACATCATATGCAAAACAGATTATCATTAAATATAACATGGTCGATGTTAAAGACCTTGCTATGGCCAATTACACTTGAGCACATAATGCTCATTGCGTTTGCTGTAGGCTAGCCAGTTAAACCAATAAAGTATGTAGCCTGAATTACTAAACTAGATTGCAAAGTTATGGGCGTTATTGATACAATTTCTGAGCAGACCCTTTATGGAGGGTCATTCAAGGAAAAGTCTTCTTAAGTTAAGGGTAGAAATTCATACAACATATAAATGGAGCTGGATTACTTGAATTGTTTGGCACATACAGTTACAACTTTTTTTCACTGAAATTAAGGGTGCAAACTACAGTACTTACAAAATAGTGTGCACCCTTCATAGTGAAGTGTTGCTCCACTAAAGCTTCAACCCGTGACTGCCTTTAGCTACCTGCCATTGGCAAATGCTCTTTTCTTATTGTTGTTTTTGCCACCAAGCTTTAAATAGGGGTTGTGTTGCTGTATTAATAACTTCATTTATGACTATAAGGGTCTATTTTACTGTTTACAATGCAGACTGATAATCTAAGTAGCTACATGGGGAGTCAAGATTCAAAATGTTACACTGGGAGGCCCATTTATTAAAGGTTGAATTTTAATGGTATTAGAGCTTTTTGAAACCACAATTAAACTCATTTTCTCTATAACCATGAATGCCATGAAGGTTAATAAGATCCGATTATAAAAAGCACAACTGAAAATAGCCTCTGATCGACCTGAAAAATAAACACTGAAATTTTGTGAATGAACGTTGCGTGACAACGAATGAACGAATCTCCGTAAACCTCCGTAAACCTCCGTAAACAACAAACAAAAGACATATCTTGGCAAGAAAAGAAGGGAAATTGACTTCTACATGCCTTCAACAGCTTTTACTTTTCTTATTGTTGTATTTGTGGATTTTATGAATTTGACACTGGATAAATAACAAAAATTGTGGATTAAGGAACATTGAGGGAAAAATATGATTGCGCTAAACAAATTCCGACCAAAAGTCGGAAGCCGAGAAACCAAAGTTTCCAGAACATTCTTAATTTGGCCCTATATTATTTTCTATTATAATTTGGTTCTCAGTAACCATCAAACATCATGTTTTTTAAGTGCTGTAATAGTGATCTTGAGTATAGCATTCAGAAAGACTGGTGAGTAGAGTAAATACAAGAAGGGGAGAATTATTTAGAAAATATAAACTATAGGAAAAAAAGAAACAAAGTGGAATGTGGTTACTGGTGAGATCTACAGACAACACCAGTGACGAACCACATCCAGTCAGAGGACAGAGAATTTCACCAGATAATAAAGTCAAGTTTCTAGTATGGCATACATTTTCCACTTCCAAGCTGGAATTATTTCAATCCAAGGCAGGGTAAGTCATAGAAGACATCATCAACACAACCGTGCTTATTCATAAGGCAGAAGAGAGATGCAGAGTGCCATGTTTTTGTTCATAAAGCATTTTGCCACCGCTGGGTTCCACCTACCAGAACTTAGCATATGGGTGGGACAGGGGTGTCTAATCTAATTGACTTGCAAGTTCCCAAATGCATTAGGCATTCCAGTCAACTCTTGATTGTCTACCTCTTGCTCATACCCAGCCCAGCTATCAATTTAAAGATAAAAATCCTCTTGTTCTTGATTGAATGGGGAAAAAGTGCTGTAATGTCATATCAAGGTTCTGAAGTAAATCCCCATCAAGCATGGCTAGCCTCTTCCGTATTGTGCCTCTGATTATATGGAGAAAATGAAATCCTCCTGATGTGTTTTTTTCATCAGGACAGTGGAAGGTTAGGGCTGCATATGATGAGAGTGTTGATCTCTTTAAGTGGACTGATGGCAAATGTATTTTATTGGGTGATGCCAAGTACTAACAACAGTAAGAGTTATTAGTTTAAAAGATATCACATTCAATGGAGTCAGATATTATTTGGAGGACATGCAAATATAACGCAGCTTCCGATATCTGAGTGTTCCATTAGAATTTTGTAGCTCAGTAATTCGGGAGTTGTTGGTAGTGAGCCAGTCCAAACTTGGCTATAGGGATTTTGTTTTTATTTATTATTTATTACCTTGAGTTATGATTTATGGCCGGGCTGTTACTATATCTCACTAAAGTAGACACTTTTTTGAGCTTCCGGTCATTCTTCCAGGGCCCTTCCCAGAGATTACTGTCACCCACCAACTGCATTATAACACAAAGCTTCTTGTCTACTCTGTTTAATGGATCCTTAGACCAGTGACCCCCAACCAGTAGCTTGTGAGCAACATGTTGCTTTCCAACCCCTTGGATGTTGCTCCCAGTGTCCTCAAAGCAGGTGGTTATTTTTGAATCCCTGGCTTGGAGGCAAGTTGGTTGTATAAAAAGCAGGTGCACTGCCAAACAGAGTCTCAATGTAGGTTGACAATCTCAATGTAGGTTGGCTACCAAATGACTAGTAATGGGCGAATAAATTTGCATAGAATTTCTGTGTTTCACCGCCGGCAAATAAATTCATGAAACTGCCGGGAAAATGTAGCTGTGCCAAAAAAAATTTGGAAGCGTGTCGGAAAAGTCGCTCGCCTCAAAACCATCACGCGTCAACATTATTTCGACACCCATTGACTTTAACACCGGTGTCAAAGTTGACGGAGGCATCAAAATTCAATTTTGTGATTTTCATGAGAAATTTGTGCAAAACGGGACAAATTCACCAATCATCATCAATCACAGCACTTATATGGCACCCTAAGAACATTTTTCATGCTTGTGTTGCTCCCCAACTCCTTTTACTTCTGAATGTTGCTCATGGGTTCAAAAGGTTTGGGATCAATGCCTTAGATGATGCATTTCCATGTCCTGTTTGACCATTCAAAAACCCGAATGAAACTGGTATTGTGCTTTCTATAATGGAGGAGATGTGGGTACACATTTATTAGAGCTTTCCTGTACAGTTCCTAGACTTGCAAGAATTTAGATTGAATCAACCAAATTAGCCTATCGATTTCATTGACAGTCTGGTTCAAAATATCCAATCAAAATTAAATAGGTTTCATTGTTTTTTGTTGTGCCAAAATAAAACCTGTTTATTGACAACTGCAAGTAGCTGCTACAGTTCTCCCTGTTTGATATACAGTATACTTGTAATACTGCTATTACAGTCTAAATTCTTAGATCATCATTCATTTAACTTGCCCTAAATTGTCTTCATAGTCCTCAACTTTGGGAGCAATGCTGCTTATCAGCCAGAGTTCTTCTACAAACAAAGCACCTAGAAAAGAAAAAAGAAAGTATTTAATATTTGTTAGACATATTAGCCCATAATGTTTATGGGGTTCAGCTTAATATAAAGCACAGTTGGGCTTAATTAGAAAGTGATTGTACTATCTATCACAAGCTTGCACTTGGCATATGGATGGCAAGAACATTAAACTGAATAGGTAGTTATAATTAAATCAATTTTTATTGAATGGTTTTTATTCCTATGGCTTTCCACAATTCAGTTTAGGGAGATGTTGCGTGGCCCACATTTTTAGCAGCTAATTTGGCAGTTTAAAGAGCAATTTTGCTGCTATTTTATGGGAAAGTATATATTTTTACAAGTTGTATCGTTTTGGATATGCTGTGGCCTTAGGTGTATTACTGTAATAGCACAGGCAAAGCAAAGCCTAGAGCAGCAGCATTATGTTGCATGGAAGGGGTTGCCGCATGGATCAAAAGGCCCACTAAAATTCTAAAATTTGAAAAGGTATCTTGTATTATTTAGAAATACTTGTGAAGATTCACAAAGCTTGGCATAACTCAAGATATTTCCCATTGGATGTCTATGAAGGTTTTCAATCGTCCAGGTCCTAATATACAGTGGGGCTCATTTATTAACGCAGCGCAGCGCTAAAAAGAGCGCAGTGGCCAGACATTTGCCCAGCGCATGCGAGTATTTAATAATGTAGCGCACGATACCTTAACAGTGCGATTTGTGCGCTAATGTAGACACAAGACAGGTGCGACGTGTGAAGATACCGCAAAGGTAAGGATTAGTTGTGCTCATGTATGAATGCGCTGCTTTAATTAGTTGCGTCACATATTGCGCATATTGCGTTCACTTAGACGCATCTGCATTTGTTTCTGTGCTAATATTTGTTTGGTTGCAAAGGTGTTTAGCCTACCTGATACCCTTAAAGGAACCTTGGTCAATATAAACATGTTGGGTGGAAGGCGTGGTTAATATGCACTTTACAAGGGTTGTTCATCTTGAATATACTAGCGCAGCTGGGCAGGAATGCGCATTTTGAAGAGCGTTACTATTACGCCACGAAGAGGCAGGCGTAAAAATTGTGGTGCTGTTGCCCGGGTGCAGTTTTGCACATATACAGACGCAAATCTGCGACGGCCGCAGTGCAAGCGCATTGTAGCCACGCCCACAGCCACGCCCCTAACAACCACGGCATCGTTTGCGACATAAATGCCCAATCTTTTGCGCAATGCGCATAAACAAAACCATCGCAAAAGCTCTGTGTTATGCGCAATATCACGCAAATATATTAGCGATCACGCTTGTGATGGCGCAGACAACCTTTTGCGTCCACTTATGCGCTGCGCTGCTTTAATAAATGAGCCCCAGTATTTAGTAGAGATACATTTAAAGCAACAGGACTTTCTGTGTATTCTTGAAAGTGTTTCAAAAAAAAAAGGACCAAATGGTGCTCCAGAATGATAGAGTAAATAGCTCACCAAGTTGATCGTGTGGTCCTGGTGCATCAACCCCAGACCCCCCAGCTTCAGGAAGTGACACACCAATGTTCGCAGCAAAGAGAAAGGGCTATCCGGCACTCTGAGGTATAAAAAGTATAAGTTAAAAAAAGTCTTTATTGGTCATAATTAAAAGTATAATTGCATCTCCATAGGCCCTACACGTTTCATACCTCCAAGGTACTTAATCATGGGCTGGAAAATGTTTCACCACTAGTGACTTCAGTTGAAGTGAAGAAGTTGCTTGGATAAATGAAAAAACATTTTTAACATACAGAGCAAGAAGATGCGGGTACAGGTCGGGTGCGGGTCCTACAACGGCAACATTTTGCAGATTAGGGTTGGGTGCAGGTTGAGTTTTTCCTGACCCCCACATCACTAAAGCACAGGTATAGTTCTTTATTTTGGAGACAGGTATCATGTGCATATAGACGTGCAAGGTCCAACAAGCCTGGCAATACAAAAATGTTAAAACGTTGCTGACTTGCCAGTCAAGTCTACATATAACACAAGACCCAAATGACTCTATGAATTTAGAATCAGTATATATTAAAGATTCCTGGTGAAATTCTGCATTTAACCATCTGTGAATACTGTCACAAAGTTTCACCACGAAAATTTTTGCTGCAAAAAAATGCCCATAGAACCCAATTTGTTTTGCACAAAAAAAGGAACAGCTCAAGCTCAGTAAGTGACAGCAGCACAGAGCATGTACATTCTGCGAATCAGCAGGGGAGCTACTGGGGCATCTTTGGAGACACAGATCTTTACTGCTAAAGGGCTGTGGTTGCCTTGGGCTGGTAAAGAAGCAAAAAACATAATGTACAACATTTATAGCTACTTCTTTAGATAGGCTTTTAGTTCTCATTTAATGCAAAAATCTCCCATAGACTCCATTTTATCGATATGATCCAAATTTTTAAAAATGATTTCCTTTTTCTATGTATTCATAAAACAGCTTGCAGGCTACAGGTCGTTTAACTTCCCTATTAACCCCGATTAATGTGTGTATATATTGGAGTTAAATCTCTTTCTGGGGGGACTATACGATAACGTTTGAAGTATATTCCCTGAATAACAGGATCAAACTATTTATAACTACTCAAAGATGACAGGGTTTTTCTCTAACCCACAATATTTTGATAAATGGAGGACTGAGGCTGATCAGATATTTAACGAGGGCCCAATTAGTGGCCAGAATGTGGGGGTTGGTTTTGAAATGGATGCCACATTTAAAGAACTTGATAAAGCCATGGTGAAACAAACAAAACTATGGTGGGAATTGTTCGCCTGGGATAAATACTTAATTGAGTCTTTGGTTCCGAGGGGTCTGAGGATCAAATTACAACCAGCTGAACATTTATGTAGTGACACTTTCAATAAAAAATGGTGTGAAATTCTAACAAAATGTTCCATTGACCTAATGAAGCTAATTAAGGAATCACAATCCAATATGTTGGAACAAGCAAACACTCAGGTTGAAAATATCCTCAAGCGTGTTAAGGAGTTTAAAGTAGATGATATTTATAAAAAATATGAAAGTGATATCCAGTCCAATATTGAAAGGCTGGTGGCTGAATTAAGGAATAGGAAATGGAAAAAACTAAGTCGGGATCGCAATGACTTCTCCTCGGGTTTCATATATCATAAGAAACCAACTTATAGCGGTCCAAAATCTAACTATATGTACACATCCACCTCAGAAAGCAATATGTCATCGGAAAGTGACTCGAGTGAGGGTAATGTCAATACCTATAGGGGGCAAAAACCTAATAAGAAGGCAGCAAAAGGGAACAGGGATGAAATGGGTCAGTCACAGACTACATCCACGAACCCGGCAGGGGATAATTCCTCCTCTTTTTTAGGGCCACCCAGATCAGGAGCCCCTATGCAGGGAAGGCTCAGGGACAGACAAAGGTGGGGGCATCGTCGGTATCGTTACTAGAAAATGATACGTTTCAGGTGTTCAATCTATCGAATACAGTAATTGACACCTATCAGATGAGCGCACTGCGAAAAGGGTTATCATTCGCTCCCACTAGTTCATTTAACATTTTTAACTGGATCAAAGACTTAAATCTGTTTGGGAGAAAACTGCTGTTACATAAACATTTTCTGAAAGATTCAGTACACAACTCTCTATCAAGGGAGGAACAACAGGCATTGAAAGATCTTTACTGTTTACTAGAGGATAATGAATATCAAAGGGATACTATTAAGGGCCCATTCACCTCATTAAGCCCTAAAAGCAAATTCACACCTCCAAACTCTCTATACCCGAGAGTGGAGATTTTTATAGAAAGTTGTACCAAAGATCTGAAAGATCTACTAGAAAAGGTCAGAGGTAGATCGAATAAAACACAGAACCTGACATGGAAGGAAAGAAATGGTTTAAAAGAACTAGAAACAAATAATGAGATCATTATCAAACCAAGTGATAAGGGTGGGAACATAGTAATTCAGGACAGGAATGCATATGTACAAGAGTGTCTACGGCAATTAATGGATAAAACCTGCTATGCAAAATTAAGTGGGGACCCCACTAAGACCTTTCAAGTAGAACTGTGGGACATACTGAAAAAAGGCGTAAGTGAGGAACTGATCAATAGTGAGGAACTGGCCTTTTTGAAGGTGAGGTTTCCGGTTATTCCTACATTTTACACCATTCCAAAGGTACACAAAAACCCAACAACCCCTCCAGGTCGACCAATAGTATCTGGAATAGGTAGTCTAACTGAACCAGCAAGTATATACATCGATACGGTTCTAAAACCTTTTGTGGTAAACTTACCATCTTTTGTGCAAGACACGATGGATGCCCTACGACATTTACAGGGCATAACCTTAAATCATAATGAGTTTTTGGCCTGCCTAGATGTGGAGTCACTATACACAAGCATTTTGCATGATGTAGGCATAGAAGCAGTAAAAGATACTCTTAGACAGAGGGGACCATTGTTTGAGAAACATAACAACTTTGTGGTAGAATTATTGGATTTCACTTTACGACATAACTATTTCACATTTAACTCATATTACTACCATCAGATAAGGGGGACCGCCATGGGAAGTGCCTGCGCCCCAAGTTATGCAAATATATGGTGGGAGAGGAATATGGTGTTCGGGGAAGATCTCATTGAATACACACAAGCTATCCCGATGTGGCTTCGCTATATAGATGATATAGTGCTTATATGGTCCGGAACGGAAGATAAGTTCTTTGAATTTATTAATAAACTGAACACCAACAATATCAACCTTAAGATCACGGCGGACATTAATAGAGATAGGGTTACATTTCTGGATATCAATATCTTTCGAGGGGTTGACAATAGTGTCCAAACTACACTATTTAGGAAACAGACAGCCACTAACAGCTTACTACATGCTGACAGCCAACATCCTGTGAACACGATTAAAGGGATACCAACCGGGCAATATTTAAGGCTGAGGAGACTATGTAGTACAGTCGAAGACTTCAAAGTAGAAGCAGACAAATTGTATAACAGATTTAAACAGAGAGGGTACAGCCACAATTCTCTCAAACGGGCATACAATAAAGCATTACAAGCAGATAGAAATTCCTTATTAATCCGACAAAAACAAAATAATAAAAGGGACGTACAACGAGACTCTAATGTAATCAGAATTATAGGTGACTACTGTGCTGAACATAAGGAGATAAAACACATTCTTAACAAACACTATAATCACCTATAATCACATATAGGCGGAGTAGAAATCTGAAAGATAGATTGACTCGCAGTCACTACATCAGTCCCCAAAAAACGATGTGGCTAGCCAACCGTACTAAAGGCTGCTATAAATGTGGGTCTTGCAAAGCATGTCCCTGGGTAAATAAAGCAATAAAAATAAGTGGGAGATCAGACATCAAGGAATACACTTTATTAACTGTAAAACTACTGGAGTAATTTATGTTATGAACTGCATTTGTGGGATGAGATATGTGGGGAAAACAAAAAGAGAATGGAGACGTCGGATCCTCGAACATGTGGGGGATGTGGTACATAAAAGAAATACATCGGTGGCCAATCACATAAATGAATGTCACGATGGCAATACTGCAGTCATGAAATTCACAGGAGTAGAACACTTTCAATCTACTATGAGAATAGGGGACATCGATAGAAAACTATTACAGAGTGAAGCACAATGGATATACTGGCTTCACAGTAAGTCCCCCAATGGACTAAATGAGGGATTTACCTTTTCCCCCTTTTTGTGACCAGGATACAATCTAATAAACATTTATTCAGGGATTATATCTGTCATTATGACAGTAGTAGTACTGGAAACTAAGGCAACTTACTTAATTTAATTACAGTGTGAATTTATGCATGACTTCATTTTAGATTGAATAGGCAGTTGATTCTTCCGCTCCATCCGTTTTTTGAAGTTGGCGACTTATGTATCGTATAACCATAGCGCAATACTTCACTTACCCAAAGACTATAAGGTCCCCTAAATGTCAGTGACGTATATTGGGACCCAACATACTGCAAATTTTTACTGACATAGTGGGGGTAATTTATAAAGTTCGCGCAGCGCATATTTTTCGCAAATGGTTGTATTGCGCATGTTTTTTGCTGAGCGCTAATATATTGCACTGCTCTGCCCGTTTTTCCAGTTTTTGCGAATTCGCAGTGTGAATAAATTTTCGCAAATGGCGCGCAAATGAGACAGGAGTTTGCGCGAGCGGACCCAATGTGCGAGGTTGTTGTGCGCGAAAATAGCGTTGACAGTAACTTAAATACGCAGTTCGCAAAACTGTTTTGTGAATATTTTATCCGCCACCAAAGTTGTGGCGTAATTGAGTCGCAGAGTGTGCGCATAAAGATTCGCAATTTGCGAATTATGATATATTTATAAAGCCCCTTTAGACATTCGCATTGTGAATAAAAAATTCGCAATTCTGTATGCACCCTCTTATTTAGCTTTATAAATATAACCATGCGCAGGGCAAATATATTCACTTTGCGAACCAATCTGCCCTGCGCGAAGTTTATAAATGACCCCCAGTGAGTATCAGCGATGATAAATTACTGGCAAAGCATCAATGATTCCCTATTAGGTGAAGCAATAGTATGGGCACTTCCGCCCTAAACAGGAAGTGACGTCGCGCAACTAGTGTGAGTTTTTCAGACAGTGACTATTTAAAGGATGGAAAGGAGCGGGTCCGACACTTATGCCCCTGACGAAGCTGCCAAGCAGTGAAACGCGTTGGGTGGTGTAGGTGGAAGGTGGTGAGGCTAGTTCCCACGCTTCCCAACGTAGCTAGGCAGAAACTATAGCATTGGGAGGGAATGGTGGGGGGCTCAAAGGTGGCTCATTGGAAGGTGTGGAATACATTTAAGAGCGCTACTGGCACTAACGCTGTGTGAACAGTGAAGTGCATTTAAACATTTGGTTACCACTAGCCTACCTAATCCGCCTACACATTCAGTTTTTAATATGTGTTATTTTTAAGGACATTGTCCTGCACAGCTGTGATTGGAACATGCTGCGTGTGTTTATGTTGGTTTGAGCCTATTTGGTTTTTATATAGTTACTATTAAAGGTTAAGTTTTAATATACTGTTGCGATCATAACCTGAACTGGCTGGCTTGCTACATAGTTGCTGGATGGATGTCTAACATTCAATTCAGAGCTTGTGTGCAGTAATTTGTGTTTCTATTCATAAAACAGTAGTACCTTGTACTTGATCCAAACTAAGATATAATTAATCCTTATTTCCAGCCTATTGTTTTTTTGTTTTTTTTAATGTTTACATGATTTTCTAGTAGATTTAAGGTATGAAGATCCAAATTATGGAAAGATCCATTATCTGGAAAACTCCAGGTTCTGAGTATTCTGGATATCATGTCCCATACCTATATAAGCCCTTAGGGTAGGACTACACGGACGTTTTCGGTGCCGATAAATCGCATGCGACGGAAATAAGGTAAGTCAATGCATTGTCGGATGAAATCGCAGTGTTGATCCGACGCGACACGACTGTCGGATGCAGACACATCGTGGAGCGTCTGCATCTGTCAGTCGTGTCGCGTCGGATCAACGATGCGACTTCATCTGACAATGCATTCGCTCACCATGTTTCCGTTGCATGCGATTTGTCGCAGGCGTGTTGTCGCAGCACGTCGGATCGCGCCGAACACGTCTGTGTAGTCCTACCCTTAGCATTCATACTCAATGCATTCCATCTCCCTATATCTTACATTTTGTGCTTAGGGTGGGGGTCATGTTGTGGTTGCAATAGGCAGCAGAGCATATTCTCTCTTGGATTATATGTAAAGCTGTGGCACCACAGTGGGATTGTTTCTAGCCATAAGGTGTGCAATTATCATTATTGTTAAGCTTATGGAGCAGAGAGCAATTGTTCAGGTGCTTCTGGCTGATGAAGAACCAATTCAGGTGATCGATACAAATTATTATGGTGCTTGGAGAAAAAGAGAATTTGTTTGTGGAAGAGTAAGCATGAAAAGAGCACGTTTCAATGAGGAGATGTGATAAAGTAAGCATAAGAGATGTGAGTAAAGAGGGAAATACGTAGGAAGAGAGTTTGCAGACAGCAAAACTAAAACGAATCCCTTTTTTATTATTATTATTATTATTATTATTATGAACAAAATTTGACGTGTTTCCTTTAATTTGCATAGAATTGACACTATTTCAAGATATGATGGAAATTTGAACCTTTTAGCAGTGTCTGCAGGATTTGGTGAAATAGTGTGTGGTTTATCCCCTTGGGCATGAGAGTGGGCTGAGCTGATATATATATAAATTATTGTGACAATCTGAACTTGCAACACACATCATTACTCAGCCACATACTTTGCATAAGAGAGAGTTATATGTGATAGAAAGATAATGGTTTATATACACGACAGAAAGGGGCACATTTACTAAAGAGTGAATTGTGTTTTTCTGTTGAATTTTCACTAAAAAGACAAATTCGCAGCGACATTGCCTATTTACTAAAGGTCAAGCAACACACTTCGCTAGTGAATTACCTTGTTGCTGGCGAATTTTCAATGAGTATTACAAGGTGAAATTTTCTCCAAAATATTTACCAAAATCTATTTCGCCTATTTCTGACTGGCGAATTAATACATTATTATGTCAGCGATTTCATATCATGTAATCCAAAAAGGTCAAAAGCAAAAGTCAAAATGCTGGCGGTTGGTCATATTTAAAGTTTGATTATGTTTACAATTTGTAACTGTTAAAAATATCTTGTTTACACGTTTTTTTTATAACATTTGAAGCTCATGCCACATTTGTTTGAGGGTGGGCTCGTGGCTTAGGACAATAGAGGATCTCTGCCTTCACTTTGCTTCACTTTTGATCACAAAACAAAAAAAAACCTTTGGAGCAGGCACTCAATGAAGGCAATCTTCCACCAGGCAGATTGTGATAAACACTTAGGGGCACATTCACTTAGCTCGAGTGAAGGATTAAAATGAAAAAAACTTTGAATTTCGAAGGTTTTTTTTGGCTACTTCGACCATCGAATTGGCTACTTTGACCTTCGACTACGACTTCGAATCGAACGATTCGAACTAAAAATCGTTCAACTATTCAACCATTCGATAGTCGAAGTACTGTCTCTTTAAAAAAAACTTTGACCCCCTACTTTGCCACCTAAAACCTACCGAGCACCAATGTTAGCTTATAGGGACCTTCCCCATAAGCTTTCTAGGTAATTTCTGATCGAAGGAAAATCGTTCGATCGATGAATTAAAATCCTTTGTTCGATCGAAGTATATGCGGTAAATCCTTTGACTTCGATATTCGAAGTTGAAGGATTTTACTTCGATGGTCGAATATCGAGGGTTAATTAACCCTCAATATTCGACCCATAGTAAATGTGCCCC
This sequence comes from Xenopus laevis, assembly GCF_017654675.1. Taxonomy (NCBI): domain Eukaryota; kingdom Metazoa; phylum Chordata; class Amphibia; order Anura; family Pipidae; genus Xenopus; species Xenopus laevis. The sequence goes on along the minus strand of NC_054371.1, from coordinate 32,526,089 downwards.
TTAATCATAGGCTATATCACTTTTGATCACAGATGCAATATTAAATTGGTGTGTCTGGAACCCACCAGCGCTGCTGCCTGGGGGTCCCCTACCCCAATTATAAGCTCTATCTTATCATAATGCATAAAATGACTACAGAACGGTGTAAAAACAAAGTAAAATATGATGACTATTTTAACAAGGTGTGAGTTTTACATTTCCTAATCGCTTTAACACAACTGCACTTGCGGTAAGTAAATGGCCACTACTTTGTGAAGTCTTTGTATTATTCAGAGGTGAGAAATTGTAACAGTGGAGAGAAAATAGGACTATAATACATACCAATCCGCATCACAGTCTTGAGAATAGTTTTAAATACTGCAACAAAGACCTAGTTTATGATTTCTGCTTCCTCTCATTTCAAAGCTGTCTTATCACCAAGTCTAATCTAAATACGGACATTAAAAGATCTGCGCTTCGCTTTTATCTTTAGATTTAGAAAGTAAAGCACAAACCAGAAGTGTTTCTTTTGTCTTTTTCTAATTAAAAAGCAGTGTTTTTTCCCTTCATTTAATCTTAAGGTTTTTTTTTTTTTTATTATTAAATAAAAGCACCCTGTAAGTTTAATTGTTTCTTTTAAAAAATAAATAAAACATGTTTTGATTTAGGTAATGGATTCTGCCCATTTTTTATCTCCTACTCTTTCATGGGAGAAAACACAGATTACAGAATGTTCCTCCACTGCCTTCAATACAAATGATTCAAGATGCTTCTTTTTGCTTTTCCAAACGTGTAGACATATTTGTGCCCCTGAAAAGGAAAATGTATTAAAAAAATAAGTAACAATAGTATTTCCAATTGAAAATTTTTTTAAGTTTTATTTTAACATTTTGTAACTGAGGGAGAGAAGTATTTTGTTTAGCCAAACTGAATCCAAAATAGTGTGACTTTCTGGACATTTGACTGCAATCATTTATTGTTTACAGTTGATCTATTTTATTTAGTTTAAATATGTTAATTAGGGGTTGGATTCAATTTGGTATTTGGCTAAATCGTTTGTGGAGAGATGGTGCCTATAGTAACAGTGGGGTAATAGTCTCTGGGAATCGAGTGTGACTGTGGGATAGCAGGTATAGTAGGGAGAGATGGTGTCTATAGTAACAATGGGATAATAGTCTCTGGGAAGGGAGTGTGACTGTGGGATAGCAGGTATAGTAGGGAGAGATGGTGCCTATAGTAACAGTGGATAATAGTCTCTGGGAAGGGAGTGTAACTGTGGGATAGCAGGTATAGTAGGGAGAGATGGTGCCTATAGTAACAGTGGGATAATAGTCTCTGGGAAGGGAGTGTGACTGTGGGATAGCAGGTATAGTAGGGAGAGATGGTGTCTATAGTAACAGTGGATGATAGTCTCTGGGAAGGGAGTGTGACTGTGGGATAGCAGGTATAGTAGGGAGAGATGGTGTCTATAGTAACAGTGGATAATAGTCTCTGGGAAGGGAGTGTGACTGTGGGATAGCAGGTATAGTAGGGAGAGATGGTGCCTATAGTAACAGTGGGATAATAGTCTCTGGGAAGGGAGTGTGACTGTGGGATAGCAGGTATAGTAGGGAGAGATGGTGTCTATAGTAGCAGTGGGATAATAGTCTCTGGGAAGGGAGTGTGACTGTGGGATAGCAGGTATAGTAGGGAGAGATGATGTCTATAGTAACAGTGGGATAATAGTCTCTGGGAAGGGAGTGTGACTGTGGGATAGCAGGTATAGTAGGGAGAGATGGTGCCTATAGTAACAGTGGGATAATAGTCTCTGGGAAGGGAGTGTGACTGTGGGATAGCAGGTATAGTAGGGAGAGATGGTGCCTATAGTAACAGTGGGATAATAGTCTCTGGGAAGGGAGTGTGACTGTGGGATAGCAGGTATAGTAGGGAGAGATGGTGCCTATAGTAACAGTGGGATAATAGTCTCTGGGAAGGGAGTGTGACTGTGGGATAGCAGGTATAGTAGGGAGAGATGGTGCCTATAGTAACAGTGGATAATAGTCTCTGGGAAGGGAATGTGACTGTGGGATAGCAGGTATAGTAGGGAGAGATGGTGCCTATAGTAACAGTGGGATAATAGTCTCTGGGAAGGGAGTGTGACTGTGGATAGCAGGTATAGTAGGGAGAGATGGTGCCTATAGTAACAGTGGGATAATAGTCTCTGGGAAGGGAGTGTGACTGTGGGATAGCAGGTATAGTAGGGAGAGATGGTACCTATAGTAACAGTGGGATAATAGTCTATGGGAAGGGAGTGTGACTGTGGGATAGCAGGTATAGTAGGGAGAGATGGTGCCTATAGTAACAGTGGGATAATAGTCTCTGGGAAGGGAGTGTGACTGTGGATAGCAGGTATAGTAGGGAGAGATGGTGCCTATAGTAACGGTTGGATAATAGTCTCTGGGACTGGGAAGGGACTGTGGCTGTGGGATAGCAGATAAGGGACCAGATTGAAGTCTGTGAGAAAAAGTTATCTCCTGGTTTATCATGTGTTTTCTCCAAATTCAGTTTTTCTCATAAACTTCAAGAAAGTTTTAACGTGATAAACCATGAGATAAGATTACATCTCCAATTGAATCTCATCCACGACTTTTCACGTGATAGATTTTTTTCTCACTGAATTGAATCTGGCCCATAGTAGGCAGAGATGGTGCCTTTACTAGTAGTGGGGTATACGCTTCCAGGGTGCTTGCACTCTAATGAGAATTGGATGCCATTGCATGGAAAAAGTCTGTTTGTCTGTGTGTTCAATGTGAGAGTGGTCTGTGCACCTGATTCTTTTGCCGCATCTGTGCTGTGGGTATTGACGGAGTTCATAGTGAAAACCTGAAATTTGGGATTGGATTGGATTTAACGCAACAGACTGCAGGGAAATTTGTAGGCCAGCAACTGCAGTGCTAGTAAAGTGCACACTTTTATGTTTTTCTGCAATTCAGAACATTCCACGTGAGCATTTTCACCATTTCTCATACTTATCACTTGAAGAGGAGAGATCCTGCTAAAATCTCTGACCACAAGACACTGAGCACCACGTTCTATAATGGGGATAATAAGCTTATTAACTAACCTGGTGAAACATTTACAGAAAGCTATTTTTATTCACTATGAGAGCCCTACAGGGAATGCACATTAAAACTAAAGCTGAAGACTATGCTGTTTGCATCAAGACTCCATTCTGTTTTGATTTTATTGCTTTTGCCTCAAACGCTCAACCAGTAACTGCTGGGACGCAGGGGCGCTCCGCCAATGAGGCGAGCTGAGCCGCTCGCCTCAGGCGGCAGCGCCAGACAGGATTCCAGGGGCGGCAAAAAGCCGCTCCTGCACCTTTAAGAGCCGAATTTTCGGTTTTTAAACCGGAAATTCGGCTGCGCTATTGCGAGAGAGCGCAATTGCGCTCTCCGCGATCGTGTTCCTGCCTCCCCTCGCCGACAGGTAAGTCGGTGCGGGGGGCGGCATTGCAGGAGCCGCCTCAGGCAGCTCCTTCCCCAGAAACGGCGCTGCTGGGACGTAATCACTATTGCAAACGATACTTATCTGCATTTACTGATCTATCTCTATTCTCATATATGGAATACATTCAGGAAAAAATGGGAACCAATGGGTAATAGTGGTTTATTTACATTTAGAAAAACATCTTGCCAGATTTCTACTTGTAGAGAGAAGAGGTTTACGCTAACATATCCAAAAGGCCCTATCGTATTTAGTATTTCTATCCTACTACTTTGTAAAAGCGGTGGTTTAAATTTTGGGAAACTTTTCATATCATAGAATGGTCCGTTTTAAGCAACATTTGAGGGGCAGATTTATCAAGGGTCAAAGTGAATTCGAGGGAATTTTTGAAGTAAAAAAATTAGAAGTAATTTTTTTGGATACTTCGACCATCAAATAGGATACTACGACTTCGAATTTGATTAGAAGTAAAATCATTCGAATATTCGACCATTCGATAATCGAAGTACTGTCTCTTTAAAAAAACTTCGACTTCAATACTTCGCCAAATTAAACCTGCCAACGTGCTATATTAGCCTATGGGGACCTTCTAGAGCATTTTTCTACGTTTTTGGAAGTCGAAGTAAAATCGTTTGATCGATTGCTGAAATCCTTCGAATCGTTTGATTTTACTTTGACCGCAGGATACCCAAATTCGATGAAAAAAACGTAGACTTCGATATTCGAAGTTGAAGTATTTCAATTCGATGGTCAAATTTCAAAGTATTTTTAACTTCGAAATTGGACCCTTGATAAATTTGCCCCTTGGTTTTGGTCACCATTATTTATTTTGTGTTGTTTTTTTAATTATTTGCCTTTTTCCTTCTGATTTTTTTTCAGCTTTGAAATGGGGGTCACTGACCCCATCTAAAAGCAAATGCTCTGTAAGGCTACAAATGTATTGTTATTGCTACTTTTTATGACGCCTCTTTCTAATCAGGCCTCTCCTATTTATATTCCAGTCTCTTATTCAAATCAGTCCATGGTTGCTACAGTAATTTGGACTCTAAATTGCAATCTAGAGAAGCTTCTAAATAAAAAGATTAATAGCCTCAAAAACCACAAATAATAAAAAATGAAAACCAATGAAAATGAAATGAAAAACATTCCCTTTCAGGTTTAGTTCTCCTTTAATTAAGGTACATTGGAAAGTTTATTAAAAAAAATGGCCTTTTCTTGCATTGTGCAAAACAGCTTTTGGGTGGAGATCCCTTTTAACTCGAGAACAGCGTTACTAAGTCTTCTGTTTTTAATCGAGACCTCTGCTGTCTTGAACAGTCATTTACCACAGCCATATTTATGTGTAATTCTGAGTTAGTCAATTAAAATGATACTCAGCGATAATGATATTCACGCTGAGTGAAATTTACTCTGTGGGAATCAGACGAGGCTTATGCGATCACAGAAAGTTCCAAAGAACTGAGCTAAATTGTCTTAACAGCCCCTTTAGACGTATTTAAATGAGCAAATTAAAATACAATATAACGATTACATTTAACCTGTTCAGGAGATAGAGGGGTTCCCCTTCGGTATAGAGAAAAAAGTTACCAGGCATTTGATTTAAGTACTTATGTACATACAGCATCGCTTTGTTTAAAACATTTTTTGCATGAGGGTTAAATGGGGTCAATGTAATAAATGCAGCACTAGGTCTAGTAACCCATAGCAACCAATTAGTCAGTTGCTTGAAAGCAATCTTCTTTTGGTTGATATTCTTGGTGCTAACGAGCTTTAATACATGCATGGAGATGAACCCTACTAATGAACGTGGTGCCTTTTGCCATTTTGGTTGTACAGGTATGGGACCTATTATCCAGAATTCTCGGGACCTGAGGTTTTCCGTATAACAGATCTTTCCGTAATTTCATATCTTGTCTACTAGAAAACCATGTAAACATTAAATAAACCCAATTGGCTGGTTTTGCTTCCAATAAGGATTAATTATCTCTTAGTTGGGATCAAGTACAAGCTACTTTTTTATTATTATAGAGAACAATGTAATCAGTTTTAAAAATTTGGATTATTTGTATAAAATGAAGTCTATGGGAGATGGCCTTTTCATAATTCAAAGCTTTCTGGATAACGGGTTTCCGGATAATGGATCCCATCCCTGTATTAGTAAAACCCATGACCACTAGCAAAACCCTCCTATCACTCTTGAGTTGTGTATAAGTAATATATATGGGTCTCTGTCATATACATAATACATTGTATTGGCTGTATTTGAAGCTGGGATCCCCCAGGCTGTCATCATGCAGAATGGAGAAGAACGATATTCGAGTGAAAGGATAACGTACCCAATTTACCAGAAGGCTGTATTAGGATTTATGTTGCGATCAATAGACATGAAAGGCGAGTTTATTATTGTACAGATTGTTCTTTCTCTGCATATTTTATTTATATACGTGAGAGCTGCCATTTTTATTATCCTTTATTTATAGTAGTGTAGGTGTGTTACGTCGAGCTTTACAGAGATTGTTTATCATTCACGTTGGTCCCTGCCACAGTGGAGCTTACACTCTAGTTTCTACCATCGACAGACACCAAATGAAACAGCCTGTATGCTGTCCTGTTCAGATTAGAACTCATTACCTTGTTTCATTTCTGAATATCTACTATTGGCTTCACTTCAGCACTCTGAATACATTTCCTCAAACATTATGTTGGGGTCATTTATCAACACTGGGCAAATTTGCCCATGGTTAGTAACCTATGACAACCAATCAAATTGATGCATTAATTGTTCTACCTGCAGCTGTCTGAAAAAAAGCTATGAGTTACTGCCCAGGAGCACATTTGCCCAGAGTTGATAAATGAGTCTCTGTCGGTTGTAAACACTCACTGGAATGTCCCAAGTCAATATAATTGGGGAATCATTGCCCTCTTCCTCCTGCAATCTCAGGTCATCAAGGTATACATCTCAGGAGCTTCTGAAGGAATGACAAAGCACAGTATGATGTTGTGTCTCCCCTTGGCCAACACCTTGGTGTAGTGATGGGATGAGATCTAATGGCAAATTACAAATATAGCAGAACCTACCAAAGCAGAGACTTAATTAGACAAGTGAAGGTTGCTTTCAAGCAACTGACCAGTAAATGCAACCTGCTAGTTGGTTTCTATGGGTTACTAGACCTAGTGCTGCTTTTATTACTTTGTCCAAATTGGTTAAACATTGCAAACATTGGTTAAACAAAGTCCTATAAGGTTCCATAGGTGTAGCCTCTAGGGCAGTAAGAGCCTTATGTTTCTCCTTCAACTACACCCTATTATTGCTTGGTTGAGACATTCTCTATAGAAAGCTCAATGGATGTATGTCCAACAGACATGGCTGAAAATACTTGAACCACAGTGAGCAGCAAAGCATTTCCCTGTCATATGAATCAATGCAAATGTACAAAGAAGGAATGTCCTGTTCAGCAGACTAACTTGACTTTTACCGTTTGCTGTGGCAATAAATGTCCTAGTTTATATGACACGTTTTTCATTTCATAGTTCTGTAGAGAGTCAGAAATAGCTGTTTTAGAAAAAACAATTGTATCTGTTATGTGCCCTATAGCCCAATTTAGATTTTAATGGCTGCCCCATGGATACACAGCAGCTTTATTATATATACTGTACAGGTATGGGATCTGTTATCCAGAAACCTATTATCCAGAAAGCTCTGAATTTACTGGATTGGACATAGACTCCATTGTATTTAAATAATTAAAATGTTTAAATGATTTCCTCATTGTCTGTAAGAATAAAACAGTAGCTTGTACTTGATCCAAACTAAGATATAATTAATTCTTATTGGAGTCAAAACAATCCTATTGGGTTTATTTAACTTTTACATGATCCCAGGTCCTGAAAATTCTGGATAAAACGTCCCATACCTGTACTTGTACTTCTGAAGCAAATATTCATTTTTACCAGCATGGAGCAACAATACCTTATTTTACATTTAAAAGCATAAAAGCATTTTTAGTGTTTTGTGGCATTGGTTTTATAGGATATTAGACAAATGCAAGATATTATCAATATATTTAAGACAGAGACATTTTGTGCATACTGCTACTGAAAAATGCCTTACCCTTTAAACAAAACAGGGATTGTTTGTCCATATATTGCAATATATTTAAGCTGGCCAACTACGTCAAAGTCATCCCATATCTGGCCAGTTCTATGCTCAATTTTATCTGATTCATTAAGAATTCAATTGCTTCATTATACATTTTACAGAGGGACTAAGTTTTACCTGCAACTTACTTGCTGCTTTCAAAGTAAAACTCCCAAACTTGGCTGCCCTTTTATTAGACAGCAGTGGGATCACCTGACCAGATATGGGATGACTTTGACGTAGTTGGCCAGCTTAAATATATTGCAATATATGGACAAACAATCTCTGTTTTGTTTAAAGGGTAAGGCATTTTTCAGTAGCAGTATGCACAAAATGTCTCTGTCTTAAATATATTGATAATGGGTTGAGTGCAGAGGACTCATGTATTTGTCTATATGTATTTTGTGGTCACAGCCTCATTGCACCCCCGCCTAATGGTTTTAAAAATTAGTGGTGAACACAACTTTCCCTTGTTTTTTATAGGATATTAGACCAGATTCAATTCAGTGAGAAAAAGTTTTATCTCGTGAAAAGTCATGGACGTGATTCAATTTGAGATCCAATTCAATTAAAAAAAAACGTATCTCACAGCTTATCATGTGAAAATTCTATTGAAGTCTATGGGGAAAAACTGCAACTGAATTAGGAGAAAAGTTTTTTCTCCTAGAATTGAATCATGTCCATGAGTTCTCACGTGATAAACCATGAGATTTCTTATTTTCTTTTTCTCACTGAATTGAAACTGGTCCATTGAGTGAAACTAGCAAATGTAATGTATGGCCTAGCAATGCCCTGTATTAAAATGAATCTGTGTTCTGTATTATATGTATTATATGTTAACAAGCAGACAGGATTGTTCTCTATATGTTACCAGAATCACAGAATAGAAATATATACAGCCACTGAAGTAGACGTTAGGGTCATGCCTTGGTTCTAGAAAGAATAATACAAAGTGGAATGTTGAACTCACCGTTTATTAGGATATAATTTATAATGAACTCGAAACAAGCAGACGGCACTTCTGGAAAGGGTTTTATTGGGGTTACTGCTGTAGAACCTTACGCGTTTCGGGAGTAAATTCCTTAATCATAAATTATATGTGATTTTTAGTATGGTGATTCGAATTATGTAAAGACCTTATCTAGAAAAGCCCAGGTCCCGAGCTTTCCATATAATGGGTCCCATTCCTGTATAGTAAACAAGCCTTTCAGGAAAAGGGTAATTGCTGCTGTTATGTGTCTAGTCTAGAATAGCTTTTGCTATGATACTGAGTCAATATAGAATCCCTGCCATAAAGCAATGACTGAAGGAAGCCATATAAGTATCTATCTGATTGGCAATCTTTGTCTAGGTTAGGTAGGCTTAAGAGCCCTTTGCTTTTTTATGGGTAGCATAAGCTGCTGTATATGGCATCATTAATTTGATATTATCTGGCCCTTTGAATGCTTTTCAGCCATTCACTAGATGGAAGAAGTCTAGGACTTGAAGTTCTAGGTCTAGATATGCAACCTATGGTCTTCATTCAGATGTTTTCCAACGAATGGCTGCACCCCAGCTTTTATAACACAAAGAGGCCCATTTATTAAAGGTTGAATTTTAGTGTAGAGCTTTTTGAAATGCAGATTATCATCATTGTCTCCAAAACCACGAATGCCATGAAGTTATTAAAAGATCCCATTGTAAAAAGTATGAATGGAAAAAAATGCTGAGTGCTAAAATTCGTGTTTTTCGGACAGTTGCTAAAAAATCAGAAATCATCTAAAAGCCTGAATGGCTTAAAAAAATGGCTCCCATTGACTTCTATAAGACCTCGGCGGCTTTTAATTGGAGTTTTTTGTGGTTTTTAAACATGATACATTTTTAGAGTTTTCGAGAAATAAAAAACCACAAATTTTGAGAGAAAACATTGCGATTTGTGAAAACAATAAAGCAATCGGAATGTGAGTGAATAGCCCCCCTAGATTCCAATTATAGTCAAGAGAATCTACAAAAGTATATGATATAACATTGCCTTGGGTTTTATCAAAAAGTAGTGTGGTTTCATTGATACTTTCTCAGGTCATACTTCTACGAGTTAGATACCAGAGATAATACAAGTAAAACCATTAGACCTATCCTTACTCTCTGTCCTGTCAACAGTGGCATTATAATTCTATGGCGTCTATATTGTACAAAATATTTCTCTGCTGGTTCATCTCAGCCGGCGGAGAAACAGCCACTACCTCTCTGTGCCAGAAATGTGCTCAGAAATGTACATTTACACATTAACAGGTTGAAAAAATACAAATCACCTGCAGTGACAGGTAACTGCCATTTAAGTGATTGACAGGCGGCACAGAGAGTGGTGGAGGTAGAATTTACTATGCGCTCGTTTTCAAGCAGACATCTAATTGGTTTCTGTGAGCTACTAAACCTGTTGAAAACTTTGCGACTTTTATTACAAGACAAAAAAAATTAAATTGGTAAAAAAAACATTCATGAATGATGGTTGCTAGATATTTTATCATGACAGTTGCCTTTTATGTCTGCCCATGAGAAACTATAACTATACAAACTATAACAACTGGACATTTTATTATAGGGATATGACTGAATTTGCTATTATAACAAATAAGCAGTTCTGCATTCAGGTGACCATTTGCAGGCAGCAAGACAAAGACAACTTTATGCCCTTTATTTATATTTCAACAGTACGGCTACAATGCTTGGCTTTGTCTGAGTTTCAACGGCGCTGGCATGAAAAAAAATGAGCCAGGAATATCAGTAACCTCCTTGCCTTTCTGCAACAAGCTCTTTACAGAAGCATTAAAGAAAATGTATAATGATTATTTGGCTTATCCTACAGCGTTCATTCTGAGCATTTCCCTTTGTGTCCATTAAAGGAGAAACATTTTAACTTTTATAAGCATGGTTTGTGTGCTGTTGTCAGCTGTTATTTCTTTTACAAATGTTCATGTCCACCTAGGATTGACAGCTGCCCCAAAGTTTCAAAAAAAGGAATGTGAATGTTCCATACATTGGCCCCTCTTGGTTGTGTCTTTGGAAGCCACCTGGCCAGCCGGTAATATATCAGTCAAGGCTGGAGGCGGTATTAGAAATGTACTGGCAGGTACTGTAAATTTTTAAGAACTAGTCCTCCATCCTGGCATTACTCTGATTTTCCTCTGACCCACCCTAAACCCCTCTCCAAGCTACTCCTCTCTACTCATGAAGTTCCCCTCCAATAGCAATGCTGGCATTATGGATCGGCTCTGTTTGTATCATTGCTCCACCTGTCATGAACTTGCCCTCCTTACAGACTCGCCCACGTCTTGGCCAGTAATGTAGATACCAAATGGTGGCAACTCTAGTGTCATAACAATGCATGGATATGTTTTTAGTCCTCTTTGAGCTGCATTTGAGGACCATCCTTAAAGCAGTCTTTAACTGTTCAGTAGGTCAGCTTTTCTAGAAGAAGACTTCTGAGCTGCTGTTATTATAAGAACAAGGTTTTAGACCTAAATGCTCTACAGACTTTGCATACTACGGCTACCACCAAGGAGCAAATTTAATAAATTTTTATCTAATTAATTAATTAATTTAATGCAAATTCAACATCACATTGTTTTCACGATTTGAGAAAATCGTAGAAAAAAAAACCTGATTTTTTTTTACTTGAGTTTTCCAAACCCAAATTTTCAGGGCCTTTAAAGCGAAAGATTTATGTTGTCATAACAATGCATGGATCAGTTTTTATTCCTCTTGAGCTGCAGTGGAAGAAAATCCATAAAGCAATGTTTAACTCATGTTCAGTAGGTCTGCTTTCCTAGAAGAAGACCCCAGAGCTGCTGTTACTAGCATTTAAGAACAATATTTTAGACCTAAATACGCTACCAGCATCAGACTGGGTGTCGAGAGTGCTGCCCCGGGGACGGCCACATCCTCCCAAGGACCCCCGCCACCGTTCACTCCACCTGCCAGCCCCTTGCGGCTCACACAGCGATCAAGGGGGAGAAGACAGTGGAGGGGAGCAGCAGTACTTAGAAGTAGGGATCGGGTCTGAGCCAGCTCAGTCCAACCATGTACTTTATAGACTTTCCATACTACGCTACTCCTAAGGAGCACAATTTATAAAAATCTAATTTTTTGCAATTTGAAATCACGGCAAAAAACGTAATCTAAATTTTTTTTTAAACTTGAGTTATCCAAACTCGAATTTCCAAGACCTTTTCATGTTGATCAGTTTTTAGTCCTCTCAAGCTGCGGTTAAAGAAGATCCAGAATGCAGACTTTAGCCGTTTACTAGGTCTGCTTTCCTAACGGGTTTTTTTTACCTAAATATGCCACAGACTTTACTTTTACTAAAGAAATGAAATATCACATTTTTTCTGCAAAAAAAAAAAAACACACAATTTCAATTTTGGTTTTTGATTCAAGTTTTTCCAACCTCAGATTTGTATTATTTATCAATCGTAGCAGGTCTCAAAAATGAATTTGAAAAATCCAGCAACTAGAATTTGTTGAAATTCTATAGGAGGTGATCCCCCTCCCACACACACACACACTTACCGCCATTTTTCTGGTTCAAGTGAAATATGCTAGAAAAAAAAATTTACAATTTGAAAATTAATTTGAAAATGAAATTGAAAACTTTTGTATTTATGATACATGGCCAAGCTAAGAGCTCATGTGAAGCTGTCACAAGCAGCACTAGACAATGAAATGGAATACCCCCCCATAGCAGTCATAAATAGTTGCTGCTGTTGGAGCTGCTGTCTATTCCATTTGGCAGCCAACACTCATGTAAAACTGCAAATATTCTTAGAAGGAATGTTCTGCACAAAGACCCATGCTCCTCATGTTATACAGGGAACATAAATGGAAGAGAAACCATGTCCCCTTTATTGTTTGTGCCTATACAATCTATTGCCAATATTTGCTAGAGATGCAATGAAAGCTCTTCTGGTATAACTTTGAACTTGCCACGTGACCACTTTATCTATCAAGGTCATTCCTCCCGAGAGAGATGGCAAATTATATTGTAACAAGAGAGAGCAGGGGCTAATGAGCATTCCAGACATAACAAAGTCAAAAGGACTGCTGCTTCTGCACCGCAGAATGGCCAAGGTTGCATGTTATGCCGAAACTATTTATAACGGCGTGTCAGTATGATTAAGACTAAACATGGGCACGTGCAATATTTATATCTTTACAACAGTCCTTTGCTTATTTAAGGGTACCGCTTACAAGTCAGGGTGATATTATAGGGGTTTGGGGAATGTTCACGCACATGTTTGGAACACTTGTCCCTCTTGCCCCAATGTCCTCGTGTATTTAGGCAGCTTGGTAGAAGTGGAATGCCGTTATTTATAAAAATAATCTACTCCATATTTTAGGGGAATATTATTATATTATATTATTATTATTATATTAGTATATTATTATTATTATATTATATTAGTATATAATACACAAAAGCCATGAATATCTTGTAAAATATATCCTTATAAACGGTGAGTAGTGATGTCATCAGTTATAAACGATGAGTAGTGATGTAATTTCTGTCACATGACTCACTAAAATTTGTGTATTATAATTAATAAAGTACCCCCAGTTGTAAAATATGAGGATATTAGAAGTTACCTCGGAGTTCCATGACCTGTATAAAAACACTCGGCCTTCGGCCTCGTGTTTTTATATGGTCATGAAACTCCTCGGTAACTTATAATATCCTTATATTTTACAAGAGGGGGTACTTTATTCACTATATTATAAGTATCTTTTCCATGGATATCGGTGAAACTAGGACGTAAAGGTGGCCATAGACGTAACAATTACAATCTTTCTTGGAAAAGATCCTTCCAAGAGAAATCGTTAGTTTCAATACACACGTGTAGAGCTGAATCATCAGATATACAGATATAAACAATAGAATTCTACCTGTATCTGACGATTCAGCACTAACAATGGCCGATGTTGGGGTCCCTTCAAAGACACCCAATCAAAATTTTCAGTCCAGTCCGATCGTCAAGCCGACCGATATTCAAGTCTTCTGCCGATATCGGTCGCCTCTTTTCCCACCCTACACACACTGAATATCGTACGAAATTTTTTTTGTACGATATTATCTGTGCGTCTATGGCCACATTAAGTCTGACTATATACATAAATGTATAATTAAAGGGATCATCCTAAAACTTAAATTTTTTTTATTGTTAATATTGTACAGTTTCTAAGTATTCTTTTCTTAAAAATAGTGATGGCCAAATTTGCTATTTTTGTCACGAATTTGCGAAGTCCACTGAAAAAATTTGCTGGCACAAAATTGGTGCTCATAAAAATTGCCGCCCCTCAAAATGATTTGGACGCCCATTGACTTTAATGCATTTGGACAAAATAGTCACGCCTCTAAAAAATTGTCGCTCGTGTAAAAATTGTCACGCATCAAAATTATTTATACAATACATATCGCAAATTTTTTCGCCGTTTCACAAATTTTTCGATGAAACAGGACAAATTCGCCCATCACTACTTATAAACTTAAAGGGGATGTTCACCTTTAAATGAACTTGTAGAATGTTGTAGAGAGGGATATTCAGAGACAATTTGCAATGAGTTTTCATTTTTTTTTTTATTTGTGGTTGTTCAGTTATTTAGTTTTTCATTCAGTAGCAATTTTAGCAATCTGGATGCTAGGGTCCAAATTCCCCTAGCAAACATGCATTGATTTGAATAAGAGACTGGAATATGAATAGGAGAGGCCTGAACAGAAAGATGAGTAATAAAAAGTATCAATAACAATAAGGGGCCGATTCACTAAGGGTCGAATATCGAGGGTTAATTAACCCTCGATATTCGACTAGGAATTAAAATCCTTCGACTTCGAATATCGAAGTCGAAGGATTTAGCACAGATAGTTCGATCGAACGATCGAAGGATAATTCCTTCGATCGAACGATAAAATCCTTCGAATCGAACAATCGAAGGATTTTAATCCAACGATCGAAGGGATATCCTTCGATCAAAAAAAGTTAGGCAAGCCTATGGGGACCTTCCCCATTGGCTAACATTGAGTTCGGTAGCTTTTAGATGGCGAACTAGGGGGTCGAAGTTTTTTTTAAAGAGACAGTACTTCGACTATCGAATAGTCGAATAGTCGAATAGTCGAAAGATTTTTAGTTCGAATCCTTTGATTCGAAGTCGTAGTCATAGTCGAAGGTTGAAGTAGCCCATTCGATGGTCGAAGTAACCCAAAAAAAACGAAACGAAATTCGAAGTTTTTTACCTTCGAATCCTTCACTCGAAGTTAGTGAATCGGCCCCTAAATGTGTAGCCTTACAGAGCATTTGTTGTTTAGATGGGGTCAGTGACACACATTTAAAAGCTGGAAAGAGTCAGAAGAAAAAGACAAATTATTCCAAAATTATTAAAAAGAAAAAGCAAAGCGAATTATAAAGCTGCTTAGAATTCACCATACTATAACATACTAAGGCCGAAATAAATCAAGGGTCGAATATCGAGGGTTAAGCCTCGATATTCGACTGGGGAATGAAAATCCTTCGAAGTCGAAGGATTTTGCGCAAATACTTCAATCGAACGATCGAAGGAATAATCGTTTGATCGAACGATTAAATCCTTCAAATCGAACGATTCGAAGGATTTTAATCCAACGATCGAAGGATTATCCTTCGATCAAAAAAAGTTAGGCAAGCCTATGGGGACCTTCCCCATAGGCTAACATTGAGCTCGGTAGCTTTTAGGTGGCGAACTAGGGGGTCGAAGTTTTTTCTTAAAGAGACAGTACTTCTATCGAATGGTCGAATAGTCGAACGATTTTTAGTTCGAATCGTTCGATTCGAAGGTCGAAGTAACCCATTCGATGGTCGAAGTAGCCAACAAAACACTTCGAAATTCAAAGTTTTTTTCCTCCCAGTAAAGTAGGAAGAGTGGTTAGTGGTTTACAAGCACCTAGTGTACTGTGTAAAGTTATAGGAAAAAAGTGATAACTGACAAGTCACACACATTATAAACTGAGAGATCTAGGAACTGACACCAGCAGAACATTATGCAGTGAGAGCACTGGGTATTGACACCCCCAGCACTTTATACGGTGAGAGTTCTGGGAACTGACACCCCCATAAAATTATACAGTGAGAGTTATGGGCACTGATACCCCAAGCACATTTTACAGTGAAAGCACTGGGCATTGCCACCCCAGCACAATATATAGTGAGAGAGCACTGGGCACTGCCACCCCCATCACATTATACAGTGAGAGCACGGGGCACTGACCCCCAGCATATTATACAGTGAGAACTCTCTGTATTGACACCCATAGAACATTATACAGTGAGAATTCTCTGTATTGACACCCCAGCACATTCTACAGTGAGAGCACTGGGCACTGACACCCCAGCACATTCTACAGTGAGAGCTCTCTGTATTGACACCCCAGCACATTCTACAGTGAGAGCACTGGGCCATGACACCCAGCACATTATACAGTGAGAGCTCTCGTTATTGACACCCCCAGCACATTATACATTGAGAGCACTGGGCACTGACACCCCAGCACATTATACAGTGAGAGCTCTCGGTATTGATTCCCCCAGCACATTATACATTGAGAGCACTGGGCACTGACACCCCAGCACATTATACAGTGAGAGCTCTCTGTATTGATACCCCCAGCACATTATACAGTGAGAGCACTGGGCACTGACACCCCAGCACAATATACAGAGAGAGCACTTGGTACTGAAACACCCAACACATTATACAGTGAGAGCACCGGGCACGGACACCCCAGCACAATATACAGTGAGAGCACTGGGTACTGACACACCAGCACATTATACAGTGAGAGTTCTGGGCACTGACACCCCCAGAAAATAATACAGTGAGAGATCTAGGCACTGATACCCCAAGCATATTTTACAGTGAGAGCACTAGGCATTGCCACCCCCAGCACAATATACAGTGGGAGTGTTGGGCACTGACACCCCAGCACATTTTACAGTAAATGCACTGCATCCCTGTACATTATACAGTAAAAAAAAGACTGTGTGGACATCTTTAACCAATTATACAGTAAGAATAGTGGGCACTCCCATACCCAACATGCTATAAAGTAACAACAGTGGATACAGGCACGTGTTAATATTGTAGGAGAAAATATATAGAAAACATGCTCTCCTTCTAAGTAGGTTTTGTTTTCCTTTTACATATGGCTTAGCTGTTCTCTAAGGACCATCATCTGCAAAGGCTTGGCATGAGAAATGGAAAATGATTTAGTCACACCCGGACAATGTTTTTTGAAAATGAAAAACTTGGTTGTGGAGCTATTTCCTCCGCTGGCTTAATCACTGTGCATATGTAAAATTGGAGTGCAGCTGAGTTTTAAATCCATTTTCAAACAAAATGAAAAATGCTAACAAAGTTCTTTTGAAAATTTTTTGAGCTCAAGCACAAATCTTCAGAATTTCTTCTTAAACAAAGATGCAGGGAAAAGAGAAACAGCTGGAGATACACCTCCTTCCCTCCCTGGGGGCTCCTTCACAGTCATCTCTCTTGTATGCAGTTTTGGTTTAATAAATTGCTAAAAATACAATGATGAAATACCATTTTTTATTTGAAACTACTTACAGGATCTGCTGAAATTGTGCTTTATACTGGAGAGAATAATAAGCTGGTTCTAAGCAGGGATATCCTCGAGAAATGAAGGGGAAAAGTAAATACAGTTTCCAATTAGAAAAACCAAGAATATCGTATTTAAAGGTAAAATGTACCTAGTCAATATCTAGTTTTTATAAGTAGAAACTTCTTTTGCTATGAGTATTCTTAGTGGAGTTTAATTTAACAACATTATTGCTGCTGAGATCTCTGCAGAATGTCAGGCAATGTGAGCATTCCCTATCATACATTTAAATACAAATACTAGGGATGCACCGAATATTTTGTATTCGACGAACCCCGGAATCCTTTGCGAAGGATTAGGTTGAATACTGAACAGAATCCTAATTTTTACAAAACAAGTAAATAAAAATTTCATATATGCAAATTCCCATCCTTAATTTGCATTCGCAACATTTTTACTTCCTTGTTTTGTGACAAAAATTCACACGATTTCCCTCCCACCCCTAATTAATTAGGGGCAGGGAGGGAAATTGTGTGACTTTTTGTCACAAAACAAGGAAGTAAAAATCTTTAAAGGATTCAGATTCGGTTCTGTATTCGGTGCATCCCTAACAAATACACACGCAAAAAAGTTTAACACTCAAAATAAGTCTTTTTGTGACTATTTGACCCTCAAAACGTGACAACTATTTTTGATATTTAAAAGGGAAAATTATAACTATGTAATACAAAAGACCCACTAATATCTTTTTAAACGGTGTTTAATGGTGTCACTAATTCTAATCAATGCGTGGAGGCTTATTTATTAAAGGTCGGATTTTAGTGGTTTTAGAGTTTAGGTCGGATTTTAGTGGTTTTAGAGTTTTACTAAACTCAGAAACCACATTGAATTTATCAAAAATTTGGATTTTTTTTTCACTTAATAAATCTAGAATATTTAGAGAATTTTAGAAATATAGGAAAACCACGCATTTTTTGTGATTCACTGACAAAAATCACAATTCGATTCTTAGTAAATCACTCCCTTAGTGATGTAATTTCTGTTGCGTGACTCATTGATATTTGTGTGCTATAATAAATAAAGTACACCCTGCTGGAAAATATGAGGATATTAGAAGTTGTTTATGTGGTCATGGAGCTCCTCCGGAACTTATAATATCCTTATATTTTACAATATTGCAGATGGCCTTTGCTTTGTTTTTTATAAAGGTGTTTCTAAGCCATTGAATTGTCATTAAACATCCCAAAAGCCAATCATGAGATACAGATTTTGGACCTTTTCAAATTCCCCTTGACCTTTGGAAAGGGCCTCCTTTGGCTATTACTAATGTACAGATATATCAAAATATTGGTGTATCAGTCCGAAGAATATCTAGAAGAGCAAACACATATGTCACCCTAACAGACCTTCACTGGGCTTTTAGGGCAGAGGCTAATCTCTCGGATCTCTTTGTTTTCCGAAGTCACCCAAAACTCAGCACTCTGAGTGCCCTCCCGCTGGTGAGAAGGCTTTTCGGGGAGACGAGTCCCCGGAAGAAGAGTTGATTAGTCGCTGGGTGACTAAATCTCCCGAATCTTCGCATCTGTCTCTGCCCTTAAGAGTATCTAGCAAACAAAATAACTACTAAGCCCAAGTTTCACCCTAACTGGCATTCAGTCTGAACCCCTATGCTACTTTTCTGCATACAGTTGAGAACCACTAAGCTGGACCAACAAGGGAAAGTTGTGCTCACCACTATTTTTAAAACCATTAGGCGGGGGTGCAATGAGGGTGTGACCACAAAATACATATAGTCAACTACAAGAGGTCCTTGTTTGTTTGTTATAGTTATACAGGAGTAGTGACCAGCTCCATGTTGTAGCTCCCACCCTTCCCAGCTATAGTCAGGTGATCCCACTGGTGTCTAATAAAAGGGCAGCCAAGTTTGGGAGTTTTACTTTGAAAGCAGCTAGTAAGTTGCAGGTAAAACTTAGTACCTTTGTAAAATGTATAATGAAGCAATAGAATTCTTAATGAATCAGATGAAAATTAAGCGTAGGACTGGCCAGATATGGAATGACTTTGACGTAGTTGGCCAGCTTAAATATATTGCAATATATGGACAAACAATCCCTGTGTTGTTTAAAGGGTAAGGCATTTTTTAGTAGCAGTATGCACAAAATGTCGCTGTCTTAAATATATTGATAATGGGTTGAGTGCAGAGGACCTCTTGTAGTTAACCACTAAGCTGGACCAAGATGGATATCTAATATCCAATCATTTGTCTGATGTTGTTAGCTCACAGTTAACAATAGTAGTCACACATCTTCACAACTTCCACTCTTTTACCCCTGCAAGTCTGGTTATTCATTCTGCAACAATCAGATCATTTGGATGGTTTGTTGCCAGGTTTAACCAATAACCAACAATAGGGAATGAGCCAGTA
Organism: Xenopus laevis; assembly: GCF_017654675.1. Lineage (NCBI taxonomy): Eukaryota > Metazoa > Chordata > Amphibia > Anura > Pipidae > Xenopus > Xenopus laevis. Next base: position 32,506,445 of record NC_054371.1, on the reverse strand, counting down.
GTGTGAACACAGTCTGTCACCCATCCAGCATTAACCAAACAGGAGACTCTTCAGAAAACTGAAGAATCCCATATAACAGGAAGAAGTAGGATAGAAGAATCCATAAATCAAAGCCGGTAAACCATAAGTTCATAAGCGAGAGATCCATTCTTATTCATACTTCTTTATCAATAATAAATTATCTAATTAAAACAAATTAACTGGCTTAAGAAAGTAATATATTGTCAGTTTCACTTTCAGGATGATGTGTATGAAGCATTTTTGGATAAAAGGACAGTTGAATGCTGCAATATAAAACTAATTTTGTCCTTTCAATTGATGTTTTCAAACCATTCCATTAACACTGGCGGATCCTGGAAGACAAGCTAGTAGTCTTGTAGTTTGTTATTTTGTACATGAAAATAAAGGGTTGTAAGCAGGGATGCACCGAATCTACTATTTTGTAATTTGGCGGAATCCTGAACCCTTCATGAAAGATTCGGCCAAATCTCAAACTGAACCCAACCTCTAATTTGTATATGTAAATGATTATGCAGATCAGGGCCAGTAAGGGCTAAAGGGGTGGGAAGTGGGCAAAAAGATGGGGATAGGAGTGCGCTGCACCCATCTAAAGGTTTTTTTTGCAGGGGGGGGCGCACTCTAGTCACACCACTGATTACACTGAGAAACACCACACTTAAAGGACCAGTAACGTCACAAAAATTTTTAAAAAAATTTGTTTGTATACTACGAAAAAAAACACCAACACATATTAAAGTATTAAATCGCAAAGTATTTATATTTATTTCAAAATAACTTTCCCAATTTCCGCTTGCGCTCCTCTTCAGAAAAAAGCGATTGGGTGAGCCATCATCCGGCGCTCGAGTTCTCCTCCCTGGCTATCTCCTAAAAGGAAGGCAGGGAGGAGAAATCGATCACCGCACGGCGCACAATGGCTCACCCAATCGCTTTTTCTGAAGTGGAGGAGCACAAGCTGAGATTCGGTAAGTCATTTCTAAATAAAGAGTTTGCGATTTCAAAGTTTAATATGTGTTGGTTATTTTTTTACATTTTTTTAATGTTACTGATCCTTTAAAACCCAGCTTTGGATTGTTTAGTCTACTGATTTTACATAACTACTGTTTTACATCCAACGTCTTTGACAGTCAAAGGGCGAAAACCACCCTAGAACATTTACGAAGATCATGACAGTCACAAGAACAGAGACGCATTTCACTTTGTCTCTTTCAGACATGTATATGGGAATAGGACCTGTTATCCAGAATGCTTGGGACCTAGGGTTTTCCGGATAACTGATCCATAATTTGGATCTTCGTACCTTAAGTCTACTAGAAAGTCATGTAAATATAAAATAAACCCAATAGGCTCCAATAAGGATTAATTATATCTTAGTTTGGAGCAAGTACAACGTACTGTTTTATTATTACATAATTTTTTTTTTGGGATAAAAAGGAGTCTATGGGAGATGGCCTTTCCGTAATTCAGAGCTTTCTGGATAATGGTTTTCCGGATAACGGATCCCATACCTGTACTGTGAATACTGACCCTTTAAACTTGATTCTTCTGCTGCACTTAGGCACTTTTTTAGTACACTGTGCTTCTTAAGTCTTATATTAACAGCAAAGTGCGAGTTTTATTTTATAACCTCATATACCTTATATACCCTGTCAATATACAGTTAAATAATGCGAGTTTATATTGTTGACAAATGGGAAGTGTTTACAAAAGGCTACGTATCCCCAGACACCTCTCCATATACGATGCGAAACAGAGAATAACAAGCCGTCCTAACTCTCTGTACACATTAGTTCATCTTTGAAGAACGCGACGATACTTTTATTTAATGTATCTCAACTTACAAGGCATTCTTTCAGGGAATTGAAATCAGCAAGTAGATCCTGTGTCTAATCTGATGAAGTGGATAAAGAGTTTCATGTCAAGTGCAGATGACTTCTACATGATTGCCTATAAAAATGAGCGCTGAACACATGCTGTTGTCAGTGTCGGTCATTTACAGCTGGGCTGCACACAGAGATCTATGAATGCAATTGACACAAATGCTTTCTCATTAGGCGGCTCCTCCAAACTGCCAGGAATAAACCAGTTTTGAAAAGCAGTATTTTATAAAGAGGAAATGTTTGGACAAGTTTCTATGGTGGCCATCACTGGACGTAATCCTGCTAATGGTAAACGATAGAAATACAACAAACATCATCATCTGTTGGGAAGGGGATTTAGAATATGTACTACAAAGACAAGAGCAGCAGATATTGAAGAGCATAAAAAAAGAATGTTTTACAAGCATGGGGCATTCTTGCAACTGATCCTACCTACTGACCTGATCGTGCTTCTGTACTTTTATAGCACACATGCATGATGATATTTAAAGAAACATTAGCATAAAAAAAAGTTTTCATATGAATTGATATACGGGTACTACTTATGCTTATTCTGTGTTTGAGTACAGTGTTTTCTTTAAAGCGCCACAATTTCATTAAAGTGCAAAAGTCACAAATGCAAGTTTTAAAAGATATTCCTCATAATGTTGCACCAACAAAAAGTGTCTAGAAAGCATTCCTGAGACGTAGTAGTGCTCCCAATTTCACAATCATAGTGGCTGCCATCCTTTTACCTTTCTGTCACTTCCTCAAGTGATTGATCAAACTGAAGTACATAAAGAGGGTAGAGGCATGAACAACACCTGGGCTTAGAGTATTGCTCATACTCAGGGCTGGGGGTAGGACCATTGGATCGGAACTGGAAATGGGCAAACTCCCTGAGCTTTTAAGGAGAAATTGTCAGGATCTCAATCAGTTATGTAGCTTAACACACAACTTAGAGTTGCCACCTTTTCTGGAAAAAAATACCGGCCTTCCTATATATTTAACTTTTTTCCCTATTAATAACATTGGACTCAACCATATTTTTTACCGGCCAGGCTGGTAAAATACCAGCCAGGTGGCAACCGTAGACACAACCCATGACAGCACCCACCACCACCAACACCCATGCACTCAATGAGGACATTCCCCACCCCGTGATCGAAGGTCAGTGGAGGGGGGGTTTGTGGGTCCTAGCCAGGCCCTCTCTGTTTGCAGGGTGTGCTCCCACCTAGTTTGGCCACTGACGATGATGCTTATCAACAATGAACACAAGGTTGTCCAACACAGTGAATTTATGCAATACAGATCACTTTCATACCAGGCATTATTGTTAAATACATTTCTGTGTCCTTGATCTGCTATGAATGACATCAGCAAAAATCTTTGATCAGCTTGGGAACCATTTATTTCCACTGAGTTGTATCTGTAGTCATAGGGGCAGATTTACTAGAAGGTGAAGGAAGTGGCTAACGCTAGCGACATTTCGCCAGAAATCCCATCTGCAGGGACATCAGAAATTTACTAACAAGTGCAGGCAACAATTCGTTAGCGAACATGACCGTCGCTAGCGTTTGTTTGCACTTTTCGCTCTGGCGAACGGTCATTATTCCGAAGATTAAACAAAGCGCGAATTTTACTGAACGTTACCTCTTTTGCCAGGGTTGACTTTGCAACCTCAGACCAGGTGAACTGCTAAAATGAAGCTACATCTTCCTCAATCTTATGTCAGTGACATCATATCGTGTCTGCCGGAAATGCATTAAAGTTGTAAAAACGCTGGTGACATTTCCTTTTTTTAAGCGGGATTGTCGGCAAAATTCCTAGCTATTAAACTTTTTTGGGTTAACATTTTACCCCAGACATTTGAGGGGCATGGAACATTCATTTTAGGGTGGGCTCATGTGTAGGGCATTAGAGAATCTCTTTTGACTTCATTCAGGCTCCTTGGACATTTGTAATAAAAAGTGGCCACTTCAAGCATTTGCACCAACATAAAGACGTCCATACGACTTTAATGTTCAAATTGTATTCAAATTGACCTAAGCCTAAAAGGATTAACAAAGTTTCGCTCGGCAGAAGAGATCGCTAGCATCATTTTGCTTTAAAACACTCAAACTGCCGAAGCAACACTATCAAAAAGTCGCCAGCGTTTGGCACGCAGTTTTGCATTTTAGAGAATTAGCGTAGTGGTAACTAATTTTCAGCTGGAGAAGTGTGCGAAGCGTTCGCTAGTAACAATCTGCCACATAATTGGGCCAAAAAGTCGGGCCAATAACTCACAATGAATTAGTGTAGATAATGTGCCCATTTGTACAAATTCATAGAAGGCCTTTTCATGTACTTGCCATTTGACCTGTGAGCTCATATTTACTGCAAACACAGTAGTATGTGCCAGTTACATCACAACTACCAGCCATAGGCAGTAGGGCATGGGGTTTTATCTAGAAAAACAACATATTTTGTTTTTTTCACGGTGCAGCGCTTGAGGAAATCTGACACAGTAACATGTTTGAGAAGAGAAGTGGCCAAAGGACTGTGGCCCACTCTACAAGAAAATCCTTCTTACTTCAGTATGTGGAATTGGTCTTCAATTAAAAACTGGAAATTACTTGAGATGAGGAACTGAACACAGTTTAAGTCTAACAACAATTCTTTCATGCAGCACACCGATTACTTGTCTCTAAAGCTAGCATTCACTTCACAGAAAACTTCCAGGCCAAATATGCCATCCATGTTATGTATGGGGAAGAAACACACCGACTTGTACTGGCATATGCCTTTATAACATTTTATTGCAAAAGGTGTAGCACAACTTCTGCAATAAAATGCTATAAAGGCATATGCCAGTACAAGTGGTGTGCAACCTGCACAGTTTTGGTCTCATATTGTAATCTAAACCCACTTTGACAGATCTACTAAGTTTGAAAATGGAATTGGGTACAAATCTGCAATGAACTGATTGACATGCCCCTGTAACCAATGTGGCCATCTCTAGAAACCACTGTTTTAGACCTTAGTCAACTCTAGAGCTTTGATTGGACCAGCAGAACATTCACTCATCATCACAGATAGATCCATCAGAATTTCCACATGATTTCAGTAGCCAGAGAGAAAAGAGATCCCTGTCCAGCAGATTCAATGGGAGGAGAATCTACTCCATATTAAGTAGGGCTTTCTTAAGAAATAGGCTGAGCTTGATGGACATATATCTTTTTTTTAACCTTAATTACTATGAAACTAAAGTGGTTAGAGACAATCGTTCAACAAGGTTCGACCACCATGCTTTGGGCCAAATTTGCAGGGCCTTAGGAGACATGTCTATGAAGTCATCAACCAATGGGATTTTTAAACCTGACCAGATAGATTTCTGGCTAATTTCTGGTCAGATATCATTTATTTAGGTTGATTGGCTGGCCTTGTGAATTGGAAAACAAAATATTGAATTGGAGGGATCCAGTTGGCAGCTTTTATTGGCCAGTGTATGGCCATCTTAAGACATTAGATGCATCCAAACATGCTGACGGTCAGGTACAGAAGGTTTGCAGCAAACCAGTGAACATAACTAGAGTTTATGATGTAAGAGGACTAGTCTGAATGTAAGAGTCAATATCCCTAAGAAAAGGACTGGCCATAAAACTCCTGCTTTAGTCAAATGTTACCTACCAATACAGAGAGGCCTGCTATCTCCATTAAATCATACAAAGGCAACTAGACAATTCAAAGCATTCTTCACAAGAAGCGAGGTGAACCTGTGCAGAAAAATATCATAAAAGAAATTAATATTAGAAGCCACCTCTGACCTACAACACTCTTAGGTATTACATTTGAAATCAAACTGAAATCCTAATCAGATTGATGAAGGCCCAGTGCCTGTCAAATGGTAATCCTGTTTAAAGAATATGGCAAAGTGAATGTAAACAGCATTCCTTTATTTAGCCACATGCCCTCGTGCCGTCCTTTACAATATCAGACCAACAATGGAACAGAGGATCGACCTGTTTTCTGAAGAATTGCAGCCGCATGAAAAAGAAATGCAATTGTTTCACACAAGAATAGAGAAAAAGATATATTTTAATAAAATAAAAATAAAATGCATTGAACACCTTGGTTTAATGTGTTTTGGGATGCAGCTTCTTGGGGATACAGTTGCAGAATTCTACAAATAGGGGCTGACATTTTTACCAAACGTTTATTATTTTATATTACTGAACTTTTAAGTTTCAGCAATTTATTTCCATTATTGGGAATCATATCCAAATGGAAAAGTTGTTTAACTGAAATAATTGTCAGAATTGTTAATCTCCATAATTGCAACAAGGATTAATGATGCTTGTGCGTGTTAGAGCTCAGTGCCGCAACTGAGCAGTCCTCATCCTTAAAACTTAACATTCAAAATGAATGTATTTGACTTTTCAAAGCAATTAAAAACATTGTGCTGAACCAATACAGGTATAAGCTTTGATAAATGTAAAAAAAAAAAATTATTGACAGCCAGGAAAGTTTTGATACATCATAAGAAAGATCAGAATTCCCCAGTTGAGTCTTTAAAATAAATCTGTGACCCCCATCAATTTAAATGAACAATAGATCATTGTGTTAATTAAAATAAATTTAAATGAACCGACTGATGATTTTTTAAAATGTGAATCCATAGAAGTGCTTTTTATACAGTAAGTACAGTGAACAATTAGGGCAGGGTGCATATATTAAATGGGTTGTTCCCCTTTAATTGGAAAACTCAAAACAGGTGCAGGAGATCCACAAATAAATGCAGTAGAAAAGTTAGTAATAACATTTAAAAAGTATTTATAAGGACATGTATAGCTTTTTTAGTTTTGTGCCAAATGGGGACTTACTAATAGGCTAGGATAATCTGAGACAATTTGCAATTGATTTTTATGTTTTATTATTTGTGGTTTTTGAGTTATTTTGCTTTTTGTTCAGTTGCCTTCCAGTTTGCAATTTCAGCAATCAGGTTTCTATGGTCCAATATACCCTGGCAACCATGCATTGATTTGAACAAGAGACAGAAATATGAATAGGAGAGGCCTGAATAGAAAGACAAGTAATAAAAAGTAGCAATAACAATAAATCTGTAGCCTTACAGAGCATTTGTTTTTAGAAGGGACCATTGAGCCGTAATTGAAGGCTTGAAAGAGCCAGAGAGTCAAGGAAAATAAAAAATAAAAAAAAATCCACGATTAAGACCATTTGAAAAGTTGATTAGAATTGTTCATTCTATTACATACTAAAAGTTAACTTAATGGTGAACCACTCTGTGGTGCAGTTATGGGGCTCACTGGCTTCAGCAGTGGCAGAGATTTCTCTTTAGGATTTATAGCAGACAGAGGACCAGGCAGTTTGCTTCCTAATTACATTTTAACCAAGGCCCAAATATTTTAATACATACCATTTTTTTGGGTTAGAAAATTCTTTCTTGGTTAAGACCACAGCTGTAGGTTTGCAGATTTAACTTGATTTGTCAAATAGGGGTGAAAACACTTTTTTCCTCTCTTGTGGGGTTTATTTTTTAATTGTACACATGCCTAAAATTTATTTTATCTCTTAAAACAATGAATCTTTCAAAAAGTATCAAATATAAAACTGTGTTCACTAGTCACTAGTAAATGCATGATCAATTAAACCCATTTGTACATGATAACAAGCCACGAGTTGGGCACCATAAGAAAAAGCGACAGCAAGCGAGAAATGGCTGCCAACCTTCAGGCAAATTTTAATACAGATTAAAGGGTTCCTGTGTGAGAGAAAATGACAGAAGCTGAGCGTTACAGTAGATGGAGAAACGATGTTAATCCCTTTTATTTGTGGATAGTTATTGTTTATTCTGTAGAAAAAACAAAACTGGTACAGAATTTGGCTCAATGGGGTAAGATGCTAAACAAAGACACCAAAGACATCAGTATCTTCTGCTGTGCTATATCTCTATACGCACAAACTGTGTGCTAGTGCCAATAAACAGTAAGGTGCTGTGTGTGCAGAGAGACTTAGCCTGAAGATTAAAGGGCAACTATGCTTTCATTTTTCTTTAAATTTCTCTTTCCTCTATTTAAAAAAATTACCCCAAACCTCTAAGGGCAACAGGGTATTACTAACTCAAGCTGGCGAACGGACATAACTCTGCAAATTCACTAAGATGCGGATTTTACTGAAGGTTACCTCAGTCGCCAGACTTGCCTTCGCCACCTCAGACCAGGTGAAGTGCAATGGAGTGCATAGGACGTACTCCTTTTTTGTTGAAAAATGTTCTAAGTCCCAAAAACGCTGGCATCTTTTACTTTTTGCAGGGTGATCGACTGTAACATTTTTTTTGAGTAACTGGGTTCCCCCCTACATTTTCTAACATATGGCACATAAACTATACACTGGGCACATGTGTAGGGCAATATAACAACTTTATTTTATTTTATTAAAAGTCCCTGGGCTTGTGTAATGTAATGTATTTGCTGCACCATATATGTCCATTAAACTCCATTAATACAAATCAGCCATCGCTCGCCAAAGTAACGCTAGCATAACTTCGCCATCGTTCGGTGCCCTGAACGCAACTTCACATTCTAGGGAATTAGCGTTGTCCTGACGAATTTACGCCTGGTGAAGTGTTGCGATGGCTGCAAAGTTGCTGGCAAATTTTCACTGCTTAGGGTTAGTTCACACAAGGAGAGTCGGGAAGATTTTGTCGCCTGGCAACTAATCGCCTCGTCTTCTGAGCGACAATCTCCCCGAACTGCCTCAGTTTGTTTTCCCATAGGAAAAGTCGCCTGCGCTAAAGCACACACGCCGATGCATTTTCCATAGTCGCCTGAAGTGTGAGGCAACTTCGGGCGACTATGGAAAAGGCATCGCCGCGTGTGCTTAAGCGCAGGCGACTTTTCATTATAGCCTATGGGAAAACACACTGAGGCAGTTCGGGGAGATTGTCGCTCAGAAGAGGAGGCAATTAGTCACCGGGCGACAGAATCTCCCTGAATCTCCTCATGTGGACTAGCCCTTAGGGAATTTGCCTCATGGTGTTTCTGCGTGCACAATCAAATTCTTTTGCAAAATTTGAGCAAATATTGTAAACTAGGAGTAATTGGATTTGTAAATGTCTAGCTTGTAGTCTTACCTAACTTACCACTATCTCAGGCTGGCTGCCACTCCTTTCCTTATCACCTCCAATATACCTGCACTTAAATCCTTTACCAGAAGCTAAAAAAGGTGACATGTAATATGATTCAGGGTGAAACTTGACCATAAATGGCACCATCCCTAACTGTGAAAACTGTGGAAGTTTGTAAAGAATGACTCCATAAATCTACAGCAATATGGGCTAACACCTGTACTATACACAATTCAACTATAACATTTCTGCTACACCATCCTTTTAAGTGCCCCATCTCTGATAATGCATTTCAAACAATAAACAATGGTTTTTAATTTTTAACTATTTCTTTTGTAACATATTAGCAATATTTTAAAGACATTTTACAGCATACAGGTATATATTTTACAATCTGAGAACTTGTGCACAGTCCAAGCTGAATTTCACAATGAACAGAAAAGCTCAGCAGCAAATAAAACGAGGCTAATCCAATGTGTTGCATTAACTTTCATCTCGTGCACCCACTTTAGTTCCAGCATTGCTGTTTAAGTCACAAGGGACAACAATTGCATTAAAACATTATTCTTCACAGAATATTAGAAAGTTAATAAATAACATGGTAGTAGTGTCTAGTGGTACCATGCCTACTTAATATCATTATAATATTTAATATTACTCTCTTAAATATACAGTATATCCAATTTTTGACATGGCTTGCTCAAAATCATCATTATCATCAAACTGTAAATATACAGTACATGTATAGCTAGTGTAATCCTGTTTTGGTTGTATTGTCTTAATCCAGCTGCTCACAGGCAGAACACATTATATATGCAACCCTCAGATGAGCCATCTCAATAAACAATTTATTAACAGGTAGCAGCAGTTACTTCTCGATACAAAGAATATTCCAGTTACAATGACACACATCAAGTTTTCTTGGGTTTACTGACACACCACAGGTAGAGTGTCTTAGGCTGTATCTTAGGCTGCCTCAAGGGTGATTTAACTTATTACACCCAAGACTCCAAGTTCCTACCCTCATGGGTCCCTACACTTGGTGATTACTACTTGGTGAACTACCCCACACTAAATCTCCTTGGTGGAGCATAAACTGCTCTTTCTATCAACCCTGTCTATCTCACCACTCCAAAGAGGTTGCTATCGCAGGATTTGCAATCCATTGCATGACTTTCACCCAATTGCATGACATTCATGGGCTCCCTTTTCCCACTTCACTATGGAGTTGCACTTCCCTAAGGCACCAAGCTTTATACTGGAGCCTTATGTTCCAGGCTTCCCAGCAAATCCACCTCTGGCAGCAGGTGGAGTCTAAAGAGGAAGAGCCATATGCTCCCTTTTTCTACAGTTACTTTAAGACTGAAATGACACATGTATAACAGAGCAAACTGCTTATATGAATGTTCCATAGAAAAAAACATAATCAGTTGATCAAACCCAGCACATAGAGGTGGCTATTAGGAGTAGGGATGTCGCGGACTGTTCGCCCGCGAACTAATTCGCGCGAACATCGACTATTCGCGTTCGGCGAATGTTCGCGAACGTCGCGCGACGTTCGCCAATTTGGGTTCGCCTTAGCTGGCGCTTATTTTTGCCCTCTCACCCCAGACCAGCAGATACATGGCAGCCAATCAGGAAGCTCTCCCTCCTGGACCACCCCCACACCCCCTGGACCACTCCCCTTCCATATATAAACTGAAGCCCTGCAGCGTTTTTTCATTCTGCCTGTGTGTGCTTGGAAGAGCTAGTGTAGGGAGAGAGCTGTTAGTGATTTGAGGGACAGTTGCTAGTAACTTTGCTGGCTAGTAATCTACTTGATACTGCTCTGTATTGTAGGGACAGAACTCTGCAGGGATTTGAGGGACATTTTAGGTTAGGTAGCTTTGCTGGCTAGTAATCTACCTTCTACTGCAGTGCTCTGTATGTAGCTGCTGTGGGCAGCTGTCCTGCTGCTGATCTCTCATCTGCATCTGTTCTTCAAACAACTGCCACCTAGCTGTCTAAATATCAATAATAATACCGTCTCCAGAAACACCACCCGAGTGACGTTTTTCAAGCAGCAATAATATATTCCGTATCCAACGGCTGTAGTGTATACGTTGACCTTGCAGGCATTATTTGCCCAGTCTTTAACCAAGTGCCACCTAGCTGTGTGAGCTTTTTCACATTCCGTGTCCAGAAACATCACCTGAGTGACGTAGTGTGATTTCTGCCCTTTACAGCACAAAACGCAGCGCTGTGTCAACAATGGATTTTTCAGATACATTTTTGCCCTTGATCCCCCTCTGGCATGCCACTGTCCAGGTCGTTGCACCCTTTAAACAACTTTAAAATCATTTTTCTGGCCAGAAATGTCTTTTCTAGCTTTTAAAATTCGCCTTCCCATTGAAGTCTATGGGGTTCGCGACGTTCGCGAACTATTCGCATGTTTTGTCGCAAGTTCGCGAATATGTTCGCGAACATTTTTTCCGCCGTTCGCTACATCCCTAATTAGGAGAAGGACGAGAACACATTTCTGCAGTTGTCCAAGAGATCTCTACAGGGGCAGTACCGTTTCTCACGTGACCTAGGAAATTCATGGCCCATTTTTGTGGGCCTGATTTACAAACCTTTAAAGAGTGGGGGCTTAATAGATTGGGGAGATAATTGGTCTGATCGTGTAGAATTCTTTGTAGATTTAAAGGAGAAGGAAAAGTTTAGTAAGCCTTTTCAGAAAGGTCAGCCTAAATATACTAGTAAACCCTCAAAGTAATGCTGCTCTGTCAAAAGAAACACTGTATTTCTTTCCTTCTATTTTGTACTCATAGGCTTCTGTATCAGACTTCCTGCCTTCAGCTTAAACCTCCTTGTCCCGGGCGTGAGCATGCTCAGTTTGCTTCTCTTCTCCCCCACCCTCCCCCTCACTTCTCTGCTGTAATCTGAGCCCAGAGCTATAAGTGATCAGGGAGAGACTCAGGACGAAATGATGTCACATCAAGCTAATACTGCAACTGCTATCCTAAACAAACTTCCAGAGCTTCTAGAGTTTTTTACTCAGGTATGGTAAAACATTCTACAGAATAAATATAAAATTCTAGCTGGCACTATTGCAGCTAATCTATTGGCAATAAAATGCCTCCGTAGCTTTCCTTCTCCTTTCAGGCATGGGTAAAATAAATCCTACTTTTAACTTATTAAATAATGACTGGCATGGGATGTGAGATATGTTTGATGTTAGTTTTCTTGAATTTTACAGGCTCCAGCATTTAGATTTGGATTTTGTTCAGTATGTTTGCATTTTAACATGAACGACTACAAAGAGCAGATCAGGTGTCTGAACTCTGTTTTCCTGTTTTTAGAGATGGTGTGAGGTGTCGCATGATACCTTGTGCGAATTGCAAAACATGTACTTAGGATCTGCACCTCACAGACACTAAAGAGTTCAGTTTCTTGCATCAAATGCATCTGCAAACATGATACATCGCACACCCTGTCCCATTTTTACTAAATATTGCTGACATTTCTTGCTTTTTGTCACTGACATGATTTTCAAAGTTTATCTTGTGTCAACACTATCATGACGAAAATTCTGCTTGAACATTGCTTTTTACCCTACTTATTTGTTGTGCGTTCTCCAGGCACTGAACCAGCAAAAGGGAAAACAAAATGATGTGTTACAGTTTGGGTTCTTAAGCCTTTGACATGCAAAGAGGAAACTGCACTAAATATATAACATTTAGGGGCAGATTTATCAAGGGTCGAAGTGAATTCGAAGGAATTTTCGAAGTAAAACAATTCGAAATTCTAAGTAATTTTTTGGATACTTTGACCATCGGATAGGATACTACGACTTTGAATTTACTTCGAATTTGATTCGAAGTAAAAATAGTATGAATATTCGATAATCAAAGTACTGTCTCTTTAAAAAAACTTCGACTTCAATACTTTGCCAAATTAAACCTGGTGAAGTGCTATGTTAGCCTATGGGGACCTTCTACACTATTTTTCTAAGTCTTTACACATTGAAGTAAAAGCGCTCGATCGTGCGCTAAAATCGTTCGAATCGTTCAATTCAAACGATTTAATTGTTCGATCGAACGATTTTAATTTGATCGTTCCATTGCCAAATTCGGTAAAAAATCCTTCAACTTCACTATTCGAAGTATTTTAATTCGATGGTCGAATTTCGAAGTATTTTTCACTTCGATATTCGACCCTTGATAAATCTGCCCCTTAATGTCAGTATATTTTTGTATCATTTCTTTCTTTCATTAGTCCTGAAATTGATTAATTAAAATAAATTAAACTTTTTTATTTTGTAAAATTATTGTTAAAAATAATTTGTATTTATGTATGTTTATTTTTATTTATATAGTGCTACTAAAGTGCGCAGTGCTGTGCAACAATACAATAAATACAATAAATTAATAGAAAAAACTTGTAGTTATTACAATAATGACTACAAAGTACATTTAGATTAACGATTAAGTACTGAGTGTCAAAGAAACGAGATATTTTTATATAATAATAATAATAATTTAGAGTGCCAACATATTCCACAGTCTCTTATAATAACAAATAACAGGTGTGTGTGTGTGCGTGCGTGCGTGCGTGCGCGCTATTATCCCCCCAAAAACCTCTAATCTCCCTAAATAACTTACATTTTATTTCTCAGCAGCCATGTTTTTTTATTGACAAATAGAGTGAAATACTGTTGAGGGGAAGTGAACATCTGTACTTATATATATACAGTTTAAATGTTCCTGAATCTTATTGTTACTGCTACTGAAGTCTAGGCTATAGATATTAGCAGCAGATAAGAGCCATTCAATCGCAACTAGTATGCCATACTCCTATCTGTTTTATAGTCTAGGACTCCATTTGACCTCTGATCTCCTTTCATGCTCAACCAATTTATATGTCTAGTCAAGGACTGCAGGAAAAGGTTTTCAGTTTTAGCCTCGACCCACAAACCTGTAATGAGTAAACCTCAAAGCTTTCTTCTAGTTATCAGTCCATTTATAGAGAACTAACCCTTAACAAAGCCTATTGCAAACCGGGGGACTGTACAGTGTGATGGATCCAAGAAGTACAAACCTAACAGAGAGGAAAAAAACAGAAAGAAAAAGAGAGGGTGAGAAAGAGAGAGAGAAACAGCAGTTCAGTGTTACCTCCTAAAAAGCAGAATTATTCCCCATGTATTGGCAAAGTGTATGCAATCTAAAGCTAAATAAGGAATAAGATCATTATTCAGAAATATGAGGACTGGTTTCATTTCAGGGCTAAACGTAGCAGAAAATGCTTTAATTCTACCTTGTGATTATTTTAAATTGATGTTTAAAAAACCTGTGAAGCCAAAAGCATGGTGGCTACTGAAATACGCAAAGGGTATATGGAAAAGGTACGGATTAGTAGATGTATCTGATAGCAGTTATGCCCTCGTACAGTAAGCTATATCAACCACCGCGAATAGCTTGGATCTGTCTAACACATTTAGATAATTCAAACAACTGAACTGAACTATGAGCAATGCATCATTGTATCAGAAATAAGCCATTAAGAATGTAGAGTAGACCTTCAATGTCCATTCACTGTGTTACCAGGTTAAGTATACAGGTATGGAATCTGTTATTCAGAAACCAGTTGTCCAAAAAATGTCAATTAAGGATTTTAATCCATTGATCGAAGGATTTTCCTTCAATCAAAAAAAGCTTATGTGGACCTTCCCCATAGGCTAACATTGGTGCTCGGTAGGTTTTAGGTAGCGAAGTAGGTGGTCGAAGTTTTTTTTTAAAGAAACTGTACTTCGACTATCGAATGGTCGAATAGCCGAACGATTTTTAGTTCGAATCGTTTGATTCAAAGTCGTAGTCGAAGGTCGAAGTAGTCAATTCGATGGTTGAAGTAGCCAAAAAAATACTTCGAAATTCAAAGTATTTTTCATTCTAATCCTTCACTCAAGCTAAGTAAATGTGCCCCTAAGGTATGGTAATCCAAATTCGGAGCCATTATCCGGAAAACCCTGAGCATTCTGAGCATTCTGGATAACAGTTCCCATGCCTATACTAAACATTTTCTTTTATCCTGTTCCCAACTCCAGATCTCAAGGCACCAGAAAACATGTCTTCAGGGTTGCCTGAGATAACAGCAAGTGTGCAACCATTACCAAAGCTGAATGTGTTATAATGACTGCTCCACTGATTAATAAGTCTGTATATAAACCTTTGCTGCTGGGAAATATTGATCCCTGTTGTTGTCAGTGTCAAACACAATTACATTAGAAATCATCCAGGAGTCACTTTTTAATCAATGAATTACTCCCAAAGTCATTTAGTTGTCATCAGGTCTCATGAAGCTGCTCTGTCTAAAAGTATATAAAAAAAAAAAAAAGTATAAGCTTCATTTCAGAATGTTTTGTGGGTTACTCCACGTAAGGTGACATTTTTAGGAGGGGGAAAAATTAAATTACACATTAAGCGTTTTCTTAGATAATTTATATGTGACTTGTTCAGTTTGTTGCAATGAATTATTTAGAGTGGCTTCTGACAGGGGATGGGGTTATTAGACTTATTCCAGCAAATATATAGACAGGTCTCATTTTTCTTTTCCTTTGTTAGTTTTGCAGTTTTTAGAATTTTGCTCAAAATGCACGCAATTGATGTGAGTAGCTTTAAATGCAAAGAAAAGGATATAATAAAGAAACCCTTATCAGGCAATTAACACCCATAAATGTAAAGGTGTTTGTTTTCACCCTCATTAAAGGTTACTCACAGGGGGTTAATTCTCAAAGGTCGAATGTAAAGCTGGCCATTGACGCAAAGATCTGATCGTACGAATGAGGATTCGTGCGATTTTCGGACCGTGTGTGGAGAGTCCTGACATTTTTCGTCCCACGGAGATCGGTCGTTTGGACAGGTTAAAAGATTTCTGTCGGCTGCTGATAATATCTCTGCATGTATTGCCGATCGTACGATTTTCAGAGGGAGACTGTCACCAGCTTTGGTCGGACATAACTTTTGTACGATTGCTGTCAGGGACAGAACATCGGCTGATCTGTTCTTTTACTACTTTATTTGATCTGAATGGTTAGTGGCAGTTCGGGAGATGGAGAAAGTCCAATCGTATGATGATTCGTACGATCGGATCTTTGCGTCTATGGCCAGCTTTAGAGTTTTTTATACCTCAAATTAACTTTAATAAACTCACATCTTGAATAGTTTCTTATTTAAGTAAAAACTTGAACTGAAAAAATTTGAATCGCTCAAATTATTCGCGTTTTCGGAGCTAAACCTCTGAAAAAAACTCGAACATCGTGGAGGCTATTATCATCTTCAAATGATTCAAGCTACTTCTGCTATTGACTCCTACATGATCACAACAGGTTTTAGATGGTGTATTTTCGGTTTCAAGCTATTTTCGGGGTCGGGTATATTAAATCTTGAAAAAAAAAATTTTTTAAACCCGAAAATGGGTTTTGACCAAAAAAAATCAACTTGAATTTTCGTGGAAAACACAACTTGAACCTTAATAAATAAGCCCCACAGAGATGACCTTTGGGAAGTGACCTGCAACAATATCAAGTACTCTGATTGCCATAACTCAGTAATGAAAATATAACAGAGCCTATTTATTAAAATTCCAAAAGATTTTTTTCTTCAATAATCCTCTTTGCCGCCATTTGAAAAATTCAAAAATTTTAACCAAAACTAAAGAACACCGACAAATGTTTCAGTACTAAATTTACTCTTCCAAACGAATTAGAAAACAGTCTTCTCCTAGGACATGTTTGTAAGGTGAAGCAGATTTTATTGGCCATATAGAAATAAATGATGACGCGTGATTAACATCACATTCACCCAGGCGTACAGTTTTCACTAAAATAAGGAATCACAAAACAATAGAACAGGTATGAAGGCATAATTTTTTTTGGAAAAATGTATATAATTAATTACCAAAAAAGAAATCAAGATGCTTTTGTGAAAAACAGTACAGAGGAGGATAAAGGGAAAAAAAATCTAAGAAAAAAATATTTTTACCAAATTCTATTATTTTTTTGGAAATAGGGGAAAAACATGTAAAAGAAAATGCATTTTCCTCTATTTTTGGACTTTGGTAAATAGGGCCTTATGCAACCCATAGCAATTCACAATAAAGGGGTGTTTGCTTAATCACCTCTAGTAGAAATAATTAAGAATGATTCCTTTATTTACTAAAAGAATATTGTATCCCTATACCAGTAAGAAAATACAGAAATTCTCAAAGAATCCCGCATTCTGTATAACTTGATAAAGGGCTTTGGGCCCGAAACATGTTGTGTGCAATAAAGAGCACTTAGCAGCAAGTTCTGCCTCTTCGTTTGCTTTCTCTCAGCTCTTTTGTTGATTTGCATCAACCTTTTTATTCTGTATAACAGTCTCTGTTTTGGGGTGTCAACCCTATTTTATGCCTCTCTGGATGTAATAGATGCAGGAACTGATTCCTTTGTTGTCCTTTGACCTGTGGTTAGTGGAAATGACTGGCAAGATCTTTAACGAGTGTAAAACAAAAGAGGGAGAAGAAAAAAGAAAAATAGCAAAGACATGAATTGAGTTTGAGATAATGCAGATAATGGGCCCATGTATCTTGCCGTCTTTCATTCTATTGTATGTATGAGAAATCCCAAGGTATTTGCATCAGCTGTGAAAATAATGGTGCTTGTTTTTTATATACAACACACAGCCACGTTCGATTCCCTGCTAGGCCACTTATGCTGCTTTTGATCAAATCAATCCATACTTATTTGCTTTCCAAAAACAAAGCCTGTTTATCGCTAGTATTTATCTTAAATACAAAATTGATTTTAAGCACTTAGATCCAATAGCTGGAAAAAAGTGCCTCCAAACATTAAATATAAACAGCCAAATAAAAGGTAATATATTGCAAAGTGTTTTATGTATGTCAAATAAAAGTAACAACAACAAAAAGCTCCAGTGAGGAACCAGATGGTGTTGGACATTTGTGAGTCACAGATTTAGGAGCATAGGGAGCGGGCACCCAGATAGATTGTGAGCAACTCATCAGCACAATGTCAGTGTTGCTAGAAAATGGGTAGGTTGCAACTGTCGATTCAGAATTTAATATATATATAATATATATATACATGTTTAAATGAAGGGCAAAGTGCACACTCGGTATCCTTTAAAAAATATTAGCTTTTATTTACCACACGTTAAAAAGATCAACGTTTTGGTCTTTTCCTAAGACTTTTCTCAAGACCATGTACAGTATGTATATATATATATATATATATATATATATATATATATATATATATATATATATATATATATATATATATATACTGTATGTGTGTGTGTGTGTGTAGAGAGAGAGATTTTGCATCATTTCCTGCCCTGGTGAATCTTACAATATTGGGTTTGAATCTCACACACCCATAGTGGTCATTTATTATGAACCAGTTAACTTCCAGTATGTTGGTTGATGGAAACCTATGCAAAACAGGCAAAATATCCAAACTCTGTGCAGAAAGTGCCTTGGCTGAAATCAAACCCGGGACTCCTTTGTTACCTGGTAGTATTGTTTACCACTGAGCCACTAGGCTGCCCCTAACGCACTTGCTGTTTGCCTAGAGTGTGTGTCTTTGATAAAGCGATTATTGATGTGGTTTACACCACATGTGTATGGCCCTGTAATCATAACTTACAGTACATACAGACCTGGATTTGTGGGAAGGCCACAAAGGCCTGGCACTTGGGCAGCATGTTTTTAGGGGCAGTATGCCGCCCAGCCAGAGCACTGAGAATGCGCCCATGCATGCCAAATACCCAGTGCTCAAGCAGAAATCTGTGTATGCCCACAGGGGCACCCACATCTGTGGGTTCTGGCAAATGCCAGAGGGGCTGCTGTAAGATGCCATAGAAAATCCCTATTTAGTGGGCTGGTGGGGGGCTGTTTGGGCCTCTGTGTACTTGAATTGCAAGGGCCTATTTTCAATCCCAGTCCAGACCTGCACATTGTAAATCTGGGCCTGAGTACATATTACTGACCCTGACAGACCACCCCAGTTCAGCATTGATTGTGCATATTTTTTGTAATAGGAAAATTAAAGTGGACCTGTCACCCAGACACAAAAATCTGTATAATAAAAGCCCTTTCAAATTAAACATGAAATCCAATTTCTGTTTTTTATTAAAGCATTCATAGCTGTTGTAAGCTCATTTAAACATCTCAGCTGTCAATCAAATATTGTCTGCCCCTCCTCTAGAGGTGGGGCAGACAATTACTTTCACTTTCCATTCAGCACTTCCTAGATGTCACTGCTCTCCCCACATTCCCCCATTCTCTTCACCATTTAATTGTGTAGCCAGTGCATGAGGATAGACATTGGGTCCCCCATTTTGGTGCACAAACAAAATTGTGAGATGATGCAAGGCTTGTCTTATTAACAGTGTGCACAAAATGGTACCCTAATGGGACCATTGTACTCAAATATACTTTCAAACCTAGGGTTATATCTGATCTAGGCAGCAGGAAACCCAGGACCCCAATAAGAAAGTTCATCATGTAGGGCTGGTCTGGATCTTTATTAGGTGCTTGTTTTAATATTTAGTATAGTATAGTATATGCAGTATATTTACTAGTGTAGACTTATATTCAGCAGAAAGTCATGATAAATATTATTATTATTATTATTATTATTATTATTATTATTATATTTCTGATCCACTGCTGGGAATCACAGACCAGTAAGTCTGATACATATATAAAATTTAGACAGTGTATGGTTTATAATATGTTTTCCATAGGTAATTAATATCCAAAATAAAGCTGGCCTGGGAAAGGGGTATAACCTGGCTAGAAAGAGTAAAAACAAGGATGAGAGAATTATAGTTTATGGATATTTTTAAGTGTATCAAGGGCTCTGTAATAATGCCAGTTCTTACAAGCATTTGTATTCACCATCTGGAAGGAAAGAATCAATCTAAGCTATATACAACTCTAAATGGAGATAACAAATATGTTTTCTTTTGGATAAGTTAAATAAAATTGGAAATTAAATGGCAGATGACATTCATTGTACATAAATACAAGGTCATGCATTTCAGGGGAGAGTAAAAACGAGAAGCTATTTTCTAAATGAAATGGGGGAATATAGTAGAAACCTTTATAGGTTATCTCTGATCTGGACTTAGTACAATAGATGCAACACTGAATACAATCATGCATAATACTGGTAGAGGAGCAAGAGGCAGGAATTGAGTCTTGCCCCTATTATTCTCTATTTAGATCCTACAGAAAGGGGTACAGTTTAGTAATCCTGTAGGATAATGCTGAATCTGAAAGCAGTTAGAAAAGGGCAGCACTGTTCTGCTGGAGATTGTGGATTTGAGTTATGATAGATAGGTCTGCCAAATAACTTATTTTTCCATTAAAAAAGCCTAATTTACTAGAATTTGCTTTATCTCAATAAAAACTTCAAAGGGCAGCCCAATCAATCCTTCCCATACACAGTGCTATGACTAGTGACACTGGACCATGCCGGGCCACTGTAGGGGAGGAGATTTAAAAGTAAACAAAGGAAGGGATTCTTCCAGCTGTCATTAAACATATGGCATTCAACGTATTCATATGTTCTTGCAGCCAGTTCAGTAAAGATGTAAGAATTTATTAAATGGGCTTTCAGCAACTAAAGTTTTCAAGTTTATTGGACCGT
The DNA here is from genome assembly GCF_017654675.1 of Xenopus laevis. NCBI lineage: Eukaryota > Metazoa > Chordata > Amphibia > Anura > Pipidae > Xenopus > Xenopus laevis. The sequence goes on along the minus strand of NC_054371.1, from coordinate 32,485,747 downwards.
GAGAAATCTGATTGTCTTGTTAGTATCAAATGGAATTTATTTTTCGCTCTTGTGGCTAAATCGGCTTATGGTTCAATAGGTATTTTTCCTTGACCTACAGCCTGGTCAATATTAATGGGATTTACATAGGGGTGAGTTGGATTTTTATTTCATATACGATGTTGCTATGAAACCCAACAGAAGTGGCACAAAAAAATGGCAGAATCTTTGCAACTTTCATTGAATATATATTGGTTACGCCCTTCAATTACCAGGAGGAAATCACTGCAGAAACTACAGATGTAGTTATAGACGATATATATCTGTTTTGCTGTGATTAAATTTTAGTTTTACATTTCCAGGATTTCAGTAATTCTTGATGTCATTTCATTTAGATCTATTGTTTCCTACCCAACAAGTATTTAAGTAGTGAAATAATTTCCTCGGTTATTTGTAGCCACCATGTTGCTTATTTTTGCCTTCTTCCATCTGTACAAAATTTTAATGAGAACCTCCATTCAAACTCATTTTAAGTAATATTTAACTGAATGCCTCTGGACTAAACTATTACAAGTGATGTAAAGTTCTCGTCTAGGCTGCTTAACAGTGATGGTGTTCTCTGATAAGAAAGTTCATCATGTAGGGCTGGTCTGGATCTTTATTAGTTGCTTGTTTTAATATTTAGTATAGTATAGTATAGTATAGTATAGTATAGTATAGTATATGCAGTATATTTACTAGTGTAGACATATATTCAACAGAAAGTCAAAATAAATATGGCATTTTCTGATCCACTGCTGGGAAAATACAAAGTTAGATGAAATTACCTCAGCCTTCTGCTTACCAGCTGACTTGGTAACTAGTTTAAAGATGTTCCAATGAACAAACAACACTAATAAATCCAAAATAATTAGCTTTGCACATTTACTGCTTTGGAGGCCATATAATGAAACAGGCATAGTAATATAGACATCAGACCAAATGACTGCAGTGGGATTTAGGAGACTTGAAAGATGAACTCCTCCAAAATATTGGTGCCAAATACTTGATGATGGAGGTCCTTAAAAAAAAAATCAGGGACCCAGTAATGTAAAAATACGCAACTCTAAGGAAGGCTTTGCCTGGACTACTTCAGAAACTAACTCTGTAGTATGAAGTTCCAATACTGCTTTGCTGAGGCCTTAGATATGGTGTCATTTAATAAAAGTGGCAAAGTTTGCACTATGTCTAGTAACTCAGAGCAGTCAATCAGTAGATAACCTTTACTGAGCAGCGCTTTGAAAGCAAACATACTGATTGGTTGCTATGGTCTGCAAGACCTGGTGAGAAGACAAATTTATTTAAAAAAAAATAATGCCACACTCAATTTACTTTTATAGATCTTAAAGATCTTAAAGACAAATTGAGTTTTTATCCTTTGATAAAATACATCTTTTGCTGCCAGAGCAACATCTGGAAGGCCACCAATGGCCAGGGTAACGATAGTTGTACACAAGCTAATTGCTTGACCAGGTCAGCAAACGAGGGTCATGGTTGGTTGGTATGGACAACTTTCCACCCCAATTGTAGGATTATTGTAACTGCGCTACTGCACCATGTTGCCCACTAAGATCACATGAAGGCACCATCCAAAGCCATTGCTCACAATCCATATCAGAAGCCTAATGTGGTCCTTGGCATGGGGAAGGTAGAACGCATCTTGTTTCACCCAATAAAGCAAATACATGAGACTTTTATTGGACAAAAAAGCTGCAGCGACTTTCAACAGTCAGTCACCAATAATATATTAGGGTGGGTGGGAGGTGCTCCTCTTCTTCAACCTCCCTCGGTTGACGCTGCAGCAGCAACTAACAAAAACCTTGTGGTTGCCAATTGAGCATGTGCATGCGAGGGGCAACCGCATTCACCTTGCAATGTGGTTGTCTCCCCCTGAATGTCATCTCCTATTGGCTGCCAACCTCCTTATGCAGTCTTCCCTGCTAGACGCTGTTCTGCCTGCCAGAACCTTCCACTCTGCCATCTCTGAATCTCTTTCAGATACTGATTTGGCTGTAGATAATTCTGGGACTATAAATGGGCCTGTAGGCTAGAAACTTGGTCAAAAGTGGCCAAGATAGCAGCCAACGTCTGCCTGTGTATGGATTATCACCTTTAATCCTTTCAGTTGCTTTTACATTTAGCAGCTAAGTGGTTAATTATGCATAGTAACTAGACCTAGCTGAGCTTAATGGTGATGTGTGTGCCATTACAATTGGATTGTGGGCCATTTTATGGTTAATAAATAGGCCCATGGGAACCAATCGCTGAAATGAGTGGAAATTTAATTTTCCCCTTCAAAAACAATACGAGCTTTGCTTGATGAGTAAAACTATTCTGATGAGGTTTCTTATGTTATTTGTTAGGCCAGTTTATTTGCCTACTTGAAAAAAAACGTTAATTTCTCAAAAAAAATAAAAAAATAAAAACACTTGTCAGGGATGGACAGAATTCCAGTACAAATGTTTATATTATAAAGAGGAAAGAATATAAGTATTTTAACAATGCTTTCTGGGAAGTCAATAAACAGAACACAATTAAAAGAAAGAACATTGATTGTACCAGACTGTTACTGAGCTCAAATTCACTGATAAGTTTTAACCCTTTGCGGTGGGAAGGGGCACAAACTGCTTTTGGCAAGGAAATGTTCCGCGGCCTCTCCTGTCTGTACAGGGTTAATATTAAAGACTGACTACACTCCGATCAGTCAGCCAACAACATTATTTCACAGTTCAGTGTACAGGGGTAGAGGGAGTGACCTTTAGCCTATCTCTCAATAATTTACTGCAGCTTTATCATTAAATCAGAATCACACCGCAAAGGAAATTAGTTTATTTTCACCGGGAGAGTGAAGTAACAGGTTAATGGAAGCACTTTGAAAAGGTACCTCTTTTCTGAAACGCTAATTAGAATTTCCTATTATATATTTTTTTTTTTTGCTAGATTTTTTTCTTTATCAAAGATCGAATTTTAAAGTTTTTTATACCTCGAATGAACTCACAACTCGAATGGTTTTATATTTAAGAGAAAACTTGAACGGAAAAAACTTGAATCAGCGAGTTCAACGCTAATAAACCGAAAACTCAACTTGATCGAGATTTCAGCGAAAAAAAACTAAACTCTAATTGATCGCGTTTTGGTTCAAGAGACCTCTGCCATTAACCTACTACATGACCTGGAAAGGTGGACAAAGTGTGCCACGCGCTGCGTTTACCGTAGTCGCCCGAAGTTTCCTCACGGAGGAAACTTCGGAAAGGCAGCTCTGCGTGCGCTTTAGCGCAGGCGACTTTTCATTATAGCCTATGGGAAGACGCGCTGAGGCAGTCCAGGGAGATTGTAGCCCAGAAGATGAGGCGATTAGTCGCCAGGCGACAAAATCTCCACGAATCTCCTCGTGTGAACTAATCCTTAAGTGTTGGATGCAAGAAATTTAAATGAACAAGTCAATAAATGCAACATTTGTGTCTGTTTTATTGCAACCTCTTTGCTACTGCATTTATAAATGACCCTTTCTAACCACTTTTATATCATGTTATAATTATTTTATTTTAAATCTATTCTGCACTTCAAACTTACAACAAAGAATGGATTGTAGAATGTAACAGAAATAACCTATTCCAATCGCTGTTGTATCACGTTTGGCATATCATTTGGCACCTCCAAAGCTACAAAATTTCAAAACGTTCTCAATTGCTTTGTTCTTCTCCACCCCATGTTATGAAATTCTCAGAGAGCCATAGAGGAATCATATGACCTGTTTAAATGTACTGCAGCCTTGTGCCTTTATATGGTCACAAAACTCCTCTTTGACTTGTCTATATCCAATATCCATATTAGACAATAGGGGGGACATTATCCCTTTGCTATAGTTATGGGTATATATTTATTACATGTATATGGTATATACTATATATGGTTGTGTAAAGGGATAGATGTACAGTGCAGTTGCACACTGACCTCCTCCTATTCATCACAAAAACAATGATCTGGCACACTTTGTCCCCAAACAGTTCTAAACCAGATTGTCCTATGGTTTACAACCAAACATAATTATTATTGTGCATTCCACTTAATTGGACAAGAAAGCATTTGACTCTGATCCTTTAGCTCCCAGCATGAAAGCTTTAGCCTTCAGCCTCAGGAATTTGTGTGTCCAAAAACAAGTCTTTTGTTTTGTCACCAAATGTTGCTACTGCAAACTGAGATGGATTGAATTACACAGGCTAAATATACAGTACGGTCGGCTCCAGAGCAATAGGAGCACATTGTTATCCCCCTACCCCTTCATTTATTGCCAAATGCCTTCAACTGGGCGGTGAAAGAGTTACTTGTACTTTGAATTACAAGGAAGATTGCTAGGGCCCTGTCTGTGCAAACACATATTAGCAAAGGAACCGACTGTGCTGTCATACAGAGATACTAGCGTGCCCACTTGGGCCTTGGCTGACTCTTGTAGGCTAACAATGCTATCTCGATATGCACGTGCACACTGCACTGCTTTCATTCCACAGAACTTTAAAGGGGTCCTCCACCTAAAACTGTTTCTTGCATAAAGAAAGAAAATGTAAGTCTAAGCAACTCTCCGGTATCCCTTAGTTAAACGTTTTCCGTGGGTTTAAAGGTATTGGTAAATGTAACTGCAACTAAAAATCAAGTTTATAGTCTGTGCACGACTGCTTCTGACTCCTGAAACGATGTAGAAGAAGCCATCTGATTAACAGACCTGGAGGAGAACTCATTTTTTCTACATTGTTTCAAGAGTCAGCACTGCTTTTTATTCAAATGACATTTGCAGATTTGCTTAGAATTACAACTTCTTTCTTAGGGCTCTTACTCATGAGTGGTTGTAGCTGCGCTCCCCTGCATTCCGTTTTTCTGCATTCAGCCGCAGGGGAGCGCAGGAATAGACGCATTACATTTTTTCCAATGGGGCTGTACTCACTCAGGCGCGTGTAGGCGCCGAACGCAGGAAAAATGCAGTATGTTGCGTCTCAACCTGCGTTTGGCGCCTACAGATGCCTGTGTGAGTACAGTCCCATTGGAAAAAATGTAATGCGTCTATTCCTGCGCTCCCCTGCGGCTGAACGCAGAAAAAAAGAACGCAGGGGAGCGCAGCTACAACCGCTCGTGAGTAAGAGCCATAAATGCAATGGGTGGAGATCCCCTGTAACGACTGACTGTAACTAGAAGCACAACAGTCCAATATAGTTACTAGTGAAGGGCAAATAAATTCACCAGGTGCAAATTTGTGGCGAATTTCTGCGCTTTGCCGCCGGGCGAATCGATTCGGGAACCTTTGCCAGTGTCAAAATTTTTTGGACGTGCACCGGAAAAGTCGATCGCATCAAAACCGCTGCACGTCAACATTATTCGAACGCCCATTGATTTTAACGCCAGTGTCAAAATTGATGCAAGCGTCAGAATTCGGCAAAGCAAAACGGGACAAATTCGCCCATCACTAAGAGTGACCAAACACCTGCATAAACATACTTCTAGGGAAGGTAAAGTAGTGAACACTTTTGATAAGGGATTTTTTTTAAGTTGATTTATGCGTATTAGAAATAGTCGCAGCCAAACCTCTGAAACCGCTAAAGATGTCTGGTGAGGGAATCGTCTGCCAGTGATCGTATAGGGCATGACGGTGAGAAATGGGTTTATTGCTTACTTAAAAGGACGTGTTCAAAAAGACAACGTTATTGCTGCTAATTGAAGTGATTTCCTTTGAGGGGGGGAGTGAATTTGCAAACAGGAGATTGAAAGATTAGAAAAAAGAAAACAAATATCAAGAATATCAAGGATTGGGCTATTACTGGCAGTTGTAACCATAATGGCCACATTTTATGGAAGGAATTCATATTGTATTTTTTTAAATGGCTATAAAAATACACACCTGATAAATGTGGCCCCTATATGAGTTGTTGCTTCGATTAGAACTATGGCTCATAAAATTACCTTGGCCTGGTATTATTGTGCAATTACACGTAATTTGTGAGATTATTTGCCGCATCTCAGTGTGGTTATTAGGAAATGCTCAGTGATTATTTAGTGATTATTTCGGGTGGTTGCAGGTACCAGTACCTGAGATCTAGGGTTGTCTTGGTTGAGGTTTCTAGCCATTATGACTGAGCAAATTTAGTGTAGTGAAAGTGATTGCACATAACATTCTTTGATGCCATTGGATAGCAAGGGGTTGGATTAAAGGAGAACCAACCCCTTGCTAATAAAAACCCCTACCCCACATAGACCCCCTTCCTGCTCCCAGGGCCGGATTTACATATCAGGTGCCCCTAGGCCTGCTGATGTTCGTCGCTGTCCCCTCCCCTTTATTTTTGGAGCAATGGGGATTGGTGCACAGGAAGTTTAAAAAAATTATTGTATCTCCTGCACATTCCCAGTGTTTCTGAACCAATGTGGGTGTGGTTGGGCAGCATGCCGCCCCCTAAAATCCTGCTGCCCTAGGCCCGGGCCTTGGTGGCCTTTCCACAAATCCAGGCCTGCCTGCTCCTCCCCAGCCTAGGTGATACCTTTCATAAATGCCCTTAACTTTTACTTACTCCTCGGTGCAGAGTCAGGGCATTGGAGTTCACGGGCGCCATCTTCTTCTCTTCCGTGACTTCGGTGCATGCGCAGGTGTCATGAAACAGAAGATTGCTCCAACTGCGCATGTGCCATTAAGCCGCTCTATTCCTGAAGAAAAGAAGATGGCGCCCGTGAACTCCGATGCCCTGAATCTGCACCGAGGGGTAAGTAAAGAGTTAGGGGCATTTATCCAGGTTAACACTTAGGCTGGGGGGGGGAGGGAGGGGGTTTATGTAGGGTAGGGGCTTTTATTAGCAAGGGTTTGGTTCTCCTTTAAAGTCCATCCTCTGGTTCTTATAATGAGGCACTGTGCTCACACACAAGCCCGGGGCACACGTGCATGCTAGGTTACATCAGCCAATGATTGGACAGAGCTCTGTCTTTTACTCCCACGTGCATTCCTGTGATCAATCTCTGACACAGAACATCACAAAATATATTTATAGATATGTACACGCCAATTTGATAAGATCCTTTAAGAAGTATCTTATTTTATTTTGCTATCAATTATCTGATGGTAAATTATTTGTTTTCAACATGGTTTTCTTTTATATAATTTTTATTCGTAATTGTAAATCGCATGTCGCCATCAACAAATGTTGAAGAGATTGGTCTTAAATAAGGCTCCGCCCAAGTACACATAAATTTTCCTTACACATATATATACATACTGTATATATATATATATATATATATATATATATATATATATATGTGTGTGTGTGTGTGGGTTGCCTGATACTTAAATCATTGGTTAAACCATCGAATAAATTCATTCATTATGCTGCTTTGTTTGTAAATGACACTAGCAAAATAAACAAAATGTGGGCAATTAAACATGATCCGCTAAATCTCTTATGTAACCTTGAGCGGAACCACCCATATCGGCTTCCAAAGCTGGATAATAAAAGTGATATATAGTTGTACCAATCCCTTAGAGCTCATTTATGAGACAGAGTGTAGCTGGGACCAGCTGCGGCAGAACTACAGCTTCCAGCATCCCTCTGGCCAGACAGATGGGGGTTGGTAGCGGTTCTGTTCTGTAGGGTTGAATATATAGCCACTGCCTGGTACGTAGAGACATGAGTGTCTGCTTCTTAAGTGTTGCTTAATAACAAATAATAGCAATGTATAATAAATATTAGCAAATAATCAAAAGTTTCAAAATGTGTATTATATTTAACCCTGCAACTGCCAGCAACTAGCAGAGGTGCATTTCCCAGCAAAACACAATCACTGTAGAACAACACTAAAAGCAGTACTGTAGAACTAACATTAGTTGGCACTTTATATCTTTGGCAACGTTGATTTTGTCTGCAAGTTTAGAGAGAGAGAGAGATGGCTCTACCCAATTTTGGGTTGAATCCGTATAGGAGGAACAGTTGGTTGCACCAAGTATTTCCCTAGTTGATATAAGGACTTCAATGACTTTTAATTTTTTCTCACAAGGTAAATTCTTTATATACCTTAATACAGGACCTGCTCACCACTTTCAAAAAATACCTTCTGCATATGCTAATGAACAGCACCCCTAGTGGCCACAATGTAATCATACCTCCCAACTGTCCCTTTTTCACAGGGACAGTCCCTCTTTTGACAGCTCAATTCGCAGTCCCTCATTTGTACTGGAAAGTCCCTATTTTCTCTGCACTGAACAGCCAGAAAAAGAAACAAAGTTTCTAACTTAATTGGCTTTTAGCAGAGAGCACTAGTGATGGGCGAATTTATTCGCCAGGCGCGAATTTGCGGCAAAGTCCTGCAATTTGCCACGCAAAAATTCTCCGCCGTAAAAAAAAAAAAAAAAATGGACTCGTCAAAAGACGGACGCTGGCATCAAATAACGGACGCGGGAGTCAAAAAACGTGACACCGGCGTTGTTTCGTGAATTTTTTGCCGTTTCACGAATTTCGCTGGAACATTTCGCTAGCACATTTTGCAGCGGAACACCCCAAATTCGCCCATCACTAGAGAGCACAGCTAACAGGTGCAAATAAGATACGTTGTAACAATTTGGAGCCATAAAAAAACAGAAAAGGAGAAATATTTTCAAACTTGCATAACCTGCCAAATGTTGTAAAATGAACATGGTAATTAGAAGGTGTGGCCACAGAAAGGGGCGTGGTCAAAATGTTCGCTGCTCTACGCGCTAAACAATTTTTTGTCCCTCTTTTTACTTCCAAAATGTTGGGAGGTATGATGTAATGAAAGTTATTATGATGAACTATTAAAGGAGACATATAGGATAAGTGGAAAAATCGAATTTTGTTGGCAGTTATGAATAATATTTTGCGTTGGTCTCACATTTTGCTACAAATTAATATCATCTTTAAAAATAGAAACTTTATTGGAGCTCTCCATAGATGCTTTCTGGTCCCTGTCCATGCTTCAAATGAGGGGTGGGCGTGTCCTAACAGACCCTGCCAGAAGTACAATATTAGGAGGACAGCCAATCACAGCCCTGTAGTCACACAAGCAAAGTCAGGCTTCAGTTCCCTATAAAGTCAGCATAGCTACTGATTGGTTCCTATCCTACAGTGCAGCGTGCTGAGTGCTGCTGGCTCCCCTGCACAGCCTGGGAAAGGAGGCAGCAACATGTGGAACAGATGAGTGGAACTAGTAGGGTTTTTGCGGAAATTTACAATAAAGTAACCAGAAATACAACTTTTTCAAGCACATTCCTTCTATATCTAAAAGAGTAAAATGCACTGGTACATTTTGTTTTTTTACATGAAATGTCCCCTTTAAAGCACCTCTCAAAACATGGGGATTACTACCAAAAAGTACAAAGCCCCTCTGAAACTCATAAGGGATCAGTATAATGTTTCTTCAGGAGCATGGTACTTTGTTGTTTATGCAGCACTGTCTTTTAAGACAACAACTTACATATTATGTTGGAGAATCACTCACTGACATCCATATCCCTTGACAGATAATCTCTTATGTACACTTATAGGTTCTCTATACCAGTTCAGCGCCTGGCAAATAATGACATAATTGGGTTTTGTTTATCATGCTCGAGTTCTGACTGGCAGTGGCTGGGCCTGGGCGTTTCTGCTGCTTTGTTTATTTAAAAATAAACTATGCCTGCTGGGGGGAACACCGACTTATGTGGAAAATTCAGATAAGAGGTGGGGAAGGTTAGGGAGGATCCCAAGATGTCATGTGTCATGCAGAGCATCAAAGTTGACTTGACGGTTAGATATAATAGATAACTTCCCCATGCTGAATCAATTTGGATGCATAATGCATGGCTGTACATAAACCAGTGTAGTTTTCAGCATGTAGTTAAGTCAACACTGTCTGTGACATTTTGACCACACCCATTTTATGGCCACACCCCTAAATACCATGTCCGTTTTACAAAATTTGGCAGGTTATGGAAAGTTTGAAAATATTTCTGGGAGTTTTTGGGCAATGTTTTATGTGTTATAACAGTTTCGCTAATGAAGGTGACTTGCCCTTTAAGATGTGAGTCTCATTTCTTTATTTTAAATTGTTACAAATATATCAAAGTGCAGGTGCTGAGTGTTCTGGGCTCTCTGCCAAGAACCTCTTATTTAATCACATTTCAGAAACTTTGTATCTTTTTCTGGTTGTTCAGTGCCAAGAAACTCACAACATTTTGGACTGAGGGCTGAGCTGTCAAAATCGGGACTGTCCACCAAAAAACAGGACATTTGGGTGGTATGCAGTAAGAGCAAGTGTCTTGAGTGTCTTGTAGCTCCATGGTTGGCAAAGATCACCCGGCTATTCATTTGAGAATATTTCGCCACCTGCTACCAAAGCTCTAAACCCCCTATGGGCAGAATATATCATATTTTGGGCTCACTAGTTTGGAACAATTTAATTTTCAACAAACACCTCCCCATGTGCAGAAGTCACAACCGACAGTACCCTGAGCAGCTTTCAAGGCTGTTTCCTTTTTTGGCACAGAATTTAGAAAGAAATTAAATTAAAAAAAGATTTCAAAGGATTTTCGTTCTTATGAGGCACAACTGGCTGTGACGGGAGGAGGGAGCTGCCACTGAAAGCTGCTTTTAATCACTGCTGTGGTTTTGGCGGTCCTGCATCCTGGGTGGGGGTTAAGGCACGGGTTGACAAGTTAAGAGGCAGACCCGGCGACTGGAGTGGTTTATTTATAAACACACATGAGTACAAGTATAAGGAACCCTGTTCCCAACAGCTTACAGTCTAGAGCAGAGATATATCCAGCCATTGTAACAGCAGCGTATCCCCAGAATTCTTAGTTGGCTTCACAAAGATGCTGGGAGTTCACAAGTAGCTGGAAGCTACAGGTTGTACATGAAGAGGTTGAGATATGAAGGTAGAGAGCAGCTGAGACTGTTATACGGGGTAATTTTAGGATAGCAGTGGGCCTGGCGCTCAGTCAGATGTGAAGGGCATGGCAGCAGCTGGTTCCTATCAGGCAAGGCAATCCGGGCACAAAGGCCAATTACAAATATTCCACTGCACTGGTACAGGCAGGGAGACCCCACAATTTAGTGTAAAATTTCTGCTGGTAACTCCTGACTAGGGGCCAGTTACATGGCAGCAGTGCGCTCCCATCAGGGAAGGCAATATCTGAGCACCAAGCACACAAAATTCTGCTGCGTTACAGGCAATTTAATAGTATGGGGTTCTAAGAATTCCAGTGTGGCCCTTTGATCTGGCTAGGGGCCCATTACATGGCAGCAGCAGCTTGTTCCCATCACACAGGGCAATATCTGGACACCAAGGGCCACACAAAAATTCTGCTGCACTGGTCCCCAGAGTGGGAGCCTCACAATATAGTAGATTTCTGATTTCCCTTTGAAGATCACCTTTTCTTTTAACTCCAGCAGCCCCAAGAAAAGACAAACTGGCAATGCAGATTTGCTTGTAGAAGTCCGTTTACTTCTAGATGTCGATATAACCCCACATCAGTTTTTATTGGGGAGGGAGGGAGGGGAGGGTTAGGGAAGCTAGTCATGTAACAGTAGTCATGTAATAATAATAACAACTAGAGAGCTCCCTGTCCTGCTGCAGGGCTCCACCTGTTGAGCTTTGAACTGCCAGATTATCATAACAGTAATTGGCTGTCCTGAGCTTATGGCTGGAACTTGTAGTTTAACCTGCAGATTTCTGATCTTCCTTAGGTGATAGGCGTAACTACAGAGGAAGCAGACCCTGCAGCTCAGAGCCGTATTTATATATTGCCCCCCATGGGGTGCCTATTTTGTTTTTTTTAAAAAAAGCTTCCCTGCCACGGATTTCCATAGGAAATCCGTTGACGGAGCTGGGTGACGTCACTTTCGCTGAACTCGTTGCCAGGGCCAGAACTAGGGGTAGGAAGAGAAGGGCTGAAAGCTAGGCTGGCGACGCACCTGCTCCATCTACTACCCCATGTCCGGTCCCCTCTCTGCCCAACTGTGTTGCTATATAGCCATGTCTTTTTGCGTCCAGCGTCAACTCGCACAACGTAGGGCAGGACTGGACTGGGATTCAAAATAGACCCTGGCATTCCTACTACACAGAGGCCCAAACGACCCCACTAACCCACTTAATAGTCACTTTCTATGGCATTTTACAGCAGCCCCTCTGGCCAGAACCCACAGATTGCCAGTCCGGGCCTGATGTAGGGGCCCGGACTGGCAATTTGTGCGTTCTGGCAAATGCCAGAGGGGCTGCTATAAGGTGCCATAGAAAGTCACTATTTAGTGGGCTGGTGTGGGCTGATTGGGCCTCTGTCTACCTGAAATGCCAGGGCCTATTTTAATTCTCAGTCCGGACCTGCGTAGGGGAGTGCTTAGGTCCAATGCTGTAAATACTGCAAAAAATGCTGCAGGAGGGCCCAGGAGTTATAGGGACCTAATTAATTCCAACATATATTGGTAAAACAGGATAACTTTTGGATAGGTTGGGGGCCCTCAAATGAATTTGCTGTGGGCCCCAATACCATCTCCTTAAGCCACTGGTAAAAGGTCTTACAAACCCTCAGAGAAAAAGCAGGAGGGTCCCTGTGAAGACGGAAGCAAAATAAACAAGAATGTCCAAACTGCAGCACTACAACTCCCAGCATTCTCGGCTGGTAAACGCTGAAAGCTTCAAACCATAATAATAACAGTATGCTTTCATGCCGCTGTGCCCTGCAGCACAGCTTTGTTTTCCTTACTGGGGCAGGTGGCAATTGCAATGCGGCAAAGACACGGGCTGACTGCCCCCCAGCAACGAGCCGGTTAAGGGAGATTTAACTCGCACGCGTTCAGCCTCCTCGTGACGTCACAGGTGGCAGCGGCAGGAGAGAGAGAGAGAGAGAGAGAGAGAGAGAGAGAGAGAGAGAGAGAGAGAGAAGGAGGGGACGGGAGAGAGACAGCCCAGCCTCCCTGTAATGGGCGCGTCACGTGACTAGGAGCAGTAGTAAGACAGGTGCCTTCAGTTGAGCCTCAGTAAGAGGCGAGCTGCCTGCATGAGTGCGAGCTGTGTGTGTGACTGCTGCTGGGGACTTTAGATCCATTCAGGGGCTGGATGGCGTGGGACATGTGCAACCAGGACTCTGTATGGAGTGACATAGAGGTAAGTCTTGAACCCAGCTCTCTTTTTTTACCTTTTTATCCATTCCAATCATTTTTTTTTATTTATTTATTTTTTACTTCTATAAAAAAAATATTTAAATTCAGATTGCAAAATTGAGGGTTAAAAAAAAAAAAAAAAAAAAAAATTCCTTGCCTTTTGCTGTGTTGCCGTAGCCCTAGCAGCTGGCTATTTTTAAGGCTTTTACTCTTGTGATGCTGTGAGTGCAAAGATTAGCTGCTGTCATCAGTGTCTGTTGGAAAGTATTTGCATGTGCCTCTTGGCTCTGCCCTGGCCAGTCACATGCACTGTGTATAGCCTCTGGGACACTGATATGAATCAGTCTCTGAAGTCTTTCCAGTGGCCTGCTTGGAAACCTGCCATGTCTATTTATATAACAATTAACTTAAAATAATCTCAGTTATTAATGCTTCCATACTTCCATTCTGAATTCCTGCCTACCGTGTAGGAGCCCCCCAGGATCCGCTATATGGCAACGCAAATGGCACCTACATGCCAGCCTGAGCACATTTACTCAAACACCAAAACCTCACCGTTTTTTGTTTTTTTTTAAGGCTAAAATCATAGTCCTATTTGCCAGTTTGCAAGGGCAGAGTGGCTTGTGCTAAGTGGTGATCAGCTGTTCCACTCTCCGGTGTTTATAAGAATAAAGCAAAAAAGAAAACGGTATAAGGGAAGCGCTAGATGTTGCTGTATGGGTAAAAATAGATGGTCGTACATCAAATCTAAAGCTTGCGCTGGCTACAATTCATAAAGGGGGAAAAAAAAAAATAGAAGCCAGCAATTCTGCCCCGGTCCCTGGAGTACGGTGTATGAAACAGGTTCTGCACGGTGGCACTATACAAATGAGGAGCCTTATTAAAGAGCTTGGGCATCCTGTAAGTTATATAAAACTTTATTGCAATAATTAAAAATGCAGGTATCCCAATCCTTGGGGGGGGGGGAATAAAAAATAAATAAAAATAACTTGCTGCTTTGTATGCAGATCACTGACCAATTCTATCTATTCATAAAGGCATGTATATAGGGAAGACTTGCTGGCATGCAATACTGATTCTTGCATATAAGATGACAGTTGCAAGTCTTAATTGTTCCTATTCCCGAGTATCCTGTATGGTGTTAGCCTTTTTTTCCCCCAGCTGCTAGGTCCGTTATTTATTTTCATCCTACATTATTCCTGATGCCGCTCGGAGCTGAACGAAGCAGCTTTTAAAGGAAATTTGATTTTTTTTCATTATTATTATTATTTCTTTAAAGCCAGGGCTGGGTTCAAAAAAACTGTTCTGAGCAGCTATTGATCTCAGGGGCACTTAGGTGCAGCCAGGAATTTCATGTCACAGTTATTCTCTCCGCTTTACATGAAATGCATGGATGGATTAACTCTTGCTGCAGCCTGACTCATACATTGCTGCCTTTTTTTTTTTCTTCCCCTCACTCCCCCCCCCTCGTAATCAAATCACTGCTGCCCGCTGCTTCTTTCCTAGGAAGCAAATTAATGAACACTTACGCTGCCAAGTGGGCCAGCAACACATTGCAGCACAGTAGGGTGCCCAAACTGAAGGGGTTAAGCTTGGTAGTCTATTTAAAGGGTTTTGGGGAGTGATGAACAGACGGTTGGCGGAGGATGCAATATGTGCTGCATGGGTCAGCCTGATGTTCATATTCGTAAGGGCCCACGCAGCTCCAACTCCTAGATGTTGCAGGTTTTAATGAAGGTGACTGCAGAGATTGATGGGGGCAGCCTTACCGGGTCATTGCAACAAGTTTCTCACTTCATACTGTGCCATTTGCTTCCAGCATATAAGTGGCTGAGCCAGGTGCCGGAATGAAACGGTTAATTTAAACACTGCCATACTTCACTTGCTCCTCTCTCTTGGGCCGTGACTATCAGAGGCAAGGAAAGAAAAAAACCTGCAAAGGTTAATGGGAAATTAAACATAATTGCAACGGTCCTTTCCCATCGCTGGAGCGGTTAAGGCAATTTATTGACTCCCTCTTGATCTGGATTTATAAAAAATAAAGTGCAATATTGCAATGATAATTTTTTCTTCCCCCCTGTATTCGGATTGTCGTTTTGGCCTTGGCCTCCTAGCCCTCGCCTGGTGGTTCATGGGGTTTAGTTTTATTATTATTCACTATTGATTTAAGAACTGGGCATCGCTAAGCAAGGCTGGAGTAGAGGGGGGGGAAGGTAATGCTGGGAGTTGTAGTTGAGAGACAGCAGGCGGAAAATCCTCTGGTGTGAATACTAACCACCTCTGTGAGTAATGACTCTGTGCACTCATATGCCATTTTGCCAAGAATTATATTTTGGCATTTGCGAGGCCTGGCCCCAGGGCAAATGCCTTTCTCCCTCCTCTGCTTTAATCCCAGCCATGTTGCTAAGCACCTGTTATAGATGTATGGGGAAATGGATGAAATAACAATGTGTCTTTTAGGAATGAGATATCTAAAAGGCAATGTATGTTTATAATGTAAATAACATATAATGTATGTCAGCAGCGTAGTCATTTCCAACCTACCCCATATGTCTCCAGCTTAAAAGTGCAACAGGAGCATTCGTCAGCAGGAGGATTGTCCCCAGGATTGAGTGCCGGCCAAGATTAATCTTATTTTTAAAATTTTTCATTTATTGAACATTCATGCTCTGAAACAGCAGCAATAGCCCTCTCCGTGTAACACTGTACATTTGTAGCATCCATTTTAATTACCTCAATCCACAAAAGACGAATGCAATTGATTTATAGACTCTCGTGTCTACTGAAGTCGTAATCCGATTATTGGTAGAACGGGGGATAAAAAAAATGAAATCATGGCCAATACAGCTTCTTACTTCAAGAAACCTTATTTTATTTATTTTATTTTGTTCCACAAAACTGCTGAATCGAATGCCAGATGATCTATGTGGTCAAAAATTTAAAAAATATGATGGCGATGGTGCATCTGCCGACCCTTGCTTGTGATTTTTATGGGTTGTGGCTTGAAGCCATCTCCTGATGGGCATTGGAATGCTTGAAGGATTGCTCAACTTGGACACCTTCCAGGCTTTTTATTCGAAGGGTAACCTTGGTGGCCAAAGCACAGAAACCAGTTGATCATAGCTAAATGCTGATCACATGTTGCTACAGTTACTAAATTCCTAAAGTTTATGAGCAATTTTTTTTTTCTATTTCTCTTGTCTCCTTGCAGTGTGCTGCTCTGGTCGGTGAAGACCAGCCTCTGTGCCCAGATCTTCCTGAACTTGATCTCTCTGAACTTGATGTCAATGACTTAGATGCTGACAGCTTCTTGGGTGGATTAAAGTGGTACAGTGACCAATCAGAAAACATTTCCAATCAATACAGCAGCGAATCGTCCAACATATTTGAGGTATGAGGGTGGTCTGGGCCAACAGGTTCATGTTGTTTTACAACCTTGTTTAATCAGGATAAAAAATTTCGTTGGACACAAACCAGTATATATATTTTTTTTCTTCGCTACGACGGAAGCTGAAGATCAGTTAACAGTCGGTATTTTATTAATGGACGTTGTTGACAGTGAGTTGGAATATTTATATCCATACTTACAGGTGTTAGAACAGACCAGCATTTGTTAGCACGGTATGCTCTCTAAGGTGTTCCAGTTGGGTTCCTAATTAAAAAAACAAAAAGGTGCAATATATCATTGTGGAAAGGTAATTGGTGAGTATTACAGCAGCATCTGTCTGAGCAAGAGCATTTAGAGCATGGGTTTCCTTAATCTGGGTATTTGTATAGGAAACATTAGAACACTATAATACAAGAGTCTTTTATAATTCAATATTATGTAGGAAGAGCTATGTTGCCTGGTTCCGAATTATTTTAAGGAGTCTCGGCAGGGATGACCTCCCCAGAGTTGGGTGGCAACTCCACTGGGTTCTACAGATTTTTTATAATGATTCACAGATGTATGTTATACAAGTATGGAATCCGTTATCCAGAAAGCTATTATGAAAAAGCCTGCTTCCCATAGACTCCAGTTTATTAAAATAATCCAAATGTTTAAAAATGATTTTCTTTTTATCTGTAATAATTAAAACCTTACCTTGTACTTGATCCCAACTAAGCTATAATTAATCCTTATTGGTAGCAAAATCAGCCAATTGGGTTCACTTAATGTTTGAATGATTTTCTAGTAGACTTAAGGTATGATGATTAAAATTATGAAACGATCCATTATCCGTTAAACCCCAGGTCCTGAGCATTCTGGATAATAGGCCCATACCTGTAGTATATAATGGTGCCCCTTCCCTTTAATATACACATTATCAGAACCGTTTTACCTGCAGCCTCCATCTGTTGTTGCACGACAACTCCCAGAATTGAAGGCTTGGTGTTCAACAACAGCTGTAATGCAACAAGTTGAGCAGTTTTGTTCACTACAAAAAGCATATACGTCATGCAGCTCTTAATTTTTTTGGGGTGGGTCAATTTTGCTGTGCAATCTTCATATCCTGCATAGAATAGAATGCAATACCATCTGTTGACCAGGAGGAGAACATTGTCCCCTCCCACCACCATTTTTCAACATCATAAACCATCAAAAACTTTAACATGAATATGTGAGGACCCTTATAGGCAGCTTAAAGGGAACTATCATGAAAATGTAACATAAGCTTCATCCTACTGAAATAAGACATTTTCTAAATATAATCAATTAAAACTTCTGCATTGTTTCTGAAATAATCAAGTTACTCTTCGCTATCCCCCTCTCAGCATCTGTTTCTCTTCATTCTGTCTTCATGCAGCAGTTGGGAGTCTGATTTTAAAAGACAATTAAATGCAATATATCTTTGGGGGGGGGGGGCTCCTTTTTCCTAGAAGATGTATTAGAGCTCACCAGACATCATGTCTCTCTACATGCAGAATTTGTGTCAAAGTCAGTTATTTTGATAGATTTTGTTTGTTGAGTAAACTCTGATACATCTTCTAGGAAAGGGAACCCCCTATAAGATATATTGGATCTAACTGTTAATGAATATCTGACACCCAACTGCTGCATGAAGAATGAAGAGAAACAGATGCTGAGAGGGGGATATTGAAGATCAACTTGATTATTTCAGAGACGCTACAGAATTTTCAATTGATTGTAATTAGTTTCTTATTTCAGTATTTCAGTCCCCTTTAAGAACTATGAATCTTTCTAACATTCCTGATATTATATTGGCGCAAAGCAAGGGAGTAGAGGCAGTAATCCTGCTTTATAGGCAACCCGTCTGCTGGCACATGTCGTGTTTAACCTACAGAACAATGTAGAACATTTCTGAGAGAGTAGCGGCTCTCGCATGTTCTATAGGTCACATGCCAATTCTAGCAACATTTCCATGTACTTGTTAAAAGCCAATGAGTGCTTTGTAATGTCACGCAGAGTTTCTTTGGCGCTTGAGGTGTCGGTATGAGTGTTGCTTTGGTATGCAGATGGATTGTATGGGAGATAGGCTTTTCCAATGGAAAAACTGTGAACCATTCTGAATCCTTGGGTTGCCATTTACTTAGTGAATGCATGGAAATACAGTCAGTATGGGCATTGCCATATAAGTAGGCCCATATATATCTCTTATCAGCCGGCACATTCCAATGTTTTTTCTTTTTTTTGCTATATTCTATATATGGAACGACCTGCGCTAGATATTCTTAAGTTTGGCTGATACTGCAGCAATGGCCCTAGTCATGGCTGGAATTAACTTGTAGAGTTCTTGGAATCCCAAAATTGCAGCTTTTACCCATAGTTTGTTTACTAACCATTATAGAGCTTGGCAGTGGTCCAGCCCAGGTTATGGTCCCTTGTCTTAAAGTGCTTTTTATTGATTTATAACTCAAATTCATTGGTTGAGAGGAAGAACATCCCTTTGAGAGACACTGACAAATAGGGCCTGCTTTTATGTCCGAAGTGAGATGCTTGAGAGGCCAGCTGCCTGAATTGTTGCCCTTGAACTTCACCGGCACTTCTTTTGTCAGTGTAATGTTACACCGGCACAAACACACAGCAAAACCTAGAACCCAGCTCTGGAGAACGCGCATGGCCACTTGCCTTACTCACGTTACAGGAGGTCGACGATGGAAATGTTACATTAAACTCATAGCTGATATATTTTAACCTTTCCAGATTGAATCTGTTACTTTTTTTATCTCTCGTTGCATTTTATCTTACAACGCGGAAAACGTGGCTTTGTCTTTTATTGGTTTACAGGAGAGAACTAGCGCCGGGCTTTAGCCAGTGTTTATTTTAGGCATTATGATTGCACGAGCCTCTGCAGTCAAGGGACACATTGAATGAGCAGATAATGTTGTACTACAATGCTTGTTGAGCCTGTTGCAGGGAGTGGGAATTGTAGTTAAACATCTAGAGAGCTACTCACTGAGTAAAACATTCAGTAATATGATTTGTTTGGAGAAAATTATTGGAGCCAATCTAATGGTTGTTCCAGGCCATTAATCCACAGCAACCAATCAGCAGTTAGCTTTCATCTGTCTAGTGCAAATAGAATGCTGAAAGCAAACATGTAATAGGCATTTATGGGTCAGACCGATATAATGACTTTATTCAGCAGAAACCTGGGGAACCTTTAATTGTTTATGGCTTAGGACTTATGTCTGCTTCTTTTACTATGGGCAAATAGGTTAATTTCTTTGTGTGGATGAGTGAGTCATTGCCCAGTGCCCCATCTATGGGCCTAGAAAAGGCCTCAGTGGATTATATTGTCAGTTTGGACTGTATAGTCTGTTAAAATTGTAACCCTTGTCCCACCCATGAATGGGTAATCCTAAGCAACTTTTCAATTAGTTTTTGAATAATTTCCTTTCTCTTCTGAATTTTTCCAGCTTTCAAATGGGGGTCCCCCGACCCCATTTAAACAGATGCTCTGTAAGGCTACACATCTATTGCTACTTTTTATTACTCATTTTTCTGTTCAGGCCCTCTCCTATTGAAATTCCAGTTGCTTATTCAAATCAAGGCATGGATGCTAGGGTAATTTTGACCCTAGCAACTAGATTGCTGAATTTGCAAACTGGAGAGCTGCTGAATAAAAAGCTAAATAATTCGAAAACCACAAATCATAAAACATGAAAAGCAATTTCAAATTGTCTCAGAATATCACTCTCTTCTTCTTTCTAAAAGTTTATTAAAAGGTGAACAACCCCTTTAAAGCTATGCCTATCAACAATCATCTTCCTGCCCTTACATTTATGTTCAAAGGGTTAATAGAGACATTTTCCAATGACATTCTATTTTTTATTTTTTCCAAAATCTAAGTTTAAAGCTTAATGTCTCTGGTGTTTGTCTGGCAGCTCAGTAATTCAGGTGCAGACTCGGAACTGTTACAATTTTGCAACATTTAGTTGATACATTTCTCAGCAGCATCTCTGGAGTATTAGCAACTATTGTATCAACTCTAGTGGTGGCCATAGACTCAAAGATCCGCTCGTATGGCGACATCGCCAAACGAGCGGATCTTTCCCCGATATGCCACTAACGGCATGGCTATATCGGGGGTAATTCGAACGTTCGGCCGTATGGCCGAACGATCGAATTACGATGCGCCAAGGGGCTCCGACGGGTCAGTCGGTTAAAAATCAAACCTTCCCGATCTATATCGTGGCCAGATATCGATCGGGAAGACCCGTCGGAAGCCCCCATACACGGGCAGATAAGCTGTCAAATCGGTCCAAACGACCGATATCGTCAGTTTTATCTGCCCGTGTATGGCCACCTTAGCAGTTGCCTGTAATGAAACTGAGGGATTCTGGACAAAGATAAGAAATGTATCAACTAAATGTATCAATTTTGAATAGTGTACAGGGTCGGCGACCCCCCAGAGCTGCTTTAGAAGGTAAGAAATTACACTTTACATTACAATATTAGAAAATATAATAAAAAAAGTTTTTGGAAAAAGTCTTAATTCACTGCCAGATATTTTCTAAAAAAAAAAAAAGCACATTGCTCTGATCTTGCCGCCGGCATTTATACCTTTATGAACTTCTTTCACTTTGTACCTTTTCCCTCGCTGCCATTATACTGCGCTTACCTTTTGCTCCCTTGTTCTAGTGTCACATGCACGCAGTAACAAATAGTTCAGCCGGGGCGGCTCCTTCCTGCTGTAACTATGTAGCTCTGGCTGAAGCCAGTGGGAGGCCAGTTGGTACTAGAGAGCACTGAATGAATGACATTTTTGTTGGAGGCTGGCTGCCTGGTCTGGCTGCTATACAGGAAAAAAAAAAAAAGTAATAAAGTCACAGGACTGAGACACTGACATATGACAACAGGTATATTGTCTGCAGGGTCAGGTGACTACCTCTGGCTTTCTTTTCTCTTGCTTATTGTCAACTCGGAGCATTTATACTGAGCCAAGCCATATATTGTAGAATATATGAATAAGCCCCAGAGAGGATATTTTCTCTAGCAGTGTAGGAAGGCTGGGTTGGGGCTTATGGGGATTTTAGATATCCAACTTGCAGTCCTCTAGCTCTTGGTCAACTTTAATTCACAATGTAACCCACTTAGGATGACTACGGAAGGAGCTTTGTTTTTAAATAGAATATTAAAGTAAAACTATACCCCCAAAATGAATACTGGAGCAACAGAAAGTTTATAACATATTAAGTGACACATTAAAGAATCTTATCAAACTGGTATATATATTTTTTATTAAATCTTGCCCTTTTACATCTCTTGCCTTGAGCCACCATTTTGTGATGGTCTGTGTGCTGCCTCAGAGATCACCTGACCAGAAATACTACAGCTCTAACTGTAACAGGAAGAAGCGTGGAAGCAAAAGACACAACTGTCTGTTAATTGGCTCATGTGTCCTAACATGTATGGTTTGTTTGTGTGCACAGTGAATCGTACGATCCCAGGGGGTGGCCCTTATTTTTTAAAATGGCAATTTTCTATTTAGGATTACCCAATGGCACATACTACTAAAAAAGTATATTATTATGAAAATGGTTTATTTACATGGAGCAGGGTTTTACATATGAGCTGTTGTATGCAATATCTTTTTATAGAGACCTACATTGTTTGAAGGGTATAGTTTTTCTTGACTGTGGTGCCAAAGCAGCCCTCATAAGGGTATATTTATCAAAGAGTGAAGTTAGAGATCGCCACAGTCCGCTAGCGTGAAATACCGCCTCTATCCATATATTTCTATGGCATTTTTAAAGGTTTATTTCATATATATCTCGTACACCATTTGATAAATACGCCTTTAAAAATAATACCTCATTGAAATTAATAGAGCGAGCCTATATTTCACACTAGCGGACTGTGATAATCTCTAACGTCACTCTTTGATAAATATACCCCATAGACTTACACTGAAACCACCTGACAGGTACTCATGCTTTACTATGATGTAGAGGGCTATATTCTGAGATCGTTTGCAATTGTTTTTCATTTTTTATAGAGTTACTTGGTTTTTATTCAGCACTTCTGCAGACTCTGCTGTTTCAGAAATCTGGTTGCTTGGTTCCACATTAACCTAGCAACCGTGCAGTGATTTGAATAAGAGACTGGAATAGGCGTAGGAGAGGCCTTTAATAGAAAGATGAATAATAAAAAGTAACAATAATAATACGTTTGTAGCGTTACAAAGCATGTGTTTTTTAGCTGGGGTCAGTGACCCCCATTTGAAAGCTGGAAATAGTCAGAAGAAGAAGGCAAATAAATCAAAAACTATAAAAAAAAAGTTAAGAATTGGCCATTCTATAACATACTAAAACTTAACTTAAAGGTGAACCAGCCCTTTAAAGACACTCTAGTTTATCTTCCCATACAAGTAGATCTTCCAGTGTATAGTCATTTTATAATTCATTTAAAGCAGGGTGGTAAACTACAATTCCCAACTCCTCTCTCCAACATTTGAATGAATACTGGGAGTTGTTTTGCACTGCAGGTTAACCAACCTATTTTATTTTCCCAACCAGAATTGCCTGTGTCATTATATAGGTAAACAGCTGTTCTTTTGCAGTACCCACAGCACTGAGTGGGCTAAATTAGTCCTGTGGTCAAAGAATTTGGCCATTGAAATAACTGCCTGTAGCATTGTTATTTTGTCAACCAGCAGGTGTCACCCTGTAATCATTCACACCGCAGGGTGTTGAGTCAACATTACTCACCAGTATTTTTCACTTAGGAATCTAATCTAAATCCACTGCTTTGCTTCCATAGTTAAGCCAATGACATTCCAAGCATGGCACAGTAGCCGGGTTTAATACACTATGCATTTACATATCGGAACAGTAATGTCTGGCTGACGGAATGCGGAACATATATAGCAAGAAACAGAACTTGTTTTGCTGATGATTAAAATGGTCCAGCATGGTTTCAGCTGCTCAGTCACAAGAACTGTTAAAAGAGGACAAGGAGAATAGATCTGTTAGAAAATCATCATTTGGTATAGTTGGCAGAGGCAAGATTTACACAGAGGAATGACTGCTCACAGGCATCAAATAGTTTCATATTATGAAAGTGATCTTTTTTTTTTCTTATATACCTGCAGGTTTGCTGCCCTGGGGCTTTCAGAGCAGTAGTTTTGCCAGCATCTGTAGTATTATCTAGATCAGCTTCTGGCAAGGGACTGTAACCTTGGGATTAAGTTAGGTTTAGTAGGGAGAGATGGTACCTATAGTAACAGTGGGATAATAGTCTCTGGGAACGGAGTGTGACTGTGGAATAGCAGGTATAGTAGAGAGAGATGGTGCCTATAGTAACAGTGGGAAATAGTCTCTGGGAAGGGAGTGTGACTGTGGAATAGCAGGTATAGTAGAGAGAGATGGTGCCTATAGTGACAGTGGGATAATAGTCTCTGGGAATATGGGATATCGGGTATAGTAGGGAGAGATGGTGCCTATAGTAACAGTGGATAATAGTCTCTGGGAAGGGAGTGTGACTGTGGGATAGCAGGTATAGTAGGGAGAGATAGTGCCTATAGTAACAGTGGGAAAATAGTCTCTGGGAAGGGAGTGTGACTGTGGGATAGCAGGTATAGTAGGCAGAGATGGTGTCTATAGTAACAGTAGATAATAGTCTCTGGGAAGGGAGTGTGACTGTGGGATAGCAGGTATAGTAGGGAGAGATGGTGCCTATAGTAACAGTAGATAATAGTCTCTGGGAAGGGAGTGTGACTGTGGGATAGCAGGTATAGTAGGGAGAGATGGTGCCTATAGTAACAGTAGATAATAGTCTCTGGGAAGGGAGTGTGACTGTGGGATAGCAGGTATAGTAGGGAGAGATGGTGCCTATAGTAACAGTGGGAAAATAGTCTCTGGGAAGGGAGTGTGACTGTGGGATAGCAGGTATAGTAGGGAGAGATGGTGCCTATAGTAACAGTGGGATAATAGTCTCTGGGAAGGGAGTGTGACTGTGGGATAGCAGGTATAGTAGGCAGAGATGGTGCCTATAGTAACAGTAGATAATAGTCTCTGGGAAGGGAGTGTGACTGTGGGATAGCAGGTATAGTAGGGAGAGATGGTGCCTATAGTAACAGTGGGAAAATAGTCTCTGGGAAGGGAGTGTGACTGTGGGATAATAGGTATAGTAGGGAGAGATGGTGCCTATAGTAACACTAGATAATGGTCTCTGGGAAGGGAGTGTGACTGTGGACAATGGGTATATTCGTGCAAGATAGTAATGAAAGATGGTGATACCAAAAATTACAACCAACAGCTAAAGGATTCTCTGGGTGTCCAAAGGCCACAGGTTGTAGATTATAGGTTTATAGATTCCTATGATAAAGAAATGAGAGGCTTCTGAAAATGTATTTGTGCAGGACCCTGTCACAGTTAGAGGTGGTCACTCATTTTACATTACTGAACCAACTTCTTTATAAATATTCAGCATGTCTGCCCTGTTTCCATACTGTGCCAGGTTATTCATTGTAGGTGTGCAGACAGATTAATGAATTACCAGATCTTGTGTAAAACGACTCGGCGTGACTTTTAAACTAGCACTGTGCCAGCCATGTGACTTACGTTAATCTTTTTTTTTTTTTTTCCCTTTTCAGACAACTGACCCTCTGTAGAATTTATCAACATGATTCTGTTCCCTCACCATCCCCTGCCCCCCCCCCATCCCATTATTAATTTTCAGGCTGTTCCATGCCTGAGGCTTAGAGTTCAAGGAGACATGGTCCTGGAGGGTCAGTGTAGTGGAGTTGTGATGGCTGATGCCCTTTAGTGCCAAATCAGCATGATTTATTATTGATGTCCACTCGGCTGAGGATTACGAGGTGGTGCAGTTGGGTAGAATGACTGGAGATTTTCAGGAAAGCCTCAGAGCTGTTTGTGTTGTGATGGTGCTATGCTATAAGTACACTAGGGATCATCCTTTGCTAATAGCCACACGTCACTTTATTCCTTACTGCACTAAAGTTTTACCCGCAGCCATCCATCTGTTTTTAAACTGCAATTCTCAGAACTCCTTGCAATGTTTTCTTTTAGGGGTATAAGCAAAGGCTCCAATTCACCAGTAACAAACAGCCCTAAATTATGGAAGTCTCTATGGAAGTTACCTGTTTATAACTGGGCCCACTACCTTGCCCACCACTATCCACTCCCAGAACTTGTGGATTGTGCCACCTTTGGTGACATGCATAACATGGAAGCAGTTGACTTACTAAGGTAATGTCACCTTTAAGTCTGCCCTTCTGGGTGGGTAGATGGGGCATCAGTAGATGGGAAAGCGAGAGAACATTCATCTCTCAGATCTATTGGGCCATCCATTAAGAGGAGAGGCCACATTCCAATGTAAAAAACAAAAGTTGGAGAGCAACACAAGCATGCAGAAAGTTCATAGGGCTGCAAAATATGGATTTTGATTGGCTAAAGGCAGCACCTATGTGGTCTGTCAGCCTATAGGAGACTCTTTTTGTCCGTAAACATGGTTATTAAAAAAAAAAATGAGCCCCTACTTTGAGGCCACTGGGAGCAACATCCAAGGGGTTGACGAGCAACATGTTGCTCATGCGACACTGGTTTCAGATCACTGCTAGAGCATATTTGACCTGTAAGGGGCTTGCTGGCCTGGGGTATAATTGTGAATCAGCAGGAGTAGACAAATGCCTATCCCTAGATTAGAAGTTATTAAAGGAGTGGTTCACCTTTAAGTTAATTTTTAGTATGTTATAAAATGGCCAATTCTAAGGAACATTTCAATTGGCTTTCATTATTTACTTTTAATAGTTTTTTGTTTTTTTTTTAATTATTTTCCGTTTAAATGCTCTGTACATCTACAAATGTTTTGTTATTGCTACTTTTTATATCTTTCTATTCAGGCTCTCTGCTATTCATATTCCAGTCTCTTATTCTATTCAAGGCATGGTTGCTATGCTAATTTAGACCCTAGCAACCAGATAACTGGAAACTGGGGGAAACAAAGCTAAACAGCTCAAACCACAAATAAAAATTAAAACCAATTGCAAATTGTCTCAGAATATTACTCTCTTCATTATACTAAATGTTAAGGCAATCATATGAGAGAGGTCATATTTAGGGAAAGAGCTCAGAAATCATAGTATGTTTACAGTCCTGCCTGGTGTTATTATAAGGATTCAGATAGCAACTGAAATACAGGAGTGAGTTATGGGAGAGGAAATGAAATGATGTGACATCATTATATATTTGGCTCATAATTGTTTCTAAAATGAGACGTGTTCCTTATTTATGCCTTCTGTATTGGTCCAAGGCATGGTGGGAATTGTAGTTGCTGCAATAAATTAATATGCAGTAACATGCACAGTGTTTTTGATTTTCTATCATACCCTTATTGAAATTCATTGCCCTTTAAAGGCAAAGGAAAGGCTCTATTTACTTGGGGCTGCTAAAAGTTAGGCACCCCCGAGTGATTGTATTTACTTACCTCACATCCTGGGCCGGTCCTCCTATCGGCATAAAACTGCACCGGTCTGGAAATTCTTCAGTGAGCACCACAGAGCGATTGGCTTCTTTCTTCACGTGGATGCGCAGTAGTGCGAAAAGCTGAACTTTAATGAAGAAGTCGACTATTTCGTTCTACTGCGCATGCGTCTGCCCCAGGAAATTTGAAGAAAGAAGAAGAGGGAAGAGGATCGCTCTGTGGTACTCGCTGGAAGAACCCCTGGACCGGTGCAGGTTTCTCCTGAAAGCCGCACAGGTCTGGGGTGTGTGCCTAACTTTTGGCACTCCAATTAAATAGGCCTTTCCTTCTCCTTTAAGGCCCACGGCAAACATGGTGTTTTGATGATTTAAGGAACAACTTCTGGGATTGAAACACTTTTGTCTGCTAATAATCCACAGCACATTGACTTTAGTGCAAAAGTACCATCTATGGCGCCACCGGTGGGTAGGATCTATGCCTTCTTATGATGGTAGAAGGACCTGTCATTACCCATCTAGTGGAATGACAAGTGACAGTTGGCAGGAAAGGGCCTCCATAGTCTAGTCAATAGGGCTAAACAGAGCTAGTTTTTTGCAAGTTGCATGTAAGATCATATTCAAATATTTTAAAGTTCAGTCATTTTGTTTCCTTTGGTTGCTTATATACAGTAGTGGAAGCACGCTGCCCAGTGCAAAATGACAGGTGAAAGGAGAGTGTATTCACCTCGGTCAGTGCCGGATTGAAGTTCAGTGTTACATAACTGAGATACTGAAGTTAAAATGTAAAGCATTTATTTACACATGTGAGAAAAGACTTTGAAAAGGAGGCTTTATGGGAATAGTTAGTTTCTGCTGATGTATTGCAGATCACCAGGAAAGCTATTAGGGTTGTCCCTGCTGTTTTGAGTGCCATTTGCAGTCTTCCAGAGCACCATATCAACAATGACAACATAAGTCTCTGGACTACTAAACCATCCTCATGCTGACTGCTTCTAGTGCCATTATACCTGCAATTGATATGCTATTGAAACATGAGGAATTAAAGAAAAAGAGTATGATATTCATTCAGTGGATTAAAAAGAGGGTTTAAATTCGTTTTCATTATTCTACAAGCTTTTTTTATTATTAGCCAGGTGTGGGCAGCCATTTAACTATTCAATCTGCCCCAAAACCTTACTGATAATGAATATTTATTTTCCACTCTTGCCATATAGATCCTTCACTGTGAGCAGAATGGGTCTTACACTCACAAGCAATCACAAGTAATGACCTTGTGCCTTATCAGCTGCCCTTTGGATGAAAGGTTCCTTGGAGAGCACTTTAAGTTGACCTTGAATTTATTTGCGCCTGGTAATCAATACCCCTCATAGAAGC
Organism: Xenopus laevis; assembly: GCF_017654675.1. Classification (NCBI taxonomy): domain Eukaryota; kingdom Metazoa; phylum Chordata; class Amphibia; order Anura; family Pipidae; genus Xenopus; species Xenopus laevis. Next base: position 32,457,341 of record NC_054371.1, on the reverse strand, counting down.
ATATTTCCCAGTGTAAACAAACCCAGTGTGGGATGTATTGCTATTTGTATGCCTGTGAGTTGTGTCTCATATTATAATTAGAACAGCCATGAAGTTCAGAAGGCGCACAAGTCATAATACTTGGTTGTTCTTAAGCTTTACAGGGATAATAAAAAGGTTGGTCATCCACTTCATGTTTCACACATGACATCCAGCATTGTTAGATCTGGTAAGTTATAGACTGTCCAATGGCCTTCTTGTGGGAGATTGGCTGTACCATGAAATATTGGGACACTCATGATGATGATGATGATGATGATGTACAGCGTTGCCCATTGAGTGTCGTGCAGAAGGTACACCAAGTGTCTGGTGTGGCATTTGCACATCTACAGCTTTAGGAAAATGGCACATGGTGTGATTTTTGGATTTGTCAGTAGTTTAAAATTCCAGGTCTGAACCAGAAGTTCTCATTGGCATCAATCATCTGCCTTCTAGCATTTTATACTTTGCATCCAAAATCTGACCCCTATGCAAAAACTCATGCACCGCTTGTTTGGTAATAGCCTAACCTAGTGTATATGTGCTTGGATACATTGGCAAAATACAGGTATGGGATCCGTTATTTGGATCCAAGAAGCTCTGAATTACGAAAGAGTAGTCTCCCATAGACTCCATTCAAATAATACACATTTTTGTTAAGCTTTTTCTCTATAATAATAAATCAGTACCTTGGATCCAAACTTAGATATAATTAATCCTTTTTGGAAGCAAAATCTGCCTATTGGGTTTATTTAATGTTTAAATGATCTTAAGGTATGAAGATCCAAATTACAGAAAGGTCTGTTATCCAGAAAACCCCAGGTCCCGAACATTCTGAATAACTGATCCCATACCTGTATATATTTTATATAATGTATATTTGTATTTTACTATAAATCTCCAGAATAAATCATGAATATGTCCAGCCTTTCCCCACAAAGTGCACGTGTTTGTTCTGAGATGTGATGCCCCATTGGTTAGCATTGTTTGGATGCACTCCCCTTGGCAGCTTGGTTTCTTGACAATATATTGAAGGCAGATTATTTTCTAGTTAGCAAACTCCTTTAGATATGCTAGCCAGTCATACTATCCCTTTAACAATATGTGAGCTTGACTCACTCGAGGCCTCCTCCTGCACCTGTGCTTTGCAATCTTTAAATGGCTGGTTATAGTAATTGCCTTCTACCAATAACTTTTGACATTGACTGCAACCTTTCTGTTTGTCCTTGAAGGAGTGCGCAGTGAAAGATTAGGCACAGGGAAAATATGTACATATTACTACGAGAAAGAAAAGACAATTACGCTGTCAGCTCATATAGTACCAGGGTTTTCGTGGCCTCGTGCCATTCGCAGGCACATGATCAACGGAGTGCAAATAATCCCGTGGTTCCATCCAGTTATAAAGACATTCCATAGTGCTTGCCAACGCTTCACCTGTGCAAGGGACAAGGTTTAAAGTACTCTAAAAGGAGCCGGCTACAAGCACTAGCAGATCACTTTTTTTTTTCTGTTTAACCTCAGTTGTGCTTTACGCCCGGCTCCCCAGGTCTAACAAACAAGATGTACGAATCATCCCGGGTCCCTAAAGTACACGATGTACTCTCTGCACTCTGTCACAGAGCTAAATACAAACTGGAGTCAGCTGCCACACAGACATTTACAGATAACTAGGAGGACTATTTAAAAATGTGTTGCCCTTCTTTACACATAGGTCATCGTAAATCCATTTCGGTCACAGTCTCTGTGCACATCTGTTTTCGCCTTTTACCTCTTTACTAAGTTGGCATTTCAGCTGGGTACAAACCACTTGGGTAGGAATTACCAGTTCTTAAGTAATATAAACTTTTTGTTTTTTAATTTTGCCAGTGCCTGTTAGTATTTATAAGCGCTCTGCCACAGATTTCTGCTAGTTCACATTTATTGTTCTCTTTAAACAAGCGACATGAAAAGTTTATAAAATATATCCTTATGAATGCTGCATAGTGATATCATCCCTTGCTGTCTGTGATGAAAGATGTTATTTCTTTAATCATATGACATGCATAGGATCCATTATCCGGAAATCCATTATCCAGAAAGCTCCGAATTACAGAAAGGCCGTCTCCCATAGCCTCCATTTTATCCAAATAATCCATAATTTTAAAAAAGATTTCCTTTTTCTCTGTAATAATAAAACAGTCGCTTGTACTCGATCCAAACTTAGATATAATTAATCCTTATTGGAAGCAAAGCTAGCCTATTGGGTTTATTTAATGTTTATATGATTTTCTAGTGGAAGATGCAAATTACAGAAAGAGCCATTATCCGGAAACCCCAGGTCCCAAGGTTTCTGGATTACAAGGTTTCTGGATTACAATGAGAGTACAGTCGGGACAAAATCAAACTTGTCCGAACGACTGATCTCCGCCGGTCGAAAAATGTCCGGACTCTCCACACACGGTCTGAAAATCATACGAATCCTCGATTCGTACGATAGGATCTTTGCGTCTATGGCCATCTTAAGGGTCAAGTTAGCAGCTTCTATTGGCCATCTGTTGACTGCTTTGCACTCTCTTTTTAAAACTGCACTGAGGAGGGCTGTTTAAAGAGTTTTAATATTAGTCCAAATCTTTTATCCCAGGAAAAACGAAGGGGAAAAAAATCAACAGAAAATGTTCTACAAAAGCCCATTTGACTGTAAGCTGCTAGCTGGCATTCTCGGGATTGCTATTCAAACCTGTCGTTCAGTTGGGCTGTCTCAAAGCTATTAGGGGAAGGGTTGAGGAATTATATTTATAAAAGAGAACTGACTATATGGCTTTAAGGAAAGGGGTATCATTCCCTGATAGCTCTGGGGTCTTGGTGTTTGGTAACAGCTGGACACTGTCTCCATTTGTCTCTGTGGGTTTCCTTTGGGTGCTCTGGTTTCCATCCTTAATCAAAACAGGCATTTTTCAGGCATGGGAATCTTAATGAGGTGAGATCTCCCAAAACCTGCTCCAAAAATCGTAATTTCTTTGGGATCATTGGCGACTGACAAAAATTTCCCTAGCAAGAACAGGTGGGAAGGGCAGGAGGCTTTAGGCTTCACTGGGGTATGGACTGATGTGAATGATTAACAACTCTGCATAACATGGAGACACCCTATACATAAAGTATAATATCAGTTATATAACATTTTATTGTCTGATAAAAATTCCACCAGCATAAAGGTTTGCTGCTGCACAAAGTCTTTAAAGGGCAAACGTTTTGACCAGATATTAGACTGGCTGTCTGGAAAGCCCCACACACCAGCCAGTAGACTGATCTGGAGGGGCCAAGGTGGCAGTTGTTTTTAGCCTGTTTTGGCAGACCCGTCAAATGATCCCGTATGCCTTTTGGTGGGGCACAAGATTATGAATCCAACTGGGGTTGACAGCAAATATTTTCCAGAATGTCTGCAGCAGTAGATTTAAGTGTGAATGATGTGGGTTTTGTAGTCGGACAAGTAGGCTCGTGTGGGTTTTCGAAATCATGGCGTCCTTATGAACGTAGAGGGCACTTGCCAACCCCAGTCCAGCATGCTTGTGTTATGAACCCTGGTTCTGCAGCTCTTAATTAAACCTGCAGATGCGTATCTTTCTTTTCCCTCAGCTGATAGAGGAAAGGCAGAGCCAAATGGTATTATATAACATAATTTAATGCTCTTCTCTGGAATCCGGGTCTCTGGATAAACCTTTGTCATCGGGGGCAGAAGAGAAGAACTTTCTGTGCAATGGCGAAAGAATATTTATTTTTATCTTTACATCATAAAAGCCGAACAGTGAAATGTGAGAGGGATTTTCCTCGGCTTCTCATCTCACGCTTCATCGCACAAGGTTCAGTCTGTGCGGCTTCCGCAGTGAGCACTTGGGCACCTTGGAGAAAATGATGATTACATTGTTACAGGAACAAAACGTGAAAAGTCAAGCCAGGTTACACCTATGTTCAGCTGGAGACTAATAAATAGACTTATTATCAAGCTTATCCTTTTTAAAGGGGACATTTACCTTAGAATTGATTCATGGTATGATATAGATAACATTATTTTGTTTAAATCTACCACTAAATAGTATTCTGACTCAGGTTGGAGAAGTTTCTAATTAAACAAGCCGTGTTCAGTTGGTAATCAATTCGCAGGCAATCGTGTGTTGTTAATACTGTGTTATAATGTATCCTAGTGGGACATTTGTCTTAAAGGAATTGTTCAGTATAAAAAAACTGGGCAAATAGGCTGTGCAAAATTAACAAAATATTTCCAATATAGATAGTTAGCCAAAAATGTAATGTATAAAGGCTGGAGTGACTGGATGTCTTAATATAATAGCCAGAACACTACTTCCTGCTTTTCAGCTCGCTTGGTTCTATCCAAAGAAAAATACCTTCCACTTGGAAGGCACGTGTGTGCCTTGATGGCAACTGAAGAATGAATTGACCATATAGCAACCCTGAATATAATAGCTGATCTACAAATGTAGACCTTTGAGTAGAATTAATCTTGATTTGGGGTCCCAGTGTTTATCTTCAGTTTTCTTGATTTTATTTTCTGGTTCCCCTTTATGATAGAACTAATATTAGCTGCATTTCTACTTACTATACCTGCTATTCCACAGTCCCTTCCCAGAGACTATTATACAACTGCTACTTTAGGCACCATCTCTCCCTACTATACCTGCTATCCTACAGTCACACTCCCTTCCCAGAGAATATTATCCCACTGTTACTATAGACACCATCTCTCCCTACTATACCTGCTATCCCACAGTCACACTCCCTTCCCAGAGACTATTATCCACTGTTACTATAGGCACCATCTCTCCCTACTATACCTGCTATCCCACAGTCACACTCCCTTCCCAGAGACTATTATCCACTGTTACTATAGGCACTATCTCTCCCCACTATACCACAGCCACAGTCACACTCCCTTCCCAGAGACTATTATCCCACTGTTACTATAGGCACCATCTCTCCCTACTATACCTGCTATCCCACAGTCACACTCCCTTCCCAGAGACTATTCTCCCACTGTTACTATAGGCACCATCTCTCCCTACTATACCTGCTATCCCACAGTCACACTCCCTTCCCAGAGACTATTATTCACTGTTACTATAGGCACTATCTCTCCCCACTATACCACAGCCACAGTCACACTCCTTTCCCAGAGACTATTATCCCACTGTTACTATAGGCACCATCTCTCCCTACTATACCTGCTATTCCACAGCCACAGTCCCTTCCCAGAGACTATTATACAACTGCTACTATAGGCACCATCTCTCCCTACTATACCTGCTATCCCACAGTCACACTCCCTTCCCAGAGACTATTATCCAACTGCTACTATAGGCTCCATCTCTCCCTACTATACCTGCTATCCCACAGCCACAGTCCCTTCCCAGAGTTTATTATCCCACTGTTACTATAGGCACCATCTCTCCCTACTATACCTGCTATCCCACAGTCCCTTCCCAGAGTTTATTATCCAACTGTTACTATAGGCATCATTTTTTCCTACAAAATCTGTTATCCCACTGCCACAGTCTCTTTATGACTAAAGACTTCCACCAGCAAGAGTTACGGTTCACAATCTAGATTTTCTTCCCCACTCTTCCTTCCTGAAGCTCTGAAGGGCCTTGCACTGTCACCTCCGATTGCCTAACACTTGCCACCTAAAGACGTTTCAAAGCAGGCTTTTATAGGGAACCTTTAAAGGAGTAGTTGTGGCTGTGTCTCAAGCAATCCAATGAGGGGAAGCATTGCTGCTGGTCTATAAAGCAAAATGCCAATAGATATGTCACTAAGCTTTTTATTCTTGTTCACACAGCAGAGCCTTGGTTAAGAATTACATGGCTGACCCCAGTAAGAGCAAAGCATTGCTGACCTTAAGACAGTAGCACATAGCTCTCTCATAACTAGCAGGAAGGTTCAAAGCAGGCTTCAGTCTCAGACACATGGGTGATATATCTGGCAGCATTTGCTCATCATTGAGCTATTTAAATGCTCCACTTTGAAATTGATAAGGGTGTTGCATGTGGCTTGCCTATGCAATTCCTTCAGGATGTAAGGAAGGAAATTAACATTTAAAGGTATTATTTGTACCCTTAGATCTATAGTCGATGGAGGATGATTGACAAATGTGTTGCTGTCACATGCTTTGCCCTTTTGAACACAGCTGTGAACACACTATCCCATAAACCCAAAATATTTACAGAAGCAAGGTTGGGGATTTTCCATGTTAATGATGGCCCTGTCTTCAGGGGCTCTTTAACGTAGTAGCATGGGTGAAGTTCTCCCTCTGCATCGGTTGTGTTATTAAATGCATAGCACTAGTTCTATGACAGTAACAATCATTTTTCATGCCATCTGTCTATTCCACAAGTAGCGTCAGGCTGATGGGTGATTTGACCAGTGCTGGTTTCCACCGGATGTTAGTGGTGGTCAAAGTGACCTGGGTGCCATTGACCTTACAATATTCTCATGGCTCAACCAACCAGTAGAGCATTAAAAGGTCTACAGAGCTGATACCAGGTGTAAAGCAATGGGCAGTATTGTGCTGGGGCTCTATGTTCAATTTGAGCCAAGACGCCAAAAATTATTTTGTATGTTTTCCCCCTGACTGCATTGGTTAACTTCAAATATACAGATTTTGTAAGTGTGTCTATGGAGAAGGGGTTAATACTTGTATTTCTTCTTTCTAAATATATCTTCTCCTCGGCCAATTGGAAGATGCAGTGCGGTTTGTTTTGGTAATTAGGATGTCTAGTGCCTTATGGGAAGGGGCTGTGTGAATCCATATATTATTGCATTTGTCAATAACATTTCCTTCAAGACTAAAAATACTCTTTATATCGCATGCTTGTGAGAGCATTTGTGGCAGTCCCAGGCAGGCCGGTAATTTATTGAGCCATTTGTGAGAGGTGGAGAAGAATCCTGTCCCTGCCTCTCGTGCTGCTGGAATGTAAAGCGGTGCTTAAAAGATCTTTGGGAGGTGAAGCAAAGGGAACAGGATTAGTGAAATGGAACTCCAGCTTCTGACTGCTTTATGTTACATAACTGAGAGGACGGGCCTGTGTTCCTAACCCGCAGAAGCGTGGATTTGCATTGTAGACGAATACACGAATCGGCAGGCTTTGTGACTAATCTTTGTCTGCTCTTTCTTTAAAGGGGACCGGTACTAGAAGCAGCTTTGTAACACTTGTATTGCACTTTAATGATTTGTAAGGCGTATCAGAAAAACCTTAAGGGTTTGGATCATTGAGGGAGGAATCTAAAGAGCTAGACGGCGCAAGAGAAACGTTTTAGATTGAATATTTCTCACAAATAACATTAATAGGGCACCATTATATTTATTTATAAGGCCTTGGACAGTATAAGCTATTAATACAGCCCTGGTTACTACAGGCATATACTGTATGTGTCACTGTTTCAAACTACAATTTCAAAGCTTTTAGGGAATGTTGAGGTTGAAGTTCACAACAGATGGAGTGTTTGTGGGTCAAGCATTTAAAGCTACCAGTAGGCTGAATGTATCTGAAAGGATACCCTTTTGCAAGAGGAAACCCTACTAACTGAAGGTAAAATGAACCCCCGTGCTCATATTCCTTCAATATTTCATGTCTTATTGGTGGAAACGTGATCAGTTAGCACTAGGGCGCATGGGTCTGTTCAATCAGCAGCAAAGAGTAGTAGTGCAACAGGTAGCTTCTCCTTGAAAGTTGATCGCTGCCCAAAAAAAACCCCAACACACACTGCTAATTGAGTCTTTCTCAAATGTCTATCAGTCTATGGAAAGTTGTCCCCTGGATGAGGGCTACATGTATGGTCCACAAGCCATAAACCTCTGCTGGACCTAAACTTATTGTTGGTCTGCAGGATGAATGTTCATATCAGTCACTGAAGTAAAGATCCCCCTTGTTTGTGGATCTGGACAGAAATACACATCTTTAATTCCATTTTACACTCCCATGTATCCTACCAGCTGGGTTTCCAATAGACAATAGCTGGGATAGCTTCCCGAGTATTTCATTGCCAAGAAATGTCCTCACAATGAAGCAGCACATTTTATAATAGCCTTAGGCTGTGTTTGCTTTTTTTTTTAAATGATTTAAAAGGAGAAAATAAAAAGACCCTTCATACACTATACTATGCTTCTATTCCCCTATGCTATGCAGTTCTATTTGAAGAAAATTGAGCAAATCGCCCCCCCCCAAGAATGACTCCCAAATCTACCAGAAAAAAAGGTGGACATTTAAAGAAGATAAAGGGAAAAAATAGCTGTGTGAATCAGAACTATATAAAGCACAGCGATGACCAAAAATGGAAACGTATGACACTTATCTGCATCCTCTGGGCTGAACAAGTTTTGTAGTATTTAAGATTATTCTCTAGTGGCTGCTATTTATAGGCAGAGGGTAAAGCTGCACTAATAGTCTTTCACCAAGGCATCCCTTCCGCCCCAGCCTTACACACTAAGCCTGTAAGCACTCAAAGAAAAAGCTTAAATGAGCCAATAATAAATAATCTGCAAATTCTAGTGTCATAATATTCCTTGGCACACGTCTGCTGTCAATGAGTCACACATTTCTTTCGTCACTGGCTGCTGGGATTTGCAACTGGCTGGAACATTGTTGCATAGAATTTAATTTATTTTTTTTAAACCCTAACTGCAACAAATCGGTAGCTGTTAGAGTAGAGTTGTCAATGAGCCTTAATTGCATAATGAGTTAAGATTTGTTAAAGGAGAACTAAACCCAGTTCTCAAGAAAGCATGACTCATAATACAATTGCAATATCTAAATGCATAATAGAAATTCTCTACAGATATATTTGGTCCCACCTTGGCACAGTGGTTAGAATTGCTGCCCCGCAGCCATGGAGTTCCACGTTTGATTTCAGCAAGGGCCCTATTTACAAGGCGTTTGTGTGTTTTCCCATGACTGTGGGTTTCTTCCATGTTCACCCCGAGTGGCTTGAAAGGAACATGTTTGGCCTCCAAGTAGGTCCCTTTTCTGAATTCCTGACTTGGAGGCAAGTATTGGTTGCATAAAAACCATGCACTGCCAAACAGAGCCTCCTGTAGGCTGACAATCCTCATAGGGGCTACCAAATAGCCAATTATAGCCCTTTTTTGGTTTCCTCCCAGGAACTTTATATATGCTTGTGTTGTTCCCCAACTATTTTTACGATTGTATGTGGCTCACAGTAAAAAACATTGGGTCCCCACTCTAAAACATACAGGCAGGTTAATCATCACTTGATAAAGCTAACTATATTGTATGTGAATAAAATAGGTAGCTTAGATTGTAAGCTCCACCAGTAAAAAGGAGAATAAAAGTTTTCAGATACAATGTCTTATGTTTCAGGTTCAATTCTCCCTTTAAATTACTGAAGACATGTTAGAAACATTATTGCACCCCCCCCCAACCAGTATCACCTTATGTCAAGAAATTTCTGATGATTGGTGGTTGTGGGAATTCTGTATGTTAAATAGGGAAAGTCAACACTATACACTATGATCAGCATATGATGAACAATGTTTTAACCACAATTATTATTCATTATTTATATAACCCCCAGCATATTTCCCATCTCTTAGGTCACTGGCTCCTCCATTGAACTAAATCATAATGGCTGGGCCCCTGCAGGTGCAAATGCAAGTCAGGCGATTATCGCTCATTCCAGTGATAATCGTTTTACTGGAGATTGCACCAGCAGGATCTTGATGATTGCCATTTAGTTTTATGGGGGTAGTTTTTAGCATGTTGCCACCCACCAAGCTGGAGATTACTCAGGTGGAAAAACACAATTCCCGCATGGAAGCACCCTTAAGAAGTGGTTCCAATAATGCTTATAAATTGCTACCAAACTGTTTATTGCACAAATCGGTTAATGGGATTAAAACAAATTAACCTTTAGACTTCTGCAAAGTCAAGTTCTTTTGTCGTTAAAACATCTCCGCGATCCCAGACCAGTATTCGCTATCATGGCTACAGGTAATGCATTTATTTACTAATCAGCAAATTACTCTCCGCAGTCAGTAAATGTTAAGGTCTGGCGACTGATCAGATCATTTTGCTTTCAGGTGCTCTCCCTGTATTGTTCTCGGCATGGAGTAGAAATTGAAAAGAGTGACCTTTTGGTACTGAATCAAATTGACTCCATTTCTAAGGATTCCACGGTTTAAATTACCATACATTTTTTCATTTTGGGCCTCCAACCAAGGCAGTGTGGCTCCAGCAGTATCTTATCGTGGGTTTGCTAATGTAGTCGGCATTGTGATCGTTTGCTCTGGGATATTTCTTTTGTTCAATATTGGGTCCTAGAGTCAAGGACACGGCAGATATGAGGTTTACACAAGTTAAATCTAATCACCAATTGACTTTTAACAAAAAAGGACATGAACAGTGTGCGGAATTAGGGGTCAGGATATTACCTTTGTTAGAGATGAAAAATCTGTTCGCACTATAACATTGTAGGAGGCCCATACTTTAAACACATTGGTAAAGCTTTCCTCATTTGCTGGCCATGCCTCATTACCATTAAAGTTTTTGACTAATGTCACATGGCAAAGGTCTCCTTGACTGGTGTGGGTAACGATGGTGGTGCAGATTACACCTATGTTTGTAAATGAGCCCTAATAGACAACTGTTAGTCTGCCATCTTTACTGCCTTTGGTGCTGCGGCTTTAACAAACAGACGCATCCCAAGCCATAAGATAATACATCACATAAAAGACTATTTATTTTAGCTAAAGGAAAATAATACCCTTTGAGCTCTGTTTTATATAATTACTTGCTTCATTGTTATCATGTATCCAAATTGTTTAATACCAATGCCCAATAACAATGTCTCTCTTCCTTGCCTACTTCAATATTAGCCTTCATGACCTGACGCATAAATAAGACCTGCCCCAACAGGGGGATAAGAATGGCAAGCTCCTTGCCCTATTGGCAAGGGAGGATTGCAGTAAGCCAGCCATCCATACCCTCCTGCGAAATGATAACGAGGTCATCACCAACCCCTTAGATATTAATTGTAGTTTAGCAGAATACTATCAACATTTATATTCCTCTAAACTTAAGAAGAAGTCCTCTGACATAGCTTTTTATTTACAAAATCTAGCTTTGCCTACCCTCTCATTGGAACATAGAGCCCTATTGGATACTCCTATACAAGAACAGGAGGTGGTTGAAGCTATTGCGGCTCTACCGCATGGTAAAACCCCTGGGCCAGATGGCATACCGAACCTCTGGTATCATATGTATACTAAACAGCTAGCCCCAGTACTTACGGAACTTTTCAATTTATCTTCCCATTCTGAATCTCTCCCTCTATCATTTCGTGATGCCATAATAGTACTACTATTAAAACCGGGAAAGAACCCCCAGCTGCACTCCTCTTATAGGCCTATCTCCCTAATTAATTCGGACGCTAAAATTTTAGCCAAAGTATTGGCGCGGCGACTAAACTTTGTGATCTCCTCTCTAGTAGCCCCTGACCAAGTAGGCTTCATCCCTCATAAAGCGGCAGAATTAAATCTCCGTAGGCTATATACCAATCTTATAATCCCACACACAAATCAGGGTACCAGAGCCATTGCCTTCTTGGATAACGAGAAGGCATTCGACTCGGTGGAATGGGAATATCTGTGGCAGACCTTACAAACATTTGGGTTCCGTAAAACCTTTATATCTTGGATTAAAGCTCTGTATAACCAGCCCAACGCCAGTATCCTTTCGAACCTAGAACTTTCACCTCCCTTTATTCTAGCTAGAGGTACCCGACAGGGTTGTCCCTTGTCGCCAAGCCTTTTCGCGCTAGCTATGGAACCTCTGGCATGTTTGATTAGGGCAACACCTGAGATTCGGGGGTTTGAGATAGGGAAACTTAGAGAAAAAATTTCATTATTTGCGGATGACACTCTCCTTTATTTAAATGATGCAGGCCCTTCACTTCATAAGGCTCTGGAGTTAATTAACCTCCATACTGAGTATTCCGGGTTGAAAATTAATTGGACGAAATCATCCATCATGGCATTAGACCCCCAGGCTTTACTTAACATGGATCCCTCACTCCCTTTTGGTCCGCGTAGAAGCAATTAAGTATTTGGGCATTCACATTCATCCACAGTTAGTTAAATTCGTAGAGCTCAACTTAGACCCCCTAATGTCCCATCTCATCACAACTATTGATAAATGGCTTCGACTTCCACTATCTTTAATCGGTAGAATTAATCTTTTTAAAATGAAGTTTCTGCCTAAATTTCTCTACCTTTTCCGCCAGTCTCCAATTTGGATTCCCATGCAATTTTTCAAACAATTACAAAGTCACTTGACCAGACTCTATTGGTCCCCGGGCCCTACTAGGGTTGCATATAAGGTCCTGACCTCTCCACTGGACGAGGGCGGCTTGGCTGCGCCTGACATGTATGGGTATTTCTTAGCCTCGCAATTAACGACTGTAATTCGTTGGCTAGATCCAACTCCGGAAGACCCTGTTACATTGTTGGAAGCGCATTTGATTGGATCGTTGGAAGGGCTTAGACACTTGATATATCGTAGGCCCCCGGGTCTGGCTTATCCTACTCCAATGATCCATAATACTGTGAAAGCCTGGCAGAAAGGTTCCCATAGACTAAGGAGGCCCATCCCGGTTTTTTCTCCATATACTCCTCTCTGGTATAATCCTAACCTACAGCATTTAGCTTCTGTTCCAGACCCCCAGATTTGGGCACACTTTGGTATAAAATGTATTGGTGATCTGTATGCCGATAACCATTTATTATCCTTCCAACAGCTTAAGGACAATTTTAAGATCCCTAATAGTATGTTATTTAGATACTTTCAAGTGCGACATGCTCTGGCTCAACAATTTCAATCAATTGATCTCCATATTGAACTCTCTCCACTTGAAAAAGTCATACGTAAGGAAAATCTGCATAAACCTCTCTCTACCATTTATGCTTGCCTTAGACCCAGAGGTAACCCTCCTAGGCTGGAACTGTATCAAAAGTGGGTTACAAATATTCCTGATCTGACGCAGGAGCAATGGGAGGTTATTTTATCTGATTCTATCCAACCGTTAATCAGAGCCAGGGACAGGCTCATACAATTTAAGTATGTTCACAGAGTCTACTATACTCCACATGTCCTTCACAGGATTAACCCTACCTTTCCTGATAAATGTAACCGGTGTAAAGGTTCCAATGCGGACTTTTTCCATCTGGTCTGGAGTTGCCCTTCCATCCAAGGATTCTGGTCGGAGATCGCCACCTATATTTCTCATCTAATGGCACTCCCAATCGAGATTCATCCTTCTGTTCTTTTGTTAAATTTCCTATCGGATACTACTACTTCCCGTACAGAAACCATACTGCTTACCTTTTTGCTCTTCTATGCCAAGAAAGCTATTGCCATTAAATGGAAGGAGGAATTCCCACCCTCCCTTGCCCTCTGGATTACTTTGGTGGAACAGGCTTTGCCGATTCTGGAACAAGTGTATTTTGCTAGGGGATGTCCGGCCAAATTCAATGCAGTCTGGACACTTTGGATCCTGCAAAACGAATCCTACTCTAATAGGCAACAGGATGTCTCTCAACCCTTGCTTGACTGGCTCATGGAGTCATCTTAATATGGAACGATTGAACTATTTGTTATTGCTGAGTGCCTTCGCTGTTTAGGGGTATACTTGAATTGGTACAGGTCCTTTGTATAGCAATGTAATGGTATGACTCTTCCCTTTTCTCTCTCCCTATCTAGGGCCTCTTGTTTCTTCTTTTCTTTTCTTCTCTTCTTTCCTGTTTCCCGGGTACCTCTCTTTCCCGTATGTGATTGTTTTCCCAGGGTATTATTGAGATTGTAAAAATGAAAACGAGTTTTCAGTGCAATGGGTTTCAACAATATTGCTTTTATTGATGTGTATTTTTGTATTACATTGGATGTTGAACTTGCTCTGGAAATAAATAAAACATTTAAAAAAAAAATAAGACCTGCCCCAAGTGTGTGGCTTTACCATCGGCTGATTTGATGAACCATCTGCCTGGCAGGGAGTACCTGAGACCTAAATGCATAACTCCTGTTATTCATCTATACGTCAATAACATCATCTGGCCTCATCTATATTTCACTCCTGCTCCCACTGGCTCTTGTTTTTATGGCTCAGTCCCTAAGGAACAGCTTTATAGGAGGCCCTGTCTCATCATTCATCCCTGAGACTTGTATGCCATGGCCGGGCCTGTGGAGGTATTAGTGAATGCAAATCCTTGACACCATAAAGCTCTTGAAAGCCGAGCAATCTGTGAGGAGGAAGGTGGGGGGGAGTGGGAAGCCAAACCTGTCCAATTCAGTTAAAACTCTTTCCTCTGGTATTTGTTATTCATGGCAACAATATATTTACTCCTAGGACTGCCATTGCTTTTTCCCCTTTAGAGTGATAAAATTGCCTTCATTTAAGTTGGGCTTTGTTTCACGGTTCTATGTTAGATGTTTAGAAGCTTCCACATTAATTGTTAAACAGTTTATGCATATAGCCCTAATGGAGGTAAATGGTATATTCGTGTGTGAGTGGAAAAATATAATATACATTAATCGTTGATGGAATAACATACTGATATATACCTTCTCTGTAGACTGACATTTCTAAATATAGGCTGAAACTGCCAGGTTGCTTGTGTAGGCCGATATCATATAGTCATTTTTATGATTCCCATTTCTATGTACCAAACTCTACTGAGCTATTTATTGGTCTAAATTGTGTCCTTCCATTGCAAACTCATTATGCTATATTCTTACCTTATGATAACGGACAGACTACAGGTTAGGCAGTGAGGCAACATTTTAGGTTGTCAATAGTTGGCAGTACCAGTGACACTATTCAGGTATCCTAGAAATAAAGTTAAAGTGGGACTGGTTATGCATTAAACATGTTGATTTGCACTGCACTAGGTATAGTCATTCAGTAGGCTCCAGGGTAAAGGGACCAGACAGCAGCTTCAGACCTTGTTTGGCCAATCGCTGTATATGTTTACCCATACATGGGCCAGATTGGCTCTCTGCCCATGTGTATCCAGCTTTAGGCTCATAGCACACCAGACGAATGCCTTGTCAACATGTGTTCTAATTGCTTTGAATGGTGACTGTAGGCACTGGTGGAAATACATATGAAAAGAAAACTCGAAATGTGCCTGAAAAATACAGCTATGGAAGGAATAAAGATAATCACGAGACTAACAAGTGGCTTTTGTACATCAGGTACCTCATTCTTTTATCTTCAGTGATTCGGGGCAGCAGAGCATTGTATTGCCCTCCCCGGCTCCGTAGATATATTTGATTAATTGCAAAGTAGTATCCATTATTGGCGCCACGTAAACATTGATTATTTTATTGCTGAGTTGTTTTACATGGTCTACACAAAATTTAATAGTTTTTTTGGGATTTCGAAGCAGGTGAATGCTGGAGGCCACAATTGCATATGTATGACGGCAGTGCGGTACGTGTTTTGACCATGGTTAGGAGAGTGGAATCGATTATTGGCTGCCACCATTCCAAGATACAAAACTGAATTTACAACCAGTTTAAAATTCATTTTGTTTGACCTCAAATTAATTTCCACTTGGAACGAGACCTTCAGTATAGCCAATACCCAGATACTTGATGGGATCACTATTATATAGGATGGGTGTAAGTCTTCATTTGTACGGCTCATCTAATGGCTTTTCTGCAAGACTTGTCTAGAAATGTTTTCTGGGGTATAGAACCCCATTGTTGTCAATCCTCTGGTCCTGACTTTTGTGCATAGTAAGCACTGGCATCAAATCACTATAGGCACTAATCACAAGGGTGGCAAATTGCAAGGTATCACCCCATTTGCTTCCTTTAGACATTGGATATAATTGCAAGGTTGCATAGAATAGGTTCATTTATGACATACAAAAATGAATGTAAAAGAGAACTTCCCCCTTAAAAACATTACCTCCCTTCCATTCAGAACCTCATAATGTAAATCCACCCTTAGACCTACTTGTTTTGCATTCTGCGTGCCCTAGATACACATGAGGAATGGATCAGGTATACACCCATATATGAGCCTGAAGGGTCACTCAAGGGTTCTACTCCTGTGACTGATGTGTCTGTGATGAAACGACTGCACAGAGTAAAGTGAGATGGAGCAGTGAGTAAACTGAGATGCCTCGGAACTCTGCCTTTCTCCTTGTTCAATGTTTTAGGGTTACTGGAAATGTCCTTAATGCTGTGCTCTTATAAATAATGCATGGGCCAAGCATTTCCTTTGAACTGCGATACCAGATTAGACGTTATGGGCAGTGGCAGATGTATAGTATTTATCGTTAGGTATATTATAGAGAGAGGTGCTTTCTGATGCTGCAGATGGTTTGTATTCTCTTAGGTTTCTGTGCTAAAGAGGTTTCCCATACGTGTAGGTCGGATAAGGAACTCTATTATAGACATGAAATTATTGTATACCCTTTTAACCATACTAGAATTCTACTTGAACTGTTTGATACAACATTTTGGCCTGGGTCCCCTTGGAACCTCTCCAAATTTATCCTTAAGGATAAATTTGCCAATTCGGCTCCTTCAGTTTGTTCTGGCAGCTTAACTGCCCATGTATGGGTCACTCAGACAGGCATACTACCTGACCAATATATGGGCAGATATTGATCAGACAGGTTTAAAAATGCATCTTAATGCGGTCTTTGGCCCGACAACCCAACAATCATTTATCTAGAGTCTGGTAGAGACAGATGATTTAAATGTAATTTTTATTTCCTATAAAAATGCTCAATTTGTTATCCATTATCCAGAAGTCCACACCATGGATCTGCAACAGATACTGTAATTGTAGAAAGGGCTAAAGGTGGAGATTTCTGCTTAACCATTGTAGCTGACCCAAGTCAAGTTCCAGATTCACTCTATGCTAGTGTTTGGCCCAAGCATGAATGTGTAATGTACAATGATTTAGTTGGAGGCCTTTATCCTGTACACATCAAACTACAATATATATTGTATTTTAATTTATTTGGAACTGATTATTCATAATTAACTCTGTGTTCTTCCCCCACATTGATGGGTAGACGATCTCTGTAACAAATGTGCACTAGTTCGTTTGCAGCAACAAGATTTGCTTCTGAATAAATAGCAATTTGGGATAATTAGAAATAATAGCAGAATCAAAGAAACCTAGAGGTTACCTTGCGGAATCATTTTTGCCAAAGTAATGGCTTGGGCTGCCATGTCAGTTCTGAACAGACCTGTGTAAGTAGGCACGTTTGCTTCATTTACAATGACGTTGATTTATTTGCCATGTAAATTGGGACACAGGCAATAATATAACGTGACATTAATTGTTTAGCAGAGTTGTCTTTGTAACATGCGCCGACTTCTCTTGGGTGTTTGATTGTTGAAAGTTGTACAAAACTAATTGAGTCTGCTTGAAGACTAGTGCCCACGGATATGTCATTCGGAGCTGACTGCCAGTTTTCAGTTCTACAGAAAAGGCTAATGACCAATATTACATTTTCATTTCCTTAATGTAAAAATATGGAGCCAAATTGGAGCCTCTAGAGGAACTGCTACTGGTTTTACCCTAGAAGTTGCTCCAAAAAGGGTCAGTGGGATACCGTCTTAGATATTTCATCAGTTTTTAAAATATGCAAGAGTAATCTGTAATGGTATTTGGCTTAGGGTCCTGTTAATTGTATTAAATATAACTACACTTATCCATCCTTTAGTCTTTGAGTTGTTGTTGCACTGCAGCTATTGAATGGCTGCAAATTGGCCCACAGTCTGCTGCCAGCAGTAAATAGGTGGTCTTATAGAGTATCCCACAATAACTAGTGTCACACTCAAGTTTGTGTGTGTTTTCAGGGCTCTTACCCAGCTCCACAGAATGTCTTTGTTGTGGATGAATTAGAAGACTGTCACACTTGTGACTTCGCAATACTTTAAATGATACAAGATGAATGCCTGCCTCTCGCCATTCTTCATGTTCTCTGTGAGAAATCCAGAATGAGCAAGCTGTTGAGTAAAAATGGGAACTGTTAGACTTTTAAGGCTTGGTAAAATAAGTGCTCGCTGTATGAGTGGCACAGCTGTAGCGGTGGCACCATGCCATTGTAATGTATGGCATCTGTTTGAAAGGCTCTTGTTGACACAAAGAGCCCTGCTGGCAATTAGATCTCTCTGCTGCTGAGAAATTAGTTCCTTATTCAACAAATGACCACCTCATATTTGTTGTAGCTTTTTATTTTCAGGGTGATAATTGGCTGTTCCGTCAATGGTTTAGATATACTACTTGTGCCATTGACCTACTCTTAAAAACAGTTCCTGTAAATTGGTTTATCTTGAAAAAAAAATTATCTAATTTGAATAATGTTTGCAATAACGTGATGTAAAAGCAAACACAAAACTACGAGCGGCATTTGATTGGTACGTCAGTATCTTTTTGTAGTATTTACTGAACTTCAAAGCCAACCTTCCTCCTCACTGTCCTTGTGCACATGTTCTGTGTCACAACTTGATATATAGGCTTACTGTGGAGTTGCCCAAGCTTGGTCATTGATGTATATTCCTTCCTGAATGTGGGTCAGATCCAGTGAGTCTGCTTCTCAGGGTTAATGATTTGGGGTAATAGGCACAGTGTTTAAAAAATTATAAAAGTCAATAGGAGAAGAAACACACATGGTGAATACTGTTCCAGGCTAGAGAAGATGCATCTTATCCATCAGTAGGATTGGTCATCATCTGTACTTCCAACCTGGAGGTTAACTGACCACATGTGGCCCTTCAGGGGCTATATATGGACCCTAAACTGCTGGAGGACTCCACAGATTTCTTTGATATACTATAAACACATGGGTATAGTCAATATTTGACCTTCTAAGAAATTTAGAATTTTTTTACTAAAACATATAAGACTAGGTTGTTCTGCATGAAGAATCCTGAAGTAACTATAGAAACAAATTTTTAATATGGCCATTGGGAACAATCAGATAATATGCAATCTGACCACAACAGCCTTATCACCCCACAAATCTTGAACCAAAGGTGGCCCCATGCTGTTTTTTTCTTTTTTGCTGACAAAGTGTTGTATGGAAGCACCAAGGTTTGATCATCCAAAATGTTTTGTTTGAACTTAATAATGGTCCAACACTTTAGCTGCAAATAAATTAATTCTCTGGAAAGATTTGCCTGTGTGTCACCAGCTTTGTCTGCTGATTTTTATTTTATTGGCCATCTGCCATTCCGGTTTCTCTGCCAAGGTCCAGACTGGAACTTGTTTGACCCTACCAGTCAATTACATTTGTACAAGGCATTTCTTAGACATAGGAATAAAGTCCATAACTGACCTGTGTAATGTTATATTTAATAAGTGTAAGTATTACTCAATATACCACTGTTTGCCAAGCAAAACTGCAAACCTGTGCAAATTCCATCCTGGTGACATGTTGCTGTATGTAAACAGATAACATTTAATGGTATTAATGACACCTTTTGTCCCCTTTCTAGAAGATAGATGAGGAGAATGAAGAGAATTTGCTAGCAGTTCTTACCGAGACATTGGACAGTCTCCCTGTGGATGAGGATGGATTGCCTTCATTTGATGCACTGACAGATGGAGATGTGACCAATGAACATGATCCCAGCCTTTCATCTATGCCTGACGGCACCCCTCCAACTCAGGAGGCAGAAGAGCCGTCACTAGTAAGAACCCTTCCTACTGTTTAAAAGGAATTGGATGTGCTTCTGGCTACCCGCTGCATGGGTATGATGTAGTCCCAATAAGGTTTGGACTTTACCTTTAGGAAGAAAGCATAAGAAATATATCGTGAGAATGTTCTTAAAAAGGGAATTTAGTGACTTTCATAAATAAATGCATAAAAGTTACAAGAGATCAGAGTTACATTTGATCATGGGGGGGGTAGCCATTGATAATACTTTCTGATTGGTTGCTGGTACAAGCTTTGCAACGTTTTCCATGCCCTGTTCGTCTACTAGAGGGTAAACAATAGGGAAAGAGGAATATGTCCATGGAAATATAAGGTTTTTATTCATCATGCCAAGGCAATCCCTCGGCAATACCACACAGCAATTTAACAAAGATACATTGTACACTGAATATTAAACTGCTGTCAAAGTTTTGGAGTAATCTATTCTTCTATATAAACTATTGTGATCGGATCAACTTCAATTTTAGGTTTAGTGGCCCTTTAGCACATAATATAGTGGAGTGTCCATTGGCTTCTCCTGTACATGAAAAGACTTATTTATGAACTCCTATTTAAATATTTAAAATGGGGTAGGAATGGATTACCGGACTCCTATCCGATATCCCTTCCATCTATTTAAAGACGAGTGCTGTATTGCTTGCTCCCGCAGATATTGATCAGTTTCTCCTAAGGTTTTCAGACATGTGAATGTGCTGTGGGTGCGTGTTTGTGCTTTGTGATGAGGCAGAACTCCACAGGGGGCTGTGCACATATTATTGTAAGCCCCAATAATAATAATAATAGGAAGGGTAGAGGTTTATTACCTATACCAGTTTAGGGCAGAGACACAGGGGAAGATTTGGGGAGATAAAAGTCTTCCACGACAGCTAGAATCTAAATCTCCGGCGGGATGGCACTCAGAGCGTTTGTTTTTTCGAAGTCGATTTAGATTCTAGCCGGCGGGAAGGCTTTTCGGGTAGATAAGTCACCTGAAGAAGAGGTGACTTAATCCCTGAATCTTCCCGTGTGTCTCTGCCCTTAAAGTTGTCACAATAAAGTTGTAACAATAGAATGAAAGGACACATTCAAAAAATAAGGTTGTAGTCGCTTTTAAAAAATATAGTTGAGTTGCACAAAGTGCGTTAGGCCTCCCATGCAGGTACGAAACACATTAGGCTTTCTCACATGTCTAAATAAATATGCTATACGTTTTACAAGCGACTATAACATTATTTTTGTTGTGTGTCACATCCTTTTGTGATTACAATTTTATTGTAAGGTCCAGTAGGAGTGGCCCTGAATCGATAATTGCTATATCTAGATATTAACTACTCTGTGAGTATTCCTTTGCTTTCTTTCTGTTGGGATACCTATTTGTTCAGAGCAAAAGAAAACCAGCTTCGTTATAATTTTATTCTTAAAACAATAAGTAATATACAAGTGGGGTTTATTGATTGGTGTGTTCAAAACATTTCAAGTTGTTTATATGAAATAAAGCAACGGAAGCAAAGATCTATTCATGAGTACTCGGGTGGAGCTCTACGAAGAGTAGCCATTGAGGCTAGCACAACGGCATCTTCCATTTTAGGAAGAAAAGGAACGTTCTGTGCACACTAAGAAATGACATCTCACTAGAATGTTTAAGTGGAA
This sequence comes from Xenopus laevis, assembly GCF_017654675.1. Taxonomy (NCBI): domain Eukaryota; kingdom Metazoa; phylum Chordata; class Amphibia; order Anura; family Pipidae; genus Xenopus; species Xenopus laevis. The sequence goes on along the minus strand of NC_054371.1, from coordinate 32,435,947 downwards.
AACTACTTCTAGATTTGTGTAGCAGATATGTCCGCACACTTCTATAAAGGGTTAATGTAACTGAAGTCTCACCAGGTCTAGTAACCTACCTACCACCTGATTAATTGCTGTCGGTTACTGGTAAAAACCTTGTGACTTTAATTGTATTCCAAATAATGCTTACTTTAAAGGGGTGGTTCGCCTTTAAGTTATTTTAGTGTGTCATAGAATGGCCAGTTCTAAGCAACTTTTCAATTGGTCTTTTTTTTTTTTTTTTTTAACAGTTTTTGAATTACTTGCCTTCTTCTGATTCTTTCCAGCTTTCAAATGGGTGTCGCTGGCCCCATTTTAAAAAAACAAATGCTCTGTAAGGCTACAAATGTATTGTTATTGCTATCTTTTTATTAGGGATGCACCGAATCCACTATTTTGGATTCGGCCGAACCCCCGGATCCTTTGTTAAAGATTCGGCCGAATACCGAACCGAATCGGAATCCTAATTTGCATATGCAATTTAGGGGTGGGAAGGAGAAAACCTTTTTTACTTGTTTAGTGACAAAAAGTCACGCGATTTCCCTCCCCATATGCAAATTAGGATTCGGATTCTGTTAGGCCGGGCAGAAGGATTTGGCCGAATCCGAATCCTGCTGAAAAAGGTCAAATTCTGTCCGAATCCCAAACTGAATCCTGGATTCGGTGCATCCCCACTTTTTATTACTCATGTTTCTATTTAGGCCTCTATAATTCATATCCCAGTCTCTTATTCAAATGAATGAATGGTTGCTAGGGTAATTTGGACCCTAGCTACCAGGTTGCTTAAAATGCAACATGAAGAGCTGCTGAATATAAAGCTAAATAACTCAAAAACCACAAATAATAATAAATGAAAACCAATTTCACTCTCTACGTCATACTAAAAGTTAGCTCGAAAGTAAACAATCCCTTTAAACCTGCTATGCAGTATATTGGCCGAACCATTGCACTCCTCACTTATGTGTAACTTTTGTCTTTGCTCTTTCTATGTTCCTAGCTCAAGAAGCTGTTACTGGCCCCAGCTAACGCTCAGCTGATTTACAATGAATGCATTGGATTCACTACGCAGAACCATGCCAGCCCCAGTCAGAGGATCAGAACTAATTCTTCGGTTGTTAAGGTACAAACTTTAACTTGGCACTGTGCTTATATATTATATTTATTTTACTGGGCTGCTGCTTGGGTTTGGGTTTGTTTGCAGATTGTGAATACTGAATCATCTATGAATGTGTGCAGTTGCCATTATACAGACAGGCTAATGTCCCCATTCAGACTTTCTGCCAGTGTAGAAATGACCTGAACCACCGTGTTGCCTCCCATAGTCTTCTATGGCCTTTAGTCCAAAAAATGTTATGTTTTCAGTGGAGAATCTCCTTAATGGGACAATAATCGAAGGCATTTTCACAAAGAGTGTGCAGTAATTAGGAAAGCAGTATGAACCATATATCTTTGCAAAATAGACAGTAACTACTAGAAACGCGTGTTTTATTGCTGCTATTTACAGTGCTTTACATGTTGTTTTTGCTTTAGCTTCAGGACTTGTTAAAGGTGTACTTTTAAGTTGAAAAAATAAGATTACCAAATGACATATGACCTCCAAATGGCCTCTTAGAAACAAGTGCAAAGGGCTTTCCCCATGAAGCCATCTCTTAGCTAGAGTTACAATAATATAAGATGCCCATAAACTAGAAGATTTAAGGCCCCTTCTGACTTAATCAGCAGCTTATCTGCCTGTGTATGGGCCTGCTCAACTTAAATTCATCCAGATATCATTTTGGTTTGAAATCCCATCTGAGAAGGATCACATTGGTCCACTGGTCTGAAAGGTCTCAGTAGGCCCCAATAGATGATCTGATTGTTGGCCCAGAGACAACAACTGGATAAACCCAATTTGGCCCAGCCTGTGGGTGACCAAATCCATGTCTAAAGCTGACTAAAAGCAGTATTCTACTTCCCCACTCCTGAGCAAGTGCGTAGCTTATTGGCCTTTGTATGGGGCTAAACTGAGGCCTTCCTGATTGAGGATTCTCCAGATATTGATCAGGTTAAAAAAATTCCCTTGGGCATGGCCTGCAGTGGCTTATTGATATGGTCCTCTTCCAATGGATCTGCATATGCCCCTGTTATAATCCAATTTGTCCCAGCACTTGGGTGGCCATATTGGGTAAGGCTGACAAATAAACTTTTATTAGCTTTGTTCTAATAAGAGCATTAGTACAGGTATGGGACCTGTTATCCAGAATGCTCGGGACCTGGAGTTTTCAGGATAACAGCTCTTTCCGTAATTTGGATCTTCATACCGTAAGTCTACTAGAAAATCATGATATGACATTAAATAAATCCAATAGGCTGGTTTTGCTTCCAACAAGGATTAATTATATCTCTGTTGGGATCAAGTACGAGCTACTGTTTTATTATTACAGAGAAAAAGGAAATCATTACTAAGAACTTGGATTATTTATATTAAATGGAGTCTATGGGAGATGGCCTCTACATAATTCAGAGCTATCTGGATAACGGGTTTCCGGATAACTGATCCAATACCTGTACTGTTAACTGGTGGCAGTTGTAAGCATGGTTGTTACCTTAGGCATTGTTGCCTACTTTATAGCTGCCTCAGACCCTATTATAGACACAAAGAATTTGGAGAAACTTGTTTTCCTGCAGTGTTTTCCCTTTTCATCTAAATGAAGTGAGAACAAACCATTTAAGGGCCATTAGGAGAGCAGAGAAATGTGGCTTTGTAGAGCAAAGTAACAATAAGCAATATCTTATTTAAATCGTTGCCTTTATTTTAAGGGAACTGTAAAAGACAAGATGATTACATGTTGTTGAGAATAAAAAAAAGGTGCCAGAGAAATAAAAAAAAAAAAAAAAGAAAATCCAAGTCTGCGGAAATGGCATCTGGGAGTCTGAAATGCGATTTTCTCTTTCCATGTTGCGCAAACAATTATTCACAGATCATAGCCCAAGCTCTGTTATATAGAGGGCACAGCAACCAGAGAAATCCATCTCTTCGCTTTATTCATTTGGGGAAGGCTCAGCCCACTAACTTTTATGATTTTTTTTTTTCTCTCCTCTCTACTCCTTTTTTGGTTTTTAAGACCGAGAATTCATGGAGCAATAAACCGAAGGCCATTTGTCACTCGCAAAAGCCACCACGGCGTCCTTGCTCAGAGCTCCTTAAGTACCTGACTTCAAATGACGACCCTCCTCAGACCAAATCGACAGAGAGCAGAAACAACAGGCTTGACAAATGCAGCAGCAAAAAGAAGCCGTACTTACAGCCTCAGCCACATTATCAAGGTAGTTTGGAATTGCCACCTAGCCACTGGCCTTTATTTATGCAGTTGATGCTTCTGAGATTATATTTCCCCTTTAAAATATTTATGGATGCTAAAAACATTTTTTTAAAAAAGCTGGAACATTGCGTACTTACTGTATCTATACCATTGGTTAGGCAGAACTACACAAGGAAAAGATGCCTTTTAACATAGTTTTCATTGCACAGAATAAAGCAGAGCATGTTACTCTCTGTACTTCTAATCCGCAGAGATAAGCATCCGCTAGTGTACACAGTCCAATCTAGCGTTACTGGAATGCTATATTATTAAACAGTGAGGTGTGTGTGTGTATATACTGCATCACGTGCTCTCTTATCCTCAGGCAAATGTGCTAAAATGTCAGGAATCTCGACAAAAAACACATTATGTACTATTCCTTATTGCTGTCCTCTTATAACAAAAGCCTTCATATATAGAAATGAATTGTTTGTCCAGTTCAGTGACAAAGCATCTTTTCTGGAACACCGTATCCTCATGTCATGGTTTGCTTCTTTCCCTCCCAAGGAAAACAATATGGCGGTCATTAATAATCGCCGCGTTTCCTGATTGCAAAATTGGGTGTTTGCTCTTAAAGGAGAAGGAAAGGCTAAAACTAAGTAAGCTTTATCAGAAAGATGTATATAAATACACCAGTAAACCCTCAAAGTAATGCTGCTCTGAGTCCTCTGTCAAAAGAAACACAGCATTTCTTTCCTTCTATTGTGTATACATGGGCTTCTGTATCAGACTTCCTGTTTTCAGCTTAAACCTCTAGGGCTTGAGCATGCTCAGTTTGCTCCTCTCCCCCCCCCCCCCTCTGCTGTAATCTGAGCTCAGAGCTATGAGTGAGCAGGGAAAGACTCAGGCAGGAAATGATGTCACAGCAAGCTAATATGGCAGCTGCTATCCAAAACAAACAGAGGGAGCTTCTAGAGCTGCTTACTCGGGTATGGTAAAGCATTCTACAGAATAAATATAGTGTTATAGCTTGCACTGTTGTGGCTAACCTATGGTGCACTGTTGTAGCTTTCCTTCTCCTTTAAATAAGTAATAATATATGGAATGTTTTCATCTGTTATACAAACTCATGATTAATTCCGTCATTTTGAAGGCAATATCTGTCCAGCTATTTCTGTTCTCTGCACTGCTGGTTATGACTCTTTAAAAACAATGTAGCAAAAGCCTCCTAATTAACAACTGCTACATTGATTAAAGAGTCTGAAAGGGATAAACCTATACTGCTCGACATTTACAAGTCATTTTGAAAATAGTAATGAACGTACTTTGGAAAGTTGCTTAGACTGACATTTTCTTTCATTATGGGAAGAAGCAGTCGAGAGTTACCTTTACCTTTAAAAACAGCAGCAGGGGGATTGTCGGTGGGAAATGACTTGTGTCTATGAATGCAGGATTATCCTGTATGATCTCTTTGGAGCGTTCCTAGTCATCTCTCTTAATCAAATATTTCATGGCTTGTGAATGAATATACATGATATTACAGTATATAATAGAGGGACTCGATTTATGTTGCTACATTTTCATAGGCACAATTTCTGATCATTTGGTGTATTTTTACAGTTCTCTGGAAGCTCACTATTATCTAATAGTATGTGCCCAGCGTTTAATTTGGGTTTCTTATTTACTTCGCAGCCAGGTCAACGAGTTTGTCGCTTCCCTTGACGCCCGAGTCACCAAAGTAAGTGTTAATCATTGGCCTCATACACTTGAATGGGATGGGTGGCTTCCTGTCTTGGCTACAATAGCTCCATTTCAGCTTGTTTTTATAAATATGCGCTGTCTTCCAGTGACCCCAAGAGTTCCCCATTTGAGAGCAAGACTATTGAACGAGCCTTATGTATGGAGCTCTCTGGAACTGCAGGTGAGCACAGTTACACCCTGGGTTTAATTGGTTTCAAATCTGATGATTTCTTTGTTTATTATTACAAGTGATTAACTAATGAAACTGGCTCTGTGAACCTAGAATTATGTTGGGCTCATTTACAGGATAATTAACCACAACTCAATATTTGCCTTGTGAATGCTCAGCCTTGGACCAACCATACCGTGACTAAAGGTAGATTACTAAGGGCCAGCATGCAATGTAACCTCAACTGCCATATGAAGACATTTACTTGCTCTTTCCATTACAGGTCATCGAAAGGGGGGGCAGGTAGGCAGAACAGGGAGAATGTATTAAATAGGGCTCAACAGCAGCTTCAGGTATAATAAATAATAAAACAATACATTTAACTAAACAGTACCGTAGTGGTTTCATATCCCTGCAGATGTTCTCTGGAACCCATTTTCTCCCTGTGGTGAGGGATTACATCCAGGCATGTTGGCTGCTTGCCCTTTGGCATGCTGTGTTATACACATGACTGTAACACGTAATTAAAGATGGTGTATGATCCTTGTCGGTGTCCACAAAACAGTACTGTAATAACAGTTGCGTTGCTACAATAAGAATTTGAAGGCACAATGGCTACAATATAGATATATTATATTATATCTGAAAGCATATACGTAATATTAAGAGCTTGGTAGCTGGGATGTCCCAAAAGCCTCTGCCAGACAGCAGCAGGTCCACACACTTAACAACCCTACTCTGTACTTTTCTGTGTAATCATATATATCCGTAACATAAAATTCTTCAGGGACTGTTTTACAGCCACCAAACACCAAGCAGTTTATTTTGGAAGTGGCCAATATATCACCCCTTTTATCTGCAGCAGCACAACAAAACCGCTCAGCACCAACTATTAAAACAGAGGTCTGGTTTTATTTTCAGTATCTTCTCCCTATTTAGTGTGCGCTGTGTTTGATATTCGCTGTGTAATATTGTGGGCGTGTTTTCTCCGTGAACCATAGCTGTGAGGCTAAAAAATGCTGGTTGTAGAGCCAGAGGAACAGGCTGCCGGGGGACATAGTTACACAGTTCACGTCTGGTTGGAATGTGTTACAAGTAGTGTGAGATGGATGCTGTGGGGAAGTCTTGAAGGACCTGCTTTCCCTGAATTATTTCGTTTTTTTGTTTTGGAAACAGAGCTAATTAGTTTGCAGTTTATTTGTTCTGTCGACCATTATTATTCTGAACCTTGTGTTGTCGTGGAATGTATATAGTTCATAGTTTAATAGTGTTGTTGTATTTGGGGTCTTGTTTTTTGTTTTTTTTTTTCAAGTATTACAGGAATACAAAATCTAAAATACAGATCTCATAGCAATATGTCATAACGTATATATGTTTATGTTTCGAAAACATACCTTTCATCTTTGCTTGCTGATAACTATTGATAGTCAACTGTTGGTAGTTTTTGAGAGATATGGTTCAGGCTGGGTAAAACATATGTGGATGGCCCAGAATTATATTGGTCTGTGTAGGTAGACCACAGCCAACCAACCAACAACAAGGGCCTCCAGTGTGACCTGATCTTAGGTTTAAGGGATATGTTATAAGACCTGCTTGATTTTCCTAAATTCAAGGTTACCTAGATTGGGCAAGACTCTGCAGAATGGAACACCTCTACTGGAGGACATTACATGGAACTGGTCTTAAATTTGTAGGTTGTGATTGGCTGCCCAAACCCACAGGTTTAACCAACTCAGGCACTTGAGTGTTGAAGGCAGGATGTGGATTGGCCAGCCGAGGCTGTAGAGCTTCTATACAGCAGATTGTTTTGTATCTGAAATGAAGATTCCCTATTGATTTTGATTTATCTTTGAAGTTGCAGAGTAGACTAATGGGGAAATGTAATAAAAGTCACAAAGAGTAAAACGATTAGCACAAATAAGAATAATAAGTCGAATTTAGCAATGTAATATTCTTCCTTAAACTATTACATTGCACATTTTAATTGTGCATTGCCCAATTTTAAGAAGTGCATAAAGGTGTCACAATAGTTTGGAGCAAACATGACTTTTTCAGTAAGAAGTTTTATTACATTCACTGTGCAGTGGCGCAAACTATAAAATTCCCAAACCTTCTTCCACTGTCGGAAGTGGTTGCTAAACAGCTTCCGGGTTCGCAAAAGCTTTATTAAATTCACCCAAAGGAAAATTTGTTTGCACAAAGACATAACTTTTCGCATTGCAAATATTTTTTCCGTTACCAACTTTAATTACATTCCCCCATAAGAGGGAGTCTTGGGTGCCTATCGTGGCATATTCAATGACTTTGTATATCCAAGTCGCTCCGTCTGTTATTTCACTTTATGAATACTAACTTCATTCTTATGTTGGAACATTTCTTTATTCACGCTTGTAACAAGGCAACCCAACCATTATTATAATGTGCTGGTGATAAGATTACAGAAATATTTAGAGATAGCATTCAGCTGCCTTCTCTAAACTGTCACTCATTACCAGCTTATTTAAACACCAGTAAGCAAACAGGCCCTCTATAGATCAACTAGATAGAAGCCTTTCTTGGAGGAGTATGTTTTGTTTTTAAAGAATTTACACATGCTGGTTTGTTATTTTTAAGGTAATGTTCCACCAAGGTATGAAAACTTTGTAAAATTTGCTGACAATGCATTTTTAACATTAAATAAAGACATAAAAACAAAGTGTTCACTGACACACTACTTCATCTTAAATATCATTAGTGCCCCAAGGACATATACAGTAAGCAGCGGCTTGCTATTTTGCACACTGAATCCAATGTTCACTTTGGCATTTGACAGAATCCTGGCACTTTTCGGAGTGTTCAGCTGAAATGTTGAATGTTGTTCAACATACATAAGCCATCTTGGGATTTTCCTGAAATTTGAATACTCAAATTACATGTAGTTTCAGTATTCAAACAATGTGGAGAATCCGTCAAATCCAGTCCAGGAATAAGTTCCACAATGTGGGGAAAAAGAGATTAAATATAGATCCAGTATTTTAACAACATTATTCCTTTAATTAAGCTCTAGTAGTTTACTTCGCCTGGGCTTCAACTTCTTTTCACGCATGTTCTGATCCAGGCATGCATGTGAACCAATAGGTGGAGGGGCAGTTAAGTTGGCACCCAGAACTTAATTATAAGAGGGGAAAATTAGGCACCCTAGATCTTTGTGGTGATTACAGAATCGTTGCTTCTAATATAACAAAGTCAATATTGTGATTTGGGGGTTAACTTGTCCTTTTAAATAAGTCACTGGGGAATTTTTTATCCAAAAGAAGGCATTCTTTGCCCTAAACAAGAATGAGTGGCACATATAATGCTGCTAGCCAGACTTGGCACCAGGTAAATGAGCCTTCCAAGTGATGTTTAAACTCAATTACATTGGGCAGTTGAATTAAAAACCAGAAACTTGTGATTTCTAAAATAATTCCCTCTAGTTGCTTTTTTTTTTTTTTTTTTTTACCAACTTGCATTTTCAGCAAAACTTTGACTTTTTCTTTGAAACATGGATTTACAAATGTCAAATAGACCCTAAAGCGCTTTTAAATGAGTTGGGCTGGAGGATGTTATTTCCAGGCTCATGTTTTGCGGATTAGTTGAACGGGGCCTATTAGGATGTTGGTGGTTCGTTTTCTTTCTGGTAAAATATAAAGCTGCTTGTGAGAAATAATAATAATGTGGTTGCTTTGGATGGATAATCAGAACAAACTGTGGCTAAAGAGGGTCACAACTGAAGCAACAAATACTGTTCTGCAGCAACAACTTAGACATAACCGTGGTTATATTGAAGGGTACCATGCTGTCGTATGGGACTGGTGCTCAACTGTTGGGTCAAAAAAATTAATATACAGGAGCCAGTAGTACTTTGGCTCAGGAGTAGGATTCCTCTTTGATTCAGGTAGAAATTCAGTCTCCCAGGATATTTTAATCGCTCAACCTGTGTTTTTCAGAAGTTAGTAGCCATGACACTAATGTTGCGTGTACAGTATATTGCACATGAAAATCTAATATTATGTATTTAGAGAATATCAAACCGTGAGCATGCATGAATTGGTGTATAGGCTTCAAAGGACTGATGTGGCTAAAGAGCTTCATGGAGTTACCAAGGCACCCAATCACATGCAATTTGTTAAATATATTGATCCTCGCAGCATTCATTCATTTCCACTGAAGGAATTAGAATGGCTTTTTGTGGCAACTTTCCTGTGGGATTTTCTCGTAATCAATCATTAATAGAAGACGGCAATGGGGATGGGAACCCATCATGTGGCATTTTCGCATCAGATAACGTAACTGCTGCTCTAGGTCATCAGCAGCAGTAATGCCATAATAAATATTGTGTTCTATTCCTGTCATATCCTAGGGGGAATCTCTTGGTAGTGAGAGACCAATTTATTACATGGACATCAGCTGCTAACCTAGTGTTTTTTTTTTATGATTTGGCAAATTGTCAGCTAGAAAAAAAAATGTTTTAAATATTATAATTGAGATTTAAGAGAGCATCTGTGATTGGTTCTGATACCTTCTGCTACAGAACTAACAAAGTCAGTTCAGTAGAGTCAGTAGATGTAAGTGAATAAGATTATTTTGTTTTGGTTCATACTGACAAAATATAGGGTGCTAAAGTAACCTCATTTGCCATGGGCCCTATCACTGGATACCCATAAATGCTTGACTTGCCAATGAAGGCCTCATGTCTAGAAATTTCAAAACATAGCTAGTTGCCCTTGAAATAGCATATGGAAGACATTCAGCTTACTTCTAAGAACGTGAATATATTCAGGCAAGGTAGAGGATCACTTGCAGGTTGGGTTGCATAGGATAGAAAGATAAAATATAAAGGAAGGTTGGTATTTTCTTTCTGAGAAGATGACAACCCCCTTTGGAGGCATAAAAAGGTTTGATCATGTGTGTTTTTTTTTCAGTACAGAAAAATGGGATGTCCATATATATTACATTGCATGGTTTTCAAAAGAATGCCTTGAGAGAAGAGGTGATTTTGCTCTCATACCTCCAAACACTGGCCTGGGGGCTTTAAGAGTTTGACATCTCCCATACATCATCAATATAATCAAAGAACAGATAAAAGATTTGCCGTTCTTCCCAGAAACCAGCACAATGCATTATTCAAGCTTATGTAACCCCTACTGAATGGCTTTCCTAGCTTCAATGAGGGTGTCCAGCCAAAGCATAGGCAGAAGTCATAGGTTCTAAAACAGACATAGATCAATAAAATTAAATTAGAAGAAAATGTCTTGTTGTGTGGCAGTTTATTCCCATACAATATGCATTTTATGAGCATGGATTTTAATAGGAAAAAACATTTTCCTAGGTTAATCCTAATAAAAAAAATGATTGTAAATTCTGGAAGAGAATATTTTAAAACCGGATCCTTAACAATCAGGTCCAATAGCTTTATGGTGCTTCATTGTAAGAAGCATTGTATTGGGTAATTACAGAATGGAAGTTAAAAAAGATAGCCGAAACAAAGGGGACACAAAATTTGAGGTTTCCAAAATTCTACCCTGTGACTTCCATCTTGGTTCTTGGGGTATCCTTAAAATTGCAGTTAAACAACTAGAGGGCCAAAGGTTTACCTAAGGAAAGCCCAAAAGTTAAGCCCCATCTGTTGTAGATTGCGTAGTGTCTACATTTATACACCATCATAATCTCATTTATACCCTCATCATAACCTTGGGACATTTTCTCTGTTTTTCTGATCACAATCACATATTGATCTATCATCTTAATCATTAATGAGGAGGGATTGATTTATAGATTAAAGCCTTCTTATGTGTTACTGGATCTCAAGAGGAGATCCCAGGTGGAATAATAATGACTGCCCATGGGACATTATACCACAGCCATGCAAACCTATGCAGGAGTCTGCTTCTTTTTCCCCAACACAAAAATAAACTGAATTTTGCTTACATAAAACTATGAACAGATTGCGAGTGTTAAAAATCCAAAAGTGAGAGTGATACAGAGCTACTTGTTTATTATAGAGCACATTTCAATGGCGCAATCATAAATATTGCTAAGATTCTGCTCTGCAGAAATATGACCTACATAGTCCCGACTGTTTGTGTTATGCGATTTGTCTGACACCCATTACATTCTTGGTAATGGCAGCTATTTGTTGCTGTGCACAGCAGGCTCCTTTGACAAAAGAAAATAGACAGCAATAAAAAACATAGTCGGAATTTCTGAGCAGAGTTTCAGTGCCAATACTTTGTGCAAGTGTGATAGCAGTGCCTGTTGTCGGCCTATAACGGCCACCTGTATTTCTATGCAAGTGTCAGTTCTAGGAGTCTTCCGAATTTTACTGTTTGTAAGGTAAGAGTCCTACCTGACGAGGCAAACTTCAGATAACATCACCATTAAGTTACACAAAGTGGAAATATCACCTTTCATTGAAAACTTACCCTTTTAACAAATGCTTTTAGCTAAGCACCATGAGCAATTGTTAAATAAAACTGTCAGTAATTTCACAATGCCCCCAAATAATTTCAGCTGGTATTTTTGCATCAATGTTATGCACTCGACAGAAACTAAACCTTTAGGAATAAGAATAGTGGAAAAACTCAAAGGAATAACAACCTAAAATATACGTTTACACCTCTGACCGATTCTTTTCATTTTACTGGATAATAAATCCTATTCTGGAAGTTAATTGTGGGATATTTTATTTTTAAGGCACTGAAGACGAGTCAATTTTATATGGAATTGTTAAAAAAAAAAATTCATTTTTTTTTTTTAACAGGACCATGACCCTGAACATACGGCAAAATCACATTTGATCGGCTAAAGAACAAATAGGTGAATGCCCTATAGTGACCTGATCTCAGTCCAACTGAGAATCTTTGCCATTGAAAGACTATGCAATCCTAGGAAACTCTCCAATATACATCAATTAGAGACGTTTTCAAAGTATTCCTTAAAGATTTTTATTTTGTCTTTGAAACCGCTTCATTTCTAAACATAAAAATATGGTATTTATCATAATTTAATGTGTAACTCATGCACGTCCTTATTTGATCATTACTGTTAAAAGAACAACATGGTTTCCCATAAAAAGAAATTTCACTGAAACTATAATTATACTTGTTTTAATACCACTAGCCTGGTGAGTTTGTCAACATACAGTAATTACTTAATAGTACTAATACTAATTTGATTTTATTTTGAGGGAATTGCTTAGAAAGTAAATTAAAAATGCAATATTTATTTTCCCTAGAGCTAATCATTTAATATCATTATTTCCCAATTTGCCGTTTAGGTAAATAAAGTGTATAACAAAGTGTATAAACCTCAATGAGACGTAGTTTTATTCCAGGTTGCAAGTTTATTAATATTTTGGGGGAGTGTAGGGCGCCGGGTATTAAGAAAATAGCATCGCATTAGAATTCCTTCAATAAGTTCCGCTCAAGCTCTAGAATGTGGACACCAGAAGCAGTAATCAATTAAATCACAAATCCATAAGCGAAACTTAATACTTCAGCAATAATTGCATATATTGAGGGAGATTAACCGGCATTAACTGTTGTTTAAAATCTCGGCGGAATAAATCAAAAGCCACAGTGGTAACTGAAACTGTTCGTTTGCCTGTGTGTCGCAGAAAAAAGAAATTTCAGACAGCTGCATTAGTTATGCTTAAAAGGATATATTATTTGTGCATTAGAAATGCTTTACCAAGTTAATGAAGTGCAGAAACAAAAGAAAATGTGGTTGCATAGTTACATAGTTACATAGTTAAATTGGGTTGAAAAAAGACAAAGTCCATCAAGTTCAACCCCTCCAAATGAAAACCCAGCATCCATACACACACCCCTCCCTACTTTTAATTAAAATTCTATATACCCATATCTATACTAACTATAGAGCTTAGTATCACAATAGCCTTTGATATTATGTCTGTCCAAAAAATCATCCAAGCCATTCTTAAAGGCATTAACTGAATCAGCCATCACAACATCACCCGGCAGTGCATTCCACAACCTCACTGTCCTGACTGTGAAGAACCCTCTACGTTGCTTCAAATGAAAGTTCTTTTCTTCTAGTCTAAAGGGGTGGCCTCTGGTACGGTGATCCACTTTATGGGTAAAAAGGTCCCCTGCCATTTGTCTATAATGTCCTCTAATGTACTTGTAAAGTGTAATCATGTCCCCTCGCAAGCGCCTTTTTTCCAGAGAAAACAACCCCAACCTTGACAGTCTACCCTCATAATTTAAGTCTTCCGTCCCTCTAACCAATTTAGTTGCACGTCTCTGCACTCTCTCCAGCTCATTTATATCCCTCTTAAGGACTGGAGTCCAAAACTGAACTGCATACTCCAGATGAGGCCTTACCAGGGACCTATAAAGAGGCATAATTATGTTTTCATCCCTTGAGTTAATGCCCTTTTTTATGCAAGACAGAACTTTATTTGCTTTAGTAGCCACAGAATGACACTGCCCAGAATTAGACAACGTGTTATCTACAAAGACCCCTAGATCCTTTTCATTTAAGGAAACTCCCAACACATTGCCATTTAGTGTATAACTTGCATTTATATTATTTTTGCCAAAGTGCATAACCTTGCATTTATTAACATTGAACCTCATTTTCCAGTTTGCTGCCCAGTTTTCCAGTTTAGACAGATCACTTTGCAAAGTGGCAGCATCCTGCATGGAACCTATAGTTCTGCACAATTTAGTATCATCTGCAAAAATAGAAACAGTACTTTCAATGCCCACCTCCAGGTCATTAATAAACAAGTTGAAAAGCAAGGGACCTAGTACAGAGCCCTGTGGTACTCCACTAACAACACTGGTCCAATTAGAAAATGTTCCATTTACCACCACTCTTTGTAGTCTATCTTTTAGCCAGTTCGCTATCCAGGTACAAATACTATGTTCCAGGCCAACATTCCTTAATTTAACCAGTAACCTTTTGTGTGGCACTGTATCAAATGCTTTAGCAAAGTCTAAGTAAATCACATCCACTGCCATCCCAGAATCGAGGTCTCTACTTACATTCTCGTAAAAAGAAATTAAGTTAGTCTGGCAAGATCTATTACGCATAAAACCATGCTGGCACAAACTCATAGTATTATGATTTGCTATGAAGTCCAGTATCTTATCCTTTATTAACCCTTCGAAAATCTTTCCTAATACTGACGTCAGACTAACTGGCCTATAGTTTTGAGGCTGAGAACGGGATCCTTTTTTGAATAGAGGCACCACATTAGCAATTCGCCAGTCTCTTGGCACAATACCAGATCTCAATGAATCCTGAAAAATTAAGTAAAGAGGTTTGGCAATCACAGAGCTAAGCTCGCTAATTACCCTGGGATGAATACCATCTGGCCCTGGACCTTTGTTAATCTTAACCTGTTCAAGTCTCTTTTGAATTTCTTCTTGTGTGAACCATGCATCATTAGTTGTATTACTAGAATTGGGAGTGTTAAGAAGGAAACCTTCACTTACTGGTTCTTCATTTGTGTAAACAGATGAAAAATACGAGTTCAGAATCTGCGCTTTTATTTTGTTTTCATCAACCAGCTGATCCCCCTCTGATAGTAAGGGTCCCACCCCTTCCTGCTTCATTTTTTTACTATTGACATATTTAAAAAATAATTTGGGATTTTTTTTACTGCTTGCTGCAATATCCTTTTCTATAGCAATTTTAGCTTGCCTTATAGCTTCTTTGCATGATTTATTGGCCTCCTTGTACCTTATAAATGTTTCGGCTGTACCAGCTAACTTGAAAGCCTTAAAAGCACGTCTTTTCTTACCCACCTCAACACCAACGCTTCTATTGAACCAAAAAGGTTTTGCTTTGCAACGACGTTCCTTGCTTACAAGTGGAATATACTGACAAGTATATTTATTAAGCAGCATTTTAAAGACTTCCCATTTTTGTTCTGTGTTTAACCCTGTGAAAAGCATTTCCCACTTAATATGTTGCAGAGATGCCCTTATACTGTCAAAGTTTGCACGTCTGAAATTTAGTGTTTTAGTTACTCCCTTATAGAATTGCTTCTGCAACAGAATCTCAAAGGAGACCATGTTATGATCACTATTCCCTAAATGCTCACCCACACAAATGTTAGAGATGAGTTCAGTATTGTTAGTTATTACAAGGTCCAAAAGAGAGTTATTCCTAGTAGGTTCTTGAACGAGCTGGAATAAAAAGTTGTCATTCAGCATATTTACAAACCTACTAGCTTTTTCTGTCTTAGCAACCCCATTACCCCAGTCAATGTCTGGATAATTGAAGTCACCCATAGCAACAACTTGACCCAGCTGTGAAGCCGCTTGTATCTGCAAGAGTAGCTGGGCTTCATACTCGACACTTATACGAGGTGGTTTATAGCATACACCAATGATAATTCTTTTTGATACCTTTTGCCCAGTCGAAATCTCTACCCAGAGTGATTCTACACCCTCACCAGTGCCAGCTATTTTTATTTCTTTAGCGCATGGCTTTAATTCAGGCTTTACATACAAACCCACTCCTCCACCCTTTTTAATCCCTCTGTCCCTCCTAAAAAGGGTGTAACCATTTAAATTCACAATCCAGTCACATGTTTCATCCCACCAGGTCTCAGTGATACCAATTATATCATAATTTTTAGAGCATGCAATTAATTCTAGGTCTCCCATTTTACCTGACAAACTCCGTGCATTTGCCAGCATACAGCGGAGGTTACTACTTTTACTTTTGAAATGTGCATTACTTAGTGAAGAATTATACGTTAAGTTAGTATTATTCTGTTTTCCTTGTAACAGAGGGACCTCCTTAGCTGGTAAACTGTATGCCCCCCTCACTCCTCCCCATGACCCCTTACTAACCCCACTACCCCGTCTACACTAGCTTCCCCATAATCCTTTATCTCACCCACCCCCCTCTTGCCTAGTTGTGTAGCTGCTGGCCAGCATATTAGTGCACATACTGTACAGTGAATTTTGTTCTCTGGTTTTTAATAAAAAGTAATCTAACTCTAATTAGAATTTTTTTAAAAAATGGTGTTGTTTAGCTTGTGAATGATATGCACAACGTAACTGTCCAAATGAAGGCTTCTAGGGATCCCTAAACCCCATTAACTACCCACCCAAATTACTATTGTACAAGTTCTGCTCTACTTAAGTTTTTCTCAATATCCATGCATTACATTGAATCAGCCCCACTCTCTCTGGTCTGTCTTAAATTAGTCTCTGTTGCATGTCTGGATTTGATTCTACTGATGAACTTTTAGAAGAGAAGCATTTAGGCAGGACTGCATGATTGACCCGAAATACTCTTGTTATTATTTAAAATGCAAAAATGAAATTTACTTGTGTTATATATGTGAGTATATATGTCTTATTATGTAGAGCAGTTGATAAGTTTCCATAAAGATGAAAATGTGTCTTGCACAAATATGATTGTAGACCATTGTTTGTCTTGGCATTTTCCTCTATATAATTTACGTCTATTCACTTTATTGCTATAGGATTAACTCCACCTACAACACCTCCTCACAAAGCCAATCAAGAAAACCCCTTTAGAACCTCTCCTAAGCTGAAATCTTGCAAATCTTCTGTGCCACCTGCTAAAAAATCTCGCTACATTGAGTCTTCCAATATCCAAGTTCTATATCCAGCTAAGAAAGGTCCAGAGCAATCAGAACTGTATGCGCAGCTCAGTAAAACGACCGTGGCAATTGGACAAGAGGAGAAAAAAGCAAAGCGACCTAGTTTACGACTTTTTGGAGACCACGACTACTGTCAGTTTATGAATTCAAAATCCGAAATACATATTAGCTTATCACAAGAATTACAGGCCTCAAGACATCTTGAATGTAAGGATCCTTTTCCTGGCAAAGAACTGCAAGTCTGTTCATACACTGATCAAAAGCAATGCCAGAAAGACAGCTTACCAGTCACAATGCCAAGTTCTCAGAACAGCCATAGGAAACAGCTCCAGGACCAGGAAATACGAGCCGAACTCAACAAGCACTTTGGGCACCCAACGCAGGCAGTCTACAAAGATGAAACTAAAATCAGTGAACTGGTGGACAATAAATATATTGATGAACAGTTGTCAAGACTACCTATGTTTCTAACTGCTGGGTTGGAAATAGATAGTTTGTTTGATGACAGCGAGGATGAAAATGATAAACTGTGCTATACTTGGGATGAAACACAGTCATATTCATTATTTGATGAATCGCCGTCTTGCTCTTCTTTTAATTCTCCAAGTAGATATTCAGTATCCCCACCAACTTCCCTGTTTTCACAAAGGATATGCTCTAGATCAAGATCTAGGTCCTTTTCACAGTTCAGATCATCTTCTCTTTCCCCATATTCTCGTTCAAGATCCAGATCTCCATCAAGCAGATCATCATCAGGGTATGTAAAGTTTAAAGTCTGTGTGGCATGGTTTATGGTACAGTACAAAATAATAGATATAGCTATTCAGGATTCTTACCCATGTGTTACAATTTTCAATTGTTTTTGAAACACATGAAAGTTTGTGAAGCTTCTCATTCATCCAGGTCATGGTATATCTGTAGAAATAAGTAGAATCACAGCCATATACAATGCTGTTTTGGCACCTCTCCCCGGACAGTTTAATAACTCAAAGCTCCAATCATGCTAATACAATCAGTACCTAACTTCATGAGATCCTTGCTGATTATGATGAACAGATTATGCTGATTGGAGCAACATTCCAGGGTATTTATTCCAGAAAGATCTCTCTTTTTCAATTGAAATGAGAAATCCAGTCGGATGACTGGTGAAACGTCTTCAAGAAAAACACAGCAAGTCCAGTTGATTTGACTTATTTCTACAGATAAACACATGAAAGGCTAAAGCCTTGAGGGCTCAATGCAGGGGTCCCAGTCTGAAGGGCAGTTAGGGACGCTTGTTGCCCTAGATTGATTTTCTGTTCTAGATATTCAGTGAACAATAGCAAAATACTAATACACAAATGTAATCTAATATGTTTGTTATGTTGGTATGGGAAAAGGAACTTGGCCAAATGCTGCAGTTCAAAGGGAAAGGTTGAACCCAAAACAAACATGAGTTATTTTACAATCCCATGAATCGCAAGTATAGACTAGTAAGATGGTAGTAAGTAATCACATCATCGTTGTATATATACTGAAGGCACACAATTTGATTTTTCAATGGCTTTGAGTTATTACTCACAGTCTGTCTTACCCATTAATAATTCCTTTGTTTTCATCATTCTGGTGAGGAGCATTTATAGTCAAAAGGAAGCTTTATCCAAATTATTTATTTTGCCTAATGAAAGAAAACTTTCCAATATACATACATTCTAGTTAGTTCTAAATCTGTCATTTCAAAGCAGTATCCGTCTGTCCCTTCTGCACTGCTTGTACTGACTCTTGAACCAATGCAGTAGAAGCCAGCGCTTCTTCAGTTCAGACTTCTATTTACTTAGTATTTGTCACTTTTTGAGGGTTTGATAATGCCCCCGTAAAAACTGTAAAACATAGTCATAAGGGTCAGCTAGTTACTATGCCAACACAGCTGGTAGTTTAATGGTGCCTTGTGCCAAGGGGAGTCAACATTTAGGGAAGTGTTTCTTTGATAGAACATGTAGCCCATATGAGTAATTACTCATCATTCCAAGATACCGATACAGAATGATTAAATAATGTACTAGCAATCAAATCATTTACATGTCCATGAAGATTGCATTAGGATAGAATGATTTAAACTTTGCAAAATCATAATGCATTTAGTTAAATGTGAAGGAAACAATGGTTTAATATCTGCACAATAAATAATTGTGCATGCGAGAGGAAAATTGGTTGGATTGTGCAAGGTTTGTTCAGAATGTAAAAGAGGGATATTTTTGCAGTAGAGCATGATTAGATTGTGTAATAGGACAAAGAGATGAGGAGAAGAAGTCTCAGAAGGATACGAGCT
This sequence comes from Xenopus laevis, assembly GCF_017654675.1. NCBI lineage: Eukaryota > Metazoa > Chordata > Amphibia > Anura > Pipidae > Xenopus > Xenopus laevis. The sequence goes on along the minus strand of NC_054371.1, from coordinate 32,416,802 downwards.
GAAGTTCAGCTGGAGAAGCTCTATGGTTGGAAACAAGGATAAATTGATTAAAATACTGGAGGAGGTAAAGTTGTGAGGATGATTAGATTGTATAGGAGGCAATTGCTGGATAGTTCAGGAGGTAATGACAGGGACATGAAGGGTAGAATATTTGAAACCTACAGGGGAAATGTTTATTTTTTATTTTATAGTAAATTTTTTACTGCCCCGTTACTCCTCAACTGTTCATCCTATAAAATAACAGAATAGTTTCCTAATGTAAGGCTATAATGTACATGTCCATGAGGACACAATGGGGGTCATTTATAAAGTTTACCCATCGCATATTTATTTGCAAATGGTTGTATTGCCCATGTTTTTTTTCTGAATGCTAAAATATTGCACTGGTGTGCACTTCTTGCCGTTTGTTTTGTGCAAAAAAAAATTTGCAAATGGCTCACAAATGAGATGAGTGTTTGCGACTGTGCGAGATCCTTGTGCGAGAAACTATCGTTGACAGTAACTTAAATTCACAATTTGTGAAAACCGTTTTGCAAATATTTTCTCTGCCAATAACATTCTGGTGTAACTGTGTGTGCATAAATATTCACAATTTGCAATTATTCTAGAAAACCCTTATTGACATTTGCTGTGCGAATATAAATTTGCCATTCTGTTTGCACATTAAATACACCGCATCCAGGTTTAAATATAACCATGCGAAGGGCAAATATTCTCACTCATTCTGTGCTGTACAAAGTTTCTAAATGAGCCCGAATGATTTCAACATTGCAAGATCATAATGCTAGCTGAAATTCAGCTGTAGAAAAGCAGGGTAAAAGTGTAATGAAAGCTGTTATAATAAGGAGCTGTAAAATATATCCTTTTAAACAGTTATCTCACATAACACTTCTGATCACTTAACCTCTAGGCCATGTAACCTAGGAGGCTAATATGTCACCTTAGAGTTCCAGGATCTATATCGAACACTCATCCCCAGCCTTGTGCCTTTATATGCATTACATGCACTGTTAGATAGGAAAACATATATAACCCTGTCAAGGTACACAATTACCTGTACTGGGCTTGTGACGGGGTTCTAATGGTTACAATGAAGTTGACTATGAAACCCTCCCCTCCGTCCCCCGTCCCCCCCCAAAAAAAAAATTCTCCCTGTTGGGTCATTAGTCAGAAAACACATATCGGAAGCAAGTTGTGGTTTGGTCCCTCTTATCAGACCAAGGCTGCTTCAAGACCAAACAAGAAGATTTTAAATGTGTATTTTTATGAAAACTGTGTCATTTATACACAAAACAATTAAACACATTCATGTTAATGGAAGAACAAAATATCCATGACAAGTCGCTGTATGGGTAGAGCTGTTATCATTTTAAGTGGCATTGTGCTAAAGGCCCAATAACTCCAAAAAGTAAAAGCACTCAATTCTATCGAAAAAGCAACCACAAATACCATTTTTCTTGGCAGTGAGGAAGAAGTGCGTAGAGAGCCATGAATGACATTTGACTCATGCTTATCTCGTCTTCAGGACGAGAACAATTATATTCTAAATAACTTAGCTGCTATAGGAGGGGAGTAATAGAGGCCAAAGAGCTCTGCACGATCCTGTGTGGCAGCTTCTGCTGCTCTACAGGCGCTTATACATAGACATAGTTTTTCTCTACATAAAGCACCATGGCACTTAGCTTATAGACGTTCCTGTTTTCACTCAGGCAGATGAAGAGGCCATTCTTGGCTTACATAAATGGGGTAGAGGAGAGGGCTGCTCACTAAGACTTGTGTAGATGTGAATTCCCATTTATTTGAGTAGATCTGCATAACCAGTGAAGGGGTTCTGCTCTAGGCAATATGCATCCAGCCTAGAACAAAGAATTTCAAGGGCTTTTAGGTCCCCTTTTGAAATCACAGTGTCTAGAAGTCACTTCCAATAACATTGCCTCTACATGACTGGTTTAACTGCCCCCTTTCCATTGGATGAGCCAACGGTGCAGGTTTTGTTGATACAGATGTTCTTGTATCCCAGGCCCCAAAACAAATAATGTATAAGTCACTAGACCCCGGATACATTGCACCTGTGTTCAGGTGGTTTGCACATTACAAAGGGAGAAGGCAGGGTCCAAATTAAGTCATTGATAAGGTATAAAGGGAAAGGACAACATAAATCAAAGATGATCAGTCATTTTGGGAGGTGCATTCGAAAACCCTCTGTGGTTAAAAGGAAGGGAATGCACATTACACTTCAGTTTCAAGACAATTAATGGCTGTAGTAGCCCTTTATAATACGCAAGAGCCATGGATATCCTGTAAATGATATCCTAGTAAATGGTGCTTAGTGATGTCATCGGTTATAATTAGTCATGCCATCGGTTATAATTGGAGCTTAGTGATCATTTTTGTCACATGACTCATTGAAACTTGTGTATTATAATAAATAAAGTACCCCCCTGTTGCAAAATATGAGGATATTAGAAGTCACCTTTGGAGTTCCACGACCTGTATAAAAAGACTCAGCCTTCGTCCTCGTTCTTTTATGTAGTCATAGAAATTCCACTATGTACCATGGTTTATTATTAACAGTTTTTCAGTGCTTTGTGTTTTGAAGTGCCTTTTTTCCTTGCTTAAAGGTCTTGCTGCTGCCATGAGACTGATCATTGCAGAGAAAAAAGTTCTCCAATGTATGCACGATCACGGTCAAGGTCACCATATGGTCGTAGGCCCAGGTATGGAGTCTCCTTCATTTATGATCATTTACAGTGATTCCTCATGAAGTCTCCCCTTTAAGTGTGTGGTTCATTTGCGTATCAATTTTCTAGATATGACAGCTATGAGGAATACCAACATGAACGGCTGAAGAGGGAGGAGTACCGCAAAGAGTATGAAAAGCGCGAATCAGAGAGAGCAAAACAAAGAGAGAGACAAAGGCAAAAAGCCATTGTAAGTTATCCCTTAGCAGAAATGTCCTACATTTGTCATTAAGACCTCTTTTACCATCACATGACTTTATATTTAATGTTGGACGGCCTCCTTCCTATGGCAGGATCTGTCTATAGATATTATAGTGCTACTAACTCTTCTTACATGCTCACCAAGGGTCAACAATGGACCCTTGGCAACAACATTAATGACCTTAGTGATGGTTGGTTATACTCGCCGATTGTGAAATGATGGTAAAAATTAATATACCCCCTACTTTAAAGTAAAAGGATATTAAGAGTGTTTCTTTGGGCCTTTAATTGTTCGCAGTACTCCCAAGTGGTTTTGATATCCTTATGGAGGTATAGTATTTCATATATTACACAATGCAAACGACTGAATCACCATCTGGAAGGTCGTAGGTTGTCCACCTTTAATATATACATGCTTATATTTAGTTATGTAAATTGCTGTAAAAAAAAAAATGTATAAAAATACACATTTCAACAAAATGGTTAAACCCCTTGGGTGGACAGAATAATCTATCACACATATGTAAGGCCACCTATTTAATAGAGGTTCAAGGCTTCCAAGGGTGGCACAATACATCTGGAGGGTTTTCCTGAATAACAGTTGAAGGACAGCGCTATAAAGCAACCCCACAGTATGGATATTCCCACGTTGCTTAGTATTAATGGGGAAAGGATCATAATTCACCGGCAGTCACAAGAAATAAATCATTTCCTCGCTGCTTCTTCTCTAGTAGCAGGAAATACATAAACGGCACAGAAACATCAACACTGAATCAGCTTGCAGCAATGGGAAGGGATCATAGGAACATTCACACACATTTTGAATTAAAGAGAATCGTTGTGAAATAATGGAAGCAGGCACAATAACATTCTGACTATAAAACCAGAATCATTGGAAACAATTGGCAATAACCCACAAACATTCACACACAGGCAGCTAGTGTTGGGTAATAGGAAAGGGGGCCCTACCATACCTCCCGAATGAAACCACAGCCATTGCTATTTCAAATTTTAATCTTGTTCTGTGTTTTTGATTATTAATATAATGTTCCTGGCAAACTTGCTGTGATATTCATGGTACTTTCCATACAATTTTTATTATGTATATAGTGGCTGGGTGATCCCAACTGTATGTGCAGGTATGGAATCTTTTTTTATCCGGAAAGCCGATATCCAGAAAGCTCCGAAAGGCTGTCTCCCATAGACTCCATTTTATATAAATAATCCAAATTCTTTAAAATGATTCCCTTTTTCTCTGTACTAATAACATAAAACCTTGTATTTGATCTAAACCAAGATATAGTTATTCCTTATTGGAAACAAAACCAGCCTATTGGGTTTATTTAATGTTTATATGAATTTCTAGTAGACTTAAGGTATGATGATCCAAATTATGGAAAGATTCATTATTTGGAAAGCCCCAGGTCCTGAACATTCTGGATAACAGGTCCCATACCTGTACCATGGATAGTGGTACGTCTATGAGTTGGGGATGCTATTATATACTGTATATCATCAGCCAAATATCGAGGAGGCGCTGCTGTTGGCTCAAAATATGGAACAGTAAGGTGGCAATACTGTCTGTGGCCCTTGGGTGGTATCCATGAGTGATGCGTAGGCCAACCCGAAGCCTGCAGGACCTCAGGTTTACCCATGGGTCGGATGAGTTTGGGGCAACACTCGCAAAAAATATTTGAGGCGCTGGTGGTTTGCTGCACTTGCTGCCCTTCTGCCTGCGACCTAACTGCGCTACTTCCGCATCCGGTAGCAACTATTCATAGATGCATGCTTGCCCCATCCCCTCTGTTGCATCAGAGACCGGGCAGTGCAGGTATATAAATAGACCCAGACCCACGGGCCGAGTCAGGTGAGGGTTTTATGTGGCGGTTTAGGGTCGAGTGCAGCTTGATAATTTGTATATGCAACCATTTCTAAACACTGATAGAAGCAGGGGAAAGCTATGCAGCAGAAACACCATAATCTAGTCTTCTGATAATTATTGTGGTAAACAAACATGCAGAAAATACCCAGCAAGCTTGAGTGTGCCTTTAAAGTGCTATAGAAACCATTTTCATTTACCGAAGCGTGCAGTTCCTTCAGGAACAGTAACGTGAGACGTGATCCATATTTAATTACCTTATATATTTCATTCTTGCTGAATATACCTGACTAATGCACATCTGAGAAATGGTGTCATTATTTAGGATTTAGTCTGGCCTAGGCAAAATTCACATTTAGCAAACTTTTAATATAAAAGATACAGTGGTCTTTATAATCTAATGTTCTGTAATATATTGGGAAAATCAGCAATAATAACTTATCATCAGAATAAAGAGTACCTATACTATCTGCCAACCTATACTTCAGTTTACAATCTGTCATCTGCTGTACATCCCGATCCATTCATCTGTCTTCAGTTTGCACATTTGTTACCTTCGTTATACATGTTTTAACTCTTCCCATCTGGTTTTATAAGTCATGGCCTGTTAGTTTTATAACATTAAAATTCTCTATATGTTATTTGTTTTTGTAGGAAGAACATAGAGTGATTTTCGTGGGTAAAATGAGATCCAGCATGAGCCGCACGGAGCTGCGCGCCCGGTTTGAAGTTTTTGGAGAAATTGAGGAATGCACAGTAAATCTGCGGGACGATGGGTAAGGAACTTCAGTGATTGGTGTTTCTGATAAGACATCCACATCAAGGAAGAGAAAGCATTGCAGCAAGATTGTGGGTGTAGGAGTTTGTACTGAAGGAAGTGACAGATGACACATTGAGTTCAAAGTCTTATTTATTTTCTTTCATTCTTATTTATTAGTCTTGCTAGTTGAGATCACTTCCCTCAGAAATAAGTATTTAGCTCCATGACAGGACAATCACACTGATAAATGAATGCAGTAGCTGTGTTATACGAGCCGCCATGGTACCAATCTGCTCCTGTTAAGAGGAAGGGTTTCTCCGGAGCTTTGGGGAACGTTATTTAACATGTACAGATCCCGGTGCTCACGCTGTTTTTTTTGTGACGTTTGTTACAGCAATTGTTACGGATTTATCACCTATCGCTACACCTGTGACGCTTTTGCTGCTCTTGAAAATGGATACACGCTGCGCAGGTCAAACGAGCCAGACTTTGAGGTTTGCTTTTGCGAAAGAAAGCAGGTTTGCAAGTCCAACTATGCAGACTTAGGTAAGGGCATTACATGGTGCGATTCCTGTCCCAGTACAGCTTACAGTCTAATACACTACTGCCCACCCTCACATACACCAGTCCATTAATAGCCATTTCACTTATAACTGGTAGCTCCATGCCCAAGAGGTCCTTAATCCACTAGTGGTCTATATGAATTATTATAGGCAACCATCATCATTTCAAATTTTGTTGTTAGAACTTCCAGCACACCAACAGCCTTGAGATGCTAGGGTTGTAGTTCAGTAACATCTGGATGGCTTTGGTGGCTCACACTTGAAATATATTAAGCAGGGGATGCACAATGAGATTGAGAACATCCAGAGGAGCTTTTCATTAGCTGGAGTGTAAATAGGCTGTTAGAACAGTCAATGGTGCTCCATAATTAACTTATCAAAAGAAATTAGCCTACCATTATACTAAGCATCCAAAAGATGGCTTCCTTTTTACAAATTCATGGGTTTTTCTTGAGTGACAGTCGTTTGTTTCTATTGGCGTGACATGGGAAAGCCCATTTGATTGAAAGCTCTTCTGTTGTAAATTAACACCTCTATTATGCCTTATCTATTTACCAATACTTGAAAACTCCCTTGGGAAATTATGTATTAATGGGATTATTTACTTAAATCCAGTGGGTATTGTTAAAAACAGGGAAGGGGGGCAGGGTAGGAGACAGTGGCTGTGTTTTTAAAGCTGCCCTATTGCAGCTAAAAACATTTTTATAAACTGCTTCTAGAAGATAATCCTTTTATTGTAGAACTTTTAGAAATTTGATGTCTTGCCATATGTAAGCATGTCCAATTCAGTCAATTGTTTGCATCTGCATAATTAAATATATGTAATATGGGGCTACACTCACAATTTTTGGGGGTGTTCTGTAAACACAAGTTAGGGGATTTTCTCTAAAGGGAGCCATATATGTCTGCATATTAATGTTCACTGTTATGAGTAGCCATACATTTCCTTTGGAGATACCCCAGTTAAGCTTCATCCGCAATATTGAGTGAAGTGATGATCAAACTGTTCTCAGGCAAAATGGTAGAATGCAAGCAAAGTTTTAGCAATATCTCCCCAAAAAATCTTATTTATAACAATGGCAGCTGGTCAACATGAAGGGAGATCACATAACTTAAGAGCTCGCAGTATTATGCCTAAGGGCGATCTTCCGTGTTATTTTCTGTATTTTACTGAAACAATCTTCTTTGCAGATTAATTTTCATGGCTATTATCAGAAACATAGTTGGCGATCTCCTAACTGTAAATAGTAGGCAAATAATACATCATGAGCCAGTGTAAAAATGTTTTGCATTAGGCTTGCGGTCAGATTGGTTTCCTAAGTGTCTGTTATCGGTTTCAGATTCAAATTCAGATGACTTTGATCCTGCTTCCACCAAAAGCAAATATGACTCCATGGATTTTGACAGTTTGCTCAAGGAGGCACAGAGAAGCCTGCGTAGGTAACAAGCATCGCGCCAAGCCTGATAGGAATATGGAGAATACCTCAAGGACATTGCGTCCTTCAATAACAGACTCTTAAAAGTCAAACCTAGGAATTTCTCCTACTTTACACTCTGTATTACAATGGTTTACATGAACAAAGCTGCTGAAGACTGAAGAGGCAAAGTAGTTATCGGACAAAATACACGTTAACATGGGTGTCAGAAGTTTGTTGCTGGATTGTGCCAGTAATGGCTGATGAATGGTAAGGCCACCTGCCCTCCACCAGGGAACACTCAATAAGCCCTACAGAGAAATATACGAAAGGCAAAATATTTATAATTCTTAGCTTCACAACTACTGATGCCATGGTGCGCCCCACCTTTCTTCTCATTTCTTTCATTTCAAGAAAGCAAAACTCCTAATGACAAAAAACAAACTGTTCAGTACAGACAATGCCTTAGTGACTTTATTTTTTTTTTTTTCTATTGGGAACCTGATGAGGAAACGACAGAAAATACTTTTTTCTTTTCTAGAAGCCACAAGACTATTTATGCTTCTCCGTTCTTTGACTCTGACACCCATGCAGTTGTCTACAGTGTCGACCTCCCGCATCAAAAGCCTTGTAACGTGGTCAATTTCACAGCTTGTTCAGCATTATTTTTCTGATGAGTGGATGTGGTGTTACATAATAAATAAGAAGTCAAACTATCGGAGGCAAGTCCAAGTAGTTTGTAAGCTACGTTGTAAACTTGTAGTCAAAGTATTTACAGATATTAAATGTCTTCTCTGCCAGAGATGTCGGGCAACGGCAAACATTGCCCCGCTCCCCTGGCAGGAAACAGGTTCTACGGAGTATTTTTATTTTCTTGTACATAAAGTATGACAATGTCTTTTATTTGTTACAGCTATGCACTGTAAATGCAGCCTTCTTTTAAATACTGAATACTTTTTTCTTAATTGAGACTATTCAATTGTAATTATATAAGGTGAAACAACTATTGTATACTAATCTATTTAGGAAGCTGAATTTATGCTTATATATTTGATTGTAAAACAAAAAAAGTGTGAGTGGATTTTTTTTTTTCTGTTTTTCTTTTTTTTTAATTTGGGTGCACAGATTATATCATACCATACTTTGGTGAGCTTCCTTTTATGTGTTTGTGACAGATTTATCTGACCTTTCAAATATTTTAGTGTCAAATTGGAAGGCAACGCGTTTCACGCATTTATTTTTGTTTTAATGCCTTGTCCTCCAATACGGCACTGAAATCCTTTCGGGCCGTTGTTTGCATGGACAATATGCCTGCCATTCTTGTGCAACCATGTTTTCTTTTCTGTCACACCCATTTGATTCAGAAGCAAAACATCTGTGTTTTTGTTTTTTTTTTTTGTTTTTGTTTTTTATAAAGAGTCTTGTTCAAGTTGATAGTGATTTTTGTTTTTATTGCCTATATGCGTCGGGAATGAATGTTACTATTGATTATTTTTACAATAGGCTTGTGTGTGTATTTTTTTATTAAATCAATTATTTTATGAATGCTGCTGGGTAACTCAGCACTGTATACCTTGTGTGGTATGTCCTTCTGTCTAAACACTGTTCAGTAAGCCAGTAAAAAATGTTTTTGTTGTTGTTATTCATCGGCACTGTTAAATTATGGCATTTGTCAATATATATATATATATATATATATATATATATATATATATATATATATATATATATATATATATATAATGATTTTTCTTTACAGTTTAAGCATCCTGATAAAATACTGATCGTTCATTCCTTTGTTAACTAAATACATATTTATCAGTTTATTTTATCCTATTTATTATACGAATAGGCAGATTACTTAGGATATGGCCAGTGGTACAATTTAATATATGGATGCTAAACACCCTTATGCTGCATTTGAATAATGCTTCCGTTGCCAGACATTGCTAAATGTTAATTAGCTCATGTGGTGTTCCACTCTTTGACATTCTTTGTAAACATAACCTATATAGGAAGCCCACTGATGGGCAGAATGCAAATGTTTTGGTACCCAAAAGAACCAACGCGTTTCACACCATACTATTTTGAGTTTCTCTGTATTGTTAGGTTAAAGCAGCTACTTGTAATTCATTTATTTGCAGTGAAATCTTCTCAGACACAGATGGAATCTACTGTTTATTATAAATTAAAGCTTGGAAAGTATATTTATTTTCCACCAGTGTGAATCAATTATAATTTTTTTTTGGGGGGGGGATAGGGCTAGTTTTACAGCATGGGGACCCCTGAGGAGAACAATATACAGAGGAGATATTTAGTAAGATATATATATTCAATATGTTCCTCAAGGCTGTATGACCTATGGTTCTACAGCTGTCAAGGCATTCTATTAGTTGCAACTAGAATGCTGAGATAGGTCCCCAGCTTTTCATGCATTTGCATCTTCCCAACAAACACACACACTCATCAGAGGCCCTGTTTGGGTGAAGCTGGTTAATATCATCAGATGATGATTTATGGAAATATTGAAAATTTGGAAGAATGTATATTATGCCTGGAATACCTGATTTACACAAGTGTTAATGTTTATTTTCTTGTATTACATAGAGTTGTGCATGGTTTAGTCACCATGAGAAAGATATCTCCAAAGAATATATATAGAATCAAGCTGTGAAATAAATGCCCATAATCATCAAAAAGTATTTAATGATGAAATAGCATCTCACTAAGGGTGTCTTACGTGTTTTGTGCATAAAGGGAAAATAAATACAAGCTTAAGTCACTTGTGGAATGCTATTTCTTCGTTAATAAATACTGTTTGATCTGCAACATTTGGAATCTTTCGCTTGAGTCCTGTCTGCAGTTTTTACTACCACTCCTTTAAGATGAAAGGTCTGGGCATGAGCACCTGGACCTCCTTTTAACTAATTTTTATACAGCTATTGGTGTCTTAGTTCTGGGACAATATATGCCCCTGTCTGACAAAATAAAGGTAGGAAGAATGTAATTACACAATTGCTACTAATTATAATGAGCGTTGAAAGCAGGGGTCCCCAACCTATTTTACCCATGAGCCACATCCAAATGTAAAAAGAGTTAGCATGAAAAAAGTTCATGGGGTGCCAAATAAGGGCGGTGATTGGTAGCCCCTATATGGACTGGCAGCCTACAGGAGGCTCTTTTTGGCACTAAACCTGGTTTTTATGCAACCAAAACTTGCCACCAAACCAGGAATTCAAAAATAAGCCCCTGCTTTGAGGCCACTGGAAGCAACATCCAAGGGGTTGGGGAGCAATACATTGCTCATGAGCCACTGGTTGGGTATCACTGGTGTAAAAAGGGTGCAACACCAACCTAATCCATGTTGTGCTGACTTTGGCTGCATACAAGTTTACCCTAGCCTCATAATTACTCTGCATTTTGGCTAAGCCCATTCCATGCACAATAATTATACAGTTATGGGACCTGTTATGCAGAATGCTCGGGACCTGGGGTTTTCCGGATAACGGATCTTTCCGTAATTTGGGTCTTCATGGCTTAAGTCTACTAGAAATTCATTTAAACATTAAATAACCCCAATAGGCTGGTTTTGCTTCCAATAAGGATTAATTATATCTTAGTTGGGATCAAGTACAAGCTACTGTGTTATTATTACAGAGAAAAGGGAAATCATTTTTAAAAATTTGGATTATTTGGATAAAATGGAGTCTATGGGAGTCAGCCATTCCGTAATTCTGAGCTTTCTGGATATTGGGTTTCCGGATAAGGGATCCTATACCTGTACCGTACAGCCATATACTTTTTATGTTAGACTTAAAAATACAGTAGCTGCATTGTATGAAACTTGCAAAAACAGAATCTAAACACCAATACATTTGTGTAAACCAGGTCTAATCTACCGTACTACAGAAATCTGTTGTACCGTAAGGTATCCTTATATATTATATATATATATATATATATATATATATATATATATATATATATATAATATATATATATATATATATATATATATATATATATATAAAAAAATCATATCACCAGCATAGTTTTGAGAGATTCCACTGTCTGAAATACTGGAAGCTTGCTAGTTTTTCTTTTTTTAATGTAGTTAGCAATAAATCAAGAACTTTTCCACAGGTTCTGTTACAACATTAACAGCTTTAATCCGTATAACAGTTGTTTAAACCGTAGGTTAAAATGCAGGTATTTTTATTTTTTATGTGAACGCCAAACCGAAGTTTACAGATTTCTTTCTGTTCTTTTTTTTTGTTTTTTTTTCCGGAATTTTGAGTAACTTCTGTTGTAAAAAAAAGAAAAGAAAAAAGTATATATATATTAAAAGCAATAAATTATTTTTGAGAAATCAATGTTTATTATATCATATTATGTGTTAAAGATCAGATGCATTACCTATTTTGCCTTTAAATTTATGTAATCAGATGTTTTATGCTTTCTATTTTAAGCCTGTATTGCTGAAATGAGTAAAAAAAAAAAAAGGTGTGATTTTGTTGTTTTTTTCTCTGAACATAAAAAATACATGATCTTAATGCTGACTTTTTGGGAAGATTTGACAAATGCTGGTGTTTTGGTTTTTTTTTCCAATGTTTAGGGGCATTTTTAAAGAAATCGGGAACATTTTATTGGTTATTAAAGGGAAACTGTGCTTTATCTGCAGTTGGGTAAATCTTTCATTTGTTTGAAACGTGCAATGACATATAAAGGTCTTTTTTTTTTTTTTTTTTGTACAATTTTGCCTCATATGGCCAATATTGCCTCAATGGCGTTCTCCTTAAAACTTACCTTCCATCTTATAGTCAAAATAAATGGCACATTTCCTGTATATGGCAAAAGCCATGGCTATTCAAACAACATGGAAGTTGTTCTGTGCACACATTAATACCCTAATCCTTTAAATGTTAAAATAAATGCAAGATAAACCCTTTTTTGCAGATATTACCCTTTAAGTAGAAGTGCACCTTTTCTTTTAATGATGCAAAATATGAAACATACCAGTTACACGGTATATGCAAGGTGCATAAAACGCCTCAAGCTTTTACATATGTAGGTTCTGCTGCTTTTCTTAGGGGTTCATTCTCTTACAAAGGTGCAACATTGCTCCGATTGTAGTCGCCGACCGCAACTTAACGTTTGTTTTGTGCAAAGCTGATTGGTTGCAACTGGTTGACTCACTGGAGCAATGAGCCCCATGGTTGTAAATTCTACAGCTGCCTCTTTTGTGAAAACAGATAAAGATAGTCAAATAGCTTATTTTTATTTTCTCAGAGTTAGACTTTCGATGTAAATTTAAAGTAACATATGAGATTGTGCTTACAACATGTTGCCAAAGATGGACGCACAGAAATGCAGAGAAAGTTAGATTTTTAAAAGTTGCGCTGAAAACTTAAAAAGCACTTCCTCCCTCCTCTAGATATTTTTTTTAGGTTAATGATTCTGTGTCCTCTTCAATGTCTTTAATGAGAATTACAATTGCCTAGAATAGCCATAGAATGCAACGTGATGATAATTCTGTACCTGTGTGACAGACACTGTTAGTAATACAGATGGCCAAATGCATTGCGCTACGGTTAGATTTGTAGAAAGTGTAACGACGGCGGGAAGACGCTTAACCTGCAACCCATGGGGCAAGTTTTCACCTGCCGATTCTACATGTACTGTGGTTTTATTCATTGTATTTAAAAAATAAAATAAAAAAATCCTGTGATTATTTTTTTAATGTGCAGAACACATTTGGCCTCACTGAGCTAATAAAGGGAAACAAATGTTTCAAAAAGCCACCTGTCCTTTCCCGTTTTTTATGTCTTCTTGAATGGCTGCCTGTCTCCACCGTAAAAAGGAAATAGTTAAATGAATAGAATGTAATTTCAGAGCTCAGAGCCCATTGGGCAGGTTTACCTGCTGAATGGTCATGATGAATGCCCACAGTTTCCATAATTCTGTAAAGTGGGCTTTTAATACTATCAGCCCAGGGCAGGGGTTTCCAAACTGTAGGGCTGACCACCATAGAAGGGCGCAAAGCAGAAGTCCATATGTCCAAATACAAAGTGGCTTTGTGAACCTTGTAATGAACACTTCTGATCTAGGGCTACCGTACCAATTCTAGAAGAACCTGTGCCCTCGCAATGCAATCAATATTCAAGATTAGTGATGGGCAAAACATTTCACCAGGTATTGCGGATTTTTCAGGGAAGTGAAATGGGACAGATTCACCCATCACTAGTCAAGGTGTGAACACTGTGGGGCTGATTCACTATGGGATTCACTAACGGTTCTTTTACTGTTTTGCGTAATATGGGAAATGTCATAGATATAAACATGCATTTATATTCTACTTATTGAGATATGGTTTATAAGTGTGTTTCTGCAACCTAACATTTATTTTTCTATTGCAAACCAACCAACCATGCTGTGTGCATTAAAATTTGCTGAGCCATGTTGAAATCAGCAAGGTCCCCACCCCAGTAATCTAGGGGGCACCAGCACCAACATTTAGTTTAGTTTTTGGGAACCAGTCAATTACCCATATTGGAATCAAACAGATGAGGGAAATCTGTCAGTGACTCACAGCATGTTTGTGTTAAATGCAGAAAAAAATGGTAGGTTGAGGAACTCCTAAATTGCTAAATATTTCAAAATTTAATATGTTAACATAAGAAAATGGATGAAAACACTATGGGGGTTATTTATCAAAGGTCGAGTTTGGGTTTAACAACCTGAAAACTCAAACTGATCGAGTTTTCGGTGAAAAAAAACTTGAATTGATCTAGTTTTCAATCGAAACCCACTGAAATAAACTTGAACATCATGAAGACTACTAATAGGTTCACGGGACCTCTGCCAGTAACTCCTACATGACAACATATGGTGTAATTTCAGATTTAAGCTATTTCCAGGTTCAGGGTATAATAATTCTCAAAAAAAGTAAAAAAAAAAATGTTTTTTTTTAAAAAAATAAGCTCTAAAACCCAAATTATCATGGAAAACACAACTCGACCCTTAATAACTCTGCCCCTATATGTTGTTTATTGACTGCAACTAATTATTCATATCTGCAATGATTCCCCAATAAAGGGACGTTATGCTGATAAATTATGACGTGTGAAATCTGCTTTCACTGTTGAGTAAAACAAGGGTATTCATTGACAACCAAGAAATGCTTTGCCAAGCAATTACCAGAACAGCTGGATGCCTCTTTCTATTCTATGGAAAAGCTTTTTATTAAGTACCCAGAGCATTCCTACAGGAGAGCAGCCATTTTGGTTGCATTGTCATAACTTTATTACTGATTCAACATCCATTGTAACAGCATTGCTACAAAATCAATATGGTTGATAAAGTGAAATTCCATTACCTTTTTGCCAATGATCCGTACTGCTAAAGATGCTAATTGTTACATGATCACCTGGCACTATAATTCAGCAGCATCTGCTACGACAGCATGTTCCCCATTTACGTGAATGGCTGGTGGTTTTCCGTAGACATGGGCACTTTGATCACTATGACTATCCTTGAGCTGTTGCTACAGGGACTGTTCATTGCCAAGGCCGGAGGAAATTATGTTTCGGTACTTCCTACCTTTTGTACCCCAATAATCGAATCCACCCATAACTAAAACTTTAAAATGAGCTTTATATTTTTTAAAAACACTTTTTTGAAAATCACCTCCTCCATGCAAGTTCTTTAGAAGATCTAGAATGTATAATATGACATCTGCAAAAAACACACAAACTCTGTTTAAATGCTAGAGAGCCTAGTATTGTCTTCTTGAATGGCTGCCTGTCTCCACCGTAAAAAGGAAATAGTTAAATGAATAGAACGTAATTTCACAGCTCAGAGCCCATTGGGCAGGTTTACCTGCTGAATGGTCATGATTAATGCCCACAGTTTCCATAATTCTGTAAAGTGGGCTTTTAATACTATCTGCCCAGGGAAGGGGTTTCCAAACTGTAGGGCTGACCACCATAGAAGGGCGCAAAGCTGTAGTCCAAATGTCCAAATACAAAGTGGCTTTGTGAACCTTGTAATGAACACTTCTGATTTAGGGCTACCGTACCTATTCTAGAAGAACCTGTGCCCTCGCAATGCAATCAATATTCAAGATTAGTGATGGGCAAAACATTTCACCTGGTATTGCGGATTTTTCAGAGGAGTCAAATGGGACAGATTCACCCATCACTTGTCAAGGTATGAACACTGTATGTTGCTAACAAAGCACCAACCACCACTTTTAGAAAGGGGCTAAAAAAAAGGGGTAAAAAAGTAGGGGATTCAGGTCCTTGCATTAAATGAGAATGGTGTTTGCTTGCAAGCTTAGCATATCCTTCTCCGTCCATTCAATCATCTGGTTAAGGAAGAAGGTCAAAAACAGTACAGCTCTTCCTTAGAGGATTGCAATATAGTAATTCAAACCATAGAAAGATTGAATGAAGAATTGAATGCAGCCCTTGGGGATGTGTTTCTATGTATTTCCGTAGATAGGCACAAAGTATTCTATTTCCATTATACTGCAAAGTATTTGCTAATATTTTCTTCTCTTTATGTATTGATTGCCTAAGAAAAGAAGAAGCTCTCTCCCTAGGGCTTAAAAGTGAAAGCATCCAATGAAAATTCCACCTCCTTCCAGATTTGTTTTTTCTTTGAGTCTGAATAACCTGGTTTCGAAAAGCGCACTGCTTTTACCAGTCACTGTAGCTTTTCAACTCAACTGCACAAATAAGTGTAATTAGCTGCTGATGTTTTGTAGGATTTCAGCCCACAAACCAACAGCTAACACAATTTAAAGACCTGCAAAGAGACTCTGCACTGGCTGATTTGGCCAGGACATAAACAGTCGGATCAGAAAAATACAGATGTGGTTTAAGCCCTGTGTACTCCCAATGCTGCTGCCTAATGATAACAGATTTATAAATACAGGCTCAGCTACAGAACCTGCTCCCTAAGTAGCACTTGCTGCTTATCTATTAAATGAATTACAAATTTACTTATAATTTATCATAGACATAATTACTTCGACAACCAGAGCTTTTATGCTTTTTGCCTGCCAAAACGGCCCCACAATTCCCACCTGAAAACGGTACTGGGAAGTCTATTATGCTATCCTTTTCCCATGATTTCCATTGTTGGGGGAGGTGATTTCAGTCATTTTGAACAACAACAAAAATGACCAAAGTTTATGGCTTAAAAGTCATAGTAACAATATATAAGATTCTTTCTGATGTTGGCTGGGTCTAAATATTGGAGCCCTTTGCACAGAGGAATGAGGACAGATTTAGGGGGTCAAGGTTGTGTTTTCCATGAAAAAGTCTAGTTTTTTTAGGGTATTTTTAGTCAAAAATAAGCTTTTTCGAGGTTTTTTTTTTAAATAAACTAGATTTTTTCAAGATGTAAACCAGAAGCTGGAAATAGCTCGAATCAGAGAATACACCATCTAAAACCTTTTGAGGCCATGTAGAAGTCATTGGCAGAGGTCCCTTGAACTATTTGAAGATGTTAATAGCCTTAATAATGTTGGAGTTTTTTTGGTGGGTTTTGCTTTGAAAATTCCATCAGTTTGAGCGATTCAAGGTTTTTTCACCAAATACTCGATCAATTTGAGTTTTCCACCACAACTACACTGATTTAAGTTTTTTACATTCAAGTTTTTTTCTTAAATTAGAAACCATTTGTGAGTTCATTTTGAGGTCTAAAAAAAAGATCACAAAGCTCTAAAATTCGACCTTTGATAAATAACCCCTTTATTGTCAAGTGCCACCTCTGTCCAAACAGATTTGAAATTATGATGTATAAAAATAGGGGTGTGGAAGCACTCTAAAGGCTAAGTAATACTATATTTAAGTATAAAGGAAGTGCTAGTTTTAATGCACATTCCCTGGGCCCCTGTCTCAAAAGTAAGTTTACAAAACAGGGGTTTTTAGTTACAAAGTTATGATCATAAAGTTGAAAAGCCACCATACCACGTCAAGGTAAACCCCACATGGTGGTCCCTAACTTGTTTGCCTTTTGGCCATAGTATAAAAAGTCTTACTGCATAGTAGCATTCAGTGTAATCAGTGTCAGGGAAGTGCATTGTAAGTAGCACTTCCATTATATTTAAATATATTTTGATTAAGCCTTGAGTGCTTCCACAATTTCCCTCTAATGTAGTATATTGGCCTGAAGCTGTGGCAAAGCTTCATGTGGTTTTTCAATAGCACCCCATACCCACCCCTTAAAACTAATGGTGGTCCTACGCTTTTAAATGTGGGCGTTGGTTTGGGCAATCTCTCTCTCTTAAAAGCCTTTACTGGCGGGGGAGGATTCAGCCTTCAAATTGAAACCAATGCTCAACATACATTGAACACAGGTAATGCTATTATGCAGAGAAACACTTCTTTTTAATAAGTAATTTAGGGACCGCCATATGGGGTTTACCTTGACGTGGTATGGTGGCTTTTCAATTTTATGATCATAACTTTGGTAACTAAAAACCCCTGTTTTGTAAACATGCACTTGCATTTATACTGAATTATTTATGAGACAGGGGCCCAGGGAAGTGCATTATAAGTAGCACTTCCATTATATTTAAATATATTTTGATTTAGCCTTGAGTGCTTCCACAATTTCCCTCTAATGCAGATTTGAAATTAGATGTACATTCCCAAACAAATTTCAGATAGATTAATAGCTGATTTTTGTTATATACATTATCAGTATTCGCCCAGTTTGGTACAGTTTGGTATGCCTTCACTATCACATGAGGGATCTGTGACCGAATTCCAGCTAATATTGTCTTAAATTTCCAAGTACAATTTGCTACTTACGATCTGCTCTATGAACCTACTAAATATCCTTCCATTAAAAGCCCCTTAAATTGAAGAGAAAAGATTGTATATAGGTAGGGGACCTGTTATGAAGAATGGTCGGGACCTGGGGGTTTACGGATAATGGATCTTTCCACAATTTGGATCTTCGTACCTTAAGTCTACTAGAAAATAATTAAATAAACGCAATAGGCTGGTTTTGCTTCCAATAAGGACTAATTTTATTGACGTTTGGATCAAGTACAAGGTATTGTTTTACTATTACAGAGAAAAAGGAAATCATTTTTAAAAATCTGGAATATCTGGATAAAATGGAGTCAATGGGCGATGACCTTCCCATAAGTTGGAGCTTTCTGGATAACGTGTTTCCAGCTAATGGACCCCATACCTGTATAAAGATTTGCCATAACCTTATTCTGCATCTAAGCTAGAGAGAATCGAAATCCCATTTTCTGTGTTTGCACGAGTATTGTGCTCGAGACCAGGTTTCAGTTGATTTTGCACGTGTGATTGCAGTAGACCAGGTGTCTGTGGCCCTTTTCAAAAGATGTCCACTATCCCTTTAGAATGCCATATCTAAAACACACACTAACGTCTTTCCAGTGTCTATGTTACCATTTCTAGTAATCCATGATTGAGTTGATTTGATTCTACTTTATCACTTTCCCATTAGTCTATACTGATAAGTCTGTTTAACTTCCTACTTTTCATTCAGCCTCTGTTGATTATTGAGGAAACCTTGTGTGGGTCGAAAGAGCTGTAGATATTTCCTTATCACTGGGAATTAGACCTCCTATTGCTTTCTTTATATTCTCTTTCATTTCATCTCAAAGGAAAAATGTGATCACTGTTGGCCGAGGAAATTATACTCTCTATTGGTGTTTACTTTCTATTAAGGTAATCTTAATTAAAGATAAAATAGGAGGCTATAGAGTAACCTGTGCATGGGTCATTCTTCTGGATGTTTGTGTTTATAGATATGAAAGAAACTTGGAAGGGGGATATTCTCCATTATATTCTATAAACATTACCAACTAGTGGTCAGAAACTACTATTCTCTTCTGTTTCCAGGAGAATTCTGCTTAATAGAAAGGCATAGCATAGATTTATAGAGGGTAATGCAAAAGGCACACAATCTTCCTGGTTGTTCTAGTAAGCTTTCAGAGCTGGCTGTTACTCTAATGGAATTATAAAACAAGATAGGAGCTCTAGATAAGGAGCTTGCAGCCAGCCTGCCAGTGGAACAACGATTGCCATTAGACTTATTGGCCCTTTAATTCTGTCATGTCATGCTGAACTAATTAAATGTACCTTTAAATCATATAACTTTAGGACTATGTTTTTCTGAAACATAATATAATATTTATTTGGTTCCTTGAGCAGTCAGAAGTGACCTTCTATAGCATTTTGTAGGTCCTGTCTGACCCTAGATCATATCTCATGAATGTAGGGGAACACTTTTGCATAGTTCCATTGCATAGAACTTTATTTTAGGTAAAAGTATTACCGGTAAGTTGCGCATTTCACAAATCTTTGGTAACTCTATATTAAGGCTACAACAAATATAGTAGTGCAACATTCTACATCTCATTTCTGTGCCAAATGTGTTCCAGGGAATCATCTAGATTCCCAAATGCTCTGAGCAGTGCAAAACACACATGTTCTATAATACCATACCACAACAGAATACTTGTTTGTTGAAACTAATTTTGCATTCTAGTGTATGTATTCTTCCTTCTGCTAGAGCAGGGTCCTCAACATTTTATACCTGAGGGCCACATTCAGATATAAAGAAAGTTGAGGAGCAACACAAGCATGAAATCTGTTCCTGGGTTGTGCAAAGTAAGTGCTGTGATTAGCTATTTGGTATCTCCTATGTGGTCAGGCAGCCTACAGGAGGCTCTGTTTAGCAGTATTGTGCCAACAAAAAAACCAAACCAGAAATTCAAATGTAAACCTTTGCTTTGAGGCCACATCCAAGGGGTTATTGAGCAACATGCTGCCCACAAGACATTGGTTGGGGATCACTGTTTTAGTAGAACTTACAAATGATAGTGGGGTTGGTTAGCTTCTAGTCATTTTTAATGGAACTTGAAAGAGAGACCAGTACTATTGTTACTGTATATTATGGCACTTGTCATATCTACCTGTTTGATCCTAGTCATATCCCCCTATTCCTTTACCCCACAACTAATGTACAGGAATAAGATTTAAAAAAAAAAAGGCTCAGTACAAAAATATAAAATAAGCTTCACAGGCTTCATTATAAAACTATCTAAAAAAAAAATATCTAACAGACTATGATATGGAGCAAACAGTGTATTTATAAGAACCAAATGCAGTCAAGTATATAACATCTTTAATTACATTTTAGACGATTAGCAGAAACTGAGTATACTTGTTTATATTACCCAATGCAGCACTGCATTCATGCAAGCACTACGAATAAGCACTGATCCTTTTCAAGGACAGCAGAATGATTCTGAACTTATTCTTCTATTGGACAAGCAGTCACCCTGCAAAGCTGCCAATCTGGAAAAAGTTGTTCCATTTTGAGGAGTTACCGGTCAATGTGTCTCAAGGGGAAATACGGAAGTAGACAATTTTCTATTGTGATTAGACTTTGACCACTGGGAATATGCTGTTCTGCTTTGAGGGGAGAAGGCATAAGGAATACTTGTATGCAGCAAGCATCCATGTAAATGAAATATCATGCAAATATCCTTCCCTTATTGCCATGTCAATCTTTTCTTGAGTTTTGGAATTTCTACAATACTTTTGTTCATGGTTAAGGTGATCAGTTTAAACTTCTGACGGCCATCAGATTCACAAAACCTACTTGCAGGTACAAGTATGGGATTCATAATCAGGAAAGACTTTATCCAGAAACCTCCAAATTACAGAAAAGCCATCTCCCATAGACTCAATTTTAGCCATATAAAGTTATTTTCTTTTTCACTGTAATAATCAAACAGTACCTTGAACTCAGATATAATTAACATACCTCCCAACATTTTGGAAGTAAAAAGAGGGACAACATTTTTTTTCGTACGTAGAGCAGCGAACATTTAGACCACGCCCCTTTCGGTGGCCACACCCCCTAATTACCATGTTCATTTTACAAAATTTGGCAGGTTATGCAAGTTTGAAAATATTTCTCCTTTTCTAAACTGTTTTTTATGGCTCAAAATTGTTACAACGTATCTTATTTGCACCTGTTAGCTGTGCTGTGCTCTCTAGTGATGGGCGAATTTGGGGTGCTCCGTTTCGCTGAAAAATGTGCTAATTGCCCGCAAAATTCGTGAAACGACAAAAAATTCATGAAACGACGCCGGTGTCTCGTTTTTTGACTCCGGCGTCCGTTATTTGACGCCAGCGTCCGTCTTTTGACAAATCCATTTTTTTTTTACGCCAGCGAATTTTTGCGTGGCAAATTGCGGGACTTCGCGCCTGGCGAATAAATTCGCCCATCACTAGTGCTCTCTGCTAAAAGCCAATTAAGTTAGAAACTTTGTTTCTGGCTGTTCAGTGCAGAGAAAATAGGGACTTTCCAGTACAAATGAGGGACTGCGGGTTGAGCTGTCAAAAGAGGGACTGTCCCTGTGAAAAAGGGACAGTTGGGAGGTATGAATTAATCCTTAATTGGAAGCAAAATCAGGGTTTATTTAATGTTTACATGATTTTCTAGTAGACTTAAACTACTTAAAGTTTTAAGGTCCAAAATACAGAAAAAGCCATGGGGTAGGTTCAAAATTACATTCTATTTTCTGGGACGCTTCTATTGCAGAAAAGTGAGAATGAGCTTGATTAAGCATCCAATTCTATTTATGTTAGTATAGGCCCTGCAAATCTCCATCATGCATGAACCTTACATAGAAAATGCCAATACTTGTGGCTTGCCTATATTTTTTGAAGTTTATCTTAGAACTTACATAAGTGTAAATTATTTGATATATCAAAATATATCAAATAATACATCTTAAGCTGGCCATAGATCTAAAGATTTTTTAAAAGATCCGATCGTCATCGTGAGACCACGAATTGTCTATCAACTAAAAGGACCATTTGCCAGGAAAACAAAGGGTACCTGCATGCTTGTCCCTACATAGATAGATTGCACTGGGACCGATAAAGATTTTTTAACCTGTCCGATCAATTTTCTGACAGGTGGCTGAAAAATCGTAAGATGTACGATCGTTCGAAACCCACTAACCGCACGATAATTTCGAAGGGTTGGTCGGACTTCGCTATAATCGGTCATTCGGCAAGAAAAATCTTTGTGCCTATGGGGACCTTTAGTGTAGGCACCCTGAGATTTGGGTATATTTAACTCAAGCAGTTCCCCCTATGTAATTGGACACCTAAGAGTCCTTTAGTTACTCAGGCAGCTAAATCCCCTTTCCTGGGTCTGCTATATCCCTTTTCCTGGGTCCACTGGGACTTACTCTAGGGCGGCTATGGTTTGCCCACTAGGTGGCAGCATGTAAAAGTATAAAGGGGTTTAGCCCCATGTGCTCAAGGTCTTTCCTGGGACCTCACCTCACTGTGAGGTGTTACAGGCCCAGGTCTGCCGTCTGGTAAAAGTTAGACAGAGTTATATAGGACTAGTAAGTTTTGTCATAGTTTCTCAGGGAAGATAGTGAGTAGCTCCCGCTCCAACAAGGAGAAATAGTGGGGTTAGGACCCCGTGGTGAGTCCACCACTAGTGCAGGGTTTTTTAGTGGGTGAGTTGAGAACCAGTCAGGATGCCAAGATACAAAACCCCAGGCTGAGTATTCCTGTATGGGAAGCTCTACTTTATGGGAGGATTTACCCCAGGAGCATGGTAACCTATATCTTGCTTATTTCACCTCTGGCAGGGATTCTGCTATTATTACATACCACCCTTTTCCTTCTGCCATCTCCCAGAACCACATGCGTGAGGAGACCAACAATCACCATCACCCCACTTCACCTGCTTTTTAGCCTTGAGGATATACTTTCTATCAGGGGCAGACAAATGAGATGTGTGGCCCCTAGGCTGCATATACACACACAGCGTCCCCGTCCCCCCCTTCTAGGCTACTGCTGGGTCCAGACGCATGCAGATCTAGGCACGTGTGCACCCAAACTCTCTACTCTGCTTTGGCTTCGGGTTTCTGCTATCTTCTCCCAGCAGGACTAGACCCAGCAATGCAAATAAAAATACATTTTAAAAGAAAATAGAAGTAATATATGAAAAAATCTAGATGAGCACGTGATTACACTGGCCCCCTAGGCTATAGTCTAGGGTAGACAATGCATTAATCCGCCCCTGCTCCCTATCTCCTGGCAAGCTGTTACCTAGGTTCGAGAAAAAATAAGGTGGGTGCATAATAAAAGACCTAGCAAACAGCAGAGTAGTGCTAGAAGTAGTGTAGACTCCTATGAGTAGCTTTCAAAAACATAAACCCAAGAAGCCTTTCTTCTAGTGTTATGTAAGCCAGAAATGTTTTAATGAAATATTTCTTAACTAAACACCTAACCCAGTCAGATCATTTTTAAGACCCTCACCTAGCCCAACTCCCCACTGCTGACAGAAAGGCAGGATCAGCCACTTAAGAAGAGGAGTTGGCACACCAAAGGGCATGAGCCCTGCTTTAAGATTCACTCAAACCTGTCTTCAAATGGTCCTCACCATTGACATGCTCATCATGACGTTCTTCATCTTACCCCTTTAGTATTCTTGAAAACATAGAAGCTATTTTCCTTTGTATGCTCAGTTTAGCAGTTGGAGGACATGTAACTATACTGATAAATCAATTATCAAAAATACAAATAAATTGATCCTTAAAATATCATCATTTTTAATAATTGTGATTTCTATCTTTTTCCTTCAAATTTATACCTCCAACCTCTGAGCCCACCATACTGATTCAGCTGGCGTAAAAGGCATTTTACAGTAACTCTTTGTTCTAAATAACTTCTCATTCTCATCCCTAAGTTAAAAGTTGAACTTTAAGACAAATATATGAGATAAGAATTTTTTAATAAAAAAAAAAAAAAAATCATCCAAACTACATTTAGAATAGAAAATGTCTGAGTCAGTAATCAAAGGCATTGTTCCACATCGCAATATCGATCTCATTTGGCTGGAGTTTTAGGGAATTAACTGGGAAGGAAAGTACAATCATTAAATCCAAATGAAATTAGATAATTTTTTATCCACGATCAATGGTACATTTGCAATATAAATATTATTTTGCTTGTGACGGTTAAATTGGAGGCTTGATGGGTGCCGGCTTAGCTCATAATGTTAAATAAGTCTCCGTAGCTGGGATGAGCTTTTGTTCTGCTACTAGATTGTGATAAAGTCCAAACACAAAGGGCACATAGGGTATTCCTACTATACAGGTATCAAGACCTAATGGTAACTGACTAGGATAGGTGCATGATATAAACACTAGGGATAACTGCTAAAAATGTCATCCTTTTTTTCAATCTATATTCTGCTACCTCATTGCTATGTATATCCCTATGTACTAGGGATGCACCGAATCCAGGACTCGGTTCGGGATTCAGCCTTTTTCAGTAGGATTCAGATTCGGCCAAATCCTTCTGCTTTTCCGAACCAAATCCGAATCCTAGGGGCGGGAGGGAAATCACGTGACTTTTTGTCACAAAGTAAAAAATGTTTTCCCCTTCCCACCCCTAATTTGCATATGTAAATTAGTATTTTGGTTCGGTATTCGGCCAAATCTTTCACAAAGTATTCGGGGGTTCAAAAGTGGATTCAATGCATCCCTACTATGTACAGTATGTCTCTTTATGAAGGTCTATAAAGATATTGCGGGCCCGAATTGACCCTCAGGTTCATGGGGGTAGTACATGCTGAAATAGTAGGGTAGTAATAGTTACCTGCTGCTGATGAGTAGCAGGTCATCTCCAGTTTAGCTGCCAGGGCTTATACCGCAAGGGCTTATGGGATGGCAGTCTTGGAAGTTTCTAGCATACTAGGCCCTAGTTGTGATTGGTTCCTTGGGTTAGCAGGTGTTTGCTTGGTGATTGGCAGGCAGATGTTTTTACCCAGCAACAACGAGTGGGCAAATGTTGGGAGGCCTATAAAAAGGGGAACATCTGGCACTGGTGTGGTAGAAGAGTCATCAGACCTGGGAGACAGTGATGTCAACCACCCTCCCTCCCACCCCCTTGTATTAATTTATTCAAAAAAATAAAATAAATAAATAAATAATTTGATGAAATGAATGAATTATAAGACGGAGTAAAATCTTGATATTGTCGCAGCTGTTGGAGGTAAGCCCTGGGCAGGGGTTAAAGTGCATACAAATGGAGGCGGCCTGCTGGGGCTAACACATTTTAATTGGTCTCACGGTATAAACTGTTCAATGGTTGTTTGAAATAAGTTGTTTAGGAATGTTATTGCCAAAATTGAAATAAAGTTTTACAGCTGCAGCCTTTCTCACCTATAAAATGTGCCTTGTCTTGTTTCTATTGACTTATGGTTTGTTAAAATGTTTAGACATGTGTTACTCACCCCATGTTGACTTTATGTATTGAAAAACTGGATATACCAATATCAGTTCAGTCTTGCTTTGCCTGTACACTTTCCAGTCTGACAATTTAAGGCACTGGTAGATTTAAGGCATTCATTTAATCTGTGGATCCCCTCATTCCACCCATACTATATCTGTAGGAGGGTCACCCTTATCTTTCCTTTCATCAGTTTTTGCAGTTTTTGAGTGAAGTTCCACCACTAGAGTGAAATTCCGCAGCTCACAATTCATTTCTATGGGATTTTGAAAGGCATATTTATCAATGGGTGAAAGTTCACCCTTTGATAAATACGCCTTAAAAAATCCCATAGAAATGAATCGAAAGTGGCGGAATTTCACTCTAGTGGCGGAACTTCACTATTAACTTCACTCTTTGATAAATATACCCCCATGTGTTCATATGTCTGTGGTGTAGAGAAGAGTCGGCCCTTAGCAAAGAGATAAAGACAAATAACTCTTGTTTGATTCATCCATGAAATCCTGAATCTCCAAGAATGTGACTAAAATGATGGATCTGTCATTTCTTCGGGATGGTCAAAAGTTATGGCATTTATTGCCAACAAGTACATAAGTTACATAGCAAGTATCGATAGTGCCAAGCTCCATATATGGAGTTTTTAATACAGAGGTCGTGTCTGGGAGTTAAGGTGGCCATTGACGCCAGGGCCAGGCCAAGGTAGTTGGCACTCTAGGCAAGGGCTTCAATTAGCGCCCCCCCCCCCATCCTGTATTACCATTTCCCACATTACCATTACAGTTTTTTAATAAACAAACCTTGCAACACATTAATGAAACTTTTAATTTATATAAATATTGCCCCCAAATCTGTACTCTGAACAAGAAAGCAAACAATTCAAAAATATATAGAGAAAAAATGAAGGCCAATTGAACAGTTGCTTGGAATTAGCCATTCTGTAACATATGAAAAGTTAACTTAGCGCTGAAGCACTCGTTTAAGTATAGACTGTTCTTCAGTTTTTCAACTATAGTTTTTTTAAATATTTGCCTTCCTTTTCATCTACTTTACAACTTGCAGAATAAATTGCTGTTTGTTGTTGGTCACAAACCCCAGCAAACAACATCTATTAGTTTCTAAGGCAACACTTTTACTGTTCTTGTTATTTCTTTATTATTCCTTTTTTCTATTCAGGCCTATTCTATTTATCCATCTGTCTGTCCTTTGCCTGGTTGCTATCCAATCAATGATATCTTTATTCTGCCTGTTCTGAATTGATTAAAGCAAACAGCTGCTGAATGGCTACTATGGGTTAAACCCGTTTAAAAAATTAGGTACACAAAAGTGATCCAATAATATATGAAGTGCTGCATAAAGATTAAAGGGGTTGTTCACCTTTAAATTAACATTTAGTATGATGTAGAGAGTGATATTCAGAGACAATTTTCAACCAGTTTTAATTGTTTATTACTTGTGGTTCTAGAGTCATTTAGCTTTTTAGTCAACATCTCTCCAGTTTACAATTTCAGCAATCTGGTTGCTAAGGTCCAAATTACCCTAGTAACCTTGCATTGATTTGAATAAGAGACTGGAATATGAATAGGAGAGACCTGAATAGAAAGATGAGTAATAAAAAGTAGCAATAACAATAAATGTGTAGCCTTACAGAGTATTTGATTTTTAGATGAGGTCATTTACCCCATTTGAAAACTGGAAAGATTCAGAAGAAGAAGGCAAATAATTAAAAACTGGGAACCTTCAGCATCAGTGTTTAAAGGAGCAGCAATTGCCACTGCCAGACATCTAGCAGGTCTTGCCTTTGCAAATTGGCTCACCCTCTTTTGCATGTTTAAAGTAAATGTAAACCCAAAAATACATGTTTTCCTAAAGAGAGAATATGTAATTATACGCATGGGTTGGATATACATCCAGTTGTTTTAAAGTTATCTGTAAATGTCATTTAAGCCGAAAATGCTGCATCGGTGTAATTGTACCAATTTAGCAGAAGCTAAAGCCTTAGGCAAAATGCTATTTTTTGGGAGCAGAAGCCCTTTAAAGCGAAAGGTGTATGTATATTCTCTAGGAAGCTACGGATAGGGCAGGGTCACTCTTTGCAGTGGTTACAAGCGCTTCTTACCTTTGGCAAGCAAGTTGCAACCAAAAAAGCAGGTGCTCTCTATTCAACTGAAACTGTGTTTTATACCACATACGATATTCCTGTACTCCAACAACCCTCCAACAACAACTGCAGTCTGCACGAAATCATCTGCAATCCTGCTCCGCGGCTCCAGCACAGGCTGCCAATAAGCAACATTTTCCTGTCTCACGCCCACATGGCAATGCTTAGAGGTGATTGGTGCACAGTGCCAGGGAACAATTTTCTAAACACCTATTGGACAAAGGGAGGTGCTAACTGTTTTGAAACCAAGGTATTAGAAGCATTGGAAGGCACCAAGTCTGCTCCAGGGTGGGGAAGTGCTGCCTTCAGACATTTACCAGGCTAAAACAAACCCAAAAGGGGGTTGGGGCTTGAGAATTTTATGAATTATGATGTGTTTTAATAAAGGCCAACAAGCAAAGTGAACTAAGAAGTAAAAATGACAAAAAGTCTGAGAAGTGCGCCCCCCTCCAGTAACTGCGCCCTAGGCAGTTGCCTACCCTGCCTACCCCTTGGCACGGCCCTGATAGACGCACAGATAATATCGTACAAAACTAATATTCGTACGATATTCAGTGTGTGTATGGTGGGAAAAGAGCCAAATGATATTGGCAGAAGACTTGGATATCGGTCGCTCGTCGATCAGGCTGGACGGAAAATTTTGATCGGGCGCCTTTGAAGGGACCCAAACATCGGCCATTGTTCATGCTGATCATCAGATACAGATAAAATTCTATTGTTTCTACCTGTATATCAGCTCTACAAATGTGTATTGAAATTAACAATCTTTCTTGGAAAGATCTTTTCCAGGAAAGATCGTAATTGTTATGTATATGGCCACATTTAGTGCAGCAGAAGTACAAAGGAGAGATATTAGCACACTTCTGTACACGCTCCAATATGGCACAACTGGTAGAACTAGTACAACACAAGATAATATCTCTTTAGAGCAGCACTGAGACGCTTGCAACAGGAGATCCTTATCCTCACAGATTCAGAAGAAATAAATACACAATAAAGTAACATCACCTTCCAGGAAAGATCAGTATTATCTGCAGAGATTGAATATACGTGGGGGAAATGATTGGCATCATGTAAAAGCATTACACTGTAATATAATCCGGTGGGCTTTGCATAACTGCACTTTGTCACTGGCGACCATGACGAGTATATTTAGCGCAAGTGTAACTATAGAAAGAATCCATAGTTTTTCTTTTCTTTGTGCAGCAGTACATTTGTAACTAATATCATGGGCTGCTGATGTTACATGAGAGCCTGCACCATCGGAAATATGTTCATATGGTTTTGCCCTTATCCAAATGCAGTGTATGTTTGTTCTTAGCCAGTGTGTTTGGTCTTTCTTACACCAAGAGATGTAGAGCGTCTTCATTGTATATTGGAATGAAAGAGTTCCATGTTTTCAGTTCAGTTGACATTTCTACTATTACTGAGCTGAAAGAATACTCTTCATCTTGATTTGGAGACCTCTGATTTGTGGCTAGGGTGACACGGGTCATCAGGTTGCCTAGAGTGTCCATGACAAATAAAAACATTCTAGTTAACACTCCCATAGTCTCATCCTAAGGGTGGTGCTAAAGGGACACAAGCCAGTCACAGCTAATGCTTAATGAATGAAAGGCAATACATAGTTAACACAACAAAGGTTTTTAACGGCAACATTATCAAAAACTAAAAATTAAAGTGACAAAAGTTAAAATGTATCTCTTAATATATATATATATATATATATATATATATATATATATATATATATATATATATATATATATATATATATACATGTGCAAAGGCTTGGGCACACACTATAAGTACGAATACCTGGGTGCTGAACAGGAAAAAATTAGTATATCCACTCACAAATGCTGACGCACACCAGGATTTTTCTTCAAGTGGTTAATTTTATTTCATCGACGTTTCGATCCCCAGGGGGATCTTTATCAAGATAACAATACACACAAATGTGAGAGGTTATAAAGACTCGCCATTAGTGACCCAACACCAAAGCACCACCCACATATTCAATTAAGCAGGTTAACCCTTCGTGTATCTTGTGAGGTAAACCCTTCATGGGCCTTATGAGGTGAATGGTCAGTTGTATAGAACAATCTGGAAAAGAAAGTGCATAGTGCCATAAATACATGTTATTTGATCCCTAAAACAGTATAAAAAGGTATATTAAAAAGTGTTACAAAAATCTATTTTTTAAGAAGAGACATAGTATCCAATCACCATTTAAAAACATAGTATCAAAACACCATTTAAAAACACTATATTGACAGAATTTCTGTTTGCAAATGATTGTCTTACAGTACTTTGTTTCAATTTTCAGATTCAAGTGACAATAAACCCATTTCAATCTATGTATAGAGAAAGCACATTATAGAAAAAGGTTATATGAACAATATTCGTTTAAACCGTTGGGAGCGACTGTATTTAGTGTCTTAATCCAATAAATCTCTCTCTGTGACAACAGGCGGTTCCAGTTACCTCCCCTATTGGGTTCAGGGACCATATCTATGCCCATGAATCTAAGTGTGGGTAATCTGTGTCCCATTTTTAGGTAATGTTGTGGTAAGGGTAAATCTGATTCGCCGGTCTCAAACGCCCGCTTTATTGAGGACCTATGGTTCCCCATACGTTCACGAAGCGTGTTCTGTGTTTTTCCCACATATGATAACCCACAGGGACATGTTATCATATAGATAACGTGTGTTGTGGTACACGAGATGCGGTGCTTAATCTGTATTTCTTTTCCCGTATGTGGATGCCTGAAGACCATACCTGTTGTCATGGATCTGCAGGTAGTACACCCTGCACATTTGTAGCAACCTTTTTTCAATTTGCTAATAGTATTGTCACCACTTGAATAGCATCTAATGGGGTCAGATTGCATCAAAAGGTCCCTTAAGTTTTTTCCCCTTTTGTAGCCCCATAGGGGTTTCTTTGTTACACTTTGGGCTAATTTTTTATCACTTTGTAAAATCGGCCAGCTATTTTCCACAATGGATCTAATGACATTAGAGCCCGAGGTGTAATTGCTAGTTATAATAAACCGATCTTGCCTCTTAGGTGCCTCATCTTGTTGTGGTGTCTGTTTTTGTGTTAGATGTTCACGAGCCTTGTCGAGGGACACGGTTAGCATGTTCTGACTATATCCCCTCTGTTTAAAGCGATGGAAGGTGTCCAATACCTGTTCCTCCCCTATATTACAATCTGAATTGTTTCTCATAGTTCTTAAGAACTGTGAAAATGGAACCGCTTTTTTAGAACTAGGGGGATGGTAACTTGTTGCATATAACAGTGTATTTCGGTCGGTAGGCTTACGATATAGCTTGTATCCCAGGCCATTCTTATGCCTAAATAATTCGATATCCAAAAATTGGATACACTGTGTGTTGTATGTAACAGTAAATTTCACAGGTGTATTCAGTGCATTAACCGTCTCCACCATCTTAAGTAGTTCGCATTCCTGTCCTCGCCAGATTATGAGGATATCATCTATATAGCGTAAGTATATTAGTAGCGAGTCCCCAAATTTGGGTATGATGTTACGTTGTTCAAAGGCTGCCATATAGCAATTGGCATATGCAGGAGCCATTGCAGCACCCATCGACGTTCCCTCCTTCTGTAGATAATAGTTTTTTTCAAATCTAAAGTAATTATATTTCAGGGCCAGTTCTAGAAGTTGGCACATAAAAATAATGGGAGGGCCTTTGTATGTCTTAGAATTTTGTAATGCCCAATGTACCGCTTCTATTCCCTGTTGATGGGGTATAATTGTGTATAAACTGCAGACATCAAGACTAGCTAGGACAATTGGCTAGTCTTGATGTCTGCAGTTTATACACAATTATACCCCATCAACAGGGAATAGAAGCGGTACATTGGGCATTACAAAATTCTAAGACATACAAAGGCCCTCCCATTATTTTTATGTGCCAACTTCTAGAACTGGCCCTGAAATATAATTACTTTAGATTTGAAAAAAACTATTATCTACAGAAGGAGGGAACGTCGATGGGTGCTGCAATGGCTCCTGCATATGCCAATTGCTATATGGCAGCCTTTGAACAACGTAACATCATACCCAAATTTGGGGACTCGCTACTAATATACTTACGCTATATAGATGATATCCTCATAATCTGGCGAGGACAGGAATGCGAACTACTTAAGATGGTGGAGACGGTTAATGCACTGAATACACCTGTGAAATTTACTGTTACATACAACACACAGTGTATCCAATTTTTGGATATCGAATTATTTAGGCATAAGAATGGCCTGGGATACAAGCTATATCGTAAGCCTACCGACCGAAATACACTGTTATATGCAACAAGTTACCATCCCCCTAGTTCTAAAAAAGCGGTTCCATTTTCACAGTTCTTAAGAACTATGAGAAACAATTCAGATTGTAATATAGGGGAGGAACAGGTATTGGACACCTTCCATCGCTTTAAACAGAGGGGATATAGTCAGAACATGCTAACCGTGTCCCTCGACAAGGCTCGTGAACATCTAACACAAAAACAGACACCACAACAAGATGAGGCACCTAAGAGGCAAGATCGGTTTATTATAACTAGCAATTACACCTCGGGCTCTAATGTCATTAGATCCATTGTGGAAAATAGCTGGCCGATTTTACAAAGTGATAAAAAATTAGCCCAAAGTGTAACAAAGAAACCCCTATGGGGCTACAAAAGGGGAAAAAAACTTAAGGGACCTTTTGATGCAATCTGACCCCATTAGATGCTATTCAAGTGGTGACAATACTATTAGCAAATTGAAAAAAGGTTGCTACAAATGTGCAGGGTGTACTACCTGCAGATCCATGACAACAGGTATGGTCTTCAGGCATCCACATACGGGAAAAGAAATACAGATTAAGCACCGCATCTCGTGTACCACAACACACGTTATCTATATGATAACATGTCCCTGTGGGTTATCATATGTGGGAAAAACACAGAACACGCTTCGTGAACGTATGGGGAACCATAGGTCCTCAATAAAGCGGGCGTTTGAGACCGGCGAATCAGATTTACCCTTACCACAACATTACCTAAAAATGGGACACAGATTACCCACACTTAGATTCATGGGCATAGATATGGTCCCTGAACCCAATAGGGGAGGTAACTGGAACCGCCTGTTGTCACAGAGAGAGATTTATTGGATTAAGACACTAAATACAGTCGCTCCCAACGGTTTAAACGAATATTGTTCATATAACCTTTTTCTATAATGTGCTTTCTCTATACATAGATTGAAATGGGTTTATTGTCACTTGAATCTGAAAATTGAAACAAAGTACTGTAAGACAATCATTTGCAAACAGAAATTCTGTCAATATAGTGTTTTTAAATGGTGTTTTGATACTATGTTTTTAAATGGTGATTGGATACTATGTCTCTTCTTAAAAAATAGATTTTTGTAACACTTTTTAATATACCTTTTTATACTGTTTTAGGGATCAAATAACATGTATTTATGGCACTATGCACTTTCTTTTCCAGATTGTTCTATACAACTGACCATTCACCTCATAAGGCCCATGAAGGGTTTACCTCACAAGATACACGAAGGGTTAACCTGCTTAATTGAATATGTGGGTGGTGCTTTGGTGTTGGGTCACTAATGGCGAGTCTTTATAACCTCTCACATTTGTGTGTATTGTTATCTTGATAAAGATCCCCCTGGGGATCGAAACGTCGATGAAATAAAATTAACCACTTGAAGAAAAATCCTGGTGTGCGTCAGCATTTGTGAGTATATATATATATATATATATATATATATATATACTTGAATAAATATAAAAATATTTTCTGGTTATTTTTTGCCTATTGTATTGCTTCTATAGTTTGGTTCCTTGTGGAACTTTGCCACCCCAAGATAAAAACGCTTGTGGGATCTCACTGTAAATAAAAGAAAACCTTGGAGTTTTTGCTTGTAAGTAGCACTTGATGAAGGGGCTTGGCCCCAAAAGGCTTGCTGGGATCTCACCTTAAAGGGATACTGTCATGGGAAAAAAAAATTTTTTCCAAAATGAATCAGTTAATAGTGCTGCTCCAGCAGAATTCTGCACTGAAATCCATTTCTCAAAAGAGCAAACAGATTTTTTATATTCAATTTTGAAATCTGACATGGGGCTAGACATTTTGTCCATTTCCCAGCTGCCCCATGTCATGTGACTTGTGCTCTGATAAACTTCAATCACTCTTTACTGCTGTACTGCAAGTTGGAGTGATATCACCCCCTCCCTTTTCCCCCCCAGCAGCCAAACAAAAGAACAATGGGAAGGTAACCAGATAACAGCTCACTAACACAAGATAACAGCTGCCTGGTAGATCTAAGAACAACACTCAATAGTAAAAACCCATGTCCCACTGGGACACATTCAGTTGCATTGAGAAGGAAAAACAGCAGCCTGCCAGAAAGCATTTCTCTCCTGAAGTGCAGGCACAAGTCACATGACATGGGGCAGCTGGGAAATGGACAAAATGTCTAGCCCCATGTCAGATTTCAAAATTGAATATAAAAAAATCTGTTTGTTCTTTTGAGAAATGGATTTCAATGCAGAATTCTGCTGGAGTAGCACTATTAACTGATTCATTTTGAAAAAAAATTTTTTTCCCATGACAGTATCCCTTTAAATAAAAGAAAACCTTGGAGTTTTAACAGAAGCATTGAATGGAGTGTGCTCTTGTTTATATTTGTGTGTTTAATGCGGAAGCTTGTGATTGCAGCAGAGCTAACATTGAGCACCTCCTATCGGAAAACATACCTTTT
Source organism: Xenopus laevis (assembly GCF_017654675.1). Classification (NCBI taxonomy): domain Eukaryota; kingdom Metazoa; phylum Chordata; class Amphibia; order Anura; family Pipidae; genus Xenopus; species Xenopus laevis. Next base: position 32,381,955 of record NC_054371.1, on the reverse strand, counting down.
TTTCTATACATAAAGGCGGAAAGAAGTTTGGATTGTGCATATACAAAAGCCTTGTTTGTAATATTTTCACCACTGGGCCAAGATGCAGCTGGACAGTAGCACAGCAGCACATTTCTAGAGACTTTGGGGTAGATTCACTAAAGGATGAAGTGGCTAATGTTAGCGACAATTGGCCAGTGTTGCCACCTGCAGGGACATCGCCAATTCACTAACAGACACAGGCGCCAATTCGCTAGCGAAAGATACCGTTGCACTCTATCGGCAAATTCAGTAAAGTGCGGATTTTACTGCACGCTACCCCTTTCGACAGAGTTGATTTCACCAATCACCACCTAAGACCAGATGAAGTGCTAAAAAGCAGCTAGATCTTCCTCAATCTTCTTTCACTTACATCATATCCTGTGTGCCAAAAATGCATTAAAGTTCCAAAAACGCTGGCGACTTTTTCTTTTTTGAAGCAGGATTGCCTGCAAAAGTCCTAACAAATTTTTTTTGGGTAACTGTTTTTTTTCTAGACATTTCATAACATATGGAACATTCATTTTACAGTGAGATCATGTGAAGGGCATTATTTTAACTCTCTTCTCTTTATTAAGATTCCCTGGACATTTGTAATTAAGAGTGGTAACTTTTTGCTAGGTACAAACTAATGCCAGCGCATCTTCGCTAAGAAATGTTTGCACTGCCGAAGTAAAGCTAGTGAAAAGTCGCCATTGTTTGTCACCCAGGATGAACCTTCACATATTAGTGAATTGGCGTAGTCGTAGCACATTTGCGCATGGTAAACTGGTGCGAAGCCCGTTAGTGAATCTACCCCTTTGACTTGCTACTAAGTATTAAATTTTTTGCCTGGTACTAGCATAAAACATATTACTAACAACTGAAGATCATCTTTTTTTAAGCATAGTAAGGCAAAAGCAGTTCCTTTCCCCACAATGCAATGGCATACTTTTTGAGTTGACAGGCAGCTGTTTTGGACCAGGAAACTACATGATTCTAGCTGAGCAACCAGTCACCACAACAGTTCATTTGTTCTACAAAGTTCCTAATAAACATCCCTCCGGTCTTAAAGGACAAGGAAAGGCAAAAAAATAAAATTCCATTTTTACTTTCTGTAATGAAAAAGAAACCGATCTCCAATATACTCTAATTAAAAAATGGGTACCGTTTTTATAAGAAACCTGACTATATGCAGTGAAATTCTTCCTTCATTTACTGCTGTGGATAGGAATTGTCAGATGGTCCCTAACTGCTGAGCAGGGAAACAATCATACTTATGAACAGTAGGGGGAGCCCCCGCCTTACTACCCAGCCATGCAGAACTCAAGCAGCTTTGTTTATGACGATCCCTAAGCAGCCCAGACCACACTGAGCATGTGCACAGTCTTAGTCTTGCAAAGATGTTTAACAAAGTTACAAGATGACAGCCCCCTGTGGCCAACTTTGAAAGCATAAATTATTTGTTTGATTAGGCTTGTGGTGCAGTAAGTTCATGTTTATGTTTAGTATACAAAATACAGCATTTCTAGCCTTATTCTATTTTAGACTTTCTTGTCCTTTAAATGTAGATTTCATTTGGTCATTCCAGTTTTCCAGTTTGTTGGATGTTAGTCGATATGGTTAAAAATTACCAACAATTTTGACCTATTTGCAATCATTATTAACCTCCCTTAGCTTTTCATTTCCTTATTTAGCTAAGTAGTAATATTTTAGACCAGGGGTCCCCAATCTTTTTTTACCAGTAAGCCACATTCAAATTTAAAAAGAGTTGGGGAGCAATACGAGCATGAAATGGAATTCAATATAAGCGCCTGCTTTGAGGCCACTGAGAGCAACATCCAAGGGGTTTGTGAGCAACATGTTGCTCATGAGCCACTGGTTGGGGATCACTGTATTTCCCAAACCACATGATGGAGGCAAGTGTTTGTCAAGGTGCACTAGTGTTTACCATTATTCATCCAACATTCAGCTTATACACTCATGCAAATAGATCTTTTTGCATACACTGATGCTTTCTGTAGTCAGGTAGTAAGAATGGAAATAGCCCCTAAGATAAATAAGCAAACAGACTACAACGTAGCTGAAGGAGAGCCAATTTTACCATGTATAAGGTTTTAATGATGCAAACAGAAAAAAGGCCATTAATACTTTACATATAAGATGAATTCCAAACTATGACAACAGTAGCTTTTGTCATATTAAAATCCACTTAAATGTGCATCTTAATTTGATGCAGAGAAGATAGAAGAATCGTGGAAGAAAGAGTAATGATAATCTGCAAGTAGAAAATGTTCTCTTTCATACAAAGCCAACCAGACAACTTATTTCTAAGAAGCATTTACATTGGCCTTGCCTGGATAGCAGCTTCCTGCAATTATTCATTCTGATAGCTGACATTTTCATGATTAGGTGCAGTTACCTTGGGTGTCAGGAATAGATAGGCTTAAAAATGTCATGGGTTTGTCTAATGACGGAGTAAGAACTTGTCTCAGAGCATAACAACCAATCAGTAATAAGCTTTAGTCCATACACAACACTGACAGCACAGGCCTGATTGTTTTTATTGTAGATAGGCAAATAACTTATGTCATAAGTCCATTAAATGACCAGAAAGTCAGAATAGAGTATAGATTTTTGTCAGTCATAATTTGGAAGTGGTATAGTCTTGTAACAAGGGAAAAAAGGTACAATATTTAAATTATTCCAGATAACCTACAATGATGTTCAAGAGATTGTCTTGATTGGACACAGAAATGATGATTAGAAAGTGTTTATGATGTTGGTTCATCATTTACAAAGTTATTGGACAGGTATGAGATCTTGTATCCAGAATTCTGGGGACTGGGGGGTTTCCAGATAAGGGATCTTTCTGTAACTTTTATCTTTATACCTTAGGTCTACTACATTTTTTAAGCCTAATATGATTGTCACTAAATGGATTAACAATATCCTAGTTGGGATCAAGTACATTATTATTATTATTACAGAGAAACAGGAAATCATTACAAAAAAATTAATTATTATGTTTTAAATAGAGAGAGAGATGGCCTTCCTGTAATTTGGGATAACAGGTAATTTCTGGATAACAGATTTCTAGATAAAGGATTTATCCTTCTGGTTGAGCACAGTATAATTCTAATAAATTATGGTTATGAAATAATGTCTCCAGGGACTTCTGGATTCACAGACCACAAATTGCATGACCAGCGGTGATGGGGCTTTACATATGTGGGGTCTACTTTTATTAATTCTATCCAATCCAGATCTGGTAGATGCAATGAGTTTCAGTAAAAAGTTTTTGTATAAAAACCTAATTAATACAAAAGAAAGAGGAGTGATGGCATTTTCCGTGGACAATGTTCTGCTTGCCTGATATCTACTGGTCACCTACTGAAGATCTAATGGAAGATCACAATCTACATTTTGGGCACCTCTATATGTATTTTTGGTTCCTGCTGTGTGTTATTTATTAATCCTTCCACTTAGACATGCTGTTTAATGCTGCCATGTCACCCCACCTACTAGTCAATACCCCCATATTTAATGGTAGAGGATAATAAAATGAGACTATGGGGCAGATTTATCAAGGGTCGAATATCGAGTTCATGGAAGTTTGTAAAAACTCCCATGAACTCGAAATTCGAAAAAACTACAATTAAAAAAAACTTTATTTTTTTCAGTTCGGTGAATAGGATCGACCTGCAAACTCGAATCAAATTCTAATCTAATCGAATTCAAATCTAATTCAAATCAAATTCTCTAGAAAAAATTAGATTTTCAGGATGCCACCAAACGACTCCCCCATAGGCTAAGTCACCAATTTGGCAGGTTTTAGGTGGCGAATAGTAGAATTTGAATTCTCGAAGGGACAGTATATGATCAATTTCAAATTTTGAATTCAAATGTTTTTTTAAAAACTCGAGTTGAATTACACTAAAATAAACTCGAAAATTCTGATTTTTAAATTCTAATTTTCACTTCGACCCTAGATAAATCTGTCCTAAGACATAGCCAAAAGTTGTGAGATAGCATTATGACCCTGGTTAATGGTCTGAATTTGTTGGGCAATGTACATGAACCCTTTAACTACCAACAACAATCTACATTGCTAACAAATAGGTTACAGGGTGCACATTTGCACTTTATTTAAATGAACAGGAAGCTGGATTGCCCTGAAACAACTGTGTGGCCTAGGGGATAAAGGGTTAAATGTGGCCTCTCACCTGTATTCAACCACTTCAAATTGCTTTTTAAACTGTACAATATACTGTATGTACTATAATGAAGACCAAAAACAAGATCTAATTAGTAGTGTGTTTTCAAACTATGTAGTACATTTTACTGCACCTTTAAGAAACCATTTCTAGATGCTTCTGCATGTTCCATTACATTTTTCTTTAATAAGGTTGTAATAAAGGGAAGGCTGTGTAGTTACAGCCTTAACTGTTTTGTTGCATTACTATGAATGGCACCTATGAAACATGTTAGGAAAACACACTTTATTGCATCTTATCCAAAGAACTTTTTACAGCATTTTAATGGGTAAAGGTGCATTTTTTATTGTTTTAGAATAAAGTCTAAAAGATTTTCCATTCTAATTATATTTTAACCACATAAATACCTATTCCTTTAGAGCAGTGATTTTTCAGCGTGCCAAAGGTAGCAGTTTTATACCATCTGAGAACCAAAGTGAACTGTTACCTCTAATTAGTGAATAAATTATAAGTTACTTATGAGAATGTTTTGTTGATAATATCCGAATCTTCTGCAATTGATAGAGTTTTGGATCCCAATAATCATCAAGGCTTGTCAGGGACCATGGGGCCACCACCAACAAATTTATGACAATTGTGTTGCATTGCACTTTAATAAACATGGGCTCTGTGTTAATCTTAGTTCAAAAATCATTTGCAAAGATAATAAGTTATGACTTGTGAGTTAATTAAGTCAGGGTTTGGTATCCAAACAGTATATACTTCCCAAAGGACCCTAGTGGGATTACTACTCTAGTGGGGCCACAAAATTTGGGCCTCAAGGGATAGTGGGTTAGAGATAATCCACATGAAGGGGCATTTATCAAGGGTCGAATTTTGAATTGAAAAAACTTTTGAAATGCAAATTCAAAAAGACCAACCGAAATTAAGTCAAAGTTTTTTTTGGTCGAATAGGTCCGTTTTCGATCTAATAGGTCCGCATTCGATTCGAAGTGTTTCCCAAAAAAAACCACAGATTTTTCAAAGTCCACCAATTGACTCCAAATAGGTTCTAGGAGGTCCCCCTTAGGCTACAACAGCAATTCGGCAGGTTTTAGATGGCAAATGGTCGAAGTCGAATTTTTAAAGTACATCATAAATTTTGATATTTGAATTTTAGAATTTTTTTTTACAAATTTGAATCGAATTTGGACTATTCCCTAGTCAAAGTACAAAAAAAGCTTGAAATTCATATTTTTTTCATTCGAAAATTCACCTTGACCTTTGATAAATCTGCCCCGAAGTGTTCAAGGACTACTCAGGGAGTGGCACTATTTTGCTGTTTGTTGGGTATTGCTATTGATTGTGCTACAAATGCTATTATATTTCTATCGAATTGCTCGTTATTGCAATAGTATACTCTTTTGCCTGTTGTAAATAATACTTACTAGTTGGTTAAGAATTACTAGCACCCAACAAGATGTGTTACAGTTAGTGCAAACATAACTTATTGCACCAACCTCCTCTTATACTGTATGTGTATAAGAAGCCATGGGGCCTATATATCATCAGTCTCATTTTCATGGTTTTAGAGCTTTTTGAAACCATGACTAAACTCAAACTCTAAAACTACGAATTTCATGAGATTTATTAAAAAATCTGAGTAAAAAATGAATTCTGTGCAAAAAAATCCAAATACCTTAGAAACTGCTATAAGTTTGTGTTTTTCAGACAATTCCTTAGACAAATACAAAAACATCTATATATCCGAATTGATTAAGAGCAGCCCAAAATAATCAGCTCAGTTCCCATTGACTTTTATAGAACCTTGACAACGTTTAGCTGACGAAGTTTTGTTTTAGTGGTTTTTGTGGTTTTTAAACTTCATAAGTCTTGAAAATGTAGTGCTTTTTAAAAGAATGAGAAAACCACACATTTTTACTGCAAAAAATCAAAATACGATTGTTAGTTAATGATCTCCTTAATGTTAGGTATCTACTATCTCTAGGCACACCCAGGTATTCTTAGCACCAGGCGTGTCCACGAACAATGTGTACGACAGTCCACGAACAACACCCCAATAAAAAATAGATAATCTGAGGTGCTTCACAGATGTCTTTTCAGCCTTTGTCTCTATTCTTTCTTCTAAGAATACCGTTTTAAAACAAGAAACATGTATTATTACTTCTCCCATATTCTCTGTACTTTACTGGCACACAGCAATATAGTCAAGCTTTTATAACTTCAGTGGTGCTTGCTAGTTTGCACCAATGGTAAACATTGTAAAATCAAAGGGTCATATCATAATTCCCAGGGTTAATCACCTGTAACATTTCTACAAATGTCTTAGAAGAAGCTGCACTCAGCCTGTAAGGCAGGACTTACTCATACTTGAAAATCTGCCAAAAGACTGCATTTTCATTATTTAGGATACAGCCTTCTCTATACACATAGGGGCACATTTACTATTGGTCGAATATCGAAGGTTAATTAACCCTCGATATTCGACCGCCGAAGTAAAATCCTTAGACTTCGAATATCTAAGTCGAAGGATTTACCGCATTTCCATCGATCGAACGATCGAAGGAAAAATCGTTCGATCAAACAATTAAATCCCTTCAATCAAAAAAAGCTAAGAAAGCCTATGGGGACCTTCCTTACCTTACATTGGTGCTCGGTAGGTTTTAGGTGGCGAAGTAGGTGGTCGAAGTTTTTCATAAAGATGCAGTACTTTGGCTATTGAATAGTCGAACGATTTTTAGTTTGAATCGTTCAATTCGAAGAAGAAGTCGTAGACGAAGGTCAAAGTATCCAATTTGATTGTTGAAGTAGCCAAAAAAATACTTCGAAATTTGAAGTATTGTTCCTTCTAATCCTTCACTCGAGCTAATTAAATGTGCCACATAGTATAAGGTTAATAGGTAACTGTGTTGTTTCTAGCTCTATACCTTTATTCAAATGATAGAAGTTGAATCCTAAAAAAATAAGGCACTGTCAGGGACTGGTAGGGGGTGCCAAGGAGGAACAGGTAGGGAAAGTGAATCCTTCAGGCAGGAGGTGATACTGTTTAGAGAAGAACAGGATGGAGTGGTTAAAGAATATGTCACTGGACGGAAAGGGATGGAGCTGGTGAAGATGTGATTGGATGTAGACAGGAGTAAAGCAGGGTGAAGAGTCAAGATGTGCAGGAGTAGAACCAGATCAGGACTAGGATGAGGACTCTAGGACAGAGCGGAATGGTGCAGGTATAAAACCAGGTCAGGATGGGGGTGAAGAGAAGGAATGGAGCAGGAGAAACAGGAACAGAACTAGGACAGGACTAGGTACAAGAACAGGATGAGCAGAGAACAGAATAGGAACTAGGCAAGGAGTGGCCAGGGGCCAGAGCAGAGAACGAGAGCCAAGAGGGCCTCAGTGCTCAAGTGAGGCCAATGCTCAGGCACAGCCTCTGATGAGGGCTGGGTTTTTATAGGGCAGGGTCAGCCCTGATAGGTTTACACCAAACCATAAATGATGCTGGGGTGAAATCTAATCCAGGACCCAGATGAGAAGGAAATGAGAATGTGTCGGCTGCTCTCCTGGCCTGGTGGATAGGGCAAGCAACCACCAAATACAAAGTCCCAGGATCAAACCACAGCAGAATCTGACAGGTAACTGCCTATATTGTCTATGGTTTAAGGTCCTGCCCCTTGTCTATGGCAAATGAGGTTTGGATGTAAAATGGCTTGGTACCCCTGCTCCGCAGTATGTGTGCATATAATGCACCTAGAAATTCTGCATCTAGATTCACAAAGCAGGTAACTGAACAAGAGGTTTCAGCGAACTTCTCCAGACACCTAATCAAAATCGAGTGCAATTGCATCAGTAAACTACCTCCGTTCCATACAGCACTGGCAAATTTAATTTCTCATTTTCAGTTGATTTGTGATCGTGGCATCTCTTCTAGGAAACCAGATTGGAAAGTGTTGAGAAAATGGTTTTTATAATTGCATATTTGTGAATGAATGATTACTCCAGGAGTTTGGCTACTGTGGGGAGAGCTAATGAGATTGCTCAGCAGTTGGACATTAGACTATTCAAAGTAAAGCAATGTTATCTGTTTATAGGCAGAGTTTATATTGTATTTATTTTTACTTACATTGACAGAAAAGTATGGTAGCAGTCAATAAGTGGCAGTATGTTCTGTACATGTGCTGATGGAAAAGAAAAGAGATTATATATCCATCAATTGATTAGCATTGATTCTCCAGTGGCAAAATGCCTAGAAGTGACCTTACAGGATTAGACAGACTGGTGTTAGGTGAGTGTGTATGTAATATCAGAGTGCATAACAATTCTACAGACCGGTGCTTCAAGGTAAATCTATTAGGAGTGAATAGTCATGGGCGAATCTGTCCCATTTGGCTTCACCGAAAAATTTTCGATACTCCAAAATAAATTCATGAAATGGCGAAAAATTCAGGTAACGCATAGAAGTCATTCGGCGTCAAATTTATATTGACATGTGACAACTTTGACTCGATCGACATTTTTTATTCAAGCAACTCTTTTGTCCAAATGCATTAAAGTCAATGGGTTTTGACGTGCGACAATTTTGACGAGCGACAATTTTGACGCGCGCAACTCTTTTGTCCAAATGCATTAAAGTCAATAGATGCCTGAATAATTTTGACATGCGTCAATTTTGACGAGCCAATTATTCCACGGCAAATTTTTGCGCCAGCTTCACGGAAACATTCACATTCATCTGAAACACATTTGAGTAAGAATGTGTGTTTTCGTGAGTGACGAAAATGTTGGCGAATCTGTGCTAAAATTTAAACGTGTTTTTTTTTCACTGAGAAAATTCGTTTTTATGCAGGGAAAGAAGTGAGGGAAAAAACCCATTGACTCCAATGAATTTGACATAAGAAAATACACAGTGAAAATACACCCATTGACCCCCAATGCATTTGGTGCAAGAAAAACCTCAGAAAACTGCCCATTGACTCCACTGCATTTGGTACAAGAAAAAATGGTCAATTGACTCCTATGCATTTGGCGTAAGAACAAACGTGAAAATTTGGCGAAATTTCACCATTTTGCCAATTTAACTAAATTCTACCTTGGCAAAGTTAATATAGGGCCTTTTCTTAGGCACCTGAAACCATCATCAATGGAGCCAGTATCATCATGAGCCAATGTGCACCCCTTGGGACTTACTAGTATGCACAATAATATACAGAATCATAATTTTCTTTTAATATTTCAGGGAGAGGAAGTCACAGTTTTCATTGATACATGTATCCAAACCAGAGCTCCATGAGAATAGGGTAGGGTTTACTTTATATTTGAAACATCAAAGCTTAAAGTAGAAAATGTGGGTTTGAGACCATGAACTTTTTTTTACGGTGGGGTAAACATCTTGAAAAGAACAAACCAAATGCAGCACTTCTGATACAGACTCCGTTTTGGATCTAACGGAAATAACCATTTATTCTCAAATGAGCTATAATACATATCATAAAACCAACACACGCCATTAGTTACAACTGGCAGTCTCAAGACAATTGAGCTTAGCATTAAAAATGATTCACCTCTCATCCTTAAAGGGCATAATTCATAATAAATAATATCTAAGCAGTGAAACAGCAATGGATGAGCAATTAATGTTATTTGGAAGAAATGGTTCTAGTAATCTCTTTAATTAAATACTGTGCTCTCCTAAAATGACTTCCAGTTCCGCATACTAGTGTGGCAATGAATAGCAAATATTTTGGGGAAGAATCTTCTCCATAGGACATTTAGAAAGGTTGAAACCTCAGGTCCTAGGGGGTTATGAAAGGGTTTGGTTTTTAAATACCCCCTTTCTTGTTTGGAAGAAACCATATGAATTGTGAATCTAGCTTAACATAGGGATTTGTAGGCCAATTTAACGAGCCTATGGGTGTGATACATACAGGAGGGGGAGATACTGTAAATATGGAGCAAATCTCATTTTTAACATCACATGATTCCTGACACAACTTTATTTCAATGGGTAAATGGGGGGTCTCAAAAAAAAGGTCTCAGGGTGGAGCATTCCATCCAAATGTCTATATAACGTTTGCTCCATTTGCGTTATCTAATATATGTATGAGGCTTTATCACCATTTTAAAATCCAGTTGCTTCAAAACATATGTACCCAAAGGGGTCTCCAAGCAGCCAACAGTAGCAAAGGATCCCCTCACCTCTTAAGGATGCCCTGTATGTACCCAGTTCAGGCTGTGACTGATCGGAGGCAAATCCTTTAGCGAAAGAACTTCATTACACCAACCTTACTGATTTCTGCCTGAGGGAATCCACGTGCTTGCAGTCTTGAGATAGCTCTATGACATAAACTTGTGCTTTGGGGGAATTCAAAGAGATTCCTATGAATATTAATGGTCACATATAGTGATGACTTAATTACTTTGTGGTCCCAAGGGGATATTAAGGACACATTGACCTTGCCCTAATGCCTTTAATGGATTACACCTAGGGTAATGACAAATTGTCTGGCATAACATGAACAAAGCCAATATCTGCTGCGGTGGCTTGGTCCAGCATTTTAATCTTAAAGCATAATGATATAAAGCACAGCACTAATAGGGGCATCATGGCGGTACACGTGTTACCTTTATTTTTATTTTTTTTACAAAGAGAAGAAAAAGATGCTACAGATAAGCAATGCAGAACTCACCAAGAGGAATCAGTGGTCCAGTTGCACCAGTCCCAGACCCTCAGCAGTAAACTGTTATCTATACAGACAGACAGAAGTGGGCCCCCGGCACTCTTGGACATCCACAGGGCCACAGGTATAAAAGTAAAAGCAATAATTATTGAAAAAGTTGATATAGAAACATCTCCACAGGCCCTACGCGTTTCATGCTCAGTAGGCACTTAGTCATGGGCTCCATTTTTATTGACGGATGGTTTCCCCAATGATTATGGGTGGAATAAGGGGTAATTAAATATAATTTTTACTGTATTGTACACCCCTTTTCTAAGGGGTACTAGGAATGGATGGAATCTTTTTGTCTATAAGTTAATATTCTGCCGTTTTGGGGACATTGCTTGCTTCTTATTACCACTGGAGCTGTGAAATAGAGGCTGTCCTGCTTGCTTTAAACATGGAGCTCCTGCAATCTCCTCCTGTGTTAGGTATGTTCCACTTGGCAGGTACTGGTGTAAATAAATGAACATTCTCAGTAAAGGGTTTTATAACATGTCAGCACTATATAGTGACGGATGAAATAAGGGGTAATCACATATATTTTGTACTGTATTGTTTTCCCCTTTCCTGCTTATAAAAGGGGTAATAATAATGTATGGAATCTTTTTTTTTAACTTGCTGTCATGTTTCCAAAGAAAAGACCATTAACGATTTGTTACAAAGAAATCACATTTGCATCAATACATTATTCCCACCCACCCCCATAAAAACTCACCATAATTCATAAAATATATCTTTAATGCAATATTAAAAGGAAGAAAATATTTCCAAAGTATGTGTAAGCTTTATTCAGCTTGGCTTTCCTAACCCGGGGGATGGTAGGCCTGTGGGCACAAGTCCAATGTCATAGTTGCTTCAATCATCTTAGAATTAAGGAAAGAAAAATGTCATATTCCCATACCCAAATTGTAACAGCATTTTTCTGATTTATAACCTCAGATGACCTTCCAGTCATATCTATGTTAGAGAAACCACTGGAGGGGGGTTGAATAGAGCTGTGCCAGGAAGGTTGTCTCACATAGACTCCATGTTAATGAAATAATTCAGAATTTTAAAACATATTTCCTTTTTTTCTATAATAACAAAACCCAGGCTTGCAAATCGTTGGGAGGTCTGAATCTCTAAAACTCAGGGCTAGTGCAGTAAGTGTAATATACGGTTACAGGATCCATTATCTGGAAACCCGTTATCCAGAAATTAGACAAGGTTTGTCTCCCATAGACTCCATGTTAATTAAATAATTGAAATTTTTTTTTTCTATAATAACAAAACCCAGCCTTGCAAATCATTGGGAGGTCTGAATCTCTGAGACTCAGAGCTGGCACAGTAAAGTTAATATACAGGTATAGGATCCGTTATCTGGAAACCTGTTATCCAGAAAGCAAAATTTAAAAACATATTTGTTTTTTTTTCTCTATAATAACAAAACCCAGCCTTGCAAATCGTTGGGAGGTCTGAATCTCTAAAATTCAGGGCTAGTGCAGTAAGTGTAATATACGGTTACAGGATCCATTATCTGGAAACCTGTTATCCAGAAAGCTCCGAATTAGACAAAGGTTGTCTCCCATAGACTTCATGTTAATTATATAATTGAAAAATTTGAAAGCACATTTGCTTTTTTTTCCCTATAATAACAAAACCCAGCCTTGTAAATCATTGGGAGGTCTGAATCTCTGAGACTCAGGGCTGGTGCAATACATTTAATATACAGGTATAGGATCCATTATTTGGAAACCTGTTTTCCAGAAAGCTCCAAATAACAGGAAGGCTGACTTCCAAGGACTCCATGTTAATTAAATAATTCAAAATGTTAAAACATATTTTCTTTTTTCTATAATAACAAAACATGACCTTGTACTTGATTTAAACTAAGATATAATTCATCCTTAAAAGTAGAAAAACAATCCTATTGGGTTTATTTAAATGTGTAATGATTTTACACATTTAAATAAGCGGAACTTCTGTTGTGAAGTTCCAAATTACGAAAAGACCCCTTATCCGAAAAATCCATGGTTCTGAGTATTCAGGAAAACAGGTCTGTAAAATGTTATATTTGTAGCCATATTGTTTTTAAGGCCTTAGTTCTCATATAAATATCTGAAAACACTGTCAGTACAACTTTTTGACATTAAAAAAAAACATTTTGTTTTAGCGGTGGAGTAAACAATCTGAATGGGAATTTAATTTCAAGTCAGAGTTATTATTATTATTATTTATTATTATTATTAACATGTATTTATATAGCACCAACATATTGCGTAGCACTGTAGTTAGCCTGAAACTGGAGTTAAAGTGGAGTAATATGTTCATTAACCATTTAAAACCAAGTTCACAATGGCATTTATTCATACTTTTTGAAGAAACTGGTAACTGTGATGGGTATATTATGGGTTTCTGTGTTATGTGGCCTCTTTATCAAATTATGGGTTGGAACCAGGTATGGGACTTGTTATCCAGAATGCTGTGAGTTTTTATTTATTTATTACGCTCGAAACTCACATTTTGATAAATCTGCCCCTGAGTCTACTAGAAAATCAAGTAAATAGTAAAGGGATCCTGTCATCGGAAAACATGTTTTTTTCAAAATGCATCAGTTAATAGTGCTACTCCAGCAGAATTCTGCACTGAAATCCATTTCTCAAAAGAGCAAACAGATTTTTTTTCTATTCTATTTTGAAATCTGACATGGGGCTAGACATTTTGTCAATTTCCCAGCTGCCCCTGGTCATGTGACTTGTGCCTGCACTTTAGGAGAGAAATGCTTTCTGGCAGGCTGTTGTTTTTCCTTCTCAATGTAACTGAATGTGTCTCAGTGGGACATGGGTTTTTACTATTGAGTGTTGTTCTTAGATCTACCAGGCAGCTGTTATCTTGTGTTAGGGAGCTGCTATCTGGTTACCTTCCCATTGTTCTTTTGTTTGGCTGCTGGAGGGAAAAGGGAGGGGGATGATATCACTCTAACTTGCAGTACAGCAGTAAAGAGTGATTGAAGTTAATCAGAACACAAGTCACATGACTTGGGGTAGCTGACAAAATGTTTAGCCCCATGTTAGATTTCAGAATTGAATATAAAAAAATCTGTTAGCTCTTTTGAGAAATGGATCTCAGTGCAGAATTCTGCCGGAGCAGCACTATTAACTGACTCATTTTGAAAAAAATTTTTTTTCTCCATGACAGTATCCCTTTAAATAAACCCAATAGGCTGGTTTTGCCTCCAATAAGGATTAATTATATCTTAGTTTGGATCAAGTACAAGCTACTGTTTTATTTTACAGAGAAAAAGAAAATCATAACATTTGGATAAAATGGATTCTATGGGAGATGGCCTTTCTGTAATTTGGAGCTTTCTGGATAAGGTGTTTCTGGATAACGGATCCCATACCTATATCAACATTATTAGGTTAAAAAATATGGACACAATATGGTATTCTTGATTTTACTTATTTTACCGGCCTTTCTGAAAAGTCCAGAAACCAACCCTGTTCTGTCTCTTCAAAAACACGTATTTTCTAATTCTGGAGGATTTTTAAGTAATAGTTTCATTTACAAAGCTATTTGGCTGAGCGGAAGGGCTTGTTGCATTTGATATGTGCAAAACAAAATTAATACTTTTAGCCATAAAAAGAATTATTGCAACTTCTACATCAAGCGGGCTAATTAAAAAGCAAAAGTGTAATTAAATTAACTTCCCAAAGAAGTGCTTCTATTTGTTTCTAAATGTTAGAACAGGAAATAAAATAGTAAGCAAATGTGTTTTCCCTCAGCGCTTTGAGTAATAAGAGAAATGTATCACAGCCGCATTATCATATTATTGTTTCTTAAAGTCAGAATTATCTTGAATCAAGGCTGCCAGTTGCATACATTTTATCCAGAGACAGAATTGGCATTTAGTGCTGGTTCCACAGTGGGTTGCATCAATAGGCACATCAGACTTGCACCACAATAATAACCAAAAGGGACACTACCCTGCAATGGGCATCTGGTTTTCTACCACACGTACTCACAATTGAGCATCTTGTAATGCATCTGGTGCAACTGCAACTCCCCATGTGACCACAATTACACTGGGATTATAAGGAAACATGCTGTATTTTGGGTACAAGAATAGTGATTTGCATCTGGAATTACACTTTGCACACTGCACTTGTGGTCAGGGCCACAACTTCTGTACCTTCTGCCCTTCTGTAACTGCATCAGTGGCAGGGGTGGATGTTCAGGGGTGGGCCAACTGATGAAGGGGGAGGAGGTTATGAGCAGGAGCATAAAAGTTTTGCCCTGTGACTGTGCAGAGGCAAAGTCTAGCCCCTTCTTATCTGCCATGTCCCATTATCCCTTTGGTCCACCCAGGAGACAATAAGGCTGTCAAGGTTTGGATGAAACCGGCCACAGCTTGTATTTACACAGAAGAATAATATATATAAAATAATGTGTGCCAAACCCCAATGGTCTGCCTGCTAAACAACCACCTTCTGCAACAGCATCAGACGGCCAAGTGAGAGTGGGCAATCATAGCTCTCTACTGGGACCCCTTGTCCATGAAGACCATAAACCACTATTATTCCAGTTGCAAATAAATCCATGGCCTAGGACCCCAACCAATGGCAAGCATTTTCCCAAGTTGTAACAATAAAAAGAACCCAAAACAAACTCACTGACCCATGCCCTCTGCATGCAATCAGAGGGTTAAGCAGAAGAGGTAGTCGGTATTCAGGCAAGGGTCAGGATCCAGAGGTCAGAATAGTCAAAAGCCAGGCAGGGGTCACAACAGGTTCAAAACAGGAATAGCAAAAGCTCAGGATTCACCAGGAACAAACTCCTATAACGGGCAATGTAATAAAAGAAAATTTACCTTTAAGTATTTTTAAATTTCACGCCATTGCGCGCTGATGTCATACGCCTTTAAGACGCAAGGAGGCGTGCCGCGCGCGCCCTAGGAACTGGCGCAGAACATCATGGCGGGTTTCCCCACTTGGAGTGCGGCGGGCGTCTCCGCCGACCCCCACCGGGGTAAGATTTCGTTACAACTAACTAGTACACTTTGCAATCCCCAGCCTCTTGAGCTTCCCCTCACCCTACCCACTAGTCTCTCCTGCTCCATAGTCTGCCCCATTCGCACTCGCTTCATTAACCCGCTCCCTGATTGCTTCCCCAACACCCAATTTCCCGTTATCATTTTGTCTTCCTCACTTTCTAGCACAGTCAATAATCCTTGCCCCATGCTGCACTCCTAGGGGCAGATTTACTAAAGGGTGAATTGTCGCCAGCGACCACTTTGCATACTTTGCACCACTTCACCAGGCGCAAATTGTGACCACTATGCTAATTCAATAAAATGCGAAGTTGCGTCTTGGGCACTGAACGCTGGCATTTCATAGAGAAGATTCGCTAGCGTTCGTTTATGCCTAAAGAAACTAGTGATCTTACTCTTAGGTCAATTTGGATAAGGCGGGTACATTAAAGTTGTAGGGACGTCTTTATTAGAGATGTTGGTGCAAATGCTCGAAGAGGCCACTTTTTATCACAAATGTCCAAGAAACCTTAATAAAGACAAAAGAGATCATATATTGCCCTAGACATGAGCCCACTGTAAAATGAATGTCCCATGGCCCTCTAATGTCTGGGGAAAAATCTTAACCCAAAAAAGTTTAAGTTAGGACTTTTGCAGGCAATTCCGCTTAAAAAAGAAAAGGTCACCAGCGTTTTTGTCAACTTTAATGCATTTTCGGCAGACAGGATATGACGTAAGTGACGTAAGATTGAGGAAGATCTAACTTCATTTTAGCAGTTTGCCTGGTCTGAGGTGGCGAAGTCAACTCTGGCGAAAGAGGTAACGTTCAGTAAAATCCGCACTTTAGTGAATTTTGCGGAGCAAAAATTCGCCTGACAATAGAGTGTGAACGAACGCTAGCGACGTTCTCTTTCATTATCGAATTGTGAATTAGTGATGTCCCTGCGCATGTGATTTCTTGTGAAAAGTCGCTAGCGTTAGCCACTTCACCCTTTAGTAAATCGGCCCCCTAGTTGGAGCCCCAAAACAAAAGCCACCAATACCTTTAAAATAAATTGGGGAATTGAAACAAAAGCAAAATAATTTACTTTCTGCTCCTAATAATAATAATATACACCAAAAATTAAAAAAAGAAGACATAATAGCCTTTAATCAGATCAATTATATCCCAGTCATATTGGGCTACACAACACTTGGCTTGAATCTTTGATACTGATTGTCGATGTCAAAAAATACAGCACAAATCCATCAAGATCCACTTTTTGAAAGCAATTCTTTCCTAAACCCAAACGGCCAATAAGACTAGACCATTTTCTCACTTGCTAGAAAATCATTCAACGCTTTCATTTGAGCTGCCTTATCTCCTGCACCGACTAATGGGTCTGCGGCAAAACTAACAGGGAACAGATTTAAGCAAATGAAGGAGCGCGCTGAGGAAATATAAGTCATATTCTCACAAGCTATGATCTGTTTTGTATTCACATAATTAGTAAATTGCTATGCATATGCTCTCTGAGTAAGACCATGCCTCAATGGAAATCACTCTGAAATTAATAGACAATTACAAGTAACAAGTATGAACATCGTTTTAATTGTATGGGAATCCCATTAGATTCATTTTAAAGGTGCCTTTGTTTTGCTGCCATTAAAAGACAAAAGGATGCATCATAAATTCCACATTGACCTTGAACTTAACATTGACTGCAACCCAGTACTGAAACCACTGAATGTTTATGAAGAAAAGTATTTAGTCTGATTCTCTCTCTCCTGCTTCTCCAACAACCCCTTCTTGCAAAGGGCAAGGAAAGCTAAATTTACTGGGTAATGCTAACATGTTGTTAAGCACCCCTTAGGGAATTAATTGCCAAGGTTTTTACACTGGGCCTGTGCTCCTTTTTGGGGAAAAAATGCAAAAATAAAATGAATGCAGTGTTCTTTGTTATAACAATCACCTCCTTGATGGGATTACACCTGCCCTTCCTATTGGAGGACTAGTCTGCCCCTCATTAGTCAAGCATGGCCTTCTATTTATCTGGACCTAGGTTAGGGAAGCTCCTCCTTCACAGTTCTGAAATGTTCGTCTTGATGTCTCTTTGACCAAAAATGTTCTTCTTCTATCTCAACCCCTTATAAAGGTTCTTGGGCCTAGCACCTCCCCCTCTGCAGAAATTTCCCAGGACATTCCTACCCATGACACCCTTTAGGGGTTGCTGCCATCTAGTGACATACCTGTATATCACACTTTAACAATAACATAAAATACAATCTAACCCTTCCAAATAGCATCGCATTTTCCCTGACTTTGGTGCAGCATGTAGGCTACCATTCTTCATTAACTATGAGCCTACAAGTAAGTGCCCCAACAGGTGCGAAACACATTAGGCCTTTACCTGTTTGTCCTAATAAATGGCTTGAACTTTTAATTATATTTTTATTTAATTTTTTGGAGGAAAACTTATCGCTAATTTACCATTCTTCATTGACCATAACACCTTATATTGTTGAAATAACTTTTTTGTTTTACTCCTGGGATAAAATAAAGGTATTTTAACTGTGTTAAGCAGTGTAGCCCTTGTGCTGCCTGGCTCACCAAGGGATTCTTAGAGTACTTGCTGTAGCTAGGGCCTAAGACTAATGGTCAGTTTGGGGGAGATTTGGGGTGAAAGCCTAACTGATCCTATATACTCCTGGAAGCCCAACTTGAACATGACAATTAGAATGAGAATTAGATATTCTTTGAACATCTGTAACCTTATTATGAGCTAAGAAGGACCCTGGCCAAAGGTTGGACTTCAGAGGGGCACCTTAAATAAGGGTCCGATAAGCTGTATAAAAGTAAGTTGGGAGAGGGTTCTTATTGGGAACATTGTGCTGCAGGTAGCAGTGTATCTTGGGGATTTGGGTGTATAATTTTTACTGGTCTATTGTGAAGATAGAATAAACTATTTCTGTGTATCTTTCCCACTTTAATTTAATAGCTGCTGAGAAAACATCCCTTTCTCACCATGCTTCCAGAGCTGTGATCATTTAAAGGATTGCTTACAATATCGTAATTTCAAATTAAGCCAATTTATAACGAATTTCAATATCTAAGCTATCCAGAATGATTTTTTTTTTTTTGGTATTAGCAACTCGCAATTAATAAAACATCTTAGGTTCTATCGTTCACTGCTGTCTTAATTGCATCTCAGAGCTTATTTTGCGGAAAGCATTACACTTGATGACAAGGATTTGATTTTTCTAGGCCGTGTAGTAGTTTTTAATAGCAATTCACACGTGGAAGTGATCAAGCCAAGAGGAGTTTAACAAGGATTAATAGCAACGCTGATTAATTGCTTTGGAGGAAAGGTGCTTTGCACGTGAAATAGCTGCCTGCCTACATCATAGTCACAGTCAAATGTGTGTTGAAAAAAAGACATTTTCGAAAAATTGGGCATCGTCACAGAAATGACTGATTTTATCTTACACCTTCATTATCTTGGAGCAGAAGCAATCTGGACCTGAAGCAGCAAAGCCTGGCCACCCTCTGCTCCCACAAAGCAGAGCATTGCCTGTCTCCTCTCAAACTTCTACCATTGTGTGTCTGTTGACTCAGTCAGGGGATAGGATTCTCCAATTTTGGAGAGGGCACACTTTTTTCTAGTAACAACTGGACTTTTAGTGCCATAGAAGAATCCCTGGTGCCTCCTTAAAAATACCACAATGACTATTTACGGTCTGCTGCAGGTAAAATGCCCCTGTCTGTCTAAATGATGGTGCTATGAATTACCGATCGCTCTGAAAACCTCACAGCAATCCATGTCTGATATTAGGGGGCCCCTACCCTTGTGGGCCCCACTGACCCAAGTTCACTCCTGTGTAACTGTGGGCCTGTCCCACCTGCCAATCGTGGCCACAAGCTGGAAGTTAAAGGTACGCAGTCCGTGTCGCAGGGGGAGGATGGGGCATTTGGCAGCATCGGGTGTAGAGGGTCTGTACAGGGTAGAGCATCTGTAGAGGGTCTGTAGAGGGTCTGGGGTGTCTTGGTGGGCCCAGGACACCCCAGACCGACACTGCATCCACAGTGTGAAGAGTGCAATTTTGAAAGCAGTTGACATGTTTGTACCCAAACTGGATAATAATTGCCATAATTCTAGCGTCATTGTGCCTAAAAGGGGGTAGATGCACTTGCAGCCGATGCATGACAATCTGAGCAGAAGTCCTGATGGTGTCACTTCTAGCAGTCCACCACAGTGTAGTAGGCTATAGGGTTCCCCTGTGTCAACAGAGACACTTCCACAGAATTCATAACAAGAGGGGGGATGAAGACCGATAATCTTTCGCAAACGACAACAGCAAACTTGTTGCAACCCCCAAATACAATTGTGGTGAGTAAATGAACCCTATTGTCTACCGTAGGCAGAGTGTTTTTATTTCCTAGAAATGGCAGCAACTAAAGGTGGAGAAGAGCATTGTGACCACTGAGGATCTCCTTGACAGCACTGCAGCATTCTGTGCCATAGAGTAGTGCTTGACAAAACCCTCCACTTGGATGCCCAAGGAAGAACCTCCACTTGAATCCCTCCCTTCCGCTCCCCTACATGATAAATTTCTCCCAGTACCTGTGCTACATAACCAGAGGGGATTGAGGGACAGTGGGAGGAGCAGCCAGAACCAGTAGGTTGAACTTGATGGATGTGTGTCTTTTTTCAACCAAGATTTCTATGTTACGATATTAATATGTAACTCAAGGCCGACAGACAGAAAAGGTACATGCTTATCCCCCCCCCAACTGTTGTGCCTTAGGCATGCGCCTCTTCTACCTACCCTTTATTTTAGCTCAGCATAGGTGTAAAGTTTATTATTTTTTAGTATAGCACTGACATATTCATTATGGATTTACAGTCCCAGCCCCAGTGGAGCTTACAGTCTAAGATCCTTATCACATCCACATACACATATGGTCAGTTTTATCAGGAGCCACTAAACCTGACTGTATGTTTATGGATTGTGGGAAGTAACCCTCACATTAGTGCTGTTTGAGTGCATTTTATGTGGGCTGCTCCTGCATGAGTGCAATTAGAGGCAATGTTCTTAGCAAGGCTTAAAGGCAGCCAGTCTGATATATGAGTTAATCGCTCTCTATCTGACATGATTGCTGGTACAGGTTTAACTGAAATATTTAAAATAGCTTTTATTTGGATATTACTCTATTTTCAAGTTATTCTTTACATAGATAAAGTACTGTGGAATGCTGTTGCATTATTCGGCTATACAGCGGCCTTGGCACATTGCATCCTAAAGAAGGAATACAATGGATAGACATTTTATTGGCATAGTGGCATTCCAGCTGTAAACTTTCTAGTAAATTTCTCTAAAAACCAAATAAAGAGTCATGGCATGTTTCTCTTTGGGGCGCTGGAATGTGCTTTATGATTCCTGAACAATTTGGTAGCAAAGAGGAACCATAAACCTAATTTGGTTAATTATTAACCTTTTTGAAATAACAGAAACAAGAATGTTCCATTCTAATCCCAAGCAAGAAATTCACAAAAGTCACTGCAGTTGTGTGTGTGTGTGTAGAGCATTTCTGCATAAGCATTTTCATATGCTTATCACAGAGGCAGCATCAGACTGGGGAGGCTGGGGCCCGCCAGGGATACCACCCCAGTTGTGTCTTCATACATACCTTTTACATGTCACCACAATTGGATGGGGTTTGGAAGGTGTCCCTAGTGTCCCAAAGGCCGAGTCTGACACTGCATAGAGGGTACCCAAACCTTGGTTATTTGAAAAACTGGTACAAAATAGGGCATTGTCTTTTTGACTTTTTTAGGTTATTTTCTGTTTTTTCCTAAATACATAACAATGTTTCGGCAATATTTAAACATTACCCTATCAGCCATTCGGTCATAGTTAGTGATGGGTGAATAAATTCAGCAGGCATGGATTTGCATTAAATTTCCGAGTTTTGCCACCGGCGAATGTTTTTGCGAAACTGAGGTAAAATTTAGCCGGTGAAAAATTTGCTGCGTCAAACTTTAATGCATTTGGACAAAATTGTCAAAATTGACGCATGTCAAAACTATTTTGGCACACATTGAGTTCAATGCATTTTGCAAATTTTTCGCTGCTTCGCAAATTTTTCTGCGAATCAAAATGGGACAGATTCACCCATCACTAGTCATAGTTCCAAGAATAACTTTGATAGTAAATACGCTTTACCCCAAAATCCTTAAGTAACCTTCAAGTTTGGGCTTTCAAGTGTATCTAAAGGAGAAAATAGGCATTCCAGCCTAATTTATTCTAACTAGTCTTTAGTATTTGGCCTCCCAGCCAAGGTTCTGGGTTGTAACTAGTGGTAGACAGCAGAGGCACCTTCCCAGGGGGTTACATATTTACTGTGAATATGTACTATTGTAGTTATTGTCCAAATTCCATAAACACATCAATCACAGCTCCTAGTCTCCCTTCCTGTTGTCTTTCTCTGCCACTAACTCTTATAGACAAGAAGTAATTGTTAAGTAGTACCATGGGTAAGGAGAGAACCTTGACATTTAAGTGGCAAAGCTCATTGGGCAGGTTTTGATGTATATATTTATATGCTGCTGGTTAATAGCAATTGTTTGCCAATGGTGTTAGTAGCATATAAAATATTAAAAAGATCATTATTAATTTGTCCAAACCATACTTAATTAATACCAAAACCAAAAAGGTATAATAAGTCCTCTAACCTTCTACATACAACGCTTCTGGCTTATGGAAGTTTATTGAATCCTCTGTGTTTTTGCTTATTTTTAGACAGAAATCCCAATATTGCTTGTTTTAGCGCCTTTCCTATATTTCCTTGCAAATGAAATAAAAACTCCTTAATTGGAAACTCACTTTTAAATTCGTTGCCATCTGTGCATGTTTTGGTTTGAGAACCCTGCTTTTCTTAGCCTGCTAAATTTCCCTCCTTTAAGATGTGTTTATCCTATCAACATTGCCATATTTCCCTTCGAACAATTTGAAGTGCAGCCTGCTGTTATGTTTCCTCCCTACTGACTCCCCCTACAGTGCAATCTCTATTATTCTGCTGCAGCTCCAAAATGGTTGTGGCATACGTTTTGACTTTAATGTGCCACGAGAGGAAACATTGTTTATGTACTGCGAAGAGATGACTCTTTCTTCAGATCGGGCTACTTTATCTTCTTCCTAAGCCTAGCTGAAATGTTCCACTGGCATTCATTCCAAACCAATTTCTAGGCTCCTCCATGCTTCTAGCATATTAATACAGGAGATGTTGTACGTGGCTGTTTGGAAAGTTCGGCTTGTTTCAGAAGGCCAGGGAAATGGCTTAGAAGGCTAAGGGAATTTTTACCACTTAATATATGTGTTGCCCTGAATTAAACTTTTTGATTTTGTTTCATTTACTTGGCTTAGTTAAAGCATACATTTTAATTGGAGAGAGAGAAAACTGTGCAAACTCCAAACAAAACACCCAAAAAACTAGATTGGAGTAGACGTTATTGACTGATCTGGCCGCTCCTGGCTCACCATACAGTTCCACAGGCTAAGGGTAAATCACCATGCAAAAATCTTGTTAAAACGTATACAGTACATGTTTTAAACATATAGGGGCAGATTTACTAAGCTCGAGTGAAGGATTCGAATTAAAAAAACTTCGAATTTCGAAGTGTTTTTTGGGCTACTTCGACCATCGAATGGGCTACTTCGACCTTCGACTACTACTTCGACTTCGAATCAAACGATTCGAACTAAAAATCGTTCGACTATTCGACCATTCGATAATCGAAGTACTGTTTCTTTAAGAAAAACTTCGACCCCCTACTTCGGCAGCTAAAAGCTACCGAAGTCAATGTTAGCCTATGGGGAGGTCCCCATAGGCTTGCCTGTGATTTTTTGATCGAAGGATATTCCTTCGATCGTTGTATTAAAATCCTTCGAATCGTTCGATTCGAAGGATTCAATCGTTCGATCGAACGAATAATCCTTCGATCGTTCGATCGCAGGATTTGCGCTAAATCGTTCGACTTCGATATTCGAAGTCGAACGATTTTAGTTCCTGGTCGAATATCGAGGGTTAATTAACCCTCGATATTCGACCCTTCTTAAATCTGCCCCTTAATGTACCTTTGTTTCCTAGTTAAACCTTTTAAAATTTACTGTTGTTTTAAGCATTTTTGGGAGCCATTAAAGCAACAGTTTCATGGGCACGATAGGCCGCCTTGGTAGCAAGAAATAAGGTCTGAACAAGATTAGCTGAATGATGGGCAGAGGCATGAAATATAATGAGAAATACCAACATATAATAAGTGCAAAGGCAGAGTAGACAGAACTAATAATAGTAATGTAGAGGTTCCAGAGTAAGAGGATATTACTAGTAAGCCAGAACTAAACTAGAAACTAAGCCATTCATTGTGGCCCTAAGCAATGTAGAAAATCTTGGAATAGACATGTCCTTCTCCAGTCAAGTACACAGGGCTGGGCTACACCATTTAATTTGTATTTTGGGGCACATCATTACCATTGACCATTAATGGACTGTAATACTCCG
This sequence comes from Xenopus laevis, assembly GCF_017654675.1. Taxonomy (NCBI): domain Eukaryota; kingdom Metazoa; phylum Chordata; class Amphibia; order Anura; family Pipidae; genus Xenopus; species Xenopus laevis. Next base: position 32,357,481 of record NC_054371.1, on the reverse strand, counting down.
GTTCCAGCCAGAAAATCATGGGATTTGTGTGCTTTAATGCCGAATACATTTCCATTTTGGGACTAGCTTTAAAAAAACATGAGGAACAATCTCATGTCTCTCTTTCCTTCTATCTATAAGTTTGTCAGTCCATTTAGACATAATAGAGTAGGACAACTTTGCATGGTCTTTGCTTTTAACCTCCATCGGAAAACCATTACTGAGTTTGCCCTGATTAATGTCTCTGGAGACAAACGAAGGCTAAACAATTGATATGCAGCATTCAATGCTGATATCAACAAAGCGGCAATCCTAGTAGTGACTGGTTGATGCAGCCAATGGCAGAGAGAAGTTAGAATAATTCCAGAGGAATGCCAGTGTTCAAATTATCCCTACATGTATGAAATATAGTTCTATATATTATGAATATTGTCTCCAAACAGTGGATATCTTGATCTATGCAAATTCTGACAGTGGCATTTCCAAGAACTGTATCAATGTTTTGATACTGATGTCTGGGGGGTCTCCAGAGTCAGCCTCTTAATTCTAATAGTGGTACTGAAAAAACACAGCATCAGAAATAGTAAGAGTGGGATCCACAATAATGATTATTTTGTATCAATATATGTGACCTTCAAGGGTCAGCGATAAACAAAAGAATTCTAGGTCAAAGCATCGGGTAGGTAAGTCAGAGGGTAAACAGACCAAAGAACAATGAAAAGTGAGTGTTGGAATAGTTTAGTGTAAAAATAAAAACTGTGCAAAATAAAAAATGTTTCTGATATAGTTATCCAAAAATTTTATGTATAAAGGCTGAAGTGACTGGATGTGTAACATAATAGCCAGAACACTACTTCCTGCTTTGCAGCTCTCTTGGTTTCCACTGATTGGTTACCATGCAGTAACCAGTGACTTGAGGAGGCAACATGGGTCATAACTGTTGCTTTTGAATCTGGGCTGAATGCTGATGATCAATTGCAAACTCACTGAATAGTTATGTCCCATGTGACCTTCAAAACAATGACAGACTCAGAGTTAAAGAGCTGCAAAGCAGGAAGTAGTGTTCTGGCTATTATGTTAGACATCCAGTCACTCCAGCCTTTATAGATTATATATTTGGCTAACTAACTATATTAGAAACGTTTTTTATTTTGCACAGCCTATCCATTTAACCAGTTTATTTTTACACTTAACAATTCCTTTAAAGGGGTTTTTCCCCTTTAAGTATGTTACAGAATGGCCAATCCTAAACATCTTTTTAACTTGTCCTCATTTTTAGTTTCTATTAGTGATGGGCGAATTTGCAGCGTCTCGTTTTTGACTCCGGCAAATTTTCGCGGGCGTTTTGTGAATTTATTCGCTGGCGGCAAATCGCGCAAATTCGCGCCTGGCGAATAAATTCGCCCATCACTAGTTTCTATAGCTTTGAAATTATTTTCTTCTTTTTCTGCCCCTTTTCAGTATCGAGGCTACAATTTTATTGTTACATTTTATTGCTTATCTTTCTATTTAGGCCCTCTCCTATTCATATTCCAGTCTCTCGTTCACACCACTGCTTGGTAGCTAGGGCAATTTGGATCCTAGCTACAGATAACTGCTGAAATTCAAAACTGGAGTGCTGCTGATCAAGCTTAAAGCTAAATAGTTCAAAAACCATAAAAAATGAAGACTTATTACAAATTGTTTCAGAATATCATGGTCTATATCATACTAAATGTTAATCTGAAGGTGAACCACCCCTTTAAAGGAATAGTTCAGTGTGAAAATAAAAACTGGGTAAATAGATAGGCTGTGCAAAATAAAAAATGTTTCTAATATAGTTAGTTAGCCAAAAATGTAATCTATAAAGTCTGGAGTGAACAAATGTCTAATAAAATCCAAATAAAATCCAACTTCCTGCTTTTCAGCTCTATAACTCTGAGTTAGTCAGCGACTTGAAGGGGGGCCACATGGTACATTTCTGTTCAGTGAGTTTGTAATTGATCCTCAGCATTCAGCTCAGATTCAAAAGCAACAGATATGAGCCATGTGGCCCCCCCTTGGTTACTGCCTGGGAGCCAGGGTAACCAGTCAGTGTAAACCAAGAGAGCTGAAACGCAGGAAGTAGTGATCTGACTGACGTGTTATACATCAAATCACTCCAGCCTTTATACATTACATTTTTGGCTAACTAACTATATTAGAAACATTTTTTATTTTGCACAGCCTATCTATTTACCCAGTTTTTATTTTTACACTGAACAATTCCTTTAAGAAACCAATAGGTAGACAGATATAATAAAAAGTCTGTATCTTAACCCTTTTGCTGTCAGTCGATTTGGCTGATTTGGTACTTTTATTGCCAGACTATTTTTGAACATTTTGTTCTCTCTCACTTTAAGGGCCTTCCCTGGGGGGGTCTTTTAGTTTACCCAGGAAAACAATATATTGTTTTTTTCAGGACTTCTGAACTTTTAAAATATGCTAGAATGTTGGTGTAATTCCACTTCTGTAAAAAGATATAGGCTTCTAAGTGTCTAATAAAATGAAAATCATAGTACAATCACATATGCCAGAAACATTATTTATGAGAACACAGCACATTTGGAAAGTTCTATGTCTTCTGAAAGCGCCAATACCAAATATATATAGTTTTATGGAGATTTCTCACTTATAGATCAAAAATCTCCAAGCAGTACACTATACAATTTCCAAAGCACTGCTCCACAAAACAGCATACTTCTGATTTCAAGGCCAAACATTCTAATAATATTAGATTTATCCTAGAAAACTATGCATTATTAGAAAAAGCATATCATGGCAAATCAAAAATGGGTAAATATATCTATGTACTCCAAACTTAGTTACTAAGTTGCAATTCTTTCCTAAAGTCTTTTTTTATAGAAATTGGTGAATTGTTTTTAAAAATTACCTCAATGCTTTCAATCTACAGCATCATATCTTCCACAAATCACTAGGTACCAATGTAAAACACCATACATATGAATGCCAGGAGTCCATTGAATAATTTGATGCCCAGTATGTATTGGTTTACCTAAGTATATGGTATATAAGGGGCCCAAAATGTAGACACCCTATTCAAGCTGTCAGTTCTGTAATTCCAGATAATGCAAATTCAACACATTTATATCAATTTTGGGGGTGGCAAAGTTAGAAAAAAGTATGTTTACCCAAAAAAAAATATATTTTCGGAAAGTACACATTCCCCCAAATCCAAATTGGTTATGCATGTCTTTCTACTCCAAAGCACCAAGCCGCAAACCTTTCCTTAATTTGGCGATGTTGGTGACATTTCTACTTCCAACCTGCAACATTTTATCTCCCACATACTATTATGTATCAAGATAAATCACCCCAAATATGAACAGTTTGATGCCCAATGTGCATAGGTTTATCGAAGTACATGGCATGTAATGACCCCAGAATCTTGTGCATGCTTATTTGATGGCTTACATTTACACTAATTCATAAACATTGCCAATTTTATTTGAGATAAAAGCTACAAAAAGTTATTGTGACCCCTAAAAAAGATATTTTTTATGACATTTCTGAAAATCACCTAAAAATATTGCAATTGGTCACATTTATCTCACCCAATTTCTTACAAACAATTGGAAAACACCCTAAATATTGATGCCACAGGTCTACTGAACAGTTTGATGCCCAATATGCATAGATATACCAAAGCATCTGGCATGTGTGGACCCCAAATGGAAATAGTGCATTTGAATTTTCGTGGCTGCCAATTCACCTTCTGTGAACAAAGCCCCCTGCCTGTGTATTATGTGCTGAAAGACCCTCCCAAAGCCATATATTTTTGGAAAGTACACATTCTGACTAATCCAAAATTGCTAAAAATGTATTTCTACTCCAAATGATCAAAGTGCAAACAACGCTAAAATAACATAAAGAATAATAATGCAAGCATAAAACCCGGAATAAAATCACAAAAATCAAATGCAAATAGCCAAATCAATGAAATAACAGAATAACTGATCTGACAGTGTGGATAGTGGTCAGAATGATTGATCCAATAGTCACACTGTAAAATCAACAGTTTTTAGGGGAATAACAAGAGAGAAGCTGATAAAATGAAAAACCAAAAAAATATGTGATTGTTTAAATATGTGCAAATAAAGCCAGAAAAGCAAAAAAACAAGAAAACGACCTTAGTAATGCACTAGTAATATGTGTACTGTGCACGTGTAAGTGCATGTAGGTGTATGTAAATGTGTGTAAATGTAGAAAAAAAGGCACTTACCATTTCTAGATGAAGGGGGGATCCTTAGCAGTGCTGAAGAGTCCAGGAATGCAGATCATAGAGCAGGAGGAAGTGTGTGGGTGGAGCTAAAACTGAAGATCAGGTCCTGCAACAAGGAAGTCCAGCTGCCAGTAGTGCCTCTCTACATGCTGTTCTGGTCTGGCATGCAGAGATCGCCTGCTTTTAGTAAGCTCCTACATTCTTGGAACTTTGAGCCTTTTTTCCAAAAGACATAGGAGCTACATTCTTGGCAGGGAAAGGGACATCAAAATATTCATAATCCAATGGAAAATGGAACAGAAGCTGTATTTTTTTTAATCTGAGCCATTTCAAAAAAGCTGGAACATTTGGCTAGTCGCATGTTTTTTTTGGGCCTGTATTTGCCAATGGATCTATGAGGGAAATGTTTTAGCATGTTTGGCAGTAAACACAAATGAAATATAAATGGTCCTTAAACCATACAGGAATAAATAGGGCAGATTTACTTTTTAAACTTTAAATCCAAAAGCAGTCGTGCTCCAGCTTGCAGGAAACGCAAACGATCATTCTGGTCATTTCCCCAATTTTATGACTTTCTTCTATTTCAGAAGGGTTCCGTTTGAATGAAATATGAGAATAATATCCATTTCAAAGTACAGATGTGCTAAACGATGTGATCATTTCGTAGTTATTTTGCGTGCTATGAAATGCTACTGAAAATGAATTAAGTGTTTTGTAATATATTCAATACGTGGTACCATGGCAACCTGAACATATTTTGCATTTGTTTTATGTGCGCACGCCATAATGGTTTAATGCTATATCCCCATTACTATTCAACCAGCTGCACCAATTTCTATTATCATAAAAGTGCGTTGTTTGTCAATGGAGGTTGCCTCTTACGGGGCAAATCCCTTGATTGATAATGTGCACAAAGCAGCCAAAGGTTTTATGTACTTAGGTAGAAAACCTTTTTTTTTTGCAAACATATTTTCTGTATTTTTGGATCACGTTCTTTGTAAAACGAATTATGAGACATAAAGTTCTTGCAATAACCATAACCTGTGTAATATCCATATTCCTGTTAAATGATCTATGGCTTCAAATCAGTATGGATTCTTTTGACTTGTTCATTTACACTTCCTCAGATTTTGCGGCTTCCAATCTATTTTAACAGATGTTGCCACTGAGAGACGTGATCAGAAATGATTTCATGCATTTAAAAAGGGCAAATTTCTGCTGTATTGTACGGCTGATCTTTCATATTATATAGATAGATATATGATAGATAGATATTATATTTGCATTGATATTTAGAAAGTGCTGCTCATTTACTAAAATATATAAAGTTTCTAGTGAATTATGTATTCCCCCTTACAAAATTCTAGTTAAAAAATGTAGGTATATTTCAGAAACCTATGTGGAAGCTGTCTTGAAACATATTTACCACATTTTTCTTGTGTTCTATTGATATCATATGTAAGAGGGGGTTAATTAGATTTTGATACAATTTATTGTTTAGTGTCATTTTTAGGTTTGCCATTAATAGAGAGTCTTTACTTACTGGGAACTCCCCCAGAAACTTTTAGGACAAAGGGAGATCTGGAGGCCTATAAAGAGGGTCTGGGAGATAGGAAGGGCATCTATTGCTTGGTGTAAGACCTTGAGCATCAAAGTGTCATGCTTCCTCAGCAGGTCATTGGGTGAGGACTGGCCATGGTTTAATGACAGGTAAGGTGTGTAATAGCTTGTTTCAGAAGCGAGAGCTTGCATAGGCAATAGCCACCCGACCAAAGAAGTTAATAGGAAAACTGCCCACACCAAATATGTTGTCATGTAAGAAAAGTCCTAGGAAGTCCTAGGGTAGACATTTGGATTTGTATAAAATGCTTTGGATCAGGGGGCATTTTGTGTGTCTGGGCATCATCACCACAATATTCAAGTCAACCATTGAAAAGCGGTTCCAGTTAAATTATGTAGGTGGGGGGCACTGATTTTGCATTGTTATGTGAAGAAAGTGGGATATGTTTACTAACCTGTGCAATTTATTACTCAGTTTGTGCAATTCACTAAATAGTTACATAGTTAAATAGTTACATAGTTAAATTGGGTTGAAAAAAGACAAAGTCCATCAAGTTCAACCCCTCCAAATGAAAACCCAGCATCCATACACACACCCCTCCCTACTTTTAATTAAAATTCTATATACCCATACCTATATTAACTATAGAGTTTAGTATCACAATAGCCTTTAATATTATGTCTGTCCAAATAGATATAGAGGTATTTTTCTTTATATGAAGTGAAGCTGCAGCACAGAAAGTATCAAGGCTAGCACTGGGGGACGTGTGGATGTCTTATGGGTAAAGATTTTAGATGGAAATTAAACAGTTAAAAATTTTATCAGTGGAAAACACCAAAAATCTCCTAGCATAAATGGAACTCAGCAACTATTAATTCTGGAAAAATGTGTCTGCGCCTTCCCTGTGTTGCAAAAAAGGGAACATTGTTCTTACCAATAAATGTTAAACCATTAGTCAGGGGTTCAATGAAGCTGTGACCCTAAAATTTGTAAAGACACTCAACCCATTATCAATATTGATAGGACATTGAAACATTTTGTACATTAAGCTACTAAAATCCCTCCCCTTTAAACAAAACAGGCATTGTTTATCCATATATTTCAATATATTCAAGCAAATCAGCTATGTCAGAGTTATCCAAAGTAGAAAAACATTAAACAAATTCAAATTTTAATAATTAAGCCTTCCTGTATCCAATATCTAAACTATATAGGGGAGTGTGGTGGTGCTTGAGCTAGAGGGGGCGTTCTTCCATTATCGTTGCATCGGTTGTCTTTATTGAATACTCCCAACAAGCTCCTGCATTGTGTCACGTACGACTCCCTAAATTCAGAACAAATGCTAAAATCCCTGGTCACAGCTCAATCTTCTGCCTGCAGCAGCTGCCTTTGGCCTCGGGAGGAGCCTTCATCTATCAGATGCCATCAGGTCTTACCTTGAGAGGAGCAAAGCAGATGTTCTGAATGAGCAAAGGGGCACATGCATTTCCAAGGTTTTGGACAGAAGGCAACAGTTCAGGAAATAGACAAAAAGCATAGTCAGGCAGGCCGGGGTTGGTACAGGCAGAGTTCAAGCAGGGTCAGACAGGCAGTGGTAGGTACAGGCGGAGTTCAAGTAAGGTCAAACAGGCTGTTGTTGTTACAGGCAGCAGTCAAGGAATTGTCAGGCAGGCATGGGTCAATACCGGTAGATTTCATAATAGTCAGGCAGACAAGGGTCAGGATTGGAATCAAAGCAGACAGGAATCTCACCCAGATACTAAACAAGTTAGACCTAACAACGGGCAATGACTTTAAATATTTATTTTTTTTGAAAATTCTTTTTTTATTGCTTTTTCAACAAACATACATCCACATCCTGAGTACATCAGTTGTAACAGCATCCATTCGCTAACATATGCAAATCGACAGAGAATATCAAGTACAAAGCATATGTCAGAAATATACCGTAGACACAAAGTGAACCGGAAGCCTTTACATAGAATGGAGAAATGCAGAATACCTGGATGTCAACTATCATACAAAGAAAATAAAATAACATAATACCCATCAATATTGTTTGAGTTATTATTCCACCATTATTTCCCTGGCTAACTTGGGGTGGGGGTGGGGTAAATTAGGGAGGAAGGGGGTTGTGGGTTCCCTGGGAATTAGTTAAATGACAGTCTAGGGCAGGTAGGTGCTCAGTGATCCAGGGTGACCAGATTTTCTTAAATTTGTTTGGGCAACCTCTCTGTAAATATAATAGCTGGTATGGAGGGACAGCATCATTGACCATCTGTATCCAATGGAGTTTTTGAGGGGGGTGGGCTGATTTCCACCTCATAGCAATGAGTCTTTTTGCCTGTATAAACAGGAAATTAAGGAGAGTCTGCTCAGCAATTGTAGGGGCAGTGTCCTCAACTTGGTTTAATAGTACAGTTTCAGGGTTGAAAGGGACAATAAGCGCTAGGACGAGACTTATTTCCTCTATCACCTTTCCCCAAAACCTCCTTATTTTTGGGCAGAGCCACACCATGTGTATGAAATTCGCTGGGGACTGGGAGCACTTAGGACAAACGTCAGGTACATTAGGGTTCATGAAATGGAGTCTATGGGGTGTCAATCCACCACCAGCACTATCCACCACCAGCAAGTAACCAGTTTAGTGGCAAGGTAGTAGTAATATAAGTTGGGTGCTGCCAGTCCTCCCGAATCCACGGGGAGTTGCAGTGAGTGCATTGCGATGCGGGGAGTCGCCGCTGCCCAATACAAGGAAGTAGTTAATGAGTTTAATTTACGAAAGAAGCTCTTAGGTATCACAATAGGGGCCTGCCTGAAAAGGTATGTGAATTTCGGGAGCATGATCATTTTAAATAGATTCACTCTACCTAATAGAGTTAAAGGGAGAGTATTCCAAATCTTGGATTTGTTTTCCAGCTTTAGCAGTAGGGGGGTTAAGTTTAACTCAATAAATTTATCCAGTCGGCGGTGTATGTGCACCCCCAAATATTTAAAAGTATCGACCCACTGCAGTTGCATTGGCACTCTCTGGTTATCTACGCGGAAGGAGTCTATGGGAAAGATAACTGATTTTGCCCAGTTTATTTTCAATCCGGAGTATTCGGTATGACGGTCTATCACCGCTAGGGCAGATGTAAGGGCTTCATAGGGGTTCTCTAGAAATAGGATGGTGTCATCCGCATACATCGCTACAGTTTCAGTTATAGGGCCGAGTTTCAGGCCCTTGACACCCACCGTAGATTTTAGTAACCAGGCCAGTGGCTCCATTGCCAATGCAAAGAGCAGTGGGGAGAGGGGGCATCCCTGCCTTGTGCCCCTGCCGAGCGAAACCGATGTGGATATGGTGTGATTAGTTTTCACACGGGCTTTAGGATTACAATATAAGGCATCAACCCACCTTCTGAAATTGGGTCCTATACCCATTTTTGACATGGTGACCTTGAGAAAGCTCCACTCAATAGAGTCGAAAGCCTTCTCATTGTCAAGAGCGGCTAACACTCTATGACCCGAGTTATCGTGTTGGGCTGCTATGTTTGTGAAAACACGTCTGACATTAATGTCCGTGGTTCGGCCCGGTATAAAACCCGTTTGATCAGGGGAGATCAATTTCGTAATATAGTGGTTGAGCCTACGGGCCATTATTTTCGCTAAAATCTTGGCATCGACATTAATTAGCGATATCGGCCTGTAAGAGGCACAATTCAGTGGGTCTTTGTCAGGTTTTAGAATTAAGGTGATCAACGTTTCGCTCATGGACTCTGGCAGGTCCGCCCCCTCCAGTACATTGTTAAATAAAGAGGTTAACAGTGGGGTTAAATGCTTAATATGCTTGGTATAAAAGTCAGTCGGCAGACCATCCAGGCCAGGTGTTTTCCCAGGGGTGAGCGAGGAAAGAGCGTCCCCCAATTCTGTTTCCGTAATGAGGGCGTCTAGAGAGTCTCTGTCAGTATGATCCAAGCGGGGGATTGGGATTGCTTCCAAGTAGTCCTCTAGTTGTTCTAGTGTAAGGGTCATCCTAGAAGTGTATAAGGAGGAATAGTACTGCGTCAACACCTGGTTAATTCCCACGGGGTCAGTTATTATAGCATCCATTTCGTCACGAATTGCAGGTATGGACGTTTGAGGAGATAAGTCTCGGGAGAGCAAAGCCAGGAGTTTACATTTTTATCTCCAGTGGCCAGGATATTGGCGGATTGTCGCAGCTGGGCTTTTTTGACCTGTTTGACTCGAACTGTCTGTAGAGCAGTCTGGCTCGAGAGCCAAGTTTGTCGTGTCTGTGGGGACGGGTGCAGAGTAAATTGCTGTTGAGTTAGGGCAACTTCCGCCTCCAGAGTAGTGAGTTCTTGTTGGGTGTGCTTGTTGAACGCTTTAATTTGGTTTATGTATTGTCCTCTGGCAAAGGCCTTCAGGGAGTCCCAAACTATTTGGGGCGAAGCGGTGTTGGCATTTGTCTCAATGAAGTTACGGAACTCCGTGTCAATCGGTTCCGTGATCTTGTCCTGATGTAACCAAAAGCTGCTCAGTCTCCAGATTCTATCTAGTGGGGGTAAACCAGTTGTCAAAGTTATGGAGAGTGGGGAATGGTCCGATATCCCGCCTGGCAGAATATCTGCCTTTAAGGTATGAGACAGTATTGCAAGGGTGCCGAGGGCCAGGTCAATCCTGGACATAGTGTTATGAGTTGCGGAGAAGCATGTAAATTTTCTGTCCATAGGGTGTTTTTCCCTCCATAAATCAGCGAAGTTAAAAGCAGAAATCCAAGTTTGTAAACTAGTGGAGGGACTGGAGGAGGGATAGAGCCTGTCCATGGAGTCCGTCACTACTGCGTTGAAGTCTCCCATTATAATAGTGGGGGCCAGAGGGAGGGTAGCAATTTTGCTCATTATAGTGGACAACAGAGTCACCTCAAAGGGGGGTGGAAGATAAACATTCACCAAGATGTAAGTCCCTCCGTTTGCTGAGCAATGTACAATAATGAAGCGGCCCTCGGAGTCCGTAATGAGTGCTTTAAGACTAAAAGAACAGCCCTTGGACACCAGTATGGACACTCCTCTAGAATAGGTCGAGTAAGTGGAATGATAAGAAGTTGCAATCCATGGTCTCCTAAGAGTAAGCAGCTTGTTCCTGTATAAATGGGTTTCTTGAAGCATGGTGATATGAGGTTTCAATCTTTGAAGTGTCTGGAATACCAACCCCCTTTTTATCGGGGTGCCTAGACCCCGGACGTTCCATGACAGCAAACGCAGTTCAGCCATAATCGGAGGGGGGTGGTATAAATGAAGGGGGAGAAATAGGGAAAAAAACAGCCAGGAAAAAGGTAGAATATCCAAAGGTGTTATGATGCCCGTCCCTCCCTACCTGCTGCACCCCAACTTGAGCAGGTCTGAATCCCAAAACATGAAACATTTGCGAGAGGGGGTAGAACTAAGGTATGTGCAGCACAGTTCCTTAGGTCAGTACCTTACCAACTGTAGAACGTAGTCCGTGCTGGTTTGTGCAGATTCCAGCTAGTCCCAGGGGGTACCGGGAATGGGTAGGTACCGTAGCCCATGACGTCAGATATAGAGCTTCAGGTCATTCCGGCGGCGATGAACCACGCTCCCGTGGTGGGCGCTGCGGCTGGGGAGAAGTAGCAACTGATTCTATCCACTGGAGCGCATCGGCTGGCGCGTTGAAAAAATAAGCTCTGTCGTCTTTTATAACCCGCAAGCGTGCAGGAAAGATCATAGAGTATTTAAGCTGCAATTTACAAAGCTTTTCCTTGACAGCAGTGAACTTGAGCCTTTGGTTGCGTACAGCCATAGAAAAATCGGGGAATATAGAGACTCTATGGTTTTCATAGTGCAGAGGACCTTTCAACCGTGCCTCCTGGAGGACTGCATCACGGTCCTTATAGTTAAGAAGGCGAGCAATAAGTGGTCTCGGGGGGCTCCCCGGTGGAGGGGGCTTGCTGGGGACCCTATGGGCCCGTTCAATAATGAAGCAGATAGAGAATACATCTTTCCCAAATGTGTGCAGAAGCCAACGCTCCAGGAAACTCTCCACATGCTTGCCCTCAGCCCTTTCTGGGATGCCGACAATGCGAATGTTGTTTCGCCTCAGTCGGTTTTCCAGGTCATCAGACTTAAATTGTAATTCCGAAATCTTATGAGCATGTTCCCCCATAGTATTGTGCAGAGGCTGGGAACTATCTTCCAAATCAGAGATACGTCTCTCAGATTCTGCAGTACGGTCTCTCAGTTTCTGCATATCTTGCTTAATTATAGTAAAGTCAGTTTTAAGCTCATCCAGTTTATTCAGAACTGAGGCATGGTTGGAGCCTATCAGGGTCGCAATTTCCCCTAACGTGGGTTCCACAGGCGGCAGGTCAGGGGGAGGAGGGGAGACATTATTGTCCCTGTGAGCCATGGTAGCCATAGAGGTTATAGGTGTGGAGTCGGCTGGGGCCGTTCTGGCATATTTGCTTAAAGTCAGTGCAGTGGAAGCGCTCACTTTGGGGCTTACCGAGTGACGCTGCGCTGATTCAGTGCTGCCTTTGCCGATGGAGCGTGCATCACCGCCATCTTGTGAAGCCGTGTGGTGAGGTTCAGCCGGACGGATTTTAGGCGGTGCGCTCTTGTTCTTCCCCATAACCTCGGGTTGCTGGCACCGGAGCGGTCCACGGGAGGTACTGAGCCTGGTAGAAGCCAGCGTTAGCCGGTATTGGGCCGTAGCGGATAAGTACAGGGTATTTTTCCCGGAGCTCCCGGAGTTGCGTCCTACATCTAGCAGTTCCGGTCACGCCCCCGACTTTAAATATTTGAATTTTGCACCATACGAACGTGATGAAAATGTGTGCATGGCGAGTAAAACCCGGAAGTGTGCGTCCCCGCCAGCCTGCTAGACCACCAGGGTGAGATGTTACACATTGCTTACACATTGGGTTAACAGACTGTATTGTACAGCAAGGTGCAGCAGTTGTCAGGAAGAGTCTGACTTTGAGGTGGGTAAATATCTGACCATAAAGATGAGCTAAGTAACAGTTTAAAAAAAGTTTATCACCATTGCCACATGGCTATAATAACTGGGAACTTGGTGGCATGGACTTTTAACATTCAACCCTACCACTTCACGTTTTAATGTATTACATTTAAGTTTGTGAGATCTACAAGTAATAAGATATGCACTAAATACAGGGATGGAAGGATTTTTGCAATGCAGACACTTACCATTTAGCCACACTTGCTGGTTGGCCGTTAACCAATAGAGGATATATCTATCTACCTCATGGGTAAACTGCATTAGATTTTAAAATTGATCACCTTATGTGAATTATGTGTCGCCATTGTCTAAGAACGGCATTGTCAACTGAAGTTGAACTGAAGAAGCTGCTCGGATGAGTAGAGAAACATCTTCATTGATTACTCAGCAAGTCCAGTTGTTTTTAGATTTACCTATACTAGATATACCATGACCTGGATGAATGACAATCTTCATAGTCGTGTTAGGGAATGGTTTTAGCTGTGGTAACAGAAAAAAATTCATAGATAACAGGGCACATCATAGTTAAATATTGTCAAGGCCGCCGGGAGCGCGAAGGGCGCGTCTGCTCCCGGTGGCGAAGAATCGAAAATGGCGGTGCCCAGTAGGCCCACGTGGGTGCTGGGACGCCAGTGCCGCAACGCCGACGCATGCGCAAACAAGCCGGCGCAGGCACGCCAGCGTAAGGACGTCAATGACGTCACTTTGGCGCCAAATTTGAATATAAAAGTGCTTCCAGGACGCCTGAATGGCGCCCAAGAATAGGTTCTGCTTCCCTGAACCTGGGTTCCTGTTCCAAGCCTTGATTCCTGTATCCTGTACCCTGATTCCTGCACCTGCCTTGGTTTTGACCCTTTGCCTGGACTCCTGCTTACCGATCCTGATCTGCCTGCCCTTGAACTCTAGCCTGAACTCTGATTATCCTCTTGCCTAACCCTTTGGATACCGCGACCTTGATCCCTCAAAAAGGCTTCCTCCTTGATCCAGACTACCACCCTGGAGGAAGCTCCCGGCTCCCTGACAAATATATGGTTTTATTATATATCTCAAATTACAAAAAGGAAACTCAGTACATTTAGACCACCATAAGATTGGGATCTTCATCAGGTACACATACATAATGTTAAAAGCAAGCCCAATTAATAGATTTGTTTTCTACTTAATCTTAATCAATAGCTTGAGTGTGGTTTTGATTGGATGTTTTTAAACCCTTTTTATGATGATTCTGTTTGGTTACCAGTAAACAAGTGGCATACTAAAGAAACCCTGAAGAGCAGAACCTATGGTTTGAGCTCCAGAAGTTCACGTGACAGCTTACCTTGTGATAACTGGCAATGAGACTGACAGTACATGGGGTCAACCTTTACTTTCCTTGTACAACAGTGTACTGAATAGTCCTTCTCGGTGGCTTCAAATCTTACTTTGTTTTTTTCAAAATAAAATTAGCATGGCAGTTTTCCAGATCTTAAATCCATTTTAAGAGCATTTTGTAACTGGAGTTAACAAAAGTTATCAACATGACAAAATAAATAATATTCCTAAATAAAATAAAACGCTTTATTCCTGCTTATAATCGGGCAGAGAAAAGCAGAAATTTACTGTGCAAAAAGAATTTGTGTTTATGCTTAACCAAATTCCTTTCTGTTTTTCCTTCTGTTCCTTCTGTTCTTAAGAAGCAATCAAGCGTTTGCCTTGTAAGTACATATTTATAGATATACAAAACCCAGTCATAAAGAAACAATGTTCTACTAAGGACCATAATGTTCAGGACAATACCATGCATCAGCAAAACAGAATTAATGATTATCAAAGACCCTAAAATGTGATTGTATAGATAGTGGAACTGCAATCATTGGACTTCCAAACGTTATCAATAGTTTATTGTAACCAGGGCATTTGATTGTTTCTTAGGCAAAAAAAATTCCTGCAGGGTTAGTAAAACATGGCAGATGCACCAGTACAGAAATATTTGGGGCCATTATGTCATAATAAATTACTTGACATTCAATTAAAGGGGATTTTTCATGTCACGATCAAGGTTTCTAGCTATATAAAATTTTGAGAAATGACTTCTATGTTTATTGCCTGTTCAATATTATTATCAATGGGTAAATTTGACAATATGGGTGTGTTTCTTCTACAGTTCCAGAAAGCGTCTGAAGAAGCGGCTAAAATGGACTGATAGTTGTGACACTTCATATTTATTTAAATAAAGTAGTGAAAATGTAAGGTTCTTCAAGGATTTGAACCAGAAACTTCCCAATTATTGGCTGCTGGGGAAAAAAAGAGAAAAGTAAATTTAGGTCTCTCCTCCCCTATATTTTAGAAATATTATGAATTTAGTGGGGACCAATAAATATTTCTGTATGTACAACTGAGCAGAGTGAGTAACCCATTGCCTCTTATTTCAAGACGAGAAGAAGTCTTAGTGAAATCCAAGACCAGATGAGATGCTTTTTTTATTTTGATGATTTGAAACTCCAACAACATTCAACAATTTTGTTGAATGTTATTAGAATCAAATTTTGGGTAGGAATATTGCAATGTGGATCAAAACACCAAAAACCAAATTGAAATGTTAATTTTTATTTTTCACACATAGCCAACTTATTAAATGAGACATACTATATTTTGTGATCTAAGGGGCAGATTTATTAAGGGTCAAATTAAAAATTCAAATTCGAATTTTCGATTTTTTTAATGGTCAAAACTCTCAAATGGGAATAGTCAATAATCACAACTGGATTCGAATTTTAATTATAAATCTCTAAATTTGAATTTTTCACCAAAAGAAAAAAAAGTCCACCAAACAACTCCAAATTGACTGTAGGAGGTCCCCCATAGGCTGAAACACCAATTTGGCAGGTTATAGATGGCGAATAGTCGAATTGGAATTCTTAAAGGGACAGTACATTATAAATTTCAAAATTCAAATTTTTTTTAAACTCAAATCTAATTTGGACTATTCCCTAATACAGTAATTACATAATTACAGTAAAACCTTTTATCTGGAAAAACCCAGGTCCCATGCTTCCCAGATAATAGATCCCTTATCATATATATATATATATATATATATATATATATATATATATATATATATATATATATATATATATATATATATATATATATATATATATTTATATTTATATATACACTGTTAAATAGCCCCACAACTTTTCTAATACATGCTATGAATATTCTTATCTTTTTATAGTCCAGAATTACTGTGCTCATTATTTTGGTCACATACATATTTGCTTTTGCCTTCTTACATTTCTGTAACAGAACACTGTTTGCATTTGCCGCATATGCATGATTTTTAGTATCAATGTAATTATAGAGGGCATAAAATGCTGTTGATGAGTGCATTTTTCCTTTAATTGCTCAATTTTTAGGGGACTGCATATCAGTATGATTTTATTACCACAGTTTAGCATAATATTAAATTACTGTTTTACTCAATAGCTCCTTGGCAAACATGCAAATGTCTCCAAATTTCATTCATTTGACAGAAATTTCTTAATAAGGCAGGTTGACGACAACTTAAACATAGTTGTTTTTATTACAGTATAATATGCAGCAGAATAAAGACATTAACAACTGCTGAGATGAGCGTGTGTAAATCTAGCTTCTGTCATATGTGTCCTAATGATATCTTTATTCTTATACGGCAGTACTTGTTATACTCAGGAATTGCATACAGAATTATCCAGGCAAAGTTCCATAGAATGAACGTTCTGATGCCTGAAGCATTGATGCTAAAAGCAAACTCAGACAGATTCTCTTGCAGTATATTTTGTGCCATCCATACCACCCCAATATTTAACAGCGTATGGGTAAGCCATGTCAAGAGTTCTGTATACCATTGGCATGTATCTTTGGTGGCACAAAAGAAGTCAAAGTAAACATTTGAAAGCTTGTCTGGAGATGAGATCCAGGATCAGGTTGTGTGGTCAGATGAAACCAAGATTGGACTTTTTGTGCAACACTACGGGGCAAATGTATCAAAGGTCGAGGTGAATTTTCAATGAAAAGAAATTCAAATTTCGAGCTACTTTTTGTGTACTTTGACTAGGGAATAGTCCAAATTCGATTCGAATTTGAAACAAATTAAAAAATTGGAATATCAAAATTTATCATGTACTGTCTCAGAAACAAAAAATTCAACTTCGACCATTCGCCATCTAAAAAAACTTTGGATCGAATTCGATTGAATGTGATATTCCTTCAATTCCAATTCGCCCACATACAGACCTACTTGATCAAAAACTGACCTATTCAACCACAAAAAAGTCAATTTCATTTCAGTTGGTCTTTTTGAATTCAAATTTCTAAGTTTTTTCAATTCGAAAATTTGACCCTTGATAAATATGCCCCTAAAACTATATTTCTGAGGTTTAATGTTGATAAATTCAAGGTTAAGCACCTTGGTAGAAATAATATAAATACAGGTTATACACTAAATGGTAGCGTGGTGGGGGTTTCCTTAAATGAGAAGGATCCAGGGATTTTTGTAGATAAATTGTCTAATACCAGTTCTGTCTTGCATAAAATAGGACATGAACTCAAAGGATGAAAACATAATCTTGGCTCTTTATATGTCCCTTGTAAGGCCTGCAGTTTTGACTCCAGTCATTAAGAGGGATATAAATGAGCTGGAGAGAGTGCAGAGACGTGCTACTAAACTGGTTAGAGCGATGGAAGATTTAAATTATGAAGGTAGACTGTTGCGAGGGGACATCATTACGCTTTTTAGGTATTTACATTAGATTGCATTATAGACAGATAGTGGGGGATCTTTTTTTCCCATAAAATGGATCATCACACCAGAGCCTTCCTATAGACTAGAACAGTGCTGTCCAACTTCGGTGGTCCCAAGGGCCGAAATTTTTCCAACCTACTTAGTGGAGGGCCGATAAGGGAAGACAGTATTGACCACTCCCTGTTTTTTTAAACCACACCCACTTTAAACCACACCCATGTTACCACAAGATCATGTCCACATTAGTTGTGGTAGCACACCAAAAAACCAAATGGTTTGTGCTCAATGCATGGATATCACTCATATGTGAAAAAAGTTGTCATATTAAGATATACCCTCAAATCCATATGCCTCCTCTTCCCATTGGATAACACAGCACCTCCAGCATGTGATTAAACACCTTAGGGGCCCCTAACAATACTTTATTTTTAAACGCTAACAAACTCCCAGAACAAATAACAGGCTTATGTTCCACCAGCAGAGTAGGGCACACACAGGCAGATCATGCCACACACAGGCAGAGCAAGGCACACACAGTCAGAGCAGGGCACACACAGGCAGAGCATGTCACACACAGGCAGAGCAGGGCACACACAGTCAGAGCAGGGCATACACAGGCAGAGCAGGGCACACACAGGCAGAGCAGGGCACACACAGGCAGAGTATGTCACACACAGGCAGAGGAGGGAACACACAGGCGGAGCAGGGCACACACAGGCAGAGTATGTCACACACAGTCAAAGCAGGGCACACACAGGCAGAGCAGGGCACACACAGGCAAAGCATGTCACACACAGGCAGAGTAGGGCACACACAGTCAGAGCAGGGCACACACAGGCAGAGCAGGGCACACACAGGCAGAGCAGGGCACACACAGGCAGAGCAGGGCACAAACAGGCAGAGCAGGGCACATACAGGCAGAGACACAGTACTGTGTTTGAATGTTTTCCTAATGGGGCCACCCGCATGTGTATTCCCAGATACCATTAGGTGGAATAACTGCCCAGGTGAGATGTAATTCCCAGTACCCTTTCACTTAGTAAAGGGGACTCAGGACCTGCATTGGTAAGAAAATGTGATGTAAAACCTCTGGAACAGGGGGATGGCCAACAAGGGGTTATATTGGTCTGCTTAATGGCCATTTGAAACCCTGATATCAATGAAATGGAGAATTTGTGCCGAAATCTTAAAACTCCAGGTAACCTGTACCGTCTGGATAAAAGCAGCTTAGAAAACTCCTAAACAACGTGCAAAGTGTCCCTTTGTTCTAGTGTCTATTTAGGATAACCCAATAGCACATACAACTAAAAAAGTATATTTTAAAAAAAACTGTATATTTAGATGAAGCAGGGTTTTTACATAGGGGCTGTTTTATGCAATATATTTTATAAAGACCTACATTGTTTGGGGGGTATAATTTTCTTTTAAAGTGGCTTACATATTTTTACATCCCAGGTGCATAACCTTACATTTATCAACGTTGATTCTCGTCTGCCAGTTTTCAGCTGCCCAAATTGCCAGTTTGGCAAGATCCTGCTGCATGAATGCCACATCCTAGATGAAAATAATTAGGCTGCATAGTTATTAATGAACTAGTCATTAATGAACAAGGACAATAAAAGTGGACCCAGTACATTGTTTGTTTAGAGCAGATTTCTCCAACTGTTAAACTACTACTCCCAGAACTCTCAGCAAAGGAGCAAATCAGTTTTATGTGAGCTGTTAGTGGCAATTAACCACAGAGATAAGCAATAATAGTCCAGGAAAGTGGGTAACGGGGATGGTGAATATTTCTTATTTTGCCATTTAATGGATGATTTGGCAAAGCTAACAATGAGAAAAAGCTGAGTAGATTGCAGGGTTTAGGTAGGAATGCATTTATTTTGTTTAGGTTGGATATTTTCAAACATTTGAGCTAAAAACATCATTAAACTATCTGGTAAATATCCTCCGGGGAGAAACTTGTGAGCAGCAACGGGAAGCTCTAATGTTATAATGAATATATGTAGAAACATTCACATGGCAGGGGAGCTGGAATCTTAATGTAGCCTGAATTAAGTATAGCTGAATATAGTTAGAATCACAGAAAGTTTTTTTTAAATATAAACATATATAAAATAAAGGAATGACATGGTATCTTTGTGCCTGCATTATTGGTTACTGACCCCAAAGTGTAGGTCCCTAGTTTTCAGGGCAAAGGCATGCTGTTATTCATTTTGAGTTTTCTCACCCTTTAGTTTCTGTAGTATTGAGTATATACCACTGTAATTGGCCCCTGTCAGAGAGGTGCCTCCTTAATTCAGCTCCACAGGAATATCAATACTGTTGGCATGCATAAAGTGACCTTTTTGTTTGCTTCCCCTTTATTTTGCCCCAGTTGCTTGTCATGCAATTGCTAACATAGGAAAATATCAGGAGAGAAACGTTCTCTTACTGTGGTGATTTGGGCAAATTACCAATTAAAGCTTTCCTACAGCCCCTCTACTTTACCACAGGTAATGACTCATCAATTCCAACACCTATACTGGCTTTTCTAACCTTAGTAAACACATCCTGTTATTCTCCACCTTTGTGCTGTCTCATAAAGCAATTTGAACAAAATATGGCTTCCTTTTAAAGGAGAAGGAAAGGCTTTATGCACTTCGGGGTACCAAATGTTAGGCACCCGCAAGTGATTGTATTGACTTACCTGAAACCCCAGGCCAAAGCTCCTATCAGCAGAAAACTGCACCGGCCCGGGGTTATACCAGTGAGCAAAACAAATCGCTCCTCTTCTGTTTTCTTCTTTCTTCAAATTTCCCGGGGCAGATGCATGCACAGTTGAACTAAATAGACGACTTTTTAGTAAAAGTTCGACTTTTCGTTCTACTGCGCATACACAGTCTGCTCGAAAGAAGAAGAAGACCGAATAGGATTGCTCCGTGGTGCTCACTGGTATAACCCCGGGCCGGTGCAGTTTTCTGCTGATAGGAGCACAGGCCCAGGGTTTCAGGTAAGTCAATACAATCATTTGGGGGTGCCTAACATTTGGCACCCCAAGTGCACCAAGCCTTTCCTTCTCCTTTAAAGTCTTTTCAGCCTGCCCCGATATGTACAGTACATAATAAAGTACATAGGCGGAGGGTGATTTTTTTGTTTGGGTAGGCTAAGTCTAATGTTACTTCAACAGTTTCTTCACCAACGATTTTCCACTGGTGGAGAAACAACTGATTCAGCCACATATTACAACCATTGGCAAAAGTTGTAATTCTGTCTGAGCACACATCGAGTATTTTTGTCTAAAAATGCACTACAATCTGAAATCTGTCTCATACATGGACTGACTTAAAGGAATTGTTCAGTGTAAAAATAAAAACTGGGTAAATAGATAGGCTGTGCAAAATAAAAAATGTTTCTAATATAGTTAGTTAGCCAAAAATGTAATGTATAAAGGCTGGAGTGATTTGATGTACAAGTCAGTCAGAGCACTACTTTTCAGCTCTCTTGGTTTACACTGACTGGTTGCCCTGGTTACCAGGCAGTAACCAATCAGAGACTTGAGGGGGGGCCACATGGGTCATTTCTGTTGCTCTTGAATCTGAGCTGAATGCTGAGGATCAATTACAAACTCACCATGTGGCCCCCCTTCAAGTCGCTGACTAACTCAGAGTTATAGAGCTGAAAAGCAGGAAGTATATTCTGACTGTTTTATTAGACATCTGTTCACTCCAGCCTTTATATATTACATTTTTGGCTAACTAACTATATAAGAAACATTTTTTATTTTGCACAGCCTATCTATTTACACAGTTTTTATTTCCACACTGAACTATTCCTTTAAGAGCTACTAACTGATGCTCCCACAGACTACATGGTGAAGTGTTAAGTAATTTTCCACTTGCCATGGTCGAAATCCAGACTATTTTGAAAATAATATTTATAGCATTCTCTTATCAAAATTATAGAATACGTTCAGTTCATCCACATTTGGAAATCAGGGCTAATGATTGGGTTGTTTAATATTAAACTATGTTATTGGTCTACTTTCACATAAAACACAAGGTATATGCTAACTGTGTGGGTTATGAGACATTGTACATGCAGAAAGTAATGCGGATATATTTGGTGCCCTTGCAAAAAACAGTGGCCTCTTTTTTAACTGCACTTTCAAAGTAATAGAATATAATAGTATATAAGATGCTAAAAGTTCTACAACTGATACTCTGCCTGAATCAGGCGCAACAGAACATCTGATTGAACTTGGCAATGTATTTTAAATTTATTGCTGGCGCCTGTGAAACAATAATGCTCCTCTATGCACACCATTATTTCAGCCAAAAAACATTTCCTATCCAGCACTCCCAATATAAATTTCTTCTGTTAAAATGAGCAGGCAAGATGATGTCTTATAAAGTCCACTGTTTTATCGCTCTACTTGATGCTATATGCCCATCTCTCAATTTGTTTATGAGCCTTGTAAAAGTCTTTTTTAAAAAAGAGAGTAAATATTCAGAGAAAGCCTGGAATTGTTTAAATCCTTCCTTCCTTCCTTTATCTTTTCCAAACACATTTCCTTTAAATTAATTACATTAGTGGTGAGGCTCCATTTTCAGAGAAAGCTCCATATTCACAAAATTAGAAATCTATTTATCTTAATACGCCAGTCATTTTTGGATTAGAAATCAGTGTATAAACAGGAGTTCATAAGTACACTATTTGGGTTATTACTTACTTCCATTGTCCCTATAGCCATCTCTCATCAAATTATCTCATCCTCCGGCTTCAGTGTGGTCCCTTTGTCTCCCCCTCCCAGTTTTAAATATTAATTCAACAGAAAAGGTCAATGGTAAATTACAAATTAAAAATGTATTTTAAAAAAAGAGCATTCGTAGCATTCTCAGATATAAAACGCCAATTTGCTATGAAGTTAACGTTAAGGGGCCTATTTCTTATATTGTGTGAAATGAAATCTGCCAAAAAAAGTGTAAAAAGCTATGTAAAAATAAACTTCAAATTTGTCAAGCTGTGTTTTATTTTATGCCATTCGAACGCCAGATTTTCTACCGTTATTTTACACTGCTTCGGGCCTTTGTAAGGAAGTTCCTGCGGAAGTTGTTCAAAGAAAAAACAAGGCGAATTATTCCGCCGTTTTTTACACCACATTATTAGTATGCCCCTAAGTGTGATATAGAGTCAACATTGGTTTTCTAAGACAGTCTGCTATTGGCCTTTATTTTTCATTCTAAATATTTTCATTTATTGGCAACACAGAAGTGAATGTTATCATTGAAATCCCTGCCTGAGAGAGCTAGTGCTTTTCCTATCTAAACGAATGGGGAGTGGCTGGCGTTGGACCATCACAAGCAAGGGGACAGTCTGCAAATCATTCTGCCAGGTCTCCATTAAGTGTAACCTTGAATATCCTGTTTAGATTAATGAATGTGACCCTGGTTATTTGTTTTCAGTAATATAGAAAAGCCAAGTGTGAAAGTATTAAGTTATCCATGTCTCCCTTACCCTTGCACAATTTCATCTATACCTTGGGGAGCGTGCCCGTGAGTATTAATTATGTCAAGAGAAGAATAAAGACTTAGCAAGGCAAGAAATAAAACAGCATTGTATGCATTAATGTGGGTGCAAAAGCTTATTTCACCCTATGAACTGAACAGTGCAGGAGATAAATGTAAGAGCACCAATAGGAGGTAACAAAATCACTATAAAGGAGGAGCAGGGATAATTATTGGCCAATGTGAGAAAGAGAGTGGGCTGTACTGAAGAATGTTTGGTTGCAGGTAAAAAGCAATTTTCAAAATGGTAGAACATTTGCTTAATGCAACGATCGGGTCCTGTTGTGTTCCTCTCTGTTCTACCAAAGAAATCTATTATTTAGAAACCCGTTATCCAGATAGATTCAAGTTATGGGATGGCCATCTTCCATAGACTGTATTCTAATGAATTAAGTCTAATATTCATAAATAAGTCTAATTTTCATAAATAATTCCCTTTTTTCTGTAATTATAAAATAGTATCCTGTACTCAATTCCAGCTAAGC
Organism: Xenopus laevis; assembly: GCF_017654675.1. NCBI lineage: Eukaryota > Metazoa > Chordata > Amphibia > Anura > Pipidae > Xenopus > Xenopus laevis. The sequence continues at coordinate 32,333,858 of NC_054371.1, read as the reverse complement.
CACAACTAATCTTTTATTGGGAGGCAAAACAATCTATTGGGTTTAATTAATTCTTACATAGTAAGATAGGTTTAAAAAAGACACATGTCTGTCAAATTCAACCTTTTAAGTCTATATGTGACCTGCCTAACTGCTAGTTGATCCAGAGTAAGGCAAAAAAAAACATTTGAAGCTTCTCCAATTTGCCTCAGAGGGGAAAGAAAATTCCTTCCTGACTCCAAAATGGCAATCGGACCAGTCCCTGGATCAATTTGTACTATGAGCTATCTCCCATAACCCTGTATTCCAACACTTGCTAAAAAGCCATCCAACCCCTTCGTAAAGCTATCTAATGTATCAGACTGATTTAGGGAGAAATTTCCACATCTTCACAGCTGTCACTGTATAAAATCCCATTTATATTAATATTTAGACGAAACCTCCTTTCTTTTAATCAAAATCAGACCTACTGATAAATAAAGCATTAGAGAGTAGGGATGGGCGAATGTTTTTGCCTTGTTTCTTTGCAAAAGTGACGCTCATAGACTTGTATGGCGTCGTACATCAAAAAAAAAAAAAAAAAAAAGCGTCAAAAAAATTTTGTCAAAACAAATGGGACAAATTCACACATCCCCATTACAGAGATTATTATATGATCCCCTTATATATTTATACATAGTTATCGTATCCCCCCATAAGTGCCTCTTCTCCAGCATAAACTACCCCAACTTGGCCAGTCTTTCCTCATAGTTGAGATTTTCCATAATATTTAGTAGACTGAGATAAGCGTTTTTTAATAGACTTAAAGTATGGTTATTCAAATGAGGAAAATATCCCTTATCTGGAAAACCCCAGGTCCCAAGCATTCTGGATAACAGGTCCCATATCTGTACTTGTTCATCAGTTACAGTGGAAAGAGTACATGCCGCGGCACAGTTGGTATTATTGACGTGACTTGTTTTGAGTATGTCATTAAACCAGTCTTAATGCAGCTACTGTACTGTTGGGGCATATGCTCTTCCACTGTTAGTGAGAATAGGTCTGAACTGGAAATCTCAATGGCCACTCTAGTTTACAGTTTATATTTTATTTATTTATATTTTATTGATTTTTGAGAACTTTTCTCCCCAGTAGATTTGATATATATTGTTTCCTCGAAATGGAAACAATTTCAAAATAGATCAACTGAAGATCAATAACATTTGATGGATCCACAAGGAAGTGCTATGAATTGATCACTAAAAAAAACTACTATGGATCATTATGAATTGTTTAGAATCACTTGCTCCATAATAATCAGTGGTAAATCAGCCTCATAGTCTTGGAACCTTCTAGCTTTGTTTTATGCCTTACAGTTGCTTAGTATGCATTCAATACATACTGACATGACATAGAAAGTTTCCTCATGTCATCTGCTTTCCAACTTCCTGATGTCTACTTATATTCTATCTTAAAATGTTTCCATCCTGAAAATATCCTAGATACATTTTTCCATCACATCTTCTCTCACCTTTTCCAAGCTGTGCATATTAGTCTCAGAGCTGCCTTTCTTGAGTCCTTTAATATGTACAGTTTCAAATAGAGAAGAAAAAGAAGAGATACCAAGCAATCATACAGTACAAATACATAGCATATGAGCACACATCTTTTATGATATAGCATGACAATCTACCAAGCATATCCTACTGTTGGCTTTAGAAGATCATCTAGATATGGATTTAATATATTCAGCTGAATAAACTGACCTGAAAAATTCACTTCTTTTGGTGACAATATCAATGCAATAGTTCTGAAAATATCAGTGGTTTCAAATTGGAATTATGAACTAAAATGGGAAAAATGTACAGTTTACATGAAAACACAAAAAAATCCCATTATTTTAGATTATCTAAAATGATGCAAAATTTCAAATTTTATGAAGCTTTGTAGGATTACAGATTTGTATAGAATTTGAAAAGCAGCTCCATTGATTAGGGAGGGTCCCTTGCATTCTGTCTATCAGCAAAACAATTTACTAAAATGTAGTAGGCACTTTATGATAATAAACTTGTAGTATTGCAAAAGTCTTTTAGAAAATTAAAATCAACTAATATGAATCAGAATTTGCTTCTGTTATTTAAACAATAATAATGCCTGCTCTTTAAACCTCTTGGAAAAATGGAATTAGTATAGCCAAATAAAGCAATGGAGAAAGTTAGCATTAAGAATTAGAGTAGGCAGGTTAAAGTTCTGCAGTGAAATAATTAAACCCCTCCATATACTTTTCATATAAATGAATCAGTCTGATATTCTTACATCTTTTCAGTGTGAACATTTATGAAACATTTATTGAGGAGAGGTAGGAAATGTTTGTAATTAGGGAAATGTAATTAGGGAATTTTTTACTAAGCTCCGAATACCCGAAATTCCCCAAAATCCAAAAAATTTGTGATTTTTTTTCTAAAATCTGACTTTTAAAAATATCACAAATTTTTCGGAATTTATTAAATCCCGAGGTCTAAAAAGCCAGAATATAAAACCACGGCATTTCAAACCTGTCGAGGTTGCATAAACGTCAATGGGAACAGTCCAATTGATTTTTTGGTTGTGTCGGGGGTTTCGGGCAATTTCACAATGTTTTCTGAGCTTTCCGGTGAAAACAGAAAAATTTGGAGATTTCGGGGAAAATTCACGAAAAAATCATGAAAATATGAGCATTTCCCGCAAAGCAAGTTTTCGGGAAAATGTAATAATAAATAAGCATTAAAAACCCGAGCAGGTTAGATCAGAGTTTGTAGCCGCCGATATTGAGATAAATTCGGACCTTGATAAATAACCCCCTAGGTATCTTACAAACATTTACTCAATAGTTAAGCTATATTTATTCTCTCTTTAGTAGTAGTAAACTGCTAAAATCATGAATGTTTAAGGGAAATGAGTTCCCTGCTGTCTTGGGGGAGTCGACAAGATGGCATGAGCTTTAGTTACTAATGCAGGTTACATCTCCTGATGCTTCTCTGCTCAGTTGTGTAACTCAGTGTGGCAGAAGAAATAGAGCTAAGCAGAGAAGTGTCAGGAGATGTTTCTTGCATCAGTAACTTAAGTTTTTGCCCTTCTGTATAGCCTCTAGAGCAGTCATCTCCAACCAGTGGCTCATGAGTAACATGTTGCTCATCAACCCCTTGGATATCTCTCTCAGTGGCCTCAAAGCAGGTGCTTATTTTTGGAATTCTAGCTAGAAGGCAAGTTTTACTTGCATAAAAAATAGTTGTACTTCCAAACAGAGACTGCTGTAGGCTGCCAGTCCAAATAGAGGCTACCAAGTAGCTAATCAAAGCTCATATTTGGAACACCCCAGATGTTTTTGCACATTTGAGTGTGGCTCACTGGTAAAAAAAAGGTTGGGGGTCACTGCTCAAGAGCAACTTTGCATTAAGGGGGTTATTTATCAATGTTTGTATTTTTTCCCTGCAATTTAACTTGTTATTGCGCATGATTTTGAATAATGGTTTAAAAAACATGAATTTATCATGGGAAAAAAATGCGAAAAGCCCTAAAAGCCTGTAATGTAACACTAATATCACTGGCATCTGAAATCTTGCAGGTTATGTAGAAGTCAATGGTAGTTGCCCAAGGCAAAATGAAAATGCATTTTTTATATTCAGATTTGTTAATAAGTAAGGTTACAAGTTTTGCTGTGATTCAAATATTTATATATATATTTATATTTATTAAGCACAAAGAACTTAAATAAAATTGATTGTAAAACTTTACTATCTAAAAATTTGCAAGTTCATATAGAACAAAATGGGAGACAAAATTGAAACCACATTTCAATTTGAGATTTATATTTTTTTTGAACATTTGTTGAGTTTTGATTTGAGTTTTGCAAAATTTCAAATGTATTTGAATTAGAAAAAAAATTCACATATTAAAATTTTGATTTAATAGGTCTCCTTTAATTATTTTTTTATACCTGCCAGTAGTGTTTTAGTTTTTTTGTTTTAGTAAGTTTTGGACCTCATTCGTCCTTTATCAAGCTGACAAAGTATCTTTGTCATAAAGGACCAGTGAGGTCTGAAACGTTTCTGTGCCAGATAGATAAAATCGCTTGGGAGTGCTGCAATCTCTGTGGATTCTGTTTAAAATGAATGAATTTGTATTTGTTTTAAAGACAATTTAATTGATTATGTAATGAATCTTCTAGTCCTTCTTGTACACTGGTAATAAGTTCATTTTAAATCTTTAATTTGCATGTTTTTATTACCAGAACAGTATAAAATCATATTCATGTACGGTAAAATAAATCCAGCAATAATTTTTTTTCTAAACAGCGGGTTTCTCATCTGGTCAATTTTACTTTTGCAAACGTAATGTGTAGATGATAATTCCCCTCAAGGATAATGCCTGCCACTAGCAACGATTCAAACTATAATAGTATCTTCAAATTAGCAGCAAAGCAATAAAAGGAAAAATTACAACTCTTTCACTGGAATTTAATTTTTTTTTTTTGGAACAGGTTTATGTTTATGGTCAGGATTCATAAGGCACACGTATTATTCAGAATGTTACCAATTTTCTTTTCAGTGCAAAGTGCATATGAATTCATTTCACGCAGCAACTTATAGTGAATATTTTTTTATGGCTTTTAAAGGTAAGTTATAACCCAAATACATGTTGTTTCCACAGTATGAAGAAAACAACATTCTGTGGCACTCTTAAAAATAAATTTACAAACTTGGAATGGTCTAACAATACATAAATGCACAAAAATACAATGCAATATTTAAAAATAAAAAAGAGCAATGTCTTGGGAAATAGATATTTTTATTAAATTTTGTAATGAATATTTTTGAAAAAAGAAGGCAAAAAAACCTGTTTTCAAAAATAACTAAATACAAAGTTGCGCAGAGAAGTCTAAGAAGTATAAAAAGGTGGGAGGAGAGAGAGAAGGAATGCAGACTGATGCAGATGGAAGTTGGAGGATGGGACAGGGTCTAATTCTCTGTTGAGGAGAAAGTGAGTGGAGATGGAATGGAGAGGGAAGTTGGGGGAATTGGGCAGGAGCCTTATGATTAAGGGGTGTTCCCGAAATGCATTAGGCATCCCTTACACAGCAGCCACCTGTTTTTTAATGTTACAATAAACAGTGGTTTTTATTTTATAAGGTGATGTGCCCTCCATTTTTTCTTTTCTGGTCTTGAATCAGGCAGGACCTGATTCTTAATGGAGGAGAAAGAAAGTGGGGGGAGATTTTTAGGCTAAATGGAGGTTTGTAGTTGGGGCAGGGCCTGATTCTAGGTAGAGGGGAAAGAAAGTGGGAGGGATTTTTTTAGACTGAATGAAGATGGAAGTAAGTGGACAGGGCTGTGTTTGATTCTAGAGAGGTAGTAACAAGGGAAGAACTCCGGGTAGGGGGTGGGCCAATTATGTCATGGGAGTGGGGCGGTGACATTGTGGGTTCCCCGCTGGGATCTCCAGGTAGGGGGTGGGCCAGTGATGTCATGGGAGTGGGGCGGTGACATTGTTGGTAGGGTAGTCCTGCTTTAGAACCTCCTCAAGGGAATCCCTTACCTAATAGCACTATCTAGTTACCGGAACCGATATGTAACACTTTACATAAAATGGTCATAGTGTTAATTAGAGGACTATACAATATATATATTACAGCCTTCCTATAAAAATGTTATTTTCCAAAATAGCGAGTTTATTACATCTTAAAGTCATGAACTTCAACAAATCTAACAAAATCTAAATTACAATTTAGAATGCTAAGGGAAAAAACTGTCACTTTTAGTGAGCCTTTTCATCAATGCTGTTTTATAAAGTTAGATATTTATTTTAATATATTGTTTTAAATGCTGCAACTTCTAGAATTCCAGCATAACTACAAATGGCTCACAACATTTTCCATTTATCGTTTGGGGTCAAGCTAGGCATGAAAGTTACACTTGCTCCTTTGATAAGGGCATATAATATTATACCTTTAAATGCACACAATTTGGAGGATGCAGAAAAGTGTGCGCAAAGGCTAAATGTACATAATACTATGGGGCACATTTACTTAGGGTCGATATTTGTCCGTCGAAGTGAAGTCCTTCGACTTCGATATTCGAAGTTGAAGGATTTACCAAATTTAGTACGATTGAACGATCGAAGGAAAAGTCGTTCGATCAAACGATTCGAAGGATTTTAATCCATCGATCGAACGATTTTCCTTCGATCACAAATTGGCTAGAAAGCCTATGGGGACCTCCCCCCACAGGCTAACATTGATGTTCGGTAGGTTTTAGGTGGCGAAGTAGATGGTCGAAGTTTTTTTTTAAAGAGACAGTACTTCGACTATCGAATGGTCGACTAGTCGATCGATTCAAAGCCGTAGTCGAAGGTCGAAGTAGCCAATTCGATGGTCGAAGTAGCCAAAAGAATACTTCGAAATTCAAAGTATTTTTTATTCTAATCGTTCACTCGAGCTAAGTAAATGTGCCCCATGTACAGCATGCAGCCCATGCAGAGGTGCAAGGAAACCCTGTACTTTACACCTGTCTTTGATTATATGGTAAGTACAGGGTACATAGGTACAAGTACATTTAGTTTAGCTCAGTTTTTTATTAAAACAAAGTCGAGCAAACTTCCATCCACTAATAGAACTCATTTATCAATAATTGTTCTCGAAAACATTGCAGCAAAATCGAATGTCAATTTGAAACATACATTTGACGCTCCGAAAACTCGACTTTATTGAATTGTTGCTGAGAACACTGACTTTATTGTATTATCCAGTGCAGATCACGACATCAAGAAACAACTTCAGGGCCATATGCTATTGACTTCTACATGAACAGGTTTGAGATGGCATATTTTTAGATTCGGATAGCAGCTTTGGGGTACGATAAATCTCTAAAAATTTGAGTTTTATTTTTTACTCAAAAAATTAAAGTTTTCTCCTTTAAAAATCAAATAAATTTGAGGTTTAATAAATGGGCCTCTAAGTATGGATGTATGGCTTTGGCTTTTGCAAAATTATGCAAAATGGGCTTGCTTAAAATACACAAGGTAGCAGTAGTAGGTAATGTAAAATGGAAGAAATAAGGGGGTCATTTACATAATAGAAGGCAGCATTCAAAGGATTTTTGCATTCTACCCTGCGCATTGAAAATGCAACCATCTGCAGTCTGTCTTCCCTTGTTTTATATCATTTCAAAATGGTTGTTAATCAAACATTATCAAAGGATTTGTTGTGAAACGAGTAAGAAGAAAAGTGCTGGTGTTTCATTTTCCTGTAACAAAACTGTTGGTTCTTGGGTTATCTCTGTGTACAAAATGCCTTCAAAATTATAGCATCAATGCATTCCAGAAAGAAAAAAAAGAATGTACCCCACCATCATTTTTTTTTGTCCCATGGCTCATGTTTATGGGGCACAAGCTTCATGCAGCGGTTTTTTTTTACTTGTGGTTAATAGCAAGTGAATAAACCAAAGCACCATTTTTATTACATTAGCTCTATATAAACTGCCACTCAACAATATAGGCCATTGTGACACTATGGAATTGCAGCTGCCGTTTTTGGGAAGATGATTCTGCTAATAGCACATCTAGACGTGGTTGTGCTGCCTTATCCTACTTCAACACATTCAATGTGTCTGAAAATTATCACTGCTTCTTCCATTTAGGTTCAAGTGTTTGGGTGATTGTGTATGCAGAACCTTATGGCTATTTGTATGGCAGCACGTAGCCTTGCCTTAACACATTCATGTGATCTGAATAAAAGCATATGGAATAGTCATATCAGCCTTGGTGTTGAAAGACAGGAATTGGACAGCGCACAAGTGTAATCTGGTAACCAGCCATCCCAGCAAACAGCAGCAGAATTCAGGGCAGGAGAGAGCAGTTATTGTACTGCAATGGGGGACAAGCATCTTTCAGAATCAACTCTGCAACTTTTGTATTAGAAATAATAAAATGAAGGAAGAACATTGGCTTATTATTGGCTATAATCGTCTTTTTAACATTCTGAAAAAGGCAAATCTGAGCACAAAGTATGTGGCTCCACTCTTGTTTTATTGGTTGCTTCTATCATAATATTATATATATAGGGTACAAAGAACAACATCATAGACCTTCTATGGTGTACTAAAGGGAAATGCAGCCTATGAAGTAAAAGCCTTATTTTTCCTTTGGGTTAGTATAGCACACTGTGTTTAGCATTTTACAACTGAAGATTTACGAAGTGGTGTCATTGGCTTCCCATCAGCAGCCCCTATCAAATATAACTAAAATATCAGGATGAAATAAAAAGATGAATAACACAGATGAAAGAGAGGGGAAAGTGTTGGCTACTGCATGGAGTATTGTAAAAGCACTATAGTCAAAAGTAAATTCTGGTGCTTGGGGATCATATGAAAGGGAAGTGTGGGGCCTTATTCTGTTTATATCAGAGTATGGACACTTCAGGTTTATATAGCAACAAAGGAAGTTTGAGAACCAGTAACACTAGCAAATGTAAAATCCCTAGATGCTTGATTTGTATTTCAGTGTCTTCAATTTTCTATTCTGAAGTCTGTGGACATTGTTGATCTGTTGTTTATACAGCTAATGGAGCATTTTGCTACAAATAACATAAATAGTGATGGGCGGATTTGTCCAGTTTAGCTTCGCGGAAAAATTCGGGAATTTCTCTCGAAATTCGCCAAACGGTGAAAAATTTCAAAGCGCATTGAAGTCAATGGGCGCCAAAATTATTTTGATGAGCGTCAATTTCAACGCCAGTATACATTTTTATACGTTCGCCTATTTTTTCCAAATTCAGTAAAGTCAATTGCCGCCCAAATAATTTTGATGCGCAACAATTTTGATGCGCAACAATTTTTCTGCATGCAACAATTTTTCTGCACGCAACTATTCTGATGTGTGCCCAAATTATTATTTTTGACGCAATGGATTTTTCGCCTGCAAATTTTTGCCACAGTTTCGCAAATGGATTTGCCGGCGAATTCGCGCTTGGTGAATGTATTTGCCAATCACTAAACATGAATGTAAAGTGCTACCGGATGGGCACTTTGGACACCAGTTGGTCAAAAGCTGCCCAGGAGCTGTGGTGCTTGTTTAGTTTTTGGTGCAACCCAGAACAATCCAGGACAACAACATCTGTGGGTCAAGGGCAGCTTTGGACAGAAGGGTCTGAGCCCCACCTGGGCCTACGAAAGAGGGCCATCCTCCGCCCTCCCCCAGCCACAACTGCGGGGGACATTAGGGCAGAAGTGTGGGGTCTCAGAATGATGTGGATCTGGCTCAACAGGACCCTTGAGGGCTGGAACCGACTGGGTTTTTACAAGGGTTGGCATTGGACCTGTTGGCATTGTGTTGTGGTACTGTTTTGCCTGGGGATCTATAATTAGGCCTCTGCTTATTTAATTAAGCCTGAAGGTGACATTTATTAGAGCTACCACCCCAAGCTTAATCACACCAGTAGTATGATAAATGCAAGTAGAATGCATGTCAGGGAATGAAACTGCTGGCAATTCCTGTTGTGCCTAATGGGTAATATAGTAAAACCTACAACTTTGTGATAGTCTCAATGAATTTATTAGGAAACCCACTGCAGGCTTTCCTTAGTCTACTGACAAAGTAATTTAGCTTTTAAATGCCATATTAAATTTGTACTGGAATGTGCAGGTATATTAATGTAAAGGATGTCTTAATAAATAGAGATTCATACTGATAACGCAGGATACTTTAACATTGCAGTATTCATGTTGCTGCTTTCTTAACCCAACCGCAGAACAACACACTCATCACTCGAAGAATTCAGGAGAAAGGACCACTCTTTTATCTTCTATCAAGAGAAGACATTCCATTGATTTAATGCTTTAATGAGGACCATTAAGAAGAGTAATAGTGCCACAGGATTACACAATTTGATAAATACATCCTACAGTGTAATCTACTCCAGCTATTTATATCATTGCTTGAAAACTGGACTACTCTTAATAAAAGGCGTTGAAAGCAGTTTGTTAGTACCTGCTGGTGTCAGTAACTATATCTGATGTAACCCATTTTGCAAGCTTGTGTTCATTAATATTGTGGCACATGGTGCATCGATAGTTATCTGAACCTAATGAGTAACTTTATATCGGGAGCGGGAAGATGATTATATTACGGAATTATACTCTCGTTCAGTCGTCCTGAAATGCAATATATGGCACAGGGAGAATTTTCATCTGCAGTAGGATATTTGTCGGATTAGGGCCATGTTAACATGATAACCAGTTTTGGACAGTATGAAAAAATATGTCAAAGTCTTGAGTTAATAAGAGAATATGTTTTTCATAAAATACATCTGATATGGGGCTCCAGAGGTCTAGGTATACCTTTAACAGATGTGTGTTTTACACGTTTACTTTCATGCATTCATGATAATCAGAGTATGATTTATATTTCTATCCAGTAAATATAAAAATGTGCCCCTTAGAGTCCTGTATTTAAAATATGTGCTGCTGTATCTGCTGTAGCATTTGCAGTCTGTGGCCCAAACAAACCTACCCATGCTTATTTATATATTATATTTGATCAGAAGATATCCATAATTAAGCAGAAAGCTATGCAAAATTAAGTTTAAATATAAGATGTAATGCTATCTAGAAACTATACAATACAACACAATACAATATAAACAACTTACACTTGTAAAGGCAGGCAATGTGGGGTTTATGTTAAAGTGCATATGGGGAATTTTCTTTTGGTTGTGATAATGGTCCTTTAGTCATAGATAAAAATCTCATACTGTTAAAAACTCATTACATGGAGCAATTTTGAGTCTCCAGGCCTATTTGTCCCCGGAGCTGTCCCTGGCTGCCAAAAAGAGGCCCCAGGAATTCCAGAAAAATACTATATACATATATAAATATACATTTATATATACATATCATTTTAGCATAAATGCTGGGAATGTGCCTGAAGCTTCTAATACCAAATGAAAATGTGAAATCAGTGTTCGCAAATAGAGTTTGCTTCCATATAGTTGGCTCTTTCATTCCAGAATCCCATAGAGCATCACTGGAACTGTTGAGCGGAGTGGGACATGACTGAGGGATGAATGGGACTGTTTTGGGGGAGGTGCAGTATGGCATTATGGGGATTGTAGTGAAAAGCAGGCAGTTTGGAAGGAGGGGCTTAAGCTATAAATAGGGGCGTGTGAGGCGGGAAATCAGTCTAGCCAGGAGGAGGCACGGGGGAACATCGTTTCCCTCCCGCCCGAATAAGAGGGGTTGTTTAAAAGTCGCAGCTTTGGCATAGTGGGGCTGCCTTACTGGGTAGCCAAAAGGGGTAAGGTGAGATTGGCCTGGGGCTAGGCTTAGGGGAAAGGAGGCACAGCAGGCATGGAAATAAGTGATGGAGGCCTAGTTCAGGCTGGAGAACGGGTTTGGTTAACAGGAATACTGTAAGTTATTGCAAACTTGTGTTAAATGTTATATGCAGCCTTCAGTGGCTTGTATTTTTACATATGTCAACATGTTACTCATTTTGGTATATGCAGCCTTCAGCGGCTATTGTGTTGTTTTACACATGTAAGGAATGTTATTTGTTACTATGTGTTATAAGAAGAATGATGACGTGGTTGTGGTGAATAATTTACATACATTTGAATAAAGTTATGGAATAAATAAACTGCGGCCCTTTTCACCCAGAACTATTGTGTGGAGTTTTTATGGGGATCCGGTGGGTGGAGGACCGACATTGAGTTATACGCAAGTCATGAGTGTACTGGCGCTGTTGCTTTAGCTCAGGGGTCCCTAACCTTTTTTACCCATGAGCCACATTTAAATGTAAAAAGAGTTGGGGTGCAACACAAGCATAAACATGTCCCTGGGGGTGCCAAATAAGGGCTGTGATTGGCTATTTGGTAGCCCCTATGTGGACTGACAGCCTACAGGAGGCTCTGGCAGAACACCTGGTTTTTATGCAATCAAATAATTTGTCTATAGGTTCGCACATTCACAGGTATAAAAATTCAAAGACAAGAGTGGTATATATAAAATATAATGTTTTACTTTTATGCAGAATAGACAAAAAGAGCAATTCAGTGTTGAATTAACAAACGTTATGTATATACATCATACAGGTGAAAGAAAACAGATCACTCCAATGTACATACATATAATACATTTATTTAAACTCCCAACATTCCGCAGAATTGGTTACGCAACAATTTTTGTCTCACAACACATTAATCAGTTCCTTAACTCTATTCCACATCCTTTCCCCAAAATATTTATCTGGTCTTACCTTCCTTGTTTGCTTGCCGCTTAATCTAATGTCACTACAAATCTATGCCATGGGGACCATATTTTCCAATATAATGCTATTATGTTAATTATATATTAATTCTTCCAACTGTCTAATCTCTCCAACAGATATTTTAATAAAGAAGGTTAATAATAATAGGTTTATTGGATCCACATTTTGTATAATCGATTAAATCTTCCCGTTTATAGCATACATTTCTACTTGGCCACAAAAGTGAGAGTGAATCTGTATACTGGAATGGGGAATGCTGCTTATTTTAGTATTATTTAAATGAGCCATGTTGGAGTGTAAACCAATTTCTTTTGCCCAAGGCTGTCTGGTTTGTTAAGGGAAGTGAAGAGCAAAAACTAGCTGAGACTTCTGTAGAATCAGTTCTTTCAGGACAAGCATAACAGTGAGTTCTTCTATTCACAAATGACCCTTAAATAAGTTATGTTCTACTTCTTTAAACCATTACCCAACAACCACCTGCTTGTGCCCATATTCAGCACTAGCCTGTCTTGCCATATGCATCTCTACCAGGGTTTTATTTAGCAATCTGCTGTGCCTGTGCAAGGAGCAAGCAAATTATGTATCTCTCATTTTGTCAGTCATCAGTGATGACAATTCAAGCACCAAGGGATTAATCTTGTTCTTTGGATGTTTTTTTTGCAAATAGAACATACTGTACATCACAATTTTCCAGTCTTTCCTGCAGGCACTTCAAAGGGAAAAAAGGTGGTAAAGATATTTTATATTGTGTATAGTGTGTTAGGACACATGAAATTAGAAAGATCTATAATTTTCCTTCTGTTTGGTTTATACTTTATTGCCCAGAATTTTAGATCCATAAAATGTGTTGTTTTCTAATCAAAAGAAAGTATGAAAAAAGAATGTTCTGTGGTTCCAATTTTAGTTAAAGGCCTTCAATTTAGTATGCAATTGCACCCTGATGAGTAGATATTTACAAATATATATGCATCTCCCCACTAAAGATAGCAAGTGATGGTCGAATAAATTCACCAGCCATTAATGTGCGACAAATTTCCATGTTTTGGCAGCGACAAAAAAAAAAATTATTGGCATACGCATAAAAATTGTTGCACGTCAAAATTATTCTGACGCAAATTGACTTTAATGCATTTGGAAAAATTAGTCTCGCATATAAGAATTGTCGCTCTCGTCAAAATATTGTGCATCAAAATAATTTTGACGCCCATTGACTTCAATGCGTTTTGGAATTTTTTTGATGATTTTCGAATTTTTCCGGCAAAGCGAAACAGGACAGATTCGCCCATCACTAAATATAGCCATAGTTTTGTGAGTGGTGCAAATTTTCACTAATCCGTGTTAGATTTTCAACCATGTATTTTATTTTTATGTGAAATAAATTGATTGAGATTTTTATGGAAAAAAAAATTGAGGAAAAAATGGCAAATGACTCCAATGCATTTGATACAAATGTATTTTTTAAAAAACGACATTGACTTCAATGCATTGGCATGAGAAAAAAAGTTTGGGGGAAAAAATCCCATTGACTCCAATGGCACGAGAAAAAAATATAAAACAAAATAATGTCAATTCAATGACTAAACCCTTAAGGGTAATGCAATCATATTAATCAACCACAGTGGTTATCATGGATCATTTTGGAACTATGATATAATCAAAATGGTACCATGAAACATTGGCGTAGACTTTAAATAGTTTTCTGGCGGCAACTTGAAAAGATTGTTCAATTCAAGTGACAATTTGCACGATTCAAATTTTGGCACGATTTTGTTGCAACTTTTCCCCCACCTACTTTTTCAATATGATTTCTTGATAAATGAGTTAAATTCATGGATGGGAGTTAGGTCCACTTTGTTTTAATAAAAAATTAAATACAAACGAGTTTATTAAATACCCCCTTAGAAATTGAAAAAAATCTTGAAAATGTAAATAAAAAAATTGAGATGTGTATTTACAATATTCAAACAATTTATTCTTCAATAACATTTCAAGTTTTTTTCTTTTTATTTCTTGTCTTTTATTCTAGTAAAGAGTTTGAGTTGGAGTAATTTTTTTAGATAAATTATTTGTCTATTCCAAATTCATTATCAAGGCAAAGGGAGCACATGCAAATAATGTATCATAACTAACTGTCCATCAAAAAAACAGACATTGACACAATGGCGTTATGTTCTAGAAAGATTGCTGAGAGGGGGATAATGAAGAGTAACTTCATTATTTTAGAAATACTACAGAATGTTTCACTTACTGATGAAAGAACGTGTTTTACTTCCCCAAGATAAGCCTGTATTACATGTTTGTTAGAGCCTGTAAGTTTGACATCTAGGGGACGTTTTTGAAGGCTTATGAAGACATTATGTAGAAGATTATGTTCTGTAAATTGTCCACCATTTGAAGGGGTATTAATTCTTCAGATTTAGAAATCATTGGTAAGGCCCCATCTAGACTAGAATATACAGCACAGTTTTGGTTCTAGTACTTAAGGGACAATACAGACTTAGAGAGAACTGAGACTCATTCATGCTAATAAAAGGTAAAGGATTAAGGAGAGCAGGCACTTGACTACCGTATATACTCGAGTATAAACCGACCCGAGTATAAGCCGAGGTACCTAATTTTACCTACGAAAACTGGGAAAACTTATTGACTCTAGTATAAGCCTAGACACAACTACAGCCCTGTCTCCCAGCAGCGCACATTCCACCAAAGCGACCCCCCCAGTGATCAACCAGACGTCTTGATGGCAAAGTTGATGGTGACAGAGAATTGCCAAACGGATTACTGTGTGCATTGTCCCACTGTCCCACTACCATGTGCAGAGGGTGCTGTGTGATATTGCCATCACTGTTAATCTTTCGTATAACCAACAGAGGGTGCTGTGTGATATTGCCATCACTGTTAATCCTTCATATAACCAACAGAGGGCGCTGTGTGATATTGCAGTCACTGTTATTCTTTGATATAACCAACAGAGGGCGCTGTGTGATATTGCAGTCACTGTTATTCTTTCATATAACCAACAGAGGGTGCTGTGTGATATTGCAGTCACTGTTATTCTTTCATATAACCAACAGAGGGCACACTGTTATTCTTTCATATAACCAACAGATGGCGCTGTGTGATATTGCAGTCTCTCCCCAAGTGAACTGTTGGTATAGGAATGATTAAAAGTGACTGCAATCTCAGCTACTGCCCGCTGACCCGAGTATAAGCGGAGGTAGACTTTTTCAGCACATTTTGGCTTATACTTGAGTATATACGGTATGTTATATAAATATATAAAAGGACAATCCTATAAAATCTTTGACACATTATATGTATGTCAGTGTTTTCAGAGGAAATTAAGTTAGGTTACAATGGGAGCTGGGAGGTGTAGAATTCTCTTGATGAAGCAGTTTTACTGGAATCTAAAATTTTAAGACAAGGTTAGCGGTCTTTGTTACAAGTGAAACATAGACAAGGCTACTCATTTTTGTATTCTTAGTAAAAATGTTGACCCAGAAAGTGGTCTGAAGACAAATAAAGATGTGGTTTTTGGCCTTTTTCTCAACCAACTAGAACTTATGATGGATGTTTGTAACTACAGTAACTATGTATGGAATCCATTCTTCTGCTCGCTACTAGGACTTATCATTCATTCCAATATATACTAGTTCTGTAAAACTTTTTTGTTTATGTTTATAAAGCTGCAAATTATGTATGGTGTTTTGCATTGAAAATTGATGCTAATATTTATGCTAATATTGCTGAATTTTCTGCTTCCCTACACAGATGATTATTGTGGCTTTTAATTAGTCAACAAGTTAATTTTAAAACCAATGTGTGATTCCAGCACAGGAAGAGGCTACTTGTCTTACTGTGCACTTATATTGTCTTTTGATTACTTATTGTCTTTTGATCACAGTTCACACATGAGAGCATTATTTTTTATCTCCGTGAATATAGGGCATTATACAATTCTGCTTTGTATCACAAGGATACTTTAATGTTCAAATTGCATATTAAAGGAACTGGGCAATTAGATAGGCTGTGCAAAATAAACATTTGTATTATAGTTAGTTAGCCAAAAATTTAATCTATAAAGACTGGAATGACTGGATGTCTAACATAGAAGAACACAACTTCCTGCTTTTCAGCTCTCTAACTCTGAGTTAGTCAGTGATTTTAAGGGGGGTCACATGGGACATAACTGTTTAGTGAGTTTGCAATTGATCCTTAGCATGCAGGTCAGATTCAAAAGCAAACAGTTATGATCCATGTGTCCCCTCTCAAGTCACTGCTCTCTCGTAACTAATCATTGAAAATCAGAGAGCTGCAAAGCAGGAAGGAGTGTTCTGGCTATTATGTTATCTTAGCAGTAAGATAGTGTTTAGTGATCACCTGTTCAAATGCACACACCTTATTGGCTTCTATGGCTTACTGCACCTGGACAGACTTGATGCCTTTTATTGCATATGATTATTTGTTCCATAGTAACATGGTAACTGTCAGGGAGCCGGGAGCTCCCTCCAGGGAGGTTGTCAGGATCAAGGAGGAAGCCCTCTTGAGGGAACAAGGTCGCGGTGTCCAAAGGGTTAATCGAAGAATAATCTGAATCCAGGCAAGAGTTCAGGGGCAGGCAGATGAAGGCAAAAGTCCAAAGTCCAGGCAAGGGTCAAAGATAATAATCAGGAACAGGATAGCAAAAATAGCACACAGGGAACCCAGGAAATACTTTGGGGAAGATTTCCTATACTTGGGCGCCATCCTGGCGTCTAAACAGGCTTTTTATTTGAATTTGGCGCCTTAGTGACGTCATTGACGTCCTTGCGCCGACGTCGGCGCACTGACGTCATCGCGCCGGCGCCGCTTACCCACGTGGCGGCCATGGGCGCCGCCATCTTGGGAGCGACGCCGGCAGGAGAGGACGCGCCGCCCGGAGCTCCTGGGCCTGCTCCGGGCGGCGATCGTTACAGTAACATGGTAAGTTAGGTTGAAAAAAGACACACGTCTATCAAGTTCAACATTTTAAATCTATACAAAACCTGCTTAAATGCTAGTTGATCCAGAGGAAGGCTAAAACCCCATTTGAGCCTCTCAAATTTGCCTCAGAGGAGGAAAATTCCTTCCTGACCAAGATGGCAACCAGACTAATCCCTGGATCAACTTGTACTATGAGCTATCTTCCATAACCCTGTATTCCCTCACTTGCTAAACACCATCCAACCCCTTCTTAAAGCTATCTAATGTATCAGCCTGTACAACTGATTCAGGGAGAGAATTTCACATCTTCACAGCTCTCACTGTAACAAACCCCTTCCGAATATTTAGGTGGAACCTCCTTTCTTCTAATCAGAATGGGTGACCTCCTGTAAGCTGGAAGGACCTACTAGTAAATAAAGTATTAGAGAGATTATTATAATGCATATTTACCTACTTAAGCGCCTCTTCTATAGCATGAAAACCTCCAATTTGGCCAGTCTTTCCTCATAGCTGAGATTTTCCAAACCTTTTACCAGCTTAGTTGCTCTTTTCTGGACCCTCTCTAACTCAATAATATCTAATTTGAGTGCTGGAGGCCAAGACTGCACTGCATATTCTAGATGGGGCCTTGCCAGCTCTATGTACAGTGGAAGAATGACCCCCTCCTCCAGCAACTCTATGTCCCTTTTAATACAGCTCAATACTTTGTTTGCCCTAGAAGCTGCTGCCAATTTGTCAAGATCCACATCCTGGATGGCATTAATTGGGCATTAATTGGGCTGCATAGTTTTGTGTCATCTGCAATACATTACTCAATACCTTCCCCTAAGTCATTAATGAACAAGTTAAATAAAAGTTGACCCAATACAGAGCCCTGAGGGACTGCACTGAGAATGTACCATTAACAACCACCCTCTGTACCCTATCCTATAGCCAGGATCCATGTGCAAACATCTTCATTAAGCACAGCAGCCAGTTTAGAAAGCAGTAATTTGTGGGGCATGGTATAAAATGACTGCTTTCGTTGTTTGTGTTAAGCGATGTAGGCTCCAGGGAAGGTACAACCAAACTGGAAATATCAGAAGACAGGTGTGAATGGAGAGGGTAAGGGCCACCATGCCCGCTGGACCCCTATAAAGATTTTTTGAGGGGAGGGTAATGGCTTCTGCTTATGTCACTGGAACAGTTCTTCATGTTTTTTTGCAGTTTGTGCCCATCCCTGCATTGATCTAAATTCTCTTAGGTCTGCAGTTCTTCCCTCCAGAGGTTTACTGAGCGGTTATTTACTAAAATCCGAATTTATCTCATAATTTAAATAAAAAAGCTTGACCAAACTCCAATCCCTGATTTTTCCTTATTTATTATTAAACTAACTTGAATAAATTGAATTGGTAAATAACCCTATCATACTTAGTGAAAACCTAAATCATACAGTTTTTTTCTGCCTATTTTTCCAAATCACTTAATTTATTCTGTTTTTTGCCTGAAAACCCCACATTTATTGGATTATTGGGGCTAAACCCAGTGCAGACCACAATTTCTTCCAGTTGGGAAAGGGACTTGTACATGACTTCGACAGGTCTGAGATGGTGGATTTTTGGATTCAGACTTTTTAAAGTATTGGGGTATAATATAATTTTTCCACGAAAACTTTGAGTTTTTGCCCCAAAAAGCCCAATCAGATACATTTTAGTAAATAACCCCTAAGTGTACTATACAATGTACTAAGTGCAAATAACCCTTTGCAATGATGTAAGTGTTTTTTGTACATTTTCTTTTTTTACCTAATTTTTAAGTGCATACGTTAAACTCAGTTTATGAAGTTTATAAAGTACAAAACAGTCTTGTTTATTGCATTTTGATAAATTTACTTCTGATGTAAAATGGTTCTGAGCATGCGGAACAGCATTAATGTAACCCAATAACCAGTTATATACAAAAGAAAGTACGGATAAAAAATGACATAGGAAAAAAATAGTAGAAAGATATTAAAGAAACATTTTTATAAAAATTGTGTCCAATTTATTCTAAACTGCAGCTTTGAAATATTCAATATTTTCTTATCATTACATTAATATTTAACTTCAGCAAATTTCTGTGATGTTTACCAGCTCCGAGTCTCTACTAGTAGAATCACTGGAAAAGCAGTCAGAGCTATTGTTACAGCAGAAATAGCCTAAGACAGATCGTAAAGTCCCTGGTGATCAAGAAACTATATAATGCTTACTAGTTTCAGCAGCGACAGCAAAAAATTTGCAAGCCAGATGCTCAGATTTCAGCATCCTTAATGGTTTAACTCTCTCTAGGTCTATACAAACAGAAATCTTTTAAAATTGTTTGTCATAAACATTAATGTATCACTTTCCAAAAAGAATTCGATTATTTTACTTTCCGCGCTTCCAACGATACATCTGCACATTTTGATTTGTCACAAATATCTCAGACCAAAGGCTCTGGGGAAGGCATGGAATATTTCTGTCTGTCATATTTTGCAGTAATTGAATGAGTATGATTTTAAGAGAAGGTCAAAAGGATGCCCTGCAAATGTGTTTGCACAACAAAACTTCATTGAGGCATTTCAGAATGCATGATTAAATCAAGTCATTATGAGCCTTACCCTGCTAGATCCCAGAGAAATCTCTTGCTCTGCTGTTCCTTGCAAGATATCTGTTCTCAAATGGTAATAATTGGACAATTATTTATAGAGGATTTATACAACCTTCAGAATTAAAGAATTGTATTTCCAGAAGGGACCCTATTACAGTCCTGCTCCTGGCTTCCTCCAGTTGAGATGACACCTGCTGTATCCTACTTCTTTTCCTTGAAAACTTCTGTGGACTCATCCTTAACTTTAAGCTCCCAAACTTAAGTGGGCTTTCTGCAGCTCTCACATTGGTTTTCAACTGGTTTCCTAGCTAAAAACAACATGGTGGCACGAGCTGACCTTTTACCAGCAACCAGCAATAGCTTGCATTCCATATCCTTCCTTACTTCCTTCCTTCTTTTCCTTCCTTCCTTCCTTCCTTCCTTCCTTCCTTCCTTCCTTCCTTCCTTCCTTCCTTCCTTCCTTCCTTCCTTCCTTCCTTCCTTCTTTCCTTCCTTCCTTCCTTCCTTCCTTCCTACCTTCTTTCTTCCTCTCTATCTATCTATCTGTCATCTATCTGTCATCTATCTGTATCTATCGTAAATTAATATGTTTTGTGCATTTGTTTGAGCACAGAGGTTTTGAATATATATATATATATATATATATATATATATATATATATATATATATATATATATATATATATATATATATATATATATATATATATATATATATATATATATATATATATATATATATATATATATAGTCATTAAAATAAACCTTATAATATTTGCCCTTTGAGACATCCCTTAGTTAGAGTGTGTCCTTTTCACTGCCTGCCATGTATCAAAATGTTAAAAATGTTGTTCTCTATTAAAGCTATTTAGATGTTGATGTAGGTCAGTACTTTGAAATAGATGACCAGCTAAATATAGTGCAGGATATGGACAAACAATCCCTGGTTTTTTTTAAAGGGGAATGAGGTTTTGTACACAATGTCCTTTAATATAGACATGGGCAAGTGCAGAAGACCTATTTTTCTGTCTGTACAAGTTAAGTAGTCAACCATTTGGAAGTTGCAATCTTGTTAAAGAAATTCAGGTCAATCTCAGTCCCTAAAAAAAAGAATAGTGGAATGCACTAGTTACAGATGCCTAATGCTCAAGCCATTAGTACCTGCCCATTGATAGGACCCAGCACTTGCAGGTGATTTTTCCCCTTCCCATGCTACAAAATGCTCCGTCAACAAACTGCTCCAAAGCATTCAGTCTGCCATTTAACTTTTAACCAACTTGAGTGCTATGGTACTGCAACCCAGGTGGTGGCATGTCTGGCTGTTTGCTGTTCGGTCCACGTGTTGGTCTTTTGCATCTTCCAACTGCCATCTACCCACAGTGACAAAAATTCAGCATTGGATTTCTCCAGTAACCAGTATAGGACAATCCTTAATACAAGAAACATTCATGCAAATAAGCTGATTGATATATCCCTATATATTTCTATTTCTAGATCACTCTTCTCTCTGTCACTCTTTTGATTTCATCTTTGATTGGAAAATGTCCACACATTGCAGCCCTCTGTTCCTCTAAGAATCCCTGTTGTTTTGTTCTCTTTTTCTCAACTCCGATAGACAGCGTGTTTTCTCTGCAGACATCTAATGGCATAAATAGAAAACAGAATTCCCTTCTCAGATAGAGCCCTGCTCATTCCAATAGATGAGTGGATTGCCAGACATATTACCATTGCTTCTGAGCAAGCAGCAAATGACATTACGACTTGATACAAATAATATATATTTATTATGGGCATTGCAGCTGAGAACAACAACAGAAATGTGCAGATGTCAGTGTCTGTGGGGAAATGTGATTTCTGGCAGTGCTGTGAAATGATGGTTATTTCCTCGCATTAGCAGAGTCCCTGACTTAGTCATTATGACAGGTAGCTTTATCCAAAGAAAGAACAACTGGAATTACAGCAGCAGTGCACATTGTAACCTTTTTTTATAGAGTCATATTGATCGAAGAGTGAATATAGAGTTCATCACAGTTCTTCTGAAGCAGATTTCTCAATGGCTCCCATTTTCTAACTCTACAAATAAAATGTAGACCTTACATTGGCAATGCTGAAAACCATCCTGTATTATGCATAAATCTTCTAAATGTACCTTTTGGCCTTGGGCACCAAGGGGAGCATGTCAGAAAGCTTGACCTCTCAGCATGGAACATCCCAGTACCCTCTCTACTTGTGATGGGCCAATAAATTCGGCAGGCATGAATTTGCGGTGAATTTACACGTTTTGCCGCTGGTGAATAAATTTTAAATTTGAAACTGCAGCGAAAATTTGCTGCTTGTCAAAATTATTCCGATGCCCGTTGATTACTAGCTTTAATGGACATTTTTATCAACAGGTGGACTTTAAGTGCTGATGTACTTCTTTTGCCAGTTCCCAAGGAATCCTGAACTCCATACTATCCTGGCCATGACAGAACAAACAGGTGTCTTACAGCTTTACATGGACTTTACATCATTGGTGTGATTCTTAAACAATATACTGATATGCCATTTTACATTGGTGGATTGGAAACTGGCTGTTTTTTTCTATATTTTCTATATTTTCAAGTTTTACAATGATCTTCTTCAAATGGGATTACAAAGTTGAGTGTCTGTGTTGGTGGATCACAACAATGGTATTATCCCACTATATTCCAATGCCCATTGTAGATGTAAGGGTAGGACTACACGGATGTTTTCGGTGCGATCCGCAGCTTTCTGCTGCATCGGCATCTGACAGTCGTGTTGCCTCGGATCACCTCTACGACTTCATCTGACAATGCATTTACTTGCCTGATTTCAGTCGTCACGTTGAAAATGTCCGTGTAGTCCTACCCTAACACAGAATGAAAACCTTTGTTAAACACCCTCTTAATTTTTGGTATGTGCAGCTCTTCTTTCTTAATACACAAGCATTTTTAGTTTTAAGGACAATGGGAACAAATGATGAGTATGCCTGATTTAAAACAAGCCCTTGTGGCTCTATTGATTTTCTTTATTTATTGCACTGAAACCTGAGTCATCTCCATGAGCTATATTTTGAACTAGAAATACAAGTTCTACTAGGGGCTACATGAAGCAGGGCCCAGAAATAGAGAGTTACTACTGGACTACTAGATGTTGTTGGACTTTAACTCATCAAACAATTTGACAGGTCACAGTATTTGTTCCTACCTCTCTCTTACAAATTGATAACTTTGGGCATTTTCTAGTCATAATGTAATTTATTTAAAAAACATTTTTTTTGTTTGAATTACACAGATACAAATGCCATTATATAAATGGCTGGTGGTTAAACTGGCACCATCAAATTGTCATAAATTATTTACACCAAATAATGTCTTTTTTCAACCCAATCATACATAAAAGATTTACCTGAATAGCTAACTGAATCCAAACTCAGCATGTTCGAATCTGAGCTTTCCATTCTTTGCCTTATCCAGTTGTAATGTTAATAAAGTATAGCTCCTGTTGCTGGTGTGTGTTCAACAGTAGGTAAACCCATCAAATGAGTATTTCACGTGAGTCTAATCATTTCCAGAGTACATTTTTATTGCATATAAATACATACAGAAAATTAAAGCTACAAATCACAAATGAAGTGGGACTTCTTAATTTTTTATGATGAGCCTACAAGGAAAAGAAAAAAGTATCAGATGCATTGCAATTCACCAAGAAGATCCAATGGAATATGGTGTTCCTTTGGCTCATCTTTAATACAGAACATTTATGTAAAATGTTTGCTCCAGGGCAGCGCTCGAAAAAATGTATGCAGTAGCCAGTGGAATCCGTACCTCCTCAGCCGTATTCAGGGATACCAAGTTATTACATTAGTAAGGAATATTATTACCCCACACAGGTTGGGAAGGCGGTTTATCCCGTTTAAATTCTCATGTTTCCTGAGAATTTAGTAGTTAATAAATATTCATTAAATCCAACAAGTCAATGAATTACAGAAAAACATGGTCCTTGTTTTATACAGAGTTTTTGAAATAGCATTCTTATGATTATATATCATTACATTCAGTAAAACACTGCATATGTATTCTGCAGTGCTGTATATAAGGATTTATATCTATTCCTGCTCAATCTAATGGAGTAGTAGTAGAACCCCTCATTTTACAATTTTTTTTTCAGGGGACCAGACATTATCTGGGAAACAAAGTATCTTACCGGCAGAAAAATGCCACCATTTCTGGGAAACTGTAATCTCTAGAGATGTAAAATCAAGTTCAATATTATATTCTTATAGTTTGTGCCATTTGACACCAATGACTAAGCCCTGATTATAATGGATGATACCACTAGGTAAACATATTTATTGAATAATGTACTGACTACTGTAATTTTTATAGATGTTAGAAGTCTGAGGTAAAAAACTCTTAGTTGACTTGTCTACTACATTTTAGTAAGTAGAACATTATTAATTATAATCCCTGAGGGGTTCTGGTGGGGATCTTTAGCCCTTGCTCTCATTTGGTGCAAGATCTTTGATCCCCTGGTCTACCCAACTTATTTACATTACATCACATAGTATGGCACAATTGGAATCAATGGTGAAGGGCACTGTTGGTATTTGTGGCTGGGGAAGGGCCCCATAGTTGTGGTTGATGGAGAACCTGTGGTTCTTGGCGGAAATAGGGCCCCTGCAGATGTTGGTGGCAGGAGGACCCTGGTATTATTAGTTATATCGCTCCCTCTATTCTGTCCTTTTGTCTCCTACTTCCATTCCCATCCCTCTTTTTTTCTCACATGTCTCTATTTTCCTGCCCATCCTTGACTCCTATACCCTATTATTATTTCCTCCTCTACTTTCATTTCTAGTTAGGGATCTGTTCTGTGGGTTTTCCTTTGAGGACAACATTGTACAGTTGAAATGGCAGCAGAAGCATTGGGAGCAGCACCGGTGACCTTACAGGTTGGCTGTGGGTGATAGGCTCAGGATGAGCAGGAAGGTGCAAGAAGGTGGAAGAGTCAGGGGGTGGGTGGTGAGGCAGATTGGTGTGGCAGATGGTAAGAATGAGGCAGCAGGGGCATAGGGGGAAACTAGATGAGATATGCATTATACTATGGGTATTTACTAAACTCCGAATGCCAAAAACCTGAAAACCTGCTTATGTATTCTGCAGTGGAGTAGTAGTAGAACCCCTCATTTTACTTTTTTTTTTTCAGGGGACCAGAAAAAATAATGTACATTATCTGGGAAACAAAGTATCTTACCTTCATTAGACTGCAGAAAAATGCCACCATTTCTGGGAAACTGTAATCTCTAGAGATGTAAAATCAAGTTCAATATTATATTCTTATAGTTTGTGCCATTTGACACCAATGACTAAGCCCTGATTATAATATATTTATTGAATAATATACCGACTACTGTAATTTTTAAAGATGTTAGAAGTCTGAGGTAAAAAAACTCTTAGTTGACTTGACTACTACATTTTAATAAGTGGTACATTATTAATTATAATCCCTGAGGGGTTCTGCTGGGGATCTTTAGCCCTTGCTCTCATTTGGTGCAAGATCTTTGATCCCCTGGTTTTTTGGATGGAAAATCCAAAAAATTTGTACGATTCGTATTTTTCCAGATTTTTTCGGCAAACAAAATTTTCGGCAAAGTGTATTAATAAATAAAGGCAAAAAAACCCAGTGCTGATTTGGTCTGAGAAAACATTGAGATAAATTCGGACTTTGATAAATAACTCCCTATGTGTGTCTCTTGAAGCAGCACATTCTGGTCTCAGAGATTTTAAAGGGATTCTGTCATGGGAAAACATGTTATTTTTCAAAGTGCAAAGTACACCATTTAATAGTACTCCAGCAAAATTGAAACCTATTTACATTTAATGTTGAAATCTGACATGGAGCTAAACATGCTGTTAGTTTCCCAGGTGCCCTCTGTCATGATAAATTTCAGTGACTTTTTACTGCTAAAAAGTCAAAGGTGGAGTGATATCACTAAATGCTTATCTGAAAGCAGTTCTATTGTGAAGTGCTGGCTCTTTCTGAAAGCAAAGGATCAGGCACAATAACCTGTGATGACTTTCTACACACCAATATTACAACACCAAAAAAATACACTGGTTGGTTCAGGAACAAAATGTTATATAGTAGAGTGAATTATATGTAATATAAACAATATAATTTAGAAATAAAATCTACACCATAGAAATGATGACAGGATCCATTTAAGACCATGTGTACAGTAAAAATCTTGTATGTTTTGTCACTTTCAGATGTAGCTAATTCTTAAAAGTGAATAAATAAAATAATTCTTAATGTCACTATGTAATATTTTTGTAGATTATAAAGAAAGACATCTCCTTATATCGTATGACAACAAACAGATTTTATTTGCAGTACGAGGCAGGCAAAAAGCCTTCATGGTTTTGGAAAATTTATATTCAGTACCGTAAATATTTTTCATATTGATATTTCACTGGAATCAGTTCATTTTATAAACACAAAGGAACACAAACTCTGCCGTGATGAAAGAACCGAGCAGACGAGAAGTTTTAAAGAGAATCAGGTAAAAATACACTGCTCGGCCGTCATTTCTTGTAAGGCATTTGTGTGTGTGCCAGAACACAGCAGATTTGTGTTCTTTTGTCCCTCTATTTTTAAATTCAATTACATAAATAACTTCTGAATTCATTCCCTGCTCTTAGGAGCTAGTCACCAACGCCTAGATTTTCCTTTACATATTGTTCTGCCTAATTGTTAATTTTTAACAATTAGTTGGTCATTCAAATGCAAATGAGTGAGAGTCAGCTTGGGATGGAGATGCTAGTAAGTTTTCTTTTAAAGAATAATAAATCTTCATAAACTGAGCCTATTGTTAAGCCGCAATGTGCAAAACTTCTGAAAATTAGAATTTCCTGTCTTTGTATCGTTGAAGCAGAGGAGGCTGGTGAATTATTCAGTGTCTTCATATTTTAAAGGATTTTTTTTTGGAAGCACATTGCCAATGTATATTAGATGGATTAGAACAAGAAGAAATTTTTCTCTTTATTGAATGACAGCAGAAAGTCTGCCGATTTCCTGCAAAACACAGCAACAAGGAAAATTGGTTCTAAATAGGGATCTCCAGTAGAGCTTGGGTCCTTACCATTCATCTCCTTCACTGCCCTTGGGAATTCTAGGAGACTTACACTGGCTGCAAATGCAGAAGTTCCCTACAGAATTGATAGAGTAGGAGATAGAAGTTATAGTAGGGTATATATGGAAACAGTAAGGGCAAGATTGTGACAGTGGGGCAACTTAATCTGAGTGGTGCTTAAACTGCTGCACAGTTCTTCTCAATATAAACATAGAGGAACCATCATCATGTGTTTCAGATTGGATCCTACAACCACTAAAGCTAGTATTTGTACCTGGATAGAGAACTGACTAAAAGATAGGCTACAAAGAGTGGTGATAAATGGAACATTTTCTAATTGGACCAGTGTTGTTAGTGGAGTACCGCAGGGCTCTGTACTAGGTCCCTTGCTTTTCAACTTGTTTATTAATGACCTGGAGGTGGGCATTGAAAATACTGTTTCTATTTTTGCAGATGATACTAAATTGTGCAGAACTATAGGTTCCATGCAGGATGCTGCCACTTTGCAGAGTGATTTGTCTAAGTTGGGAAACTGGGCAGCAAACTGGAAAATGAGGTTCAATGTTGATAAATGCAGGTTATGCACTTTGGCAAAAATAATATAAATGTGAGTTATACACTAAATGGCAGTGTGTTGGGAGTTTCCTTAAATGAGAAGGATCGAGGGTTTTTCGTAGATAACAAGTTGTCTAATTCTGGGCAGTGTCATTCTGTGGCTACTAAAGCAAATAAAGTCTTGCATAAAAAAGGGCATTAACTCAAGGGATGAAAACATAATTATGCCTCTTTATAGGTCCCTGATTAGGGCTCATCTGGAGTATGCAGTGCAGTTTTGGACTCCAGTCCTTAAGAGGGATATAAATGAACTGGAGAGAGTGCAGAGACTAAGTGCAACTAAATTGGTTAGAGGGATGGAAGACTTAAATTATGAGGGGAGACTGTCAAGGTTGAGGTTGTTTTCTCTGGAAAAAAGGCGCTTGCGAGGGGACATGATTACACTTTACAAGTACATTAGAGGATATTATAGACAAATGGCAGGGGACCTTTTTACCCATAAAGTGGATCACTGTACCAGAGGCCACCCCTTTAGACTAGAAGAAAAGAACTTTCATTTGAAGCAACGTAGGGGGTTCTTCACAGTCAGGACAGTGAGGTTGTGGAAGGCACTGCCGGCTGATGTTGTGATGCGGATTCTTTTAATGACTATAAGAATGGCTTGGATGATTTCTTGGACAGACATAATATGAAAGGCTATTGTGATACTGAACTCTATAGTTAGTATAGGTATGAGTATATAGAATTTATGTGTATGGAGGGGTGTGTGTATGGATGTTGGGTTTTCATTTGGAGGAGTTGAACTTGATGGACTTTGTCTTTTTTCAACACAATTTAACTATGTAACTAACTATGTAACTCTGTAGTGCTACAGATTTGTACATTATGGTATGTCATTTACGGAGACCCCCTATGTGCTCGTTCAAAAGAGCACTTGTGTCCAGGGTCTGGCTGTACTCTACACCTCATATTGGAGCATAGTGTTAGTGGGCAGTCCTGTTCTTAAAGCCTTCCACAATGTTCTCCCTTACTTGCACATGTGAATGTCTACATGTTCCTCACCTCCTTACATGTCTCCCCCACCTTGGCGCTCATAAATAGGGATGTAGCGAACTGTTCTGCTGCGAACTAGTTCGCGCGAACTTCGACCGTTCGCGTCCGCCGAATGTTCGCGAACGTTTGGGAACGTTCGC
The DNA here is from genome assembly GCF_017654675.1 of Xenopus laevis. Classification (NCBI taxonomy): domain Eukaryota; kingdom Metazoa; phylum Chordata; class Amphibia; order Anura; family Pipidae; genus Xenopus; species Xenopus laevis. The sequence goes on along the minus strand of NC_054371.1, from coordinate 32,305,150 downwards.
ATTTTGAGTTCGCGTTCGATTCGAATACAAGTCGTTCGACCATTCGACCATTCGAATTCCTTCGACCGCTAAAATCGAACGATTTCCATTCGTTCGAACGATTGTAAGCATTCGATTCAATGAAAAGCATTCGATCGAATGGCTTCGATCGTTCGATTCGAATGAAAATCCTTCGATCGAATGATTAAAATCCTTCGATCGTTCGAATCGAACGATTTTAGCGGGTGTTCGAAGTTCGCGAACTGTCCGCGAACGTTCGCATTTTTTGCCGGTGTTCGCGAACGGCGTTCGCGAACACCAAATCGGCAGTTCGATACATCCCTACTCATAAATACAGCATAGCTGATTGCATGTAATGCTGCATTCATAGGGGGCACACAGTTCAACTACGCGTAAGGCAGAACGCAAAGTGCAAAAAAATAATTCTGACTGAGCCCAATTTTTTTTGCACTTGGCACATAATAAATGAACTGCTAAAGTAATCTGCAAGCTGAATAATATTTGGGTTGACAAAGTACTGTACTGCTGCTTGTACTTTTTTCTTGTACTGGCTGCACATATTACTTTTGGTTGGCTCTAGGTGATGCTGTAAGTTGTATAATGTCTGCAAATACCCTGCGGGTCCATGCTAAGTATATTACTGCTTCTGAATGGAAACTGTTGAATTTTTCATTTACTTGAATGGTATTTATAATTCAATTTTACAATGGAATCTACCAAGCCAAGCCTACAAGCCTCTCCCATCCCCACATACATGCCTATCCCACCCACCTTATTTGAATGGTGCACTGCCTAAAGCAGGCCATAGATGCAAAGACTTCTCCATCTCCAGACCTGCCACTAACCTTTCAGATCAAATAAAGTAGTAAAAGAACAGATCAGCCAATGTTCTGCCCCTGACAGCAATCGTACGAAAGTTATGTCCGACAGAAGCTGGAGACAGTCTTCCACTGAAAATTGTTGGATGGGCAATACATGCAGAGATATTATCGGTAATCGACAGAAATCTTTTAACCTGTCCGATCGTCTGAATGACTGATCTCCATGGGATGAAAAATGTCGGGATTCTCCACACGGTCCGAAAATCTTAAATATTGAGGATTAGTACAAACGGATCTTTGCATCTATGCCCAGCTTTACACAGACAGCATTCCATTCAGGGTGCAGTCTTTTTGGATGAACTTAAAAGCAAGGGTTCCACTGTTATAAGAGCAGAAAATATACATGTACTGTAGAAATTAAACATACTTAGGAAAGAGTTTAGAAATGGGAACTCACTCATACTATGTGCAGGCATGGGATCTATTACCTAGAAACTCATTATCCAGAAAGCATCACATACAGCCAAAGCCATTTTCCAACATTTCTTACTTAAACAAATTTTTTTTCTACTTTTTTTTATTGATGCTGAACTGTTTTTAACAGCCTTATAATATGGTGCTCCACTTTACAAAAAGACACGGTAGCCGGAAAACCCCTTGTCCCGAGCATTCTGGATAATAGATCCATACATGTACAGTGAATTAAAGCCCTACAGAAATTACTGATAATGGAGAAAGAGATGCATATTACACTGCTATATAGAATAAGAGCTAAATGAAGAGAAATGAGTCTTGCTTCACAATATAAATGCACGAGAATAAGAACACTGTCAAAAATGAGGAATGAGGCTCCATTTTCAAATAAAACTATGTGAGAGAGAACAAAGACAATTATGAGAAATGACACTCATTATACATTATAATATAAGGGAATGAAAACACAATCAATTGTACACAAATAACAAAAGCATTTAGCTCCTAGCAAGTAACAACAGTGTCTACAATAAGAAAGTAGAAACCGATCTTCAGGCATCCGCTCAACCTCCAGGCAGACCAAACAGACACATTAGAAGGAGGTTCATCTAGTCTTGACCACTGTACAAAAGTACACATTCAGATGAGTTGTCAAAAAAAAGTTGCACAAAATAATAGGCTAGAGAGGAATCCGGATGAAGATGGAAACTCAGCTGAGATACTGTATAACTCATTTATAACATTAAGGGGCCGATTCATCAAGAGTCGAATATCGAGGGTTAATTAACCCTCGATATTCGACTGGGAACTAAAATCTTCGACTTCGAATATCGAAGTCGAACGATTTTGCGCAAATCCTGCGATCGATCGAACGATTCGAAGGATTTTAATCCAACGATCGAAGGAAAATCCTTCGATCAAAAAATCACAGGCAAGCCTATGGGGACCTTCCCCATAGGCTAACATTGACTTCGGTAGGTTTTATCTACCGAAGTAGGTGGTCGAAGTATTTTTTAAAGAGACAGTACTTCGATTATCGAATGGTCGAATAGTCGAATAGTCGAACGATTTTTACTTCGGATTGTTCGAATCGTTCGAATTCGATCGAATTCGATCTAATTTAACCAATTCGATGGTCGAAGTACCCAAAAAATACTTCGAAATTCGAAGTTTTTTTCATTCGAATCCTTCACTCGAGCTTCATGAATCGGCCCCTAATAGTACAGAGAATTTTTTATACTTCATGTGCGGGTGTCCTCTAGGGAAGGAATATGAATTTGTTACTGAAAAAGAGAAGGCTCAAATTTTATGGGACAAATTCACTAACTTCCGAAAATTCGCCAGCGACGGCTTCACTCACATTGCAACACTTCGCCAGTTGTAGATTCGCCAGGACAACGCTAATTCATGAAAATCTGAAGTTGCATCCAGGGTGCCAAACGCTGGCGAAGTTGCGCTAGCATTACTGCAGCAAGCAAAGCAAAATTGCGCTAGTGTAGGCTAATTTGCATGCGGCGGGAAGTTAAAGGTCAATGAACGTATATGTTGCAGCAAATACATTACACTACACAAGGCCGGGAAACCTTAATGAAATAAAATAAAGTTGTTATATTCAGGTAACGTTCAGTAAAATTCACATCTTAGTGAATTTGCGCAGTTACGCACATTTGCCAGAGCACAAATTCGCCAGGCGTTAGGGAGCGAAGTACCACTAGAGTCTATCTCCTTCGCTAGTGAAATTACGCCAGTGACCATTAGTAAATCGGCTAAGTACCGAAATGACGCCACACTGACGAATTTTCGCCAGCGTTAGTCACTTCACCCACGTTAGTCACTTTGCCCTTAAGTAAATTTGCCCCTATGACTCTACGGTCTCTGCAACTCCCTGCACAAAAAAATACATAAGGTAGTGTAATTAGGGTTGCCACCTTCTTCCAACAGGCAGACCAGACAGGGCATTGTGATGTTGGGGAGCAGACGGATGATGTCAGGGGGCAGGGTGGTTGCCAGTTTTGGGGTGTACCCATGACATCAGGGGCGGAGTTATGACAAGCCAATTGGCTTATCGCCGTGCCATTTATTTTAAACACCTGTCTGGATTTCCTAATTTGACCAATTTACTAACGATTACATTTATATTTTATTCCAAGAATCTCTAAAAATGTTTGGTTTTCCTGTTTTTTCTTAAAAAGTTTTAAAAATGTGAGATTCATTAAATTTAAAAACCACGAAAACCTCTTATACAAGTAAAAGTTGTCTAGGTCCTGTAGAAGTCAATGGGAGCTGCTCTGATGCTATTGGACCATTTTAAATCAATTCAGACTTTTCTCTAGGAACTGTCTTAAAAATCTCTAATATTTAGAGGTTTTATAAGTACAGTATTTTTTTTTTTTTTTTCGGATTGTTCAGATTTGGATTTTCCGTTTGTATTTTTTTTTTATTCAGATATTTTAACAAATGTCATAACAGTTAATGATTTTAGTCGTGGTTTAAAAAACCTTTAAAGCAACTTAAATTTGACCTTCATTAAATAGGCCTCCATATGTAATGCAATTTGTTTAAACTGATTGTTCAAGTTGTTAATAAAGTTGGGTTGTTGTAGGAAGTGATAACTTGGAAAGGACTGGGAACTAGAGATGTCGCGAACTGTTCGCCAGCGAACTTGTTCGCGCGAACATCGGGTGTTCGCGCTCGCCGGAAGTTCGCGAACGTCGCGCGACGTTCGCCATTTTGGGTTCGCCATTGTTGGCGCTTTTTTTTGCCCTCTCACTCCAGACCAGCAGGTACATGGCAGCCAATCAGGAAGCTCTCCCCTGGACCACTCCCCTTCCCTATAAAAACCGAAGCCCTGCAGCGTTTTTTCACTCTGCCTGTGTGTGCTGAAGAGATAGTGTAGGGAGAGAGCTGCTGCCTGTTAGTGATTTCAGGGACAGTTGAAAGTTTGCTGGCTAGTAATCGTTTTGATACTGCTCTGTTATTGGAGGGACAGAAGTCTGCAGGGGTTTGAGGGACATTTAAGCTTAGGTAGCTTTGCTGGCTAGTAATCTACCTTCTACTGCAGTGCTCTGTATGTAGCTGCTGTGGGCAGCTGTCCTGCTTCTGATCTCATCTGCTGACTGCTGCAATAACAGTAGTCCTTGTAAGGACTGCTTTTATTTATTTTTTTGTTGTTTTACTACTACTACTACTACTACTATAAGAGCCCAGTGCTATTAGTCTAGCAGTGTTGGGGAGTGGGACTGGTGTGCTAATCTGCTGCTCCTAGTAGTTCAGCAGCACCAACTTTAATTTTTTTTTTTAATATTCATTTTTTTTTTATTTTACTTTTTTTTATTTTACTACCGCTGTAGTAGTATAAGTTGACCTTTTAGGCATTATTTGCCCTGTAGGCATTATTTGCACACTGTTTTCTTCAACCCGCCATCTAGCTGTGTGACTTTGTTCACATTCTGTCTAAATATCCATAATATTACCGTCTCCAGAAAAAACACCGGAGTGACTTTTTTCAAGCAGCCATAATATATTTTACGTAATCCGTATCCACCGCTGTAGTAGTGTATACGTTGACCTTGTAGGCATTATTTGCACACTGTTTTCTTCAACCCGCCATCTAGCTGTGTGACCTTGTTCACATTCTGTCTAAATATCCATAATATTACCGTCTCCAGAAAAAACACCGGAGTGACTTTTTTCAAGCAGCCATAATATATTTTACGTAATCCGTATCCACCGCTGTAGTAGTGTATACGTTGACCTTGTAGGCATTATTTGCACACTGTTTTCTTCAACCCGCCATCTAGCTGTGTGAGCTTGTTCACATTTTGTCTAAATATTGATAATATTATCGTCTCTAGAAAAACCACTTGAGTTACTTTTTTTCAAGCAGCATTCATATATTTTACGTAATCCGTATCCACCGCTGTAGTAGTGTATACGTTGACCTTGTAGGCATTATTTGCACACTGTTTTCTTCAACCCGCCATCTAGCTGTGTGAGCTTGTTCACATTTTGTCTAAATATTGATAATATTATCGTCTCTAGAAAAACCACTTGAGTTACTTTTTTTCAAGCAGCATTCATATATTTTACGTAATCCGTATCCACCGCTGTAGTAGTGTATACGTTGACCTTGTAGGCATTATTTGCACACTGTTTTCTTCAACCCGCCATCTAGCTGTGTGAGCTTGTTCACATTTTGTCTAAATATTGATAATATTATCGTCTCTAGAAAAACCACTTGAGTTACTTTTTTTCAAGCAGCATTCATATATTTTACGTAATCCGTATCCACCGCTGTAGTAGTGTATACGTTGACCTTGTAGGCATTATTTGCACACTGTTTTCTTCAACCCGCCATCTAGCTGTGTGAGCTTGTTCACATTTTGTCTAAATATTGATAATATTATCGTCTCTAGAAAAACCACTTGAGTTACTTTTTTTCAAGCAGCATTCATATATTTTACGTAATCCGTATCCACCGCTGTAGTAGTGTATACGTTGACCTTGTAGGCATTATTTGCACACTGTTTTCTTCAACCCGCCATCTAGCTGTGTGAGCTTGTTCACATTTTGTCTAAATATTGATAATATTATCGTCTCTAGAAAAACCACTTGAGTTACTTTTTTTCAAGCAGCATTCATATATTTTACGTAATCCGTATCCACCGCTGTAGTAGTGTATACGTTGACCTTGTAGGCATTATTTGCACACTGTTTTCTTCAAACTGCCATCTAGCTGTGTGTATTATCGTTTCCAGAAAAACCAACTGAGTTTTTGTTGTTGTTGTTGTTTTTTTAAAAATAATGCCAGGCAAAGGCAGGCCGCCACGCAGAGGCCGTGCTAGGGGCCGTGCTGCTATGCAATCCTGTGGCCCTAGCAAATTGCCCAGTTTTAAAAAGCCAATGACCCTGAACTCCCAAAATGCTGAAGAGGTAGTTGACTGGCTTACACAGCACACCCCATCCTCTACCGTTTCTAACTTTACCACAACATCCTCCTCATCCTCCACTGCTATGGCCACCCCACGTAACACTTCCTCCACCACCGGTGCCCCTTCTTCACTGGAGTCAGAGGAGTTATTTTCCCATGAGTTTCTTGAACTGAGTAATGCGCAACCATTATTGCCAGAAGAAGATGAAGGAGATGAGGACCTTACACCAGATTTAATTCTGGCAGAGAACACGATAGAGATGGACATAATGAGTGATGAGGAGGAGGTCCCCGCTGCTGCTTCCTTCTGTGATGTGTCAGAAGAAATTGATGCATCTGAGGAGAATGATGATGAGGAGATTGATGTTTTGTGGGTGCCTAGTAGAAGAGAGCAAGAGGAGGGTAGTTCAGATGGAGAGACGGAGAGTCAGAGAGGCAGTAGGAGAATAAGACTTAGAAGAAGCAGGGAGGACAGCCCGCAGGGATCAGTAGGGCAACAACATGTATCGGCACCTGTGTTCAGCCGGCCAACGCACCCGCCATTGCCGCCAATGCCGCCAACTTCTACTGTTACCGCCAGATCGCACACTTCCAAAAAGTCAGCAGTGTGGGATTTTTTTAATGTGTGTGCCTCTGACAAAAGCATTGTAATTTGCAATGAGTGCAGTCAGAAACTGAGCCTTGGTAAGCCCAACAGCCACATAGGTACAACTTCTATGCGAAGGCACATGAGCGGCAAGCACAAAGCACTTTGGGAGCAACACCTCAAAGGCAACAGGCAAACTAAAAGCCACACTCCTTCTGGTCCAGCATCTTACTGCTCTACCTCTGCTCTCCTTGACCCGTCTGAACCACCCTCCACTCCGCCTTCCACCTTGACCACCTGTTCCCATTCCCAGTCATCTGCCACCAGCCAAGTTTCTGTGAAGGCCATGTTTGAGCGTAAGAAGCCAATGTCTGACTGTCACCCCCTTGCCCGGCGTCTGACAGCTGGCTTGTCTGCACTCTTAGCCCGCCAGCTTTTACCATACCAGCTGGTGGACTCTGAGGCCTTCCGCAAATTTGTAGCAATTGGGACACCGCACTGGAAGGTACCCAGCCGCAATTTTTTTTCTAAAAAGGGAATACCACACCTGTACCAACATGTGCAGAGCCAAGTTACCGCATCTCTGTCACTTAGTGTTGGGCCAAAGGTCCATATGACTACTGACGCATGGTCCTCCAAGCATGGTCAGGGCAGGTATGTCACCTACACTGCCCACTGGGTGAACTTGGTAATGGCTGGGAAGCAGGGAATGGGTAGCTCAACAACAACAGTGGAGTTGGTGTCACCGCCACGGATTGCACGCGGTTCTGCCACCACCTCTACTCCTCCATCGCTCTCTACCTCGTCTTCTTCTTCTTCTTACTCTGCTGCTGGGTCCTCCTTCTCCTCCTCCACACCTGTGCACCCCCAGCTCCCCCTAGGCTATTCGACGTGCCAGGTACGCCGTTGTCACGCTGTCTTGGGGATGACGTGCCTGGAAAGCAAAAACCATACCGGATCTGTACTCCTGTCATCTCTGCAGTCACAGGCCGATCGGTGGCTGACCCCACACCAACTGCAGATCGGAAAAGTGGTGTGTGACAATGGAAGCAATCTGTTGGCAGCGTTGAGACTAGGCAATTTAACACATGTGCCCTGCATGGCACATGTGTTAAATTTAATAGTCCAACGTTTTGTCTCCAAGTACCCAGGATTCCAGGACGTTCTCACCCAGTCCAGAAAGGTGTCGGCCCATTTCAGACGTTCCTACACAGCCATGGCACGCCTTGCTGACATTCAGCAGCGCTACAACATGCCAGTCAGGCGTTTGATTTCTGACAGCCAGACTCGCTGGAATTCGACGCTCCTTATGTTGGAACGTCTGCTGCAACAACAAAGGGCCGTCAACGAGTACCTTTTTGAACTGGGTGGTAGGACTGGATCTGCACAGCTGGGGATTTTTTTCCCCCGTTACTGGGTGCTTATGCGCGATGCCTGCAGGCTCATGCGACCTTTTGAAGAGGTGACAAATATGGTCAGTCGCACCGAAGGCACCATCAGCGACCTAATACCCTTCGCTTTCTTCCTGGAGCGTGCCGTGCGACGAGTGACAGATGAGGCTGTAGACCAGCGTGACGAGGAGCTGGAAGCGCACGATTTCTGGTCGGAATCACCAGAACGAACCCAGGCACCTGCTGCAACGCAGGGAGAGGTGCCAGAAGTGGAGTCAGAGGAGGAAGGTGGCTTTGTGGAGGAGGAGGACCAACAGGAGCAGGCTTCCCAGGGGGCTAGTGGTGACCTTTTGGGGACCCCTGGTCTTGTACGTGGCTGGGGGGAGGAGACCGTGGATGATGCAGTCCTTGATAATGAGGAAGCGGAGATGGATAGCTCTGCATCCAACCTTGTGAGAATGGGGTCTTTCATGCTGTCATGCCTGTTGAAGGACCCCCGTATCAAGAGGCTTAAGGAGAAGGACCTGTACTGGGTCGCAACGCTACTAGACCCTCGGTACAAGCATAAAGTGTCAGAAATGTTACCAACATACCACAAGTCCGAAAAGATGCGGCATTTACAAACCAGCCTGCAAAACATGTTGTACAATGCTTTTAAGGGTGATGTCACTTCAGGAACTCATCAACATTCCAGGGGCAGAGGTGCCAGTAATCCTGCCACGAGCACACCTGCAAGGACAAAGCCCTTTGGCCAGTCTGTAACGTCAGACATGCAAATGTTTTTCTGTCCAAGGCAGCGCCACAACCCTTCTGGATCCACCCTCAAAGAACGCCTCGACCGGCAGGTAGCGGACTACCTGGCATTAACTGCAGATATCGACACTCTGAGGAGCGATGAACCCCTGGACTACTGGGTGCGCAGGCTTGATCTGTGGCCAGAGCTGTCACAATTTGCCATGAACCTCTTGTCTTGCCCAGCCTCAAGTGTGCTCTCAGAAAGGACCTTCAGTGCAGCAGGAGGGATTGTAACTGAGAAGAGAACTCGCCTAGGTCACAAAAGTGTCGATTACCTGACCTTTATTAAAATGAATGAGGGGTGGATCTCGGAGGGTTACTGCACGCCGGAAGACTTGTTCTGACTTCTATGCAGCTGTCCTTCTCTTCAAGCCTCATGACTCCACACACAGCTGTCCTTTAGCGTCCTCCTCCTCCCTCCGCCACCGTTACAAACTAGGGTGCAAACCCTACTGGTTTAATTTTTTCTGGCCTCTGTGCTTCAGTGGCTGCAACCAAAAAAACTGGGCAAACAATGTCTACAAGGTCAACGTATGGCAAAAAATGACTATTTTCAGCATTTATATGGCATATTTTTTCTGGCAACTGTGCTTCAGTGGCTGCGTCCAAAAAAATGCATATTTTCTGCATTTATATGGCATAATTTTTCTGGCCTCTGTGCTTCAGTGGCTGCAACCAAAAAAATGCATATTTTCTGCATTTATATGGCATAATTTTTCTGGCCTCTGTGCTTCAGTGGCTGCAACCAAAAAAAATTATATTTTCTGCATTTATATGGCATAATTTTTCTGTCAACTGTGCTTCAGTGGCTGCGACCAAAAAAATGACTATTTTCAGCATTTATATGGCATATTTTTTCTGGCCTCTGTGCTTCAGTGGCTGCGGCCAAAAAAACTGGGCAAACAATGCCTACAAGGTCAACGTATGGCAAAAAATGACTATTTTCAGCATTTATATGGCATATTTTTTCTGGCAACTGTGCTTCAGTGGCTGCGTCCAAAAAAACTGGGCAAACAATGTCTACAAGGTCAACGTATGGCGAAAAATTACTATTTTCAGCATTTATATGGCATATTTTTTCTGGCAACTGTGCTTCAGTGGCTGCGTCCAAAAAAACTGGGCAAACAATGCCTACAAGGTCAACGTATGGCAGTTGTTTAAAGAGAACAGTAGATTACTAGCCAGCAAAGCTACCTAAGCTAAAATGTCCCTCAAATCCCTGCAGACTTCTGTCCCTCCAATACAGAGCAGTATCAAGCAGATTACTAGCCAGCAAACTTACTATCATCTGTCCCTGAAATCACTAACAGCTCTCCCCCTACACTATCTCTTCCAAGCACACACAGGCAGATTTTTCAGATACATTTTTGCCCTTGATCCCCCTCTGGCATGCCACTGTCCAGGTCGTTGCACCCTTTAAACAACTTTAAAATCATTTTTCTGGCCAGAAATGTCTTTTCTAGATGTTAAAGTTCGCCTTCCCATTGAAGTCTATGGGGTTCGCGAACCGTTCGCGAACCGCTCGCATTTTTGCGCAAGTTCGCGAATATGTTCGCGAACTTTTTTTCCGACGTTCGCTACATCCCTACTGGGAACCAACCAGCCATGTTATAACCATAGAACAGAAATAAGGGGGCAAATTCACTAAGCACCGAAACGCCGAACGCTAGAGTCAATTCTCTAGCGTTGGGCATTTTCGTTACTTCGCAAATTCACTAACGAACGCTGGCATAGATTCGCTAGTGTTACTTCGCACCCTTACGCCTGGCGAATTTTCGCTACGGATGTAACTACGCAAATTCACTAACGCGCGCAGTGTACTGAACGCTACCTTTTACGCTAGACTTCCTTCGCCACCTCAGACCAGGCGAAGCGCAATAGAGTAGATAGGGATTGCTTCAAAAAAAGTCAAAAGTCCCAAAAAACGCTGGCATGTTTTCTGCATTATGGGTGATAGGCTGAAAAAGATCGAAAAATTTTTTAGGGCTCCCCTCCTTCCTACATTTCCTGACTCATGGCAACTTACCTAGACAGTGGGCACATGTGTAGGGCAAAATAACAATTTTTATTTGATGTTTTGAAGGTTTTGTAGGCATTTGTAGTGCTGATACGTATTCCTCCATTGAAATTTGAATTTGGCGCCGTATGCAAATTAACCTTCGCTAGCGTAACTTCGCTTCACTTAGCGAATCAACGCTAGCGCAACTTCGCAACCTTACGCTACCCCTGTGCGCAACTTCGGATTTTAGTGAATTTGCGGAGCGCTGGCGAAACTACGCCTGGCGAAGTGCGGCGTAGCGCGGCGAAGTTGCGCCTGGCGCAACTACGAATCTTAGTGAATTTGCCCCAAGGTCTTTCCGTGGTCTGTGTGCAAAACAGCAATTACTTACAGAGAAAACGTGACTGTTCAGAGCACCTCACATTCTCCTCAGTCCTCTGGGGGCACCATAAATAAAGTACCATGTCTGCTTAAAATCTTTTGTAGCCTTTCCCAAGACAGATTCCAGAACATGGAACGCCCTTGATTCTCTGTGACAAGATTGTTGCAACTGAAGTAATTAAGGTAATTAAGGTCTCATCGCATTCACGTTACATGTTTATCATTGCTAATCAACTGTAAATACATAAAGGAATACAAATGTATCCAGAATGCTCAGGACCTGGGGGCTTCTGGAGAAGGGGTCTATAATTGGGATCTTCATGTCTATGGCCTTAAAGCTGGCCATAGACATGAAGATTTTATCCTCATATCCGACGAACGATCGTATGTTGCTATTAACAATTCAGATTAAATAAAGTGGTAAAATAACAAATTAATTCTGGCAATGACAGCAATCGCACGAAAGTTATGTCTGACAAATAGTAGTGACAGTCACTTGTGATGGGCAAATAAATTCGCCTGGCACGAATTTGCGGCGAATCTCAGTGTTTCGCCACTGGCGAATAAATTAGTGAAAATTCGCTGGTGAAAATTCGCCGGCGTCAATTTCCAATTTTCACGATTATTCCGTGAAAATGTTCGAATTGCCTGATTTTTTCTTGAAACCGTTCGAATTGCTAGATTTTTTGGTGAAACCGTTGTAATTGCTCGATTTATTAGTGAAAACTTTCAAATTGCTAGATTTTTTGTGTGAAAACGTTTGAATTTCACGATTTTTTGTGAACTTTCCGATTTCACAAATTTTTTGTAAATTTTTCGCCGTTTTTTTTGCAGGAAATTTGCTAATTTCTCTGCAAAGCGAAACACGAGAAGTTCGCCCATTACTAACAGTCACCCATTGACATTGTCAGCAATACATGAGATATTACTGTCAGCCAACAGAAATCTTCTAACCTGTCCAATCGACTAAATCACCATGGTACGAAAAATTCCTAGACAATCCGCCGAAAAACTACTTTATGTTTGTGTCTATGGCCAGCTTAAGTCTACTATACTTTTTTTAACACAACAACTACACCTAAGGGTTGTGACACACGGGCAGCAGATTCGCCAGGCGACTAAATCTCCCTGAATCTGTCCGTGTGTCACAACTAGTGATGGGCGAATATATTCCCGTGATTCGTCCCCAGCGAATAAATTCACAAAAGCGCAGCGAAAATTCGCCAGCGTTTTTTTATCAAAAACAAGACACCGGCGCCGTTTCCCGAATTTTTCACCATTTCGTGAATTTTGTTGCAAATTCGCAAATTTTTCGCTAAACGAAACGCCCCAAATTCGCCCATCTCTAGTCACAACCCTTAAGTAGGGTGAGGCAACGGCACTTGCAGGTCAAAAATGACAACTGTCATCTCTTTTGCACCCCCTGCAGGCTATTCCTTGTGTCTACAAGCTCATTCACATTAACAGCACAACAAGCTCATGAGCATCAGCAGCAAATATGCATTCTATAAAATGTAATTCACTAAGCAGATGTTTTCTTACACCTACAGATGAGTCGAAATCTGTAAATGAGATCTATGTTGTTCTCGCTAACGATGTCTGGCTGCTCCCTCCTGACAGTAGCAGGCTGGCAATTGGATTGTGTAGTAGAGGACCGCAAGTGCTGGATACTGTAGGTAATGTTATTACAAAGAAGTAACTGTGTTTTATTGTAGGCTGCACGACTTGTCCTGTACTGAAGCGCTGAGTGCTGAGAAAGAATTGTCTTGCTGAAAACCATATAAAAAGATTATAATAAAAATATGTCACAGGGGTATTTCACCTTAAAATATGTTTTTCCTAGCATTTGGACAATAAAATTTTTCAAAGTCCGAATTTATCTCGTTATTTTCTGAAAAATTCTCCGACCAAATCCACTCTCGTTTTCCCCCCTGATTTATCAATACATTTCCTGTGTGGGAAAAAACCCCAAAAAATTGTTAAAAAAAAAAGAATCGTAAAAAAATTTCAGATTTTCCACCCGAACACTCCGATTTTTTTTTTCAGATTTTTGCCCGGAAATCACAAAATCATCAGATTATTGCACGAAACCCAGCACAGATCAAGATATCTTCGGGACATCTCCCGCTGGATTTTCGGATTGTGAGTTTTTCCATACTCGCGATTCATGGTTTTTTTTCACTAAAAATTCAGATTTTATAGTAAAAAACACAATTTTTTTGGCATTGGTTTTTGGTTTTTAATAAATAAGCCCCTAAATGTAATCCTGAAGAGAGTATTGTACAACTTTCTTTCCAGTCCCTCTCTTCTATTCTGCCATTCAAACCACTGCACGGTCATTAAGGTAAGTGGGACTGTTGAAACCCTATAATATAGTAATAGAAATTTTTGGTTTAAATTCTGTACAAAAGAGAGTAAGAACAAAAAGTTAAAGGGAAGCTTTATTGATCAGAATGCAATAATCTACAATTTTTTTGCAATTTGCACACTGTGTTCTACCATTGTAGAATGCGGATGGGCCTCTGAGCTAGGTTTTGGAGTGCAGATATCTATGGCCAGTCTCTTGAACATAGTGCTGACTACTTTCGGCAGTGCTCTGTCCAAGAAGGGTATGGGTGGCACATAGTTGCCCCCTCTCTCCCACTCTCTTCTCATCCACTAACTTGGGACCATAGGGCAAGCAGTAAGGACCAGGCTTGTCTTCACCTCCAGCCACTGCACTATGCTCCTTTTGCTTGGCGTTAAAGGATAAATAAACCTTTAAGAATAAGTGAATCTAAAATTGATGAGGGTGCTATTCTAAGAACTTTTGCAATTTGCGTTCATTATTTGTTTTTTGTAATTCCAAGGAATCAAAGGATACATGTAATGATAACATGAAAGAATTTTGTTACAACAGCGCCACCTGCTGGTCATTTTCTGACCACTTTAACCACCAAGTAGTCAAGGAATTTGTCAGGAGAAAGAAAGAGGCCTGGTCTGATGTTCTTCTGACTAGGAAAAGGTTTTTTTCCTGACCAGAAGAACATATTTATACTATATTTTATATACCGAACCTACTGATCCAGGAAATAGGTTCAGCATCTCTATAGTAGTAATGATCCAGGCCTCCAAAGTTGTCACAGGAGTCTCTTATCTTGGATTTTGTTAAGAGTGTGAGTGACACTGCACATGCTCAGTGGGCTTTGAGCAGCTGTTGAGATGTGAAGCTTAGGGGTCATCACAAATCATCAAACAGAAAATAAGGTTTGCCTGTCATATAAACTGGAGCTACATAGCTGATTATTACACTTTTATGCTCATTGTGCTGGTTCCTGAGCTGCTACGTACCATGATCTGATTTATTTACTAATCAACAGTGACATTTCTATAATAAATATTCAGTATATTGTGCATTGGTCCCTAAGCTCAGTAAGTGACAGCAGCACAGAGCATGTGCAGTGAATCAGCAGAAAAGAAGATGGGGAGCTACTGGGGCATCTTTGGAGACACAGATCTTTACTGCTAAAGGGTTGTGACTTCCTAGGGCTGGTATATAAGCCCAAAATATCATAACATTTTGGGCTTCTATAACAAAATAACATTTCTGCCCTATGTCTTTGGTTTTGCATTAGTTCCCCTTTAAGCTATTCATTTTATCAAGTTGCCCACCCTCGATAAATATGCCGAATGCATTTGTGGCACTAAAAAAACAATGACGTATTTGTTAAAAATCAACAAAATAATCTGCATTTAGGAGGCTTTTTCATTACACATAAACACTGACATCAGATCTAGCGCTAAAAATCAGATATCAGTTTGTTACTTTGCCAAAAAAAAACCTTGTTTTGAAGCAAGTCTTAATTATAGAAATCTTTGCGGCTGTCAATAGAGGCGCTGGAATAAAAGTCATATTCACAGGCTCATATTGATTATGTATTGAGACAGCTTTCATAAAATAAAAATAAGTTCATTGTAATTAATGATCCAGTTCAAACTGATGAACCTTGCAGATTGCACCAATAAATCACTGCAAACATGAGAATGTGCCGCTCAGAGTATCTACACTCCAACCAAATAATCACCCGCTGCATAAACACATCAAATTTACGTGTCATTACATCAATTGACAGGATGCCTTACATGCTAAAAAATAATTGTTATATTTCGCACTTCCCGAAAGAGCATTGATGTGCTGTAAGTAATTCTGTTATTTCATTTCAGTGTTTGGTAAAGGCCTTTGCAATGATTGATATTCCATATACAATAACTGGCATATAAAGCCTGCTTTTTCATTTTAATTTTATGATGATGATGCTGATATCTACAGAAAGCAGTTATTTGGGCAAAACGAGTCCCTGCAGCATATTTTTATGTAATAAAAGACCCAAACGTTTCCCCAAGGTCTGTTAGTTTTGCTTTGCTTTTTATTATTTGTGGTTATTTCGTTTTTTATGCAGCAGCTCTCCAGTTTGCAATTTGCGCAGTGCAGAAATTCGCCACAAATCCATGCCTGCCGAATAAATTCACCTATCACTAGTCAGTGACTCACATTTGAAAGCTGGAAAGTCAGAATTGGAAGGCAAATAATTCAAAGAAAAAATGAAGGCCAGCTGTAAAGTTCCTTAGAATTAGCCATTCTATAATATACTTAGGGGCCCATTTACTTAGCTCGAGTAAAGAAAAAAAACGTTGAATTTCGAATTGGCTACTTCGACCTTCGACTACGACTTCGAATCGAACGATTCAAACTAAAAATCGTTCTACTATTCGACCATTCGATAGTCGAAGTACTGTCTCTTTAAAAAAAACTTCGACCCCCTAGTTCGCCACCTAAAACCTACCGAAGTCAATGTTAGCCTATGGGGAAGGTCCCCATAGGCTTTGCAATCTTTTTTTGGTCAAAGAAAAGTCATTTGATCGATGGATTAAAATCCTTCGAATCGAACGATTCTAAGGATTTAATCGTTCCACCGAACGATTTTTCATTCGATCGAACGAATTGCGGTAAATCCTTCGACTTCGATATTCGAAGTCGAAGGATTTAATTAGACAGTTGAATATCGAGGGTTAATTAACCCTCGATATTCGACCCGAGGTAAATCTGCCCCTAAAAGTTAACTTAAAGGTGAAACAGTAGTGATGGGCAAATTTATTCACCAGGCACGAATTTGCAGCAAATTTGCCCATTTCGGCAAATAATTCACCAATTTGCCCGAAAAATTCACTGGAGAAAATTTCCGGAGTTGATAAATGTTGACGCCGGGGGCGGTTTTCTGTGCCAGCATCAAAGTTTTTTTCCACGCCGGTGACGGTCCCGACGCCGGCGCCCATTCTCGCAATTTTTTTTGCCAGTTTCGCGAATCTCACTGGAAATTTGCAAAATTTGTGGCGAAGCAAAATGGGACAAATTCGCTCATAACTATGAAACATCCCTTTAACTTGAAGTGCTGCCACAACCTTCTTGTATTGTTATAATTCACTTGTTACCGTTAGTATGGACTGGAAGGGTCATCTTGGAAACTTGCTCTGCGGAGTAACAATCGTTCGCTAGAGCGCAAAGTACGAATGAACGCTAGTGACGGTCCCGTTCGCTAGCAAATTGACGCCTGTGAATTGCAGATGTCCCTGCGGGTGGTAATGATGGGGAAAAGTCGCTATCGTTAGCCACTTCTCCCTTTGGTGAATCTGCCCCTAAGTCTTTGCACCCAGAAAGAGAAAAAAGATTCTTTAAAGGAGAAGGAAAGGTCTTCTAACTTGGGGGTGGCAAAAGTTAGGCACCCCCAAGTGATCGCATTTACTTACCTGACACCCTGGGCCAGTGCTCCTTTCAGAAGAAAACTGCACTGGCCCTGGATTCTTCCAGTGAGCATCACGGAACGATTGTCTTCTGGTTTCTTCTTTTTTTCTCGTATCAGCTATTTCTTTCTACTGCGCATACGTCTGCCCTGGGAAATCTGAAGAAAGAAGAAGCTGGAAGAGGATCGCTCAGTGGTGCTTGTGAGTAACTTTCCAGGAGGGACAATTCCATACATTGAGACATGTCTATGGCTGCTACACTAGTGGAAAAAGCACAGTGTCATATATACTGTATATAATACACAAAAGCCATGAATATCTTGTAAATTATATCCTTATAAACGGTGAGTTCGTATGTCATCAGTTATAAACGGTGAGTTCTGATGTCATTTCTGTCACATGACTCACTGAAACGTGTGTATTATAATAAATAAAGTACCTCCAGTTGCAAAATGTGAGGATATTAGAAGTTAACTTGTACTTGATCCCAACTAAGATATAATTAATCCTTATTGGAAGCAAAACCAGCCTATTGGGTTTATTAATGTTTACATGATTTTGTAACATAACATAAGCTATGAAGATCCAAATTACGGAAAGATCCGTTATCCGGAAAAAAACCCAGGTCTTGGGCCAGCATTGGACTGGAGGTCTGGAGGCCCACCGGGGCTTATGCCACAGGCCCCCTGCCCACCCTGGGCTCCCCTTTCTCTGTCACCCCCCCTAGAGGTCCCCTCCCTAGCCACTTCCCTCCTCCAGGCCCCCACTCTTACCTGTGTGGTAGTTGCGGCCACCATCGGGGCTGGGTGGTGAGCAGTATCGGACTGGCCCGGCGGGACATCGGGAAAAAACCTGGTGGGCCCCGACCCTCATGGGCCCCCGTCGGGCCAGATCCCTTCTCCTGAAGACCCCTCTGTACAAAAAAAAAACAATTTCTTCACCGTGCATGCACGTCGAGCAGCGCCATCAGCATATGTGCGCAGTGCCGTTCGCACATGAGTGCCTTCATGCATGCACGCCGAGAGGCGCGCTGGGGGTCAATCTGGTTTTTACCCGGTGTCCCGACGTCTCAGTTAGGGTTTTTTCCTATAAATAACATTGGCATAAAGCAACATTTTTACTGGCCAGGACGGTAAAATACCGGCCAGATGGCAACCCTAGTCCCGGTTCAACCCTGTCTTGAGCTTTCTGGTGCCATACCTGTATAATGTTGTACAGTTTCCCATAACAAGTGATGCCACTGAAACTGCCCAGCTTGGCCCAGTCTACTGTTCAGTACAAGGTCCTCCACAAGTTATTGTGTTTAATATCAATATAATGCAGTTCCTAAAATCAATCCTCATATATCATATATTCAGATTCAGTTTAAGTTAAAAAGAGAAATTGCATAAAGGGCAAAACTGTTAACGCAGCACTGTGTTTTTTCAGCCCAGTATATATTTTTGGCTAGTTTAGTGGAAGCGAAAACTTTTTTTGCAAAATGATAACAGCTTTCCAGTTAATGGGCTCTGCTGTTAAACAAAGGATCGCCGGCGAAACTGCGACGGAGCTTTTAAAAATCATGCCAGCCAATTACTTGCCTCCGCGTCCCAATTAATTGTTTGATCTCACTATTTCACTATCAATTTACTTCAAATCGAAACCATATTGACCATTTGCAAAGAATAGACAGTGATGGAAAGAGGGTGACTTCATTTAGATAAACAATTGCGCGGGGACGTTTAATGAAATTTATGGGAGAGAATGAAGTGAGCTGACGCAGGGGAAGAAAATAATTACTTGTGCTCCCTTTAATGAACACATTCAGACTTCCAGGAGTTGAAAATTAGCAAGGTTATGAAAGAACCTGGCGTCTGATGTTGAGTTTGGAAATACCAGGCTTTTTCTCAATGCTGGGGAGAAGTAAGCTTTATTGTTTACTATGAACAAGTAATATATTTTGCCTCTACAGTAAACCCTGAAAACTATAATATTCTAGCCAGCAACAAATAGCAGTGACTAATTATCTTATGTGACATAAGTTTTATAACAATGACTGAATGAATGAAGCATGGAGATGTTAAGCCTGGCATTGGCACTTTATTTCTCCTACCATGTGCTCTGGGACATTAAATTGACTGCATTTATCCGACAATGTATTTTGGGGTTATCGTGGATGAAATTGGTACAGGTATAGGATCTGTTATTCGTAAACCCGCTATCCAGAAAGCTCCAAATTATGGAAAGGCTATCTGCTATCTTTTCTCTGTAATAATTAGACAGTACCTTGTACTTGATCGAAACTAAGATATAATTACTCCTTAGGGCAGAGACACGCTCAGTTTCAGGGAGATTTAGTCGCCCGGTGATAAATCGTCTCTTCTTTAGGATGACTAACCTCCCTGCGTCCCACCGGCTAGAATACAAATTGAAGGCGGGATGGCACTCGGAGTGATTAGTTTTCTGAAGTCGCCCGAAGTTTCCTCGTGAGGCAACTTCAAGCGACTTTGGAAAACGAAGTGCACCGATTGCCATCCCGCCAGCAATTTACATTCGAGCCAGCGGGAGGCGGTTTGGGGAGATTAGTCGCCCTGAAGAAGAGGAGATTTGTCGCTGGGCAACTAATCTCCCCGAATCTGAGTGTGTCTCTGCCCTTAGTGGAGGCAAAACCAGCCTATGTGGTTTATTCAGTGTCGGACTGGGACACCAGGGGCCCACCAAAAAACCTTAGACCAGGGGCCCACACTCAGTACTATATTCTTCCTCTCCTCACTCAACCTCTATTCTCCTAGTCTCTTTTCTTTACTTACTATAATCTATTATTCCACTTTGTTCTCATAGAAATAGGGAATGGCCATGAAATAAGCCAAAGGTTTAGCAGCATGAGGGTCCACTGACACCCAGGCCCACCGGGACTTTTCCTGGTATCCCGTTGGGCCAGTTCGACATTGGGTTTATTTAGTGTTTACATAATTTTCTAGCAGACTTAAGGTATGAAGATCCAAATTATGGAATGATCTGTTATGCAGAAAACCCCAGGTCCCGAGCATTCTGGATAAAAGGTCCCATACCTGTACTGTATTTTCTGCCATGTTTTCTGGGGGCATTATACATGAAACAGGCACTGCATTTTTCATGATGTTTTCTGGAGTTGTCGTGGATGAAGTTGGTATTGCATTTATCCTGCCATTTGTTCTACGGGCATTATACATAAATCTGGCCCTGTATTTATCATGATTTCCATATCAGAAATCAAAGCACACATTTTGTATGGAAAAGTAAAGTTCAGAATATATATATAAGAATATATTGATCTAATATCAGTAATTTGCATCAATAATAACTAAAAACTGTCCCTTTACGCTTCATCGAAAAGTTTGGGAAACCGCAGATTTTTTTTTTTTTTAAATAAAACTCCTTGATGGGCAATTCTTTACCTATTTTTGTCTCGAGCCTAATTTTTTTCACCTGCCATATGCATTGGTGGCAATGGGTATTTTTTCTTTTTCTTGGACCAATGATTACAGTCAATGGGTGAAATGTAATAAAAGTCGGAAAGAGAAAAAACATTTGCACAAATAAGAATAACAATTTCACAATGTAATATTCTTTGTTAGACTGTTATTGCATGCGAATGTTAAGTGTGCATTGTGAACGTTTAAGAAGCTCGTGAAGATGGCGTAAACTTTTGGAGAAAACGTAACTTTATTACAAACACTGCGCATTGGCTCAAACTATAACATTTGCAATCTTTCTTCCACTTCCGGACGTGGTCACAAACAGTTTCCAGGGTTCACAAAAACTATATAAATTTGGGCAGAGGCATCTAATTTTCACATTGAAAAATTCCTTTACCCAACTTTTATTACATTCCCCCAATGGGGAGTTTCTTTATTGCACCATATGCATTGGAGTCAATGGGTATTTTTTTCTTGGGGAAATGCCCCTTGACTCGCACACTTTTCACCAATTGTTGCCATTTTGCAAATTTTTCAGCTAACTGGGTCAAATTCTCTCATCACTAGTCAACATCAACAGAACCAAGATATTTTGTGTTCAGAAGAAGCAGAGTTAATATGCTGGAGTATTCCTATCCTAATTAGTGTATTTGCTTGTTTCTGGCTCACTTTGGCCTCTCCGGTTGTTGATAACATCTCTCTTTGCTTAATAATCCCTTTCCACATTGTGTTAGAGCTTTTTCTCTGCGCTTCTATTGTCATGCCGTGATGGCAGGTCTTTATACGATGTGTCAGGCAAAAGAATGATTGGCTTAAACATTATCGAAAGCTCCAGGTGGGAGTTAGGAACACGGATTACCAATCTGATATGAATACTAAACGCTCCATTGTCTTCAATTGTTTAATGTAAAGATCCAAGTTTTTGAACAATGCTGGAAAAGGCATGACCATTACTTTCTCATAGTGTAGGAACAGAGCCTCGCTGCTTGCCAACTGCTAGCGATAATGGGATAGGCACGACGGGGATGTTCTGAATTTATGTTAAAGGGAATATTACCCAGAGACCGAATGAATAGCTGAACTGAAATGACCCACTGTAAAGAACACAAGGCATTTCTATAAAACAGGTAGACAAGTAGACTGTAGGTCCCCAGAGACATGCCATCCAACCCCCCACCAAAATGTATTATCTTTTAATGTGACATGTTTATATTGTATATCGGATAATGTCCCTCCCCAATGAAAAGTGTAAGGATATTACAAGTTATAAAGTCCGACACTTATAGTATTAACTTTTTCCATCCGACCAAGAATCCATATTTTGATCAGGGACTAATGCGTATATATTATACAAAAAAATAACATTTCTTAATACAGGTATAGGACATATTATCCAGAATACTCTGGATGTGGGACTTTACAGATAAGAGATCTTTCTGTAATTTGTATCTTCATACAGTATGTCTACTTAAAACTAATTTAACCATTAAATTAAAATTAACCCAATAGGCTGGTTTTGCCTATAATAAGGATTAATGATATCTTAATTTAGATCAAGATACAAGTACAAGATAGTGGGGGTCATTTATCAACACTGGGCAAATTTGCCCATGGGCAGTAACCCATGGCAACCAATCAAATTGCTGCATTCATTGTTCTACTTGCAGCTGGCTTCAAAAAGCTAATCACTGATTGGTTGCTATAGGTAACTGCCCATGGGCAAATTTGCCCAGTGTTAATAAATGAGCCCCACTGTTTCTTAAAAACAGAGAAAAAGGAAATACATTTTAAAAAATCGGAGTTATTTGAATAAAATAGAGTCTATGGTAGATGGCCTTGCCGTAATACTGAACTTTCTGGATAATATCTTTCCAGATAATAGATTCCATACCTGTATTTCATTAAGCAGTCATTATAGTGTGAAATTGTACATAACACTTTATTTAAGACCTGCTTGAAGGTGGAACTTCTTATCACTGATTTCTTATCACTTACAATGCTTTGGGCAGAGACACACACCCAAATTTGGGGAGATTTAGTCACCCAGCAATAAATCGCCTCTTCTTTGGGACGACTAAGCTCCCCAAACTGCCTCCTGCCGACTAGAATCGAAATCGCCCGAGGGATGGCACTCAAGAGTGCTTTGTTTTCCAAAGTTGCCCGAAGTTTCCTTGTGAGGCAACTTCGGGCGACTTCAGAAAACTAAGTGCACCAATTGCCATCCCGCCAGCGATTTACATTCTAGCCGGCGGGAGGCAGTTCAGGGAGATTAGTCGCAACGAAGAAGCATGTGTCTCTGCCCTTTCTGTTGAAAATCTTAAAATTGTGTAACCCATTTTTGCCCACCACCCTGATGCCAAAGTGGTACATCACAATATTTACTGACTTACAGGTCCTGAGTCCCCTTTGCTAGGTGAAAGGGTACTGGGAATTGGGATCCAGGAATGCACCTGTGGATGGGTGTA
The DNA here is from genome assembly GCF_017654675.1 of Xenopus laevis. Classification (NCBI taxonomy): domain Eukaryota; kingdom Metazoa; phylum Chordata; class Amphibia; order Anura; family Pipidae; genus Xenopus; species Xenopus laevis. Next base: position 32,282,093 of record NC_054371.1, on the reverse strand, counting down.
ATGGAAACAGAAGTTTCTCACCTACAAGATGGCGACGGCGTCCAAGATGGCGACGGCGTCCAAAATGGCGACTCCTTCCTTCCCCATGTGGATCCTGCTGGTCTCAGTGTGATGACGTCGGCTTCCTCTCGCCCACCGATTGGTCGCCGGCGACGGAATGGTCGCCGGCGTCAGAACGTGCGTCGGCGTCTCAGCGATAGCGTCTTGACGTCATTGCGTCCAAATCTTGGCGCCAAACTCTGCCTATTTAAACCCCTTGGACATTACAGATCTTGCCCAAGTATAGGTTCATCTTCGTGATTCCTGGGTGTTGTATTATTGACTGATTTCTTGTGTACCTACCTTGCCTGTTATTCGGATTGACCCTTTGCTGCCTGGATTGAACCCTTTGCCTGTGCCTCGACTATTCTCCTGCCTGATCCCTTTGTACCACAAACTCGGTGACTACCTGCCTCCTCCTTGGTCCGCACTCCAACTGCGCCTTCGGGCCCTTACATTATACTTGGGCCATGGACCCATCTGAGGAGGCCGCGGCTCAACCAGATTTCGGAAGAGCCTTTCGTGGGATAGCCTCTCGCATGGAGGCCTATGAAGCTCAGCAGATGCACTTCGGCCAAGCCCTTGAGGCCATTTTGGACAAATTGTCGGCTCTCACTCCTACGGCTCAGGTTCCTGCCTCTGCTTCGGCCACTATTCCAGTGGCGCCGTTTCATGTCTCCGAACCCCGGATTCCGGCACCTCCGCTCTTCAGTGGTGATTCTGAGGCTTGTAGAGGGTTCATCAATCAGTGTGAAATCCAGTTTACTCTGCTACCTCATCAGTACGTCTCGGAACGTGCCAAGGTGGGATACATCATTACCCGCTTGACTGGTAAAGCCTTGGAATGGGCATCACCGTTGTGGGAGAAAGAGGATCCCCTGATCGATGACTCGAAGGCCTTTATTTGTGATCTACGCACTGTGTTTGATGCTCCTGGCCGGTCTGCATCTGCCTCTTCCCGCTTGTTCCAGATCCGCCAAGGAACACGTTCGGTGCCCGAATACGCCATCGAATTCCGCACTCTAGTTGCCGAGACTAACTGGAACAACGACAGTTATCACGCTGCCTTCTACAAAGTGTTGTCCATGCGCCTGAAGGACGATTTGGTCTCACGTGAATTGCCTACTCGTTGGGAGGATCTGGTGGCCTTGGCAGTCAAAGTGGACACCCGCCAAAGAGAGCACCTTGCCGTAAAGGAACGTGTGAGGAAGTTTCAACCTCCCCTGGCTCCCCGCTTCCAGAGACCTATCCTTCCCAGCCCTACTCCTTCTTCCTCGGCTCCGGCTTCTTCTCCCTCCACCTCTGAAGAACCTATGCAGATAGGTCGTGCTCGTCTTTCCGAACAGGAAAAATTAAGGAGAAGGGCTGCTGGACTCTGCTTATACTGTGGGGGCAAATCCCACTTTGCCCATGAGTGCCCTGCAAAGTCGGGAAACGCCAACGCCTAGGTAAGTTTGGGGAAACTTACCTGGGCGGAATTGATCAACTTCCCCAAACCTCTGCTCATCGTTTCCTTCTTCCTGTACAGTTCCATTTGGCTTCCAAGACCATCTCTACCCAAGCTTTCCTTGACTCCGGCGCAGCTGGGAACTTCTTGGATAAAGCCTTCGCTGAACGTCATTCTATTCCTCTCCAAAGTCTGGCTGTTCCACTTCGTGTCCTTGCCATTGATGACCGGCCTCTTTCTTCTGCCTTCATCTCCAAGTCTTCACAGGAATTATCGTTCCAAGTGGGCACCCTGCATACCGAAAGACTTTCATTTTTGCTTATTGAATGCCCCTCGACTCCAGTAGTCCTTGGACTCCCTTGGTTGCGCACCCATAATCCAGTCATTGACTGGTCCGCAACTCAAATTTCTCGTTGGAGTTTCTTTTGTCAACAGAAATGTCTTCCGGCCCAGTCCCTGTTCAAGGTATCCTCTGTTGTTCCAAATTCTTCAATTCCTCCTGCCTATCAAGATTTCTCCGATGTCTTCAACAAGAAATCTGCTGAAGTTCTGCCTCCTCATCGACCCTATGATTGCCCTATCGAGCTTATTCCTGGTACTATGCCTCCTCGTGGACGTACTTATCTGCTCTCTCCTTCAGAAACCGCAGCGATGAAAGAGTACATCCAGGAAAATCTGCTTAGAGGCTTCATTCGTCCTTCTTCTTCTCCTGCTGGGGCGGGCTTCTTCTTCGTTGAAAAAAAAGATGGCAGTCTTCGTCCCTGCATAGATTATCGCGGATTGAACAAGATTACGGTAAAAAAACGCTACCCGCTCCCTCTCATTTCCGAGTTATTTGATCAGCTCAAAGGTGCCAGCATCTTCACCAAGCTTGATCTCCGTGGAGCCTACAATCTTATTCGGATCAGAGAAGGAGACGAATGGAAAACAGCATTTAATACTCGTGATGGGCACTACGAGTATCTCGTGATGCCCTTTGGACTTTGTAACGCCCCTGCGTTTTTTCAAGAGCTGGTTAACGATGTCTTTCGGGACTTACTTGGCATAAGTGTGGTCGTATACCTAGACGACATTGTAATCTTTTCTTCAAACCTTTCCGAGCATCGAATCCAGGTACGGGAAGTTTTATCTCGTTTAAGAAAAAATAATCTGTTTGCCAAGCTGGAAAAGTGCTCCTTCGAAGTTTCCTCTATTCCCTTTCTGGGGTACATTATTTCCCAACAAGGCTTCAATTTGGATCCGGCTAAAGTTTCAGCGATTCAGGATTGGCCTCTCCCCACCAGCACTAAAGCCATCCAGAGGTTTATTGGCTTTGACAATTATTACAGACAGTTCATCAAGGGCTTCTTCTCCAAGATTTCCCCTATCCTGCCTCTCATTCGGAAGGGTGGGAAACCTCAATGTTGGTCTCCTCAAGCTTTAGAAGCTTTCAAGAACCTCAAAGATTCTTTTTCTTCTGCTCCAATTCTTAGACACCCGGATCCTCTTCTACCGTTCTTCATTGAGGTGGATGCCTCCGACGTTGGGGCTGGTGCTGTGTTGTCTCAAAGGTCTTCTAATGATGGCAAACTGCATCCTTGTGCTTTCTTTTCTAAAAAGTTTTCTTCTCCTGAGCAGAACTATGATGTGGGAAACCGTGAGCTGTTGGCAGTCAAACTAGCTCTTGAAGAGTGGAGACATCTGTTGGAAGGTTCGTCTGTGCCTGTATCTATCTTTACGGATCACAAAAACCTTGAATACATCCAGTCTCTTAAACGCCTTAACCCCAGGCAAGCTAGATGGGCACTTTTCTTCTCCAAATTCAATTTCGTAATCACGTTCCGCCTGGGATCCAGAAACAAGAAAGCTGACGCCCTTTCTAGAAGCTTCATTCCTGAAGATTCGTGTTCCGAAGATCCTGAACCCATTGTGCCTCCCGTCAAAATTTTTGCTGCCTTATTTCCTACCATGGCCTCTCAGTTATTATCTGCACAGTCCTCTGCTCCTGGTGATACTCCTTTGGGAGTCGCTTTTGTTCCTCCTGATCTCCGTCATTCCATCCTTGCTCAGTCCCATAATTCCAGACAAGCTGGCCATCCTGGAATTAAGAAAACTATCGAACTCCTGTCTCGCCTAGTATGGTGGCCTTCTCTTCGAAAGGACGTCAAAGATTTTGTCTCTTCTTGTTCTGTTTGTGCTGCCTCCAAGTCTGGTCACTCTCCTCCCAAAGGATTACTTCTACCTTTACCCATTCCCTCTCGTCCATGGACTCACCTGGCAATGGATTTCATTGTGGATTTGCCTGTTTCCCTCGGTCATACAGTTATCTGGGTCGTGATTGACAGATTCAGCAAGATGGCCCATTTCATTCCCCTGCGAAAGCTACCTTCTGCTCAAGAACTCTATAAATTATTCATCCAACATATCTTTCGCCTTCACGGATTCCCGGCTGAAGTGGTGTCTGACAGAGGTTCCCAATTCGTTTCCAAATTTTGGAGATTGTTATGCAAAGCACTTCATATCTCTCTCCAATTTTCCTCTGCCTATCACCCTCAATCTAATGGAGCTGCCGAGAGGGTCAACCAAGCTTTGGAGCAATTCCTTCGTTGCCATGTATCTTTGTGCCAGGACGATTGGGCAGATCTTCTTCCTTGGGCAGAATTCGCTCATAACAATGCTATGCACGCTTCTTCCGAGAAATCTCCATTCTTTTGTGTCTATGGCCAGAATCCTCTAGCATTTCCTCAAGATCTTCTTCTCACAAACGTCCCTGCTGCCAATGATCAGGCTGCTCATATGCTTGCTATCTGGGTTGCCGCCAAAGCTAATTTGGAGAAAAGTACTCTGTCTCAGAAGAAATTCGCGGACAAGAAAAGAATTTCGTCTCCACAATATTGCCTCGGTGACAAGGTCTGGCTTTCTACACGGAATATTCATCTTAAAGTCCCTACTCCCAAACTCGGTCCCAAGTTCATCGGTCCTTTCCCTATTATTGAAATCATCAATCCCGTGGCAGTTCGTCTTCAGCTTCCTCCCGAAATGCGGATTCCTAATGTCTTCCATGTATCTCTTCTCAAGCCAGCAAAAGATTCTTCTTCTTCTCCTACTCCTGTTCTTATTGATGGACACCAAGAGTTTGAAGTCAAAAGAATTCTGGACTCTCGAATTTCCAGGGGTAGGTTACAGTATTTAATTGAGTGGAAGGGGTTTGGTCCAGAGGAGTGCTCCTGGGTGAAGGATTCTGACGTCCATGCTCCTCTTCTTATCCAAAGATTCCACAATTTCCTTCCAGTCCCGGTTTTGGTGGTCCTGAGGCCCCCCCTAAGGAAGGGGGTACTGTAATGGAAACAGAAGTTTCTCACCTACAAGATGGCGACGGCGTCCAAGATGCGACGGCGTCCAAAATGGCGACTCCTTCCTTCCCCATGTGGATCCTGCTGGTCTCAGTGTGATGACGTCGGCTTCCTCTCGCCCACCGATTGGTCGCCGGCGACGGAATGGTCACCGGCGACAGAACGTGCGTCGGCGTCTCGGCGATAGCGTCTTGACGCCGGCGTCAGCGTGATGACGTCATTGCGTCCAAATCTTGGCACCAAACTCTGCCTATTTAAACCCCTTGGACATTACAGATCTTGCCCAAGTATAGGTTCATCTTCGTGATTCCTGGGTGTTGTATTATTGACTGATTTCTTGTGTACCTACCTTACCTGTTATTCGGATTGACCCTTTGCTGCCTGGATTGAACCCTTTGCCTGTACTTCGACTATTCTCCTGCCTGATCCCTTTGTACCACGAACTCGGTGACTACCTGCCTCCTCCTTGGTCCGCACTCCAACTGCGCTTTCGGGCCCTTACAATGGGCCCATTAGGAATAACATGAAACACACACTTTCCTTGACGTCCTAAACAGCAGCACATATGGGTTAAATACCCTCCCCTATTCTGATAGGACAGACAAGAGCCAATTAAAAACAGCACGGATCCATAAGACCACTCCCCCCAATCCCCTCCATTGTGTTTTTTTCTGTCCTACCTGCTGGTAGGAAGGCAGAGCCTTTTTTTCTGTTGATACAGTGGAGTATCACGAAGATTCCGGGACAATGGATCCCGATGGCCGTTTGGGGAGTCAATTCTGGTTGGCTACTCCGGAGGGGGATTCCCTCAGGCAACAGGTAAATCGGCTAAAATGGTTATGAAGTTGCGGCGCAAACGCGCAATGGAACGCACCAACACGCTGACACGCAGCGTAAAGACGCCGGCGTGAATACGCAGCGTAATAACGCTAGCGTCAATTCCCTGGCGTTCAACCCGGAAGCTTAAAAAAGCTGAAAACTTAAGCCGTGCTGCCCTTGTCTTGCGTGAGCTACACGTTCTGAGGGCTGCAGTCGCCTGTGGAAGCCTATAAGGTAGGATGCCTTTGGATCCTCTGGGGTTTTTTCTCTTTTTTCTATATCATTATTTATTAAGACATATATTTTTTCCATAGATGTCCAATGAAGAGAATGTGGTCAGGAAAAGAATTTCCAAATCTAAGCATTTGGTCTGCAGGGAATGTGAAATCCCTTTACCGGATAACTATCCTAGAGGCAGATGTGAGTCCTGCTTAGCCAAAGAAAATTCTGCTAATTCAGATCCTATGGAGTCGTCAGTCCAGATATTTAAGGATATTCTGCAGCAGACCTTCAAAGAATTTAGAGAATCCCTTTTTAAGGAAAAATCTCCCGTGGATCCAGGTAATACCCCTTCTTCTGTGGAGGGAGATTATGTAATCCTGGATGAAGTCTCTTCCTCATCAGAGGAGGAAGTTGATACCTCAATTTTTCAGGTCGAAAATATTCCAAAGCTTATTAAAGCTGTTAGAGGAGAAATTGAGGCACATGAAGGGAAAGATGATTCTAAGAAAGATGAAAAGCAAAAAAGTGGAAGATGCTTTCCTCTTCATCCGGTCATAAAAGATTTAATTCAGTTTGAATGGAAGAATCCGGATAGAGCTCCTGTGGTTAATAAAAGGTTTAAAACCTTATTTCCCATTGATGAGGAAGTGGAAGCTTGGGAAACTCCACCAGCAGTAGACGTGGCGGTGGCGCGTCTTTCCAAAAGAACGACTATACCTGTGGAGGATGGGTCGGGACTCAGAGACCCGATGGATCGCAGAGCTGAAAGTTCGTTAAAACGAGTGTATTCAACAGCATCAGCCCAATGCAAGCCATTGGTGGCAGCTTCAGCGGTTTCAAGGGCTCTAAGAAATTGGTTAACTCAATTAGAAGAAGATATTGAATCTAAGACACCTAGAGATCAACTCAAGAAATCATTGAGAATGCTGAAGTCAGCTACAGAATTTCTATGTGATTCCTCTATAGAATCATTGAAGTTAGCCTCAAAGAATATGGCTTTATCAACGGCCGCCAGAAGGGCAATCTGGCTCAAACCATGGTCGGCGGACACCACCTCTAAGGCTAATCTATGTAATATGCCCTATGAACCTGGACATCTTTTTGGTTCTAAGTTAGACACATTGATGGAGAAAATGTCTAACGAAAAGGGTAAAAACCTGCCTCAAGATAGGCAGAGGCTGAGATGGAGAGGCTCTTTTTTCGCCGGCAAAAAAGATCACCAGTTAAAACCCCACAAACCAGGTTTGATGAGAGGGGAAAAGAGAAAGAGAGGAACCAACCTACTAGGAATCAGGGAAGATTCCAAAGATCCACAAGAGGGGGATTTAGAGGTGCCTCTTCTGCTCGTAAGTGGGAGTTCTGACGCCAGAAGTCTGCCGGTGGGAGGAAGACTTGCTTTTTTTCTAGACCACTGGCAAGAGTTAGTATCAGACACATGGGTCATACAACTAATACAGTGGGGATATCGCATAGAGTTTCGAAGTTTGCCTCCTCCAAGATTTCTTTTCACGCCAATAAATCCTTTGCACAGGAAACAGGCGGCCCTGGAAGAATCGATACAATCTTTTCTCATAAACAGAGTGCTGGAAAAGGTTCCAAAATCAGAAGAAGGAAAAGGTACCTATTCCATCGTTTTTTTAGTACCCAAGCCAGACGGGTTTTTTCGTATGATAATAGATTTAAGATTTGTGAACCAATTCATCCAGAAAAAGAGATTTCGAATGGAAACAGTCAATTCAGTGATTCAGATTCTGGAAGCCGGAGATTATCTAGCAACTATCGATCTGAAAGATGCGTACCTACATGTACCGATGTGCACTGCACACAGGAAATATCTAAGGATTGCAGTTTTTATTCAGGGTCAACTAACTCATCTTCAGTTTCGAGTATTGCCATTTGGAATTACCTCCGCTCCCAGAGTGTTCACAAAGATTGTAGCATCAGTCATGGCTATCCTGAGAAGAGAAGGAATCCATGTGGTTCCATACTTGGACGACTGGTTACTGAGAGCTGTATCAGCCACTCTTCTCCAGAAAAATCTACTGAGAACCCTGGAAATACTTCGGTATCTGGGTTGGATTGTCAACAAGGAGAAATCTTCTCTTCAACCTTGCAGGGAGAAGCAATTCCTAGGAATGTGCTTCAACACAGTAAGGATGACAGTTTCTTTAAAACCAGAAAGAATGAACAACCTTCAAAATCAGGTGGAACGCTTGATGGATCCCTTACCAGTCTCTCTGAGACAAATGATGAAGATTCTGGGAATTATGGTTTCTTGCATAGAAGCACTTCCATGGTCGAGGTTCCACATGCGTCCCTTACAGCAGGAAATTCTGTCTCTGTGGGACAGAAGACTGGAATCACTAGACATGACATGGATCATTTCCGAGGAAACAAAGTCTGCCCTACGTTGGTGGTTACACCCAGACAGACGGAGGGAGAGCAGACCAATTCTGGAACCGAAATGGCTGTTGGTTACTACAGATGCCTCTGCTACTGGATGGGGAGCACATTACAGAGATCGAACTGCTCAAGGCCTTTGGAATGCTATGGAGAAATCCCTGTCGTCCAATTTCAGGGAGATGAGAGCAGTATTAAATGCTTTGCTGGCCTTCCAAAAACAGGTCAGGGGCAAGGCAGTAAAGATCCAGTCGGACAATGTCACAGTTGTGGCATATTTAAACCGGCAAGGAGGAACGAGATCTCAACTTCTTGTCAGGGAAGTGCAGAGAATACTGACATGGAGCGAAGCAAATCTATTGGCAATATCTGCAGTCCATATCAAAGGACGGGACAATGTCCTAGCGGATCACCTGAGCAGATCCAGCATAGATCCCAAAGAATGGTCTCTGAAAACATCCATATTCCAGGAGCTAGTCCAGAAATGGGGAAAACCAGAAGTAGACTTGATGGCAACGAGGAGCAATGCCAAGCTTCAGAGGTTTTGTTCCCTATACAAGAACGATCATCCATGGGCACTAGACGCAATGTCAATCACATGGAATTTCAGTCTGGTGTATATTTTTCCACCAATCCCAATGATCTGCAAAGTTATCAAAAAGATCCGACAGGATCAAACGTCAGCCATAGTGATTCTTCCATTTTGGCCGAAGAGAATATGGTTTTCGCAGATAATGCAGATGAGCCAGGGGAATTACTGGATTCTTCCAAAGATAAAAGACTTGATCTCTCAAAACCAGAATCATTGTCCAGATTTGGAACGCTTGAACCTCACTGCTTGGAAGTTGACGAGCCCTTATTAGCCAATTCTGGGCTTTCAGAAAAAGTTATTTGTACACTTCTTCATTCTAGGAAACCTTCAACTTCTAAAACATACAGTAGAGTGTTGAGGATCTTCAAGCGTTGGTGTGGCCAACAAAAGGTAGAACCCAACTCTCCATCTATTAAAAATATACTGGATTTTTTGCAAGAGGGTCTAGAGAAAAAACTAAGACCTAGCACTATAAAGGTTCAGATATCGGCTATCTCAGCTTTTCTAGGAATTCGTCTATCCTCGATTCCGCTTATCCAGAGGTTTGTTAAAGCTGCACAGGTACTTGACCCTCCGGTTGTAGATCCAGTACCTCAGTGGGATCTGAACTTGGTGTTGGAAGGTTTATGTGATCCTCCTTTTGAACCGCTTGAGAATGTGGATATTAAACATTTATCCTTTAAAGCAGTTTTCCTTGTTGCTATTACTTCAGCAAAGAGGGTCAGTGAGATTCAGGCCTTAGCATGCCGAGAACCTTATCTACGTTTTTTTCCAAATCAGGTTATCTTGAGAACTTTGCCAAACTTTACACCTAAAGTAGCATCTAAAGTTAATATTAATCAAGAGATTATTCTACCTACATTCTGTCCAGATCCACAGTCAGAAGAGGAGAAAAGATATCATTCCCTAGACCTGTGCCGTGTTCTTAAAGAATACTTATCCAGAACTGAGGGATACAGAAAGTCTGAAAATTTGTTCCTAACTTTTTCAGGGAAAAACAAAGGAAAAACGGCAGCTAAACTTACTCTAGCCAGATGGATAAAGGACACAATTCAGACATGCTATATATCCGCAAATCGGATACCTCCACCTCTTCTACAGGCACATTCAACTCGTGCAATAGCAACATCCTGGGCGGAACGATTGTCCGTCTCACCCGATCAAATCTGCAGAGCAGCAACATGGACTAGTCTTCATACATTTGCTAAACACTACAGATTGCACATTGAGGCTTCCCAGGAAGCAGCCTTCGGTAGAACGGTTCTCCAGTCGGTATACCAGAAGCAATAGTCCCACCCTGTTACTTGCTATATCCCATATGTGCTGCTGTTTAGGACGTCAAGGAAAGATGAAATTTTACTTACCGTAATTTCCTTTTCCTTGAAGTCCATACAGCAGCACATCTGATTCCCACCCTAATAAATATATATTGAAGCAGTTGTTCCGTGTATTCTTGTTACAACACAATGGAGGGGATTGGGGGGAGTGGTCTTATGGATCCGTGCTGTTTTTAATTGGCTCTTGTCTGTCCTATCAGAATAGGGGAGGGTATTTAACCCATATGTGCTGCTGTATGGACTTCAAGGAAAAGGAAATTACGGTAAGTAAAATTTCATCTTTATTATATAAAAACAACAACTTTATATAAGGAAAGTGTAATTTAAAGGGGAAGTAAAACACATTTACATCATATCAAAATATAACCCACTCCCCTGGGAACCTGTGGCAGTCCATTTCCTGGCCCTCCATGCCAGGCAAAGTCCCGCAACTCCTTTGGTAGACAAAGAGTCTCAGTCCCTTTTCCCCAAAGAGCACATTTGTCCCCAGGTAGCGCTACCTGCCCCAAATACTTTTCCCACTGGCCAAGATATTGGCTCCCAAGTGGCAGGCACACAAACAGCCTGTTTCACAAACAGAAGATACGCTGGATCCTTATTCTTTTCTACCCTCCCTAAGGCACAACTCACCCTTGGGATTCACACAGAGCTGGCAGGCTCACCTAGAGCTGGAACAGGCTTCCACAGTGATAAATCCTTTTATCCAAGACAAGCATCTTACTTTATCTTCAGGGTATTGCTCCCAGCACTGTCTATAGCGCGAGCACGATAACCCTCTTTATTTCTCGTGACACAGCTCCCAGCACTGTCTATAGCGTGAGCACTCAAATATCTTCCACTGCAGAACTACAGCTCCCAGCACCATCCATAGCGCGAGCACAAAAGATGTCCAGTAAACCGGCAGGGTTGAGCTTTCCAGGCTTTTGGAGTACCCTGCATCAGCCCACAGGGCTATCGAACTCCCTTTTAGCCCCTACATCTTTTCATGAGTTCTGGTCACCATCCTACATGAAAGTGAAAGTAGGAATCCTCCAGCAGTAATGGCTGTGAGCACATGGCAATCTCCTTTTATATAGCACAGCAGCGACACCTTGTGGCTGCTTTTGGGATCAGTGATGCTGAACCAATCAGGAAACCCCGTATACAACATGAGGCTCCAAATGAAAAGGGGAACTTACGCCTCAGGGTCCCAACATTTGTATTTTTTTACACTTGCAGGAGGGTTACCAAGTCCAGCTGTACATGGTTTAGCAATGCTGTATTATGTTTGGCCAAAGGACTAAGTGGTCAGGCAAAGAAAAATAGTTTGAGTTGCCTATATTTTTTTCATTAGTGCCTTTTATTAAATTGTATTGCAGTATAGAAGGCCTGGCTAAAGAAGTCCATATAACACACTGTACTAGTAATACAGATATACACCCAGCGGAGCATCTGGAAAATTTCTAATAATGCCATTTTTTTCTGATGCAAAAAAACTGCATTTGCATTTGCCATTGGCAAAAATTATAGTGCAGATTTTTAAAAAATTTTTGCCACTCTCAAGACTGTATCAGGTGGAAAAAAAAGATCCCTAAAAGCCACATCATGCTACTAAATACAACATATCAAACACAGCGAATGTAATAATAATCATAATAATCTTATCATTCACAATAAAGAAAAGGAAAACACATTTAGCTGTTCATTCCTAGAGGATTATGAGTTTTAAATGGAAAATCTATTGTAGCTTAGCTTTATATATAAGGGTATACTTTTATTTTCTCCTTGGCGTAGATAACATTTTGAAAATTCCCTGCACTGCTAAGTATGATGGATCACCCACACTGTTTGTACGAAAACCATTGTGTCCTGCACATTACAGTTCTAATTCGGAAATGAGGGCTTATTTACAAAATTATTGCAGGGTGCAAAGTGCAAAATTTGGATGTTTTTTGCCCACAATGTGTCATTGAATGACTTGCTAAACAGCATGCACTGCAGCTTGTATTATATGCCAGAGGAGTCACTTCCAGTATGTGGCATCAATAATAATATTCATTGAAATAACTTGAGTGTGGTGGTACATTCCTGTAAAGAAGTGGGTCCAAACTGTTGGCCTGGTGTAAGGGACCGAAGGCTCAGTATGGAGTGCGGACCAAGGAGGAGGCAGTTACATAGTTACATAGTTAAATTGGGTTGAAAAAAGACAAAGTCCATCAAGTTCAACCCCTCCAAATGAAAACCCAGCATCCATACACACACCCCTCCCTACTTTTAATTAAATTCTATATACCCATATCTATACTAACTATAGAGCTTATTATCACAATAGCCTTTGATATTATGTCTGTCCAAAAAATCATCCAAGTCATTCTTATAGTCATTAACTGAATCAGCATCACAACATCACCTGGCAGTGCATTCCACAACCTCACTGTCCTGACTGTGAAGAACCCCTACGTTGCTTCAAATGAAAGTTCTTTTCTTCTAGTCTAAAGGGGTGGCCTCTGGTACGGTGATCCACTTTATGGGTAAAAAGGTCCCCTGATATTTGTCTATAATGTCCTCTAATGTACTTGTAAAGTGTAATCATGTCCCCTCGCAAGCGCCTTTTTTCCTGAGAAAACAACCCCAACCTTGACAGTCTACCCTCATAATTTAAGTCTTCCACCCTTGTTCAACAAACAAAGTTCAAGGTACAAAAGGGTTTGGCAATAGAATGGTCAGAGTCCAGGCAAATACGTCAATCCAGGCAGAATAAGGTCAAAGCGGTTAAGCAGGCAAAGGTCGGTACACAGGAATCAATATAACAATACTAGAAAAAATATTAGCCACCTATTTACTAAAGCTGAAATGATTTGCCATTTTAGATAAAAATCATATTTTTCTGCTTTTTATTTTTTACAGTTCTTTTATTGAGCATAATGTGTATGGATGCTGGGTTTCATTTGGAGGGGTTGAACTTGATGGACTTTTTTCAAACTGATTTAACTATGTAACTATATCTGCCGCTATGTTAGTTTTGAGAGCTTTCATATTGCTAATAAACTCTGATACAGCATATGCATTCCGCTCGTCCCAGGTGGTATCTGGAGAGGTCCCCTCTAGATTGGTGGATAAGAATTCTTCAAGATTACTCTGAATGGTTTCACTCAGTTCTTAGTGGGGAATGGTCTGAAATGCCTCTTGTGAGTATTACAACTCCCTGCACTGTTTTATTGAGTTCTTCATTACCCAGGGATCAATCTCTTCTAGAGAGGCAATTATAGCCTGCAGAGTAACAGGTATACTGTCTAATCCCAGGCTTCTGAGTTCTCCATATATTGCACAATTAGCATGCTGACACCCACCTGTTAAATGCTTGATTGGCATTTTCTGGGACACTGAGTTTGTCTAGATCTGCGTCTATGAGAGCATTTAAGTCTCCCATTAGAAGAAGTAGAAGGGATGCAGAAGGAAGGGAGAGAATTTTAGCATGAGGGCATAAGTCTTATCCTGGAATGGGGGAGGGAGTTAGACATTTGCAACGGTAAACTGCTTACCATTGAGTAATCCATGCATGATTACCGTCTTAAATCAGAGTAACAACAGGATTATTTATTCCCTTTATGGAACTCACTCGATGTGCTTCTTACTCAAGCTCCAACAGGTCTATACATCCCTGTTTTTTTTTTATGTTTACCCATTCAAGAAGTTACCTACAGCTTTTCCACATTTATACCCATCTTTTTGATTTGCAGATACAAATTGACACCCCCTTGAATGGCTAGAGCACAAGAAATTATACATTGGCATTGCTCCTATATACGTTTTTTTGCCACCTATCAGCTTTCTGCTTGTTTTGGCCTAAAAATTTCACCTGCCTGGAGCTAATGTAAAAACAGAAAAAGAAAGAGAAGAATTTCACGTGTTACTAAAGTCCATGTTATTATGAGGCATCAACTGCATTTTTGCCAAGACATGTCCATTTCTGTGTGATTCCTTTTTATCAATGCCATCATTTACAGAGTTTGCGTAGAAATAAAATTAGCATATCAGTCTTTTTCTTTTTTCATTTTTATTGACATCAGCTCATATTTTCATGTTAAACAAGCTGAAATGAAAAGCAATACTTTGATCAACTAAAAGTAAACAGGTATTGGAATCGTCATCTATAAACCCGTTGTCCAGAATGTTTCAAGTTACAGAAAGGACATTTCCCAAAGACTCAATTTTAATCAAATAATTCAGATTTTAATATTATTATTTTGTAATAATAAAACGGTAATCCCCAGTGATGGGCGAATTTATTCGCCAGGCGCGAATTCACGGCAAAATTTCTCCAGCGTCAAAAAAAATGGACGCCAGCCAGCGAATTTGTGTCGGCGTCAAAAAAAGGCGCAGTTTCGTGAATTTTTCCCTGTTTTGCGAATTTCCCTGGAATTTCACAAATTTTTCAGCGAAACGCCCCAAATTCGCCAATCACTAGTAATCCCAACTAAGATGTAATTAATCCTTATTGGAGGCAAAACAATTCTATTGAGTTTAAGTAACATTTACATTTTTTTTTTGTAGATTTAAGGTACAGAAATCCAAATTAGAGAAAGATCCCTTATTCAAAAAACCCCAGGTCCTGAGCATTCTGGATAACAGGTCCCATACCTGTATAATGGGGTTTGGAAGTGGAAGCGGTTCTTTAATTTTGCCTATTACAAATCAACACATTTTATACTGATGAAAAATTACAAAATTGTTGAATTAGCCTCTTATGTCGGCATCATCACTGTGCATTGTTTTTATTTTCCAACACAGTCTAAATCACCTCTGTATTTTGCAGATTCATAGCTTCTAAGCTGCCAAAAATAGAGCGCTCCAGGCTTAATTAAACAAGGTAATCCACAATTACCGTCCATCAGTTCTGGTACTTTCTGCTTGTTGGCAGAATCTTTTACTAGGGGGGAACACGTGACGCTGAAATGTTACGCTCTCACTTGCTTAATCACAGGATCAAGCAGAAATCCTGTGGGCTTTTCACTCTATCCCTGTTGTTATCATGTTATTAGATGTTACATTAACTCCACCAGTTGCTTCTTGAAAAAGATTTATGAGAGTAACGATCCTTCTTCTATTCATCCAAAAATAATGTTACGGTGACATTTTCTCAAGGTAAAAGCCAGGCTCTAAAAATTAAATTGTGTTTTCATATAACAAGCAGATATTTACTCTGATGATCACTTGTGGAAAGGGTAACGTTCCGTTGGCATGTATGAAAACAGGATAAAGGGATAGTGAATGTAAAGTTTACATTATTATCACATAATAAAAGATACTTTCATCCAGCGATAATATTAAGGTAAAGGTTATCATGTCAAAATGAGATTTTTTCCAACATTATATAATCACTGGTTGGACCCAATAAGTCACTTTAATGATTCATGGTTATTGTGAGCACTGGTACTATGGAATATGGGGCAGGGGTTATATAATAAAAGGAATTAAAGGGGTTGTTCACCTTTGAGTTAACTTTTAGTATAATGTAGAGAGTAATATTCTGAGACAATTTGCAAATGGTTTTTATTTCTTATTATTTAAGATTTTTGAGTTATTTAGCTTTTTATTCAGCAGCTCTTCAATTTGCATTTTAAGCAATCTGGTAGCTATGGTCCCAATTACCCTAGCAACCATGCAGTGATTTGAATAAGGGACTGGAATATGAATAGGAGAGGCCTGAATAGAAAAAAGTAGCATTTGTCGCCTTACAGAGCATTTGTTTTTTAGAAGGGGTCAGCGACGCCCATTTGAAACCTGCAAAGAGTTAGAAGAAAAAGGCAAATAATTATAAGACTAGAAAAAAGAAATAATGAAGACCAATTGAGAAATTGCTTGAAATTTGCCATTCTATCACATACTAAAAGTTACCTTAAAGGTAAACCACCCATTTAAGTTTGCCAAGGCGCAGTAAACCACAGCACCCAATCAGCAGGAAGTATTTACTGGTCACCTGTTTAAAAGCAAACATCTTATTGGTTGCTATGGGTTACTGCTCCTGGGCAGACTTAGTCCCTTTATTACATGGGGTTCATTTCCTATTTATCAGCTACTATTTTAGATGAGTTCTATATGGACCTTCCCTGTCAATATAAAGACATACAAAAACAGAAAGTGCCTATTTTCTCCAGGGATAAACTACTGAAATTTGAATATTTTGCTTTATTGTGTAATTCTTATTAATTATGTTTTATAAATGATAGTTATAATTTCTCCAGGAAAATACTGTTTGATATCTTGGTATAGGAATGAGCTAATTTTTTGCATGGTACAATTTAGCAGCAGTTTTTTCACAAATTCACACTAGAATTTATCACTGTGTTTTGTTCCTGTGGCAAAAGCATTGTTTTGTGTGTGTGTGTGTGTGAAAGGCATTAGAGGTATGGGACCTGTTATCCAGAATGCTCGGGACCTGGGGTTTTCCATATAATGGATCTTTCTGTAATTTGGATCTCCGTACCTTAAGTCTACTAAAACATCATTTACATATTAATTAAACCCAATAGGCTGGTTTTGCTTCCAATAAGGATTAATTATATCTTAGTTGGGAAGAAGTACAAGATACTGTTTCATTACTACAAGTAAAAAGAAAATAATTTTTTAAAATCTGTATTATTTAATTATAATGGAGTCTATGGGAGATGGCCTTTCCGTAATTCGGAGCTTTCTGGATAACCGGGTTTCCGGATAACGGATCCTATGCCTATATTAGAATTTTTCTGTGCTTTTTTTTTCCACTGAAAAATGTTGTGCTGGGAAAAACACAGAAAAAACTTCCCATCGACTCCGATGCATTTGGCAATGCCATTGTTTGCCATTTTACAGGTTTTTTTTTGGAACAGTTTCGCTCATTACTACCCAAAGGTTCTGCAGAGATTGAATTCAGTTTAGCATTAGATCCAAGCCAGTGAAACCTGAGAATGACAATCATATCAGCAGGACCATGTAATTATAGTGTGTGTGTGGGAACAGTTGCACATTATTCATAATCAATAACATAACAACGAATCAATAACACATTAATACATTTTATACACATTTGCATAAATTTACACATTGATATTTTGTTTAATCACATTTGATTTATAGTGTTTTACTCAAATAATAGATTATCATTGAGCACCTTTTGGCAGTTTGGGGTGATTAATTTAGGTGCAAATCTCTGTAAATATCCCGGCTTTGTTTTATATGGACACCTCATAATTTTTACTGTACTAGAAACCCACGCTAAAGTTTTATTAGGGTATCATTATAGATACTTTGGAGAATGACTTTGATGTTGGAGTTATATCTAAAGGTGGCCATACACGGATAGATCCGCTCGTTTGGCGATGTCGCCAAACGAGCGGATCTCCCTCCGATATGCCCACCTTGAGGTGGGCAATATCGGGCTGATCCGATCGTGGGCCCTAGGGCCCAACGATCGGATCCTAGCGTTCGCCAAACGGGCGGTCGGATCGCAGGACCGCATCAACGAACAGATGCGGCCGCGATCCGACGGGATTTTTAACCCCATCCGATCGAGATCTGGCCGACTTTCGGCCAGATCTCGATCGGGGAAGCCCGTCGGGGGCCCCCATACACGGGCCAATAAGCTGCCGACTTGGTCTGTCGGCAGCTTTTATCGGCCCGTGTATGGCCACCTTAAGACATTCAAACCTCAGAACAGAAGGTTAAGGGGTTGGCATGTTATTGTTAAAATACTTTAGCTTTATTCTCCTTCTTTCTCCTCTAGGGCCCACCATACAAATCATGGATCATTTCCTAGACTGACTCTTTCTTTATATCTCCCTTGATTAGCATGTGAAACTTTGACATTGACAAGGACAGGCCTACTGCCTGCAAACTACTCTCTTGTCCCTCCTCCTTTGGCCTCAAACAATGGACAACAGCTTTATTCATCACATTGCTCACACGATTGACCTTGGTTTTGCTCACTTCTGCTGTGGATCTAATTTCTCAAACACTTCTTTCTTTCTGTCAGATTACCTATTAATCATTACGCTCTCCATAAACCCACACCTCCCCCAGTTTCTAAGCCTAAACATTTAAGCAGTAATCTTCACAATATGGAACTGTTATATCTCTCCACCACTTTACAGCCCATCGTTCCTGCTTGATTTCTGAATCAATGATTCTTGAGTCAGATGGCCCATATTACAACATAACAAAAGCCCTGGCACACAAATGACCTATAAAGGTAACCCCAACTGTCAGAAACACTTATAGGCAAGCTTTACACTATATAAAACCTTTGGGGATGTTCCAGAACAATTCTACTACCCTAGTCCTATCTGCACAGAAACACAATCAAAGGTTTTTAACATTTTCACATCTCCCCTCTGGCATCTTCTATTTCTATAAGTGAAAAAACTTCAGATGTTGAAGGTGTCTATTGACCATGCTGTCAGATTTCACAAGTGCTTTGGGGTAGAAGATATTTAGATTTATAAGTTTTGAGATGTTACAAGATGTTACAATACTGTTTTGTATTTCAGGTTAACTCCCTGTGTAGACTGTATGTTGCTGAACCCTGACATTAAAACTGCTATATTAATGACTTGACCATTTGTGATTAGTGATGGGGCGAATAAATTCACCTGGCACGAATCCGCTGCAAATTTTGTGGCGAATATTAATGACTCCCGCGTCAATTTCCGATTTTCACAATTTTTTTTTGTGAAAACTTTGAATTGCTTGATTTTTTCATGAAAACTTTGAATTGCTCGATTTTTTCGTGAAAACTTTGAATTGCTCGATTTGTTAGTTAAACTATTCTAATTGCTTGATTTTTTAGTGAAAACTTTCAAATTGCACATTTTTTTCATGAAAACGTTCGAATTTCACGATTTTTTCGTGAACTATCTGACTTCACGTTTTTTCGTGAATTTTTGTTCTCCCATCACTATTTGTGATGACTAGCGTGCTTGATGGTTTAGTGGTACCTTGTATAATCCTTTATAGAGCAGGTCTAACAGCTATACAATTATTTCCCAGCACAATGTTACTGGGGGTTCCAACAATCTGGCAGTCCTATCATTTATGCTGGCTTAGGAGAAGAAAAGCCCTTCTGCTGGAAAAAGTACTGTTTATATATTATTCTAGGTTATAGGACAATGTCACTGCCCACAGGCCAACATCAGTCCTCTGGTAATGCTGAGTTTGGAGCAGTTTAATTCAAAAAAATAATTGTGCTGCCCTTCTAATTTGTTATATGAACCTCTCAGTATGGCTTTAAGGTATGAATGTACAGATGAATCCATTGGGGTTGCACTGTGTCATTTTTTAGTACTAAATTCTGCCTCTAGATGGTGCTAAAGTGAAATGGCCTTAGTCCATCAAAAGCAATGTACTGAAGAAATTGCACTCTAACACCATCTAGAGGCAGGATGGTGTCTGGAAACAGTTGAATTTGAAATCCTGATGGCTTCATCTATATATTATATTATTATATTAATATATTATTTTTGCCTTAATCCCCCAAGTTTCTTGGAATTTGTTGCTGCCTCCACTTGCAGTTGCAGACTGGCCATGAGCTCCCTTGTCCTATATTTTTCCTAAAAAAATCTGATGTTACTAGGGGGGATGGCTAAGAATATAGGGTTTGCACTGGTTTTTTCATAGTAATATGTGTTCTCATAGCCTAGATAAAAAGATACCATAATACTATGCTTGTATAGATATAAGTCTCTAATAAGCAATTCCGGAGCATATGAAAAAGTCCTACATATGCATCATTATGTTAGAGCAGTCACCTAACAGCCCAATCTTATGATTACCTTTCACAGTAAATAAACAGGGGTCAATAGGTTGAGTAATGAGTCACTCGACTAGTCACGGAATCCCATAGTTGGGGATGAAGACGGAGTTATGTTATTCCGCAAGTGAAATGAATTGCCTGCTGTGCATTCCTAAATACAGAACAAATTCAATTCACTGAAATTCTACCGGGAATTTCAGATGGTTATGTATGTGTATTCAGTAAGCAAATTATGCACATGTCACTTTGATCCACGGTGAGTCATAATAGGGATAATCTGTGCTTTACTCATGCTTACTATTCTAGGCTCTTATGTATCTTTATGTTCACTGGCAAATATGATCAGTGCCACATGCAATTACAGAAAAATAATATTTGAAAAGATACATTTTATGGGCTTTTTTTTTTTTGAAAGCCTGTGATTTCTTGCTTAGCACGTCTTTGCTAGTCTGTGCTGTAATTAAACAGGATCCTATGGATCAAAATGTCCCTTTTTGTGTGACATTGATGCTATTACACATCAGTCAAGAGTCACATGCCAAAGCAATATACCTAAGCAGCTCTTCGCCTAGCCAGAAATGACCAGAGAAAAAAAAATATCCTTTAAAATGTCCTTTAAAGGGAACCCGTCACCCAATTTTTTTTTCCAAATCCTATTTTGTCACATTAGTCAAGCAAAATGAACTTTAACTACGCTGTATAAATTATTTGAATCTTGTTTCCTTCAGTCTGAGAATTCATAATTATAGCAAGCAGGCAGGAGCCATTAATTTTGTGGACACTGTTATTAAGACAAGTCTTGTATCATCTCAGAATCTTGTTTGTGCACCAGAATGGGGGACCTGATGTCCATCCCCATGCCCTGGCTACACAATTAAATGGTAAAGAGAATGGGGGAATGTGTGGAGAGCAGTGACATCTAGGAAGTGCTGAATGGAAAGTGAAAGTAATTGTCTGCCTAGGCATAGAGGAGGGACAGACAATATATGATTGACAGCTGAGATTTTTAAATGAGTTTACAACAGCTATGAATGCTTTAATAAAAATAGAAATTGCATTTCATGTTTAATTTAAAAAGGACTTTTATTATACAACTTTTTGTGTGTCTGGGCGACAGGTCCACTTTAAATGGATATAATAGTGTTCTACTAAATTGGGAACACTCCATTCTAGGAGCTAAAAGTACATTTTAATAGGACTTTGTGCGCTTAGCACCTTGCCGCATTTTTTTTTTTTTTTAAATAAGCCTGTATGATATTTGATTCCTCCTCTGTGACGTGACTTGAGACAACAGATGTATTTATGCTGTAGTTCTTGATTTTACCTCCGTGCAAACCAAAACAGAACTATTGCAAACTAAACTCAACTACAATCAATATAGAATGTAATGTATGCATTTCTGCCTTATATATGGTATAGCTAATTCAGAATAACAGCGTGGCATTC
The DNA here is from genome assembly GCF_017654675.1 of Xenopus laevis. Classification (NCBI taxonomy): domain Eukaryota; kingdom Metazoa; phylum Chordata; class Amphibia; order Anura; family Pipidae; genus Xenopus; species Xenopus laevis. The sequence continues at coordinate 32,260,693 of NC_054371.1, read as the reverse complement.
AAATAATATACATTCCTCTGTTACTTAAAGGGATTTTGTCATGATTTTTATGGTGTAGTTTTTATTTCTAAATGACAATGTTTACACTGCAAATAATTCCCTTTACCATATAACATTTTATTCCAATAAGTGTATTTTTAGTTGTAATATTGGTGTGTAGGAGCCATCTCAAGATATTTTGCCTGGTTTTGTGCTTTCAAAAAGAACCATTTGAACTGCTTTCTGACAGGCTATTGTTTCTCCTATTCAATGTACAGCTGAAGCCACTTGGATTTGTGAGCTCCAGCCGAATTCTGCACTGAAATCCATTTCTCAAAAGAGTAAACAGATTTTTGTATATTTAATTTTGAAATCTGACTTGGGGCTAGACATATTGTCAGTTTCCCATGAACCCCCATTCATGTGACTTGTGCTCTAATAAACTTCAGTCTCTCTTTACTGCTGTACTGCAAGTTGGAGTGATATCACCTCTTCCCCCCCCAGCAGTCTAACAACAGAACAATAGGACGGTGACCAATTAGCAGCTCCCTAACACAAGATAACAGCTCCCTGGTAGATCTGAGAACAGCACTCAATAGTAAACTCCAGGTCCCACTGAGACACATTCAGTTACATTGAGTAGGAGAAACAACAGCCTGCCAGAAAGCAGTTCCATCCTGAAGTGCTGTCTCTATCTGAAAGCACATGACCAGGCAAAATGACCTGAGATGCACCTACACACCAATATAACAACTAAAAAAAAATACACTTGCTGGTTCAGGAATGAAATTATATATTGTAAAGTGAATTATTTGCAGTGTAAACAGTGTAATTTAGAAATTAAAAATACATCATAAAAATCAAAAAAGTTAACTTTTAGTATGATACAAAATGGCTAATTTTATTTGGTCTTCATTTTATTATTATTTTTTAATTATTTGCCTTCTTCTACTGACTGAATCCAGCTTTCAAATGGGGGTCACTGAGCCCATCTAAAAAAAAACAAATTCTCTGTAAGGCTACTCAGTTGTTGCCACTATTTATAACTCATATTTCTGTTCAAGCCTCTCCTATTCATAGTCCAGTCTTTTATTCAAATTAATCCATGGTTGCTAAGGTAATTCAGACCCTAGCAAACAGATTGCTGAACTTGCAAACTGGAGAGCTGCTGAATAAAAAGCTAAATAATTCAAAAACTACAAATAACTCATTGCAAATTGTCTCAGAATATCCCCCTCTACATCATACTAAAAATGAATTTAAAGGTGAACAACCCCTTCCAACTACTGTTTGTAAAAAAATTATGATTGTAAAGAAATAAAACCAAACAAAATTCCCTATCTGTTGGATTGTAATAGCCAATTCTTTGCAGAGTCCTATTGTGTAACTTGTGCATCTTGTAACAGCGCCGCATGTTGCAAGCAGTTTTTATAGATGTAGCATTCACTAGACATCTGGTAAACACTGAATATCCATGAAGTGAGTCAGTGGATAAATGTGCCTCATTGTATCCAGGCTCTGCTGGACTCTCAGATTTATCTCACAACATATCCTTCATACACATTAAAAAAAAAGTGGAAAACAACGAAAATGTGTTAAAGGCACATAAAAGGCAAAATATGTGAGGTTTATACGAGAGCGAAGACAGTTTCCAAATGAGTGTCTGGATCACAGGAACTTTTTCCTAATTATCCTTTAAATTACAGCAATTTTGAGTAGAAAAACCATATCATAGGTACTAGATTCCAATAGAGCCTGAGAGGTCACGGACCCTCATAATGGTTGTTTGCATAAAAGAAGAGAGGAAGGAATACAAATCTGCGAGGAGCATTGATGTTTCTGATCTGCATTGTCAAGAGATCTCGGCATATCTGCAAAATATAGTAAAAGAAATTCACAAAGGAACAAAGATTTATTTTTCTTTCTGTGTAGAACAGATTAGAATTCTAGTATATAGAAGTATCCTTAAAGGGCTGATGGTACAAATTGTGTCTCTTGCCACTTAACTTTTAATGTTTGGCAAAAAGGGTAACAACCTTGTCTATAGTAGTTGAAGGTTATGTGGTTCCCTTGCTCCTATGCTATACCTTCCATTTGGAACTCCACCCTCATTTGATAAATGAAGACTCCAAAATGACATGGTGTAATGAATCCATACCTACAGTTTTGTACTACGAGGTACAAGCCTTAGGGGTTATTTATTAAAGTCCGATTGCCAAAAACTCCAAAAATGTTAGTTTTTCGTACTATAAAATACAAATTTTTATTGGAAAAAAACCCTCGTATTTTTCAATATTTATTATGCCCCTAAGAAGGAAAAAGTCAGAATCTGAAAATCCGGCATCTCAGACCTGCCAAGGTCATATATAAGTCAACAGGAGAGGTCCCTATCCTATCTAGAAGTTTCTGTGGTCTGCGTTGAATTATCACGAATTTTCAGGCAAAAATCCGAAAAATTCAGGCTTTTTGGGGAAATTATTCTTGGGGGATTTTTGTATGAAAATTCAGGCTACTTCCAGTGCAGACTCTGAGGAAGTGCCGAGATATGGGCACGAAACGCATTAGTTTGATATTATAAATCTCTTCCCCTCTTGGGTCAGCGCTCGCTAATGCGAGGTAGATGTTACATTATTCCAGCGCAGACCACAGAGACTTCAAAATAGGATAGGGACCTCTTATAAATGATATATTATATATAAATATTATATATAAGTGCCGGATTTTCGGAAAGTGAAAAGTACAATTTGGGATTTCGCTTGATTTTATTGAGTTTGCCTCCGATTAAATCGTGCTTTTTTTTAATAATAAATAAGTTCACATCGTGGATTCTAGTTTAGTCGTACTTTTTTATTTTATGTTTAATATTTATCTGATTTTGATAAATAACCCCCTTAGTATATTCTTATACACAGGTAATATCTTCATCAAACTGAATAAAACAATGCACATTTGTAAAGGGGTTATTTACTAAAACTCAAATTTACTAAAACTCAAATCCCTGTCCACAAATTGAACTCATTTATCAATCATTCTTCTTGAAAAAGTCTGTGTGAAAACTAGTAGTTAATTCTGCTTGACTAATGTGATAAAATAGGATTTTGAATACATTTTTTGGGTGACGGGTCCCCTTTAATCAGCCGCATTGTCTTATATTGTATCAACAGGACAGAGAATAGAAAGGGACAAACATAACATAATAACAATACATATAACTTAACCCTTTAAGTGCCAGCAGAATTTCACATTTTGGTTACGCGAAATGCCAGCCGTTTTTGAAACATTTTGTGCTCTCTCACTTTAGGGGCATTTTCTGAGGGGAAACCTATAGTTTACCTAGGAAAACTATACATTGTTTTTTTCGGTAGAAACTGAGCTTTCTAAATCTGCCTGAGTTTTCATGTATTTCCACCTGTGCAAAAAAATTTATAGTGCTAAATACCAAAAAAAAATGAAAAATTACCATTTTTCATCGTATATCAATTTATACCAGAAAAATATTTCATTTTACGGATGAAAATCCAACTGAATTGGAAAGCCTTATGTCTCTCGAACGTGCCAATACCAGATATGTATAGTTTTAGGGAGATTTAGGACTTCTGTACCTCAAAAACTCCCGGCAGTATATTGCCGAATTTTGAAAGCACTAAGGCAGAAAACGGCATGCTTTAGATTCCAAGGCCAAAACTCCTGAAACCGTAGGTTTACCCCAGAAAACCATAAATTTTTGAAAAGTACACATTCTGCCGATTACAAAATGGGTAACTATGTCTCTCTACTCCCAACTACCAAACATAAAAGCTTGTCTGAACATAGCGGTTTTTCAAAAAAAAATTCAAAATTCTGAAAAATCATTTCAAAGGTTTTATTTTGCTGCTCTGCATATCCCAAACTATATTAGGTACCAAGAAAAAGCACCTGAAATATGATTGCCAGGGGTCCACTGAACAGTTTGATACCCATTATGTATAGGTTTACCAAAGTATCTGGCATTTAGAGACACCAATATGAAGTTAGCACATCCAAATTGATCAGGACTTTACTTCAGCTACTGAGAAATCAACACATTGACTGCATTTTTTGTGGGGTAAAAACACAGAAATATATGTTTACCCCCCAAACCCATATATTTTTGGAAAGTACACATTCTACCGAATCTAAAATGGGTACCCATGCCTTTCTGCTCCAAACTACTGAGTCGCAAGGCTTTCCCAAAATTATCGGTTTTGGTGAAATATGTGAAAATTGCCTCAAACCTTCAACTTCTCAGCACCATATCACCCATGTATCGTTATGCACCAAGAAAAAGCACCCTAAATATGATTGCCATGGTTCCTCTGAACATTTTGGTGGCCATTGTTCATAGGTTTACCAAAGTATCTGGCATTTAGAGGCCCCAAAATGAAGTTAGCGCATACAAACAGTCCCCTGGGTAACTTCAGCTAATGAAAAATCAACACATTGACTGCATTTTTGTGGGGTAAAAACACAGAAATATATGTTTACCCCACAAAACCCATATATTTTTGGAAAGTACACATTCTACCGAATCTAAAATGGGTACCCATGCCTTTCTGCTCCAAACTACTGAGTCGCAAGGCTTTCCCACAATTGTCGGTTTTGGTGAAATATCTGAAAATTGCCTCAAACCTTCAACTTCTCAGCACCATATCACCCATGTATCGTTATGCACCAAGAAAAAGCACCCTAAATATGATTGCCAGGGTTCCTCCAAACAGTTTGGTGGCCATTGTTCATAGGTTTACCAAAGTATCTGGCATTTAGAGGCCCCAAAATGAAGTTAGCGCATACAAACAGTCCCGTGGGTAACTTCAGCTAATGAAAAATCAACACATTGACTGCATTTTTGTGGGGTAAAAACACAGAAATATATGTTTACCCCCAAAACCCATATATTTTTGGAAAGTACACATTCTACCGAATCTAAAATGGGTACCCATGCCTTTCTGCTCCAAACTACTGAGTCGCAAGGCTTTCCCACAATTGTCGGTTTTGGTGAAATATCTGAAAATTGCCTCAAAGCTTCAACTTCTCAGCACCATATCGCCCATGTATCGTTACGCACCAAGATAAAGCACCCTAAATATGATTGCCAGGGTTCCTCCAAACAGTTTGGTGGCCATTGTTCCTAGGTTTACCAAAGTATCTGGCATTTAGAGGCCCCAAAATGAAGTTAGCGCATACAAACAGTCCCGTGGGTAACTTCAGCTATTGAAAAATCAACACATTGACTGCATTTTTGTGGGGTAAAAACACAGAAATATATGTTTACCCCCAAAACCCATATATTTTTGGAAAGTACACATTCTACCGAATCTAAAATGGGTACCCATGCCTTTCTGCTCCAAACTACTGAGTCGCAAGGCTTTCCCACAATTGTCGGTTTTGGTGAAATATCTGAAAATTGCCTTAAAGCTTCAACTTCTCAGCACCATATCGCCCATGTATCGTTACGCACCAAGATAAAGCACCCTAAATATGATTGCCAGGGTTCCTCCAAACAGTTTGGTGGCCATTGTTCCTAGGTTTACCAAAGTATCTGGCATTTAGAGGCCCCAAAATGAAGTTAGCGCATACAAACAGTCCCGTGGGTAACTTCAGCTAATGAAAAATCAACACATTGACTGCATTTTTGTGGGGTAAAAACACAGAAATATATGTTTACCCCCAAAACCCATATATTTTTGGAAAGTACACATTCTACCGAATCTAAAATGGGTACCCATGCCTTTCTGCTCCAAACTACTGAGTCGCAAGGCTTTCCCACAATTGTCGGTTTTGGTGAAATATCTGAAAATTGCCTCAAAGCTTCAACTTCTCAGCACCATATCGCCCATGTATCGTTATGCACCAAGATAAAGCACCCTAAATATGATTGCCAGGGTTCCTCCAAACAGTTTGGTGGCCATTGTTCCTAGGTTTACCAAAGTATCTGGCATTTAGAGGCCCCAAAATGAAGTTAGCGCATACAAACAGTCCCGTGGGTAACTTCAGCTAATGAAAAATCAACACATTGACTGCATTTTTGTGGGGTAAAAACACAGAAATATATGTTTACCCCCAAAACCCATATATTTTTGGAAAGTACACATTCTACCGAATCTAAAATGGGTACCCATGCCTTTCTGCTCCAAACTACTGAGTCGCAAGGCTTTCCCACAATTGTCGGTTTTGGTGAAATATCTGAAAATTGCCTCAATGCTTCAACTTTCCAGCATCATATCGCCCATGTATCATTACGTATCACAAAAAAGCACCCAAATTGTGATTGCCGGGGGTCCTCCAAACAGTTTGGTGCCCACTGTGCATAGGTTTACCAAAGTATATGGCATTTAGAGGCCCCAAAATGAAGTTAGCACATACAAATTGTCCTGTGGGTAACTTCAGCTAATGAAAAATCAGCACATTGTCTGCATTTTTGTGGGGTAAAAACACAGAAATATATGTTTACCCCCCAAACCCATACATTTTTGGAAAGTACACATTCTACAGAATCTAAAATGGGTACCCATGCTTTTCTGCTCAAAACTACTGAGTCGCAAGGCTTTGCCAAATTTGGCGGTTTTGGTGAAATATCTGAAAATTGCCTCAAAGCTTCAACTTTCCAGCATCGTATTGTCCATGTATCATTACCAGCATAAAGCATCCTAAATATAAACATACGGGTCTACTAAATAGTTTGATGCCCAATGTGCATAGATATACCAAACTATGTGGCGCACAGAGACCCCCAAATGACAATATGTATAGACATTTTCACGGCTGACGCGCTGGCTGCTGCAACATAACCACCCGGTGTGTGTATTATGCGACATTAGACCACCTAACAGTACAGAGACCCCAGAAAACCATATATTTTCAGAAAGTACACATTCTGACGAATCCAATATGGGTAAATAAGTGTTTCTACTACAAACTGCCAAACTGCAAAGCAATGCTGAACATAACGGTTTTTATCAAATTTCGGAAAATCGTCACAAAGCTTGAATTTTACCCCATTATATGCCCCACATTTCGTAACTTATCAGCATAAAACATCCTAAATATGAACGCCAGGGGTCTACTGAACACTTTGATGCCCAATATGCATAGATATACCAAACTATGTGGCGCACAGAGACCCCCAAATGACAATACTGTATATACATTTTCACGGCTGACGCGCTGGCTGCTGCAATATAAGCACCTGGTGTGTGTATTATGCGACATTAGACCCCCCTAACAGTACAGAGACCCCAGAAAACCAGATATTTTCAGAAAGAACACATTCTGACGAATCCAATATGGGTAAATAAGTGTTTCTACTACAATCTGCCAAACTGCAAAGCAATGCTGAACATAACGTTTTTTATCAAATTTCTGAAAATCGTCACAAAGCTTGAATTTTACTCCATTATATGCTCCACGTTTCGTAACGTATCAGCATAAAACATCCTAAATATGAACGCCAAAGGTCTACTGAACACTTTGATGCCCAATATGCATAGATATTCCAAACTATGTGGCGCACAGAGACCCCCAAATGACAATAGTGTATATACATTTTCACGGCTGACGCGCTGGCTGCTGCAATATAAGCACCTGGTGTGTGTATTATGCGACATTAGACCCCCCTAACAGTACAGAGACCCCAGAAAACCAGATATTTTCAGAAAGTACACACTCTGACGAATCCAATATGGGTAAATAAGTGTTTCTACTACAAACTGCCAAACTGCAAAGCAATGCTGAACATAACGGTTTTTATCAAATTTCTGAAAATCGTCACAAAGCTTGAATTTTACCCCATTATATGCTCCACGTTTCGTAACGTATCAGCATAAAACATCCTAATTATGAACGCCAGGGGTCTACTGAACACTTTGATGCCCAATATGCATAGATATACCAAACTATGTGGCGCATAGAGACCCCCAAATGACAATAGTGTATATACATTTTCACGGCTGACGCGCTGGCTGCTGCAATATAAGCACCTGGTGTGTGTATTATGCGACATTAGACCCCCCTAACAGTACAGAGACCCCAGAAAACCATATATTTTCAGAAAGTACACATTCTGACGAATCCAATATGGGTAAATAAGTGTTTCTACTACAAACTGCCAAACTGCAAAGCAATGCTGAACATAACGGTTTTTATCAAATTTCTGAAAATCGTCACAAAGCTTGAATTTTACCCGATTATATGCTCCACGTTTCATAACGTATCAGCATAAAACATCCTAAATATGAACGCCAGGGGTCTACTGAACACTTTGATGCCCAATATGCATAGATATACCAAACTATGTGGCGCATAGAGACCCCCAAATGACAATAGTGTATATACATTTTCACGGCTGACGCGCTGGCTGCTGCACTATAAGCACCTGGTGTGTGTATTATGCGACATTAGATCCCCCTAACAGTACAGAGACCCCAGAAAACCAGATATTTTCAGAAAGTACACATTCTGACAAATCCAATATGGGTAAATAAGTGTTTCTACTACAAACTGCCAAACTGCAAAAGAATGCTGAACATAACGGTTTTTATCAAATTTCGGAAAATCGTCAGAAAGCTTGAATTTTACCCCATTATATGCCCCACATTTCGTAACCTATCAGCATAAAACATCCTAAATATGAACGCCAGGGGTCTACTGAACACTTTGATGCTCAATATGCATAGATATACCAAACTATGTGGCGCACAGAGACCACCAAATGACAATAGTGTATATACATTTTCACAGCTGACGCGCTGGCTGCTGCAATATGAGCACCTGGTGTGTGTATTATGCGACATTAGACCCCCCTAACAGTACAGAGACCCCAGAAAACCATATATTTTCAGAAAGTACACATTCTGACGAATCCAATATGGGTAAATAAGTGTTTCTACTACAAACTGCCAAACTGCAAAGCAATGCTGAACATAACGGTTTTTATCAAATTTCTGAAAATCGTCACAAAGCTTGAATTTTACCCCATTATATGCCCCACATTTCGTAACGTATCAGCATAAAACATCCTAAATATGAACGCCAGGGGTCTACTGAACACTTTGATGCCCAATATGCATAGATATACCAAACTATGTGGCGCACAGAGACCCCCAAATGGATATATAGTAGATAAAATTTACAAGGCAAAACAAAATAAGGCAGTAAAGAGTGAAATGAAAAAAAATCCAATAAAACCACAAAAATCAATGTTTTTTTTCCAGAATAGTGTTATCGGCCGTCAGAATCACAGTTTGAATATTTTAGCTGGGCCAAACAGGTTATACGGCTAGAAACAAGTGAACACAACATATGCAGAGCTGAAAATGCAATAAAATGGCTAAAAATTCAATAAAATGGCTAAAAATGCACCAAAATACCCAAAATTGCAATATAATCACCGAAATAACATACAAAAGATATTGCACAGTACGGGTAGCGAATACGCTATTCGTAATGGCAATAAAACATTTTTTTCAGCAAAAAAAAGAGACGATGCGATAAGAAAAAAAAAAAAAAAGCCACAATGCCATGTATGTGCGTGTGCGTGTGTACAAATGGTAAATTACATGTTATGTGCGCGTGTGTGCGTGTGCACGTGTGTGTAAGTGCAGTGAGTGTAAGTGACCCCTCCAATCCCCAAAAATGTATGTGTAAGTGTGTGTAAGTGTGAATCTAAGTGTGTATTACTGTAATAAGTGTGTGTTGGTGTGTTTGTGTGTGTAATTGTTGCACTAACCTGAAAAAGTCGCTGAAGACTGTTGCACACGATGTGGAGGGGTCCCAGGAAGACATCTGCGACGATCTGCGTGTCTCTGTGCTGTGGGGGCGGAGCTGATCGGCGCAGTGCAGGCTGCAGCAGCAGGACACGTAAGGAACACGTGCCTGCTGCTGTTTTTGGGCCCCTGGGCGATCGCGCCCCAGGGGCCACTCGATCCCCTGCTCTGCTCGTTGCCTAGGGGCAGGGGATCGAAGCGGAACGGAGCGAGCGGCTCTAACAGCCGCTCCTCCGCTCCAGAACCCGGAAGTGCTGCAGAACGTAGAATCTACGTTCTGTGGCATTTCAAGTTACTTTTCCACAGAACGTAGATTCTACGTTCTGTGGCACTTAAAGGGTTAAAAAACATTTTAAAATTTATAATGAATGGATATTGATTGTTACTTAGAATTATGTTTTCTTTTATTAGGCAAAACATTGGGTTTTTTTGGGGGTTGACATTCCTTTTAAATGGTGGTCCATATATTCTCTATAGAATTATTCTCGTTTTTTTTATTTAAGCAAAAAAAAAAACATGCCTTGTCTACAAACAAAACATAAAGAAAAAAAAATAGATTTTTACTGTATATTTTATCTTTCCTAAATACTTCAAGGAAAAGCAAGATGCAGAATGGCCACAGTAGGGAAACTTGTCTCAGTCCAGTAAACCATAAGAATCAAGCAGAGATTGGATTTCAGGGTTCTACCTGTCCTGCAGAAGGCTAAACAAATATAATTGCTGATCTGAGTGCTATGGGTTATGGCTAAATTTGCCCAGTGTCTGTAAATGAGTTTGTACAAATATTTTCAGTTGCTGTACAATTAAAATGCGCTAAATAGTTTTTAAACATAATAATCACTAATGAAGCGTGAAATGTATTTTCCAGTCGTCAGTGACAGCATTTCTCATATGTGTAATTCTCATTAAACACAAAACTCTACGTGCCACGGTGCTGTTGCTGTCGGAAGTTAGGCTGCTTGAATTCACCATACAGCCATAGGAAACACAAGCTGAAAGCATTCTTTAATAGAATTTAATAGTACAGACAATGACTGGGAACCCCTCATTTGGGGCTAAAGGTAGAGTATATGGGGCAAATTCACTAAGCGCCGAACGCTAGCGTTAATTCGTTAGCGTTTGGCATTTTCGTTACTGCGCAAATTCACTAACGAACGCTGGCGTAGTTTCGCTAGTGTTACTTCACACCCTTACGCAAGGCGAATTTTCGCTAGCGTAAGTGTACTGAACGCTACCTTTTACGCCAGACTTCCTTCGCCACCTCAGACCAGGCGAAGCGCAATAGAGTAGATAGGGATTGTTTCAAAAAAAGTCAAAATTTTTTCTAAGTCCCAAAAAACGCTGGCGTGTTTTCTACATTATGGGTGATAGGCTGAAAAAGATCGAAAATTTTTTTGGGGCTCCCCTCCTTCCCCCTACATTTCCTGACTCATGGCAACTTACCTAGACAGTGGGCACATGTGTAGGGCAAAATAAAAATTTTATTTGATGATTTGAAGGTTTTCTAGGCATTTGTAGTGCTGATACGTATTCCTCCATTGAAATTTGAATTTCGCACCGTATGCAAATTAGCCTTTGCTAGCGTAACTTCGCTTTACATAGCGAATCAACGCTAGCGCAACTTCGCAACCTTACGCTACCCCTGTGCGCAACTTCGGATTTTAGTGAATTTGCGGAGCGCTGGCGAAACTACGGCTGGCGAAGTGCGGCGAAGTTGCGCCTGCCGCAACTTCGAATCTTAGTGAATTTGCCCCTATACGTCTGCATTTGCTTAAAGCGTCTCAACCCAAATGATTACAATGCAGGAGTAATGATAAAGAATGCCAGTAAGTGAATGGAAAATCAGCTCTCAGGATATGAATAAACATAGGGAACTGATGTTCTTTCTACATGCTGCTAATGATATTGCCTTTGCATAACAGACAGAGATACTAAATAATGTTTTTCTCTCAAGCAAATGGTTGTACTGCTGTAGACAACAACAGATAAACTACAGCTCTCATTTCCGAGAACAAGTCCAGCATGCAATTTAATTTGGCAATTTTTCCCAGCATTTCCCCCCATAATTCCAGCTAAATTGCGGCAGCAAGGTGATAATGTCAATTTGACACAATTGAGGAACAAAACAATATTTTTTACCCTCAATGTTTCCCACAATTCTAACATAATTGTAGCTGCAAGGTGGTGATGTGCCTGACACAATTGGTAAAACATAGGCAATGGCTTCGCTCAAAATCGAACATATTGCCCTGAAAATCGTTGGTGTCAAAATGTCATAATTTCAACACGGGGAGGCACTTTAATCAAAGGTCAAATTTCGAGTTCATGTGAGTTTTTAAGAACTCCTATAAATTCCCATGAGTTCGAAATTTGACCATGTATTTAAAAAATGTCATTTTCCAAACTCGGGTGAATAGGATTGACCTGAAAACTTGAATCGAATTCAAATCGAATCAGATCAAACCTCGATACAAGTTTTTTCTCCGAAAAAAAAAACTTGAATGTCAGGGAGGCTGCAAACAACTCCAAATTGATCCCAGGTCATCTTCCATAGACTAAAATAGCAATTCTGTAGGTTTTTGGTGGTGTATAAGTAGAGTTCTTAAAAATCTATCTATAAATCTCGAAAATCGAATTAGAATTTTTAAAAAAAACTCAAATCGAATTTTAAACATTCTCTAGTCAAATTTGACAGTTTTGGCCATACAAAAAATTGAAAATTCAAAATTTGAATTTGAAATTTGAATTTTCACTTCGAACCTTGATAAATAAGTCTAAATGACACTGGCAGTGACAAACAGGCTGCTGAGATCCAGGGTTTCTCTGCATCAGTAATGATTCATAATGAACAGAACCCTGACCTCAACCCAACTGAACACATGTGGATTGGATTGGCGCGCCACCTACAAGCAAGGGCCAATAATTCAACATCAGTTGACTGAATGAAAGCAAATCCCACCAATGTTTCAACATGTAGTAGTAATTAGCAATGAACTAAACACATTCAAGTTAATGGATGTTTCTTCACATTGGCTTTTTTTTCCAAGGCTCCGCTATTCATTGGAGTATATGGGCATTTTCTTAGGGCAACTTTATACATGCAAAACAGATTGGGGTCTATAGGTGTTTTGTTGCTGCTCTTTTTTGTCATTCTTTTTATGCATACTATATGTTAACATTAACATTAACTTTTTGTACTATACCAGGTTCCTGAATGTTATTCCATTCCTTGCTCATCATTAACAAAAAGACATTCCTAAGAACAAAACACAAAAGTGGTCTTTTGTAGCAAAAAGACATTTAAGTCTCCTTCTAGAGTTCTTCGCCAAGCACTTACTACCGATTCCTATTTATACAAATGTGATATTATCATAATCATGCATGGGGCTGACTATTTTGGGTGGATGCTTTTAGAGTAGCTGAGCAATTGAGAATAATTGGGCCTATTAAACGTCGCGGCCTGAGGAACGCCTGAGGTTATAGCACTCAGGAGACCTGGCATGACTGGGCTAACAGTCTCAATTCCCAAACGCAATCTCATCTTACGATTTAAAGCTTTAGTGGCACATGGTACTTAGGAATATCTTTTTTTCCCCCTATGTTGTCGTTTTAATCTCACTGACAGTTAGATGTGTTAGATGTGCTGATCAGTCCAAAGATGATTAAAAATTATTAAATACTTAATTGGAAAAAAATTAGATAAATGCTTACAGAATTTTTAAATATATATACAGTGTGCATATATATATATATATATATATATATATATATATATATATATATATATATATATATATATATATATATATATATATATATATATATATAGCGATGAAGAAGATAAGCAGTAGATAGGTAGATAAAGGTCCAAATATGGACCGAAACGTTGGTATGCACAGTGGAATAAATAATTATTAACTAGAAATACTGGAGTGCTTATCTTCTTCATCACTATTCATCACATTTTGATATAGCACCCATTTGTTCGAGTCAGAGTGCGGAGGATACACACCTGGACTATATATATATATATATATATATATATATATATCTATCTATATATCTATATATCTATATATATATATCTATATATCTATATATATCTATATATCTATATCTATATATATAGATATAGATATATAGATATATATATATAGATATATATAGATATATATAGATATATATATATATTCTCCAAAGGTTGCCAGCACTCTTGAAAAAAGGAATTAATTTGCCTGGGTGCAGAAACTACAAAATATCTCCAACAACTGTAGAAACATCCGCACTCACAGGTCTTATAGAGTCCTTTTTATTTATAAATATAAATATATATATTTAAATATAAATATATAACAAACAAGGGAAAGTTGTGCAAATGACTGAAACAACATTTTCTAGCCAGAATACAACTGGCCCATCTATCAAAGCCCTTTTATTTGAGATAAGAGCTCAGGACCAATGTCTATGCTCTGTGGAATACTGGCTAATTTTAGGGCTCAGTTTAGAGAAGAGATGGGGGGTTGCCATTGTGGGGAGGAAAAATATTACATAGATCACAGATTTCCATCTAATTTCCCTCCAGCTGTTTTATCACTGTAACTCCCATTATTCCCTTGGGATCTGCAGCAGGAGAATTTGGACATCACTGAATAACAATTTCTAACGGTACAGAGTATAATGTACCATTTCTATCTTCTACGCTTATCTGGGCGGGGGCAATGATGCTTAGGGTCCACGGTACATTCTTATGCTGCACTACTCTAAAATCAGCTCAGTTGATTTTGATTGCAGGTATGGGTTCCGTTATCCAGAAACCGTTATCCAGAAAGCCCGAATAACGGGAAGGCTGTCTCCCGTAGACTCCATTTTATCCAAATAATCCAAATTTTTAAAAATAATTTCCTTTTCCTAACAGGTCCCATACCTGTAGCTGCATTAAAAACTCTTGTGACATTGAGGTTGAATCTCATTAGCAGCAGTGGTAAGCGCCATAGGTAGCAACATTCACCTTTAAGTATTTGGAAGATATAATAGTAAGAGCAGAGCTACTGAACAACCAAAGGCAAGAATAATGTGGCCGTCAAGCTCTTAGGCCTTGTATATAAGGCTTAGTTCAGCAAAGTCAATACAAGTATGGGACCTGTTATTCAAAATGCTCAGGACCTATGGGTTTCCAGATAAGGAACCTTTCAAGTCTACTAAAAATCATTTAAACATTAAATAAACCCAATAGGATTGTTTAGTCTCCAATAAGGATTAATTGTATCTTAGCTTGAATCAAGTACAAGATACTGTTTTATTATTACAGAGACAAAGCAAATCTTTTTTTAAAAATTTGATTATTTGGATAAAATGAACTCTATGGGAGATTGCCTTCCCATAATTCTGAGCTTTCTGGATAATGGCTTTCCAGATCTTTTACCTGTACACAAAGCTTTACCACAGTTCTGGAAAAACCAGAAGTTTGTAATTGAAATGTGATTTAATTTATAAAACGTTTTGGAAATCTCATTATTTGAAAAATATGTTCATATTCCTATTGGAAATATCAGAATTTCACAAGGTCTAGGCTGGAGAAGAAATTTAAGTGATACTGGTGTTAAAGTTCTCTAGTGAATATGGGGAAGACAAGAAAAAAGTTAAAGTTGATTCACCAACCCCTTGGATGTTGCTCTCAGTGGCTGCAAAGTAGTTGCTTATTTTTGAATTTAAGGGCTTGGAGGCAAGTTTTAATTGCAAAAAAACTATATGTACTGTAAAGTAGAGCCTCCTTTAGGCGGCCAGTAAATTCCAGTCCTTGTTTGGCATCTGGGACTTTTTTCATGCTTGTGTTGCTCCCCAACTTATTGCAACTTGTGTTGCTCCCCAACTTATTACATTTGAATGTGGCTCACAGGTAAAAAAGGTTCTTACTTTTAAATAAATACTCAAAACAACCCCTGTAAATACAACAATATCATTCAACTGACTGTTCACTGTAAATGTTCTATGGATTATGAGCTTTGCCCTTTCCTTGAAGCTCCCTCCTTGTTAACATTTTCATTTATGCTATCACCTCTCTCAGTTCCACTTGTGTAAATCACTTAAGTCTAAATACAACATACATCTCTTAAGGGAATTGCAAAATGGATACTACAGTGCAGTACCCTTAATTATATAATAAAGTGCCAAGTGCTGTGTTCATTTTGTCTTTTGTTTGCATTGAAGGACTTAAGTCTAAATGTTGACCATTATTCAGTACTAACATAGAGCATGGCACATGCTGTTGGTTTTATTTCTTCCTAGTAATTATTTCTAATTAGATGTGCCAGTTGCCAAACACACAGAGAACTTGCCTGTGAGGTGTATCCGGAGCTCATCTCTCATGGAACTGCTGGGTCCCATATTTGGAGCAACCCCTATGATGTCAGATTCTGGTTTATGATGCGCAAAAGTGACTCCACTTTGTTGACAGTAACTAGACCGACACATCTGCTCCTATGGCATGTGATGCAAATTAAACCCAAATCGATTGGTATTTAATATTAAAACAGAGAGCCTCCTATAAAAAAAAACCTCACAAACAAGTCTCAACAAAACGATGAAACCAAGGAATCGGAGAGGAGAAGTATAAAGCCGTATTCAAATGTTGCAGCCATCTGTGCCTGCAATCATCTCGCAATAATGTAACACATTGTACAAGCAGTAAAACGAAAAGCTTTGTGAGTCATGATCTCAAAAGTTTGTTGCTGCGCTCCCTATTAGCAGTAATGTTCATTCCTAACTTTTAATTCTACTGATGCTGCTAAAAACTGTGCAAGAAAGAGGTTTTATTCTGCACCACTGGTGGCATCTATCAGACGTCCACATCCAAATGGATCCAAATTACCTGTAAGTCATCTATCAGCTAATTGCTGTGTTTTTCCACAAAGTCCTGAGTATTCCTATGGTCACTGCTAAACCATTGTGGCTGGTGATAAGGCAGGTGCTCATTTAATGCCAATGGAAAGTAGACCAACCTGACTGTTTTTAGAGAGCCTTATGATATTGTTGCCTAGGACCAGGGTTTTAGAAGAATCATACATCCACCTCTCAGTTCTTCATATTTGTTTTCTTGTTCCTCTAATACCTTTCTAGTGTTAACTCATTATTTTCTCCAATATTGCAGTTTTCCTGCTTCTGCTTCACACCTAGGGGCACATTTACTTAGCTCGAGTGAAGGAATAGAATAAAAAATACTTTGAATTTCGAAGTATTTTTTTTGGCTACTTCGACCATCGAATTGGCTACTTTGACCTTCGACTACGACTTCGATTCGAACGTTTCAAACTAAAATCGTTCGACTATTCGACCATTCGATAGTTGTAGTACTGTCTCTTTAAAAAGAACTTTGACCACCTACTTCGCCACCTAAAATCTACCGAGCACCAATGTTAGCCTATGGAGAAGGTCACCATAGGCTTTCTAGCCAATTTCTGATCGAAGGAAAATCGTTCGATCAATGGATTAAAATCCTTCAAAACGTTTGATCGTTCGATTATTCCTTCGATCGTTCGATCAAACGAATAGCGCTAAATCCTTCGACTTCGATATTCGAAGTCGAAGGATTTAACTTCGATGGTCGAATATCGAGGGTTAATTAACCATCGATATTCGACCCTAAGTAAATGTGCCCCCTAATCTATGTTATTCCCTTTGCCTCCCATCTCAATGTTTTCATTCTCTTTCCTTCATATTTTCCTTTACGCCTTTATTTTTTCAGTCTTTTAACTCCTTCCTTCTTTTTCTTGCATTCTCATAATCCCAATCTCTTTGTCGAATGACAAATTTAACATCAATATTGAATATATTGGCATATAGCCATTGTGATATTGCATATTTACATAAAATCATACTTATGCCACTTTGAGAGTAATGTACCATCATTTTTTTGCTGGTGTAAATTGTCCCTGTAAATGTATTCTCCCCGTACAATTGTAGTGGGGAAAATTCACTAGAGAATGTGTGAAATAAAGAAATGACATGGGGAATATTGAAATAGAAGATATGATGCAGATAATAAGATGCAAAAAGTTACTGGTTTACAACAGAGTAGTGATGGGCGAATTTCTCACGTTTTGTTTGGTGAAAAATGTGTGAAAAATTTGTGAAACTCGAAAATTGACACCCATGTAAATTTTGATGTTGGGCATCCGAATAGTAAACGCACATTGATTTTGATGCTAGCGACTCTTCGGACGCGCTTTCAAAAATTTTTTGAAATTCGTTGGCGAATTTTCATGGTAGTTTTGCAAATTTATTCGCTGACAGCGCGTCCATATTTTATGTTAAATACGTTCTACATGAAGTACAGCTTTATCTACAGCTACTGCTCCCCAATGACTATATCCAGGTCCCAGAGCAGTTGTCCCCTATTTGCATTCCATAATACAATCTCTGTATACAGCCTGAAAAAGTAACATTATGCATTCTATATTCCCATCGCCGCTGTGTGCATTTATAGGTATTTAGATTTATACTGTGAAATAGTGGCGGGTGGCAGGTTTGGTTCTTAAAAGGTTTAGTCAGATATTTATACAGCGAACAAATTTTACATCCATTAACAGCCATTGATCCCATAATAGCAAAAACTCAGCAATGTTCTCTTTTATGCATCTGCTGAGAGATGATGTCTGAGAAACAAAGTAAAACAAATGACATTAGAAATGCTAATGCCCGGCTCAGTTATTTAATCCAGATGTTTTGAAAAGACTCTGAAATGTACAAACGTGGGCCTTTGTACTTGTAAGGAATTCAGGTTCCTAATAAAATATAACACAATGCTTACATACACAGTCAGGGATAATTTAGCAAGTGAACCTTTTTTTCTTTTCAAGAACTGTCAACTGTCATCTTTTTTTTTTTTTTTTGGAAAGATGACAGTTGGCATATGTAGAACAATATTTACCAGAGATGGCGACCTGCTTGACTCCAGCTTCTGTTGAGCATGTTCAATACAGTAATTCCAAAGGCACAGTACTGATTCAACAGTGAGGTGGCCGAGCCTCTACCACTGAGCACCAGACTTCGCATCTTTACACTGGGTGTGCGAGAGCCAGCTCTTGTTTTACTACAGTACTGATTCAAGACATGGGTCAAATAATCTTGACCCCCAAAATTTGAATTTGTGAATGGGAAATGCTATGAGCAATACACACCTGCCATTACAAGGTGTAATTGCAGGGTTTTTCTATTTACTGTTAATGGGAGGGGGGTTTATAAAATTTTGTTCATCTACCTTGGAGTGGCTTTTGGGGTGCCCAAAATTCTTCTTCTGCCATTTCCCTAAGAAGGACAGCTTCCAGACAGGAGCAGGAAGTAATACAGCAGCATAGAACAAGTTAATAAAACTTTCCAAATCTAGTCCATTTGGATTTAGAAAGTCATTTATCACATTTTGGGTGTTTTAACATAACCATTTCAGCTATTCCCAAATTTCTACACATACCCACATGGCTTTTGTGATCGCAAAATTACGTATATTAGGAATCAGTTATGAATGCAGATGCAAGTGAAATTTCTTGATGCAATTTGCCCTGTTTTTTTTTTACTCGGATTTCCAGCACAATAAGGTCACATAATAAGTAGCACCCATGACAGCTTGTGCTCAGCACGCCAATAAGAACACATTTGTACACGCTTTTGACACAAGTGCTTGATATCATAGTGGGGATGGTCTCCGTTCTAGAACCCTATACACAAGGCAACAGTAACAAAATTAGAATCCCATTTCATTCATGGTCCTACCTAGCTAAGGAGACTCTGGAATTACTGCTAAGTCTACTATAGGTTGGCCATAATTCCAGGGTTCCCTACTGTACAGGCAAGTCATCATGTGAGGCTGAAGGGGTACAATGAGGCTGATAGGAGTGTTTATGGTTACAAGTACCCACTATATGTTGCTTTCAAGATTCACACCTTTTCTGGTCTCCTAGGGAGCTACAGTCTTCTCGCTATGCTGCCCTCTCTCCTCCATCTAATTGTGGCCACGATCCACCATTGGCAAGTTTAATCCAAACAACAACAAAACATTTGTATTTGTGATGGGTGGAACAGAATTTGGTACAAGACAAAACTATCCTGTGCTTAGAAATAGGGATGCACCAGGATTCTGCCTTTTTCAGCAGGATTCGGATTCAGCCAAATCCTTCTGCCTGGCCGAACCGAATCGGAACCCTAATTTGCATATGCAAATTAGGTGAGGGGAGGGAAATCACGTGACTATTTGGCACAAAACAAGGAAGTAACATTTTTGTCCGCTTCCCACCCCTAATTTGCATATGCAAATTAGGATTCGGTTCGGTATTCAGCCAAATCTTTCACGGAGGATTCAGGGGTTCAGCCGAATCCAAAATAGTGGATTCGGTGCATCCTTACTTAGAAGTGTGAATACATCCTTGTCTCAATGTTCATATTTCTAATATAGCCATTGTATAGATTTGCTGGCTTTGGTTTACAACCTCACCATAGACAACATTTAATCCAAAACTGGGCCAAAACTCATATTTAAATGATGATCTGTATTATTATATAGCATCAATATATTCCACAGTGCTTTACAGAGATTATACATCATTCACATCAGCCCCTGTCCCAATGGAGCTTACAGTCTAAGGTCCCTATTACATTCACATACCCTATGTTCAGTTTTTATCAGGAGCCAGTTAACCTGCCTGCATGTTATAATAGATTGGGAGGAATCTGGAGTATCCTGAGGAAACTCACACAAACACCAGAAGAACATACAACATTCTTGCAAATAGGGGCCCTGGCTGGAATCAAACCTAGGACCTCAGTGTGACCAAAGAAATAGTGTGATTGATGCAGCTGAAAAAAATATTACATGCCCTTAACAGCATTAGGGAGTCTTTAGCAATGCTTAAACTGATGCAAGTCTGTCTTCCTCCCCATTAAAAAAACCGTAATACTCAGTTCAGTTTATTCTGATGTACCTGTTCTCTCAAACAGTGGCCTGGGGCTATTGCTGTGTTCATGACTGCATGTCAAATATTTAATAGCAAGTGATTCCCTTTTACTTAATTGTATAAATAAGATTTTAGTTTAAAGTGAAATAATCAAAATACCATGATCAGCCGAAAGTCAGACACGCAGAGAATTTCTTATTTAACCCAGGAACGGAAATAATATACTTATTGTGTCACTGGGGAGCTGTGAAACAATGAGATTCAGTAATGTTTAATAACGCAGTGAATAGGATATGCTGACATAGGGCTGTGTTTAGCTAAATGTGAGAAGGATTTTTTTTCTGGCTTTTCCCAGTCTTTTACAAGAGCTAGCATTCACCCCAGACCAACAGGAGATGAAGAACCTTAAAAAATACAATACAATTTTTCCTTGATATTTTCATGATATTTCTTGATGTGAATTCCTTTTTCCCTGCAAAAATCACAAATTTGAATTTAAGTTTCCAGAAAATCGCATATTTAAAATTTACTAGGTGCATAAAAATGTAATGATCAAAAAAATTACCATCTTAAGTCAGACAACTTCATGTACATGCAAAAATCGAGATATTTTTTCAATTTGACTTTTTAAAATTGATTTTAAACTTGACTCATCGAAAATAATAGGTTAAATGGGATTCTACTCCATTCAATTTGAGTTTTGATTTTTATCTTAAACAAGCACACATATGAGATTTTCCAGTTTTTCTAAAAAAAAACCTCTAAAATTGGAATTTTTGATAAAACTGCCTCCAAGGTTAAACATTTGCATGCCATTTTAAACCAAATATATCTTCCAAAAATACTTTATAGTATTAGAATAATACATCATGCAGATAGATATCAAGAAAGGAATTGAGTATTCATGTTATGTCCTTAACCTTTTTGGTTAAGGGCCTTTTGGGGGGGGGGTTTTGGTATTTTTTTGACAATTTACAGCATAACAAGTTATAATAATAAAAAATGGGTAATATTGACTGAAAAGTGCACTCGCGCACAGTCACGGATGAATTAGGTGAAAGATGTGTGTAATAATGGGCATTGAGATATTATGACTGACTAAAAGAGATAGTAATCCATGTACTATCAATTTTTAGATTCAACAGCTGATGGTCTTAGGCATGTCACACTGAGAAAACTCTTGGAGGAAGTAACTTACCTAATCGAATTAGTTGCACTATACATAACAATAAAAATATTAATAATCACAAGCTAGCTTTGTTCATATGACTAGATAGAAAAGGGGGAATGTTTTTCCCTTGTTATTTCTTAATGGTCATACCAATAACAATAAAATTACAGCAAAAGCAAAATAAATATCAATGTCAAGTGCATATTTCACTCAACCTAGAGACAACATAACCCTAAAAGAGTTACATGGATTTAAAATCCAGCTACATGTAGTCTAATCTCAGCACTGCAAACACTTCTAAAAAGTTATTTTTCTGATGGAGACTGGAAAGCAGAAGGACAGAACAGGGTAGGTGGAACGTCACTACAGAGCAATACGATAAAAGAAAAAAAGCCAAAGCAGCCTCCTTGTACAAGGATTTCAAATTGGATCTGTAGCTGTAGCCTTCACAAGCTCCCCAGTGCTGACAAAGGGTCATGGTACAGTTTCAAAATGTCCATCATTTTATTTTGCTCTGTGGTTCCAAGGAACACTGTAACGTGCCAGTCTATAAATGCTATGGCTAACATTTGATTGGAATTTTTTTGATCTTTGCTCCTTTAAAGAAAGTTTGTACATGTAGTATTTTTCAATATATTTGCTTTGCGTTGCCCTCTTGCTGCCTTAGTTGAGAACCAATTTTTGCAGAAATTTACAGCATATTCTAAAAGAGAAGAAAGGCCTTCAAAACAAAGCTCAAACACAGAGATATTTTTGTTTTTTCAGGAAATGAATTCTCTAGTCTCCACGAGAGTCTTTAAATATCTCCTATTCACTTTCCTAGGTTCTTGGGAATCTTTTGAATATTATTATAGAAATTGCCTTTTTATTTTTTGAAAAGTATGCCTCATAAATAGACAACCTGGATGATAAACAGCTTTTGCAATTGTATCAGCAAATTTCAAGGCAGATTTATAATGTGTTATGATCGATGGATGAAATTATGACAAAACTTGTAAAATGCACTTCCCATTTACTTTCTAAATGCAAAGTTTTTTTATTCGTATTTTCTTTTCTCCCTTTAATAAATGGCTATGCAAGTTTTAAAAAAAAACAAACTTGAGTAGACTAAAATTTCTTCACCCCATAATGTATCCACGGGGATTGCCAACAGTTCAAATGTTTTCACCAAAGCAGTTTAATGGTTTATTAAAGTTTAATGTTTGAGGATAAGTTTGGATCTCCTGATGTGGCATAAGGGTAAATCAGACAGTCCTGTAAAAACTGGTCAGTAGCTGCAGTCTGATGCATGCCCATTTTTTAGTAGTACCTCAGCTGGTGTTAGGTGTCCATATATATGGAGAGAACCCCTAGAGGGAGCAATATACTTACTAATTCAAGTTTTTTCTGAAACTTGATTAAAACAAACCCAGTCAAATTCTGAATTATAAAATATTTAGAACACTGAAAATTCACGTTCCATTGACCAGTCTTTAGCTGCTCAATGTTCTTTCTTTCAGTTTTCAAGATATTTATTAGATTGATAAAAATGTAAAGGTTTGGAAAACTTGAATTTGAAAAGTATTAGCATTAGGGATTTTAGAAGAAATACAACAGGTATTTACAAAGACATTAACAAAGCAACTGTAGTAGACGAGAATAAATGCACTTACACACATTCATTGTAAACTCCTCCTTAATGGAAAGCCACTTACCCTTTTTGGTTAAGGTCCTTGCCCTCAAGTCAATTTACAGAAAAAAACCAGTAGATTGAGCAGTAAAAACAAGTTGTGTTAATTCAAGGAAAACACACCATCATTAAGGAAAGAATGATAACATGGTCTAGGATATGGTTTTCTTCATCCTGAGAAGTCAACTATTTCATCGCTTTCTAAGACAAAATGATCCTGGTTTTTCCAATAACATGTTAACCATAGAGACATATAAATATAATAGAAGTACAACTCCTTTCTACTTTGCCATGATTCCTATTGTATCTGGCAGCTAACTTTCGTATTGAATATTATGTAATGCACTGGTTAGTTGGTTAGTGCTAAACTGGTATATAGAGTACAATTTACAAATTGCACTTACAGGGTCCTCTGTCTTCCTCCTCATGTTGTCCTCACATGTAGAAGCACTTGCCCCCCCTAGAGATCCCACTAGATGTTCTTGTTCCATGAACACTGGTACTATAAATGACAACCAGTACATGAAACGTGTAGCGGATGTAATAAAACAAAATCAATTTTCATGGGTCAGAAACAATACCTGTCCTGCTGGTCAGGGTGGAGAGTATCAAAATATTTTCCATATAAAAGGTGTTTTCTCTCAGTTCATAATATTAATGTCACATAAGACTGTAAATTGAACTCAAAGAAAAATTTAAATCAAATAAGATAAAGACTTTAACTAATGGATAAAATTATATTTTTTTCACATATAGTATCTCTGAGAATAGTTTTCATCCAAAATATGTAAGATTTCCCATAACCTGACTGGCTTCCATTGTGAGATCTTATAGTGGGTGAAATTTTCATTGCTCTAATCTGGCTTTCTTCACATTAATTATTTACAATATCTGTACATTTTAGGTTTATCTGGTTCCCAGCAAATTCAAGGTAAAGTCATATATCAAGCATTCTTTCCTACCTTGAGTTATATATAGGTATGGGAAAATGCTAATTTTATGTTAGTACACCAACCTTCTATGACACTTTTTTATGCATTTATGCATAATATATTATAATATATTTTATGCATTAAACTGTATTTCAATTTAATTATTGCAAGTATTCTATCCAATTTTAAGGAATTTTACCCAAATAATGCAGTTCATTCTATGAGTATTACAAACCAGAACTTGTGATACAGGCTGAACCTGCTAAATAGTGATGGGTGAATTCCCACGATTTGCTGCCGGCGAATAAATGTGCGAAACCGCTGTGAAAATTTTCCGCCGTAAAAAAAAATGGACGCCGGCGTCCGTCTTTTTGGACGCCGCCACAATTTCGCCAAAAACGGATGCCAGGGTCCAAAAAATGGACGCCGGGGTCAAAAAACGAGACGCCGGCGCCATTTTGCAAATTTTTGCTGTTTCGCAAAATTCGCAGGAAAATTCGCAAATTTTTTGGCAAAGTAAAACGCCCCAAATTCGCCCATCACTACTGCTAAATATATTTTTGCAATTAACTGTCATGCACTAGGTTATCAGTAGAATGAAAACTGTCTTTTGTGTTCATTTGTGGGGGTATCTGGGCAACAGGATCAACACTGAATTAGCTTAACATAAAAGATGAAGATTTCAACATAAACAATATGACACCAGAAACCTTTTAAATTTTTTCCCTTGTAGTTTCTTTGTTTAATTACCTGACAGATTTGAATGGTTCAGTACAATGTTCCTCCATGCTCCCCATCTTGGATCTTGTTAGGCCATCTTTTCAGCATCAGCGATTGTGCACTTGTTTAGTGTGCTTTTGGCAGCTGTTGAGAAGTTCAAAAAGGTCATCAAAAAGAATGGAAGGTTCATCTGTCATAGACCCATGACTCCTGACTCATTTATAAATGAATCTCAAATATAAGTGTCCCTTGCCTTTCTGACATTTTGTATGGAAAGAAAGGTCTGTTAATGAATAGGTAGTTAATGGATTCTGCTACACAACATGCAATTCACAAATTGTATTTTCGTTTGTGACAGAACAGGGATTGCTGTGAAATATAAAAAATATATTGTGATACAATCAAGTTGATTATGGTTTTACAAAGTCTTAGGGGCAGATTTACATAGGGTTAATTAACCCTCAATATTCAACTGCCAAATGTAAATCCTTCGATTGCGATTTAGCGCAACTAGTTTTTTTTTTAATCCATCGATCGAACGATTTTTCTTCGACCAAAAAAACATTAGAAAGCCTATGGGGACCTTCCCTATAGGCTAACATTGCACCTCGGTAGGTTTTAGGTGGCGAAGTAGGGGGTCGAAGTTTTTTTTAAAGAGACAGTACTTCGACTATTGAATGGTCGAATAGTCAAACTATTTTTACTTCGAATCGTTCGATTCGAAGTCGAAGGTCGAAGCAGCCAATTCGATGGTAGCCAAAAAAAAGTAGCCAAAAAAAACATTCGAAATTCAAAGTTTTTTTCCTCTATTCCTTCACTTGAGCTAAGTAAATGGGCCCCTTAATGTAGCTCATTGCTAATCAGCCATGTAAGAGGAGGATTTAATATGTATTCAGTAGTAATGAGCAAAACTGGCATGTTTTGCTTTTTCCAAAAAATTCATGAAAAAATGGAAAAATTCACCAAACTGCAACATTTTGCAGAAATGCATTGCAGTCAAAGGTGGAATTTCATTGCATATTTCATAGCATATACATTGCCCTACCTTGTAAGAGAAGCTCATTTCTACTACTATGCTACAACTGTTCTTCATAGAATAAAAAGGCTTATTGCCAATCTCTTCCAAACATGGCACCTGGACAGCTCCTTAGACAAACAGTGGGTGGTGTGGTAAGGGGTCTGATCCCATTAGCTGATGTGGAAAGCAATGAGCAGATAATAATAATGTCTTTGGTTTTTTCTGCATTGTATCCTAGGGCAACACGCCACAATTTTTTGGATAAATAGAATGCATGGTGAAATTCTAGTGCAGACTAATAAACATTTTTGTTGCTGGCAAAAACACACACATTTTACTGCAAAACTTTACCAGGAAACAGAGTTTGATCATCTCTATTATCCTGTTACCAACCTTACATGCTACTGTTAACAGCCAAAATTCTAATATTATTGGTAGTTGGATTTTATTATCTTTGTGCAACAGAACCATTTATATGGATTTTTTCCAAAAAGACTGGAAAAAATAACCAGTGTTAGGCCCTTCCACATCCTCGGTACTGAAATTTCAGTTGCCACATTCTAGTGTTTTTATTGCTGCAATATTACTACTCTATATTTAAATAAACGGTTTAATTGATTGTTAGATTGTTAAATTTCATCAGTGCAGCTACTGATAGCAACCAATGAAAGCTTTGCTTTTGCTTTTATCAACATTCTCATTTTAGTGGTTTTACAAGTTTTTGAAAACATGAATAAACTCATATTTTCTAAATCCACGAATGTCATGTAATTTATTAAAAGATCCGAACGTAAAGAGTGCGAGGAAGAAAAAGGAGATTGATGTGCTAAAAAATTAGGAAACCTCGAAAACCACTAAAAACTCTTCTGGACAATTATTAGCAAATAAAATTCTGAAATCCTGTAAAAATCTGAATGCCTAAAAAAAAAGTCCATTAGAAGCAGCACAGCTCCCATTAACTTCTATGGGACCTCAACTGCAAGTTTTTAAGTTTTGTATTAGTTTTAAATTTGTATTTGAGTTTTTCTTGGTTTTTACACTTTTTAGAGAAAAATAGTAAAAGATATTTTTAGAAGAAAAAAATAAATTTGTTAAAAAAAAATAGAAATTCGAATATTACAGCTTTTTATTTTTTGCCCATGGAAAAAACCCAATCTGCAGGAATCCAAGGTATTCCAATGAAGAAATGCAAGAATTTAGCAACTCTCAAGTGGTTTTTTGTCACTGAATCCTTGAAACCGAAGACTCAAGCATTCTTAAATCGGCCCCTTGGTTACAATGCCATTTTTCTGTCCTAGGTAGCCCATCTTGAAGGTCAAAATAAGATCTGGGGTAAACATTTTTTTAATGTCCTATTTATTACTGCAGCTACACATGAATGGATGGAAATGTTTTTATATGGGAAAAACATCCTTATTATGAACTGAACTTGTCAAATGTTGGGTCTCAAAAGGGTATGTAACCAAGTCCAAGTCTATTGTGTTCAATTACTTCTTACTTAAAAAGTATAATATATATGTAGCGCTATAGTAAATTGTGTGTATTGTACACCACTATTGAGCTCCACTCCCAATAAATGTGCCCCAGATGAGACCTGTAATCTTAGGGAGTGAGCCCCCGCAACGGTGTGGAGGCAGGGTGTAGTGCAACTGTAACTGGATTCAGGGTTTAATAATTGGGTGCCAGTGGTTCTTATAACTTAAACATGAACTGATTTATTGAACATACACAATCCTCAGTGGAGTATACAATAGAGCATGACAGAATTTGGTATCACATTGAATAAGCAATACTCATAGCACCTTTTGGTCAATATTAGTCCCCACAGGCAAGAGGACGTGCTCAGCAGCAATAAAGGTACAACCAGCTTTCAGCCTTTCCCTAAGTGGAACCTGAGGGGAATCTATCTACCCTGTTCCTATACACTTAGTCCCTACTTCTGGGCTATTAGTACCCAGGATCTTAATCCCTCTGACTCTCCTCGTCGGAGCCTTTAGCTGCTCAGCTAAATAACCTGTCTATCTGTCACTCCTAGAGTGACCTATAATGGTGAGTAGCCTATCCTGACTAATCCTAAAACAATTAGGTTCCACTCAGACTCAGCCTGTTAGCTCAGACTAGAGCCAGCACAAAATGGACACTGAAAGCATGGCTTCAGAGCAGAAAGAGCAAACAGTACCCCTCCCAACTGTATTTTAGGACCCAAATAGGTGTCCATAACATTGAGGGACTGCCTGCAGCTATTTTACACATCCCTACATATATATATAGATATATAGATAGATATATAGATACTGTATATATCTATCTATATATATATATATATATATCTATATAATCTATATATATATCTATATATATATATATCTATATATATATATATATATATATATATATATATATATATATATATATATATATATATATATATATATACAGTATATATATATTCATAAAGAGAGAGAGAGAGAGAAACTACAGGTATCTTTAAATGCAAATATAATGCTTTTTAGAAACAGTGACAGAGACATTTTCATTTAGCGTCGCAGGTCTTTTAACAGAGTGCTTTGACTTCTAACCCAATATCTGCCGCTTTTTGAGCAATACTTAGAATACCAGGTAATGAATCCTTGTTAGAAATTTCCTTTTGTTGAGAACCTTTTGAGAGTCTCGTCAATAGGTGATAAGAGCTTTCCCAGAATAATAGACCAAGAAGTGGATAGTTTTATTTGTACAGTATTTAATCTTTGCAACGGTGAGACATAAGACAGCATTGAACCATGCGCTATTATATCTCACAGAGTTTAGAAAACATGAAATATCTGCTTTGTTGTTGTACAATAAAGAGAAATAATTAAAAGAATAAAAGGGGGTGGGCAATGTTTCCTACTAAATAAATTAAAATTCTGACCAAAATGCTAATTACAAGGGTATTTATTTTGTCCAAGATAGGACACATCTATTATCATAAAGATAATTAACTCAGTCTGACAGATCCAATAAAGGGACATGTTTGTCACTGGCTAAGCCAGAAGCCCAAGGCAAGCAATTTTTATAATTACTAGTTATAACAACCAGGCTTGGAGAAAATTACATGTGATATTCACATTAAAACAGATTTAAATTTGGATCCAGATTTATCCTAGACAATATCTGTTTACTTATTAGAAAAATAGAGAAAGCCAAGTTTGTGTCATTTTCTCTGCACTTAACTCTGGATTATTTATGGCTTCACAGGGTATATCATACATGAGTACATAGACTAGCTTTTAAAGGTGCATGTAAATTGGTGTTCATAAGGTGGTTATTAGATGTGACTTGTGGAACACATGTATATTAATGTCTGGTTTTATCTAATTATAGCTAGTGTGTTATTTTTACACAAAAGCACCCTGTGCAAAGCATCCCATAGAAACCAAAGTACACCCGACAATTGATGATAATTGATTGGTGTATGTTGTGTCAGGAAAGTTTTTATAAATGGGGAAATATCAGACTTCTGGGGATAATAATTCAGGACTCCCCAATTTGATATTGAGTAATCAGTCTCATTGAGTAAAGAAAACACAACAGCTGACATTTCAACCTTTAGGGCAATGACATATGAGGGAAGTTTAGAAAACATTAGAAATATCATGCCATTACCTTAATAGACATTTTTGCTTTAGGTCCACCATCAGAGGAGCACAGGGGTGACAGTAGTTCTGGTCTGGGAGATTAAAGGGGGGCATGGGTGTGCTCCAGAAGAAGCCGTGCTGGAGAAGAACAAAGACGTCTTACCAGAATAGAGCAAAGAAGCCACACCAGAAATAAATAAAGAAGCCATGCCAAAGAAGAAAGAAGAAGCTGCTCTGGATAAGAACGAATAAGCAACAATGGAAAAGAACAGAGAAAAATGAAGGAGAGGAAGAAAGCCACTTGTTGAACTTTAAAGGTAAGTTTCCCTGAACACCAAAGTTCTTCTTTCATCTTAAACCCGGGGTCACCATTAACCCAATAGGTATCTTCTGGCTCTCACCACCACCGATGTTTTTTTTAATGTGTAGAGGCACTAGAACCATTTTTTTTATGTGTAGGGGGCCCTGGAACTAATGTTTTTTTCTTTTTTTTTTTAACTTGTAGGGGCCCTGACCACTAATTCTTGTTAATGTGTAGGGGGCCCTGGTGTGGGATTAGATGCAGAAAATGTTGTTGTGCGGGGCCCTGTGATTACGGATGGCAGCCTTGTTTTGCTTAAAACCAATAAAAAGCATTGTAGGCAATGGCAAGGCAATCGATGATGTTTTGTAAACATCATGTCTTTCACTGCCCTTATTTTAAATAGAGTAACTTGTCACACACAGTGACCACAGTATTAAAAGGAGAACCAAAGCCTTAATTATTAAAACCCCTACCCCCCTACCCTACATAGACCCCCCCTCCCTCACCCCCCCCAGCCTAGTTGTCACCTTTGGCAAATTCCCCTAACTCTTTACTTAACTCTCTTTGCAGATTCAGTGCAGTGGAGCTCATGGTTGCCATCTTCCGGCTCTTCGGTAATCTTCTGGTCTTCTTCCAGTGCTTCTGCAATTTCTGTCAATTTCAGGGTATGCGCAGTTCTCAAAAGCCTGAAGACTGCTCCAACTGCGCATGCACCTATATGGCACTTACTTCACGAAGAAGAACATAGAGAATAAGTTGGCATCCGTGAGCTCCGCTACTATGAATCTGCAAAGAGAGGTAAGTAAAGAGTTAGGGGCATTTACCAAAGGTATCAGCTAGGCTGGGGGGGGACAGGGAGGGGGTCTAGGGTTTTTTATAATTAAGGGTTTGGTTCTCCTTTAAGATCATCGTATCCTGTTAATTCAGGGGAGAAGATCCAAAAGGTCATTTATGAATGCAGTGCAGTGTGTGAATTGCAATTTGTGGATGCAAATTGCCATGGTTTTTATCCACAATGCAACATTTGCAATTGTGGGTTCACATCTTTGTGAATTGGGAATAAATTGTCAAATTATCGAAATTGTTAGAATGGAATACAGTGCCAATGTGGCACTAATGTGTGAAGGATGCAACTGGCAAAGGGATCAATAGAATTCCAACCATGTTCAGGGTGGCGGTAACTCCAAGTTTCCCCAGTGTCAATGTGTGCCCTTTCACACAATTCATTTGAGTAGACTTGCTAAACGCAATAGCAAGTGCAACTTTATGGAAGTGCAAGGACTGTGTTTGGACAAAAGATGGTGTCAGTTGCAACATTTGCAGCCATTTAAGTGCAACCACAATTGCAGCTTCAGGTACACAACACATTTCACCCCACCACCAAGGTAATAGCTGAACAAACAGGTATATCTATAAATATAAGTCATTAAATGCTTCAATTTGAAAACAATCTCTGTCTGATTTTTAGGGATGTAGCGAACTGTTCGCCGGCGAACTTGTTCGCGCGAACTTCGACCGTTCGCGTCCGCCGAATGTTCGCGAACGTCGCGCGACGTTCGCATTTTGAGTTCGCGTTCGATTCGAATACAAATCGTTCGACCATTCGACCATTCGAATTCCTTCGACCGCTAAAAATCGAACGATTTCCATTCGTTCGAATGATTGTAAGCATTCGATCGAATGAAAAGCATTCGATCGAATGCTTCGATCGTTCGATTCGAATGAAAATCCTTAGATCGTTCGATTCGAATGATTTTAGCGGGTGTTCGAAGTTCGCGAACTGTTCGCGAACGTTCGCATTTTTTGCCGGTGTTCGCGAACGGCGTTCGCGAACACCAAATCGGCAGTTCGCTACATCCCTACTGATTTTTGGGACAGGCAGGAGTTAACAAAATTTTGCATACTTCCCTTCAAAACCTTTATACTATTTTATGTTTGTGATAAAAATTCCCAAGTATGCTAAATTTAAATTTTAAATATACTTCTGGCCATTTTCCTGTAAATTTGTGTTTTTCCTTTGTTGCAGTTGGCAAATCATTCAGCTTCCGTCACCCCATAAATCTAAACTACAAATTTAAAAGTAAAAGCCAACCGTACTGGCCTCTCCACTCTAGCAAAATAAATTCAGTATAATGCAGTAAATACTCAGAGAGGGGGACTAAAGTAAATTGTAATGCTGATCAGCCTGAATGTTCTTTTAAATTCAGTTTAAATGTTATTTTAACATTTTACGGCATAGAAATTGCAGTTTTGCAAGTGCATACATTATGGGAGCAAGTCAGCATTTTGAGTGAGAAGTTTCTGGAGTGCTAGCACTAAAGCCTATCATTAGTGCAGTCCATATTTTAAGGTGGTTAGCAATTGAGCACAGGTGATGAGTAAAGGTGACCAGTTTACTAATTCTGCTAACTGGTTCAGCTGGTGGAAAACGTGAAATGCTGTAATGCACCTCGATCGAAATAGTGGGACCCAACTGCAATGCCTGATTTCAGGATCTCCACCATATTTTATAATATTTATTGCCATCTCCGTTTTATCTCTGCATGTAAGGATATGGCAACGTGTGCCCAAGTTGGTATAGCATAAGATTATGTGAAGGAGAGAAGAACATGGGACCTAAGAAAACCAGATGTTGTGTGTGTTACTGATTACCATGCCCTTTGTCAGCTACAGCTCAGCCAGAGTAATTTCCTTAGTGTTCTTCTGAATTGTAAGTGTACTGAATCCTTCTTTGTACAAGATGTTAAGACATCTACATGCCAGGTTAAGGCATCTACATGTTATATAGGTTAAGACATCTATGTGCCAGGTTTAGTGCTTGCCAGAGGTAAAAGATACAGTAGTTGGTGAGTTTAGAGTAGCCCCGTTGGGTTGTCAGATTGTGTTGGTGTTTCTAGAGTCTATTTGATGGGCTAACCTTATAACTTTGGCCTGTTGTCAGTTACCTACGGTTAGGGTCCAATAGCAGGTGGATGAGTAATGAATCTAAATTTGAATGGTACAGTATTTCAAACTTTGTATTACCGCACACCTCCTTCCACTTTTTCTGCGTAGTGGTGCTGGTCCACCGCTGACCTTGCCTGGTCACCTTAATGCTTTGTATTCTCGAAAAACGGTCCGCACACACCAATGTTGCAGTCGGGGATAGTGCCCCTTTTATTAATGCCACCAACAATAAATATTTATTATATAATATTTATTGTTGGTGGCATTAATAAAAGGGGCACTATCCCCGACTGCAACATTGGTGTGTGCGGACCGTTTTTCGAGAATACAAAACAGTATTTCAAACACCACTCTATTCTGCATCATTATTTATAAAAAGCCCTATAGCAGCAGCGTCTATTACTGGCAAACCTCAATTTCTGATTGATGATTTCCAATGACCTCCTAAATTAAGCTTCTTAACAGCTGCCCTGACTATACTGAGCATGTGTTGTGCCACTGACACTCAAAAGAAGGCCTAACAAATTAGAAGGTAAGCAACTTTGAAAAGCCTTATGTATTACTTTTATAGGGCTGCAGAACATCTGGTTCAATACATGACACAGAGTTCCTATCCCCAACTGTTGTGGTTGCTGCCTATTAAATGTACACACAGCCATTGCTCTGAATTAAATGTTCTGTTTTGACTTTTTGAAGGAGCGCCCAAAATATGCCTTGTTCTAGGCACCCCGTACACTCCTTTTGCACCATTGTCCATATGCAATGGCTCCACCTGAGAGAAAGAGGTCTTATGTAACCGCAGCCTAATGCAAAGTCATCCAGAAGGGGTTTTAAGAACCCACTGTAAATTATGCCATGGTGATGATTGTCCTTTAAATGTCTCTTTTTTTCAGTCCAGTATAACAAGGGCTTATAAAATGATCCCCCCTTCGAAAGAAGCAGCATGCTGTAATTGAATCCTTTTCCTGTTCTACTTTTTCATTAGATATTGAGTGATAAAATACTATTTTAGTATGGAAGGAATTCAATCCAATCAAGAAAAAGAAACATTGAGCCACTATTATAACAGATAAATGAATCATAATGTTTCCTCTTTCCAGTAAATCCTTCATGCAAATATGGTAAATTCTGCTCTGTCGAAGTATTTATTTTCAAACAGACTCTAATGTTTTCATTTCATCAGTTGTCAGTCAGTCTCTTAGAGGCTAGATCATTCTTATGTACAGAAATGATTATGTTCAGCAGATCTGGTGTGAACACTGCAAATTAAAATAATGAGCCCTATAAGACATGTCTTACTGGATATTCGGAGTATATTTTAAATTCTTTAATAAACCCCCAAGAACATACACAAACATGTTCCCAATGATTACGGTATCCAAATAATTTTTAAAGACTAAATCATGCTCCCAAATATTAACCAAATAATTTTTAAAGACTAAATAATGGTGAAGAATATATATCAGGACCTCCCTGAACTCTGGGGGAGCTAAGGTTGGGTCAGGAATAGATCAGGGCAGGCAGCAGAAAAACTGCATTCAAGAACAGGCAAAACACTGGTAACCAGAAGTCAAACATCATCATCATCATCATCATAATCATCATCATCATAAAAATGCATTCAGGAACCATTTGTTGAATTGCACAAGGTATCAAAGTCAAAACAATTCCAACTACGTAATGTGACTTAGTATGAAATGTTCTGACTTTGATACCTGAGTCCTGTTCTGACTTCTGATACTGTGTTTCATTGTTTTTGCTCTTTATGGGGCCAGACCTCTGAAACTAAGAAGACGCAATCGGTGTCTGAAATGTCCTAAGATTCATAAAGCAATCATGTCTCTTTAAAGAAGGTTTTTACCAAATGGACCACAAAACAAACCAGGCTGCATTTCAAAGTGGCCGCAGGACTTGATGAAATATAATCAAATGATGAAATATCAAATTGAAGAGGAGGACTGGGAGTCAGTTTGGCTTAACATAAGACAAACTTTAGGGCAGTAATCCCCAACCAGCAACAATTTGCTCACCAACCCCTTGGATGTTGCTCCCAGTGGCCTGAAAACAGGGGCTTATTTTTGAATTCCTGGCTTGGGGCAAGTTTTGGATTTATAAAAACCTGATGTACTGCCAAAAATAGCCTGCTGTTGGGTGCTAGTTACATTGGGCTACCAAATAGTCAATCACAGCTCTTTTTATTTATTATGCTTAGTCTATATATTTATATTTCAAGACACTTACCTCTTTTATGCCTCTTTAGAAAACCCAAATAACTTTCCTCTATTCAATTTAAACTTTAAGTAGCTATTATTACATTTCAAAATTGTATACTGCAGTGCAAAATGCACTGGGACTTGGCACAGCAGTCATCACAACAAATTCCCTATGAAGGAAAGTCTTGTCTTCACATGTGCATCCCAGTCAATGTATCTTGAGATACTGTATGTGCATCTAAGATATCTAGGACTCCTATGTTGACAGTGTTGTGCAAGACAAAAAAAAAAGACTAAAATAAAAACTTGAATAATCAGGATCCTCATGGATTATAAGACTACTGTAGTTTGGGTGTACAATGCAAATGACTACATAAACTTAAGTCTTAAGTGGGTGTACGGCTTCTACAGTTTTTAGATAAAGTGAATGACTTCTACAGTTTTTAAGGAAAGCAGCAGCTTTTCCCTCAAACAGGGGAATTTATCCTTACTAGCTTATAAATGTCTCTACCATTACAGGTACATGGTAAATGGCAAGCTGTTATGTTGTAGCAACTCCCTACAACCCTCTTGATCTGAGACAGGGTCCTTGTGTAATGGTGGAGCTTAGGTAGAGCAGAAGTATAAATCAGGAATGAATAACGAAAAGGGCACCAGTGGTTCTGACAACAATGTATAAGCCTTTATTGCAGGAATATAGAACAGATCTCTTGGGACAGGTATATATAGAACAGTAGAATTCCTCAGCATTACTCACGGATGGAACTTCAAGTTGTGCTTGCCCAGATCAGGTCCAGTAATCAGTTTGTGGACAGTCTACTTAAAAAACGACCAACCACAAGCAAAACGCCCTCCAAGTGGAACTTAGTGGGAACAAATCTGAGTCTGTTCACTTTACACCCAATACACCCAAGACTCTAAGGGGGGCATTTACTAACATTCAAATTTAGATTTTTTTTCCATGAATCTCTAAAAAATGGTGTTTTTCTCATTGTCATCAGTTTTTGCTGGGGCATAATAACATGGCCCTGGGTCCTTCAGAAAAGTTTTTTTTTCTGATCAAAAATGCCAAGTGTGTACCCAGGAGTAAAACTTACGAGTTTGTGTGTTACTTGTGATCCACTGACACCTATGCTTAATGGGGCCTCCTGCATTTGCAAGGTCTGTGTTTGCACCAAACAACCCTACTCAAAGGTATGTTTGAAGGTCTTGCCATACGTATGTCACAAACAATATTTCTAAACCGCAAACCTGTTCCACAGGGCTGTTCAAGAGAAAACAGATTACACACAAATACTGATCGATACAAGAAGTAAATAGTGACCTGCTTATTAGAGCTGACAAGGAAAGGATCAATTAACTGAAATGCGACAATTCTGGTGACATTTTCACACACTGCTGAAAATTGCAAAGATGTTTTTTTTGGCATTTGCAGGTTTACTATGAAAACTCAACTGTGATGAGGAAAAAAGTGCCAAGACAAAGTTTGGGATGAAATGGCAAGGTGGTGTTGTGCCTGACTCAGTTGTGTTACTTGCCATTTTTACAAAAATCCCATGTAGTTGCACTGAAAATCTTTGGACTATTGGTTTTCATTCTGCATCAAAATGATTTCTGCTCCTGATTCTTTAAACGCTAGTGCACTGACGCTCTGGGAATACGGTTTTGATGCAAAATTACCCTTGTAGTGTTTAGATTAAATTATTCTATTCTGGCAGGAACCTAAAGAAGTAAGAAGTAAATACAGGTATGGGACCTGTTTTCCAGAATGCATGGGACCTTGGGTTTTCCGAATAAGGGACCTTTGCGTAATCTTGATC
The DNA here is from genome assembly GCF_017654675.1 of Xenopus laevis. Lineage (NCBI taxonomy): Eukaryota > Metazoa > Chordata > Amphibia > Anura > Pipidae > Xenopus > Xenopus laevis. The sequence goes on along the minus strand of NC_054371.1, from coordinate 32,223,582 downwards.
TCCATACTTAAGTCTACTTAAAAGTCATTTAAACATTCATTAAATCCAAAAGACTTGTTTTGCATCCAATAAGGATTCTTTATTGAGATCAAGTACAAGGTACTGTTTCATAACTACAACGAAAAAGTATATAATTTTTAAACATTTTAATTGTCCAGAAACCCGTTGTCCAAAAAGCTGCAAATTATGGAAACTCTGTCTCCCATAGACTCCGTTTTATCCAAATAAAGTTATTTACTAATCTCCGAATGCAAAAATCACAAAAAAATTGTGATTTTTTTTTTAATAAAATCTGACTTTTATAAAATCACAACTTTTTCGGAATTTATTAAACCCCGAGGATGGAAAAGTCAGAATCTGAAAATCCAGACTTGTCGAGGTTGCATATTAGTCAATGGGAGAAGTCCCAATGATTTTTTGATGTGCGCTGGGTTTCGTGCAATACCCCGAAGTTTTCGGAATTTTTGTGCAAAAAGGATAATAAATCTGAGTTTTCTGGTGAAAAATCCGAAAAAAATAGTGGAAAAATCAGATTTTTTTCACGCAAAACAAATTTTTGGGATTTGGGATTTGATCAGAGTTTGCAGCAAAAAAATTTTGAGATAAAATCAGACTTTGATAAATAACCCCCTTAATGTTTACATGATTTTCTAGTTGACGTAAGGTATGAAGATCCACAAGATCCCTTATCCAGAAAACCCCAGGTCCCGAGCACTTTGGATAACAGGTCCCATACCCGTATTTGATTCAAATGGAGTCTATGGGAGACCACCTTTCTGTAATACGTATAATGCGTTTCCGGAGGGTAACCCCAATATATGAGTAGGGAATTAGGGATCAATATTAACTGTTTACCTATTTAGGCCGCTGGCCTGTGAGACTTGAAGGCATTTTTAAATATGTGATACATATTTTAATAGAGAAAAAGAACTTAAAAAAATATATTTTCGGCTGAATTTTTATTTTAGAAATCATGATCATATTGCTCTTTAGTAGAATTAGTAGAGCGAATTCTGATTATATCTCTTAATAAATATATTTAATACATATGCTATAATCCCTATTTATAATATATTATATACGCTCCTGGGAAATTTAGTAATCCAGTCAAAGCAATACACTGTCCTTCTGTACATCGGCATATATCAGTTTATGCATTTTTAGGTCACAAAGACTGGAATGGAAGAGGAATTCTTTCCCGGCAGCGCATCCACCAAACCACTGACATTGGCCCTGGCAGCATAAAGCCCTCGAATGCATTTTTTGACTTATGACTCTCTATCTAACATTCTTGTAGAATCAGTGTTCCAGGCATATAATCCAAGAATATTCCCTGTAAGCAGTGAGGACATGCACAAATATTGCTCCTAGCAGAATTCAGGCTTGGCTGACAGACTTATGCATTATGCTAAATTATGGAGATGCTGAAGCTCGAGCAAACAGGAGCATAACTTGAGTCAGCTTTCAGCTACTTTATATACATACCAGGGTGAAACATGAGAAAGGTTTAAAAATGCAGTAAAGAAGTAGCTGCTGTAAGAAAGAAGAATATATGTTTTCCGCCATTCATCTTCACTATATCTGCATTATTCACACTACTCATAATCTATTGTATTCCACACTTTTGCTTTTAATGTGAAATCTTGTATGAAAACAAGAGTTTTGAACCAAAATGTTATTCACTGAAGTACAGAAAAAATTATCAAATCCAGAGTTGACAGAAATGTTATTTTAGAATGAAATTGAATTAACTGATCCTGTGCCACTGGTTTTCCACTGGTGGTAAAACAGCTTAAAACACCCATGGCAACTCTAACTGACTACAAGCTGCTTGACACCACTGGTGCAAGAGGTTTTTTTTTTTTCAGCTCTTAATGTGCATCTTTAGGCAAAACATTTGACTTGTCTATTATTGTTGATGGGATGTGGCAAGTAGTGATGGGCAAATTTCTCATTTTGCTTCGCCGAAAAATTTGCGAATTTCCCACAAAATTCACAAAACAGCGAAAAATTCACGTAAAAATAGTGAAAATCTAAATTGACGGGCGCATCCAATTGTGGACGCGTGTTCGAAAAGTCGCTGGTGTTAAAGTCAATGGGCAAATTTTGGCAGGAGATTCTCGAATTTATTAGCCGGCGGCAGAATGCGGAAATTCACCGCAAATTCGCCCATCCCTAGTGGCAAGGGTAGTTTGGGGTATTTCTCTTCCATCGGAGAAACCTCCCTACTAGCGATGTGCGCGTCGGCCCTATACCCACGGGACCCGCAGGTTCAGTTCAATTATTTTTTAGTAGACTTATAGCATGGAAATGCGAATTACAGAAAGACACCTTATCCAGAAAACCCCAGATCCTGAACATTCTGGCTTCCATACCTATACTAATATTAAGGGGCACATTTACTAAGGGTCGAATTTCGAAGTGGTAAAACTTCAAAATTCGACCATCGAATTGTAGAAATTTGATAGTCAAAGGTTTTTTTTGAGTGAATTTAACCGTTTTCGATCTAATTCAAATCATTCGATCGAATGTAGAAATCCTTCATTTCGAATGATTTAATCGATCGATCAAACGATTTTAAAAAAAAAACAAAAACGTAGACTTCTAAAAACTTAGCCAAATACTGGCTATAAGTTCTAGGAGGTCCCCATAGGCTAACATAGCAATTCGACAGGTTTAAGGTGGCGAAGTGTCGAAGTTTTGAAGTTTTTTAAAGAGACAGTACTTCGATTTTCGCATTGTCGAATATTCAGTTTTTTCAATTCAAATCGAATTTTGGCCTATTCGATGGTCGAAATACCCAAAAATTACTTCGAAATTCTGAGTTTTTGAATTTGAAAATTCACTTAGAATTCACTTCGACCCATAGTAAATGTGCCCCTATGTGTTTTATATATATTCAATCATTTTATCAGGAGCCAATTAACCTGCCTGTATGTTTTTGGAGTGTGGAAGGAAACCTACACAGACATGTAGAGAGAAATAAAACTCTATGCAGACAGTGCCCTAGGTGGAATTAAACTCAGGACCCTAGTACTGTACTGAACCACTATAGCAATTGTTTAGTCAACAGTCAATGTGTTGGTTTAGGTTCTAAGACATTTTTCACATCGCAGTGCAACCCAATAGCAATACATCTGTCTAGTTAGAACAGATTTCTGAATGGTTGCTATGGGTTTCTAGGATCATGCTAATTTACCTTGATTCATTATTCAGAAAGCTCCCGTCTCCCATAGACTCTATTTTATCCAAATAATCCAGATTTTGAAAATGATTTCCTTTATCTCTGTAATCATAAAGCTTTTACTTGATCCCAACTAAGATATAATTATAATATAATAATGCTGTGTTTTTCCCATTATTACAGTTTCATTGCACCCATGCAGGGTATTACACCTATTGCATAAAAACGAACGCAATTGCAAGTGCCTATGTTAGCAAGTTGTGGACAACATTTACAAAGTTGGGTTGCGTCACTTCCGGCACTCAACATTAAAAGAACATTTGCATTTGATTATTTTGGCACCAGTCTGCTACACTTTTGATGCCACCCACTGTGGGAATCATAGATTTACCGCCACATTCCAGTTGCCGGTAGCCAGTGTTGGACTGGCACACCAGGAAAATTCTGGTGGGCCCATATGTCAGTAGGCCCTTGTGCTGCTAAACATTTGGCCTATTTCCTGGTCATTCCCTATTTCTTTATGGAAAAAAATGTGTAACAATGGAAGAATAGAGTATAGTAAGTCGATATAAAAGACTAGGAGAATAAAGGGGTTGAGTGAGGGGAGGAGGAATAACAGTTTGGAAAGTGGGCCCACGATCTAAGTTTTTCTGTTGGGCCCACAGTCTAAGGTTTTCCTGTGAGCCCCTGGTATCCCAGTCCGACACTGCCTGTAGTTCCTGGATTCCGCAACAGCAATAGGCTTCACTTAGGGTAGGACTTATTGGACGATTTTGGAGCGACCTGACGCACTGCACAAAAACACAGGCGTCAAATCGGATGCGACAGAAATAAGGTAAGTAATGGTATTGTCGGATGGTGTCGTAGCACTAATCCGACGCGACACGACCGTCGGATGCAGACGCAGTGCGCAGCGTCTGCATCCGACAGTCATGACGGATCAACACTGCGACACCATCCGACAATGCCATTACTTACCTTATTTCTGATGCATTCGATTTGACTCCTGCGTTTTTATGCAGCGCGTCGGATCTCTCCAAAATCGTCCCTGTAGTCCTACCCTAACACATAAGTCAGCAAGACAGAAGCAATAGTGCATAGCTCAACTGTACAGAAGTGCAAGGCACGTGAAAGTACCTTTAACGAATGGCATGAATAAGTAGAACACTTGCGCCCATCTAGTGCAACCCCTATAGTTTTATAAAAGTCAAGAGTATCAAGAGAAATCTTTATCCCTGCATTAAACATCCCCCTTGAGATTCCATTTGCATAGAGACTCTTAATAAATGCATTAAAATAATTAGCTCTCAACATTCTGAATCATTTAGAACAAACAGCATTAAAAACAATTGTTTCTTTCGACTGAAAATATCATCTGGAACAAAAAAATAAAAAAGTCTGTCTGTCAGAGAGAGACACCATTTACCAAATAGCCTTTCCATTTTGTGAAATGACACTTTAATGCAGGCTCTAACTGCATTTGATGGGCATCAATTTTCACAAAGGAGAATGGCTGTATATCTGAAAGCAGTAAATACGATGTATTAGGCACAGGTGTGACAGGATTACAGATCCAGCTTTATTGACAAATTAGGGTATGTGGCATTAAAGAGGTGGTAATTGAACCGTAAGTCTCAATTGCTAAATAAATTGAGGGCAACTGATGAAGATACATGCAATGGATATAAATTGGAGATTCTTTTTTCCCATGTCGTTGTGTATGCAGCATCAGTCACAATGTGCAGACCCCATATGCAATGGAAATTGGAGCTGTAGTTTGTCGTTTCCACCAGTGAAGCGGGTTTGTGCCGATTCATAGCTCATTTCAACTTTGATTATACAGGTATGGGACCTGTTATCCAGAATGTTCGGGACCTAGAGTTTTCCAGATGAGGGATCTTTCCATAATTTTCATCTCCATACCTTAATACTACTAAAATATAATTTAAACATTAAATAAACACAATAGGATTGTTTTACCTTCAGTAAAGACTAAGGGTCGAATATTGAGGGTTAATAAACCCTCAAATTCGACCCTCGAAGTTGAATCCTTCAAATTCGAATATCAAATTCGAAGGATTTAGCGCAAATGCTTTGCTCGAAGTAAAAATCGTTACGATAAAATCCTTCGAATCTAGCGTTTCGAACGATTTTAAGCGATCGATCGAAGGATTTTTCTTCATTCGAAAAAAGCTTAGAAAAGTGATGGGGAAGGTCCCCATAGGCTAACATTGTACCTCGGTCGGTTTAAACTACCGAAGTATGTAGTCTAAGTATTTTTTAAAGAGACCGTACTTCGACTATAGAATGGTCGAATAGTCGAGCGATTTTTAGTTCGAAACGTTCGAATCGAAGTCGAAGGTCGTAGTAGCCTATTCGATGGTCGAAGTACCATCGAAGTTTTTTTTATTCGAATCCTTCACTCGAGCTTAGTAAATGTGCCCCCAAGTGTATAGTTTTATTATTACAGAGAAAAAGGAAATAATTTAAATATTTTGTTAAAAAAGAGTCCATAGGAGATGGCCTTCTCGCAATTTGTAGCTTTCTGGGTAACGGATCCCATACCTGTACACAGAATATAAACTGGGCTTACGATACATATACAGTTCTGGTCTATGGCTATACATGGTACAATTATGTAGTTTTCACAATTGGGAGATGTCATGTACTACCAGTTACCAGTTACCAATTACCAGTTACTACCACATTACCACTAATGTACACTGTATAAAAACCAGGTGCACTGCCAAACAGAGCCTTAATGTAGGTTGACAATCCACATACGGGCTACCAAATGGCCAATCACAGCACTTATATGGCACCCCAAGAACATTTTTACTTCTGAATGTTGCTCACGGGTTCAAAAGGTTGGGGATCCCTGGTTTAGAGCATTCCAATTATGTGCCTGGGAGGGTCCTTTTAAGAAAGCCAGCCAATAAGGTAGTTTCAGGATTTTCATAATGACAAATAGTTTATGTATGTGTACAGTAAAATCTATCTCTCTATGCAGGATCTATCCCACCACTAACTAGACGGTGACCTCATTCACTAGGGCAGGGACCTTACTCTCGGATTTACACCAAAGTACTCAATTACTCTATGGCAGGGGTCCCCAACCTTTATTTATCTGTGAGCCATATTCAAAAATAAAAAAGAGTTGGGGAGCAACACAGGCATGCAAAAACTTCATGGGGTGCCAAATAAGAGCTGTAATTGGCTATTTGGTGGCCCCTATGTGGACTGGCAGACTACAGGAGGCTATATTTAACAGTGCACCTGTTTTTTATGAAACCAAAACTTGCCTCCAAGTCAGGAATTCAAACATAAGCACCTGCTTTGCGGTCACTGGGAGCAACATCCAAGGGGTTGGTGAGCAACATATAGCTCGCGAGATACTGGTTGGGGAGCACTGCTCTATGGCTTCTTTAACTAGGACCTTCTCTACCACAGGTAACACCATCTTCTGTTATTCATAAGGAGGGTTCAATAGACCGCACATGACCACCTCCCCTACCCTATAATCCATTAGGAAGAAACAACCTGACATTGCTACATCAATAGGAAATTCCACACCCACCAAAGGCCATGCCTACACTCGAAGTGGACTACACATCATCCCACCCACAGGTAAGGTCATAAAATGAATGGGTAACAAAGAAACAAAGAAGACTAACTGACCCTATTCCCTTACATGTCCTTTAGGTGCTTAAGTCCAATGAGGAACTGCTACTACACCACAGATCATCATGTAGCTTTGACAAAGGAGATACTTGAGTTGTCAATTAGTTGACTGTGCTGCTATAAACTTATGAATCAGGATATTTATTGACGTTGTTGTTCAACAGTAGTGGGAGTGCTGGTAGTTAATGAATGAGGTCACATGATTTCCGTTTCTAGCTATTATAATTTCTGTCCAAACCCAAACCAGAAGTTCCAAGAGAAGTAGAGGGTTTATTCTTAACAAATAATAAGACTGGCAGCAAGAAGTTTGGCACCCATAGTAAATTATTGAAGAAAAGATTGGATGCATATACTGTATGTATCAGTATCATTTTAAATAATCCACAAAATAGTTAATATTGGGACAAACAGAGAAGGAGCAATGCCTGTGGCATATATTCAGATAATTATATACCTATGTACACAGCAAAGTGTTCTGTTCTACGGAGCAGGTAACTCATGCCCTGCAAAATGCAGCAGGTTCAATAAGCAGCGGCACGCAACACAAGAAACTATATTTACTGCAAACCATTTGCTCTGTGGGATGAAATCAAATCTCAGACTGTTCAATGGATGCAAAATGCTGATCCTGCCTTGATAAGTAAGAAGGGGGGGGGGGGGTATAGGAGCCAAGTCAAGTGCAATTGCTAGGAAACAAGGTTAGAACATTGCTTATAGAACTCATGAATTCACATACTGCTCTGTCTTTAATCCATTATAATTTCATACAAAAAAAAAATAACCCATTTCTTCACCATTTAAGACCTTTCATGCTGAACTGGAGAAATATTCAAGCCCCCTGTGAGCTGACAAAATTAAAAAAGCCCGGCTTTAATTTGCGAGATGGAGAAAAATGTAGATTTGTGCTTTTCATTTACAATAGCGCCGGAACGTTCCTCTCGCCCAAACACTGACGAGCGGCGCAGTCCCTCGAATTTTATTTCAGCCAAATGAAGGAGATGATGTATACACTTTAAATTCATGTTTTCCTTTTCACAGGGTAATGCATCCTATTGGTAGGTTTTATTTCATTGCCTGCCTGACTAAACATTTTCTATGATCACAATGGAAGGCTGCTCTTTGTCTATAACCTTTGTGCTTACTTACATTGCACTTGAATTAAATCAATTAAAATTCTCATCTATTGATATTTTACTCGAGGTAGCAGTTTAAATGAGAATTCCATTTGACATTTACAAAAGGGGAGAATTATTTTTAGAAAAAACAGAATAAATTGAAGATGTATTTACAATTTATTTTCTATTTTTTTTTTTTTTTTGGTTTCTAAGTATAAATTACTCGACAATGACTGGTGAGTTGCCTTAGGGAAATCAACAGCTCCTTCAAATGGATTTCTTCTGTCACTATATGGACACAGTTTTGTTTGATGTGCTTTAACCATTTTTCTTTTGTTGTTCATTTTCCTGTAATCAGGTTTCTCTACAGGTAGTAGGGGATGAAAGGGAACCACCTATGGAGTTTTCCCTATTTAGAGTTTCACTAACATACTCTTATATAATTCTTTTTTTCATTTTAAAGAATTTTGTGGTTTTTTCCGTATGAGTTGCTTAAAAAAGACTGTGTTTTATGATGAATAAACCAATATGACTTCAAACCCAGCTACCATGGCATAAGGAGGCTTTACAGTTTTGTCTGTCTAAGAAAATATGAAAAAATAACTTCACTTGACACATCTTTGATGCTGTGTATATAACACTATTGGTGCCCTGTGAGCTCTTTAAAATAAACATTATTGGGGCTTGCTCAAAAAGCCAACAGATCAACCTTGGTTCATACTGTACCTCCATTGTGGAACATGTTGGGTGTTACGATATGCTGCAATTCCAGGAATTTTTATTCATCACGATTAAGGATCACAACTGTAGGGAAATAAGCTTCCATACCTACTATCCTTTGGCAGATGGATCAGTAAGAGTCAGGCACTGACTTGATACTAAGCAGCATATGCAGAAAAAATGAAATGAAATATTTTAGCTCATATATCTTCGAATCCAGAATACCTGAGAAAAATCAAAATATAAATATAGCATATTACAGTTTTTTTATGTAAAGATTCTCCACTTTGACATTATCTAGGCTATTCGTAAGGCTCAAATACAACACCCCTAGCCTTTCAGTTGATAGATCTGCCTGGTGGTGGTTATAGAGTTTGGCATCTCTCCCACATGCAACAGAATTACCAAGCACAAGATGGCCAGTAAAGCAGGGCAAATTCTTGCACGTTTATTACGTCAATTAATATAACGTTTTGGAGGTTGGCCCCGCTTCAGAAGCCATTGTGTGCTTGGTACTTTTGTTGTACAAGTATTTACCATTATACACATTTTGTTATAATTAACATAATGGATCACTTGGAAGCAGGCCTGGACTGGCAATCTGTGGGTTCTGGCAAATGCCAGTGGAGCTGCTATAAGGTCCCATAGAAAGTCTGGTGAGGCCTGTGTGGGCTTCTATATGGGCTGATTGGGCCTCTGTGTACCTGAAATGCCAGGGCCTATTTTAATTCTCAGTCCGGACCTGCTTGAAAGAAGTTACATGAGCTAGACCTAGCGACAATGCACTTTGTTAAACACAGTGGGGTCTATTTATCGTGCTCTGTAAAACATTACCGATGATTTTGTTTATAGCAGCCAATCAGATCTTTGCTTTTGTTTTCTAACTGTTGAAATGTAATCGCTTATTGGTTGCTCTGGGAAACATCGCAATTAATGCTTCACCACACTTTTTACACAGCATGATATATATCATGCTGGATAGAAAATAAAAATGCTTTCCCAGTAGAGTCATTGTCTTGGCCCAATAGTAAACTTTTCACATCTCCAAGTGCTCCATTAAATTGTATGTGTGACCACATACCAAGTGGCTCAGGGTAAACAAGGGAAGTTAGAAAAACAACCTTCAGTTCCCTTAAACAAGAGCAATAGAGCAAAATAAAAGATGCAAAAGGTTGATGTAAGCAATATTAGTATGACTTTGACTGAATAAGAGGAGATTCGTGACTATGTGGTCCAATAGCTAGACAGGCATGATGTACAGAAAAAGTGCTAGTTGAGAGTACAATGAGGAGAATACTGTTGGAGAGGAGAAAGTCCGTTTTTTGTAAGTAAAGAAGAAAGTTGTTTGCTTGTTGATATTCCACTGTGTAAATTGCTCAGGCTTTGCCTCTCAAGCTTTATTTTTGCTCAGTCTTGTTTTGCTGCAGTCCAATTGTGTCTCATTTAGACACCATACGTAAAATGGTTATCCTGCTGGGAGGTCTGCACAAATGGATTTACAGGTACGAAACTGCATGGTTACATTGCTTCAATCAGACGGTTAAACTGCTTAACACTAGATTGGCAGATTCACACCTGGTAACAGTTACTGCAATTACTTCAAATGCAATCAGACCAGAGCCAGGCTCGATTACTGCAAAATGGGGGAGATAAATGAAGCCAATTATTGAAAAAAAAATTCAGAGTAAATTAAGTTTACTAATTATTTGAGTTACATAAGAAAGGATGTAATGATGCAAGCACTTTTTCTTCATTGTTTTCTTTACACTAAAGGATAGTACAACAAATTGTATGCAACTGGAAAGAAACATTAACTTCCATATACTGTAGGAGACTTACTATACAAATCTTTTATCTACTGCTTCAACGCACCTACCATCCAAAATGCACCCTCACCTAAGGGCTGAATGGACAGAGAGCATAAGAGGGGCCACACACAATATCACAGTAACAACAATAGGAAGCTATTGTTCTGGTCATTCCTGTAGAGCACACTAATTATCAGATGATGAGGAGGAAGTGCACTTCACTTCCTCATCTGTCAGTGCACCTTGAATAGTATTGGCAAGTGTCTAGTCCGCTTTAGTCAACACAAACTCAACAAACGTACCATGAATACCAACATGTTTTAAACTGCAATTTAACTTTAATAGGTGAAGTCCCAACATGGTTTCGGAACAACTACATCAGTTGTAGTTTAAATATTGTTGGCATTTGTGCTTTGCCTTCATTTTTTCAACTAAAGGAGAAAGAATTGTGGACCATGGTTGGTATAGGAGGGAACTGATCCAGAGTAGACTGAAACTAGACTGGAAAGCAAAGGCAAAGGTATATAATCGCTGCGACCCCCCCCCCCCCAAAAAAAAACTCTTGTATGTAATGTACCAAAATGTAATATGAGTTTGAAAAACAATACAAAGTATTTTGGGGAAAAAAGGACAAAGAATAATGGGCAAATAAGGCTGCTTCTCCTGTGAAGAGGAGCTGTTCCAAACCAAGGAGGAGGAAGCATGGAAAATATAACTGAGAAATCAAGTGTTTTGCCTGGTATCCGAATACCCTTGGGAAGTAGCACAGAAAAGCTTCTATACTCTGGGAGTCCACCTATTTAGACTTAGGAAAAACTAATGAAGGACTTTCCACTATATAATTATGACTCGAGACATAGGCAGACCTTTGGATTTAAAACTCAAGTATCATGTTAGTGGTTGACACTTAAGTGGTCACCAGTTGTTGCAGAGCTTAGATAACACCATTGTGTTAAAATATGTTGTGTTTAGACTTGGCTACATAGGAATGGACCAGAGTACAACAGAGAAGGCCATTCAATTGAATGAATAATTCAGAAGTGGCCTCTGAGTCAAGGTTGAAGCTATTTTATTTTGCATGGTGGCTAGCAGTTGCTGCATTGCTGATGTGTCAAATAAGTTTGTTGAGTGTGTGGAGTCATTTGGAGTTTGATTGATAAATAAATCAAGGGGGCAGAGATGTAAACATTCTGCTACTGACCACTTTTTCAGATTAGATCAAAATACCTTTGACTGGACGTAGATTACAGGAATATAAATGGAGGTAGTCTTCAGTATCAAAACAACTCACCAAGAGAAGGAAGAGACCCAGGTGCACCACCCTGAGCCTTCAGCAAAGGGAGAGGTTTACAACCCAAAAATAGTCTTCACTCAAATAGTTTGCCACCAGGCAAAGTATGGAAAGTAAAAATGTTTTACTGTGTCGTATATCAACACTTACTCATAGGCCTATGTAGTTTTGCTTGCAAAAAGGGCCAAACGGATATCTTTGTTACCTCTCAATATGAACAATCATGAACCAAAATAACTGAAAATAACCCAATCAGTCTATGCTGATTGCCAAGCAGGAGGTGCAGTTGCTAAGATCTCTGGCTGTGCAATCTGACTGGATGGAACCAGGGTATCTTTACATTAATACAGGTATTCTAGCGTGGTATGGCGGAGCTCACCCAGACGCCGCGACTCCTGTGAACGCTGCTATCATGAGATCCTGGTTTCTTCCTGACCGGCTTCTGTAACTTGTGAATGAGCTCAATTGTATGCGCTGATCCAATACAGGAGAAACGTGTATAATATCAATACTGGGCACACATAATTAAATTACAGCAGTGGGGTGCAAACTAATGCATTTCGTGCCAAAAACTAGGCACTTCCTCAGAGTTATCTTTACATTAATGACCATTTTCTAATGTCTCAAGCTGAAGAAGATCAGGGTAAGATACAGTAATATGGTGAGTGCTAGGGCTGTTTACTAATGTGTAATGTGTAATCCGTTCACAAAACTGCAAAGTTCAACTAAATAACGTATTGTTATAACTCTAGTGCAATTATCATACTTCCTATGTAGTATTGAAAATGTTACACTTTTTTTGCTACAGGTCATTCCTGTGTGGTGTTCACAGTTATATTTTCCTTTTTAACTCCCATTGCAAAAAAACAAGTACCTTTGAAAATCCAATTTATAACAGCAGCGGGGTGTACTGAAACACTTTTGTAAAAACTAATTCAAAACATTTTCAAATATGTTAAATGTCAGATGGATTTTTTACAGTATGTTCTACAATTATATTGCTTTATCTTTCTAGGTATTTTGCTTAAAATGCCCTTGAGTCAGCTCAACCATTAGACCAGAATTGCTTTGAAGCACTACAGTTCTCTTTACTTATCCAAGAACATTGGAGGGCAGGCTCAAGGAGTGTATTATGGCAGTTGCTTTCCTGTAACTTATAACAAGTCATTATTGAAGGGGTCCCATCTGCTATTAAGGTGTCCAGCCTACCTTCGGGACCAGACTTCTTCTTACTGAGGCCTTCTGCTTCATGCCCTTAACTATACCCACCAGTTCCATGGAGTAGGTCCACAAAGAGGCAGAACTATAGAATCCCACCCCTTTTTATAATAACTATTTTATTCCTGGGCCAATAGGAACCCATCCATTCTGAAAAGCACAGATCAATCTACAGGTGATTTACCCCCACTGAGGAAATTAACAGGACCTACAGGACCTTTGGACTCTGCTCTTGACAGTACTATAATAGCAAGTAATAGATAAAGGCATGAAGTAAAAAAATGTGGTCTGAAATAAAATGGGAATGTAAAATTATATATATATATATATATATATATATATATATATATATATATATATATATATATATATATATATATTTAAGTAGACAATAATGAAAGAAAGGGAGTATGAGACAGAAGAGAAAAAATACAGGTTTTGAAGTAGAGAGACACTGGAGAAGAGAACAAAATAAAGTAAGAGTTAAAAAAAGATAAAAAAGATAGAAACGATACTTTTGGGGTGAGCAGAAATTGCAGCATTAAAAGAAGCGGTATAAAAAGGAATCAAAACAGATAGAAGCCAAAAGTAAGGGGTTATGTGTCTACAGCTTCATAGGCTCTCCATACACAACCACATACCAAAACATGTATATTAAAATATAGTCAAACTGTACTCTTTGGCCTATATTAATAATCCAAGACCTATCATTTAAATAAAAACAAAAATGAAAGCTCACTCATCATATACTGTAAGTAGGGTTGCCGCCAGTCGATGTCAATGAAATAAATTGCAAACAAAGACCTTAGTGATGGGAAAGGCAGAGTTTTGTTGTTAACACTACATAGAGCTGAAAATTCGTTAGAGTCCCTTATTTTATATACATTCGTTCAAACCCATTACTAAGCACACAGATACATCAGAAATAGGACAAATGTTTGTTTTTTTTTAAGTGAAAAAAGTATTTCTTTTTGTTCAGGACAACTGAACCCTCCAGTGGAAGATGTACTGCACTGCAACAAATTAATGCTTTTCGCACATTCATTCTGCAGGTGCCAAAGAACAGAAACTAAATGCTAAATGCAAAGCATAAAAATAATACATTATAGTGTAGCTAAGAGCTCCAAGGCTGTTTTTCCTTTGATTGTACTTTCGTAATGTGATGTTTATTGCATGCTGTCTTCCTAATGCTGTACATTTCAATTTAAAGAGCAGATTTTCAGGAAACAGAAGCAGAGGTGACAGAAATAATGGAAAGGGAAAAAAGAGGAAAATAATATTCTTTTGCAGACTGTGCAGTTTATTGGAAATATTGATGTTCAAATGGGGTAATTGACTTACAGGGCAAATTGCATGCATTGTACAGAGTCAATGGGCTGTTTTATTCATTACGCCTAATACAAACTTAAATGTAACATGAAAGAGACGGAGTAGAGGAAGAGAGATGAAAGAAATTTAAAGGAAAAGTATATGAAATAATATGTAAGGAAACATTTAATAAGCACCCATCTATGTACCAAGCCTGGAAAAATTCAAGTGATATGAAAATTAGCATGCATTTTTATTCATCATAGAGGTGAGTGGTTTTATTCATTGAGTTCTGGGTTTTCTGTAAATTCTAAAGATCCTATCGGTACATTAGGTGGTTTATATTGTGATTCTCTGGAGGATAGTATAATAATAAGAATGTGTAGTAGAATGACTGCAATCCTCTTATGGTAAAACCAGTTACACATAAAAAATCTTATCAGCATACAGGAAGTGAACTGGTTCTGTTTTGGGGCCATTAATCTGCTGACACTGTAGGATTTTACTACTTTAAAGTGACTTGTTTCTGGTAGACATTGAGGTTACTACTTCTAAGTCACAAGCTTTTTCCAGGGTTCTGTATCCTACCCCTGAGCCATGTTTCTTGTGCTGTTTCAGTTTGATCCATCCAGGTTCCTATCCTGTTTCTACCCTATGCTGTGACTGACTATCTTTTATTGATATCAACCTGTTCCTAACCTACTCAGTACACTTAATACTGATCCCCAACCAGTGGCTCATGAGCAACATGTTGCTCCCCAACCCCTTGGATGTTGCTCTCAGTGGCCTCAGAGCAGGTGCATATTTTTGAATTCTAGGCTTGGAGGAAATTTTCGGTTGCATGAAAATCAGGTATACTGTCAAACAGAGCCTCCTGCAGGCTGGCAGTCCACATAGGGGCTACCACTAGTCAATCACAGTCCTTATTTTACAACACACGGGAACATTTTTCATGCTTGTGTTGCTCCCCAACTCTTTTTACATTTGAATATTGCTCACGGGTGAAAAAGATTGAGGACCCCTGACTTAGCCAGTCCAGACCTTTTTTCTTCCCTCCTTAAGTTATTTTTGACCATCCAAATAAGTTTTAGTAGCCCTGTTGTATTGTATGGCTTTATATGTTAACAACGCCTTCATAGGTAACAGTATACATTTGTCAATCTTTATCATTCTTATGGTTGCAGTAGGATTCCTGTTCTGCCAATTCTAAGTCAAGAGATTCTCTTAAAGCCGTGTGTGCCTTTCTATGCTATCTTTGAGTCTTCAATCTTGCACTGACATATGTTCCCAATAAACCTGTGGCATGGTATAGATCAAAAAGAAAACTGGAACTATAAAATTGACTATGTCGGCACAATGGTACCTGTATGCTGGAGAAATAGATTCTATGACATACGGCTTATGAACAGTTCATAAGAGGGAAAACCTCCTCATAGACCAGAACTTTAACACTACACGGGTTGATTTATGTGACAGCAGAAAGACTTTGCTGAAGAATTGCATCTGCAAATATTCAAGATACTATTAGTAAAGGTATGTTTACCATTTGCATCAACCTTAGAAGACTGCCTGCTCATTACTCTTATGGAGACAGCTCTGACAGCCCAACATGTGATCCCACTAAATAACAGTCAATCTGTCAGACAGAAATTATTGTTGGCAGATGGTTTCCATTAGTACAGTGCAGAGGCGATGGCAAAAAGGAACTGACAAAGTTATTATCTGCATATTGCTTTCCATGTGATCCAGTAATGTTGTCTGTGGGCTGAGCAGTCAGCTCAAGTGTGGACTTTTTTGCCCACATTAAGGATTTACTTTCCTAGTGGGTCATTTTGTTAGTGGTCCTTGTAATGTGTCATTGTTGTAAGAATTATGTCATCATAAATGAACTGCTTCCTGACACACACAAGACTGCGGGAGTGAGCAGCAGAGATAAGTACTGTAATTGGAGGCACTGATTTAGAAACATATACTGAACTTTTACGACAGAAGTGAAATTTTAAGACAGACTGAGAGATGGATAAATAGATTATAGAAATATTTATTTTTCCAAAATAGTTTGAAAAAATAGTTTTTCAAATGTATCCCACACTCCCTCCATCCGCTTTCTGCTTTATATTAGTGTAGCCAGTCATTATATTTTTTACTACTTCCTTTATTGGATGCAAAAGAAGTAATAGGAACCCATGTTTGTCATATGGAACACCACAAAACAACTGAGCCCATTGATCATTGTATTGAGTTTGACAACAGAAATCCATGAGAAAATTCAAATCGCTTGACTATTCAAGACTTAATCTGTAATTTCAAACCTTCAGTTCATTGAATGAAGGACGCTGAGTTGACATAATGGTCTGGATTGATACTGTTGTGAAAGTTAATGGTTAATAATGCCAATACTGTTGACCTTGAGCACTGGGACTCAGATACATTCTTTTTCAACTGTTCTCTGAGAACCACCTACTGTATAACTATTGTTAGAAAATTGTGTAAACTACACATTGGCCATACAGTTTTTCTCACACTAAGATGTCTGGAAATGCTAAACAGTCACAGCTTGTGTCTACTCTTCATAATGGAAAGCTTGGAAACTGTATCTCTGTTATGGGCATAAGGCATCATACCTAGTTTAGTGCAAGTGCAAAGTGCTAAAATGGGTGCAAAATTGAGCATGCATTGATGCCATTCATAAATAGTACTTGCACCAATATATGATCCTCAGGCCTGGATTTGTGGCAAGGCCACAAAGGCCCAGGCCTAGGACGGCGAAATGTTAGGGGCGGCATGCTGTCCGGTCGCATTGGGAATGCTCACAGAGGGGGGTGCACACGGATGTCAAGCAATAGGATCGTGAGGCCTCGGGGCTCTGCAGACAGAAATCCAGCCCTGATGGTCCTAGCAATTGAATGTATTTGGGAAGAGCCAAAATGCACCGACCCAGGCAGCTCTGATTAATAATGAGCCTGATTTACAGTTGGAAGGGGAATGTTTCCTTTTTTCAGGTATTGGTAGTTCAGTATTTGTCCAAGGGAAAATCACTGCATGTTCTGTTTCTTTGGTCTCCACTTGTTGGAGGTGGTGTGCTGGACAGCTAGGGCAGAAGTTGGCCTCAGTAGCTGAAGTAAGTATTAAAAAGAAATGTAATAGCTCAATCGAGGAGTAAGAGGTAGAATCAGGATGGTTAGTAGAGCAGCCAGAGGTTTTTACAAAGAGGCCATGAAGTGTTTAGACTCAGGAATAGAATATTCCCAGAGTGAGCTTCAACTAGGGCTGGAGATTGTTCCCTCTAATTTTTTCTTGGCCGAGTGCAAAAATCATTTGGGCACCCAGGTCCGAATAAATAAGCATGAACATTGCTCTCTGGGTTGTTTTGAACACTACAGCTGAAAAGTAAGTGAAAGTAAAGGGGCAGTCTCTTTTTTTGTTGGAAAATGCATTATAATACTCCAACACAGATGATAAAGTTGCAACTTTCGAAGCAAAATTGCAGGCATGTGGTTTTTGTCTTCTGCATTATTGAAATCTGAGCTTATCGGTTGCCAAAATATTGGAATGCTGAGCAATTTTATTATCTTTACTTACATTGTGTAAAAAGAGCAGTTTTCTTAATGTAACTTGATAACATGGGCAGAAGGAAAATGCGTGTGTTGTAGGCGCTCTGAAAACTGAAGGATTTGCTTCCTTAAATTGAGTTTTATGGAAAGCATTGTATGGATGTTTCAGAGTTACGAGAAAGCTAGGTAGAACAGAGAAAGTTATATTAAGCTACAAATGAAATATTAGAAATCAAAGCATAATTATTTAAACAATAAACAAATAGGTTCTGAAGTTTGTACAGCTGCTCTAATTTGACGTTATTTTTCATTTGACTTATTGTTTGTTTATATCTTATATGGAAAGACTGAAAAAAGAGCTTAAAAACAAATCTAAAATGCAAGAATTGCGAGACGTTATTTAATATAAACAGTAAGTGAGAGAAATAAGTAGCCTACTCTGTAGTTCTTATACCTGTCCACTGCTGGATTTGATCCCTTAATCTGCAGCTTTGTGGCTACCTGGTTTTACCACTACGATACAGGGGCCAGTTGAAGGCTGCAGGGTTTATTGCACTTTTAGTTTTACTATATAAGGCCTAATGCCTCTCAGAAATATTTGCCTGTAAAAACCAAGTTCTGAATTATTTTCTTCACTGTCTTGGCCTCAATTTGTGAGTTCCTGAGTGTACTATTTATCCTTGTATTCATTATTCTTGCCTCTCCTCTGGCTACTATATCTTTTCTCCTTTTCCTTGGATCCTTGAATGTTATGGTCTTAGTTCTCCTGCATGTACCATACTTGTTAGCTGTGTATATGTGTCTTATAAATCAGTTTTCTTGTTATTGACACTGGCATGTCTTACCTGCAGCTGACTTTGACCTATACTGTGATCTTTCTATTAACCAACACTTGTGTTTATTCACTATCCTGTCTTTTGAGAACACTGGTGTCACGGTCGGCACCCAACACCAGAACAAACACCAGGCACCCTGGTCTCAGCTCGTGCTTCACCAGTAGTGTGACCACCTTTGGGCCTCGGGAGGAGCCCTCGGCTTACTTGGATGCCACCTGGACTAAACGAGAGGTGCAAGATGAGAGTTCTGGATAGGCAGAGGGGCACGACTGTAGAGCAAAGTCTTTGGACAGAAGGTCGAAGTACAAGGCGTTAGGCAATAGAGTAGTCAGATCAGGCCGGGTCGAGGCAGGCAGAGAATAAACGTAGTCAGGAAGGCAAGGGTCTAACCAGGAAGTCAATCAGAGGGTTAAGCAGAAGAGGTAGTCGGTATTCAGGCAAGGGTCAGGATCCAGAAGTCAGAAGCCAGGCAGGGGTCACAACAGGAATTAAAAACAAGTTCAGACAGATATAGCTTAAAGCATAGAAGCACCAGGAACAAATCCTATCATGGGCAAAGATGTATAGTAAAAATGTCCCTTTATACCTTTAAATTTTGCATGCGCGTACAAAACCCTGAAGTGCGTACGCCGGCACCAGGGAAGAGGCGCGGCGGGCATCCCCGTCGCACCACTAGTCCACCAGGGTGAGTCTCTGTTACAACTGGTCTGTGCTCTCATGGAACCTTGCATGGTTAATTCTGGATGCCGAATAACACCGTTAGGCTAGGCTAAAGAGTGTGCCAAGCCCAATTCCTTAAGTGCCCAGACAAGTTACCCTGAAAATATATACAGATATAGGATCTGTTATCAGGAAACCCATTATCCAGAAAGCTTTGAATTATGGGACACCATTAAAATTAAATAATTCAAAACGCTAAAGCCTATTTTTTTTTCTCTGTAATACCAATACAGTTCTCTGTACTTGATCCCAACTAATATCATTAATCCTTATTGGTGGGGAAAACAATCCTTTTGGATGTATTTAATGTTTAAATGCTTTTTAGAAAATTGAAGTTGTGAAGTTCCAAATTAAGGAAAAAGATCTCTGGAAAACCTCAGGTCCCTGAGCATTCTGAATCTGAATGAAGAATAATAAACCCCTGCTTTGGCCAATAAGACAAAATGTAAGACCATTTTAACTATAAAGAAAAGAACATCTACTTAATCATCTGCTGCCCGATTTTGATTTGCAAAACAACCACAATGAGGCTTGTCGTACAATGCAAGACTGGAGCCAATCCCTTTTGTGTTCTACAACTAGTAATTTCCACCTGTCTGTTAGGTTCTTCAGGCACCTGCATCCAGGCCAATATTCCTTGCTGATACTGAATCCATGCTGTCAGGGAATAAGTGACCAAAGAATACCCATCTAGATGAAGGGGACGTATCAGCACCTCTGTGCAGGGTTGCTAACTCATTTCTTTACTTACTTTTCTTTATTTACTTACTGACACTTAGGAACTACAGTATACCTACAGCAGGACTGCGTGGATTTCAGTATAGACCTCATAAATATCAGGTTTAAGGTTTGAGTTGGCAAACATGATGGTGGACTAGGGGAACTATTGCAAAAATGAACATTTCATCACACTGAAATGAGAAACGTTCTAAATACAATCAGTTAAATATTCTATCCCTCTCTCAGCATCTGTTTCTCTTCATTCTGTCTTCATGCAGTAGTTGGGTGTCAGATATTCACTTGACACTTGGGGGCAGATTTATCAAGGGTCGAATTTCGAAATTAAAAAACTTCGAAATTAAAAAACTTCGAAATTAAAAAACTTCGAAATTAAAAAACTTCGAAATTAAAAAACTTCGAAATTAAAAAACTTCAAAATTCAAACTCAAAAAAATCCAACAGACAGACATAATATCAAAGGCTATTGTGATACTAAACTCTATAGTTAGTATAGGTATGGGTATACAGAATTTTAATTAAAAGTAGGGAGGGGTGTGTGTATGGATGCTGGGTTTTCATTTGGAGGGGTTGAACTTGATGGACTTTGTCTTTTTTCAACCCAATTTAACTATGTAACTATGTAACTATGTAACTATGTAACTGAAATTAAATCAAAGGGGTTTTTTGTTGGCCAAATGGGTCAGTTGTTGATCGAATAGGTCAATTTACTATCGAATTTGAATCATACGAATCAATCAAATTCGACTCAAAGTTTTTCCCAGAAAAAACCTTATATTTTTCAAAGTCCACCAATTGACTCCAAATAGGTTCTAAGAGGTCCCCCATAGGCTAAAAAAGCAATTTGGTAGGTTTTAGATGGCGAATGGTCGAAGTCGAATGACAGTGCATGATAAATTTCGATATTCGAATTTTCTAATTCTTTTCAAATTTGAATCGAATTTGGACTATTCCCTAGTTGAAATACACAAAAATTAGCTCAATTTTTACTTCATCCTTTAATAAATCTGCCCCTTAGATCCAATATATCACCATATATCACCATATATGACACACACCGCTCGTCAAAGATCCATTTTGACATTGATCGTAAAGAGAATTGCTATATGCTTACAATTCTGGGACTACAATGTGAGTGGTTCTAATTATCTATATAACATCTAGTTAAGACCGACGACACTATATATTGCTTCCTTGTTTTAGGTTTTGTGAAATATATATCGATTAAGCAGATAACAGCGCACTGAACCCGGTCTAAACCATCTTATAGGGGAGGCTTCCTTTCCTATCAGATATATTAGAGCTCACTCAAATAACTGATTCAAGTACAAATAAAATCTAAAAAAAACTTGCCTTTTGCACAAATCCTGCTTGTAGAGAGACATGATATCTGGTGATTTTAATGGAGTGAGCTCTAATACATCTTCTAGGCAAAATGAGTGCCCCTTTAAGATATATTGGATAAAACCGTCAATGAATATCTGACACCCAACTGCTGCATGAAGACAGAATGAAGAGAAACAGATGCTGAGAGAAGAAAAGTGAAGATAAACTTGATTATTTCAGAAACAGTACAGAATGTTTAACTGATTATATTTAGAAAATGTCTTATTTCAGTATACTGAAGCTTAAATAAAATTTTAATTTTTGCAATATTTCCCCTTTAAATGACAATCTGTTGTTGAATTTGAGTTTCCTTATTTCCTATTAAACAGTTGTTAAACATGGAAACAAAACTGAGCAAGTGTGAAGATTAGGAAGTATTTTTCTTATTTCTTGGGTAAGTACAACTGTCAGTGACACTGGCTTTCTAGGGAAAGATGTAATGAAAAATAATCCATCCAACATTTGCGGTTGCTGTAAATTATACACAATTATTACTGGGATCATGCCAATTGCAGAAAAACAACTAAAATCATCCGGAAAAGTGGAACAGTAAGATATAAGAAGCAATAAGACAGAAGTGGAAAACTCGGCGTAAGAATTAATCAGTTTTGTTAGCATCAAACAGATTGCAGTCCTAGCAGGGTAGAAGACATTTGCAGGTCCTGCTGTGACACTTTAGCAAGAACCATAGACATAAGATGGAGGTAAGAGTTGGTAAACTGATAAACTATTACAGCCTGAAGGAATTAATCTGCTGAAAGTTACAAAAACTTTCAATTTTCTTTGTTTTTTTGGTTTATTAAATGTGGAGGTTGGGTTGTTGTGCAAACAATCCAATAATAAAACTTCTGACTTTTCTTGAATAAATATCCTGATATTTTAAATAGCTTTTCTTGATACAATGTTTTCCTTTGGACTGTTCTGTAAAGTAGAAATGTGTTTATTTCATTTTGATTGTAAGATTCTGTAAAAACGACACATAAAGGGAATGCAGGATTCCAACACAACTATTTCATTAAGAACCGGGTTAATTGCACTGTAAGCTCGGCATTAAGAAACCTGCAATGTTAGACCCAGACGTAGAGAAGCCTGGTTGTATTTCAATTTTAGTTGCTAATGACCTTGAGGCTTTATCTGCTGTTACATAAAAAGTTCCTAGCATGAATGACTTTGCCCACTGTGCATATGCTCAGTTCTTGGCCTTAGTAAATGTACACCAGTTATGGCTTAGCTGACATTTTTAACAAGAGCTTGGTAGCTCTTTAGCAGAGTAGCTAGTGCCATTTTAGCATTCTTCAGCCTATGGTTGCTTAATGAGGTTCTTAAGCACTTGATAATCTCAGCTATGCCTGAAGCTATGGCTTAAGGTTGCTACGGGAAAGACTCATGAAAGGTGCCCTTCATTGCTACTTATATCGTAGCAGTTGGGTTAGTTGCTCAACTAAAAACACAAGACACCTTGGATAGGCTTCATATTTCAGATGATACACACATCTCTATGAAGATTCAGCTCTATACTCATGTCACTGATGGCACATGGTCATCTACCTTGTTCTATTGGACAAAGTTTTCATACCATAGGTAAAAAATATAAAAGCAAACAAACAAAAAGTGTCTAGGCGAAGTATTAGGACCTTGGACTGTGAACCTTGGACTATTTGGCATTACAAAGTAATACCAGGGAAAATTAGTCAAGGAGATTAATGCTTGCTGTTGGATGGATTTGGGTTGAAATTTGGCCAACTATTGCGGGTTAGGGTTGGGTGCAGGTCAAACTGGGGAAGTACTCTCCTCCCAAAGGTTCTGTGTCTTAGAATCAGAGTTGTGCACAAAAGTACAGTACAGAGCAAAGATGAAGCCGATACAGGTTGGGCACAGGTACTACAACTGCAACATTTTGGGGGTTAGGGTCACGTGCAGGTTAAGGTTTTGTGGGTTAGGGTTGGGTGTGGGTTCAGTTTTTTCTGCCCACACATCGCTACTTGCTGTGATTTAAAGAACTCTAAACACCTAGGGGCACATTTACTATGGGTCGAATATCGAGGGTTAATTAACCCTCGATATTCGACCGTCGAAGTAAAATCCTTCGACTTTGAATATCGAAGTCAAAGGATTTACCGCATTTCATTCGTTCGATCGAGCGTAGGAAAAATCGTTTGATCGAACGATTAAATCCTTCGAATCGAACGATTCAAAGTATTTTAATCCATCGATTGAACGTTTTTTCCTTTGATCCCAAATTGACAGGAAAGCCTATGGGGACCTTCCCCATAGGCTAACATTGATGTTCGGTAGGTTTTAGTTGGCGAAGTAGGGGGTCAAAGTTTTTTTTAAAGAGACAGTACTTCGACTATCGAATGGTCGAATAGTTGAACGATTTTTAGTTCGAATCATTCGAAGTCGTAGTCGAAGGTCAAAGCAGCCAATTCGATGGTCGAAGTAGCCAAAAAAACATTTGAAATTCGAAGTATTTTTCATTCACTCGAGCTAAGTAAATGTGCCCCCTATTGAGTTCTGATCACATTGCATGACAGAAGATTTGGGGCTGTGGCTTGATTAAAAAAAGAAAACAATATTACCGAGATCAAAGCAACAATATCATAGGTGACACCACTCCTCGTTTTTTTTTATCAAGTGCTATTATTTCATCTTCTAACTAAGATAAAGAGTAAAGAAAATGTAGAAAGGAATAGCTAATTATGTGCTGCAAAAGCATACCTTTAAAATGATCCAAGTCTGTGGTTATTCTGGTTTGAAACACTTGATGAATGGACATCTCTATCTGCTTTAATAAATTAAAATCCAGAGTTAGATCATATCATTCCTGATTATTTTATATTTGTTCAATAAGCCTCCAAAAATGTGCTTATATGTAATAAAACAATAAAATAGAGAATGTCCTTAAAAACAACTCTTCCGCTGACAGAATGTTTAGTAATAACAAAATAACAGGTAATTATATCCTGCATTTGCATAAATTAAAAGAAACCTAATCTATATCATTGACTTTACTGAATGAAAGCAAGCATAAAAGTGTAATAATGGAGCCTTGACATGAGTATGACTGTGAATCCAATATTATTTTTCATTTACTTGTTTCCAGGAACATTCCCCCACCGATCAAAGACAAGTAATATTCTGCCATTATACAGTATATATATTTATATATATATATACGTAGCTGAAAATAATGTAAAACAATCTCATGTTGCTTGAAACTTGATGTGGTTCTGTCATATGAAAAGGTGTATACAATTATGGCACAGGAGCTAAGATTAGAAAAATTAAAGCTTACTGTTCATGTTGTGTCAGAATGTGGAATGTAAAAATTTATATGAAATCTGACAAGTCTGAAAACTTGCAGAATATAAATAATGAGACAAAGCAAAGAAAAGGGTGGTAGACAGTGATAAGTGAATCTGCACCATTCCATGATGCCGAAAAATGTGTGAAACTGCAGAAAAATTAGTGAAACGCATTGACGTCAATGGGCGACAAATAGGTTAATTTTTCACTCACTCAACTTTTTTTCTCAATCCAAATGCATTAGAGTCAATGGGTGTTTTTTTCTTGTGCTGACTTTTTTGTCTTGGTAACTTTTTTGTTTTGGCAACTTTTTTGCGTTGGCGACTTTTGTCCAAATGCACCAAAGTCAATAGGGGTGTTTTCTTGTGTATTTTGTCTCTGCGACTTTGTTGTGTTGGATGTTAGCGAAATTTACAGATGGGAAATTTGCCGCAAATCCGTGCCTGATGAAAATATTCGCTCATTACTAGTGGTAGATTAATTCTGAGGTTTAATTGGGAATAAAATGCATATGTCATCTGAGATAAAGCCGTACATTTTGATTTGGAGCCGGTCTTCTGATATGTGATAGCCTGCACTCAGTTCAACCAGTGTAATTATGAGTTCCTCATTGTACATGAGTCTTATACCCAAATATTGGTGGACTAGATATTGTAAATAAAATCCTTAAACCTTTTGCAACAATGTTCAACACCCAGGGGCCCATTTACTTAGCTCAAGTGAAGGAATAGAGGAAAAATAGTTCGAATTTCGAATGTTTTTTTGGCTACTTCGACCATCGAATGGGCTACTTCGACCTTTGACTGCGACCTTCAACTTTCGAATCGAACGTTTCAAAGTAAAAATCATTAGACTATTCGACTATTCGATAGTCGAAGTACTGTCTCTTTAAAAAATTCTTCGACCCCCTAGTTCGCCACCTAAAACCTACCAAGGCCAATGTTAGCCTATGGGGAAGGTCCCCATAGGCTTCCTAACAATTTTCTGATCGAAGGAATATACTTCGATCGATGGATTAAAATCGTTCGATCGTAGGAATAGCGGTAAATCCTTCGACTTCGATATTCGAAGTCGAAGGATTTTACTTAGACGGTGGAATATCGAGGGTTAATTAACCCTCGATATTCGACCCTAGGTAAATGTGCCCCTTAAAAAGAGGCATGTTTATTAAAAGGAGAAGTGATGAATCAACACAATTCACTAGAAGAGAACTTCAATGTTCTATTCACTGTTATAGGTCTATAGTTTTCTTCACCCTGAAAAATATGGTTTAACACCAAGGTAATTTACACTCCGTCACCCAAGGTAATTTACACTTCTAAGCCTCAACCAATTAAGATGCAGCTTTGAAGAAATACTTATTTATGCCAAAGACAAAATGCCTCTAAAACCAAAATTAGTCTCAAAATTCCAGCAGCAGATTTAGACTGAAGCATAAACTAAGAACTGGCATTTTGCTCCTTATAGTAGTTGGTCAGTACTTCACCATGGCAGATGAGCTCTAACAATATCTCTATTAATAACATATTTAATTGTATGATTTGAATTGTTTTTACTATGCTAGAGAGATAAAATACATTTATAGGTTCCGCCTCTTTCCATCTAGTATATTGAAACTTCTAGAACTAGAACATATTTGTTAAGCACTGCATACATGTGTAGTTCTATATAAATAAATCCAATCCAATATTTCTATTTTTTTATGTGAACTAAAGATGGATGAAATTATTCACTTAATTATAAAAAGTGAGGACTCTGGTTGGATCTGTTGAAACTGCCTGCTAAGAGGCCCTACTGATGGCTGGAATAGGAAACCAAGGAAAGACAAACAACCTAACCACGTAGCTTATTTGGAGGAGTGATTGTTGGTTTTAAAACCCCCTTTTGAGGTCTGACCTCCCTTCACTGTAAAAAATAGTCACCTTGCTTGTACTATTAAGGCTTTAGTTGTTATCTGCCACAAACACAATTGCAAGTATTCACAATGGACTGTAAAGAGTTGTGGTATACTAACAAGAGGGCTCTACACATTTCACTACATATACAGTAGTAGGGGATCTTAGCCATATTTTGTAACTCCTTCAACTGTTAGGGGATTATATGCATTTTAGCAGCTTCTAAAAACTATTGTTTGCATGGTTTCTGTCTTATATGAGACTTATATTTTACTTTAATTGTACAAAGGACATTGGCTAATGAAAGATCCTATTGTGCTTGTGTACATCTGCTTCCTGTTCCATTTAATAATCACTGATAAAAGACACACAAAGAATATGGAAAAAGGAAAAAAAAAAGACTTCTTTTTTAAATCTGACCTTTGATAATTGCATTGTAATTATCATTGTATGATTAATGTGTTTAATTACTCTATTTTGGTTTCCCTACACATATACACATATATTTTCATGATAAAACAAGAAAGCGTTTATGTTCAAAACCCTGCTGGGATTCAATGTGGCTCTCTGGGCTAGATAAACCCAAGCCTGAACTTATTTTAAAACTGTGTACTTCTAATGTTCATATCAAAATAAAATCTTTGTGAAAGACACAATAGTATACAGCTATGGAAATTATTTAAACCAGAGGGAATCTATGGATATAAAGATACACGCTCTGGAAAAGCCAATGCTTTAATTCATTGCAGCACTTAAGCAAGAGCTTTTTGAAATCTTTACACAATGAAAATTTAAACCTGATATTTAGACAAGATAAAACATTAGCTGCCTAAGTTCGATTCCAGCCAAAGCGTAGAGTTCTACAATTCAATAATTTTATTAAAAACCAGATTAAGAGGTTTTTCTTTTTAAAGTTTGATCCATAGGATATATTTATTGTTTTATTCATTTTTAAAAAATATTACTGTTTTAAAACAAAAGTTGAAAAATAAAAATGAAAAGATGAAAGTTGGAAATACACCTCCCATTGACAGCTATGAATATTATTTGCAACTGTAATAAGTTGTGAATCAAGGATTATGGCAGTTTTGTAATTGTAATGGCAGTTTTGTAGCTTTTAATTAGCTAGGGCCATCTATACTATATATGGCATTTTCCAGTCCCTTCACTAATTTTTCTAAAAAATACTGCACTTTGTGCTCTGTATTTATTTTATTTCAAACTGAAACATTTTTTTTGTAATGTGTAATTTTGTGACAGTAACATTAACATTTACTAAGCTCGAGTTAAGGATTCGAAGTATAAAAACGTCGAATTTTTAAGTATTTTTTTGGGTACTTTGACCATCGAATAGGCTACTACGACCTTCGACTACGACTTCGATTCAAACTAAAAATCGTTCGACTATTCGACCATTCGGTAGTCAAAGTACTGTCTCTTTAAAAAAAACTTCGACTACATACTTCGCCAGTTTAAACCTACCGAGGTACAATGTTAGCCTATGGGGACCTTCCTCATCTCAAGTTTTTTTTGATCGAAGAAAAATCCTTTGATCGTTCGATTAAAATCCTTCGAATCGTTCGAATCATTCAAAGATTTTTCCCTTCGATCGAACGATCGTAGGATTTGCGGTAAATCCTTTCAATTCGATATTCGGATTCGTAGGATTTTACTTCAAGGGTCGAATTCGAGGGTTTAGTAACCCTCGATATTCGACCCTTGGTAAATGTGCCCCATAGTGTTTACATACAAACATACTAGTTTTGCAAATATACTAGTCTTTTTGGTGAAAATTATCCAATATCCCATGCTACCGCCACCATACTGAAGTTTTGGAATCAGGCAAACAATATCAAGAGCTCTACATAACGTGTGGCACAAATTCCTACACCAGGGCATTCCACAACCTTACCATTCTGGTTGAAAAACATTTCATTGCTTCAGCTGAAAATTCTGTGCCTCATGGGGTGGTCTCTTTGTTCTCTTCTACGTAACAAAAGAACGTCCTGCTCTCAGACTACAATTTCCTCATAGAAAATAACACTGATATTACCTTGTAAATGCCTGTTCTCCTAAGAAAATAAAACTTTGATGAGTTTTCCTAATACTTAGTTAAAATTCTTCCATTTCTCTTACCATGCATTTTTTCAAGCAAATTAAAGACATTCTGCCATGATTTTTATGGTAGTTTTTATTACTAAATTACACTGTGTACATTGCAAGTAATTCATTCTACTTTTAAAATTGTATCCTTGAACCAATAAATTGATTTTTTTTTTGTTGTATTGGTGTGTAGGCAGCCATCTCAGTGCATTGTGCCGGTCCATGTGACTTTAGAAAGAGCCAGCACTTCACAATAGAACTACTTTCAGGCTATTGTTTTTCCTACTCAATGTACTTAAATGAGTCATGACTTTGGTTAGTCAGACTTTGATTTTTACTATTGAGGGCTTTTCTTATATCTACTACTAGGTGGAGCATGGGATCATTTTTAGCAATGCAGGTGTCAGGGAGCTGGTTACCTTCCCCATTATTCTGCTGATAAACTGCTGGGCGGGGAAGGGATAGTGGTGATATCACTTCAACTTGAAATGCAGCAGTAAAGAGTAACTGAAGTTTATCAGAGCACAAGTCACACGACTGGGGGCAGCTGGGAAACTGACATATTCTGCCCCATGGCAGATCTCAAAATCAAATATATAAAAATCTGCTCTTTTTAAAATGGAATCTACTGAAGGAGTGCTATTAACTGCTGCATTTTATTAAAAAAAAAACCTGTTTTTCCATGACAGCATTCATTTAATATCCTTAATGGCTGGTACTCAAAATTAAAGCGTACATTCAAGGCTAGGCCTTACCAGGGATTTATTAAAATACATGATTATGGTTTTTTTTTTTTTAAATGATTTATAGGACTAGCACTATACATTAATAGGGATTACAAATTTTGCAGTACTTTTTAATATTGGTTGTTTACTAGTACCTATATATGATGTTTACTAGCACATACTCTACATACGATGTATCAGTTGTAGGAGGACTACTGCTGGGAAAGGCTCTCTATCTTTCTCTCTAAATTAAAAAATAAATAATTTTGCTCCCTCCACACTCCACAAGACCTTAAAGTAAAAAAGGGTCTACTGCTGTGAAACCCACCAAATGCTAAAAGCTTTTATATTGCACCAATTTGATCAATGGGAAGTGTGAATCCCTTTGCAATAAAGGAAATAAATCTGAAAATACATAGTCTGCGTGTCAGCTTCATGTTTTTTTTTTCTAAACAAGGTTTTTACTTGAAATGTTCTCAGTGGAGGAAGATAATAAGATAGAAAAGTCACACCATTTATCAAGTTGAATGCACATGAACAAAATGTATTCATAAGGGGATAAACACAAATATATATATACAAAATTAACACTTTATTCCAATTCAGAATAATCACCAAATGCATAAATGTTCTTGGATTAAATATCTCTAAATAGTATTGTACAATTAGCAAGTGTTATTCAAACAGCTTCACATGCATTTGGAAAATGAAAGAATATCACATTCTTTGTGTCCCAGATGGTGAATCATGCTAAAACATTTGGTAGATGTGTAGAATTTGTGTTTGGGGTTTTGTTTATTTCAGTCAGTCTAGGAAATATATTCAATCTGCAAATATTTATGGCTGAAAATGGCAATATAGAAGCAGGCAACAAATTGACTAGGCAAATCTAAAACCTTTGCAGAAGTATTTGTCTTCATAAAAGTAATGGAAATGGAATCATTGGTTTAAAGTTAGTGACTATTTCCTTGGTTCTTATGAAGATATCGTTTGAACTATTCCATTGCTCGACTTCACTCAAATCACTTAATTACTATTATTATTGTTTTCGTATAAGTTTTTTGAAGTTTCTTCTGGGTGGGTGTTTTTTTCCTCTTATAGTAAGTTCTAAATAGTAAATAAATTCTCCCTTCTGTGAATTCATCTATACAAGTAACATATTGTAAGGACTCACCCTGGTGGTCTAGTGGGCAGCGGGGTCCACCGCCGCTCCTTCAGCGTGGACACCGCCGCATTGCTCCTTCTCTTCCTGTGCCCGGTTCCCCTACGGCGCGATTGCCGGCGCGACAGGTTTATGTGCTGTCGTGATGACGTCATCACATCAAACTATTTAAAGGGGCCGTTCATGGAAAATCACTGCCCGTTGTTAGGACTGCCCGTTGTTAGGTTCTATTTGTTAAAGTTCCTTGGTGTATTTTATGTGATTCCTGTTTGATCTTCTGGGGGCCCATTCACTAAGTTCGAGTGAAGGAATAGAGGAAAAATAGTTCGAATTTCGAATGGTTTTTTTGGTTACTTCGACCATCGAATTGGCTACTTCGACCTTCGACTACGACCTTCAACTTTGAATCGAACGATTCAAACTAAAAATCGTTCGAATATTCGAACATTCGATAATCGAAGTACTGTCTCTTTAAAAATTTCTTCGACCCCCTAGTTCGCCACCTAAAACCTACCGAGGCCAATGTTAGCCTATGGGGAAGGTCCCCATAGGCTTACTAACAATTTTCTGATCGAAGTCGAAGGATTCTAATTCGGCAGTCGAATATTGAGGGTTAATTAAGCCTCAATATTCGACCCTTGATACATCTGCCCCCTGGTGTTTTGACCCTTGCCTGCCTGTTTGACTACTCTGAACTCTCCAATCCTGACCCTTGCCTGTCTGTTAACCCCGAACTCTCCAATCTGAACTTTTGCCTGTCAACTGACTATTCTATGCTCTCCAATCCTGTTTCCAGTCTGTCTATTCTCAGCTTATACTGGCCCGGCCTACCTGTTCCAAGTGGTGTTCTTCCTTCCAGTATCCTGGTGAGACGATCGTGCCCATTTGCTCATCCAGAACCGTTAGCTTTGCTCCTCTCTCAAATAAGACCTGGCGGCATCCAATTAGCCGAGGGCTCCTCCCTAGGTGAAAGGCGGCAGTTATAGGCGGAAGTAAGAGCCGAGACCAAGGAGCTTAGCTTGGGTTCTGGATTTAGGGTGCCGTTCGTGACACATATATTTTAAGGTACAATATCAGTTAATTCTTTAATTCTCAACTCTTTACAGTAACTTATAAGAGGGAGTCTTAAAAGATATAATAGAAATATTCACAACTTGTCAACACAATTAAAAATATTTAGATACTGTTTCTTTAATTTACCTTCACAACTTTGATGCATATATTATATTATACCTGATATAATTAATTTTTAATATTAGTTTTTTGTTGATCTTCTTGTTGGTTCCGACTTTGGTCTGAATTACTTTTTTTCTATTTTACCCAATTTCTGTTCTCTAATTTGGGTGTTCGTATCTTTATCCTGAAAATGTCCTCTGCCTCTTATTTCCCACCAAAGGCCAGTGTTTTTTAACAATTTTAATACTCATCAAATGCTTTGTGCAGCATAATGAAATCTGCTAAATTGTATTTTTCTCTTGAGGTTTACCTTAGCATAGCCTAATCCTTTGCTAGTTCTCATTCTATCAAATAGTATTCCACCCCAACTTACTAGTTATAAGACACTTTTGATGTTATTTACTAAACCTTGATTTGTTTTTGGTTGGGTTTTTGGGGCAAAAACTTGAATTTTTCATGGAAAAAAAAACTTGATTTTTTTTCAAGATTTATTATACACTGATGCTGCAAAAAGACTGAATCCGAAAACCTGTCATCTCAAACCTGCCAAGGTCATGTATAAGTCAATGGCAGATCTCTCTATCCCAATTTGAATATATTGTGATCTGTGCTGGGTTTAGAACAATAATCCGAAAAATTTGAGGTTTTTGGGCATTAACCCGAAAAAAATCAAATGATTTGGGAGTAAAGTCTGAAAAATTTGTACGACTAGAGTTTTTGCACGATTTTATTGAGCTTGGTTTAATAAAAAAATATGAGATAAATTTGAATCTTAGTATATAACCCCCTTAGTACCCCTTTACTCATTACTGAGTATCAATCAGTTGGTTCATCCTCACTATTCTAATTCCATCCATTAGAAATACTTCTCTATCCTTTCAATTCCCAAATTGCTTCACAAGAATTATCAGTATCATAACAACATGTTAGTTAATAACACACAAAAAAAAACATAAACATCACCATGGAAACAAAGGATAATTCAAAACATTGTAAAACAAAACTAAGGGAGGGATTTATTCACATTTTTTTCCACAATGTATTTATTTATTTATTTATTTTTTTACAAAACTCCTGAATTCGAATCAGGGTTTCAAAAACTCAAATGTACCATATTTATTATGTATGAAAAATGTTATTTAAAACGTCGCCATCTAAAAGCTGCCAAGTTCATGTAAAAGTCAAGGGGAACTGTCTTTGGCAAATTTAACACGCCTTTCCAATGTAGCTTTTCAAATTTTTTGACCCATTTACATAGTCATTGACATAGTCAATAAAAAGAGTACAAAATCAAGGTATTCAAGTTATTTTTCACAATTTGATTTCTTTTTGATTTTGTTTATTTGACAAATAGGCCATCCAGTAGAAAGTGTGGGCAACTATGCAATAGCTGTTCTATCTGTGAAAGTCTCATAATTTCTTATTTCATACATTTTCCTGGCTTTGAACATTTTAGCCAATATTGATTACCCTTTGCTAGTGATGGGCGAATTTATTCGCCAGGCGCGAATTCGCGGCGAATTTGCGCGATTCGCGGCAGGCGAATAAATTCGCGAAACGCCCGCGAAAATTCGCCGAAAAAATTCGCCGGCGTCAAAAAAAATTTTCCGAAAAACGGACGCCGGCGTCAAAAACGGGCGCCGGCGTCAAAAACGGGCGCCGGCGTCAAAAACGAGACGCCGGCGCCGTTTCGCGAATTTTTCGCCGTTTCGCGAATTTCGCGCGAAATTCGCAAATTTTTCGGCGAAGCGAAACGGCGCAAATTCGCCCATCACTACCCTTTGCTTTTATTACTGTACATTTATTATAAAAAACATTATGTGGCATTTGGACTAGAACATATGCATTTGATGCAGTGACAGCATGGCTACCAGTGTTGTTCATTTGTATGGTTTGATCTCCTTATATTCATATGCTTTGTTATTTTCTAATCTAAACCAGTATGTTTATCTCATACATAGGTTACTTTTCTTTTTCATCCTATTATTATTTTTACTTCCTTTGTTTAGGCTTCATTTTTTGCCAGTTCAGCATTCCCTTTAGGTATCATTATACATTTTATTTTCAGTCGAACAATTCTTCCTATTTTTATGCTCCCTTCTTCTTTTCTTTGCCTTTAAAAGGTCTTCTTCCCACTTTCCCTAAGGCATCGGAGATATAAAATAACTGTAATAATTGCAGTGAAAAAGATGCTGCGAAAAACCTCCTCACCTTTTACTACTGTATCTGCATTATGGAAGGTAGATATTATAGCTACAGGAAAACTACCACATTATGAGATAAGCATATGGCAGAGCTATGGAAATTAAGGCAGAACGTAGCACATGTACAGAACCGCTCACCAAATAATTAAGGTTTAAAATTCTAATACAGGCATGGGGTCCCATATCTAGGAACCTATTATCTAAAAATCTCTGAATTACACAAAGGCCATAGAATCATTTTTTTTGCAAATAATTCTAATTTGTCAAAATGATCTCCTTTTTCTCTGTAATAATAAAACTGTACCTTGCATTTAATAAAAACAAATCTGCATAAGCCCATATTGGTGGCAAAATGGGTTTATATACAGTAATATTTGAATGTTAGCAGAATTAGTGTATGGTGATCCACAAAAAATATCCCATATCAGAAATTCCAGATAATAGATTCTGTACCTTTATACTGCATTTTAAGGGATGCAGATATAAGAATAAATAATTGTGGGAAATATATTTTATCTTATATTTCTGCCATTTTTTGTACTTGCACAAGGAAGAGAATTTTCTAATATTCATTTTGCTTTTGGTAGAAAAAAACAGCAGTTTTGACTTGCTTTTTGCCAAGTTTCTTTATAGAGAAACTTGCCATAAAGAGGGTGGTTGTTAATGGTACATTCTCTACTTGGAGTAAGGTTCTTAGTGGGGTCCCTCAGGGCTCGGTATTGTGTCCACTTTTATTTAACCTGTTCATTAATGACTTAGGGGAGGGTGTTGTAAGTAATGTATCAGTGTTTGCAGATGACAGAAAACTATCCAGCCCAATTAATTCCATCCAGGATGTGGCATCCTTGCAACATGATCTTGGCAAACTGGCAATCTGGGCAGCTAAGTGGCAAATGAGATTCAATGCTGATAAATGTAAAGTCATTCACCTGGGATGTAAAAATATTCAAGCCACTTATACCCTTAATGGGACTGCACTAGGCAAATCCATTATGGAAAAGGACCTTGGAGTCCTTGTAGATGATAAACTTGGCTGTAGCAAGCAATTCCAGTCAGCAGCATCAAGGGCAAATAAGGTCTTGAGCTATATTAAAAGGGACATAGAGTCATGGGAGGAGGGGGTCATTCTTCCACTGTATAGAGCACTTGTAAGGCCCCATCTAGAATATGCCGTACAGTTTTAGTCTCCATCACTCAAACAGGACATTATTGTATTAGAGAGGGTAACTAAGCTGGTAAAAGGTATGGAAAATCTTAGCTATGAGGAAAGACTGGCCAAATTGGGGTTGTTCACGCTGGAGAAGAGGCGCTTAAGGGGTGATATGATAAATATGTATAAATATATAAGGGGATCATATAATAATCTCTCTAATGCTTTATTTACCAGTAGGTCTTTCCAGCTGACACAAAGTCACCCATTCCGATTAGAAGAAAAGAGGTTCCGCCTAAATATTCGGAAGGGGTTTTTTACAGTGAGAGCTGTGAAGATGTGGCATTCTCTCCCTGAATCAGTTGTACAGGCTGATACATTAGATAGCTTTAAGAAGGGGTTGGATGGTGTTTAGCAAGTGAGGGAATACAGGGTTATGGAAGATAGTTCATAGTACAAGTTGATGCAGGGAATAGTCCGATTGCCATTTTGGAGTCAGGAAGGAATTTTTTTCTCCCTCTGAAGTAAATTGAAGAGGCTTCAGATGTTTTTTTTTGCCTTCCTCTGGATCAACTGGCAGTTAGACAGATTAAAAAAACCAAAAAACTAAAAGGTTGAACTTGATGGACATGTGTCTTTTTTTCAACCTTACTTACTATGTTACTATGTTACTATGTTACTATGTTACTATGTGTATGTAGATCAGATGAAATGCCTCATCAAGCTCTGCTACTAATTTAGATATGAGAAAATTTGCCAGTTCTCAGTTTGCCTTTAAGAAATAAATACACAAAATTACGTGTTAGTACCACAATTTGGCCAAAATATGTAAGCTCACATGCCACATAAGCTTTTAAGCCCCAGCCAACAAACATACACCTGTGAATAATTTCTTTCCTACACTATTAGCATTTTAACTTTCTTCCGGTGAATAATTTCCTTGTTGGCTGCGGCGTAAAAGCTCCCAGCTTTCTCGCTAGAGCTCATGAGCTAAGCTAAGTAGTATTATAAAATGTAGTTGATGGATTAGCTGTTTAACTTTATCAATAGTCAATGTGGTTCTGAAATGTCACGCCTGTGGATGAGTACCACACATCCCAAACCCACCTTCTATGATATCATAGGGGTAATTTTCTACTGCACTGTGGGCCCACAGAGTTCCTCACAATCAGTTGCATAAAATCCACATTCTTTAAAGGTACTTGTGTCAACATGCACTCCTTGCACTTTTGTATTATTATTCCCAGCTGGTTGTGAATGGAGGGCTTCTGTGCTTATTGACCTAAGGGAATCGCCAAACCAGGCAATAGCACCCATGTTCCCTTAGTGGCCTGCATCCAGCTCAGATGTGCCAAAACCGTTGGGCGCTTATCAACTAATCTTGAATTTTCTTAAATCTGACAGTATTTAAGAAAGATCTTGAATAGGTTCATCTTAAAACTAAGAAATAGTACTCGAAAGTTTGCCATCATTTTCTCCATTTTCTCTTCTATAATTTCGTGGTCATTTAAGGAAATATCAAACATTCAAATTTTTGAGAAATAAGAAATTGAAAACCCATTTCTAAAAAGTAAAATATCCCCTTGCCATTGGTTTCATTGGTATATTGGTACATCTGAGCCAGAGATATGAAACTTCTGATTGGGTATGGGTAAGGCTATAATTTCAGGATTGTGAAAACCTGAACACTTTCATTATGTATTTGTTTGCATTAGCTTCATGAAGAGCAAATCTCTGACCTTGATCCTGGATCATCTTAAGAAACGTTTTTTGGCAACAGTTGCTATACTCATTGCTATACAGATGATAACTGGCCAAGTCAACTAAAACTGGGAATAAAATATTTCTATAGATTTAGAAATTAGGAACAATTTCCAAACTAGGTTATAAAACTACCTTTCTAATTTTTTAACATATTTTTGTTAGGTTCTAACCCAGATCCTGCTTACTTTAAGGGGCTGATTTATTAAGGTTTGAATTGTAAATTCAAATTTTCCAGTTGGACTTTTGTTCAAAACTCATAAATTCGATTTGGGAATAATTCAAATTCAAGATTTATCATACCTTGACCCTGGAAACAACTCGAATTGCATAGTACGCCACCTAAAATTTGCCAAGTTCATGTAGAAGTCAAGTTCATGTAGAGCTCCAGTGACCCATTTGACGATGTTAATAGCCTTCCCGACATTTTTTTCGGAGAAAAAACTCGATTCAAATTTAGTCTAATTCGATTCAAATTCGATTTGAGTTTTCAGGCTTGTAATATTTATTCGAGTTTTAGACTTTTTCTTAAATAAGATACTATTCAAGTTTTAAGGTCATTCAAGGTAAAAAATACTCTATAACTCGGCCTTTGATAAATATGCCCCTTACTGTACTTATCCTAACTCTTTTTTCTTTCCTGTATATTGCCTTTGGGTGCCAACTTTTTTGCATTGTGATCATAGGATTTAAAACAGCTAATGGATCCCAAGATCTGAATATCTCAAAAAGTGCTAGCATTGTGTGTAAGAAGAGTACAAATTATAATTTTGGTAAAGGGACATATTAAAACTAAGATTTATGCAGAGGAGCACAAATATGACGACAGATTTCAAGGTCAGTACAATTATAAGCTTTGACTTTCTACAGATTGCTGTAAGCATTTGAAAGAAGATGGCTTTGGTTAGTATAAAACATTGTAATTAAAATATATTGTCAATTAAAAATTTAAAGAGGTCAAAAAGCGATGACTTCTCAGATTTACATATTTTAATTGAATTGTTCAATTGTACTTTATGATCTCTATTTATGCCATTCTTGAGATATATATATATAGATAGATAGATAGATAGATAGATAGATAGATAGATATACATACATGCTTTTCGCTGATCTACTCTAGATCAAAAAGTGTTATTTTTGTAAAATGAAAAAGTAAAAGCATATTTGCAATTGTTCTAAACTGTTGTTGCATCAATTTGTTATATTAGTTATATACCATGTCCAGTTTTAAAGTTTGATGGCATCGGCCATGAGACATCGAGGGCATATGAAACCAGCCATACATATCATGTCAGAGAAAATAGTAATAACAAAAAGACATATTGCAGATATTATATAAATATATATATATATATATATATATATATATATATATATATATATATATATATATATAATTACACATTTCTGTGTTTTCCAGTAAAGAAGAAGCAGTTCTTAGCACACGGCTGTCCTTTCCAGTTAAAAGTTAGCTTTTACTAAACTAGTACATGGTTCACCAAGA
Source organism: Xenopus laevis (assembly GCF_017654675.1). Taxonomy (NCBI): domain Eukaryota; kingdom Metazoa; phylum Chordata; class Amphibia; order Anura; family Pipidae; genus Xenopus; species Xenopus laevis. The sequence goes on along the minus strand of NC_054371.1, from coordinate 32,185,034 downwards.
TGTACTACATTTAGTAGGATTAGTAATCTAGGGAGCCTCTATACAGCTCAGATAAATGATGTTCTTGTTGTACAATATGATCATTCTATCTAACCTTTCTGAACATGGCATAATCACTGATATTCAGTCTCATTAGATCACCCATTCTTACAATCAATGGGGTTGGATTTAGGAAAATTCTTAGTATAAATTATTTGATTAGATTATAGCATATATATTTAATGCTTACCTCTGCTTAGCAACTCATTTTATGTTATTATTCCATGCACTTTTACTTGGGCAGCACAGCAGCTCAGTGGGCAGCACAGCAGCTCTTGGGCAGCACTAGAGTCCTGAGTTCAATCCCAGCTAGGGCACTATCTGCAAGGAATTTATATATCTTTCAAGCGCCTTTATGGAGTTTCTCCATGAACTCCTGACTAAATCGACCACAGTGTGTGTGAATGCGATAGGGGTCTTGGATTGCCCATTGGGGCAGTTAATGATGTACTTTATAATATCTGTAAAGTCTGCACTGTATAAATAACAGAAAATAAATTTAAAAAAATGAAATGCCCTTACTGAAACTTTGTTGAAAAGATACTGGCAAAAGAACAAGATATTATGTCTGAGCTTGGCATAACTGAGCATTCAAAAAGCATTAAGATTAACATCTGGAGAACCCTAGTTGATTTTTATGTACATCCACTTTCAGCTAAAGAAGCTAAAGGCAACATTTATATGTGCAATGATCATTAACCTTAGTCCACCAGCCCTGCTTTAGCCATTAATATTATCATATGTTCTTTCCACACTTTTCTTACGTTATTTTTATGTCTATGGCATAATTAACAGACGAGTGCACACTGAGTATGTAGAAGTCAATAAAATTAACACAGTCCACTGTATAGTGATTTAATCAATAAACAAAACTGCTTTGCAAACATTTCCTAGATGGCAAAGACACAATAAATTAAAGATGTGTCAAGTTCAAGAAATGTTAACTGAACACTAACATAAGACAGGCTTAGCTTAAATACTGTACTAATAAACAGTAATCCACAATGTCCAATATTGATTATTTATGGAGAAAACTGAAGAGTGAGTGATTAGATATAGAGCAGATCTAAATTTCTGCTTGTGATGTTTCATGCTGTAAGGGAGGATAATACAACAGTGCATACGAGTGAGTGGCTGGAGGAGGCAACAAGAAATCACAAGTACATCACATTCTAGCCTTTGCAGATTGGTAACATCCTTATCCCTTATTACCCATCACATTTCTTTTGGATCAATATTCCACTTAACTCTAAAAAAATTAATTACAACTCAAATTTCTTCTTTCTTATAAATTGAAATATTTCCTAAAGTTTTTTTTGCGAATTTCCAGCGAAATTTGCGAAACCGCGCCAGCGACTCGGTTTTTACGCCATCGTCCATTTTTTTATGCCGGCGTCCGTTTTTTGCGTCCAAAAAAATGCTGGGCGAATTTTCAGGCCAGTTTTACGAATTTATTCGCCCATCACTAACTATAAACAATGGCTTCTTGTTCTTTGTATATACTGAGATCAAACCATCTTGGACTTTGTATATTTTTACAAAAACGTATTTGACTTAAGTGACTGAGCAGTTTGGTTTAAAGGGTGGAACTGGATGAATTTGGCTTTTATTCAATTTAACCTGTAAGAAATTCAGTAATAAAGTCTAGGAGGGGCTATTCGCATTCGCATTTGCAGTCATATTCTTTTTTTTCGTGAATCGATTTTTTGGTGCAAAAAATCTTAAATGCGAATAATAGTTTAAAAAGCACACATTTTTTATATTTAAGTGAGAAAAAATTTAAAACTCCTGCACCTAAAAGCTTATGAGTCTTTGTAGAAGTCATTGGCAGCTGTCCTAGTCAAAATTAAAACTGTTTATTCCAATTGAGGTTTATGAAAACACGCTAGAAATGAGTAAAACCAAAATTCAAGGTATTTGAGTTTTTTCAATGATTTTATTCATGCGAGTATTTTTCTACGTTTGGCTTTCTTTAAATAAACAAGGTAACAACATGCTTTTTTTAAATTATGAGTGTATTCACTGAAACCTCAAATAGTCAGTATTTATGAAAAAGGGTATTAACAGAAACCTCAAATAGTCGGGATTTATTAAAGAAACAAACTGCAAAATAGTCACCAGAAAATACATCTTGTAAAGAACACCAATGTGTAGAGCAGACACTCAAAAAGGCAATCTTATGCATAATATATATATTATGTTAGATCAGCATAGCCTTACACGTTTTGTGTTACACACACTTAGGGGCAGATTTACTAAGCTCGAGTGAATAATTTGAATATAAAAATATTAAAATTTCGAAGTAATTTTTTGGGTCCATCAACCATCGAATAGGTCAAATTCCATCGAATTCGATCTAATCAAATGATTTGAATGATTCAAAGAAAAAAACGTTCGACTATTCGACCATTCGATAATTGAAGTACTGTCTCTTTAAAAAATCCTTCGACTTCATACTTCGCCACTTTAAACCTACCGAAGTCCAATGTTAGCCTATGGGGACCTTCCCCACTACTTTTCTAAGCTTTTTTTGGTGAAATAAAAATCCTTCGATCGATCGCTCAAAATCGTTTGAATCCAAGGATTTTATTGTTCGATCAAAGCATTTGCGCTAAAATCCTTTGAATTCGATATTCGAATTCGAAGGATTTTACTTCGACGGTCGAATTCTAGGGTTTTTTAACCCTTGGAATTCGACCCTTGATAAATCTGCCCCTTAATCACAGGCTTATGACTAAGGGGCAGATTTATTAAGGGTCGAATTAAAAATTTGAATTTTCTATTTTTTTTATGGTCAAAACTCTCAGATTCGAAATGTGAATTATCCAAACTCGATATGAGTTTTAATTTGAGTTTGTATTTTGAGATTTATCACACTTGGGCCTCTTCCATAACTTGGTGAGTTAAAATTATTTGTCGTTGGACTTATATTTCTGGTCTATGAGGTTGTACAGAAGTCAATGAGAATATTCTCTACAATATTAATTTTTCCATTTTCTTCAAACGATTGAGCTTTTCAATGTATTTGAAAATGAATGGAACAAGAATATTCTGTTGCATCTCTTAAATAATCTACTGTTCGAGGAAAAAATAAAATAAAAGTTTCTTGTGTTTTGTCTGTTTTTTTCCCCCACTCGTGATTTTTTCCCGCAAGCTCAGATTTTAATTTATTATTTAATTTTAATATTTAACAAAAAGGAATATACCACTCTATTTAACAGCAGGTAGTATTTTTAGCTATAATCCAAAAAAACTTTTTAGTTGGGTTTAAATTGCTTTTCTGATCTACTTATTAGTCATGCTAGACTTTCAGGTTACAACTGTATGTCAAATCACAACAAGGCAGAAGGTCAGGGAGTGTCGGTGCTAATAAATGTGAGACACTTGAGCAATTAGCTTTAGACATCAGCAAATGGCACAACAGCTTCATGTAACACTGCTCGAAAAGTGCTGAAAGTCAAACTAGAACATTTCTGCATCTTAGCACAGAATGACTCGTACATTGGCTAGCTCGTTTGTTCTGAAAATGTGTTCGGATCGAAACTGAAAAATTGTACACTAGAGGACAGAGGAGTCTTATGAATTTCACATACAGTACAAAGAGAGATCTGAATTAAAAGGAAAATGCGTGTTCGTTATATTGGTTTATCGTTGATTCTTTTTGTCAGAAAGTAAAAGAATAGCTAAAAGCAATGGAAAAATCCACACTGACAATCCCAACATCTGAAAATGAAAATAATTTAAACTATTTGCAATGACCTTCCAATCAAGAGATTCAGCAGATCTCAGTTCAATAATAAAACTTATGGAAGATCATAGCCTGCTTTTTCTGCCATCATCAACGACATATTAACTGAATAATTTCAGTACAAGTATATACAGGTATAGGATCCGTTATCCAGAAATACGTTATCCAGAAAGCTCTGAACTATGGGAAGGCTGTCTTCCATAGACTCTATTTTATCGAAATAATTTAAATATTAAGAAATGATTTCCTTTTCCTCTGTAATACTAAAACAATACCTTGTTCATGTAAGGAAGACTTACCTGGTGTCCCAAGATGGCGGCGCATCCTGGGAGCAGCTCTGTGACATCACGCCAGCGTCAGACGAGTCGCTGGCCTCGGATTGGATGCCAGCGTCGGATTGGACGCGAGTGTTGAAAACACCAGCGTAAGGACGCCAGCGTCATGATGTCACAAAGGAGGCCGCCAAAGGAGGTCTATAAAAGAAGCTGGAGCACTTCAGACTTTGCCCAACAATAGGTTCTTCCTTGTGAGTTCCTGGGTGTGCTTCTAGTAATTCTATTATTCGTGATCCTGTGTTTGACCCTTGCCTGTTACCGTGTACTGAATCTTTGCTGCCTGAACCGACCATATTGCCTGAACTAGACTACTCTTCTGTCTAATCCTTATCTGTACCTCGAACTATTGGACTGGTGCTTCCTCCTAGGTCCGCTACTCCTGGCTGAGCCTTCTGGCCCCTTACAGTACTTGATCCAATCTGAGATATAATTAATCTTATTGGAAACAAAACCAGCCTATTGGGTTTATTTAATGTTTATATGATTTTCTAGTAGACTTAAGGTATGAAGATCCAAATTAAGGAAAGATACATTATCCTGAAAACTGCAGGTCCTGAGCATTCTGGATAACAGGTCCAATACCTATACAGTAAAATCAAAATGGGCAAAGAATCTTCTGGTACTTGAGCCTGCTATACCTGATTAAATGACCATTGTATCCCCTCTGTCCTTAAATAGGGGCAAATTCTAAAACAACAAAAAGCAGGAGCACCAAGTTTTTAAAGAGACAGTTTTTTAAAGAGACAGTACATGATAAATTTTGATATTTGGGGGGCGGAGCCAACTGCCGAGCGAGATGGAAGCAATGTGAAGGAGCTCCTGTGTCGCAGACTCTACAGAAGCATCCGGTCCGCTCATATATTATGGGGAAACACGGTAAACCGAAAGACCAGAGTGGGGAGATACAGAAAACGCAGAAACATACCGAAACACAGCGTCTACTGAAGCAATTCTTCACGCCATCGGACAGTGAGAAAGCTGCGGGCGTTTCCAAGATGGCGTCTCATCCCGCCAAAGGCTCTGCAACGGATTCGGATAGTGAGTCGGTGAGTTCTGATGTAACAACTTTGACTTACTTGAAATAACTACCGACGAAAGCAGACTTACAGAATATGATGACACAGATTAAGCGTACTGTTAAGGAGGAAGTTGCGGGTATTAAAACGGAGATGACTGCGCTTAATTCCAGGGTCTCAGAAATTGAAGACAGGAGTGACTCTGCGGACACTGTTATTGAAGCGCTTACTATGGCAAATGCTCATTATGCAAAAAAGATACACTCTCTACAGCGCAGATTAGAGGACATTGACAATAGAGGGAGACTAAATAACCTCCGTATCAGGGGCCTTCCTGAATTACCTGATGGGAGTAATCTCCATACAACGGTTGTGACCCTCTTTCAGCAAATACTGAATGTACCAGATACCCATGTTATCGACATTGAAAGAGTTCATAGAGCTCTACGACCAAAAGGCCTCCCCACGGAAAAGCCCAGGGACATTATATGCTGCCTGACACGGTTTCAAATTAAGGAGGAGATATTAACAAAGGCCAGGAAACAACAACCTGTTAAATTTTCTGGATCGGAGATTATTGTTTTACAGGATCTTTCCTGGCACACCCTCCAGCAGCGTCGCATGGTTAGGCCAGTGCTGCAGCAGTTGAAGGAACACAACCTCATGTTTCGCTGGATGTATCCATTTGGATTGCAGGTTTCGAAAGAAGGTAAAACAAACATGCTGACAGGCCCAGAAGATCTATCTACCTTTTGCCAAGCGTGTGGTATTGATGAACCAGATGTTGAAGAATGGAAACAGTTCTGCCAATCTCCTTCGGTTCCAGACCTCGTGAGGAAAGATTCATGGTCCTTGGTCTCCTCGCCTAAAAACAAAAAAAAGAAAGTTAAAGAGAAACCGGAAAAGAAGAAAGCTCCACCTGACACTTGATTCATATTTTGGGACTTACCCGTGAGCCGTTCAAAGTCTAAGTTATCTCAACTTCAGGACTGGTATACTTTAAATCTTTATATTTTTACTGTTTTTTATATGCTTTGAGAGTTTGAGTTGCGGGACTTCACTTGTTCGTCTGACAGCCGGTACTTCCCCCCCCCCCAGGGGTACCGACAGGGTATACCTGACGAATTTTGACCCTTTTCAGGGAGTCAATAAGTTTGCCCCATAAGTTTTACCACTACTATCCTTTTTTTTGTACTTATTTTAGGATGTTGTTATCTGTGATGTGGTTTTATGTTGTTTTCATTCCTGGAGCACATGTTGTTTTGCTTGTTTTGACTATGGGTCGATTTTTTATGCAACTGTACGGTCATAGTTGGTTCACTAATTTGGACACTCCTGTACCTATGTGATGGCAAAGGTGATAAATGTATGTTCACTCAATGCTAATGGGTTGAATTGCCCTGGGAAAAGAAGTAAAATTATGAGAGAACTGGTACATAAAAAGGCTAATGTTGTTATGTTGCAAGAAACCCATTTTGCAGATACTGATTTTTTCCTTCAGAAATATAGAGACTTCCCCAAATGGTTTTATAGTAATGACCCACATAGTAAGATTAAGGGAGTAGCGCTAGGATTACACAAATCATTGGATTTTCAACTACAAGACGAAATGAAAGACATAGAGGGGAGATATGTTATTGTTAAAGGGATTCTGCAACAAAAGAAATGTACTCTGGGCTGTCTTTATTTGCCAAACACCAACCAAGTTAGTTACCTGATCAAGCTCCTGAATAAAATTGAAAACTTTGCGGAGGGATTAATTATCTTGGGAGGGGATTTAAACCTCACCTTGAATCCGGCTATAGATAACTCTAAGGGTACTTCATATATACCTTACTCGGCCTTGAACAAGGCAAAAAAGAAATTGCAACAATGCCACCTAATTGATACCTGGAGATATACACATAACTCTGACAAAGATTACACTTTTTACTCCGCAGCTAAGAATACTTACTCAAGGATAGATTATATTTTTATATCCCAGTTCCACTTAGCTACAGTGAAAATGGCTAAGATAGACAATATAATTTGGTCTGATCACGCGATGACGCAAATGCAGATTTCACTCCCTACCCGACCAACTATAGCGTGGAGATGGCGGTTAAATGATACTCTATTGGAAGATCCACAATGCATGACTGACTTAAAACAAGCAGTAATAGAATATAATGCAAATGTAAAGCACGATGGAACCTCTCCATTATCTAGATGGTTAGCGCTGAAATGCCTTGTAAGGGGAATATTGATTAAGCATGGTGCAAGATTGAAAAGAGAGAGGTATGCACGCACGGTATCTCTTTTAGAACGTATACATGTCCTTGAATTGGAGCATAAGCACCAACAAACAGATCATATCCTTGCACAACTTACCAAGGCACGTTTGGATTTACATACACATACAAATAACCAAACCAAATTTTTCCTATCTAGAATACGGCAACAGTATATTGAATTTCGTAACAAACCGGGGAAATTTTTAGCTAAAGCTTTGAAAAAAAAACAAGCCAATGCCTTTATTTGCCAAATTAGGGACTCCCAAGGTAAAACTCAGATGACCCCTCAAAACATAGCAGACACATTTAAACATTACTATGAAAAACTATATAATTTACAAGATTCTGAGAATTTATGTACACAAACGAAACTTAAAGAAACTCAAGATTATCTGAAACGGAACATTCCCCCGATCATTCCTAACGATAAGTTTCATACGCTAACTAGACCAATCGATATTGACGAAATTGAGGAAACCATCAAATCTCTTAAATTAGGTAAGGCCCCGGGCCCTGACGGATATACTGCCAAATTTTATAAACTCAGTAAGGCCGAAATACTCCCACTGCTTCACTCATTATTTAACGATCTTTCCTTTGCAACCCCCCCCAATAGAGAATTTTTACTAGCCCATGTATCAGTAATTCCTAAGGCTGGTAAAGACCAAACGCTATGCAGTAGTTATAGGCCCATCTCCCTACTTAATTTGCATCTTAAGATTTATGCCAAAATCCTGGCTCAACGACTGAAACCGTTATTGCCTCAAATCATACATAGAGACCAAGTAGGCTTCGTTCAGGGTAGGGAAGCTAAAGAAAATACAAATAAGGTGATTAATTGGTTATTATGGAGCAAAAGATTAAAGATGCCCTCGGTACTTTTATCGACAGACGCAGAAAAGGCTTTCGATCGTATTGATTGGACCTTTCTAGCTAAAGCACTGACAGCTATAAACTTTCCTAAAGAGTTTATATCAAAAATCATGGCACTGTACACGGTCCCGACAGCACAAGCCAGGGTGAATGGTTTACTTTCTGAGGCATGGGATATAAGAAATGGTACTAGACAAGGTTGTCCATTATCGCCAATTTTGTGTCATTTGCATGGAATTCCTTCTTATAGGTATTCGGAATAATCCCAACATTGAAGGCCTGATGGTCGGTGGTAAGGAATTTAAGGCAGCAGCCTTCGCGGATGACCTATTGTTGATGGTTACTAATCCACTTAAGTCATTCCACTATACTATAAAAGATCTGGAGACGTATGGCATCTGTTCGAATTATAAAATTAATATGGAAAAATCGGAAGCTTTACCTATATTACTCCCACGACCACTACTTACATCTTTGCAAACTAGATATAAATTTAAATGGCAGACAGAATTTATTACATATTTGGGTATTAAAATCACACCAGACCCACAAAAACTATTTGAGAGAAACTACCCACCCTTACTGACGGATGTTAAAGGCATATTGAAATCATGGGAGATGAAACGAATAACTTGGAGTGGAAGAATTAACACTGTTAAAATGTCGATCCTACCCAAATTCATATATTTATTTAATGTGATTTCAGTACCTATCCCCCGTTCTTATTTTAAAGCAGTCAACGCGGTGATATCGTCGTATGTTTGAGGGAGAATTAGGATTAGATGTGCAACTCTCTATAGACCAAAACTACAGGGGGGTCTGAATATGCCTGATTTTGAAACTAATTATCAAGCCGGTATTTTAGCCAAAGTATTAGAATATACAAGGACAACCTCCACCATTCAGTGGAGATATTAAGAAGATAGGTGGATAGATGGCCTATTGAGGGTTGTTGTTTGGAATAAAGGTACCAATTTCCCCAAAGAGGCAAAAACTCACTTACTAATCCGCAATTGTTTAGATATATGGCAAAAAATGAATACGCGATATGACTTTGCTCCCTACCCATCACCTTTGTTACCTCTGAGAAATAATGTAGAATTCTTACCTGGGTATTTTGATGCCGGTTATATGACGGCGTTTGGCTGTCCGAATCAAATCATCCGGAACTTTCTCCCTTCTGACCGAGATCCTACTCCTGTAGTGAGAAGTAACAGGTATTTGTGGCAACACGGGGATAGTTGGAGGTTGCAACAGGTGGAACACTTTCTGAAGTCTTTCTGAAGTCTTTGAAGATTGATGTTACTGCTGTCTGTAGAAAGCTAACTAATTTTGAGACACTGTGCAATTTGGATATGGATCTTAGACATTCCCTGTCACTGCTGTATCGGATGGTACCAGATAGTAAATATGCTCAATTACCGTCATATACATCATCATGGGAAAAAGATTTGGGCATGAAGTTTACTCCTGAGGAGTGGGGCAAAATATTTACTATTGTATCTAAATGCTCGATTAGCAATAGATTCCAGGAATATTCATTTAAACTATTAACAAGATGGTACAGGACACCAACAGTGTTGTATAAAGCTAAATTGATACCGTCAGCTGACTGTTGGAGATGTGGAGAAGGGACTGGCACCCTGGAACATTTGTGGTATTCTTGTCCGAAACTTAAGAACTTTTGGGCACAAATAGTAGATACATGCACATTAATTATTAAATGCCCAGTAGTCTTAGATGCCCCTTCAATACTTCTGTACTATAGATATGAACCCCAAGATAAGACAAAAAAATCCTCCTTCTCCAGCTCTTGATGACAGCCAAAGCCCTTATTCCAATGAATTGGAGGAAGGAAAGTCCGCCAACGCTTGCTAACTGGTACACGCTAGTTAATGAGATATGCACGATGGAAGAGTTAACTGCCTTTTTGCATAACAGCCACATTAAATATGCCTCCATTTGGTTGCCGTAGAAACAGTTTCTCAATGCCTCAGACAGCACTTCTTAATACTGACTGCTAGGGATGATATAGAGATTGACCATACTTACCCTATTTGGGATTTCAGTTTCTTGGAGACCTAGACACAAGTACAAAACGAAATAGAATTGGATAGGAGTACTTATTTACGCCAGGAATGCTGATGTTGTTATAGTTTATGTATATTATTTTGTTGAGTAGTTTTACTTTTTGTATAACTTGTATGTTTCCTCCTTTGACTATGTGTCTTGAATATATCTGCAACATGTATGGAGGACTGCAAATATTGAAATGATATGTATAATGTGAATAATTGATGCTTACTGTTTTCTTATATCATTTACATGTCAATAAACGTTTGATAAATAAAAAATAAAAAATATAAAAAACATTTTGATATTTGAATTTTAGGTTTTATTTTTTCAAATTCAAATCAAATTTAGACTATTCCCTAGTCAAAGTACACAAAAAACAAATCTGCCCCTTATAAACTCTAGGGAGGGGTGTGTGTATGGATGCTGGGTTTTCATTTGGAAGGGTTGAACTTGATGGACTTTGTCTTTTTCAACTATTTAGGTGTCTTCATTGGTGATAAGTACCCAGGGTCGGACAGGGGCATTGGAGCCTACCCGGACCTCAACTTCAAGGGTCCAATCTCACACTGCTCCCACCACCCTGTGCAGCTATGATCAGAGAGAGGGGATGGTGCATGTGGCTGAGCAGGCCTGGACCTGTAGGGCCCACGAAGGCTGTTGCCCACCAGGTTTTTTCCTGGTGTCTTGCCAGCCCAGTCTGACACTGTACATACCAGATTATTGACATCACTGTCTTTTGTGCTACTAAAGCACACGCTTAAGACATTTAGGCTTAATACTATCTAATAACTCACAAATAAGGTTCCTTCTCTGACTGGAACTCCCCTGAGTCCTTTACACATCCACCATCATCACTGATGGGATTTCCAGAGAATGATGTCAGCTCTACCCCTACTTTTTATACAACATATTCAAACCCACCTAGCGGATCTGACATCATAGCAGATGGGGTTACCCTAAGTTCTCCCACCAGAAAGCCTTAGAGTACCTAGAGAAATGAGGCATACAGGTAGATTCCCTCTACTGAACAAGGATTATTACTGGGGACACTGTTATTTATACAGTAGGTATATCTATTTTATCACATGCTTAAATGAAGTATGTGTGAGAGATGCTGAATATAGCCTGTGTAAGTAAGGGCCTCATCAGGTACAGTATTTTTACACCTATTAAATAAACATGGTCCACACAGATTAAAAAGGGATTTTGGCACAAATACCATCACCCTTGGCTATGTGACAGACAGCTACTATTTCTCATTATTAAGTCAAGTTTGTAGTTTATTTACCAAACTTTAACAGGCCACATGCCTTAATGGGAAAAATTAGATCTTTATAATCTGCACTTGTTAATCATGTCTAGTTTTTTAAGCACTTTTTTTTTATTAAACATTCTTGCTCTTGTTCATGTTGAGAAAATAAATTTGTAGCATGATGTATTTTTCATCCTGCAAATGATTTACAAGAATTAAAATGATGAAAAGTATTAATAACAAGTAATTAAACACTGAGAAAAAACAATAAATTCATCTAGCAGCGTATAAGCAAAATTCTTTCACTCTTTTTTTCTGGAAATATATTAACCCATTTATAACCTACAACTGTCCATGCATAGGGATACAGACCTCTTGGCTTTTGTATTCCAGATGGATAACACCAGACCCCACTCCCCTAAGAAAAGCAGAAAATGGAAGAGTAAAGTAGAGAGTAAAGGTGACCATACACGGAGATCTGCTCGTTTGGCAATGTCGCCAAATGAGCCGATCTCTCCCCGATATGCCCACATTGAGGTGAGCGATATTGGGCTGATCTGATTGGTCAGAATGGAGGCAATACAGGCGGTCGGATCTCAGGACTGCATCAACTAACAGATGCTGCCACAATCCGACAGGAATTTTATCCCTGCCCGATTGACATCTAGCTGACTTTCCACCAGATATTGATCAGGGAAGCCCGTCAGGGGCCAATAAGCTGCTGACTTGGTCTGTCGGTAGCTTTTATCGGCCGGTATATGGGTATATCAAAATATATTTTACCTGCAAGCTTGATCAAATTCCCGAGGTTCTAACCTATGAGTGTGTTTTATTCAATCTCTAGTAGTAGACTAGAAATGTCACACCTTATGTTTTGTGGCTTTGGTACCAGCCCAAGGCTATTGCAGTCCTTTAACAGTGAGTATCTGTGCCTCCAATTTTCTATTCTGCTGATTTACAACATATATATCATCCGCAGTATAGTCATATTCTTTTTTAGATATAAGTTCTCCTTTCATCTTCCATATGAGGTTGCATGACTGACTGCTTCTTAACCTTACTTAGTTGGCATTCCCATGGCTAGAGTCATTAGCAGCCTTTGGGCAAATTACAGAACAATCTGATGGCCATTAAACAGGGATAGAAAGGATTTACTCACTATGACTGGACAAAGTGCCGTCCCATTACTCTACACATTAAGGGGTAAATTTATCAAAGTTCCGCCACTAGAGTGAAATTCCACAGCTCACAATTCATTTCTATGGGATTTTGAAAGGCGTATTTATCAATGGGTGAAAGTGAAATTTCACCCTTTGATAAATACGCCTTTAAAAATTCCATAGAAATTAATGGAAAGTGGCAGAATTTCACTCTAGTGGCGGAACTTCACTATTAACTTCAGTCTTTGATAAATATACCCCTAAGGGTGGAAGGAAATAAGTGCACACAAACAAAAAAGTGAAAAGTATGTGTAAAACAAGAAGTAGAAAAATCATACTAATCATACACTTAGGGGCATATTTATCAAGGGTCGAATTTTGAATTTGAAAAACTTCGAAATTCGAATTCAAAAAGACCAACCGAAATTAAGTTGAAGGTTTTTTTTTGGGCAAATAAGTCAGTTTTTGAGCGAATAGGTCCATATTGAGCTGAATTGGAATCGTACAATTCGAAGCAATAGTGCATTTGATCGAATTAGAAAGCATTGCGTATCTTGACAGCGCTATATAAATAAATGATGATGAATTAGAATCGGTTTTCCCCCAAAAAAACTTTGATTTTTCAAAGTCCACCAATTGACTCAAAATAGGTCCTAAGAGGTTCCACATAGTCTAAAACAGCAATTCGGCAGGTTTTAGATGGTGAATGGTCAAAGTCGAATTTTTAAAGAGACAGTACATTTCGATATTCAAATCTTTTAATTTTTTCAAATTCGAATCGAATTTGGACTATTCCCTAGTCAAAGTACACAAAAAATAGCTCGAAATTTGAATTTTTTTTTAATTCGAAAATTCACCTCAACCTTTTATCAAAGGTCGAGGTGAATTTTCAAATGAAAAAAAATCAAATTTCAAGCTATATTTACAGTAAAAATCCACTAAGAATAAGATATCAGAAGGAGACTATTAAAATGTGAGTTGATTACAGAAAAAAATGAAAAGGGCAAGAGACTTAGGTAAAAAGCCCATAAGCAACACCTGAAACTGTGTAAATGAAACACATTGTTATTAATAATACACTTCAGAATGCACAAGTTCTCTACACAACCCCCAACACCAAAGCTGTCCTACAATCAGACTGACATAGCCATGCTTCCATTCCACTATAATGACATACACATCAAACACAAATCAGCACGCTGACACCTCACAAAAGCATACAAATCAGCATACATATTGCTACTGCATTCTTCTGTAGTGGTTGTTATTGTATTCGTTTTATTATATAGTCTGTGAGATGACTGGGAAATAAATAATGTAGTATTTACCAAAAGGAAAGAGAGGAGAAGCAGCATCGGAGAATGGAGAAAAGTGCTAGTAGGAGCAGTAAGGGCTACATGTAAGAACATAATTAGATGATTGCAACTTTTGAACAGAAATATGCATTTTCCTCTATATAAAATATATAAACATCCAACGTCTCCATAGCAAAAGTACCAGCAACATCCTCTTTGGGAAGTCAACAACTGGATGGCCTATGCCTGATGTACAGGTGGTTATTTCAGATTTTATCCCTCTTGAGTAACAAAGGTCTTCCATTCATAGTAGGTGTATTGGATACATCCATATTTAAACTGATATCTAGTCATTTGCCTCTTATATGAAGGGCACCCAAAATGGGAGGTCCCACTGTGTGCCTAGTTCCTTTGCATGTGATCTATTTCTATAGCAGGACCAAATAAATGAGTGACTGTAATTCCTTAAGGTATAGCCTTCACCAGGGGCCTCCATTACAGTAGAAACTAAAGAAACCAAATGCTGCAGCAAATGTTACAGCCCTGATTTGAGATAGATACACTTTTAGATAAGAGCTTTATGGGTTGTTGATATTAAAGTGTTATTCCAGGTTGAAACATTGAATGTGCTACTGTACACCTCATACACATTTCTGGCTATTTTTTTTTATTGCAAAAACCACAATTTGCTTTTGAAACTCAGATTTTCAAGGTGCAGCATCTAGAAGTTGGTGAGTTCATGTAGGAGTCAATTCAATCTATTTTTCAATAAAAGTTTTCGAGAATTTAAAATTTGGCAGACTTATTGAAAATGTGAAATAAATCATATGCAGGATATTCATTCTACCCATTATTAAAAATTAATTATTGTCAAAAACTCAACTTGAAAAATAGTTTGACTATAACTCCAACTAGCTTGTGCATGAGCTTATCAATAGTGTTGGGCGAATTTATTCGCCAGACGCGAACTCGCTGCGAATACCTGCGATTCGCTGCAGGCGAATAAATTTGCGAAACTGCCGCAAAAATTCGCCAGGTCCATATTTGGCTGAATTGGAATTGTACAATTCGAAGGAATAGCGCATTCGATCGAATTAGAATCAAAGTTTTCCCCCAAAAATGCCGGTATCCAAAAAAATGGACGCCGGTGTCAAAAATGGATGCCGGCATCAAAAACAAAACGCTGATGCAGTTTTGTGAATTTTTCGTCGTTTCGCGAATTTCGCAGGAAATTCGTGAATTTTTCGGCGAAGAGAAATGCCCCAAATTCGCTCATCACTACTTATCAACTTTAGCTTTTAGATGTTAAATTTTCTATTTTTGAGTTTTTTGCACTTAATACATATATTAAACTAGACTTTGAGAAACTCAAATTTGTATTTTTATTGATGCAAATACCAAAATTGTAGTAAAAAATTCTAATGTTGATTAGTCTGCCCCAATGTCTCAAAAGATCACAGAATCATCCGTAGGAATGGAACATCAAAGTCCTGTTAGCAATGTTCTGCTGTGATGTGGTTCAGACATTTTTTGGTATTAGCCCAACTTTTGGCAAGGGCTACCCTTATCTTAAGGCTATAGATATAAGAAAACGTTGCTGTATCAACCATTAAGTTATAGTGACAACTACATATATAGAACTGCAAATACCACTCTATTTTGACCTTCATTCTAGAAGAGCAAATAGTCATTCTTCCCAAACCTCATAATAACTGATCTAGAGCGCCTCCAACCACTGCTCCAAGCCACCCCAGAGGGATTGGCTCCAAAGTTTGAAAACTACTGCCACAGATAGTGACAAATAGATATTTATTAAGATAAAAAGCCCCAGTTATACTTAGGACTTTAAGTTAAATCAAGTATTTATCAAAAAATATTTTCCTTGTTATGAAGATGGTATCAGCTAACAATCAGGCTGCTACTCCAAGGTTTGCGTTACCATATATACTCGAGTATAAGCCGTCCCGAGTATAAGCCGAGGTACCTAATTTTACCTCCAAAAACTGGGAAAGCTTATTGACTCGAGTATAAGCCGAGGGTGAGAAATGCAGCAGCTTCTGGTAAGTTTCAATCAAAAATGTAAGGGTTTCTGCTCCCATTGGAGGTGCCGGCGTCTCGTTTTTGGATGCCGGATATTCTTGGAGACTATTCTTGGACGCCGGCGACTATTCTTAGGCGCCGGCGACCGTTTTTGCGCTTGACCCGAGTATAAGCCGAGGTAGAGTTTTTCAGCATATTTTGGGGGCTGAAAAACTCGGCTTATACTCGAGTATATACGGTAGGAGAAAGCAGCGGTTTGTGATAGCTCACTACCCTCTTGTCCAATGATTGGCATTCCTTTTGATTCGTTTAAAGAAACAATAATAAAGGTTACATTGTGTTCAAATTTTATTAGCCTGCCAAGACCAATTCATATTGTAAAAGTTTACGCAGAAATTCAGAGGTTTCCCAATTGCGTGTAAATCTGCAGTATGTAATGTTTCCGAAAGCTCTGTAGATGCTATTACATTTATAAGGAACTGTCTTACTCTATAAAATTGTACACAGTTTACAGTTCTGTCTGGGCAATGCATCAACTAAATCTTTTTGGAAAGAGTGAGAAAACAAATTAAATGGCATGAAATACAGCAGAACAATAGCCTTTTGCCAATTCCATTATTCCTTTTCAGTAATAATCACTTTATACTATAATTTATGCCTCTTTCATACCACAAACAACAGTTATTTATGAAATACATGTTTTAACGCATTACAATAGTACGGGCAGTCACAGTTTCTTTCTAAAATCACATTTACACACTAACTTCTGTTATCAAAAAATACAAAAATATGTTCTAATAATGACAGAAACCCCCCCCCCCCAAATAAACATATCAGAAAGTAATTTGAGAAGTAAAGGTGAGAAGTTACTTATTAATAAAAATAAAAAAAAGGAAACATGTTAGCATTGTCTGGGGCCAATTATCTAAATAAAATAGGATTGTCTAACTTATGGCCCTGTGGTATGTTGTAGATTATGCACCTTTGCACTAACACCACCCTTGCTGTAGAACCCTGTCTCCAAGTTATTCAGCGAGACTAAAATGAACCTTTGTTACCCCCATAGTCACAAAATCCACAGCATGAATAACATAGATCCTCTGAGAAACAATGATGCGATATGCAAAAATGCAGTGTAGAGGAGTCTAGTTTTTACTAGTGATGAGCAATTTTTTTCACCAGCCATGGAATTGCAGCGAAATTCTACATTTCGCCATATGGGATTTTTTTCGCGAAACTGCAGCAGAATTTTGCTGCGGAAAAATTTGGTTGCAACAAAAAAGTCACCAAGACAAAAATGTCACAGAGACGAAAAAAGTCACCATAAGAAAAAACACCCATTGAATTTAATGCATTTGGAGCAATAAAAATTGTTGCATGCGTAAAATTGTTCTTGTTACCTTTTGTCTTCAATGTTTTTTGCAAATTTTTCGCATTTTTTAAAAATTTTATCGTTTTTTCAACATAGCGAAATGGGACAAATTTACTCATTACTAGTTCTCATCAAAGCACCTGTGTTGCTGAGATGCCAAAGGGCAGGTTTACCAGTTATGTCTTGAAAGGCAAAATAGAAAAAAATATGTCTTTCCCATGTTATTTCATATAATATTACATTTTACTTTTGAGATGTTATTACTTTAGTGCATGTTAAATGTTTTTTATGCTTTGCCTCACATTTCAATAAGACCAATGTATTTGTAAGAAACCTGAGCGACTAAATCTCCGGAATGTCTTGCCAAACTGCTGTCAAGTTAACTAGGACACTTTTCAGGCAGAGGTGTACAAGTGGGCACACTTGCCCCCTACTTTTAGTTCTGTACTCATTGCATTGTTTTTGCTTCTGAAGTACTGTATATCACTCATGATCTATTGTTCTGCCATAATGATGACTGAAGATATTTGGAAGCGAGTAAACACAAAGCTTAAAATAGGCTTTTAAACAACCAGTAAATACATTTAGAGCAACGCATGTAATATGTATAAAAAGAGAGAAAGTAGGTATTTGCTAGAAACAGGAAAGAGGAACAAGCTAACAAATGTAAATGCAATGTGTGCTTCATATCATGGAAATAGGAAACTTTCTAAAGCACATACAGTAGAAATTCTGAACATGCAGGCTTTGTGTCTCAGTTATTTATTTTGAAAGACTGTTAATTCAAATGCATTGTCTAGGCCAGGGCTGTCCAACTGAATGTCCCCCTTGTGTGGCCCTCCACATGAAAATTTGCCTGCTTTGTCTGCTTACCATGTGTAAGCTTTAAAAGGTATCAGTACTGATATTACCTGGCCCGTGCATTGTTTAAATATCAAATTCAGACTGTAATCCTCTGTATTGTTTACACATCTAACCCCCCTGCATTGTTCAAACTTGTGACACCCCTATTGTTCACACCCTAAAGCCCTGTACTGTTCACACCTGAGACCCACACTAAAACTGTCCACATTGTTCACCTGTTGGAGTGATGTCATCCCCCTCCCTTTCCCCCCAGCAGCTCATTACACAAGAAACGCAATGATGCAAGTGCTCTGGAGTTCATGCCACCTTGAATGTGGTGGTAGATCCAGGGTTCTCCAGCATCAGTAGTAGCACTTGCATTGACTTACTCAGTCAGGCAATCATTTGCAAAAAGGCTATGTGGAAGTCCAAGGAGTGTGTTTTGCTGCATGTACCTTTAATGAATAGTGTAAATATGAGAGTTGCATTATGTTTATTATCATAGGCTAAACCTGTTTGCCCAGTATTTTTAGAAAAAAAAATTATATTACCTGGTGACTGCAGTGATGTCATCATGACATTTTGCACTGAAAATCTTGCAAGATTTCGGATGAGAAATTTTGAGAGCCAATCTGCGTGCTAAGCCCAGTTAGAGAGTAGGTGTGACTGACTACCCTGGGATGGTTGCTTGTGCTGGTGAACAGAGCCAAGAGACAAAGCAGCTGCTAATACTTCACCTGCTTGTCTGGTATGTGGGGATTGTTCAATACTTACAATATATTCATCCTGGATAGGTGTTTTTTTGCAAAACATAATTACCGTTATCAACGGTAGTTCAATTGAACTACTCAGGTAAATGTGAGCTGAAACGTAAATAAAAGTGTGAAGGTGTGATACAGTCATTATGGTACCATTGTGAATAAAGCACACTTTCACACCTTACACCACACCACCAGGATATTGCAGCAAGCAGTGAACAGAACACTCCCTGTTTTCTGACCACACCCACTTTAAACCACACCCATTATACCCCATGTCCACATTAATAGCACACCAAAAAACCAAATGGTTGGTGCTCACTGCAGGGATATTACTGATAACTCATATGTGAAAAAAGTCAAGTCATATTAAGACATACCCTTAAATACATATATTTCCTCTTCTCAACAATGTGGGCAGTTTCAGTCTGAGTCTCAGGTGTGAACAGTACAGGGCCGCCAGTTGGACAGCCCTGAACTAGCAGATCAGTTAGACTTATTTCACAAATTTTGTAGTGATTTTTTTCAACCTCATCTACTATTATACTGTATTACTGTGACACTGAAGTAAAATAGCAGCTATTGTGTTTTGCAAGGGGACCAAAATATATCTTTCTGTATGTAAAAGCTCCCATAAATGACACATTTAGCATATTCCTTGGATTTTATGTGAAAGTAGACCAATAAACATTATGTAATAATAAACTACTTTACCCTTTTTAAAAGGGTTTTTATACTCTTTATATGAGATTGCCTGTGTTTTGATGACAGTACATTTTCAAATCTTATCTATACTGGCAAGTAATTTTAGTAGTTATTTTTTGTTGGCTTTTTTCTAAGGGCTGGAATGAAAACCCTCCTAAAATAATGTTTTAACAGAGTATTGAGGAGATTTGAAGATTTTTCAGCTCAGTTAATAACGATATCCCCTTTCCTTTATATACTTTTAACTCTAGTTACAAAGGTACATCGTGTACTCAAAGTATAACAACACAAAGCTTAAATGCCTTTAATGCAATCTTTTCATAAAACCATCTTCTAAGCTGATGGCTCCAAAAAAAATATGAGAAGTCAAATATCAGACTCTCCCAGCGGCAAATACTTCAATAAACATACAGAAGGAACAGTTTTACCGAAAGAGAAAAAGACTTGCTGCTTAGGGAATATATTTTCTAAACAATCACTGTGAGTATTTGAAGTGTCGCTCTTGCCCAGTTGATATGCCAAGAGACATTTACGGATAAATCACAGAGGAGTTCATTAATCAAGTATGAGATTCTATCATCTACGAGATAATATGGCTTCATGCTATGCTTTCTGATGGAGTTGATTCAACAAAATGGCTTAGTGGCTGATTCATCAAGATTATAGTTATTTTAGACATGTTCATGAATCAGCCTATGAATCACACCCATAGGCTAGCATGATATCAAGAGATATAATTTTAGAGCGATGGGATTCCATGCCTAATGCATGCATTCCTCTATTAAGAACCAATAATTCTTCTTTTTCTTTGGATACCAGAAGTTTCGTGTTTCAGTTTATCTGATGTCTTTGGTAGCTTTATTATTTTTCATTGAAGGGTATTTGTTACCTTAGGCTCTGTCTTATATCATTAATAAAATATTCACATTAATGATGGTAAAACTGTTTATTTGCCAAGTTTTAGCAGGTACTTTGTTCAAAGCATTTTCAGAAAAAGGGTACTGAAAACCAGTTTATAGGACCACCATGAGAAATATCTCATTGTGCGTATGATGTCCCTCCTGATGGAACCGTACTACAGTAGTAAAGGTATGGGATACATTATCTGTAAAACCCTTTATCCAGAAAGCTCTGAATTATGGGAAGGTTGTCTCCCATAGACTCCATTTTGATTTTTTTAAATTATATCCTTTTTAATCTATTATAATAAAACAATACATTGTACTTGATCCAAACTATATATAATTAATCCTTATTGGAGACAAAACCAGCCTGTTCGACTTATTTAATGTTTAATTGATTTTCTAGCAGACTTAAGCTGGCCATAGACGCAACGATCTGATCGTACGAATCGTGAATTAGTACGATTTTCGGACAGTGTGGAGAGTCCCGTCATTTTTCATCCAACGGAGATCGGTTGTTTGGTCAGTCGGACAGGTTAGAAAATGTCTGTCGCTGCTGATAATATCTCTGCATGTATTGCATGATCTGTTCTTTTACTACTTTATTTGATCGGAATGGTAAGACTTTGATCTGAATGGTTAGTGGCGGGTCAGGAGATGGAAAGTACGATCGTATGTTGATTCGTATGATTGGATCTTTGCGTCTATGGCCAGCTTTAAGGTATGAAGATCCAAACATCCATTATCCTGAATATCCAAAGTTTAGAGCATTCTGTATACCAGGTCCCATACCTGTACTTGATCACCATTGACTTCTGAAAAAAGCATAGTCTCTGATTCATCTCTTTATTGGCAGTTATTAATTCTTCCATGTATAGCCGTATCCTTGTTAAATTAGATAGCTGATCCAAAATAGATCCTACCTCAGTAGGATTATGAGAATATGAGTCACAGACACAGAAGACACAGACTTATTAGTTGGGGCAGATTTCTCAAAATGTGAGTACAGATTTTAATACATATAATAATGTTCTATTCATTTCTATGAGATTTTTATAAGGACATTTAGGGGCAGATTCACTAACTTCGAGTGAAGGATTCGAATGAAAAAAATTCGAATGAAAAAAATTCGAATGAAAAAAATTCGAATTTCGAAGTATTTTTTGGGTACTTCGACCATCGAATTGGTTAAATTCGTTCAAATTCGAACGAAATCGAACGATTCCAACGAAAAATCGTTCGACTATTCGACCATTCGATAGTCGAAGTACTTTCCCTTTAAAAAAAACTTCGACCCCCTACTTCGGCAGATAAAACCTACCGAAGTCAATGTTAGCCTATGGGGAAGGTCCCCATAGGCTTGCTAACCATTTTTTGATCGAAGGATTTTCCTTCGATCGTTGGATTAAAATCCTTCGAATCGTTCGATTCGAAGGATTTAATCGTTCGATCGAACGAAAAATCCTTCGATCGATCGATCGCAGGATTAGCGCTAAATCCTTCGACTTCGATATTCGAAGTCGAAGGATTTCAATTCGAGGGTCGAATTTCGAAGTATTTTTAACTTCGAAATTCGACCCTTAGTGAATCTGCCCCTTATTGTTGGCTGAAAATTAGAACTCACCATTTGATAAATATGTATTTAAATATCCCATAGGAATGAAGAGAATATGGGTGAGGTTTTATTCATTAAAATCTGAACTCACATTTTGATAAATCCTCCCCGCCATGAATGAAGCTAGAAAAAATAAAATAACAGGGCCAATAACACCTATGCAAATGCCTTTCAACTGTAATATAATTCAACATACAGCCCTTCTGCATTATAAAATAACCTGCACTAATATCTATTAAATACACAAATCCAATTAATCTATTAAAAAAATAATATTAAATATCTATTAAATAAATAAACCCACTAGGAGTGCTTTGCCTTCAATAATTTTATCATAGTTGGGATAATGTACAAAGTACTGTTTTATTATAACAGAGAAAAAGGAAATAATTGTTAAGAATATGAATTATTTGATTAAAATGGAGTCTATGGGAGATGAATGTCCTGTAATTCTGAGCTTTCTATATAATGATAATGGATCCCATACCTGTACATGTAAATTATGTTTATACTGGAATTGTTTCCAGTTAAAATGTCCTACAATCAGTAGTCAATAATTATCCCGTAACATTTAAAAATGAACATTTGCCCATTTTTTTTTAAAGAACTGACATTTTCCTGATTAAATGTATACACTGGAAGCTGACCTTGAAGCAAGTGGCAAAGGAAGATTAAATAATGTAAACGTATAATTAGTATAATAAATAAAAGCAGCTCGAATTCCTTTATATATTGATAATTGCTGTCCAGCTTTAGCAACAGAAGGCATTCAAATGGGAGTTATAAAGCAGGATCAACTTGCCAGCCCCTGGTGTCCAATAGCCATCTGGTAACCTTCCATCAAACAGACATGCATTTCCATCTTCTGCATACAACTGTTCTCCATGCAACTGATATGTTCATTTCATTTTTAGGGCTGCGGTGATATGTCAGTTTAACAAGTGTTATCTACATGTGGCTAAAATAGGTCACAGGAGGTTTCTTAATTCGGCTATAAACACATTATTACAGAATAATTTAGTGCTCCCTGGGAAGCAAACGCAAATCACATTTAATGTATACTAACAGCTAAGCTAATTTGGAGGCAAACAATAAAATTTGTCAATCAATTACATACAGTATTAAACTGCCTGTGTTGTATGTAGTAGGGTCACATCAAATTTCTAGTATAGTATTCAATTTATTTCCTGTTCTTTCGTTTAGAATAAGTACAAACATTGTTTGACAATGACCATCATTTATGAAATTGGGTTCCCATACTATTGAGTAGACCCCATGCCCACTATAAAATGGGGGGGAATTGGAAACCTTTGATCTGCTTGTCGGATTTATGCTCCTATAGTCCTCCAGGGATATAAGATTCTCAGCCACGATGAGTAAGTCCCTCTTGGATTTGAATAAATACTTACTCAAATCGAGCCTGGCCCCGAAGTTCCCCCTGGGCCTGACTTGAACCAAACAGATTCTCTCAGGAAATTAACCAGACAGCTTTATTTGAGGTATACATTAATACAGAGTATTACAATACAGAGTATTAAATAATAGCTCACACATCCTGAAAGCTCGTGAGGACGTTGGGGGACAATAAGCAATACAACAGATGACTATTTAACCATTTCTTCTTCCATGGGGCTGATCCAGATGCATCCAATCATCATTCTTGTTTTAGCATAACTGTGTCACTATTTCCATCTTAGGGACAGACTCACAGTCTCAGTACAATAGCCAAATAAGGTGCAACTACTGTGTAAGCAGAGTGTCCAGAATGGTATCTATGCTGTAGTTTCTGAGACGATGTGTCTTGCTTGGCCTTGCACTATACTTGTGAAATGAGACAACAGATGTATTCCTTGTTCTGTGCAAACATTCTACATTCTAATAACAGAATGGCCTTTAACCTTGAGCTTCCACAACAATTCTGTATTTAGTGTCGTGTTCTATAATCTTTGTTCTTTGATAATAACCACTTATGGCTTAAATCTTAAACTCTGATATCTACACTGCTCATCTTTCTTTCATAGGAAATGTACTTGTACTTGCTTGATCACAGATTTTGCTGCCTGAGAATTCATTGAAATATCAAAATCCTGCCTATAACATCAATGCGAGCTGTGATTATTTTGTGTCTCAGTGTAAGACCAGGGGGCTTACAAAAGGCATTTCCTAGGTGGATCAGGTCACATATTTTGCCTGCACCTTATTCAAGATGCAAGTCTAAATGTGTCACTGATTATAAGGTACAGTACAATAAAAACAGTGTTTAATGCACAAAAACTGTATGGTACACATTGACTGGGCATAGATTTAATCAGGGCAAGACAGGCTTCAACTGAACTAGATGTCTTATTGGAAAGCCTGTGTGACGTATGTGTAGAATTACTATGCAACCTGAGAAGGTTGTATGTACAAACCAAGTCATTGTTATATGGACTGAGCTAATTAAATGTATGGTAAATAATGTTTTTGTGTCATAACCTCTATTGGTTATTGTGTTTTGTTTGTCTATGTTTTTTTACACCAAACTCAAGGTACAGTTTGCTACAAATTGTATTAAACTAGTCACTCTATAAATTAATTTTGAGAGCACTCTTGAGAACACAGAGTTACAGATACACTTTGGAACATGTTATGTAATTAGCTCTTCGGTTAGCCTTCTATCTAGTCCTGAGACAGGATCAATACTAAAGTGGCTTATTAATGGCCTCTCTGTCTGCTTCTTATTTCACCTTCTCTTCTTTACTTCTTAGTGTCTCCGTCATCCTCTTTTCATTACTCCTTTTTGATAGACAATATTCTTCTTTGTGAACGAGAAGATAAATATTTTCAATCGATCATAATACTGTAAGGTATATTTAGCTGATCATTTTCCTGTTTACAATGTCCAAGAGAAAAGATTAACATAGTAAGTTAGGTTGAAAAAAGACACACGTCCATCAAGTTCAAGCCTAACTGATAGTTGATCCAGAGAAAGGCAAAAAACCCAATTTGAATCCTCTCCAATTTGCCTCAAAGGGGGAAAGGTTCCTTTCTGACTCCAAAATGGCAATCAGTCCCTGGATCAAATTGGACTAGTCCTTGGATCATTTTTCAGAATGAAGAATAATTTAATTTAATCTGGTTATGTAATAATATAATCACAGTCTAAACCCTTTTCGGTTATAAAATTGCTTTAGAATTTTTTGTAGGCAACACCTTGAGTCTGGAAGATATTAGGTATATCTTAGGTTAATATAAAATTGAGGGTACAGCTATAAAACATAACAAAAATGTTGGCAGGCATTACATGGCTAAAATATTGTGTGTTTTCTGGCATTCAAATTCCCATACTTTGTATTGAATGGATTTATGAATATTCATTGCTTTAAGACCAAATTCTTAGAATTCACAAACCACCTGAACTTTGTATTCCTCAGCAAAACTGGAGTCAAGTCATTTTGTGAAAGAAAATAACTAACCATTAAATAGCAATTAATATAATCTCAATAGACATAAAATAATTCAGGCAAGGTTTTCTAATTGAAGTTTAATGATGAATGATGGATTTGCAAATACTTCCATTTGGCATCCAAAGGCCTCAGTTACTCTTTTTTATGATTGACCTTTAAATGGGGGATAATAGTGGTTGTGGTAACAATGTGGTCAGCATATTTTAATTAATTACATTTTTATGATTAAAAAAGTACAGAGTATCTTATTTTTATACCTCCTTTATGCAGGAGAGAGCAGTTCTTTATTGTTACTCTACTTCTGAACTGAACAAAAAAATACAAAAATATTCTATATGAGCACTAGCCCTGTTTGGTGAACTCTTGTTGGACATTGTGGACAATGCATTTTAGTTTAAAAAAAAACTCTACAGCGTTATTTTAAGGTTTAATGTTAGGTTCAGGGTAACAATTGGTGTATATTGCTTTTTTATACTATTCAGTTACAACTTGTTTTCAACTTATGTATCAGAGAAAGGTACTTGAAACATACTCAAAGTATACAGACTGGAGCAGGAGTAAAATTACAAATAAGACTTCCTGGCCTATTATTCCCAAAGGATGAAATTTGATGATATATTTGCAACTTTATGTAATGTATGAAAAATATATGCAAAGTATGTTGGAGATCAATTTCTTGACTAAATATAAATATCTTCCTTGATCCTCTGGTTAATTTTTCACTATTTAAAAGATACAAAGCATTTTCCACTTTTAAGTTGAGATGTGTAGATATTGTTCACTGGTTTTCCACTAATGCAGTGATCTTTTATTCCTACATTCACCTTGAACAAGGTCTCGGCTATTGACTATTATATAATTGGTAACCCTTGCTGGATGCTCCAGAAAATGTTGCCATTTATATTTTCATTTCATTCTGTAAGGACTTCCATCCTCTAGGGGCTAGATGTTGACTTGCACCAGTCATCAAATGAAGTTTTATTTCTTCTCCTTTATTTTGGTTTGTGTAATGTCATCATCATTATAAAAACATTGGTCACAAATATTCTTAGGGGCCGATTCATCAAGAGTCGAATATCGAGGGTTAATTAACCCTCGATATTCGACTGGGAACTAAAATCGTTCCACTTCGAATATCGAAGTCGAACGATTTTGCGCAAATCCTGCGATCGATCGATCAAAGGATTTTTCGTTCGATCGAACGATTAAATCCTTCGAATTGAACGATTCGAAGGATTTTAATCCAACGATCTAAGGAAAATCCTTCGATCAAAAAATCACAGGCAAGCCTATGGGGACCTTCCCCATAGGCTAACATTGACTTCGGTAGGTTTTATCTACCGAAGTAGGTGGTCGAAGTATTTTTTAAAGAGACAGTACTTCGATTATCGAATGGTCGAATAGTCGAACGATTTGTACTTCGAATCGTTCGAATCATTCGAATTCGATCGAATTCGATCGAATTTAACCAATTCGATGGTCGAAGTACCCAAAAAATACTTCGAAATTCGAAGTTTTTTTAATTCGAATCCTTCACTCGAGCTTCATGAATCGGCCCCTTAGTGTTTGTTTTTTTTAGATTGTTATCTGAAACAATTACACATATTTGCAATAGGTATATTTAATATTAGAAAAATATAAAAATCTGATTCTTTATAGTAGGGTTTAATCAGCTCATTGTTAATCCAGGACAATCACTGCCTGCTAGCTCATTATCAATGATGAACATGATAATCATTCATGATTAAAAACTAGCCAGTTTCTAATAATCATATTCTTTGCTATGAAGCATTACTAGATTTACTCTAGTACATTAATACATACATAAGAAGAAAGAAAGACCACTGAACACAAGAGACTAAAACTACTTCGGATATTTCGATTTGGATGTTTCATAAAGTAATATAAATATGGTAATGACTTTGCACATGAATGTATAACTGCCCCCAGGCACTAAAATATGTAACAGCTCATTAATTTAAAGACATCAGAATGATGCAATAAATGTCCCATTAAGGTGCTCTAAACAAAACAGATAGTTCTCTTTGAGACAAGTTCATTGAGGGTATTTTTTTATTAAATTTATTCGACAGGAGCGCATTTGCTGCGAATTCCCGCGATTCGCGGCAGGCGGATACATTCGTGAAACCGCCACAAAAATTCGCCGGCGTAAAAAAAAAATGGATGATGGCGCTGTTTCACGAATTTCACGTTTTCGCCCCAAATTCGCCCATCACTATTCAGCAGATAGGATATGCAGTACCCATGACACTCTCTAAGAGCAGGTAGTAGCTACAGGTGAAATCTCTACAGGTAAAAGTATGTTTCAAATTGTACAACCCTTTTTTTATTAGAATTACACAAAAGGATTGTCAAATTTCAGGTAACAACTATCATGATGATGAAGGTTAATCTGATGCTGCTTGATGGCATACAAGGTTATTATTGAGACTGCACTTAATTTAGGGCAAACCTAATATTTTCCCTGGTGGGACCTTAGAGACCTGGAGTCAGTCAGTCGAGTGAAACTTTATCACCCAATGCCTCTAAGGAAATAAGTATCTAAAACTGTACAATTTTCTTCTTCTAGAGGGTACTTGACTAAGTTTAATAGTGGAATAAGTAGGTGAGTATGTATTATCTTTCGTCATATCTTAAGTTTTTTATGTAGAACAATTAATGTAATTTAATTTCTGAAATCTAAGTAATAATGTGATTGGTCTCTGCTTTATTTGTTTCTTTGCTAAAATTAAGAAATAAAAGTAAAAAAAGGATGTTTTTATTTGCCTCACAAAATTGTTTTAAGTGATCCATCCCTGTCAATAAACTCAATCTTTTGTTGCTCTTTCCTACATATACTCCCATTTTTAAACAAAATAAAAAGTGTCAGCTGCTTCCATGTTAGGCTATGAATGTAAAAAAAAATTCTGTTTGTTAAATTTTCTGACCTGAGACATTTACAAAAAAATGAAAACATCTGGAACAATATCCAGTCTACAGACACATTTCTTTCCAATGAAAACTCTAAATCTGCCCCAAAGTCTTTGCATGGATTATTAGACAAGTAATTTAATTGCTCTTTTGTCAAGAGAATAAAATGGTTCCCCTGTGGCAACCTATTGACTCCTTCAACCTTGCCTCTTTAAACTACACCGAGTTCAAAAGCTGATGCTGCAAATATTCTATTTATAAGGATTAATTAATTCTGAGCTAAGCAAATGTTCTAGACTGCAAGAAAACATAAATGACAGCTTGCTTAAAATAATTAACATAGAAAGTATTGGGATCATTTTTCTCTTTTTGTCTGTCGAACATTAAGAGAATTTAATTAATGGTATTTGTGACTAACATAAATTTCCCAAGTTATAGTAAAAAAGTATTTATAATGATGATATGCATTATAAATGTTTAAAATGGTTCTGTGGAAACAAAAGCATTACAAGATATAGCTTAATATTTACTATAAAAAAAATAACATATTAATAGCCTCAGTTTTTTAAAACCACCACAGTTACTGCAAATACATCCTTAATAAAGCTAGTCATACATGTGAGGGTCAATGTGATGGTCTCAACAAATGCCTAAAATTTTGATCTGATAAACGTATGTTATTTCAAGCTTAGCAACTGGATCACAAAGGGGCAAATTTACTTAAGGTCGAATATCGAGGGTTAATTAACCCTCGATATTCGACTGCCAAATTGAAATCCTTCGACTTCGAATATCGAAGTCGAAGGATCTACGTCAATTCGTTCAATCGAACAATCAAATGAAATTTTAATCCATCGATCGAACGATTTTTCTTCGACCAAAAATAGATAGAAAAGCCTATGGGGACCTTCCCCATAGGCTAACATTGACTTCGGTAGGTTTTAGGTGGCGAACTAGGGGGGTCGAATTTTTTTTTAAAGAGACAGTACTTCGAACGATTTTTAGTTCGAATCGTTCGATTCGAAGTCGAAGTCGTAGTCGTAGTCGTAGTCGAAGGACGAAGTAGCCCATTCGATGGTCAAAGTAGCCCATTCGATGGTCAAAGTAGCCAAAAATATACATTAGAAATCCTAAGTTTTTTTTCCTCTATTCCTTCACTCAAGCTAAGTAAATGGGCCCCATAGTCTACCAACCAAGCAGTTTCATCAGTCATGGAACACAAACGCTCTTATGTCACCTGATGGACCTTATGGATTTTGATTGGGCCAAATCATTAATTTGGGACAACATATAAGTGGTGTAATCTGGAAAAAATGTTTGGTCAGTTAAAATAAGGCTATAGTGAGCTTCTTGGATACTATAGCCTATCTGCTTTATGCTCTTCCATGAATTGACACACCAAAACATGTAGGCAGTATCAGTTTTCCTTCCACCAAATGGAAAAACAAAAGTCTAGCAATCGCATTGATTAACTGTAACAGCATTACGCTATTTTATCTTTCATTTTTTGAGAACAAAAGATATTTTATACGTTGTTGAGGAATTTCATGCATTACTCTAGCAAATTTCAACATCAGTCTCAATGCCTGAGGACCTGGATTCAATGAAAGAATGAATGAATGACCTTGTGCCCTCTATGAAGGCGTGAATAGACTGAAAATGTATGTTTTTTTATGGGGGATGTTTGTATATCTATAAAAATGTATCAACACCAAGGCAGGCAATAACCAATGAACAAAGCTCACTCGTTGGTCTACTTTCACCAACCACATGGCAATGTTGTCTTTAATCTGAGGGGGTTATTTACTAAACCTCAATTTGTTTCTGGTTAAGGGTTTTTAGGAGGAAAAACTTGAATTTTTTTGTGGACAAAAAAAACCCTCAAACCATATCAAGGCCATGTAGATGTCAATGGCAGATGTCCCTTTTACACTTGAAGATATCATGATCTGGGTTGGGTTTCGGCCAATAATCCAAAAAAAATTGCTGTTTTTGGACGATAACCCAACAAATTGACCAATTCAGAAATCTGAAAATTTGTCTGATTCTAGTTTTTTTTCTTCTAATTTTTTCAAGTTATTTTATTTATAAATAAGTTAAAATTGTACATGGGAGTTGGGTTGAGCTTGGTTTAAAAAAAAGATGAGATAAATTTAAGTTTTAGTAAGTAACTCCCTGCATTCTGGCACTCCCACTGCAACATAAACCCAAACCCTGTATCTCTAAATGTTAATATTTTCCATATATCTATATGTCTTGTTATCCATTTATCATATTTTGTATTAGTTACACCGATTTTCAAGGATTCAAGGATTTACTTCGAAAAATGAAAATATTGAAGTGAAGTAAGCACCTGCAAATATTCCATAACCGAGGTTCTCCTCTTTTAATCACCACTTTTAAAGCATTCTCCATAAAAAGTAAATAACTTTTTTTTCTTTTTGGTGCTGTTTCCTCATACTGTGTCCTTACAGAATACCAATGAGAAAAGAAAATGGAAGCTATTGTTTGCCTTTAATTTCTTTTCTTCCATTTTTCCTGTGCATTTGCATGGTGTTGATAATTAAAAACTTTTCTTTTTTTCATTTCCCATGATGAATGTTACATGGAGCTATTGCAGACAGTTTCAGCTAAACCAATGTGGGAGTAAATGATTTCAGTAAGCGTGTAAGACACAGAGTGATTCAGCCTCCCTAAAGGAGGAGAGAGTAAGTGTTTTACAACTTGCAATGCTATCCTTTGAGAATATACCAGGATTACATGCTTTATTGCTTCTTGTTCAGTAAACTGTTGTTCACATTTATCTGTAACTTGTTCTCTCTAGAATAAATTCAGAGTAGCATCTAATAAATAATATGCCTGCGTTCACAGAGGGACAGTAAATTGTCTTCTTTGGAACAAAAGGGAAAACAGTAAGATGTATAGTGACTGTACATTTGACAGAGATGGTGTGTCAGTTGAGGGATTTTTTTTCCTCGTTCATCTCCACTGCTGCTTCGCATTGTCCCATAAGGCAAAGGTGATCCAGTAACCTCTAATTACTATGTATAAATATAAAAGGCAAATAAAATATGTAAACACGGCTGGAGATGATATGCTTCATTTTCTTATTTTTATAGCATGCCACTTTTATTGAAAACAGCAGGTGAAAATCAAATTGAGCCCATTTTTAGCCTCGAACTATCATGCAGATTGTTTGCTTTTATGTAATTGCAAAAAAAAGACTGCTTTGGTCGAAGTTCTTCAAAACTTTACTGCTAATTTTGCCTATAAACCTGCTAATGAGTTAATTGTAAAACATTAGTGAATCAAGCAATAAGAATCCATCTGTTTCTAACATTTCTGAGAACTCTCCTGTGTACACTGTGTGAAGACGTGTCAGCAGCCCCCAAAATGATGTCTCCTGTAAAATTCCATTTTTCTTATTCATAGAGAACACTGAGTTCACTTTGCAGATTGACATATTTTTTATGTCTGTTTGAAGAAAGCACCAAAAAGGTTGCTGCAACTTAACCCATGGACAATTTTGTTTTCAAATTTTAATTCACAAATCTATGTATGTCCACCCATGTAAGACTAGAAATGTAGACAACATCATTCATCTATCATCAAATCAAATCAGCTTAAAATTGCCAGCTTCAAAAAATGCATCTCTCTCAATATGGTCTCAGGGTGTTTAAGAAAAAAAATCCCAGTTCCTTAACCAATGGTATAGAATGTATGAAACAATGGAGCAAAATTCTTTCAGATTGTTCTTTGAGGTTGATGACCTTCCTGGAAGAGAAAAGGCTACAAGCTTATGAACATTTAAAAGACTCAGATTAAGGGAGAAAACCTTAAATGAACATTCAGAATATGCTAAATTTTCTGATAATCTAAAATAAAACCAAAGAAGCTGAAACGGCCCAAAACAGTTAAGAACAAAACTTAAGTGTGCAACAGGTCAACTGTTTTACTGAGAGAAAAAAGTGGCTTGATACACGTAAGAGAGAACAATTTCCACATATACTCAAATCAGCTACAGACAAACTTGAGTTTTTTTGGAACCAGTTTCGATATATCAGATGAGAGAATTATATATGGTGTATGTTCCTCCTCCTCTTTGTCCCATCAAGTGTTCAGAAACTCCAAAGCCCTTGAAGTGTTCTGGTTGGACGAAAGACAAATAAGAGTGGCATCCTCAAAAAAAGAATGAAGAAGACGGACCCCTTGAAAAACAGAAACAACTTTCAAGCAAATCAGGACAGGATGAGGAAGTAACAAGAGCTTCAAAGTACACACAGGGAGGGTTATTTAATAAAATCTGAATTTCTCTCATTATTTAACTAAAAAAACCTCAACCGGACTCCCATACCTGATTTTACCTTATTTACTATTTAAAAAAAATTGATTTAATCGGTTCAGGTAACAACTTGATAAAATCGAGCGAAAACCCAAATCGATTTTTTTTCAGGTTTTTTCCTAAATTTGATTTAGAATTTTTCAGATTTTTGGCCAAAAAGTCTGAAATGGTCAGATTTTTGGGCTAATTCCAGCGCAGACCACAGAAACTTCAAAATAGGATAGAGAATTCTGCCATTGACATATACATAACCTCAGCAAATCTGAGATGGCAGATTTTTCAGATCCAGGCTTTTTGCTGCATCGGGCTTTAATACTGTCAGGACTGCCAGACGTACCCGACCCAGAAGTATCCGACGGCGCTGTTTACATTCCCGGCGGTCACAGTGAAGATCCAAGATGGCGGCGCCCATGCTGAACACATGGCTGCAGCGTCGCTGTATGATGATGTCATCTCTGGTGCCGGGATCTCATCATAAAAGGGCGCCCAAAACACTGTGATGGCGCCCAAGAATAGGATTTGCTGCCATTAATCCTGGGTTCCTGTTTGTATTTCCTGATTCCTGATTCCAGATTTATTCCAGCCTGTTTCCAGCTCCCAGCCTGAATCCTGCTCCCAGTCTGTTTCTAGCTCCTACCTTGGTTCTGACCCCCTGCCTGAACTCTTGATATTTGCATCTGATCTGCCTGCCCTCGTTAACTCCTGCCTGTGACCACTACTACTGATTCTGCTTAACCCTTTGGATACCGCGACCTTGCTCCCTCAAGAGGGCTTCCTCCTTGATCCAGACTACCTCCCTGGAGGGAGCTCCTGGCTCCCTGACAAATACATCTCCAAAAATGTGAGTTTTGCCACAAAAAAGTCAGATTGGAGTTTAGATTTGAGGAGAAAAAAAATATTGAACTTGTTTGACTGAATACTAACTACTGATGAGATAAGAATTCTTGAAAAAGGATTGACTTTTTGCCCAATAAAAGAATTTGATTGATGTTATTACAGATGTGAATTGGTTTGTTAGGAAACTCTTACTGAAAAAGCAGTTTTTTAATATTGATAAGACCACAATTGATTGGCGTTCTCAGATTTTGGAGTTCGACAATATAGATTTTCCACATGGGGAGGCACATATATCAAAGGTCGAATTTCCATGTGAGTTTTTTTAAATTCCACCAATCGAAATTTATTAAAAAAAAGCTGATTTTTTTCAACATTAACAGGTTAACAGGATCAATCTGAAAAAACTTGAATGTCAGGAAGGCTGCAAACAACTTAAAATTGATCCCAGGACATCTCCCATTGACTTGAACAGCAATTTGGCAGGTTTTAGGTGGCGAATAGTTGAATTCGAGTTCTTAAATTGCCAGAGTATGATAAATCTCGAAAATTTAAATTTGAATTTTTTTAAAAAATTCAAATCTAATTTTAATAATTCCCTAGTCTCATTTGACAGTTTTGACCATCATTTTCAATTTGAGCCTTGATAAATCTGCCCCTTAAAGATATTTATAAAAGTTGCAGAGAGAACCTGATTAAAAAATAGACACCACAATTCAAAAATGTAAGCCTATTTCTACTACTCCTCTTCCTACTTCCTACCCTGCACATCTCAGAGGCCAGACTATTATTTTGTTTGAGAAACAGGTAGAACTAGAAGCTGACAAATTTACAAATCATGTAACAAAAAAAATGAGAAAGAATCCTTTTCTATGTAATAGCAATGTTCATAATCACAATTATACACTGAGGATCTCTACCTCATAATTTGTGTGTATTTTGTATATATCTGTAAGAGTACCTGGTGGTCTAGTGGGACAGCAGGGATGCCCACTGTGCTCAATGCAGGCACGCCAGCTTCCTGCCGCTCCTTGTCGCCACTCCTGTTTGTAGCTGCTTTCAGGTTTGCATGGCAATAGGGTAGTTAGGCTATATTTGGGGGGCCGCGTGATGTCATTGTGGTTGCCGCAAATTCAAATCTTTAAAGGCGCAGAGGTCTTTTTCCAATTGGCCAACGTAAAAGTCTATAAAAAGTCCTATAGTTCCTGGGTGCGCTTCTCTTGTCTAATTTGTGTTCCTGACCCTTGCCTGTTCCTGACCTTGCCATTCTGCTGCCTGTACTGACCTCATCTGTATTTGACAATTACTTGGATTCCAATTTTGCACCACGCTGTTGTTTGGTTTGACAAATACAAGAGGTCCTCTGCACTCGACCCATTAACAATATATTTAAGACAGCGACATTTTGTGCATACTGCTACTGAAAAATGCCTTACCCTTTAAACAAAACAGGGATTGTTTTTCCATATATTGCAATATATTTAACTGGCCAACTACGTCAAAGTCATCCCATATCTGGCCAGTCCTACACTCAAATTGCATCTGATTCATTAAGAATTCTATTGCTTCATTATACATTTTACAAAGGGACTAAGTTTTACCTGCAAATTACTTGCTGCTTTCAAAGTAAAACACACAAAGTTGGCTGCCCTTTTATGAGCCACCAGTGGGATCACCTGACTATAGCTGGGAAGGGTGGGATCTGGTCTGTGACACCGACTTTGTTTCTGTTATCTGATTTTGTACCGCATTGCCCATCTGGTATTGATCCTACCTGTTTCATTCCTCGCTGATTGCCCCCCGGTCCTTTCCGCAAACTTTTCGAAGTTAACTTATTTTGTGATTGCAGCCCATTGACGCCCATTGACTTCTCGTCAATCGCGAATTTCACTGTAAATTTGAAAAGTCTTTGGCAAAGCTAAACTGCATAGATTCACCCATCACTAGCCATTACTTAATGAGACCCTTTTGTCATGACCACATTGAATTTATTTACATTACTTTTTATAGTTTTGTGCTATGTTTTTCAATATTTTAGGTTCAGACTCAGATTGTGTAAGTAGTCACAGGTCTCTTCACTCTGAAAAGGCAGAATTCAACTGTGTTAGGTAGCACTTGATCCAAGAGTGTTAGGTGAGGGAAGCACATAGGCATCCACCCAACCCTAATTTACCTATCATTCAGATGCACAAGCTAGGGAGCACCAGGAGTCCTAGCCCACATAAAGGCCCTGTATTGACATTGCAAATTTCAATCCAGCTCAAGGAGCAGAGTACAGTTTACCCCAGGACACAAGTGCCTATTACGTGAGCAATAAGGGGCTAGCCCTTGAGCCCCTTTTCACTGCGCTGCACTCCTTTTTCATTAGTTTATTTTCATTCATTTTGTCCAAAACCTACCACACTACCACATTAGAACATTTTACAACTATATTAACTAATATACTTGGAATGGAATAGCATCTAGATTGAAGAAGAATAGTTAAAGTTAGGGTTAGTGACATTATTCTAAAACATGCTATTTTTAATTGTGCACTGCAGAAGAAGTAGCATGTCTAACCTTGTCCCTGTAGCCTTCGCAATGCTAGTTAATCATTCATACAGTAGCTTGCTGTGGGGAAATGGAAGATGAAGAGTCTTCTTTTGGCACCAGAACTGTAAGTACTAATAGAAAACAAAGCAAAGGATTTCAGAGATAGCACAAAATAAAGCTCTGAGAGCCCTACACCGCTTCCCCGAACAAGATTTAGTGATAGTTAAACTCTTCATCTTATTTTACAAGTTGGGGTTTTACATTTTAATCTGCTTTTTCATCACCAAGCAATGCACCATACTATATTACTAAAAGCTATATTGTCTTATGGTTTTACACAGTATTTTCCAAGAACAAGGTGGGAATAAATGTAGAACTGCTTTATGTGTAATTTTATTTCAGTTTCTAGTGTCTTGTAGTGTCTTGGATGTGTTTTGCTCTTTTTATTGTATTGTGGTTAAAGGATGACGAGATGAAGAGTCAGTACCCTAAACTGTTAAATATTCACTATCTTCCTGCAAAATCACCATTGCACATCATAATAATATCTCTCATAGACTTGGCTGCATCTCCCTGCTGGTATAATAAGGCGTACGTTAGCAACCGATCACACACTCCTAGAAATACAACTATGATGCCTTTGCCAATTTCCACAAACTGAAATGGTTACTTTTCTGCTATATGTTATGCATTGAGTGCACAGCAATGAAATGCATTTGGAGCTTATTTATTGGGGCTAAGCTAATTTGCCCCAGTAACCCACAGCAAAGGGTCAATAGTTTTGATCAGTTGCAAGTGGAATACTGCAATCAAATCAGCAATTGGTTGTTTTTGCACTATTGCAATTTTGCCCAGTCTTAGGACATAGGCCCTGATAAAAGATAATTATTTTACATGGCTATGTTTTTCGCTCATCACTTTACTTAGCTAAATATATTAAATGGCTTTTCTAGTGAACCTGTACATAAGTTTATAAGTTAGAGCAAATGTATGTAACCGTTGTCAACAGTGATGCGTGGTTAATCCATAGATATTAATGCAAAGAGAATCTGCAGTGACACAAACATAAGTCTGCATGTCACAACACACACAGATTGCTGTCAAAGGGTGTCTATGGTTCCATTATACAGGTCAGTAACCTGACCTGAATGATTGAATTTTAATTTCCCTGTTTCTTATGTTTTAGAGCCCTTTTTCCTCCCTTATTACAAATAACTTATATCTTTGTCATATGAATCATGTTAAACTATTGAGATAATATATTGTTACTCCAAACAACTACACACAAGTCCATGGTGAGAATTTAGGCATAGCATAGTGCGACGGAATATTTCTTTTTCTAGTCTTTTAGCATGGATTATATGTCAGCACCATGTATGTTCTTTGTGTGTTAATGGTAAACTTAGGGGTCGATTCACTAACTTCGAGTGAAGGATTCGAAGGTAAAAAACTTCGAATTTCGAAGGTTTTTTTGGGCTACTTCGACCTTCGACTACGACTTCGAATCGTAGGATTCGAAGTAAAAATCGTTCGACTATTCGACCATTCGATAGTCGAAGTACTGTCTCTTTAAAAAAAAATTTGACCCCCTAGTTCGCCATCTAAAAGCTACCGAAGTCAATGTTAGCCTATGGGGAAGGTCCCCATAGGCTTGGCTAACTTTTTTTGATCGAAGGATATTCCTTCGATCGTTGGATTAAAATCCTTTGAATCATTCGATTCGAAGGATTTTATCGTTCGATCGAAGGAATTATCCTTCGATCGTTCGATCAAACTATCTGCTCTAAATCCTTCGACTTCGATATTCAAAGTCGAAGGATTTTAATTCCTAGTCGAATATCGAGGGTTAATTAACCCTCGATATTCGACCCTTAGTGAATCGGCCCCTTAGACTGCTCTGATCACACAAATGATCAATGTAATTGAGCAGAATTTCAAAATTGCTTATTCCATGCAGGATTTTACAGACTGAGATGGACGTGGAATGATTTTCTTTAAATAAACAAATATATAATCCATATTTTAATTTCCCCCACAATTTATGTTAATCAAATATTTAATGGACACAATAATCAAATTAATTATGTTTCTTTGTAACTTAAATTTTTTATTGGATTTTTCACAGTTACATTAAGTAGGGGCAGATTTATCAAAATGTGAGTTTAGATTTTAATAAATAAAAACTCATCTACATTCCATTCATTCCTATGTGATTGTTTGGAAGTGTATTTATCAAATGGTGAGTTTTAACTTTCACCCATTGATAAATATGAGTTTAGATTTTAATAAATAAAAACTCATCTACATTCCATTCATTCCTATGTGATTGTTTGGAAGTGTATTTATCAAATGGTGAGTTTTAACTTTCACCCATTGATAAATATGCTTTTAAAATCCCTTAGGAATGAATAGAACGTAGGTGTGTTTTTACTTGTTAAAATCTAAACTCACATTTTGATAAATCTGCCCTTAAATGCTTGTTGACGTGATATATTAATGATCATAGTCAAAAAGTAACAATATTATGGAAAGAGAAATAAAATTAAATAGGTACATGATTAGTGCAATGTGCTAACAGAGGGAACATAGAGGAGATTAACAACAGTGATGGGTGAATTTGTCCCATTTCGGTCACTGGAAAATTTGCGAATTTCCAGCAAAATTAGAATTTTGATGTCCGCATCAATTTTGACACCCATGTTAATTTGTGTAAATTTTGACTCTCGCATCAATTTTGACACTTGACATTTGACACTTTGACATTTTGACACGAGCTATTATTCAGCGCGCGTCCAAGTTTTTTTGATGCTGGCGAATTTTCGCCTCAGTTTCGCTAATTTATTCACCGCTGTCGAAATGCGGTGAATTTATTCAAAATAAGATAAAAGCGCAGATTCTGAACTCATATTTTTCGACTGTCTACACAAATGAGGAACCAGTTAATGAAGATTTCCTTCCAATTCTAGTAATACAACTAATGTTGCATGGTTCACACATGAAGATATTCAAAAGAGATTAGAACATGTTAAGATTAACAAATGTCCAGGGCCAGATGGTATTCATCCCAGGGTACTGTAATTGCCAAACCTCTTTACTTAATTTTTCAGGATTCATTGAGGCATAGTGCCGAGAGACTGACGAAATTGCTAATGTGGTGCCTCTATTAAAAAAAGGATCCTGTTCTCAGCCTCAAAACTATAGGCCAGTTAGTCTGACGTCAGTGGTAGGAAAGCTTTTCGAAGGGTTAATAAAGGATAAAATACTGGATTTTATAACAAATCATAATACTATGAGTTTGTGCCAGTATGGTTTTATGCATAATAGATCTTGCCAGATTAACTTAATTTCTTTTTATGAGAAGGT
The DNA here is from genome assembly GCF_017654675.1 of Xenopus laevis. NCBI lineage: Eukaryota > Metazoa > Chordata > Amphibia > Anura > Pipidae > Xenopus > Xenopus laevis. The sequence goes on along the minus strand of NC_054371.1, from coordinate 32,145,284 downwards.
AAGCAGGAACCTCGATTCTGGGATGGCAGTGGATGTGATTTACTTAGACTTTGCTAAAGCATTTGATACAGTGCCACACAAAAGGTTACTGGTTAAATTAAGGAATGTTGGCCTGGAACATAGTATTTGTACCTGGATAGAGCACTGGCTAAAAGATAGACTACAAAGAGTGGTGATAAATGGAACATTTTCTAATTGGACCAGTGTTGTTAGTGGAGTACCGCAGGGCTCTGTACTAGGTCCCTTGCTTTTCAACTTGTTTATTAATGACCTGGAGGTGGCCATTGAAAGTACTGTTTCTATTTTTGCAGATGACACTAAATTGTGCAGAACTATAGGTTCCATGCAGGATGCTGCCACTTTGCAGAGTGATTTGTCTAAGTTGGGAAACTGGGCAGCAAACTGGAAAATGAGGTTCAATGTTGATAAATGCAAGGTTATGCACTTTGGCAAAAATAATATAAATGCAAGTTATACACTAAATGGCAGTGTGTTTGGAGTTTCCTTAAATGAAAAGGATCTAGGGGTTTTTGTAGATAACAAGTTGTCTAATTCTGGGCAGTGTCATTCTGTGGCTACTAAAGCAAATAAAGTTCTGTCTTGCATAAAAAAGGCCATTAACTCAAGGGATGAAAACATAATTATGCCTCTTTATAGGTCCCTGGTGAGGCCTCATCTGGAGTATGCAGTGCAGTTTTGGACTCCAGTCCTTAAGAGGGATATAAATGAGCTGGAGAGAGTGCAGAGACTAAGTGCAACTAAACTGGTTAGAGGGATGGAGGACTTAAATTAGGAGGGGAGACTGTCAAGGTTGGAGTTGTTTTCTCTGGAAAAAAAGCGCTTGCGAGGGGACATGATTACACTTTACAAGTACATTAGAGGACATTATAGACAAATAGCAGGGGGCCTTATTACCCATAAAGTGGATCACCGTACCAGAGGCCACCCCTTCAGACTAGAAGAAAAGAACTTTCATTTGAAGCAACGTAGGGGGTTCTTCACAGTCAGGACAGTGAGGTTGTGGAATGCACTGCCGGGTGATGTTGTGATGCTGATTCAGTTAATGCCTTTAAGAATGACTTGGATGATTTTTTGGACAGACATAATATCAAAGACTATTGTGATACTAAACTCTATAGTTAGTATAGGTATGGGTATATAGAATTTATGTGAAAGTAGGGAGGGGTGTGTGTATGGATACTGGGTTTTTATTTGGAGGGGTTGAACTTGATGGACTTTGTCTTTTTCAACCCAATTTAACTATGTTACTAACTATGTAACTATATTCGCCCATCACTAATTAACAGTATTAAAACAATGGAAAAATATAAGAAAAAGAAACAGACAAAAACAGTGTTTCTACCATTGGGTTCATATATATATATATATAACTCATTTGATAGCTAGAGATGTCGCGAACTGTTCGCCGGCGAACTTGTTCGCGCGAACATCGGGTGTTCGCGCTCGCCGGAAGTTCGCGAACGTCGCGCGACGTTCGCCATTTTGGGTTCGCCATTGTTGGCGCTTTTTTTTGCCCTCTCACCCCAGACCAGCAGGTACATGGCAGCCAATCAGGAAGCTCTCCCCTGGACCACTCCCCTTCCCTATAAAAACCGAAGCCCTGCAGCGTTTTTTCACTCTGCCTGTGTGTGCTGAAGAGATAGTGTAGGGAGAGAGCTGCTGCCTGTTAGTGATTTCAGGGACAGTTGAAAGTTTGCTGGCTAGTAATCGTTTTGATACTGCTCTGTTATTGGAGGGACAGAAGTCTGCAGGGGTTTGAGGGACATTTAAGCTTAGGTAGCTTTGCTGGCTAGTAATCTACCTTCTACTGCAGTGCTCTGTATGTAGCTGCAGTGGGCAGCTGTCCTGCTTCTGATCTCATCTGCTGACTGCTGCAATAGCAATAGTCCTTGTAAGGACTGCTTTTATTTATTTTTTTGTTGTTTTACTACTACTACTACTACTACTACTACTACTACTACTATAAGAGCCCAGTGCTATTAGTCTAGCAGTGTTGGGGAGTGGGACTGGTGTGCTAATCTGCTGCTCCTAGTAGTTCAGCAGCACCAACTTTAATTTTTTTTTTTAATATTCATTCTTTTTTTATTTAACTTTTTTTTATTTTACTATCGCTGTAGTAGTGTATAAGTTGACCTTTTAGGCATTATTTGCCCTGTAGGCATTTTTTGCCCAGTGTGTTATTCAACCAACTGCTATCTAGCTGTGTGCCCGTGTTCACATTCTGTCTAAATATCCATAATATTACCGTCTCCAGAAAAAACACCGGAGTGACTTTTTTCAAGCAGCCATAATAAATTTTACGTAATCCGTATCCATCGCTGTAGTAGTGTATAAGTTGACCTTTTAGGCATTATTTGCCCTGTAGGCATTTTTTGCCCAGTGTGTTATTCAACCAACTGCTATCTAGCTGTGTGCCCGTGTTCACATTCTGTCTAAATATCCATAATATTACCGTCTCCAGAAAAAACACCGGAGTGACTTTTTTCAAGCAGCCATAATAAATTTTACGTAATCCGTATCCATCGCTGTAGTAGTGTATAAGTTGACCTTTTAGGCATTATTTGCCCTGTAGGCATTTTTTGCCCAGTGTGTTATTCAACCAACTGTTATCTAGCTGTGTGACCGTGTTCACATTCTGTCTAAATATCCATAATATTACCGTCTCCAGAAAAAACACCGGAGTGACTTTTTTCAAGCAGCCATAATAAATTTTACGTAATCCGTATCCATCGCTGTAGTAGTGTATAAGTTGACCTTTTAGGCATTATTTGCCCTGTAGGCATTTTTTGCCCAGTGTGTTATTCAACCAACTGTTATCTAGCTGTGTGACCGTGTTCACATTCTGTCTAAATATCCATAATATTACCGTCTCCAGAAAAAACACCGGAGTGACTTTTTTTCAAGCAGCATTCTTATATTTTACGTAATCCGTATCCACCGCTGTGTATACGTTGACCTTGTAGGCATTATTTGCCCTGTAGGCATTTTTTGCCCAGTGTGTTATTCAACCAACTGCTATCTAGCTGTGTGCCCGTGTTCACATTCTGTCTAAATATCCATAATATTACCGTCTCCAGAAAAAACACCGGAGTGACTTTTTTTCAAGCAGCATTCTTATATTTTACGTAATCCGTATCCACCGCTGTGTATACGTTGACCTTGTAGGCATTATTTGCCCTGTAGGCATTTTTTGCCCAGTGTGTTATTCAACCAACTGCTATCTAGCTGTGTGCCCGTGTTCACATTCTGTCTAAATATCCATAATATTACCGTCTCCAGAAAAAACACCGGAGTGACTTTTTTTCAAGCAGCATTCTTATATTTTACGTAATCCGTATCCACCGCTGTGTATACGTTGACCTTGTAGGCATTATTTGCCCTGTAGGCATTTTTTGCCCAGTGTGTTATTCAACCAACTGCTATCTAGCTGTGTGCCCGTGTTCACATTCTGTCTAAATATCCATAATATTACCGTCTCCAGAAAAAACACCGGAGTGACTTTTTTTCAAGCAGCATTCTTATATTTTACGTAATCCGTATCCACCGCTGTGTATACGTTGACCTTGTAGGCATTATTTGCCCTGTAGGCATTTTTTGCCCAGTGTGTTATTCAACCAACTGCTATCTAGCTGTGTGCCCGTGTTCACATTCTGTCTAAATATCCATAATATTACCGTCTCCAGAAAAAACACCGGAGTGACTTTTTTTCAAGCAGCATTCTTATATTTTACGTAATCCGTATCCACCGCTGTGTATACGTTGACCTTGTAGGCATTATTTGCCCTGTAGGCATTTTTTGCCCAGTGTGTTATTCAACCAACTGCTATCTAGCTGTGTGCCCGTGTTCACATTCTGTCTAAATATCCATAATATTACCGTCTCCAGAAAAAACACCGGAGTGACTTTTTTTCAAGCAGCATTCTTATATTTTACGTAATCCGTATCCACCGCTGTGTATACGTTGACCTTTTAGGCATTATTTGCCCTGTAGGCATTTTTTGCCCAGTGTGTTATTCAACCAACTGCTATCTAGCTGTGTGACCGTGTTCACATTCTGTCTAAATATCCATAATATTACCGTCTCCAGAAAAAACACCGGAGTGACTTTTTTTCAAGCAGCATTCTTATATTTTACGTAATCCGTATCCACCGCTGTGTATACGTTGACCTTTTAGGCATTATTTGCCCTGTAGGCATTTTTTGCCCAGTGTGTTATTCAACCAACTGCTATCTAGCTGTGTGACCGTGTTCACATTCTGTCTAAATATCCATAATATTACCGTCTCCAGAAAAAACACCGGAGTGACTTTTTTTCAAGCAGCATTCTTATATTTTACGTAATCTGTATCCACCGCTGTGTATACGTTGACCTTTTAGGCATTATTTGCCCTGTAGGCATTTTTTGCCCAGTGTGTTATTCAACCAACTGCTATCTAGCTGTGTGCCCGTGTTCACATTCTGTCTAAATATCCATAATATTACCGTCTCCAGAAAAAACACCGGAGTGACTTTTTTTCAAGCAGCATTCTTATATTTTACGTAATCCGTATCCACCGCTGTGTATACGTTGACCTTGTAGGCATTATTTGCACAGTGTTTTCTTCAAACCGCCATCTAGCTGTGTGAGCTTGTTCACATTTTGTCTAAATATTGATAATATTATCGTCTCTAGAAAAACCACTTGAGTTACTTTTTTTCAAGCAGCATTCATATATTTTACGTAATCCGTATCCACCGCTGTGTATACGTTGACCTTGTAGGCATTATTTGCACACTGTTTTCTTCAAACTGCCATCTAGCTGTGTGTATTATCGTTTCCAGAAAAACCAACTGAGTTTTTGTTGTTGTTGTTTTTTTAAAAATAATGCCAGGCAAAGGCAGGCCGCCACGCAGAGGCCGTGCTAGGGGCCGTGCTGCTATGCAATCCTGTGGCCCTAGCAAATTGCCCAGTTTTAAAAAGCCAATGACCCTGAACTCCCAAAATGCTGAAGAGGTAGTTGACTGGCTTACACAGCACACCCCATCCTCTACCGTTTCTAACTTTACCACAACATCCTCCTCATCCTCCACTGCTATGGCCACCCCACGTAACACTTCCTCCACCACCGGTGCCCCTTCTTCACTGGGGTCAGAGGAGTTATTTTCCCATGAGTTTCTTGAACTGAGTAATGCGCAACCATTATTGCCAGAAGAAGATGAAGGAGATGAGGACCTTACACCAGATTTAATTCTGGCAGAGAACACGATAGAGATGGACATAATGAGTGATGAGGAGGAGGTCCCCGCTGCTGCTTCCTTCTGTGATGTGTCAGAAGAAATTGATGCATCTGAGGAGAATGATGATGAGGAGATTGATGTTTTGTGGGTGCCTAGTAGAAGAGAGCAAGAGGAGGGTAGTTCAGATGGAGAGACGGAGAGTCAGAGAGGCAGTAGGAGAATAAGACCTAGAAGAAGCAGGGAGGACAGCCCGCAGGGATCAGTAGGGCAACAACATGTATCGGCACCTGTGTTCAGCCGGCCAACGCACCCGCCATTGCCGCCAATACCGCCAACTCCGCCAACTTCTACTGTTACCGCCAGATCGCACACTTCCAAAAAGTCAGCAGTGTGGGATTTTTTTAATGTGTGTGCCTCTGACAAAAGCATTGTAATTTGCAATGAGTGCAGTCAGAAACTGAGCCTTGGTAAGCCCAACAGCCACATAGGTACAACTTCTATGCGAAGGCACATGAGCGGCAAGCACAAAGCACTTTGGGAGCAACACCTCAAAGGCAACAGGCAAACTAAAAGCCACACTCCTTCTGGTCCAGCATCTTACTGCTCTACCTCTGCTCTCCTTGACCCGTCTGAACCACCCTCCACTCCGCCTTCCACCTTGACCACCTGTTCCCATTCCCAGTCATCTGCCACCAGCCAAGTTTCTGTGAAGGCCATGTTTGAGCGTAAGAAGCCAATGTCTGACTGTCACCCCCTTGCGCGGCGTCTGACAGCTGGCTTGTCTGCACTCTTAGCCCGCCAGCTTTTACCATACCAGCTGGTGGACTCTGAGGCCTTCCGCAAATTTGTAGCAATTGGGACACCGCAGTGGAAGGTACCCAGCCGCAATTTTTTTTCTAAAAAGGGAATACCACACCTGTACCAACATGTGCAGAGCCAAGTTACCGCATCTCTGTCACTTAGTGTTGGGCCAAAGGTCCATATGACTACTGACGCATGGTCCTCCAAGCATGGTCAGGGCAGGTATGTCACCTACACTGCCCACTGGGTGAACTTGGTAATGGCTGGGAAGCAGGGAATGGGTAGCTCAACAACAACAGTGGAGTTGGTGTCACCGCCACGGATTGCACGCGGTTCTGCCACCACCTCTACTCCTCCATCGCTCTCTACCTCGTCTTCTTCTTCTTCTTCTTACTCTGCTGCTGGGTCCTCCTTCTCCTCCTCCACACCTGTGCACCCCCAGCTCCCCCTAGGCTATTCGACGTGCCAGGTACGCCGTTGTCACGCTGTCTTGGGGATGACGTGCCTGGAAAGCAAAAACCATACCGGATCTGTACTCCTGTCATCTCTGCAGTCACAGGCCGATCGGTGGCTGACCCCACACCAACTGCAGATCGGAAAAGTGGTGTGTGACAATGGAAGCAATCTGTTGGCAGCGTTGAGACTAGGCAATTTAACACATGTGCCCTGCATGGCACATGTGTTAAATTTAATAGTCCAACGTTTTGTCTCCAAGTACCCAGGATTCCAGGACGTTCTCACCCAGTCCAGAAAGGTGTCGGCCCATTTCAGGCGTTCCTACACAGCCATGGCACGCCTTGCTGACATTCAGCAGCGCTACAACATGCCAGTCAGGCGTTTGATTTCTGACAGCCAGACTCGCTGGAATTCAACGCTCCTTATGTTGGAACGTCTGCTGCAACAACAAAGGGCCGTCAACGAGTACCTTTTTGAACTGGGTGGTAGGACTGGATCTGCACAGCTGGGGATTTTTTTCCCCCGTTACTGGGTGCTTATGCGCGATGCCTGCAGGCTCATGCGACCTTTTGAAGAGGTGACAAATATGGTCAGTCGCACCGAAGGCACCATCAGCGACCTAATACCCTTCGCTTTATTCCTGGAGCGTGCCGTGCGACGAGTGACAGATGAGGCTGTAGACCAGCGTGACGAGGAGCTGGAAGCGCACGATTTCTGGTCGGAATCACCAGAACGAACCCAGGCACCTGCTGCAACGCAGGGAGAGGTGCCAGAAGTGGAGTCAGAGGAGGAAGGTGGCTTTGTGGAGGAGGAGGAGGAGGACCAACAGGAGCAGGCTTCCCAGGGGGCTAGTGGTGACCTTTTGGGGACCCCTGGTCTTGTACGTGGCTGGGGGGAGGAGACCGTGGATGATGCAGTCCTTGATAATGAGGAAGCGGAGATGGATAGCTCTGCATCCAACCTTGTGAGAATGGGGTCTTTCATGCTGTCATGCCTGTTGAAGGACCCCCGTATCAAGAGGCTTAAGGAGAAGGACCTGTACTGGGTCGCAACGCTACTAGACCCTCGGTACAAGCATAAAGTGTCAGAAATGTTACCAACATACCACAAGTCCGAAAAGATGCGGCATTTACAAACCAGCCTGCAAAACATGTTGTACAATGCTTTTAAGGGTGATGTCACTTCAGGAACTCATCAACATTCCAGGGGCAGAGGTGCCAGTAATCCTGCCACGAGCACACCTGCAAGGACAAAGCCCTTTGGCCAGTCTGTAACGTCAGACATGCAAATGTTTTTCTGTCCAAGGCAGCGCCACAACCCTTCTGGATCCACCCTCAAAGAACGCCTCGACCGGCAGGTAGCGGACTACCTGGCATTAACTGCAGATATCGACACTCTGAGGAGCGATGAACCCCTGGACTACTGGGTGCGCAGGCTTGATCTGTGGCCAGAGCTGTCACAATTTGCCATGAACCTCTTGTCTTGCCCAGCCTCAAGTGTGCTCTCAGAAAGGACCTTCAGTGCAGCAGGAGGGATTGTAACTGAGAAGAGAACTCGCCTAGGTCACAAAAGTGTCGATTACCTGACCTTTATTAAAATGAATGAGGGGTGGATCTCGGAGGGTTACTGCACGCCGGAAGACTTGTTCTGACTTCTATGCAGCTGTCCTTCTCTTCAAGCCTCATGACTCCACACACAGCTGTCCTTTAGCGTCCTCCTCCCTCCGCCACCGTTACAAACTAGGGTGCAAACCCTACTGGTTTAATTTTTTCTGGCCTCTGTGCTTCAGTGGCTGCAACCAAAAAAACTGGGCAAACAATGTCTACAAGGTCAACGTATGGCGAAAAATGACTATTTTCAGCATTTATATGGCATATTTTTTCTGGCAACTGTGCTTCAGTGGCTGCGTCCAAAAAAATGCATATTTTCTGCATTTATATGGCATAATTTTTCTGGCCTCTGTGCTTCAGTGGCTGCAACCAAAAAAATGCATATTTTCTGCATTTATATGGCATAATTTTTCTGGCCTCTGTGCTTCAGTGGCTGCAACCAAAAAAATTTATATTTTCTGCATTTATATGGCATAATTTTTCTGTCAACTGTGCTTCAGTGGCTGCGACCAAAAAAATGCATATTTTCTGCATTTATATGACATAATTTTTCTGTCAACTGTGCTTCAGTGGCTGCAACCAAAAAAATTTATATTTTCTGCATTTATATGGCATATTTTTTCTGGCAACTGTGCTTCAGTGGCTGCAACCAAAAAAATTTATATTTTCTGCATTTATATGGCATAATTTTTCTGTCAACTGTGCTTCAGTGGCTGCGACCAAAAAAATGCATATTTTCTGCATTTATATGACATAATTTTTCTGGCCTCTGTGCTTCAGTGGCTGCAACCAAAAAAATTTATATTTTCTGCATTTATATGGCATAATTTTTCTGTCAACTGTGCTTCAGTGGCTGCGACCAAAAAAATGCATATTTTCTGCATTTATATGGCATATTTTTTATGGCCTCTGTGCTTCAGTGTCTGCGACAAAAAAAATGTATATTGTTAGCATTTATATGGCATATTTTTCCTGGCCTCTGTGCTGCAGTGGCTGCGACAAAAAAAAAATAATATTGTTTGCATTTATATGGCATATTTTTTCTGGCCTCTGTGCTGCAGTGGCTGCGACAAAAAAAAATTAATATTGTTTGCATTTATATGGCATATTTTTTCTGGCCTCTGTGCTGCAGTGGCTGCCACAAAAAAAAATTAATATTTTCAGCATTTATATGGCATATTGTTTCTGGACTTCTGGTTCAGTGGCTGCGACAAAAAAAACATAATTTTTCAGGAAAGTACACATGCCTAATTTTTCAGGGTTCTGCAACAGTGGCAAAATCGCATCTTTTATGGTCACCGCAGGTGATCAATAAAGTAGACCAAAACTGGGCCCACACTGCAGAATCTGTGTTTTTTGGTTCACTTCACTGTACATTGAATTACCTCTGCCTGACCGTGCACGTGCGCACAAGCACGGTGACTGCTAAACACACCACTACAGAAATATTGCCACCAACAGGACGAACATCCTGGAGGTGACAAGCAACTAGTAATTAAAAACTATTATTTGCTCACTTGACGGTATCATTCATTAAAGCTCTTTGCGTCTTTTTGCGTTGCAGTAAGCACCGCGTTTCGTCTTTGCGTGTGAACAGGCTGTAACTTTTACACGACTTGATTGGCATGTAGACGCCGGACGTTTTAAAGCATTTTATTACACAGGTTTAGAAATGTAGTGTGATTTCTGCCCTTTACAGCACAAAACGCAGCGCTGTGTCAACAATGGATTTTTTAGAAACATTTTTGCCCATGATCCCCCTCTGGCATGCCACTGTCCAGGTCGTTGCACCCTTTAAACAACTTTAAAATCATTTTTCTGGCCAGAAATGTCTTTTCTAGATGTTAAAGTTCGCCTTCCCATTGAAGTCTATGGGGTTCGCGAACCGTTCGCGAACCGCTCGCATTTTTGCGCAAGTTCGCGAATATGTTCGCGAACTTTTTTTCCGACGTTCGCTACATCCCTATTGATAGCTAACCATTTTTGATATAAAGAAGCTTTAGTCTGTAAATGACTACGTATTAAAACCATTTAAATTGACAGTGTAGTAAAATATAGTACAGGTATGGAATCCATTATCCGGAAACCTGTTATCCAGAAAGTTCTGAATTACAGGATGATACCATAGACTCTGTTATAACCAAATAATCCAAATTTTAAAAAAATATTTCCTTTTTCTCTCTAATAATAAAACAGTAGCTTGTACTTGATCCTAACTAAGATATAATTAATCCTTATTTAAATGCACTGGGAAAATCTCCCTTTGAGGATGCAAAATGCTGAGACATAGTTTTGTACTGAAGGCAACATCACCCCCCCCCCCCCCGAGAACATTTCTGGTAGATCTTGGAATGTTGAGGTGCTGATGTATACTGCAACCTTATTTGCAATGCAGGAATCATATATATGAGTCACACACTGAATGGGAATACTCAAAAATTACACAAAGGATTTTGTGGCTCATCCATCAGCTAAACACTGCAGTAACTTGCTCTTCCTTAGCCAAATGGGAATTAAAGGGTTCCATCAAAGTTAGTTAATTACGTGGTCGCTTTTAAATAATGCTCATTTGTTTATGGAACTGTCTGAATATTCAAGATAGTTATTTTGTTAATAGGAACACTGAGTTTATTTGTTTTGCATACTCATAATGCAGAAACAATTAATATATCGGTTTGTAGTCGACCAATATTTCATATTAATATGACAAACTCTGCCGTTGCAAGGGCTGAATTGAAGAAACAATCCTATGAGTTTGGTTTGACCATGATATTGTGTCGTACTCCTTTACTGAGTGATTATATATTAGTAGTGATGGGCGAATTTATTCGCCAGGCGCGAATTCGCGTTGAATTTTGCGCGATTCGCCGTCAGCGAATAAATTCGCGAAACGCCCGCGAAAATTGGCGGCAAAAACGGGCGCCGGCGTCGAAAAAACAGGCGCCCGCGTCAAAAGCGGGCGCCCGCGTCAAAAACGAGACGCCGGCGCAGTTTAGCAAATTTTTCGCCGTTTCACGAATTTCACACGAAATTCGCAAATTTTTCGGCGAAGCGAAATGGCACAAATTCGCCCATCACTATATATTAGGATTCAAAAATGGCAGCAAGAGAATATAAGGGTGATACAATAAGGAAGTGTACGGCATAATACTATTTCTTGGGGAATAAATGTTATTGTATGGAGAGCAGTTAAAGACTTTTGTCGCCACCAGACGCAAATTTGCTATCACTATGCTAATTCACTAATATGCGAAGTTGCGCACTGGGCGCTGAACGCTGGCGACTTTTCGCAAGTATTACTTTGGCAGTGCGAGCATTTCATAGCGAAGATGCGCTATCGTTCGTTTGTACCTAGAGGAAATTCGCTAGTGATCTTGCGCTTAGGTCAATTTGCATACGGCGGGTAATTTAAAGTTGTACAGATGTCTTTATTATAAATGTTGGTGTGAATACTTGAAGTTACCACTTTTTATTACACATGTCCAGGGAACCTTAATAAAGACAAGAGAGTTAATATAATGCCCTACACATGAGTCTACTATAAAATTAATGTTCCATACTGTATGTTATAAAATGTGTGGAGAGAACCCCAAAAAAATAAGTTAGGACTTTTGCAGCCAATCCCACTTAAAAAAAGGAAAAGTCGCCAGCGTTTTTTGAACTTTATTGCATTTTCGGCACACAGGATATGATGTAAGTCACAGAAGATTGAGGAAGATTTAGCTTCTTTTAAGCACTTCGTCTGGTCTGAGGTGGTGAAGTCAACACTGGCGAAAGAGCTAACGTTCAGTAAAATCCGCACTTTAGTGAATTTGAGGAGTAACGATCATGCGAATGAACATTAGCGATGGTACCATTCGCTAGCGAATTGACGGTTGCACCTGTGCATTGGCTATGTCCCTGCGAGTGGCAACGATGACAAAAAGTCGCTTACGTTAGCCACTTTGCCCTTTAGTGAATATATCAAAAAAACTACCCAGAAGTCAAGTGCAGGGGAGAGCCCAAAGCATTGTGCGTGAAAAGTTAGATAATTCAGTGCCCATTCGTCGACTCAGCACAGTCACCCCAAAACTTTCACTAATTAGCAATGGGGAACACCCATCCATCTCGATTAGTGATCTGTTGCAAAACAGCCAAAAATCAGTGAAGCGCATTGAAGTCAATGGGGGCCAACATTTTTTTACGCAAACAACTATTTTTCTCGCTCCAAATGCATTTAAGACAATGGGTGTTTCTTCTTATGGTGACGTTTTGGCTTGACAAAGGGGCGTGACCCCGAAACGTTGCTCACTTCCGCATTAAACGTGCAAGGGGTTCCTTGCTTGCAGTAGCCTGTGTGCCGTGGATTTCTTTCCTATTGGACGTTTTGTCCAAATACATTAGTCAATGTGTATTTTTTCTTATGGGCTTTTTTTTCAGCAACTTTTTGTTGTCAGGCGAAATTTTTCCGCTGCAAATTTGCTGCAGTTTCGTGAAAAGATTTGCAGATGGTGTAATGCATAATTTTGCTGCAAATCCATGGCTAGCGAAAAAATTCGCTCATCACTAATCTTGAGTAATTAATTCAACAGCTTTCCATTGCCTAACAAACTAGACATATACAATAATATATAGCAGCAGCAGCAGTGGTTATAGGCATTACCCAAGGGACACTGAGAATCCTTGGATTGTTGGAGACATAGGAGTCATAGTCCAGGAGTGCAGAGTTTAACTGCAGCATTTGCGCTTAGATAATTACAGATTGATTTTAAGAATTATTTGCAGATGAATATCCCAAGAAAGTAAATAAATCAATAGTCATTTCTTAACCTCTTGGAAAATGTAACAAACGTAGAGCAACTGGAACATCTGTACAAGTCGTGCTCAGCTAACTATTTTAAATTCAACAAATTTTACAAAGAGGATGGCCATGGGCACTGGTCCTGTATACTTTTATTATATATAATATTTCCTCATGTTCGAAGCTCAAATACAAATCAAGGCAACACTGAAACAGTATCATTACACAGAGATGTACAGGGATACAAGAATTTCTCATAATATATCCTGAAGTTGGATTGTTTTACTGCAAATATTTCTTCTTAAAACCAGTTATATCAAGAGCATCTGGCCTTTGCATCCCTTATAAATACTCTGTAGTGGCTATCAATCCTACAGGATGACCTCTTCTTCGAAATGCCGTAGCACCAGAGACCAGAATAACAACCTTGTTAATATCTACAGAAATAGAGTGGTGATGGCAATGTTTTTAAACTAACTTTAAAGGGACAATATCACATTATTTTTCTTTACCCTATTTTTTCATTTATAAATTCATAATCCAAACCAGTTGAGTTTTTTTATAAAATAAATAGATAGATATAGCATTGGGCCAAAAAAAAATCTCTTTTAAAATCCCTGGAAACTGGCATTGTTGAAATGCTCAATCAGTTTAAACCAGCACTTACTGTATATGACTATAATGTCTTTGAGAAGATTGCCTCAATATACAGTGTTTCTTGAGGCTAATTTTACATGGGCTGCTTGGGAGCTACTGCCATCAGGTTGATTCAAATTGTACAGTCACTGGCAAACAACCAGGCACAGGGATTGGATCCTTTAAGTAACTGACCAGTTTCAGGGCAGGTGCAACAAGCGGTTCATATGCAAAGTATTTCCAGAAAATATCCTTTGGTAGTATAGAAACAGCTGACCCTGTATCAAGCATCAGGTTAATGGAGTGTCCCTTGTCAGCAGAAGCAGTACTGACACTGACAGTTCATATAAACTTGTCTGGAATAAATGTACCAGCTTTATCCACACTTAATACTGTAACATTTGTAGTAGTGACTTCATGAACATCTTTAGCAGAACTACAGCAGATCTTAGAAAAATGTCCTACTTTTGTGCATTTGCGGCACCGTTTAGCTTTTGCAGGACATGTAACATGATTTGCAGTGTGTTGTGTTGAACCACAGCGAAAGCAGTATTTTCTATTTGTATTTGCTGTACGGTTTTGTAGTGTAGGTGAATCCCTTTCCTTAGCACTGTATTTTGCCTGTGACTGTGCATTATTAGGCCACAGTGTTGAATTCACAGTCTGTACATTCCCAGCAGTTCCCTGACTGAGAGTTTTAGCCTCTGCCACTGCTGTTTGAATTTGGCTAGCAACTGTAATAGCCTTTGCAAGGGTTAAATCCTGCTCTAGGAGCAGTCTCTCTCTAATGAGGTTAGTTTATCCACTATTTGGTCTCTTAGCATTTCATCTGTTAGATTCCCAAACGCACAGGTAACAACCAGCTCTCTCAAAGCTGCTACAAATTGTTCTGTGGATTTGCCATTACGCTGTCCACGTTGGCGGAATTTATATCTTTCAGCAACCACATTTACTCTTGGCATAAAAAAGTTCTTTATAGCAGTAAGAGCAGTTTTATAAGTATCATCAGGTAATGGTAATGTTTAGAATATATGCTGTCCCTCTGCTCCCAGGCAGTGAATAAGTAAAGCACGCTTTCTAGCAGCAGAAATCTCCCCTTGGTCAGCAGCAATAATGTAATTTTCAAACATTCGGATCCAAGCAGTAAAAGGTATGGTAGGCTCACCAGGGTTTGGAAGAAAAGGCACAGGTTGCAATATATTTAAGCTGGCCAACTACGTAAAAGTCATATATGGACAAACAATCCCTGTTTTGTTTAAAGGGTAAGGCATTTTTCAGTAACAATATGCACAAAATGTCTCTGTCTTAAATATATTGATAATGGGTTGAGTGCAAAGGACCTCTTGTATTTTGTGGTCACAGCCTTATTGCACCCCCTCCTAATGGTTTTAAAAATTAGTGGTGAGCACAACTTCCCCTTGTTTGTTATAGTTTATACAGGAGCAGTGACCAGCTCCATGTTGTAGCTCCCACCCTTCCCAGCTACAGTCAGGTGATTCCACCGGTGTCTAATAAAAGGGCAGCCAAGTTTGGGAGTTTTACTTTGAAAGCAGCTAGTAAGTTGCAGGTAAAACTTGGTCCCTTTGTAAAATGTATAATGAAGCAATAGAATTCTTAATGAATCAGCTGAAAATGAAGTGTAGGATTGGCCAGATATGGGATGACTTTGACGTAGTTGGCCAGCTTAAATATATTGCAATATATGGACAAACAATCCCTGTTTTGTTTTGTCTATATGCATAGGTAGAAGTGCCATCCTTGTCACCAA
Organism: Xenopus laevis; assembly: GCF_017654675.1. Taxonomy (NCBI): domain Eukaryota; kingdom Metazoa; phylum Chordata; class Amphibia; order Anura; family Pipidae; genus Xenopus; species Xenopus laevis. The sequence continues at coordinate 32,129,995 of NC_054371.1, read as the reverse complement.
TTGTTATGTTTTGGGTAGCCGAGGATGAGTAGAGTATAACAGTGCTTTATTAGCAGAGACTCATGCAGCCATTACACAACAATAACTTTCACTTTTAAGATGACAGGAGGTATGCACAGATGAGTCTGAGCACAGTGACATCTACAGGCCATTTGTATAAACACCACAGAAGTCTGGCAGATAAATGGCAATAAGAGAGAAGGAGGCGGTACAATGGCATGAAGTGCCTCATCCAGCTGGTGCAATTATTCTGCATGAAAAATGTTGCATTCTGGGAAAAATATGCTGACATATACCATGTTTCTGCTTTTTGATAATTAGCATATTTAGGTATGTATTATAATGTGTTTAAAAAATTATATGCAGACATTATACAGACAATTTCCATAGTGAGGTTTTGCTTACTTTTGTATTTAATATTTATTCATGCAGCATACAATATTTAAGACATCTTTAAAAGTTAACAACTTAAATCCTAGAATTGTGTCCGAGCCTGCATGTGAAAAGTAACCTGTTTTAAGTGCTTTCCTTAAAGTTGACGTCAATTTCGCCTTTCAAGGAACCTTGAGAATGGATGTCAATAAGGATGTACCCAAGCTTGCCTTCTTAGGTTCAGAATGTTGTTTTCCTAATCCTAATGGATTTAGAACATTCATCATTGCATTCCTGGTTTAACTAAGTAGTCTATGAGACTGAGATGGAATAGTGTGTCAGAGATGTGACAGATCAGATGACATTGACCAAAATAAAAAGTAAACATTTTCTTTTTTTATGCTTTTTAATCTCAAGAAAAAGATGGAAGGGCAAGAAGATAAATAATTATGTATTATTATAGTGTTTCTTCCTTTTTCCTGTCCTTTCCAGGTTTTAAAGTAATTATTAGCTCATTAGGGCATATTATCTTGTTTCCTAATGTTTCGACAGAAATACTGTACAGGCAGACTAAAGGTAACATTAAACAAAGTCCCTGATAACTACAGAAAGTGTTGAATCTTCTATACTTAACTTATACATAACTTGTGGGACTTCCATATGCTTTAAAAAATCTCATCCCTTTTTTCATTGTTTGTGGTGTTAACCCACAGATTCAATTTAATGAGAAAAGCTTTTCCCCCAGTCTATATAAGTTGTATACTTAAAAGTATCATTTTCCATTAATTTGGTTCTTGGCTGTTTACTGCCATCCCCATCCATGTATAAAATTTAAAAAAGTAGTTCAGATATTCTGCTCTTATCTGTTTATCATCAATTTATAATCTTGTTTTATCTGCCACCTTCCCTTTTCTTTTCATCTTTTCGATTTCTCTTCCTTTTCTGTTGTCCCATTTAGTCATATAGATTTAATTAGAGTTCACACGTTTTGCACACTTTCTCTATTGCAGAGCTAGTGAAAACCATTATTTTCTATGGTGAGTACTCTACAAAGAGGTTTTCAGACTTTTTAAATGAAGAACTTTTTGGTGATCCAACATTTAAGTAGGACAAGTAACAATAACAGTAAACCAACTAGCAACCTAAATCCATAAATAAGTGATCCCCAACCAGTGGCTCGGGAGCAGCATGTTGTTCACCAACCACTTTGATGTTGCATTCAACGGCCTCGGATCAGGTTCTTATTTTTGAATTCCAGGCTTGGAGGCAAGTTTTGGTTGTATAAAAAACAGGTGTACTGCCAACTAGCCTGTAGACTGTCAGTCCACACAGGGGCTATCAAATAGCTTCATCCTTTATTTGGCATGTGATGCTCCCCAACTCTTTTTACATTTGAATTTTGCTCAGGGGTAAAGAAGGTTGGGGACCATTAAACTTTCTTTGATCATGTGCCCACCTAGCTACAGTTTTAGGGCTCTTACAGATGAGTGTTTGAAGCTGCGTTCCCCTGCGATCCGTTTTTATGCGTTTAGTCTAAGGGGAGCGCATAAGTAGACGCATTCAGTTTTTTTCAATGGGACTATACTCACACAGGCGCATGTAGGTGCCGAGCGCAGGTTAAGACGCAACATGCTGCATTTTTCCTGTGTTCAGTGCCTACATGCGCCTGTGTGAGTACAGTCCCATTGGAAAAAAAATTTAAAAAAACTGAAGAGTCCTTAAGCAGCATAAATGGTCCAGCCAAAAGTTGGGAAGCTTCACTCTAGAATCTGATACAAGCAACACATTCTTCCTCAAAAATTAAATTGAAATTTTAAACTACCGGTGGAAGAAATAGAAATACAATAAAACAATAAAACATACAAACAAACCATAAAATTTAATATAAGTATAAATACAGATTTTAAGGTGAAAAAAGCACACACAACATATGAGCTTTAATGAAAAATTTTTATTCAATATATAAAACTCTTAACAAGGGCAACACACGGTTTTATCGGTCTCCTTAGCTTCACAAAAACATTGGTTTGAAAGAAAATCTTAGCGCATGAAATTAATATCCACTTGCTTAATTCCCCAGGTCAGCCATTATAACACTGATGTTTTCATTGATTTTTTTCCCACAAAAAATAATTGTGTACTCAGAACAAGAAAAAAAAATGTTCATGTCTTATTTAATCACATATTAATTGCAGAAATTGGAGACATATACTATACCATTTTCCTATTACCTCTTAAGGATCTGGCACACCGCTGAACAGTAAAGTGTTTCACAGAAAATTAGACCTTTTGAAGCATTTATACCATTTCATCTCCATCTCCTTATTCTAAGGTCAAAACCAAAATAAATAATACATGTAAATAAAGACGTGACTTTGTCCACCACATTACTGCTTATAGACCATATTATCCATGCGTTTTCACATGTGTTGCAAACCCATTTCCATCATTTTTTTCAAGCAAAAAACTATGGTGAAGGCCAACAAATTGTAACACTGTAGTTGATAATCTTGATAGAATGACTCAATAGCTAGTTGAGTTAGCAGGGTAGTTTTGAGGAAGGAAAACAGCAACAAGATGTTTAGGCAGTCAGTTGGATAACACCTAGGGGCACATTTACTAAGGGTCGAATATCGAGGGTTAATAAACCCTCAAATTCGACCCTCGAAGTACAATCCTGTGAATTCCTATATTGAATTCGAAGGATTTTAGCGCAAATCCTACGATCAAACAATCAAATAAAAATCATTCGATCGAACGATTCAAATGATTTTAAGCGATCGATCGAATGATTTTTCTTCGATCAAAAAAAAAGCTTAGAAAAGTGTTGGGGAAGGTCCCCATAGGCTAACATTGTACCTCGGTAGGTTTAAACTACCGAAGTATATAGTCGAAGGTTTTTTTAAAGAGACAGTACTTCGACTATGGAATGGTCGAATAGTCGAACGATTTTTACTTCGAAACGTTCGAATCTAAGTCGAAGGTCGTAGTAGCCTATTCGATGGTCAAAGTACCCAAAAAAATACTTCGAAATTCGAAGTTTTTTTCATTCGAATCCTTCACTCGAGCTTAGTAAATATGCCCCTTAGTGTGGAAAAGGAAAGGGGGGACTGCTCTAGGGTTTGTGTATCCCAACAGATTTGCCAGATTGGGTAAAGAGGATGCAAGCCTGAACTCAGGAATGGCAGTCCTAGATCAGTCTGATCTTTCTAATAGCTGGGAGACCTGCATCTCTAGTAGCAGTGGAGAAGAAAGCAGGGCAAGGCCTAGACATATTGTGGTCACAGGGGATTATGAAAGCTTATAGGGTTTTCTGTCATCCAGATTTCTTTGGGTAGACAAATTATTGGGTGAGGCTAGACATGATCCAGCTGTCTTGGTACATATGGGTGCTAATTAAAAAATTAATGGTAGGTGGAGGACTTCAAAGAGTGAGTTCAGGGATCTAGGCTCTAAGAATAAATGTAATCTTAAGATCTACAGCTAAGGTGGCTATAGACGATGTCGCCAAACGAGCGGATCTCTCTCCGATATGCCCACATTGAAGTGGGCGATATAAGGCTGATCCGATCGTGGGCCCTAGGGCCCAACGATCAGATCATAATGCATCCAATATGGGTGGGCGGATCGTGGTAACTGCATAAACGCACAGATACGGGCGCGATCCAATGTTTTTTTTTAACCTGCCCAAAGTCGGCCAGATATCGATCGGGAAAGCCTGTCGGTTGGCCCCACACATGGACCAATAAGCTGCTGACTCGGTCTGTCAGCAGCTTTTATTGGCCCGTGCATGGGGGCCTTTAGTTTAGTAATGGTATGGGTATATACAGGATATTTAGATATGTGACTGTATAGATAGGTCTGTTTATGAATGTGATATATGTGCACTGGGGTTCATTTGAAGGTGTTGAAGGTGTAAAGTAGTACTTTATGTATACCAAAAATAAATACAGCATTTGTAACATCAGTTTAAACACATTAAAAAAAACTGACTGAAGGAGGAATAAAGACTGAGGTCCCAGATCATGTAGGAGCCAAAGTTCTCAATGCAATAAGTTTCACCTTGGCAATATATATATATATATATATAGTATATATTCTCAATCTTACTAATCAGTTTGTTGTCAGTTTGTTGCTCCTGTGCTATTAAGATGCCAGTTAAATCAAAGTTATAGGGCATTAAACTGCTAGCGAGCTTGCTAAAAAAGCCTTCTAGATCACACCGAACCAGGAGTTACTTACAAATATAATAGCCCAATAACCACTAACGATATATAGTTAATCTAAAACTGCTGATTGTAAAGCTGATCATTGCAAATGCGTCTTCATGAGCCAATACAAAACAGCCTTTAAGCCGTTATATTGTCATTTATGATTAGCTTTATAATGAAAATTCCAAGCTTGTTGTTTCAAGGATATTCTGAAATTTAAAGTGTACTCACATTGACACCAAATATTATCTCATAAGAAGAGTATTGCTTATTTGTGCATTCCCTAATATGTACATGCAGGGTCGGACTGGGCCAGCTGGACACTGGGAAAAAAGCCGGTGGGCCCCGGCTCTTGTGGGTCCCGCCGGCCCAGATCTGCACCCAGATCACAGATCCGCACACTTCTTCCTACCTTCTTCGGGTGGTCGCGGCAAAAACTTAGTGCTTTTGCACGCATGTGTACACGCGCAGCAGGGAGGGCGTAAGCAGGCACTGGGACAGCAGTCCGACCCTGCCTACATGTGTACATTGTTACTTAATGCTAAAACTGCCTGCTAGTGACCCCAAGGTATTTTAAAATAACCCACAGGAAAAACTCCCCTTATGCTATGAAGTCTCATTCTATTCATTCTATTGAGTTCTCGGTCTAAAGGTGGCCATACATGGATAGATCCGCTCGTTTGGCCTTGAGGCGGGCAATATCGGGCCCAACGATCGGATCCTAGCATTCGCAAACGGGCGGTCGGATCGCGGGACCGCATCAACGAACAGATGCACCCGCGATCCGACGGGATTTTTAATCCCATCCGATCGAGATCTGGCCGACTTTCGGCCAGATCTCGATCGGGGAAGCCCGTCGGGGGCCCCCATACACGGGCCAATAAGCTGCCGACTTGGTCTGTCGGCAGCTTTTATCGGCCCGTGTATGGCCACCTTAAGGCTATAGATAGGTTTATAAGTCTGTATAAGTATGTGTATATATGTACACTGGGGATCATTTGGAGGGGTTAATACTGATGGACTTTGGTCTTTTTTAAACCCAACTTAACTATGTAACTATTTTTTATAGCAGCAATGGTAATTTCCATTGTTACATTTTGCAATTTACTGCTTGGCAGTGCTAAAACTGCATGATTATTTCTCTCAGTGTGATGCTGCTCCCTAATGACACAGGCCCAAATATATATTGCCATGTCTCTTCTCCGTGCTGAGGATGCCTTCAAATGGGCACTCTCTTTAATGGCAGGAACCTCACAGCATTAGATTAACCAGTATTAACGGATAGGTAACTTTTATGGCTTTTATGTGAAGGTTCCATGTTTAATTTACGTTTTTTGTCATAATTTAAGCTTCTCTCATAATTAGCAGAAATGAAAGTGTAATTTCACATAATTTGACCTTCACTTTGCTTATCTGACACATATTTCTTTGCTTCTTTCATTGAAAAACCCACATCTCTATTTTCTCATTGTCTTCATATCCTGGAATAATTTGTCATGTCCAGTGCAATAAATAAGAAATCTTTTTATTCATTAGTTTTTATTGTCTTGGTTTCTAACATTGTCTCTATGCTGAGTTAAAGTAATAACATATTAATGATGTTATTGGGTGATAATAGACATCTCCTGTGAAAAATGCTGAGTACAAGCTGTGCAGAGACATCATCATGAGGTTCTATGATCGACATTCCCTCGACACCTCCTGGTGCATCAAACTCTACATCAGTGGTTCGTGGTTGCTCACCAACCCCATGGAAATAGTTCCCAGTGGCCTCAAAGCAGGAGCTTATTTATGAATTCCAGGCAAGTTTTTGTTGCATAAAAACAGGTTAACAGCCAAACAGAGCCTCCTGTAGGCTGCAAGTCCACATAGGGGAAACCAAATAGCCAATCAGAGCCCTTATTTGACACCCCCAGGAACACATACTTGTGTTGCTCTCCAACTCTTAATTTGGAATGTGGTTTACAGGTAAAAAAAAAGGTTGGAGATCCCTGCTCTATGTTGTGTCTCTCTTTATCGCCTCCTAGAGTTTCAGTTTTCTCTCAATTTATACTTATCAGCCATCTGAATGAGAATTGACTTTTACTTTTAAATTTACTCAGCTTCCATCATATGTACTATGCACCATATTCTATCTTCATATAAATTGTCTTTCCTCCACACACACCTTCACAAGATGTATTAAAACAAACAGTAAATGTGCTTGTTATGAGTGATTTCAAATTCTGGCAGTTCTCTAGCCACATTGTGCTTGTATCAACATCTCAGGAGCAATAAGCTCCATAACAAGATGCCTACACAGTCACTAGTAGTCAAGTAGTACAGGAACAGCTCAGACTGCTGCTCGTGCGGAGGAATTGGAAAGGGTTTCAGATGACAATTAGTTCATCATCTTTTACAGTATAGCCACTGGGTCCAGTACCCACATTTTACACAATAATTTAATAGAAATTACATAAATTACACACATATATATATATATATATATATATATATATATATATATATATATAATATTAATATTTAATGAGCCATTGGTTTAGCATATCCCACTGAAAAAGGAGCAATGAGAGCATAAAATTTGGTGCTGTTGTTCATTACCAACCTCTTCTTAACTCTTCTGTTTAGCATTAAGGGGCACATTTACTATTGGTCGAATATCGAGGGTTAATTAACCCTCGATATTCGACCGTCTAAGTTAAATCCTTCGACTTCGAATCTCGAACTCGAAGGATTTAACGAATTTCCTTAATCCATCCTTAATTCATCAATCGAACGATTTTCCTTTGATCAAAAAAAGCTAGGAAAGCCTATGGGGACCTTCCCCATAGGCTAACATTGGTGCTCGGTATATTTTAGGTGGCGAAGTAGGTGGTCAAAGTTTTTTTAAAGAGACAGTACTTCGACTATCGAATGGTCGAATAGTCGAAAGATTTTTAGTTCGAATCATTCGATTCAAAGTCGTAGTCGAAGGTCGAAGTAGCCAATTCGATGGTCGAAGTAGCCAAAAAAACCTTCGAAATTCAAAGTATTTTTTATTCTAATCCTTCACTCGAGCTTAGTAAATGTGCCCCTAAGTGTACATTATCGTTCCTTGAAAATGTAACTCTTCCTCAAGCAAAATTAGTTTAGTCTGAGAATCTACTGAGGTAAAAATAATTAAAACAAATTATGTTTTAGTTCATATATATTGCAGAGCTTTCAGTCTCCACATCCTAACTTTCTTTGTAAGTTTTCAGCCTTTACTGGAATGGCTGCCATGAGTGTATTGATCCAAAACTGTTTACAGATGCTCTGTGCTCAAGTCCTAGTACTCCAAGTCTGCCCCAATAAATTAATTATGGTTATGACTTTTTTTAATATAGAAGGCAAATATCTTCATCCATTTGGCACTTTGACAGTTTGAGCACTTAGGATGTCTGCCCAATTTCATGTACAAGAGGGGTCATCAACTGACAACTCTTAGTTGGAGTCAGAGAAAGTAATGCTTGTTACTGGACACTTTCAGAAAATGACAGTTCCTTCAGGCTGAGCGTTAAATCCAGTTTTCCACTGATGATGTTCCTCATATAGGTCAATTACAAAAGGGACTCTCTCAGCCTTCTTCCTCTATGCAGTCTCCACCAATCCATACTGTTGTTTTAAAAGTCTATAATTGTCCCTTCAGAATCTTTAAGAATCCATCCCAGAATTGTTTTTCTCTGCTTCTGTAAGCCTTACTCTGAACCTATGTCTCTTTTTTTCCATCTTAAACTGTTTATTGAAAAAAAGTATATAACAAAATGTTTCTTAAGGATGCTTGCAGAACATGAAAATGCACAAATATTTATCAATACATATACATTCTATATTGACAATTGTCGTTGTATTATTGTGGAGGGGAGAAGAATAAATGTAGGAAATTATTACAGAGTGTTTGTTACTTTTCCCTATGGTGATTCATGTTATAGCGAATCTAGTGTCACAATCAAGTTTAACATCCAAATCTTAGATCAAATCATAATCAACTTCAGGATTAAAATAAAAAGCAAACATAAAATCAAACATAAAGCATAAAGTGGAGCTTTTCTCTAGTTGTCAAGATATCGACAAGGTATAAAATTTGTCTATTCATATATTATCTGTGTTTCCTCCATCACTTTTTCATTTACCCTATATTGTAGTTTCTCCTACTCATAGTTCAATAATTTTATGTTACCGTCTCAACCCTTCTGATTTGTTGAACCCATTTTGTTCCTAACTATTCAGCTGAGAGAAGGGCACGACCTGTATCAGACGGGGTACTATAGTGTACCCAAGGATCCCAGATTTTTTGAAATTGTAACTGTCTGTGTTGTGGAATGCTTGTTAATTTTTCATTAACAAAGATCCAATTTATTCTATTTTTGAGTTGCTGGATTGGAAGTAGGGGGGATTTCCAGGATTTGGCTATAGTTAGTTTAGCTGCTGAATATATGTGGGCAATAAGTATTCTCGTATATTTATTTATGTTTGGGATCCTGTTTCCTAATAGAGCTTGACCTGGTTGCTTATGTACACTTATTCCTGTTATTAAGTAAATCATTTCATATATTCTAGTCCAGAATCTCTTTAGAATCAGAATCACTTTAGGGCATTCCCACCATATATGAAAGGCCGTGCCCTCACCTCCACATTTCCTAAAGCATAATGTATCATACTGATTGTTGATTTTATTCAATCTGGATGGGACTAGGTACCATCTCATTAATAGTTTATAGCCTGCTTCTATTAGGGAACTGTTGATTGAGCTGTGGGCAATTCCATCCCATGTTTTAAACCAATCCTTTTCATCTAGTGTTCTACCAATATCTTTTTCCCATGCCCGCACATAAGGTAATGTTGCTGGGGAGTAGGCTTCGGTTAGTATCTGATATAGTTGGATAATATTCCTCTGTAGTAAGGATAAGTGACACATATTGTTTCTAGGTAGGATGAGGCTGCTGCATCAAGGTTTTTGTTTTTAGATTTCAGGAAGTGTTGTATTTGTATAAAGCGGAAAAGTTCCCTTGGTGGAGGGGAGTATAATTGTTGAAATCTCTTCCACTTCAATGGAACTGAGAGACCATAGAGATGCTTCAAGTTTATCAGTGCTTTTAATTTCCACCATTGGAAAGAGAAGCTATCAAGTCCCAGAAGGAACTCTGGGTTTCCTAAAATTGGAGCAGCTGGGTGGTGGGGTGATACTCTAGGAAATCTAGTTTTCCAAATAAATTTCATTATTTGCCTTTGCAAATCGTGTATATCTTTCTTCAGTATTTGGATTATTCTAAAATAATATAGAATTTTTGGTAGTGTAGTCATTTTTACTGCATGGATGCGTCAAGTCTTTTCAGAGGGTTTTGCACAAAAACTCAAACGATTCAAGCGATTCAAGTTTTTTTGTTCGAAAATTCGAGTTTCTGAATTTTTCAACTGGGACTCACTGAATCAAGTTTTTTCCTTTCCAGTTTTTATTTATAAGAAACCATTCAAGTTGTGAGTTAATTTGAGTTCATTCGAGGTATAAAAAATCTCTAAAATTCGACCTTGAATATATAACTCCCCTAAGTGTAAAGACCCATGCCAGATGTTTCTAATAACTTCATCTGGGAGGAGACATTCCTGCGACCTTGATCAATATAGGCTTCTTCAGAATTACTATTAATTAAATTAGGGCTCCAAAAAAATGATAAACTCTTTCTTTTCTGTATTGGTCATTGAATATGGCCTACCCACTACAAAAGCTACCAACATTAAGGGGCAGATTTATCAAGGGTCGAAGTGGATTCGAGTGAATTTTCAAGTTCAAAAAGTTTGCATTTCGAAGTAAATTTTTGGGAATTTAAACCATCGAATAGACTACTACGACTTCGACTTAGATTCGAAGTAAAATCGTTCGAATATTCGACCGTTCGATACTCTAAGTACTGTCTCTTTAAAAAAAACGTAGACTTCAATACTTCGCCAAATTAAACCTGCCAAAGTGCTATCTTAGCCTATGGTGACCTTCTAATGCATTTTTCTAGGTTTGTTGTAGTCAAAGTAAAATCATTTGATCGATCAATGAAATCGTTCGAATAGCTCGATTCGAAAGATTTAATCGTTCGATCAACCGATTTTACTTCGACCGCAAAATGGACAAATTCGGTAAAACGTTGACTTTGATATTCAAAGTCGAAGTATAGCCATTCGATGGTCGAATTTCGAAGTATATTTCACTTCGAAATTCGACCTTTGATAAATCTGCCCCTTAGCCTTTCGGGTTCTAAAGACTGAACAAACTGAAGGCAATCTGAACCCTGGGATTTGAGCCCATTGAACTACCCGTGTCACAGGTGTATTTCCTCATAATCATGAAAGTCATCTGGCACCATGGCCTGGATATTATTTGTGCATTGGGAAGATACATAAGGCAACAATCAGTGTGAGCAGTGGATGTACAAATCTTTGTTCTACATATTGTTGGCAACAACAATAACATGTAATTAAAGGGTCTGTTCACCTTTGAGTTAACTTTTAGTATGATGTAGAGAGTGATATTCTGAGACAATTTGTAATTGGTTTTCATTTTTTATTGTTTGGAGTTTTTGAGTTATTTAGCTTTTTATTCAGCAGCTCTCCATTTTGCTATTTTACCCTAGCAATCATGCATTGATTTCAATAAGAGACTGGAATATGAATAGATGAGGACCCAGAGAGAAAAACAAGTAATCGAATGTAGCAATAGCAATAGATTGGTAGCTTTACAGAACATTTGTTTGTTTTTTTTAAATGGGGTCAGTGAAAGCCGGAAAGAGTAGGAAGAAGAAAGCAAATAATTCAAAAGCTAAAAAATAATAACTAAAAAATAAATAATGAAGACCAGTTGAAAAGTTGCTAATAATTGAACATACTAAAAGTTAATTAAAGGTGAACCACCCCTTTAATGTGTATCATTGAACTCATGTCATATAAATTACTGTAGATCCTTATAATACACAAAAGCCATGAATAGAATATCTTGTAAATTCTATCCTTATAAACGGTGAGTTCTGATGTCATCATTTATAAACGTTGAGTTCTGATGTCATTTCTGTCACATGACTGAAAACTTGTGTATTATAATAAATAAAGTACCCCCAGTTGTAAAATATGAGGATATTCCTCGGAGTTCCATGACCTGTATAAAAACATTTGGCCTTTGGCCTCGTGCTTTTATATGGTCATGAAACTCCTCGGTAACTGATAATATCCTTATAATTTACAAGAGGGGGTACTTTATTCACTATATACACTACTGTTAGGGTAGTAATTATCTTCACTAATAATATTTCATGTACCAGGAGATATTCAAGCCTAAGTACCACAGCATTCAATCTAACTGCAGTTCCCTTGGCCAAAGGGAGTTGACTTGCCAGATGCCTGTTAGTTGTTCCTTGGTAAAGGGATGGCACTTCAATCTGGAGCTAGGGGGACTTTTAATATATATCAAAATGTGCCAAAGTACCAAGTATAGGGTTCTTAGGATGACAATAATTTACCATCTTGTTTTAGATTATAAAGTGAAAAATGTTGGTCTTTTAAAATAATGAATGTAATCTATAATCTGTAGATATCTGTGATTACCCAACGAATTTATGAAGATGAAATTTAGAAAACCACCACTCAACAGAAGCGAGGTCACTAACACATTTAATCTATAAGTTAATGCAAAAGACAACCTACTGCTCCAATGTCATTTTAATAACATCTAATTGACGTTCTTAATAAGGTTTGACAGACATATGCACCCACGGCCTTTCTGAAGCGCACGCTTGGATGGCTAATTGTGCTGCACTTACGTTTGCCTGCTGTTAGTGCACAATGACAACTGTTTTACAAGGAATGGGATTCTTGCTGATGTTACCTTCGTGCTGGCCGGACAGCGAAAAGCTGCATTTAAAAATGATTTTCTGTCAAACATTAAAAGTGATAGTTGATAGGAACATTGTAATACCTGGGAACAGATTTCTTAATATTCTACGCGGGATACAAAGAGGAGGAATTTATCAGAAAAACAACTCACAGTGTGGTAATTGGATTTGCTGCTCAATTATGTTCCGCAACAGCAATGTTCTCATTCAGCATAAAACAAAAGTTCCCAGGAACAATTTAACTGTTTAGAAAAAAAAAACAAAAGACAAAAGTTGTTTTGTCCGGTTTAGGAGTATGATTAGACATCGATACAGGTTCCCTTTGAATGGGTCGATATGCAGGTTTTATTCATCATGACATTTTAGTTAATCTTCCGTTTTTCTTCTGTTCTGGCACTAAAACAACGTGATCTAATTATATGCATACAGTTGTTGTCAGAGTTATCCGAAAAGAAATACAGGTATAGCCAAAACCATCTCAAAGTGATAAATAGGATATTCCAGATAGTTAAAGGTAAAGTATTCATCTGTGTGCAACATGAGTCCAATGAACATGACTTGTGCCAAACATGGTTTTTGCCAACTGTTTTAATCAAAATTGGTTAGTGAGTGTTGTGCTACACAGGGCAAATGAAAGTTACTCCATGTTTGGTCCTTGAGAGGCAGATATATATATATGTTTCATGATTTTGTTGGTTTTGATAAATTGTGCAGCTCATGGTTTCAGAATGAGATGGCACCAATAACATTAGCACTTGGGGGCAGATTTATCAAAGGTAGAGGTGAATTTTTTAATGAAAAAATTTTGAATTTCGAGCTATTTTTTGTGTACTTTGACTAGGGAATAGTCCAAATTTGATTCGAATTTGAAAAAAATTAAAAAAATTTGAATATCGAAAATATATCATGTACTGTCCCTTTAAAAATTCAACTTGGACCATTCGCCATCTAAAACCTGCCGAATTGCTGTTTTAACCTATGGGAGATCTCCTAAAACCCATTTGGAGTCAATTGGTGCACTTTGAAAAATCTAAGTTCTAAAAACTTTGAATCGGAATCTATCGACTGCGCTATTCCATCGATTAGAACTATTCGAATTTAGCCAAATACGGACCTATTCAATCGAAAACGGACCTATTCGACCAATAAAAAAAAAACTTTGACCTAGGGCAGATTTATCAAGGATCGAATTTCGAAGTTAAAAATACTTCGAAATTCGACCATCGAATTGAAATACTTCGACTTTGAATATCGAAGTCAACGTTTTTTTCATCTAACTTGGGTATCCTGTGGTCGAAGTAAAATCGTTCGATCGAACAATTAAAGGATTTCAGCGATCGATTGAATGATTTTACTTCGACTTCCAAAAATGTAGAAAAATGCTCTAGAAGGTCCCCATAGGCTAGCATAGCACTTTGGCGGGTTTAATTTGGCGAAGTATTGAAATCTAAGTTTTTTTTAAAGAGACAGTACTTTGATTATCGAATGGTCGAATATTCAAACTATTTTACGTCGAATCGAAGTCGAAGTCGTAGTATCCTATTCGATGGTCGAAGTATCCAAAAAATTTTGCATTTTTTTACTTCGAAAATTCCCTCTAATTCACTTCGACCCTTGATAAATCCTCCCTTTGGAGTTAGTCATTTGTGTCCATGGGTGCAATCTGTTAGGCAAACCATGGCATTACCACAGGGGAGTAATTACAGAGAAAGCCAACTCTGAGGTCACAGAGAGGCCCAGGAGTGTTGAAGGCCCAGTAAGGCCCTTATTAAAGAGCTATTTCAATATGTATTGGTAGAATAGGTCAATTTACCAATGTTTTGGGGCCCTAAATTGAATTTGCTGTGGGGCCCAGTAGCATTTAGTTATACCACTGCATTACTAGCAAATTCAAGCAGGTGGTTGGTCCAGGGAATTGCACCCACTTCATTAAACCAGGCTGAACAGGCACATTGGCACTGCCCACAAGTTCCCAGGAGCATGGATGGAAGCAATCAGCTTTGTGAACAGCATCACTAACCATTCTGCCACTTTGCACTTTAGCTTGTGTTTATTAATGAGGGCTAGGAGAGTTTAGTGGAGCCTGGGCGCCACATATCCATGAATCCATGGGACAAATTCACTAACTTGCGGAGTTGGTCTAGCGCAGGCTTCGCCGGACTTCGCCAGGCGAAGTATCTTCTCTAAAATCCGAAGTTGCGCTAGCGTTAATACGTCAAGGAAAGCGCAGTTACACTAGCGACGCCTAATTTGCATACGGCGCGAAGTTAAAATACATTGGACGTATACACTTCACAAGCCTGCGAAAGCTTCATAAAATAAAATAAAGTTGTTATATTGCCCTACACATGTGCCCACTGTATAGTTTAGGTACCATATGTTAGGAAATGTAGGGGGGAAGGAGGGTGCCCCCAAAAAAATGTATGATGTTTTTCAGCCTATCACCCTTAAAAAAGGAAAAGACGCCAGCGTTTTTTTGGACTTGGAAAAAATTTCAACTTTTTTTGAAGCAATCCCTATCTACTCTATTGCACTTCGCCTGGTCTGAGGTGGCGAAGGCAAGTCTTGCGCAAGAGGTAACGTTCAGTAAAATGCACAAGTTAGTAAATTAGCGTAGTTACGTCCCTTCGCCATAGCACAACTTCGCCTGGCGTAAGGGTGCGAAGTAGCGCTAGAGTAGGTCCACTTCGCTAGCGAATTTACGCCAGCACCCGTTAGTAAATCGGCGAAGTAACAAAATGACGTCACGCTGTCGAATTTGCGCTAGCGTTAGGCGCTTCGCACTTTAGTGAATTTGCCCCAGGTGTCCCTGGCTAAATAGGCAAGTGCATTTTTTCAAACCCAAATTTTTACAAAATGTTTTAATTTTTTTAAAGAGTTTGTAGACTCATTGAAAATGATGAGTACATTTTGAATTGGATGCATCAGTTTTTCTTTTACTGTTTTATTTGATCACATTTTTTTAGATTCAAATTTTTTATATAAATATGCAACTCTTTTGCGGAAAATCTCGAGTTTGTTCAAGTTTAAAAAACTAAAATTCACATTCAGATTCTGATAAATAGTCCTTCCAGCTTTGTAAATGTAAGTATACAGTATATTTATATATACTTAACAGATGATCGAATGAGACCAAGCTCAACAGGTTATACGTTTAAAAAGATGATTACTTGCATTAAATTTACATACAGTAATCCTCTGTGTTTACTGTTTTCTCAGCAATTTCATGTACAGAACTTTATTTTTCTGCAGTGGAAATATTTCTGTGAACTTGCCCTTGGGAAAAAGCATTCATTGAATGTCTGGGAATTTTTGCAACAGAGTGTATTCTTCTTATGATAAATTACCTGAACAAAACCGGGACTAATGAAATACCCAATAAATTCAATTTGACAGTTTAAGCCTAAATGTTTTGTATCTTATCATAAATTACACAGTTAAGATGTATCCAATTTTTATACAATGCCACCCAGAGTTAATTATTGGCAAATTAACTCTCAGGCACTGTGAGAGAACAAGGTTATTCAGAATGCCTTCCCTCTTTATATAGAATTGTATTAAAAAGACTCCGTTTAGATTAAAATCTTCGTTTACTGCAAAATTTGCCGATCAATACGCTGACGTATCAGACTCCGAGAGAAAAGACCCATTTTAGTTATTATAATTTGGTCATAATCACATCTTTGGCCAATGCCACATAATACCATAAATATAATTTGTTCATTAAGGACAAACTGGCAATCTGGGCGGCTAATTGGCAGGTGAGATCCAATGTTGATAAATGTAAAGCTTATGCAAGCCACAATAATAGAGTAGGACCTTGGTGGTCCTTGCAGACCTTTCTATATTTCTGCGTCAAGAGTGTAGAACATTGCCGTAATTTTTCCGCCAATGGTAGAACTGCATTAAAGGATTCTTTTGTTGGGTGATGGATGATTAAAGAACTGATAAGCAGCCATGACAAAAACAAATGATGTTCCATTAAATATTGTGACATAGCTGCTATTATTCAATATGGACAAGGATTGATATGCTCATCATCATCTTGTGGCATTATTAGCACACTTTCGAATAAATATTAATAGGTAAATGTGTTTCTTTATATTTTCCGGAAATTGTAACATAAACCTCCAGCAGCAGCAAAATGACCCTACAGATTTTTGTATACTCTCCAATTAGCCATTTTATCTACAATTAACAATTCCCTATTTGTCTTTCCAAGGCATCAAATCTTATTTCCCGAACAGTCAAACTCAATCTATTTTCTTCTCAAATGCTAATACCACTAATTAAAAATAACATTAATTGAAATACTGCAGGGGCTGACGTTTTTTTATTATTTTAACCTCATGGCAACACTAATTTATGGCCCTAATTACTGAACTGCCCTTTGTATTTCAAATATTTGGCAAGCTACATTGGTCTTTCAAATCTAGTACAACTATACAGATGGTCACTCTTCCTCGGTGAGTCAGCGTGCCAGAAATACGAATATTTATATTCCCAAGCGTATAGAAAGATATGTCACTTTTTATATCAAACATGCATTGACGTTCTTGCTGAGTTACTCATTGGGCCTTACATACAGTCCGTCTTTTAAAGTGCTTAAAAAGAAAAATCATTGTACAGCTTGATGCTGGAAAAAATAATGTAAGCTTCTCTTTATATATAATTAATATACTGAAGCATAAATAATATATAAAAAAGTCCAAGGGGCAGATTTACTAAAGGGCGAATTGTCGTCAGCAATGGCTTCATACACATTTCGCTCCACTTCGCAAATTCGATACCACTACGCTAATTCACTAATATGAGAAGTTACTCCCCGGGAGCCGAATTCTGGAGAGTTTTCGCAAGCGTTACTTGCTGTAGTGCGAGTATTCAGCTCCCTATGATGTGATTGCACAAATAACAACAATATGCACTGTATACCATTGCCAGGAAGAAACCATTGAATAAGGCTTTGCTTAATAGAGATAAGACTGAAGGAAAGCAATAGCTTGATCAATAGCCTCCATCAGTGTGTAGAAGGTCATCTTATGTCCAGGAGCAGAATGAGCAGCAATTAACTTATGCTCGTTACTCTTGAGTATCCATTTGAATCTGGGGCTAAATTTATGGCTTGATCAGTTTTATCTCACAAGAGGTCATTCACAACCCCTAAGTGTAGCTTCAATCAGAGGTTGAGGTCATTATGTGAAAAAACCTGATTTGTAAATGTTTAAACCCAGATTGAAAAAGGGCTCATTTTCATCTTCAAGTGCAGCGAGCAAAGTGCAATTTCAAGAACAAACTGGCAGTTTTTTTTCCCATAATGCAGAGTTTTTTCCAGTACTTCATAACTGCTGTGGTCGCAAGGGAGAGTTGCGTCTGACACAGTTGTCCTGCCCCTGGCTGAATTATATCCAAATCTACAAAACTAACACACAAATTGGTCACAATTGCATGGAAGTCGCCCCCCCCCCCCGAGGGTTTAGGCGCAAGTGTGCTGCTCCTATTGACGATGGTTCTAAATCAATTGACACAAAGCAGTAGCACATGGTTTTCTTTGGTCAATAAGCACAGTAGCACTTGATTCAGAACAGAAGACAGGAAGACTGGGTGGCACCAAGTGCAACTATACAGAGGTGTGCATTTTGACACAGGTACCTGGGGTTTAAGGCTCAACTAGCTGCAGGGAAAAGTGTGGGAGCGCAAGAGCGCTTGCAGTAGTAAATGACCCCTAATGTGCTGAGGTCCAGCAACTACTACAGATCATTAGTTTATTACTGCTCATTCTGCTCCTGGATTTAAAATAACCTTCATCCAAAGCTGCTCCATGCACTTCCTCGTAGATGTGCTCAGTGCCTTTGGTTTCACCATGCAGTGTCTATTGACATAGGGGAACCCAGAACTTCAGGGAACCCACAGTGGATTGCATCAATAGGCATAGTGAACTTGCACCTAAAAAATGTTGCAGAGTTGTCATTTTTAGAGAAGTGCCATCTCAAGATTTTCAGAATAAATGCATCCAATTCGCGTTGAAACACACACATAGTTGGATGTCTTTTAACACGTCAGTTGCCATTGCACCATTACCTTTTGGCCACAGTTAAACCTGAAATTACACTTTGTACTTGTAAATGAGCCCTACTATGTACAATGAATAAAATTGTGGCTCAGCTAAACACAAGGAAAATATGTGTGACAATTATCTAGAAATAATTTGAATGGACGTACAATGTACAATTTACCTGCAGTCATTACTCCGTTATTAGTGGCTCCAGGTAGTCTGTTAAGCTGGCCACAAGCAGGTAGCTCTACTTATTTAGTGCAGTGATGAAACACTGGATCTTTGCTTGATTTGGACACACATGCCATTGTTTCACTTACACAGACGTTCTGTGCAGACCCAAGATAATACTGTATATGATATTTATCAATAATTAAATGTTTAAAAGCTTCCTCAGTAAAAGGGGATTCAAGTCTTTATGTGACGCTCTTCTTTAATCAAAGAAGGCTATATAGTCCTCAGACATTATGTACTTTTCCCATGGGTCCAAAGGCGATAGCAGAAGTTTTTCCACCATGACTAATCCTAGAAAACATGCAACAAATCATTTAATTGGCAACTATATCCTTATGGAAATGTGATTTTCAGTTCATATATATCTTTGAGTTTTTTATTGAACTTTGAGAGTGGAATTCCCTGGTAAACACATCCATTAATTTGAATTGAGCAGGGTATAACTATTTATGATTACTATTTGTTATTTTTGTTGTTGTTGTTTTCAACAGACACACATTATATATATGCTGATTGACGGCACTCAACAGGACTTCACACAACCAGGTTAATTAAACAAAGGAAAAAAAGGTTTATTGTGTCCAACGTAGGGAAACAGCACACAAACAAATGCTTAAATCAAACTGCATCAATGCTTGGTGTCACTTAGCAACAACTTTGGCGCCTTTCTTTGATTTAAAAGTTCATTTGTGCGCTGTTCGATTTTCCCTGACGAAGGCTCCTGTGTGGAACTTGGACAAAATAAACCTTTTTTCTTTTGTTTAATTAACCTTGATGCCAATGCATTTGGACAAAATAGTTGCGCGTATAAAAAATGGCCCTCGCGTCAAAATTGCCGAGTGTCAAAATTATTTTGACGCCCATTGACTTCAGTGTGTTTGTGAATTTTTCACAGTTTCGCAAATTTTCCGTCTATGCGAAACGGGACTGATTTGCCTATTACTAGTGTAGGGATGTGTAAAATAGCCACCCTAGTTAATATTGGCAGGCAAATCCATAGTGTTTTAGAAACCTAAATGGGTCTAATGGGGACTTGTGTCAATGCTCTGCTTTATGATATGCCCCTGAGATTCTCAATAGTGACCAGTAGATGGCACTGTGCTAAAGTATAAAACCCTTTGAAGCCATGCGCTCAGGGTCCATTTTGTGCTGGCTCTAGCCTGAACAGGCAAGCAGAGCTCGAGTGGAACCTAGTCAGGTTAGGTCTAGTAAGGATAGGCTACTCACCTTAAGAGGTCACTCTAGTAGTGACAGATAG
This sequence comes from Xenopus laevis, assembly GCF_017654675.1. Lineage (NCBI taxonomy): Eukaryota > Metazoa > Chordata > Amphibia > Anura > Pipidae > Xenopus > Xenopus laevis. The sequence continues at coordinate 32,109,976 of NC_054371.1, read as the reverse complement.
GCTATTTAGCTGAGCAGCTCACGGCTCCGATGAGGAGAGTCAGAGGGATTAAGATACCGAGTACTAATTTCCCAGAAGTACGGACTAAATGTGTAAACTTAGGGATGTAGAATACCCCTGGGTTCCATTTAGGGAAAAGGTTGAAAGCTGGGTGTACCTTCATTGCTGCTGTGTATGTTCTCTTCCCTGTGTGGAATAATACTGACCAAAAGTGCTGTGAATATATGCTGATCCATTGTTCTATATGCTCCTGATCTGCTATTATGTACACTGAGGATTGTAATTGTTCAATAAATATGTTCATTGGTTAAGTTATAAGAACCACAGGAGCCCAATTCTTGCACCCTGCATCTAGTTACAGTTACACTACACCCTGAGCTCATAGAAAGAGAACAGTGCACTCAATTTACTATAGTGCTACACTAATCATGTCCATCTTCCAATACATTTCTCTTCTCTTTGACTGCGAACTTTTCTCTTCCTTTGCATTTGCTAGTAAAAAGTGCTCATATACGGGCAGATTTAATTTTGTGTGAAACAACAGATTTTAGCATGATTTGATCAAATCTTTTAATTATCGTTACATTAATGGGGTGTGAACAATCGTACTGTTCTGACAAAAACTGCTCCAACAGTTGATCAGACAGGTTTAAAAATTTTCAATCAGACATTCATTGTTAAATAATCGTTCAATGCATATGCCTTTTGCCAAAGTGAACAAAGGAAATCTTGTAGCCTACATGTCAAAGATACAACAAAAGTCTCCTCACATATCATTGACCATGGATGGGTGAATCGTCTGTTTAAACGTTCGCATAGCCAATGAGATCATTCGCAGAGTGGCGACAAAATCAACCGATGTATGGCCAGCTTAAGAAGCAAGTATAAATGACTAGAGGGCATCAGTAGAAAAAATGGCACAATGCAGCAACTGTACAGGCAAAAAATAAAAGATGGATGCCCAGGAAGGCTATGACATTCTTCTTGTGAAAACCTGTTTTTATACTGAATACATTTTTTAAAAATGTATTTTAGAGTTACTAGCTCTTTCCTAATACAACACAACTGAACATGTGTCATCTTGATATTTCAAGACAGGTACTAAAGAACCCAAATGACTAGCAGACTATCATTATAATTAAACATAATCCCAACCGGTATTAGCACATGGAAAATATCTCTAGATTTACAGATGATATATCGCGGTACATACTATAATGTAAAATACATTTAATATGTAAAGATAATGAGAAGGAATTGGAAAACAACAAAACACAAATGACAATATACATTGTTAAAATGCCTAACAGAAAGAAAATGATATACTAAATAAGATAAAGCTCATAAAAGCACCATGGCATAGCTTAGAAATGAAAAACACATATGACCCTTGTTTAAATTATAAAACCAATTTACTGTCCATGACCTTTTCCTTAGGAAACCTAACTGAATTATACTTCTATTAGCAATTAGATATTTTCTGATACATGTATTCATTTCTCATGACTTTTGAATATTTATTCTAATATTTATTCTATGTATTTCTTGTATGTAGCTCTGCATTTTCGTAATTTGTACATGAAGGGGCACATTTACTAAAACTAGAATTAACCTAATTTTTTTTCTTTTTTTTTTTAAACAAATCCGACCAAACTCCCTTCCACGATTTGAACTCATTTATCAATAATTTTTCTCAAAACAATTGAAGCGACGAAACATCATGAAAAAATACAGTGTTAATTTTCACATAGTTTCATGCCATGTACAAGCTCAAAGGCCAGTGTATCATTACTCACACCTGTTCATCATCCAAGATGGTAAATGGGAGCACTACTATATGGAGGACAATGGAAGCTTTGGTAATGCTTTTGGAGACAATTTTCAGCAAAATGAATATGGCATTGCAGGGTTGAGGGCAACATATAGGCAAAGAGTTGGTGTAATTGGTTTCCTTCATTAATATTTATGCAATACACATATATTGGGCGACTTTACAAGTTGTTAAATTCTTTCGAGCTGTATTTTAAAATAATTCCAGTGGTATGTATTGTTATTGCATGGAAAAAATGTCTAACACATTTAAAGGAAAAAAAAAAACACATTTACAGGAAAAAAAAGTTAAAGTAAATCATACAAATGTAAAGATATATTTTTTGTTTGTAACATTTATCCGTTAGCAAATTATCAATTTTTAAGCTACATACTGCAGAAAAAACAGTACATTAAAGTAGATAATTTGTGCAATTTTTACCAAATTAAATGTTAATTATTAAAGTCATTACCATTAGGGCACTTACTATTCTGATATCAACATAACATAACAGAAAAATGTGTTGTTTTAGGGTGGTATTACAAGGTCCCTTTGCTCATACATGCAAAGATTTATGTTTTTTTCTTTGTAAAGGCTATGAGAAAAACTTGTGAGTTACTATGGGAAGTGTGAATTATAGACTTGTATCACTGGCCACACCCCATAAGACATCATACTACATACATTCCCTTCTACATACCTTTTTACTATTTATATCAATTCATATGGATAATTAAAAAAATAAGGAACAGCGGCCCATTAAGCAACTGTTAACATCAGAAAATAAAAATGAAACATACAGCAAATTATTTTGTTTTAATGGTGCATGTAGTTCCAGTAGAGTGGAATAACAAAGGATATTGCATTCAATAGCAATTATACTTACAAAGCACCGTGAAATAATTGAAAATTTGTAATGAATATATATATATATATATATATATATATATATATATATATATATATATATATAATATATATATATATATATATATATATATATATTGGAATCATATTTACTTTCATTTACTAACATGCTATATTTGGGTTTGTGACCCCTTTAAAGGAATCTTGTTTTTATTTGATGTTATTGGTCCTTTAATGACATAATTATCTGCCTGTCCTTCTAATCCATTTCTTTTCACAACATTGCTGTATTTTAGCGCTGAAAGGTAAGGTGTCCTTGGAAGGGTAGCCTGATCAAAATCCACATGAAACAACCCAAATCGTGCATTATTTCCATATATCCACTCAAAGTTGTCCATCAGGGACCAGACAAAATACCCCTGAACGTTGACCCCATCTATGTTGATAGCTGAAAAATATAATAAAAGTAAATTTTTACATTGTAGTCATTATTGTTGCTAGGTATCAGGTTGTACAAACAATAAAATGTTTAAGTAATAAAAAACAAAATGTAAAAATGAAAAAATATTTAAATTTAGATTAATTTGATTTTCTTACAATAGGCTTCGTTACATTTCGAAATACAATATTAACAAAAATTAAATGTAAAAAAAATATATAAATGTTCCATACAGTTTTCAAAATACAGGAAAACATTAGGCATGCCCTGAATTCATGATTTGCTTTGGGATTAATTTTTGCAGGATTTCCATTTGATGAGCCCCTTATTGTTATCTTAAACCAAATCCTTAAACAACTGAATGGGAAATTTGTGATGATGCCTTTTTTTTCCATTATTCCCAAATTTGAATACAGAATTTAATATTTTGGATTGGTTTTTGTCCAAAAATGTTGGTACCGGGGCAACTCCAAAATATTTATTTCTATGCATTCCTAGAAATATAATCATAATCTATGAACAATAAAATTAGGATTTCGATGAGTCAATATGCAAAGCTAAAAATAAATACATCATATTAATATACATCATATTGAAACAAGTCTATTGAATTTAGGGACAGAAGGTTTCATATAGGGCATATACACAATGAGCAAGGTTTTTAAAGCTGTGCCTAATGTGAGCATTTAAGGATTACTCATAAGATTTACAGATAGTTATCTAGGTAGAATCTGCTGCTTTATAGAATCTAAATTGCTTTACTGAAACAAACTATAGACAATTTACAATATGAATCTCCGTAGAGACATCTGTATTAATACTTCCATGATACAAGAATCAACAAATACATATTCTGGAGAGAGAATTGGAAGGCAAAGAAAGGGAGATAATCCACAAATGCACTGCATATATCCTTAAGGGATGGATGCGACCCTTGGAAATTTAGCAGGGAGGATCTTGATCCCCCAGTTTCTATTAGGCTCTGCTCCATTTAGGAAAACAACAAAAATGAAGTTGTAGTGTGATTGATCCTATAGATTAAGCAAATATTTCATAAGAATGTTTTAATGTATAATTACAGCTATTAACCAATTCTTTACACATTAAAGTTCAGACCTGGTCCGTTTATCTGTTTTTATCTTGTGATGTAAACATTTTACTGTTATTAATAAGATATGTCATATTTATGACTGTATGTTCTATTTTAAAACATTTTTCAATAAAAAATATTGAAACCGAAAGGGAGATGAACCAACAGAGAACTCTGAAGTTCAAGGGAAGGGAATGTCCACCTTCATATCTTACCTTCAACTTAGGAACAGTGGAAACTCTTCTATATTTATCAGTAGCATTTAGACAGTTTCTAGTTATGAGGCTCTAAGACTTTATATAAAATTTGTAAGGGTTTTATGCCCTTGTGTACTATGTTCATACTAATAAAAATAGCTCTACGGATTTGACCAATCTTGAACTACATTGCATTTTATTTTTTGCTGAAAGAAGTAGTACTTTAGACAATACATGTCACCATTTTATTTTATACATAAAGATTTGCTAGTGTCACAGCCGAGTTTCCCGTCTATTTATTTTCCATTTCTGTTTATAACAACAGTTTATCCGGAGAAATGTTAAGAACAAATTCATGCCACTAGGGAATGATTGTATTTTCTTTGGGACCTTACCAACGGATATCTATTTGTGTAATAATAAAAGGTAGAGGTATCTTCTGCAATAAACATTATTTATTTTTTCATATTGAGTTTTTCCCATGTTGGGGGAAAAACCTATTTAAATGACCCTGTGGTGTAATTCTTTTTTTGTATAATGTATGCATTGTATCTTTTTATACAATTGTACATAATAAGACACTTTAGATTTTGTGGGAGAAGAGCACACTTCCAAGTAGAACTTTTGCAATCCATCCAAAAGAACTAAAAGGCACAGAGGTGTAATAATATGATATGGCAATATGATTTATGAAGCAGTGAAGCACTGAAAATAAAGTAAAAAAGCAACCTTTGTGTGTTCAACTTCTCCTTAAAACTGAGTGTTATTTAAAGATAAGTGAGACAGAATGGAATGACTGTGGATCCAAGGAAACTGGAACAAATGTGATAAGCACAGCTCTGCTTATGTTTCAAGAAAATTCATTTTACCTGAAAACTGCTTTAAGAAGAAAGGCAAGGAGTGAATGGTACCTTCACAAAATGTAAGATAGTAAAACAAAACACAATTACAGAAAGCTTAAGTTCATTAAACAAGCTAATATCTAGAATTACCTAATCTTGGAAACTATAGTTGTGCAAGGTTCAGATGTTACATTGGCATTTCTGATCAAACCCAAACTGTGCTATTCTTCCATCTGCTGCTTAGCCATCAGAAAAGGCTGTAAGGGGGAATGTAATATTGGTTACTAAAGCAAAAATTGTTTGCGATGATAAAAGATGTTCGCAACAAGAACAATTTTGTATTTGGGAACACAGTAGGAAAGTGATTGTGAATTTTATAGTTTGCGCTAGTGTGCACTGTATATAATTATTACATTTTCTCCAAAAACTAACACCTGTCAAGAGCCAGGCCCGGATTTGTGGAAAGGCCACCTAGGCCCGGGCCTAGGGCGGCAGGATTTTAGGGGGGCGGCATGCTGCCCAACCACACCCACATTGGTTCAAAAACACTGGGGATGCACAGGAGATACAATCTCCATGAAGATTTGCACGAATAAAGGGAATGGGACAGGGGCGACGAACGCCAGGGGGCCTAGGGGCGCCCGCTATGTAAATCCGGCCCTGTCAAGAGCGCCCAATGACGTCACGAGCCCAGCGCAAATTTTGACAATAAAAGGACTTCCAGGTCAAAGGTTCGATGTCTGATTATAGGAATTGCTGAATCGTGTTCCTGAATTACTGTTTCCTGGCTTCCTGACCCTTGGCTTGATTCTGATTCTTGATGCCTGAACTTGACTACGCTTATGCCTGACCTCTTTTGGATACCGCAAACTTGGACTTTAACCCCTGGCTTCCTCCTTGGTCCAGACTTTCTCCACTAGAAGCTGATAGGCCCCCGACATCCCCACCTTCAAGCAGGTGTTAAAGGTTCACAATGCGCAATTAAGGTTCACAATGCAATAAAAGCCTTATGAAGAATATCTATAGAAATAAGTCAAATCAACTGGACTTGCTGTGTTTTTTCTTGAAGATGTTTCACCAGTCAACCAACTGGCTTTCTCAATTCAGAATAACTTGTACATAGGAACTTGCTTCGTTATACTCGGGAATGTTACTCCAATCAGCATAATCTGTTGGAAGGTTTAATAACACATCAAAGTTCCAATCTTGCTAATACAATCAACACCTAACTTAATGACATTGTTGTGGATTATGCTAAACAGATGCTGATTGGAGCAACATTCCAGAGGATATATAACGAAGCAAGATCCTATGTACAAGTTATTCTGAATTGAGAAAGCCAGTTGCATGACTGGTGAAACGTCTTCAAGAAAAAAACACAGCAAGTTCAGTTAATTTGACTTATTTCTATAGATATACCATGACCTGGATGAATGAGAACTTTCACAAACACCTTATGAAGAATATTCCATTGCAAAATGCTAATTTTTATCCGCTAATTTGTTCTCTTTACAAATGGTATTACATTACCCCCTAAGGGTGTGGAGAAGAGGCAACCCCCTGAATGCAGGATCCTAATCTACAAAAAATGCCTTTAACTATTTTTTACAACGGTGCTTTCTATGCCTAAAATTGCCTATAATGATCCTCACCAAATATAATGGAAAACACCCAAAAATGCACATGACTATTTGGGTTGCCAGTAAAAATTTACATGAAAAGAAAATGTCTTTTTTTAACATTAGCCTAAGCGGGAACATGCTCCTGTTGCATTCTACAGGTCTGTGGGCCAAACGCCTGCCCACAAAAAGTCATGACTAACATAAACTAAAAATACAAATAATTTTGAACTAGTAGACTTCATTTAAACAGGTTCAAATTACCATATTTTTAGCACTTTGCACTTGGTGTCTATTGACCACTGTTCCCATTCTGGAGTGCAAAGTATGGCACTTTTCCCATGAATACATGGTTGTCTGCAAAAAGCAGTGTTGTATTCATGAGGGGTGCTGGCCACAAGATAAAGGGTACAGGGCTGCATTGTGATCCCAAGTGATATGTCTTCCACCTTGTTCATAATTTAGCACAAGGCTGGTGCAAAGTCTAGACTGCATAAATCCTATGGGCACAAGTGCTTAATGATAAGATATGCAATTTTTAATATTTTGTAAGAATGTAAGATAAATTCTTCCTAAATGATTTTAGAATGTGAAATTCAGTAGATTAGGGTATGGACAGTGGAAAGTTTCCACCATTCGTCTGCCTCTGTGCATCGAGCCCTTTTGCTGGAACTACATGTTATAAAGTAAAAAGGAAATGACATGTTTCCATCCACCTCTTCAGTCTAGTTTATAAAACTTATGTCCTTTAGAAAGAACATCCAAGTGTGAGGTTCTCTGCTCAGATTAGTATGGTTATAGTTCAAGGAACAGAACTAAATATTGTTGCGTAGCTCAATGGTGTCCAAAATTAATACGTTTTTCTTAGACTCTAGAAGACATTCTTTCTTTAAAACTCATCCTGCAAAAAAGTCTAAATTCATATTTCTTCAATAGAGAGAGAACTACAGTATATATATATTTAAAAGTTACCTTTATGAAAAGCAATAGAACGTGTCAGTATTTAGCTTAGGAATACATTAGTCATTTTAACCTTCATAGCATCTAGATGGCCCTGCAAATTCATAAGCTAAAAAATTGGTAGTGCTTGCACTTATTACCTCAATCTTTAGGTTCCTAATTAAAAAAGTTTGTGAGTTAAAATACTTGAGACATAATTACCACAAGGTGCACCTAAAATGTTCCTAAAAAACTGTGCAAGATGATTTTTTTTTATTTGCAGTCTGGCACTTCACCTCATTGGCCAAATGATCCCTTTGCAGCCATACCCAATACAGAAAATGTAGAAGATATTACACAACTCGGTGGGAAGCTCTTTGTATGCGTCTGCAGGTTAATCTGGTTTCATATGTCTCGTTTTAAGAGTACTGATAGCTTCGCTTTACCATTCCCCAGAAACCAAAAGGAAAGTTCTTCCATGAACAGAACACAAACTTTTGTGGTGGATTTCATGCATCTCTCTGTTTAAAAGAGGTTGCCATGAGAGATGTTCTTTAGGTTAGGACAAAGCTGCCTTTGTTGCATGGAAAAAAAGGCCTTTTATCCCTGCTTTTAGTACAGTAATTTCTAAACATTTGGTATTTTAATGAAAGTGCTGGTCTAGAAAAGCTTTTTGTTTAAGTGAAGACATTTTTCATATCAATTTAATCTTTATTTCCTATAACAACTTTTGAACAGGTGTACATGCTTAGCATACCGAAGTGTGGACTATTTGCATAAAATCCTGCAGCCCTTTAATTTTTCTGTACAAAAAGAACAAGGAAGAAGTGGCAGAACACTGCCATCTCCAGTCTACACATGTATTAGTGTGCAGTATATTGGCATTATTATCTAAGCAACAGACTAGTTTGTAGCACACTATGTAACAGTCTGGTTAGCACATCTCAATGTGGCAATATATGCAAGAATGCTATTAGCTTACACTCAGGGATTCTGCAGTATTTTCCCGTTGCCCTATGTAGATAAGAATTTAGGGAAGACACTAGAAGATACAAAAGGTTATATAATTACTTGACCCTGGAGGCCATTATTTGCCTTCTGGTACAATCAGGGGCAGATTAAAAAATTCAAATTCTCTATTTTTTTTTTATGGTCAAAACTGTCAAATTTGACTAGGGAATTATCCAAACTCGATTCGATTTTGTTTAAAATTCAAATTCGATGTTTGAGATTTAATCAAACTCTGGCCCTTTAAGAATTCTAATTCGACTATTCGCCACCTAAAACCTGCTGAATTACTGTATAAGTCAATGGGACAGGTCCTCAGTGACCAATTTGGAGATGTTTGTAGCCTTCCTGACATTCAAGTTTTTTTCAGAGAAAACACTTGAATCGAGTTTGGTCGAATTCAATTCGAGTTTTCGGGTCGGTAAAATTAGTCTAGAGTTTTAGATATTTTATTTTTGAATTAATTTATCCCCAAGTCGAACATATTCGGATTTAAGGGAGTTTAAAAAAAGTGAATGAATTCAAAATTCGACCCTTGATAAATGTGCCTCTCAGTGTAGGACTGGATTAAACAATTAAATATTAATCATTATACTCAGGCAGCAAATATTAAAACTAGGGCCAGACATTGGGGATCTTGATCTGCAGAGAAACACAGGCTTAAAACCACTCCTCCACAACTGCTCTTTTGCTTGATGTGCTTGCACAAAAATACATTGCCTTGGCTCGATTGCAGGCAGACACAGTGAATTTCGGTGGCAACCGTGAGATTTTGCATTTCACGCTGAAATCAGCTACATCTGGCTGTACCTGAGCTGAGACAATGTATTCGATGTATTCGGTGCAGGCACCTCAAGCAGCTGAGCAGCAATGACGGAGGGATTCTTGGCCTGAGGTCTGGCAATAGCCTAAATTGTAAAACATTACCTGAAGGTCACCAGCAGATAGTATACTATAGTATAAGCTTTCAGTTCCCCAGATGTTCCATAAAGAGCTCACATAAATATAAGAATTTCTCTGCCTAAACATACAGGGCACTGTGGCATGGGGAGTGCAACACACAAGTCATCTAGCATTCAGTTTGAATAGGGTATTATGTGGCTGACAACTATTTAGGGGGTTATGTAATAAAAGGCACTACCTTTGCCCAGGTGCAGTAACCTATAGCAACCAATCAGCAAGTAGAATTTACTGGTCACCTGTTTAAAGAAAAAGGAAACCCAGTGGGCGCAAAAACACTCCCCCTACCCTGTTTTGCTTCCCCTCCCTCCTCCCCCCTGGCCTACCTGTCCCACTGGGCAAATGCCCCTAACTTGTTACTTACCCTTCTGCGCAGGTCCAGTCTACGGAGTTCACCGATGCCATCTTGTTCCAACCGATCTTCTTCCTGCTTTGACCGGCGCATGCGCAGTAGGCGCATTTCGCCAGTACGGATCTACTGCGCATGCGCCAAAAGTCACGAAGTGAAATCGGAAAACCTCGTGACTTTTGGCGCATGCGCAGTAGATCCGTACTGGCAAAATGCTCCTACTGCGCATGCGCCAAAACGCCGGTCAAAGCAGGAAGAAGATCGTGTGGAAGAAGATGGTGCCTGTGAACTCCGTGGACTGGACCTGCACAGAAGGGTAAGTAACAAGTTAGGGGCATTTGCCCAGCGGGACAGGTAGGCCGGGGGAGGAGGGAGGGAGGGTGGGAAACACACGGGAGGGGGGGAGGGTTTTTGCACCCACTGGGTTTCCTTCTCCTTTAAAAGCAAATATCTTATTGGTTACTATGGGCTACTACATTGACATTTATTAAATATGGAGGATAATGTGTTGATGAGGTTAATGGCTTTAGGTAAGAACATATGATGATGCAGGAGAGGAAGATGAAAAACTCTTTTTTGTGGGTTTCTACATTCTTGGGCCATTATTTAAAAAAATAAGCATTATTACATTTCAGTCTTAAGTTCCTATTGAGCAAGGTGTACAATATACAACTCTACTGAAACAAATCAATGACAAACAATACCACCAGCAAAAGCAGAACAAGCAACTGTGTATACTCTAGATCTAGAAGATTGGGGTTGCTACATGGAACAGTTAGGGGCACATTTACTAAGCTCGAGTGAAGGATTCGAATGAAAAAAAATTCAAATTTCGAAGTTTTTTTTGTGGCTACTTCGACCATTGAATTGGCTACTTCAGGTACGACTTTGACTTCGAATCGAATGATTCAAACTAAAAATCGTTCGACTATTCGATAGTCGAAGTACTTTAAAAAAAAACTTTGACTACCTACTTCCCCAACTAAAACCTACCGAGCACCAATGTTAGCCTATGGGGACCTTCCCCATAAGCTTTCTTAGCATTTTTTTAACAAAGGAAAATCGTTCGATCGATGAATTAAAATCCTAATTAACCCTCGATATTTGACCCTTATTAAATGTGCCCCTTAAAGTCATAAAAGTGCATTTTCTTTGTTGTCATGTTAATGGCCTGTCAGCCTGTGGGTGTGGGAAGAAAACAACCCCAAGTGGTAGAGAGAGAGATAGGGAACAAAGACCCACATAGCTGCAGCTTTGGGGCGGTATGTAGCAACATAACATGAAAATTCCTGGCCATAGTTGTTTTTAAAAACTCATTTACAAATGTAGAAAATAAACGTTATTAGATATCTGCCCACTCAACTCTATAGCTCTAAATTGTAAGCTCTTTTCAGCTACTCCTTTCTGTTACCCATCTAACAAAGAAAATCCGTCTTCATAACGCAGAATGAGTCAGACAATTCTCAGGGATTCACTAGCGAAATGACTGGAGGACACAACTGTTTACATCATTGAAACTGATAATGTATTTCTTTGGCTGCCTAGTCTAATGATTCCTGATGTGTGTGTCGTGTGAATGTGATAGAGGCTGTAGACTGAAAGCTTCAATAGGGCAAGGAAGGCACGGAGATGTTTTAACTTTTTATTTGCCTTTGTCATAGCTGCAAAGTGCATGTGGCATCCACAGCCCTGCACTTACAGTACCACTTGATCCATGCCTGTTAAACAGGGTTGTGCTCAACTTATCTGTACTGGTGTCACAAAGTACTGGATAATAACTCAGGCACAATTTCTAATAGTATACATTGAGTCAACATTGTATTAGCATGCTTAATGAGTTGCCACTAACAACTGACAACAGGGAGTATATAAAATCTTGTTGTTTTCAGCTGCGCAACATTGCCCAAATACAACCATATATCAGTTCCGACTCAACCAAAAACACTAATTCAGTCTCTCATTGTCTCCCTCTTTGGTTACTGCAACCTACTCCTCACAGGTATTCCAACAAGTAGCCTTTCACAACTCCAATCTGTTCTTTATGCTGCTGCTAGACTCATTCATCTATTTCACCACTTAACATCAGCCATTCCCATATGCATATCTCTTCACTGGCTCCCAATCTCAATCCAGAATCAAATTACTTACATTCAAGGTCCTTAACAGTGAAGCCCCTCCCTATATTTCATCTCTGATCTCCAAATACTCCTTCATGCAACTTTCCCTCTCCTTCTAACTTTCTCCTCACTTCTCCTCTCATCACTTCTGCTCATTCTCATCTATTCATTCTCTCGGGCCTCTGCTTTTCTCTGGAACTCTCTGCCTCGAGTTGTCAGGCTTTCTCCTTCTTTCCAAACTTTCAAATGCTCTTTAAAGACCCGCCTGTTTAAAGAAGCTTATTCAATGTACCTTAATTAATCAATCGTTGCTGTATCATACAGTAAATAACAATTGTTTCTATAATCCTAATCCTAATTAATTGTACACTAACCTTTAGTTTGTAAACTCTCGCATGTGGGGCCCTCTAATCCTATTGTCCTCTGTAAACCCTTGTTTGTTATTCACCATTTATTCCCCGTTTGTTATAAACGAAGGTAAAGCACTGCGTAACCTAGAGGCGCTATATAAATAAATGATGATGATAAAACAGGTGATGGCTTTTGTGCAATGGAGACCTTAAAATGAAAAATGATGAAAACAGGGAAGGAAGTCTGGATCATGGTAGTAAAAAGATGTTTAGGTACTATTAAGTTACAGAGAGTCTACGGTATAGTAGATGGCACTGCACTCCACAGACGTTGGCGAGCCGTTTCACCACTTACCTGATGATCAGGAACTTTTAAGGTATGTAATAAGTCATGCACATTTTACTGGGCAAAGATGGTAAAAACAACATTGCTGTTAACGTAGGATTAATGTAGGCCACTTCCTGAATTGTGAGTACATTAAATGGATTGTGACACTTATTCTGACAGCGGCTCTACTACTGAAAATACACTGCCATCCCTATCAAAGAACTATTGTTTATTAATACTTCTAGGCTGGGTAATATTGGCCACATTGGCTTCCGAGACTAGAAAAATTATATAAACCATGGGTTGTTTGTTTATGGCCTCCCGCTATCCTCCTGGTCTCATCTGTCCGCTGCCTGATCAATACTTGCGACAAAGGCTTAAATCGATGCTTGTATTTGTTTTCCATAGGTTTGTTTAAAAAGCCACTATGCCATAAAATGTTCATGTTGGATGTTTATCGGTGAGAATCCTATACAGGCATAAATTTAACTATAAAAAAAATGAGTGGATAATTCCTACGAATAACATCCTTATCAAAATATATTACTGAACAATTTATTGACTGCCAATAATAACAGACCATTCTCTGACATCAGTCACTCCTAATGATACCAGGCCACGCTGTGGCATCAGTCACTGCTAATGACATCAGGACATGCTCTACTAGCCTTCACTTTCAGGATTATTACAGAAAACAAGGGTTATGGCAAATGATAGGGAAAGGTGAGGCTGGACAGCCACACATATTATGCAAACAAAATAGCCTATTAATATTAGACAAAAACAAAGGGAAAATAACAATCAAGATATATGTAGGATATTAATAAAAAAAGAAGACTTAAACAAGATTTAAAAAAAAAAATAACCTTTGGAAACCTCTCTGAGTGTTTCTTCAAAGAATTTCCATCTCTGTGTGTCCTCGAGTAATGGAGGATCATTCTGGCCAAATCCATTTTCAGTTATGTAAATGAGTGGGTTGTTGAAGGTTTTCTAGAGAAAGCATAAGTAATGATTAGCAATTTCCTGTTAATTAGCAACTAGGCTGGGAAAGGTTTCTGCTTAGTGAAACCACACTGTTTTACATACTGTTGGTTAAAAACTATATTACAGTGCTTCTATACAGGTAGGTTAATTGGTCCCTGATAAAATTGACCATAATGTATGTAAATGTGAAAGGGATCGTAGACTGTGCGCTCCACAGGGGCAGGGAATTATGTGAATGATGTATAATATCTTTAATTAAGACAGCTCTATAAAGATAAATAATAATAATAATAATGTTGGCTAAAAGCTATACAATTAATTCAAAAGGCCTAATATCCAATCAGGGGACATGATCACTTGATGAAGACTGGGGTGAAATGTTGATGGTGGAGGGCAATTGATATATATGGTTTTGAATTTTAGAACAACTTCTCCAAATACCTACGCAATAAAACTTTTTCAAAGTCCTCTAGGTGCCAGCCCAGTGAAAACCCAGCCTGCACTGTTTTCATTTTATCCTCGCTTCTTGGTTTCATATGATCATCCGCAAAGGCATGAAACTGTATTTCTACATCTGAACATCTAAAGAGCACTCATACAACCAAGTTGACTTCAGCCAAGGTTCGCCCAGCATGATATAATGACTTGAATTCTGTGGCCTCCGGTTGAAGCTACTTTTAAATATATATGAGGCACATTATGCTACAGATCATGAATTGGGACATGCAACACAATATGGAAATATGGGATTACCTTAATATATTTCAGCAGTTTACGAAGTCCCCATGGAACTACAGCTAACCACTCTGGGGCACATTGTGGCCAGTCAGGATCCTTTATCTCTTCTAGCGAAAGGTCACAAATGAAACTAGGGTCTTCTGAAGCAACTGTACAATGCTTTATTTTTCTAGAAGTATAGTAATTTAAACAGAAGAAGTCAGCTGTGCCTTTGATCAAGGCCTTTTCTTCTTCAGTTAGCTCCGGAAGTCTTGAGGTCTTCAAACCTTCCTTCTTGCTATTCTCAGAAATCTTCAGTTTCATTGAAACTGGATAATCACCATCGATGAACACTGGCTTTGCAAACCAATCAAGGTAAAATGCTAAATAGCGATTGGTTGCTTCTTTATCTGCGGCAGAGCTTGGATTAAAAGGTTCGGCCCAGTCAGAACAAAGAGCAATGGAAACTGCTCCATTTTGCTGTTTCTTAAAGTTTGTGTTATAGTTATGCCATGCTTTAGCATGTGCCCTTAACATATTGTGGCCAGCTTCATATGCTCCATAGCCTGGGTGCTTTTTGGCTGGTGCCAAGATGCCTTCTTCATAGGCAAATCTGGCAACGATATAGGGTTCATTAATGGTAATCCAAAGTTTCACTCTGTCTCCAAATGTTTCATAACAGAATTGTGCATATTTTTCAAAAATATCAACTGTTTTTTCAGACCTCCAGCCACCAAGATCTTCTACAGCTTGAGGCATATCAAAATGATACAATGTCACCACTGGGCTGATATTATTTTCAAGGAGACTGTTAATCACCTTGTTGTAATATTCAATACCTAAGAATGATACAATTAGTGTAGCATTAATTTTGTATAATGATATCAAGGAGACTTCAAAAAGCATATGAAGCATTCGTGTTTATTGTAACTTTTTAATTATTATTTAATTATTATATCTCTATTTAGGCACTCCCCTATTCATATTCTAGTCTCTCGTTCAAACCACTACCTATGGTTTGAACGAGACCCTGGTAAATTAGGACCCTAGCAAACAAATAGCTACTGAAATTCCAAACTGGAGAGCTGCTGAACAAAAAACTAAATAATTAAAAAAAAACACACAAAAATAAAAATGAAGACTATTTGGAAATTGTCTCAAATTATCACTATCTGCATCACACTTAGGGGGTTATTTACTAAACCTCTAATTTATCTGGTTGGGCTTTTTGTAGTCAAAACTCAAATTTTTCGTGGGAAACAAAAACTTGATTTTTCCGAGATTTATTATACCTCGATGCTGGTAAATTCCCAAATCTGAATATCCGTCATCTCAGTCCTGTCGAGGTCATGTATAAGTCAATATGAAATGTCCCTATCCCAAATGGAAGATGGTCTGCGCTGGGTTTAGCCTGATAATACGATAAATTTGGGGTTTTCGGACAAAACCCCCCGAAAAAATCTAGAAATTCAGGAAAAAAGTCAGAAAAATTGTACAATTTGGGTTATTTTATTAATAAATAAGTTAAAATTGGGGATGGGACTTGGTCAAGCTTTTTTATTTAAATTATGAGATAATTCGGATTTTAGTAAATAACCCCCTAAATGTTCATTAGACGTTGAACAACCCCTTTAAGGCAGGGACTATGGGAGGTCACCAGAAGTTCTACTTATTCAAGTTGGATTAAACCAGGGTTTTAAGGTTGAGATTCAGTGTCCGTGTCTTCATGGCAGTTTATAGGAATATTTATTTTCCATTTGACATGGAAAGTGTGTCTATACAGGTACAAACACTGTATATCTCCTAACCTAATCCTATTAGACAATGGCGGCAAATAAAGGACATGTATCACACTTTAAAGCAATTACATGACATTGATATACCAGATTAAACATGTAGTCAAACACGCATTTGCTCCTATTGAAAAAAGTGCCCATGCAAGACTGCACTTCTAGAACACCTAGAACAGAATTAATTATGCAAGACAATAGCAATAACCTTGATTATAGCTGCAACCTTGTATTCGTAAGAAACAATTACCTTTCTGGTTGATAAAACCTGTCGTCCCATCAGGTAACAGACGTGACCAGGAAAGGGAAAAGCGGTAATGAGTCAATCCAAGCTGTTTGATGCATTTCAAATCTTCCTCCCACAGAGTATAGCTGCCACAAGCTACATCTCCAGTCTGGTTCTTGAAAACTCTATCTCCTCCCTGATGGGTGAATGTATCCCAGACACTGGGGCCTTTCCCATCTGCATCCCATCCTCCTGATGAATAAAAATAAATAGATGAACAGGCAAGTGCTTATCCTTCTGCTTGCATCAAGAAATCAACAATGAATATTAATGCAATGTGATATAGGCATTCAATCATACATATACGTATAGCTTAATAAACACAAGATCATATACAGAGGCATGGCACAGCAGATGTTTCAGTCACGCAACTCTATCTTTAGTACCTTGTATTCCATAGCTAAATTTAAGGCAAGCCAGAGAGGCCATTTGACTTGCTTCACCACTGCCCAAAGAAACTGTGGGATTCTTAGTAAAAAATAAATAAATGCGACTAAGTAGCAAAGTTCCCAGCAACCCTCTGAAAGCCTTTGGCTGTTGGGTGTTGTAGTACTGAATAAGCACAAGATCTGCCAATTGCCTTCAGAGAGTGGATATTGCATTCGTGAACTAGACCATGTAACCAATAAACATTTTAGAAAGTTCACAAAATGTAGCCAGTCAAGGGATTTAAATTCTTGCAATAAAAATAGAAGCAGAATAGCAGTAAGAATAATAAATGCAGTCTGCTGGTTAGTTGGTATGAGCAACATATTACTCCCAACTGGTGATTGGTTGACATTATTATTGAAAAAAATGTGCATGTAAAAAAATATGCCCATCTCATGTCAGGTGGTTGCAGAGACCACCTTACATTGCCCTGCTTTAAGGGGCAGATTTACTAAGGTTCAAATGGTCAATTCAAATTCCAATTTTCGAGTTGTTTTTATGTCATAATTTACAATTTCGAGTTTATAACCACCAACTCGAATTCAAATCCGAAATTTATCATTCCATTACCCTGGAAGTATCTTGAATTCGATAGGTCGCTACCTAAAACCTGCCGAGTTCATTTAGAAGACATTGGCAGAGGTGCACTGACCTACAGTATTTGACGAAGTTAATAGCCTTCCTCTGGGTTCTTTTTGGAGAAAAACTCGATTCGAATTGCTTTCCAATTTGTTTCTGATTTGATTTGAGTTTTCAAACATTCGATTGAATTTTAAAAATTTACGTTTTTTCTTAAATAAGATAGCATTCGAGCTCATTTGAGGTAAAAAAAAATTCTAACAATCGACCTTTGATAAATCAGCCCCTAAATGTGTCCTTGCTTATATAATAAGAATATACCGTACATGCAGTTTGGTATGGACTATAGCTTAATCGACAGCCTTGTTAATGACAAGTGGGGCTGATTCTAATCACAATAACCTGTACTAATGTTAATAGTTAAAGGGTTAAATAGCCCTTAAACAAACATATAAAGTATAATCTTACTAGCCTGATTCCAAACGACTGCCATTTAGACCCCTAATAGCATGTCCAATGGTTCATTAAAACAAAGGTATTTTTGGATTTTGATTGGGTGAATCTAGAAATGACTTTGCTAAAGGGATATTTCAATTAAAGGGTGGCAGTGGCGCATCACTGGCTGCTGCTCACTTTTCTATAAAATACAGCGACTTGTGTTAATGTTTGCAACTCCTACAGAGAATGCACATGCCTTTGCCTGGGGCTTTCTCTTTCCCTAGCCTTGTCATTAGAGGCTTGCTAATGCTATCTCCATCACTGGATACCACTTCATTACAATAGGGTCGCACATAGGAATGGCTTTTAATTGAGATCTGCTTTTGAATAAGAAAACTAGATTATACTTTCTATTAGTGCAGAAGTCCTTTCTTTGTTGAAGATTTTATTTGGATTTTGTTGGGGTTTTTTTTTTTGACACATACCAGGACTTTCATGTGCCTGTTGGTAAGAAAAAAAGTTGTGTCAACCCTGGTTTACGTTCAGTTCTGGAAAGGGCATGCAGGAGTGGCGGTGAGTAGGTGGAGCAGGGATTGTAGGGGGTTGCTGCTGTGGAGGGTGGGTGAGGTCTACATGGGAGCCAGAACAACGGGTACTTGCCTCAGGTACAAAGTATCTATTAGCCTGGCATAGCTAATCATTAAGGGATCCTGGCCAAGGATGCAGCATTGCCCAAGCCAAGTGGGTGTAAGGTGAGAAGCATTCTGTATAATAGATACCCTGCCTGTATTTCTCTGTCTAGTCCAATAACTTCACAAAACTTTATATTAACCAAATTTATTTAAACATACCAGGAAGGGAAAAATGATTTGTCTTTCAGGGCTGCTGGTTGCTGGTCATTGGAAAGCCACCACGTAAAGCACAAAATACTGAACAGCACTTCTATGCATAGAAGTTCAAGTTAAATTAAAAGACCTTCATTATAACATTGGGCAGCTAAAATAAAATATTCCTACAATGCTGAGCTTTGAGGAACTTGTTAAAGTCTACACTACTGTCCAAAACAGAATCATGTCTTGCTTGGTCAACATGTAATGAGGAATGCTGTCAAACTTCTTCATGTTTTGGTTATGTAAGTGTAATTTAGCCTTTAGTTTTATGGCAATGGCCCCAGGGCCGGATTTCAAGATGCCCATGCCCCTAGGCAACCACCGCTCGCATCACACTGCCCCCTCCAGTCACATCCTCCCTCGCACCAGACTCCCCGGAGTTGGCACCCTCCCCAACCTCTCCCCTGCTGCTTGAAGCTCCTCCCACTGCCCTTCCCCTCAAACCAACAGCACTTCTACTTTGCACACTCTTCCCCTGCCCACATACCCCCTCCCCTGTGCTTGCTCCCTCCCCAACCTCCCCCATTGGCACCGGTCAAACCTCCCCTCACACAAAACTGCTTTCCCCAAAAGTGTCAGCACTGCTTCTTTGTGCACTCTTCTCTTGTCAGCTGTATGGACTCTTGGTGTACCCAGCTGGGGCGGCATACTTCCCCTAATTTTCTGGCCGCCCTAGGCCTGGGCGATTTTGGCCAGCTCACAAATCTGTGAATTGCCGAAGGGGGAAAAAGAGACGTCTGTTACCATGTTCCATTGCCCTAAGGCAGTACTAGTTGGATTTTTTCAGTTAACACCCCCTTGGACATCTAACCTTAATTTAGGCACCCCTTAGTTCATAAGAAGGTTAAATGAAAACATTGGTGTCCTCAACATGAAAGGGAACTTTGTCCTTTTTCCAAAAATGTTATATCATTTATATTATCACTGCTATGAGCAAATGAGCAGAAGAGCAGGACATAAAAAATGATGAAAGGATTATTGACGATAAAATTTGATTATTAAGAAAACGTTGCGGCCCAGATGACAATCACCGAAGCCAAAATTTTCATTAAATAATAGCTCCAGTGTGTAATAATTGTAGGCCATTCTTATCCTTAATACAAAAGATCCACAACAATTTTCTCTCTTGTGGTATTTATTTGCACTGCAAGACAGCGAACTTTACATGGGTCATGTCACTGTGACAAGACTTATACAATAAGGAAATGATTTGAGCACAACTAATAGGGGATGTTCAGATGTGTAAAAAATGTAACTAATTCAGTACATACCTCTGTGCCCATGTAAGGCATGCCTGGCACTCTATTAAGTAAGATCGTACTCAGGTCTTTAGAACCATAGCCTCCAATTAATGGTGGGTTGATATATTTATTTATATTTCTCTCACACAATGCAGTTTTCTCAAGTTTTCACAAATGTAAAAATGCATTACCCCCACCCCACAAAAAAAATCTTTGCCCTCTCTCAGGTAGAAGAGTGGATGGGGAGGAGGGATTCTCTACAGCTTTAGAGGAAGCAGACCCCGTGGTCTGGGCCCCATGTGACCAGTGTCTGCATGGGGCCCACTATTTATTATTATTAACATGTATTTATATAGCGCCAAACATATTGCGTAGCACTGTAAAGTAAATGTGATTATACAACTACATCACATGAATTACATACATAGAATATATGGAGTAACAAACATCACAATCAATACAGGTACAAAAAGGTGAGGAAGTAAGTGGGTAAGGAATTAAGTGGGTGAGAAATGTGGTACTGTATGTGGTGTTGCGTTTGGTAGTTAAGCAGAGTGAGGGTAGTTCCACTACAGTTGCACAAAGAGGTATGCTTTCGCGCCCCTTAGTGTTCCTATACTTACAGAAAGGGCAGTAATAAATGACCCCTTTAATATTTCAAGCCAAGAGATCTGGAGATAGATAAAGAGCAACTGACAATTATAAGGGTGCTTGATACATTCTATGCCCTGTTAATCTCAAAAGTATGCCCCAGAATATTATATATATATATATATTTATATATATATATATGTAGTAATGTAGATCTACGCGTTTCAACCCTCACTGGGTCATCATCAGGATGGAAATGATGGAATAAGCTGCGAGTGCTTTTTACTGTAGGACTGCATTACTTTTTGGTTAGCACTCCATCTTTTAATGGAGAGTGCCGTTGGAGCTGTATGTATATATATATATATATATATATATATATATATATATATACATATACACTAGTGTAGATCTTGTGCCTGCTGTCTCTTTTGTAAATGTTTGTCTCCCTCTTATGGACAAAGCATTTATAACCCAACTTCCACACTGGTTTACTTGTACACTACAGTCTTATTGAGAGCACAAATAAACAGGAGCATTTGTAGATGTCCTTGCATCGGCAGATCCCATCCTACAAGTTGGATATAGTTAAATGCATCCAAAAATGATGTAGGTGATGTTAAAATTTGATCTGAAAAACAAGACGACTATGGGAAGGAAACACTGCGTGTTGCATTTTTATGCGTATAGTAGTAAATACACTGACAGTTGGATGGAGACATAAGCCATAAACCATTGGTGTGAACCAAATAGAGGATCATATTTTGTAGCATCTCTCAGAATCTCATGCTGTTGACTGCACTGAATGAAAACATATTGTAGGACAAATATGCGTCTCTGACCATGGTCTCTCATGTAGTACTGCCCTGTATCTGGCAGAAAAAGGCAAATGATTTTCACAGCAAGAAGAATATGTATGAGTCTCTCTAGAATAAGCTGCAATTTACTATAGCTTTTGTCCCACCCATGTCACGTCCCTATTCATAAGTATTTGTTCCGATCACTGTGCAACTGCTCAGTCCAACTGGACACTGAAACAACCTTTTATCAACCTGTCTGGCATTTGTACATTAACTTTGCCTTTAACCTTCAAATAAGATTTTTCTTCTATTAAAGTATAACTCTTCATCTACAGGTATGGGATCTATTACACGGATACCGGTTATCCAGAAAGCTCTGAATTACAGGAAGGCCACTGTCCTAGACTCCATTATAATAAAATAATTCAGATTTTTAAAATTGATTTTCTTTTTCTCTGTCATAATAAAGCAGTACTTTGTACTCAGGCCCGGACTGGCAATCTGTGGGTTCTGGCAAATGCCAGAGGGGCTGCTGTAAGGTCCCATAGACAGTCAGTATATAATGGGCTGGTGGAGGACAATTTGGGCCTCTGTGTGCTTGGAATGCCAGGGCCTTTGATTCTCAGTCCAGATCTGCTTGTACTTGATCCAAACTAAGATGCAATTGATCCTTATTAGAGGCAAACAAATCTGTTGGGTTCATTTAATGTTAAAATTAATTTTAAGTAGACTTAGGGAGTTATTTAATAAAGGTCAATTTGTGTTTTCCTTAAAAATTTGAGTTTTGAGGGTAGTTTTAAGTAAAAACTCAAAATTTTAAGCTTAAAAAACTTGAATTTTTCTGGTTTAAAAAAAAAAAAAACATGATTTTTTGAGATTTATTATGCCCTGAACCTGGAAATAGCTCGAATCAGAAAATACTCCAGCTAAAACCTGTCGAGGTCATGTATAAGTTAATGGAAAAGTTCCTTTGCACCATTTGAAGATTTTTGCTCAAGTTTTTTTCGGTGGGTTTCGATAAATTTGAACCATTTGAGTTTTTTTCGCCGAAAACTCAATAAATTCGAGTATTTTGAATTTTCCCACTGATTGAAGTTTTTTACGTTCAAGTTTTTTTCATAAGTAAGAAAACATTTGAGTTGTGAGTTTTTTCGAAGTATAAAAAACCTCACAAAGCTCTGATAAATAACCTCCTTAATGAATGGGGATACAAATTATGGAAAGACCCCTTATCTGGGAACTCCCAGGTCCTGAGCATTCTAGATAATAGGTCCCATATCCGTATATTCAACAGCTGCACTTAACATTTAGACATTGACACATGGAATAAAGAAACAAACAGGGTTTATGTATTGTGTCCCAAAGCCCCACTGGCAGTGCCAGTAATTACTTTGCCACCCTTCTGCTTGAGCTTATTCTTAGCATTAGCAATAGACAAACTATAGGGTAACTCCATGGTCTCTGTTTTTACATGATGGCCCTGAAATGATATGTATTTACTCATCTTGTGTTACATGCAGGAACATAGTGTTGCCCTGATATTGTACTGTATGCAGCTACATATTATTGTCCCTTTATAGGAAATTTATGTTTGCATTAGTACTAGGTTTTTCCTTCCAAACAAAAAAGATTGCTTGTAATGAGTTAGAAGCTTTGTCCTTTGAAAGGACATTTGTTATTAATAGTGTTTCCCAAAGCCGTAAACTACACAACAACATCTGCAACCCAGAGCAGTGTGAATAACAGCCACAGCAGAGCAGCAAGTTTATTGTGACTTATTCGCTCCATTAATCAACTGCACATAGGTTCAGTAGTTGGACACATCGCCCATCAGGCAACAATTAGTAAGTTTAGTTTGGGATGATTCCTCGTGTGTCTGGCCTGCTACTGGGCTTGTTGTTGTGCTTGGCCGAAAAATCCCAATGCAACTTGATTGTTATACATTTGCATCATCCCACTGGATTCCATGGAGGATTGAATGAGACAAGTGGGAAATTTCCATAGAGATGAATGTCAATTTATTGCCATTGCTGCCGTGAGACAAGGCGAGATATTCAGAACACCTGGGGCCCAATTTATAAAATTCATTTTGACTTTTAACAGCAATCTGAATTAACAGCAAATCGAATAAGGGTTTCCAAAACTCAAATGCTCAATATTTATTTATAAGTCCAAAAAACTTGAGCGTAAAAATGTGCCTTTATAAAGCTTGCAACTTCATGTAGAAGTCAACGGGTGTTCTTCTTGCAGAATTTAAGCTATTTTTTCAATTTGAGTTTTGTGAAACTTGGTTTTACTGAAAACTATGAGTAGAATGTGATTGCACCACAGCACTGTAGATTTTAATGTTAAATCCACTTGAGAATTCTTGACTTGATAATGATTGAGTAGTAGCGAAAGAAATTACGTGCCCAAAGGTTGGAATGGATCTCGGCAGCTTTAGACTTGCTGAAAATTTGATATACAGAAGGAAACCTTTTTTTTTCTTCTTTAAATTTAAAATCATAAGAATTTACACTACAGCCTATGTTAAGATGATGCATATATAAGTGTGATATACATGGGAATACACAAATGAGTTGGTCTTAATGAATGAAAAATGCCAAAGTGAATAAGGCCCAAATTTATATACACGTGACATTTTTTTTGCAACATTTGTGGCAAGGAAGGCCTTACATACTGTACCCTACAGCAAACCCTTAATAATGTTAAGAGGGTTATTTACTAAACCTTGAATTTATCTAGTCAAGCTCAAATGTTTTGCGGAACAAAAAAAACTAAAAATTCTCAAAATTTATTGTACCCTGTTTTTTCCCAATCCAATTGATTCGAGTTTTTTAATTAATAAATCAGGCATGGGAGTTTGTTGTTTTTTTGTTTTGTTTTCTATAAAATTAAAATAATGAGATAAATTCGGAGTTTAGTAAATAACCCCCTAAGTGTGTTAATGCAATATAAAATATTTTAACACCTTTTTTACTTGCAGTGGAAAATAAGTAGCTCTAAGACAATTTAATTATCAATAGCAAGTACTCTGCAATAGGAATCAGAGCCTATACTATTGCTAACCACACATTTGGGACATAGCCCTCATTCCTGAGATTAAAGGAACAGTAGAGTAAAAAAATAAAACTGGGTAAAATATCGGCTGTGTAAAATAAAATAATGTTTTCAAGATCGTTAGCCAAAAATGTAATGTACAAAAGCTGGAGTGAACATATGTCAGTGACTTGAAGAGGGGTCACGTGGGACACAACTGTGCAATTAGTTTTTTCATACTAAACAGTTGTGTCCCACGTGACCCCCTTTCAAGTCGCTGACTAACTGCGTATCCTTTACCCCAGTATTTTTAGACTGACGTCTTGCTTTAAAAAGTCGATTGGGATAGGCTAGATGTTAAAACAATGTAGTTAAAAAATGTCCCAAATAATGAGGGGAAACTTCCTGTACTCTGTGACCCGAGACAGAAAATTATGAATTGTGAGGCTAATAAATTAAAAAGGTCTGACTGTAGTTTTATCACAACTGTCAGACCCAGAATAACTTAGAATACATTTCTTTTTGCAAAGGAGAGGGTTTATCTTGATAAATTATTGGATAGACGTTAATCATTATTCTTTATATTCTAGTAAGTGGCTATATTATACAGGGGCTTCAACAGCCACGAATAATTTGCTGGCCTTTACCGTGCAGTTAGCATAAGGGTATGTACAGTTTTTCGTATTGCTGGGAGAAGTAAAGGGGACATTTGATTGGGTGCTCAGGGTTTCAGCATTGTAAAGGCTGTCCTTGGTTTTAGCTAATGCCTACAGTTTGCAGCTTCCATTTCACACTGGACATGATAGAGAAGTTCATAGTGGGAAGAAGGCGACTGTCTGTTACTACAGTGTTTTACTACTGCTCCATCCGCTCGCCCCCTCCTACAAGCTCAGTAACAACAAAAATCAGATGTTTTTACCTTCAATTTGATAAGCGGCAGTTGCTGCCCCCCACGCAAATGACGCTGGAAAGGTGTAATTCTCCATCTCTGAGGTTTCAGCCATGTGCAAAAAGTATCTGAAGCAACTTCTTTTGTCGGTTTCACTTTAGCTGAGCAACCTAAGAATAGGAAATAGGAAATGGGCATGCATGAAAAAAAAGATAAATGCAGATTTTTAGCTCACCAAATGGATAAAACCTTCAGCAATGCAGAGGTGCTTAGCAAAGATCTAACACCAGATGGCGACATTGAACTGTATTTCCACTGAAGGCTGCTACCAAGTCTTTGCATCTCACATTGAATTCCTAGGGTTGGGAATGTTTTTTTTTATTTCTATAAACATTTCTTTAAAGGAAAAAATATATTTTTCTCTAACTCAGAAAAGCACACTTCATTTCTTATTTGAATTTCTCTATGGGCTGGCAATGTTGTGTTTGGCCCAGACACTTATCAAACTCAAAATCACCCAAATAGTTTATATTGATGTTGAGGTTGGGAGAAAAATCACATTTTATATATTTATATATATATACATATATATATATAAACAGCATGGAGTCGGTGCACTCAGAGCACAAAATGGATGCCTCGGTGCTGGAACAAAAAACAATAGTATGCAATTTTCAAAAAAGGTCCGCACACACAGGACTTAGGTAAAAAATAGAAAATATCTTTTATAAAAGATATTTTCTCTTTTTTACCTAAGTCCTGTGTGTGCGGACCTTTTTTGAAAATTGCATATATATATATATATATATATATAGCACTCTAAAGATGTTCTAACAAGATCCAAGAAGGCAAGCTCCTCTGGATAACATTGACTTACTGGATCATTACTATTACAAGCCTGCTGAACCTCTGGGCTGGTACAGTAAGTTCAATAAACAAGCTTCAGTTGTCATTTAAATGAAATAAAGAGAAGCAGTAACTTATATCAGCTGCTGATCGAAGTACCTGGTCCATACGACCACCTCAGTAACAATGAATGGCTAGGCAGGGCAAAGCAGAATCTGCAAGCAACATTAGAAACTGGAAGAGTGATAATATCCAAACAGGCTGCACCCAGTGGGGCTTCACATTTCATTTCAAAACAAAGTACTCATGTTCTCGTGCACAAACTGGATTCCATTTAGCACTGTGTCATTATATTAACCATGAACATGGCATGGAAATATTCCTTTCTGACCATGTTGGGTAAAATGTGACAGGTCTGTAAATAAACAATAGATGTAAAAGATTTAGCCAATGATCAGTGCCAGCGCAGAACAATAATATGTCACAGTGAATATTGTGGCATGTGTTTTTCTTCTAGTCAGGGTCGGACTGGGGGGCCCGGGGCACACTGGTGTTGTTGCTTTGGGCCCTCACACCTCTCCCAGGGCCCCCCAGCTCCAGCGGCAAAAGTCCTCCAGCCAGGCCCTCCGCAGCTGTAACCTCCCTCCGGCCCCCAGCACTTACCTTTATTCCTGTTTGCGGCTGAGGCCGGGAGGTAGGTCTGAGGGACAGCGTGAATAGTGGGACTGGGCCGGCGGGGCCCATCGTTTTTTTTCCCGGTGTCCGGCTGGTGCAGTCCGACCCTACTTCCAGTGTTGCCATGTACATAGATGGCCAAATTCAGTGGCATAAATACAGTGGAAACAGACTCTGAAGCTGTAGGGGGGACTGGGCGCCCAGCAGGGGTTCACCTTTCAGTTTGTGCGGGGAGACGACACTGGTGACTAGGGTTGCAACATTTTTGGCAGAAGTATACCGGCCTGGCTGGGGTCATAGGGAGTGGATAGCACACCTCCAAACATTTCAAAATCGGAAAGGCGGACAAGAAGTTCTTCCGTGATATGCGTAGCAAAACAGTTTTGACCACGCCCGTTTTGCGGCCACAACCCCTAAATCCCATGTCCATTTTACAAAATTTGGCAGATTATGGAAAGTTTGAACATATTTCTGAGGGTTTTAAGGTCATGTCATACCTCCCAACATTCTGGAAACGGAAAGAGGGAAGACATTTTTTGACCACGCCCCTTTTTGCAGCCACACCCCCTAATTGCCATGCCCATATTATAAAATTTGCCAGGTTATGAAAGTTTGAACACATTTCTGTAGTTTTTATGTTTTATTACAGTTTTACTAATGAAGGTGAATTGCCCTTTAAGCTGAGTCTAACTTCTCCCAAGGGACAAAACTGTTACAAATGTATCTTAAGTATCTATTCTGGGCTCTCTGCCAAGAGTCAATTAAGTTAGAAACATTGTATCTTTTTTAGCTGTTCAGTGCAGACAAATTGGGATTTTCCAGTACAAACGCAAGACTGCGGGTTGAGCTGTCAAAAGAGGGACTGTCCCAGGGTGGCCAGGTTTAATTTTCAAAACCAGCCAAAGTCAGCTACAAAACCAGCCAAAACTAGCCAAGAGTCACTTCAAAAGTAGCCAAAAAATAGCATAATATGCGCAGTGAAAAAAAAGTATTTTTAAAATTTTCACTGTTTCATATATTTTTCCATGAAGCAAAATGGGACAGAGTTGCCCGTCACTAGGGGCTTAACTACAGAGCTGGGCCCAGGAGGTATAGTGGCAAGAACGGGAGACTGGGGTACAGAGCCCAAAATATGGTAATTCCTGACTTCTACACAAGTCAGTCCCATTGCATGCTGGGTATTGTAGTCTTACATTAAACTTAGCAAGTGGCAAATTGTTAAACTAAAACTACATTACCCAACATGCATTGGGAGACATAGGCTTGGCACATTAGGGCAAAAAAAAAACTTTGGCTGGTTTCCAAAGTAAAAACCAGCCAAAGGCCCAAAAAGTAGCTCAAATTCGTACCTTGGCTAGTTTGTACTTTCAAAACCCGCCTGGGCTTTAAATTTGTACCCCAATTTGGCTGGAAAACCACCAACCTGGCAACCCTGGACTGTCCAGCTCAAAACCCAACAGTTGAGCTGTATGGATGTGTTATGTGTTATCACAGTTTTGCTAATGATGGTGAATAGCCTTTTTCTTCTGACTCTTTCCAGCTTTCAAATGGGGGGTCACTGACCCCATCTAAAAAAACAAATGCTCTGTAAGGTTACCGACATATCGATAATGCTCCTTTTTATTACTTATATCTCTATTCAGGCCCTCTCCTATTCATATTCCAGTCTCTTATTCAAATCAGTGCATGGTTGCTAGCGTAATTTGCACCTTAGCAACCAGTCTGCTGAAATTGCAAACTGGAGAGCTGCTGAATAAAAAGCTAAATACGTATATTTCTTATTATTGTTCTTGTATTCTTTCTCCCCATCCTAACTCATATACCCACGCTACATCATAATAAAAGAAAAGTTGAACAACCCCTTTGAAGAAGAAGGAAAGGTAAAATCACAGTTGGGCTCCAAAAGTTAGGCACTCCTCAGTGATTACCCAATAACCCCAATGAGATGGAAACTGGTGCATTTTAGCCCTGTCCTCATCGTGCTCCCTGCTTCACAGTGTAAGGATTTCGAGGGACAATTCTATGAATTTCAACGGTGCAGGTTAATTAGGATTTTGGTGCAAATTACTTATAGTGGGTAAAGGGCCTGTTACTGAGGATGACAAAAACTCTTGAAATAGTGTGGGGTTATATCTGAATGTAAGGGGTATATGAAGTGTGGCACCCGGGAGGCATTGCCAGTGTTTTGTTGCCCATGCCATTTACAACTAAGGGGAAAAAACACTTGCAATTGTCCTTCCATGAACCAAAATGGTAATCATCTGGACCTTGGCACAGAGCACTTCTGAGAGATAATCACCTGACCCTAGGGTCGCCACCTGGCCACTGGCCTAGCTGGTAAATTAGCAGCTACTGTAGGTCCAGAGGCAATATTACAAATTTAACAGCAATGCACTTGCCTTTTAATGTGTAATACACTATAAATCCATCTCTTCCCTGAACCTCTGTTGCCGATATATTTCTTATAAACACAGGCCTGCCTCTGCTCCACCCATGTCCCCACCCAATCTGCCCATTTTCCCAGCTCATGACATCATTGCCCCACCCCAAGTGACATTATCACCTGCCCCCTACGTTATTACCTGCCCCCACACAAGGGCCGCTATTAAGTTGCCAAATAGGTGTAGGGGTTGTTGCCTTTAATACTATCTGTCTATATTTCTATAATACACAAGAGCCATGAATATCCTATAAATTATATCCTTATAAACAGTGCTTAGTGAGGTCATCAGTTATAATCAGAGCTTAGTGATGTCATTTCTGTCACAAGACTCACTGAAACTTGAGTATTATAATAAAGTACCCCCAGTTGAAGTCACCTTGGAGTTCTGCACTCTGCCTCATGTTTTTATATGGTCAGTAAACGTCTCGGTAACTTATAATATCCTTGTATTTTACAATATGGGGTACTTTATTCACTAAATATTAATCCCTTATTTATATCATGGTCATCAAGCATCATTTTTACTGGCCAGATGGCAACCCAACCTGCCAGTGCAGTGGCAGGGTCCAGATGATTGCAATTCAGGTCAATGAATAGTAATAATCTGGAGCCCTGTACTCCATATTCCTATGCCTGTATGTTGAGGGGTACTCACTATTACACTACTTTGCACAGGGCGCTATTTACCTAAGGGTAGGCCTTGTCTATATAATAATAATAAAGTGAATAAAGGACCCCCTCTTGTAAAATATAAGGATATTATAAGTTACCGAGGAGTTCCACGGCCATATTAAAAGCATGAGGCTGAAGGCCAAGTGTTTTTGTACAGGTCATGGAACTCCAAGGTGACTTCTAATATCTTCATATTTTGCAACAGGGGGTACTTTATTTATTAAAATACACAAGCTTCATTGAGTCATGTGACAGAAATGACATCACTATGCTCCGATTATAATCTTGACAGCGCTATATAAATAAATGATGATGATGATAACCGATGACATCACTCAGCACCATTAATAAGGATATCATTTACAGGATATTCATGGTTCTAATAATATAACTATTCAGTCTGGTCACTAGTTGTTGCAATTGTAACTTGTAGCTTTAAAGGAGAAGGAAAGGTTAAAAGTAACTAAGCTTTATCAGAAAGGTCTATATAAATATACCAGTAATCCCTCAAAGTAATGCTCCTCTGAGTCCTCTGTCAAAAGAAACACTGCATTTGTTTCCTTCTATTGTGTACACATGGGCTTCTGTATCAGACTTCCTGTTTTCAGCTTAAACCTCCAGGGCTAGGGCTTGAGCATGCTCAGTTTGCTCCTCTCTCTCTCTCCCTCCCTCCCCCCCTCCCTGCTGTAATCTGAGCCCAGAGCTATGAGTGAGCAGGGAGAGACTCAAGCAAGAAGTGATGTCACACAAGCTAATATGGCAGCTGCTGTCCTAAACAAACAGAGAGCTTAGTAAAGCATTCTGTAGAATAAATATAGTATTCTAGTTTACACTATTGGGGCTAATCTATTGGCAATAAACTGCCTTGGTAGCTTTCTTTCTCCTTTAAACAAATAAGAAAAATAATAAGCCTGTGTAACCTGTAGCTCCAGTTATTATTGTAAGTCGCTGCGCTTTAACTAATATCACTACCAGGGTTGCCAGGTTGGCGGGTTTCCAGCCAAATTGGGCTAATGACTCATTTAAAGCCCAGGCGGGTTTTGAAAGTACAAACTAGCCAAGGTACAGATGTGGGCTACTTTTTGGGCTTTTACTTTGGGTTTGTACTTTAGAAACCAGCCAAAGTTTTTATTTTGTCAAGCCTGAGTCTCCCAATGCATGTTGGGTAATGTGTTTTTTGTTTGACAATTTGCCAACTGCCAAGTTTAATGTAAGACTACAATACCCAGCATGCAATGGGACTGACTTGTGTAGAAGTCGGGAGTTACCAGATTTTGGGCTCTGTCCCAGTCTCCCATCCCATTCTTGCGTTTTCTGGTGACTTTCCTCAATTTCATACAATTTTGAGGTAAAAATCTGCTGGCCACCAAAATGTCTAGTTGTTGAACTTGTTTTACCAGTATTTATTGAAATTGTATATGAATTAGGGCCTTATGGGACCCCTATACCTCATGGGCCCCCTTTTTATAGTTACTCCCCTGGTGGCAGCTCAACTCTGTCCCATTTTGTTTCAAGGAAAAGTTTGCGAAATAGTGAAAATATTTTCGTTTATTTTTTCAAATTATTTTTTCCACTGCTGCTATTTTTGAAGGGACTCATGGTTAGTTTTGGGCTGGTTTTGTAGCTGAATTGGGTTGGTCTTGAACATTTGACCCGTTGGCAACCCTGAACACTACTGACTGACTATAATCTTTACATGAGGAGCCAGTCAGCAGCCCGTGTACCTCACTAGTTTCACGTGAATAAAAAGCCAGACGGTATAACACCCAGAGAAGTTGCTCTTAGCCTCTTCCCCTCAGCTACTAAGATCTGGGATTTCTCACACAAACAGGGGAAGGACTTAGGACTGTGCCATCCTCCCACAATGGGGGGAACCCGCCTACAGAACCGAGCTCCCCGTATGATCCTATTGTGTGTGTGTGTCGGGCAGCATGTCTTTGCATGGAGAAGCAGAGGGAGAAGAGGATGCCGGGTTGGTAGTGTTGTGTGAAGCCCGGCCAGTGCAACTAATAGCCGTGTATACAAGCCCAGGATTCCCCCACTCCGCCCCGCTGGTAGGCCCCACACTGGAAAGCTAGAGCCTCACACCGAGACACAGCGGCAGGCGCTCACTGGGAGGCGACACGGGCGCTGGGGGAGCAGCGGAGAAAGTCCACTCACCAGCTACAGGACACTGAGATTGGCCGGGCTGTTGGAAGCGAAGCCCGGGGATGGCGGCTTGGGAATCGGCGCTGGTGCTGCTGTTGGCGGGGATTGTGCTGACTGCTGAGTGGGAAGGAGGAGGGAGCGGCCTGATTGTATCTCTGCCCCCAGGCTGTAAGCTGGCCGCCAAGTCCCAGGGATCAGGCAGGAGTGCGGCCACAGAAGCAGGGAAAGTTGTGTGCCTCGGCCTGGGAGCTGCCAGGAGCCTTCCCTTGGGGCCCTTACCGAATAGGACCAGCAGCCTGTAAGTACAGAAGTACAGGGACAACAGCTCAGGGGGTCCTGGAGGGGCACTGGCTGCCTGGGGATGCTGGGAAATATAGTACAGAGGCAACCACACAACTGAATGGATCAGTAATCTTACTAATTATTGCTCAGTAGTTTCACTAAATCTGTGCTCCTCCAGCTGTTCTTCAACTAATGTTCCCAGCATCCCAATCAGGCAGGGACCTCTGCTTTGCTACATTTGTTACAGAAGAAGCCATTGGGCATAGGGGGCAATTTTGTTTCATTCTGGGGTGGTTCACCTTCAAACGACTAGTTGTTTTCAGAGAGATCACCAGAAATAAACACTTTTACCAATAACTTTCTATTTTCTATGTGTCACCGTTTTTCTAACATTGAAGTGTCGTGTCATTTTTCACCTTATAAAGGAGCTGGGGGGGTCGCCGACCCTGTAAGCCGTTCTAAATTGATGCATTTAGTTCAGGGGTGTCCAAACTTTTGGCTCACCGGGCCACATTGGAAAAAGAAAAATTGTCTGGGGCCACACATGAAATACACAAACACGTTTGATTTGTAAAAGTAAAGAAAATACACAGAAAAGAACAACAATGCCAGTTGGATAACCAGATGGAGCTATACACTGGAATATGGGACACCTGGATTATAAATAGACATATTATATTATTATTACTAACTGGGCAATGGGCAGGGTCCCCCCTCCTCCTATTTCCTCGGGAACCAAGCGTTTCAAGCTGGGCCGCATTCATAAGCATCCTGGGCCGCATGTGGCCCTCGGGCCGCAGTTTGGACACCCCTGATTTAGTTGATACATTTCTTATCTTAGTCCCTGCTGAGCAGAATCTCTGGGTTTCATTACAGGCAGCTGTTAGAGTTGATACAATAGTTGCGAATACTCCAGAGATGCTGCTGAGAAATGGATCAATGTTGTAAAATTGTAGCAGCGCAGAATCTGCACCTGAATTACTGAGCTGCCAGACCCGAACATTCAACTTTAAACTTGGATTTTGGAAATATAGTAAAAAGTAAATAATGGAAAGTAATTGAAAAAAGTCTTTATTTCTGGGGAACAATCTAAAAACAACTGAATTGAAAAAAGGTGTTTGGAAGGTGAACAATCCTTTTAATAGAAAGCCCCGTGACTGATGCACACAGTCTGTCTGTGACAGATAGACAAGCGATTGTGTATCAGTTTTCCTCTGGTCAGCAGTCTGTAATACAGAAGTGCTCATACTTTACTAATACGAGCTCTACTTTTAGTTCTGATGTCCCATTATGATCTAGATCCATAAAAGTATTGTTGCCATTCTGTTTCATGGTACAAATTACTTACAAGGGTTGTTCACCTTCCAAACACTTTTTTCAATTCAGTTGTTTTCAGATTGTTCCCCAGAAATAAAGACTTTTTTCAATTCCTTTCCGTTTTTTCCAAAATCTAAGTTGAATGTTCTTGTCTCTGCTGTTTGAGTCTGGCAGCTCAGTAATTCAGGTGCAGACTCTAAGGGGCACATTTACTTCGCTCGAGTGAAGGATTAGAAGGAATTTCGAAGTATTTTTTTTTTGGCTACTCCAACCATCAAATTGGCTCCTTCGACTACGACTTCGAATCGAACGATTCGAACTAAAAATCGTTTGACTATTCGACCATTTCGATAGTCGAAGTACTGTCTCTTTAAAAAAAAACTTCAACCACCTACTTCGCCACCTAAAACCTACCGAGCACCAATGTTAGCCTATGGGGGAGGTCCCCAGAGGCTTTCCTAGCAATTTCTGATCGAAGGAAAATCGTTCGATCGATGGATTAAAAAGGATTTAATTGTTCGATTGAAGTAATTGCGGTAAATCCTTTGACTTCGATATTCGAAGTCGAAGGATTTAACTTCGATGGTCGAATATCGAGGGTTAATTATCCCTCGATATTCAACCCATAGTAAATGTGCCCCTACCTGTTACAATTTTGCAACATTTAAGGTGGCCATACACAGAGAGATCCGCTCGTTTGGCAATGTT
This sequence comes from Xenopus laevis, assembly GCF_017654675.1. NCBI lineage: Eukaryota > Metazoa > Chordata > Amphibia > Anura > Pipidae > Xenopus > Xenopus laevis. Next base: position 32,075,297 of record NC_054371.1, on the reverse strand, counting down.
GCCAAATGAGCGGATCTCTCCCCGATATGCCCACCTTGAGTTGGGCAATATCGGGCTGATCTGATTGTGGGCCCTAGGGCCCAACGATCGGATCCAAACGATGGCTAACAGGCAGTCGGATCGCATCAACGAACAGATGTTGCCGCGATCCAACGGGATTTTTAGTCCTGTCCGATCAACGTCGGCCAGATATCGATCGGAGATGCCCGTCGGAGGGCCCCATACACGGGCCAATAAGCTGATGACTCGGTCTGTCGGCAGCTTTTATCGGCCCATGGCCACCTTTAGTTGATCCATTTCTCAGCAGCATCTCTGGAGTATTAGCAACTATTGTATCAATTCTAACAGTTGCCTTTAATGAAACCCAGAGATTCTGCTCAGCAGGGACTAAGATAAGAAATGTATCAACTAAATGTATCAATTTAGAACAGTTTACAGGGTCGGCGACCCCCCCCAGAGCTGCTTTATAAGGTGAAAAATGACACTTTACGCTTAAATATGTATCAACTAAAGGTCCCCAAAGACGCAAAGATTTTTCTTTGGTGAACGACCAATTTTAGTGTAATCCGTCAAATTATCGTGAGGTTAGTGGGAATCAAACGATCATGCATGCAACGATTTTTCGTCTGGTATCTGCGGGGAAATTGATCGGCCAGGTTAAAAATTTTCATTGGTCACAGTGAAATCTATCTATGTTTGCAGGGCCAAGCAGACAGCTCCCCTCCGTTTTCCTGGCTTCAACTAGACAATATCGCTTGAAATGGTCTTTTTAGTTGATGGACAAATAATACATTTCAATAATACATTTCATTTCTTATCTTTGTCCCTGCTGAGCAGAATCTCTTGGTTTCATTACAGGCAGATGTTAGAATTGATACAAGAGTCTGCACCTGAATTACTGAGCTGCCAGACTGAAACACCAGAGACACGAACATTCAACTTTAAGATTTTGGAAAAACAGTAAAAAATAAACAATGGAAAGTAATTGAAAAAAGTCTTTATTTCTGGGGAACAATCTGAAAACAACTGAATAAAAAAAAAAAAAAAAAAAATTTAGAAGGTGAACCACCCCTTTAAGTCTACTGGAAAATCATGTAAACATTAAATAAACCCAATAGGCTGGTTTTGCTTCCACTAAGGATTAATTACTGTATATCTTAGTTTAGATCATGTACAAGGTACAGGCATGGGACCTGTTATCCACAATGCTAGGCACCTGGGGCTTTCTGGATAAAGGATCTTTCTGTAATTTGGATCTTCATGCTGTACCTTAAGTCCACTAGGAAATCCTTTAAACATTAAATAAACCCAATAGGCTGGTTTTGCTTCCACTAAGGATTGATTTTCTTAGTTTGGATCAAATACAAGGTACTGTTTTATTATTCCCGAGAAAATGGAAATAATTCTTTTTAAATGTGGATTATTTGGATAAAATGGAGCCTATGGGAGACAGCCTTTCCATAATTTGGAGTTTTCTGGGTAATGGGTTTCTGGATCCCATACCTGTAGTTTTTACTCTGAATGGCATAATCATATGGTTTGCGTTCCATTCATTGCTGCTGAAAGTATATAGTGATGACTAGTTTTCAGTCCAACAAATGACTGTGATACACACATTATAAATTCTGGGCAAATTTGCTCCTGGGCAATAACCCATGGCAACCAATCAGATGTTTACTTTCACTGTTCGACCTGCAGATGGCTGAAAACGGCTTACCACTGGTTGGTTGCTATGGGTTTCTGCCCAGGTGCAAATGTGCCCAGCATTTATAAATGACCCCCACAGACATTTGTGGCTTCCCAGGCCAGGTCAAACTATTTCTAGGGTTAGTTCACCTTTAACTTAATGTTCAGTATGATGTAGTTGTAGAGAGTGATATTCCGAGACTTTTTGAAATTGGTCTTCTGTTTATTTTTTGTTTGAAATTATATACATTTTTGTTCAGCAGCTCTCAAGTTTGGAATTTCAGCAGCTATGTGGTTGCTAAGTATCCAGTTTATCCTAGCAACCAGGCAGCAGTTTGAGTGAGAGACTGGAATGTGAAAAGCAAGGTGGCAAGAGGTGTTTTGCTGGAATCAGTGATCCCCATTTGAGAATGGGAAAGCATCAGAATAGGAAGGCAACTAATTCAGAAGATATTAAAAAAAAAAACAAAAAAAATAAAGACCAATTTAAAAGTTGATAAAAAAACAGGCTGTTAAAAAGGCAACCTGTTAAAAGTGAACTATTCTTTTAACTAAAGAACTATAACTATAGTGGCACAGTCTTACCCCTTGTATTATGGGCAGACTCGTTGGATAACTGTTCAGTTATATATATTACACATTGTGATTGTTTTTTTGCAAAATGTGTTGGTCTGGCAGCTCCTCAATGTAAAGCTGGCCATGCCCAATAAAAACTTTTTTTTGCTGCTGTTTAATGGGGAAGTTCATCGTCCTTCTAACTAATAGCCAGACATTTATCAAATGACACTTTGGTGTTAATTTGTGATGTAGAACAGGTGCAGCTTTTAGAACAGGAAGTGACAAAGGCATTTCAGTCATTTATGAGTTAAAAACAAAACCTCTGTAGTGTGTATATTATCACTGTCACCTACATGTGCTCTTGCCCTGCTAATGGAGCAGCTGCTCTGATTTAACTTGTTTGGGAGTGCAAGTTTGAAGGTTAGTTACTAGAACAATAAAGTAATAGATACCCGCTGTGCTAGGATGGGGTTGGTCCTGGTGCAGCTCTTATAGGTCTCCCTCGCGTGTTCCATGTACAAAAACTGTGTGAGTCATTTATGGGGCTGGTTATGAAGAATGCTTGGGTCCTGGGGTTTTTCCAGAAAAGGGATCTTTCTGTAATTTGGATCTCCATACATTAAGGGGGGTATTTATCAAAGGTCGAATTTTAGAGCTATGTGAGCTTTTTTTTGGAACTCTAATGAACTCACAACTTTAATGGTTTCTAATTTAAAAAAAATAAAAAAAAACCCGAATGCAAAAAATCTTGAATCATTGAATTTGGGCTCAGGCCCGGATTTACAAACGGGTCACTCCTAGACCGTCTCTGCTCATCTCCATCTGCGTCCTCCTCCCCTTCTGCTTCTCCCTCCACATCTCTCTCCCCTTCCCCCTAAGCGTATCTCTCCCCTTCGTATCTGCCTCCCCTTCTGCTTCCCCCTACGCGTCTTTCCCCTCCCCGTCACCTTGTGTGTGCGCATATATACGCATGTCTTGAATATGCGAAATTGCACATGCGCAACTGACTTTAATGCGGCTGGGCAGCATGCCGCATGCTACCCCTGAATTTCTGCCGCCCTAGGCCTTGCCACAAATCCGGGCCTGTTTGGACTCTAACTACACGAAAACCCAGATTGATTGACTTTTCTACAGAAAACAACTCAAATTGCTAAACCCTCCGAAAAAAACCCTCAAATATCATGAAGGCTATTAACATCTTCAAATGGTTCAAGGGACCTCTGCCATTTTTTTTTAAACCTGAAAAATCATTCTGGATAACCGGTCCCATACCTGTACTTATTATGATCACTGGGTAACCTGAAGAACTTTCATTCAACAATCATTCATTCAACAGAACTGGCAGCCCAGCTGGCAAGTGGAGTTTTGAGTGCCGTTCAAAATGTTTCATTTGCATGTCCTGATAGTTAAATGGTGTTTGTTTTTAGAATTATTTTCATAGGTTGTTATTTTAGGTCGGGCCACCACTTTATAGGAGAAGGAAAGTCGTTTAGCACTTGGGGTGCCAAATGTTAGTCACCCCCAAGTGATAGTATTTACTTACCTGGAACCCGGGGCTGGTGCTCCTATCAGCAGAAAACTGCACCGGCCCAGGATTATTCGAGTGAACACCACGGAGTGATCCTCTTCCATCTTCTTCTTTTTTCTCACGGCTGCGCATAAAGTTCATCATAGACGCAAAGATCCGGTACCGTGTTTGGAGAGTCCCGACATTTTTCATCTGGCGGAGATCGGTTGTTTGGATGATCGGACAGGTTAAAAGATTAAAAGATTTCTGTCAATTACCGATAATATCTCTGCGTGTATTTTCGATCGTACGATTTTCAGTGGGAGACTGTCACCAGCTTTTGTCGGACATAACTTTTGTATGATTGTTGTCAGGGGCAGAACATCGGCTGATTTGTTCTTTTACTACTTTATTTAAACTGAAGGTTAGTGGCAGGTCGGGAGATGGGGAAGTCCAAACGTTCGAGGATTCGAATGATCAGATCTTTGCGTCTATGGCCAGCTTTAGAGTGAAAAGCTGAACTTTAACAAAAAAGTCTGCTTTTTCATTCTACTGCGCATGCGTCTGCCCCAGGAAATTTGAAGAAAGAAAAAGCCGGAAGAGGGTTGCTCCGTTGTGCTCACCAGGTCTGGACTGGGAATCAAACTAGGCCCTGGCATTCCAAGTACAAAGAGTATCAGCTCCCCACAAGCCCACTAAATAGTGACTTTCTTTGGCATCTTATGGCAGCCCCTCTAGCATTTGCCAGAACCCACAGATTGCCAGTTCGGGCCTGGTGCTCACTGGAATAACCCCAGCCCTGTGCAGTTTTCTGCTGATAGGAGCACCAGCCTTTGGTCTCAGGTAAGTAAATACATTCTCTTGGGGTTACCTTAACATTTGGCACCCCCAAGTGCTCCTTTAAACCCCATGCAATGATACGAAAATGTTCGATTCTATAATGAGGCATAGGGCCAGGCTACCTTCCTTACACAGTGTATGTGCAACAATAAGAATTTAAAGAGCAGTATGGGACACCTTGTGTACTCAATAGCAGCTGTCTGGGTTGCCACATGGCTGCAAAGGCCACCCAGTGCTAGTCATTAGCTCGGCTTCCAGTGTTTTCTTTTCCCCCGCGCAAGAAATAACAGTATTCCTGCAAAAGCAAACAGGACACAGTATATAGACACTACAGGGGTAAATCACACAATGTAACTCTATTGAATCATTTTGTTTATGTCCATAGTAATCAAAGTGGAACAGCAGCTTCCTCCAGCCTCTTTACTCTCACAAGATGAAAATACAAATATGGAATCCGTTCCATAATTCTATTAGATACTATATAAATCATGACCAGGATAAATGAGAATCTTTGTAGACGCATTGCTTTTTTTAAAAATGATTTCCTTTTTCTCTGTATTAATAAAACAGTACTTTGTACTCGAGATATACCAATATATAATTAAAGGGGTTTCCCACCTCTGAGATAACTTTTAGCATGATGTGATATTCTTAGACCGTTTGCAATTGGTTTTCATTTTTTATTATTTAAGGCTTTTGAGTTATTTAGCTTTATATTCAGCAGCTTTTCTGTTTGTATTTTAAGCAGTCTGGTAACTAAGAGCCAAATTACCCTAGCAGCCATGCACTGATTTGAATGAGACTGGAATATGAATAGGAGAGGCCTGAATAGAAAGATGACCTTTGTAGCCTTACATAGCATTTGCTTTTTAGAGGTGGCCAGTGATGCCCATTTGAAAGCTGCAGAGTCAGAAGAAGGCAATATATAAAAAATAAATAATGAAAATTAATTGAAAAGTTGCTCAGAGTTGGCCATTCTATAACATACTAAAAGTTACCTTAAAGGTGAACCACCCCTTTAATCCTTATTGATGGCAGAATCAGCCTACTGGGTTTATTTAATATTTAAATGATTTTCTAGTACTAAGGTATGAAAATCCAAATTATGGAAACATCCATTATCTGGAAAACCCCAGGTTCTGAACTTTTTTGGATAACGGCTTCCATAACTGTACAACTTTGTATTTTCCCAAAGTGTCCTCCTACTAAACAATCTTTTCCAAGGCATTTTGCTCATGATGTTTTTTTTTTGTTTTGCAGGATTCTCAACAACAATAAGATTAGCGAATTAAACAATGGTTCCTTTGAGGGTCTAAGCTTCCTCGAAAGACTGTAAGTAGCACTGTTATGTGTTTTTTAATCGTCATCATCATTCTTTCATACAAGTCCTAGCAAGTTAAACAGCGCTTTACATTCATTTATATCAAACAGGGGTCTTCAAACTATTTTACAAACAATCTTATTTAACAAGCCATCTAGTTTACAATCTGTTTTATTGTAATCTCAAAAAAGAGAGGCACTCGGACAAGCCCACGTTTTCAGAAAAATAGGGACATTATGTAAAATGTAAGGTAAAAAGTGTGTGAGATGATTTACAATCCTCTAGTTGCAAATCGTACAAGGACAACATACCTGAGAAATGTTTTCTGAAAAATGAATGCTACTTTTGAAGTTCATGCCAGCAACAGGTTCTAAAAAATGTTGGAGCAGGCGAAGCTAAAGACTGGAAAAGGTGTTTAATGCAAAATACAGACCATCCCAGAGAGGCTGGGTCTCTCAGAAGATGTGGAAGGTACACTGGTTTGTGCGCTGTATTAAAAACAGACACAATTCTGCAGTGGAAATCACTGCATGGGCTCAGTAATATTCCCTAAACCACTGTCTGTTGCTGCATCAGCAAATGTAAGTTAAAGCTCTACCATGCAAAGAAGAAACCATATGTAAGTACATGTATAGATCCTGTTACCCATAATGCTTGGAACCTGGGGTATTCCGGATAAAGGGTCTTTCCATAATTTGGACAACATACCTTAAGTCTGCTAGAAAATCCAACAGGCTGGTTTTGCTTCCAATAAGGATTAATTACATCTTAGTTTGGGATCAAGTACAAGCTACAAGTTTTATTATCACGGAGAGAGAGCGGAAATGTGTTTCAAGATTTTGAAATATTTTATTAAAATGGAGTCTGGGAGATTACCTTCCTGTTATTCGGGATAATGGGTTTCCAGATAATGCAATATATACATACATATATATATATATATATATATATATATATATATATATATATATATATATATATATATATATATATATATATATATATATATATATATATATATACATATATACATATATACATATATACATATATACATATATACATATATACATATACATATATATACATATATATATATATATATATTACCTTCCTGTTATTCGGGATAATGGGTTTCCAGATAATGCAATATATACATACATATATATATATATATATATATATATATATATTATATATATATATATATATATATATATATATATATATATATATATATATATATATATATATATATATATATATATATATATATATATATACATATATATATATATATATACATATATATACATATATATACATATATATACATATATATACATATATATACATATATATACATATATATACATATATATACATATATATACATATATATACATATATATACATATATATATATATATATATATATATATATATATATAATGGACTGAGGCAATGGGGTGAAGTGGTCTGACAAATCAAAAATTGTAATTCTCTTTTGGAAATCACAGATGCGGCATCCTCCTTGCTAAAGAGACCAAGGACTCTCCGGTTTGTTATTACTGCACTGCTCAAAAGCCAGCATCTGTGATGGTATGAGGATGCATTAGTGCACATGGTATGGATGGGATGGGTAGTTTGCACATTTGGGAAGGAACCATTATATGTACAGGTTTTAATAAGTACAGGCTTTAGAGCAACCAGACAGCATCTTTTTCAGGGAAGGCCTAACTTATTTCAGAAAGACAACACTACTAATAAATTTAAATTAGAATTATTAATAATATAATGTGTTACAATGCCTTATTTCACAGATAATAGTAGGGATGCACTGAATCCACTATTTTGGATTCGACTGAATCTGTAAATTAGGGTTGGGAATGGGAAAACATTTTTTACTTCCTTGTTTCGTGACAAAAAAGCACGCGATTTCCCTCCCCTCCCCTAATTTGCATATGAAAATTAGGATTCTGATTCAGTTCGGCTGGGCAGAAGGATTCAGCCGAAACCCGAATCCTGCAGAAAAAGGCTGAATCCCGAACTGAATCCTGGATTCGGTGCATCCCTAGATAACAGTCATAATAAAGTACTTCTCTGCAGTAAGAATAAAGCCCAGTGCATAGTTGTTGCACTAGTATGAAGTCCAGCTGAGCTATTATAACCTTAGGGGGTTATTTATTAAGGTTGTGTTTTCCATGACAATTCGAGATTTCAAGGTTATTTTTTTGGTCAAAAATCAAATTTTCGGGTTAAAAAAAACATGAGGTTTTTTTCCATACTTTTTTATTTTTTATATTTTATTATACCCCGACCCTGGAAATAGCTGGAATCCGACAAAACACCATCTAATACCTGTCGAGGTCATGTAGTAGTCAATAGCAGAGGTCCCTTTAACCATTTGAAGATGTATGTTTCCCCCGAAAACTAGAACAATACGAGCGAGACCTCGCTGAATCGTGTTTTTGAAATGTTTGTAGTTTCTTTAGATAAAACAAAAAGCCACAATGGCACAAGCTATAGATTTCAACCCAAACTTGAACAGAATCCTCATTCATGTTGGCAGTTACAGGCTTGGATGGCCAATAATAAAGTAGTGCATCTACTTCCTTTCTGTGGTTTGCTTTGAAATGCCTTGTATGTGGCTTTCTTTCAATCAATATGAAAAATACATTAGTATATTAAAAAGAGTCAGATATATCATAAACTGAGGAGTATTATATTTTAATTACTTTACAGCAGTTTTCATTTTTTACTGTTCTTAGTCTAGGGTTTTAAATTATTTGCAAATCATCCCATTCTCTCTTTAATTATTTTTTTACAGAGTTTCCCAACTTTTTGAAAACGGGATTGTTTAATTGGCAAATATGGTTATTATAGTCGTATTTGAAAACGGGATTGTTTAATTGGCAAATATGGTTATTATAGTTGTATGTAGAACTTAAATCAGCAACTTTTTACTCCAGTAAATTCTGATATTGTCAGTGATGTTGTTGTGTGTACATAGCTGGGTTTTAGCCAGTTTGTAACGATTAACTAAAAAGGTTATGTACTTAAAGGTGCAACGTTTCCAACAGGGCTAGTTGTCAACCAAACAGCATGTAGCATTTACTATTCACCTGTTTAATAGCAAAGGTCGGTTGCTATGGGTTACTGCACCATAATTAGATTTAAATAATTAGCTCTAACAGGCAGATGCTTGGCTTGGTATAAAGAATTTAGTAGTGCTAATTTTGATCACAAGAATGCACATAGGTTCACATAGAGTTCACCCCTTTATAGTAGGGAAAAGGCACTTTCGCATTCAACAAACATGTCGCTTGTATACGCTTAAAGGGCAACTGTAAAAACAATAAAATACATTACTAAAAGATTTATTTTTCAAGTGGTACAGATACATTCCTAGCACCATAGTCTGGACATAGATGCACCAATATTATCGGATGAAACAAATCTTCGTGTAATATTCAGTGCATGCATGGTGGGAGATGAGCCAACCAATATCGACAGAAGACTTGGATATCACACGCAAAGATTCTGGGAGATTTAGTCGCCCGGTGAGAAATCGCCTCTTCTTTGGGGGACTAATCTCACCGAACTGTCTTCCTGTGGCTAGAATCTAAATCGCCGGCGGGTTGGCACTCTGAGCACTTTGTGTTTCGAAGTCGCCCAAAGTTTCTTTGTTAGGCAACTTCGGGCGACTTCGGAAAACCGATCCAAGAGCCGTCCCACTGGCGATTTAGATTCTAGCCACCGGGAAGGCAGTTCGGGGAGATTAGTCAGGTGACTAAATCTCCCCGAATCTTTGCATGTGTCTCTTCCCTTAGGGCTTTAGCACACGGACAGATTTGGAGAGATTTAGTCGCCAGGCGACTAATTGCCTCTTCTTCGGATCGTCAATCCGAACTGCCTTCCGCCTGCTAAATTGCCTGCGCCAATGCACTTGCAGTGCTTCGATTTCCAAAGTTGTCCGGAGTTTCCTTCTGAGGCAACTTTGGGCGACTTCGAAAATCGAAGCGCCGAGAGTGCATTGCCGCAGGCGGTTTTTCATTTTAGCAGGCAGAAGGAAGTTCAGGGAGATTGTCGCCTAGAGGAAGAGGTGATTAGTCCCCAGGCGACTAAATCTCCCGAATCTGCCCGTGTGCTAAAGCCCTAAAGCTCCTTTTCACTAATGTAAACATTCCCAGCTTGGCCAGGCTTTCTTCACAGCTGAGATCTTCCATGCTCTTTATTTACTTAGCCACTTCTGTACTTTGTCTATTTGACTGATGTCCCTGTCAATGCTAGAGAATAAAGCTGCACTGCTTATGGGCTCTTAAAGTGCTTTATTAAGGGAAAGAATTACCCTCTATCCATACAAGTAGCTTTGTACAGGCAGTCCCCAGTTTAAACCATAAGATGTTACTGTAACAACCCTCGTCTGTAAGTGTGAGTATATATTTTGGGTGTATGTAACTCGAGGATTTTCTTTACTGCACATGCACTCGCCCAGTGAGAGGCACAGAATGAATACCCCCAAGCAGAAACACTGATGGAATGGGGCTATGCCTCTTGGGCGGTGGTAGATTGTCAAGATCAAGGGTGTGTATCTACTCCAAGAGAAATCATTTATAATTGCTAAAATGGGTGAAAGAAAAAAATCCATACCAGAACATATGTGCTTAGCTAGCATTAGACCAGATGATTGCACAGGGTGTAGTTAAATAATTGGGATCAAAGACATTGTATAAAGTTTACTGTGAAGCATTTGCATCTATTTTCTTTATTTGCAGAGATCTCAGAAATAACTTGATCAGTTCTATTGAGCCTGGAGCATTCCTCGACCTTGTGTCTCTGAAACGATTGTAAGTCGCAACCTGTTTTAATCATCGCAAAAACGTTATTTCTAAAGTAAAAAATTTTAATTTATTTTTAACAAATTATTGATTCTCTGCCTGTTCTATTACAATTGCGTCTATATTTCAGCCGTGCCCCTTAAAGGGATATTGTCATAGAAAAACATGTTTTTCAAAATGCATCATTTAATAGTGCTGCTCCAGCAGAATTCTGTGCTGAAATATGTTTCTCAAAAGAGCAAACAGATTTTTTTATATTTAATTTCGGAATCTGACATGGAGCTAGATGTATTGTCAGTTTCTCAGCTGCCCCAGTCATGTGACTTGTGCTCTGATAAACTTCAGCCACTCTTTATTGCCAGTAGCCTAACAACAGAACAATGGGAAGGTAACCAGATAGCAGCTCCCTAACACAAGATAACAACTCCTTGGTAGATCTAAGAACAACACTCAATAGTAAAATCCAGGTCCCACTGCGTCACATTCCGTTACATTGAGTAAGAGAAACGACAGCCTGCCAGAAAGCAGTTCCATCCTAAAGTGCTGGTTCTTTCTGAAAGCACATGACCAGGCAAAATGACCTGAGATGCACCTACACACCAATATTACAAATTAAAAATAAATACACTTGCTGGTTCAGGAATGAAAATTTTATATTCTAGAGTGAATTGTTTGCAGTGTAATTTAGAGATAAAACCGACATCATAAAAATCATGACAGAATCCCTTTAAATTATTCTTGCAAGGGTATCATCAGATCAAAACAAGGTGTTCTATATCGGTTGTGTGCAATATCACTAAGCAGAAGGAAATTATGAATAAAAAAGGGGTGCCAATATGAAAGGCTCCCACCAGTGACTTTTAAGTCAAAGCTTACCTCCTGCACCAAGTAGGTGTCCTCTCCTTTAAAAAGCAAATCAAAAATGGCCGCTGCCATTTTGCCTCTAGCTTCCAAGTTGAAAGTTGGCATGTGTGCTTGCACAAGGTAAGTAACCCCCTTTTTTTTTTTTTTTTTTTTTTTTTTTTTTTTTGCAACCCCTTTTTTTTGCAACTTTTTTGAACAAGTACTAACGGGGCAGAGGATGTACTAAGCTCTAGTTGGTGTAACTTTGTAACACAGCTCCAAAAAATTATGCTAAATGTCTGACTTCTAGCAGAGTAGAAGCAACATATAGTTAAAGGCACAATAAGCCAAAACCTTATATCTGTAGAATTCCATTGTATTCTATTACCTGCTAAGTATCCTGTCTCCTTTTTCAGCTTGAATGGCTGCCCCCATGGCTAGAAAGCAGCTTCTTTAGATAAACAAAAGTAGTCTTTTTAAAGCAAAAACATAACTTTTACTTATGAAGGCCAACAGTACATTATATTTAAACTACTCAAACAACTTTTATTTTTTTGAATGTTACTGTTCCTTTAAAATAGCGAGGCATTTATAGAAAAGCTATTTTTATGGCTGTCACTGATATGTTTCATTTTATAAATTAAGGAATTGTTCAGTACACAGAAAATTGCTGCATACACCAACAATCGTTTCCTGCTGGGCAAATCTCTAACTAGTGCCAGCTGTGATAGTCTCCTTTATTTCCTGCCATGCTGGAACTTCAGACAGATGTTCTGCTCAGTGGAAAGGTGTAGTAAATTGTATCTGCCTTCCAGACTAGAGGGCTGCAGCTCAAATACGTATGATGATGGATTGAAACCAGTGACTGCTTCTTGTACATATAAATATGAACTTGCATGGGCCAGTATAAGTCTAAGCACGTCTGTTCTTTGTTAAAGGGATTCTGTCATGAGTTTTATGATTTGGTTTTTATTTCTAAATTACTCTGTTTACATTGCAAATAATTCACTCTACTATTTAAAATGTTATTCTTGAACCCAGAGCTGGGCCAGGCCGGCCAGGCGCCCTAGGCAACCTGGCTGGCCCCAGGGCCGACTTGGTGCACGCATGCACGAACATACACGCACATGTGTGAAAGGACGCTGGCGCGCATGTGTGAACGGACGATTGCGCGCATGCACGAACAGATGATTGGTGCATGCGTGAACAGACGCTGGCGCACGTGCGTGAGTGTATGCTGAATCGCATAAGTCAATGGACGAGCTGATAGTCTAGAGAGCAGCGAGGGGACCGGACTAGAGGTAGGCAGGCGGCAGAGAAGGTACGTACCTGGCCCCCCCCCTCAGCTTTGCGCCCTAGGCACGTGCCTACTCTGCCTACCCCTAGTTCCGGCCCTGCTTGAACCAACAAATGTATTTTTTTTTAGCTGTATATTGGTGTGGAGGCAGCCATCTCAGAGCATTTTGCCTGATCCTGGTCAGCACTTCAGGATGGAAATGCTATGCACAGGAAAACACTATGAGATCAAGAAGTATAATTAATATTAATTGTACATCAGAGGGAGTAGTTTATTTGATAACATGCTTCTGTGATGCCCAGTATGTGGGGAAGACACTGAGGAAAGCAGTTACACGTTTCTTGGAACATGTTTTGGTCCTCTGTAGGAAAGACTATAAATCCGCTGTAGCCAAACATATACAGGAAAAGCATGATGGTGAGATGAAGATACATTTTCAAATTATTTAGGTTGAGTATAAGGAAAGGCGATTCTGCGAGAAAATTGTTACCGAGAGAGGCCTATTGGATTCACCAGCTACAAACGATCGAGTGTTTGTTACTTAGTCATTTTTCCCTTTTCTTCCACTGATCTGGCAATAGGTGGTATATATCGGTGTTATTCTTTGTATTTTTCTGTATTCTGTGTGTTGCTATGCTTTTAGGAACATAGCAACAGGCCATATAATAGAAGTTGTAGTCATGTAACATGTAAGGATTGCATGAACTATATTAAATTAAATTAAGCTAAATGAAATGACATTCAGTTAGAGTGGGAAGGGGTTAATGTATTTTATGGGAGGGGATTGTATTGGAGATAAGGTAGGTTGCCATTAGCTTCTGAGGAAGTGGCCGGTAGCCATGAAACGCGTAAAGGGGGCAGTTTACAAAATGCTCTGGGCATGCCTTTACCATTTTTAAAGGGATCCTGTCATCAGAAAACATGTTTTTTTCAAAACGCATCAGTTAATAGTGCTACTCCAGCAGAATTCTGCACTGAAATCCATTTTTCAAAAGAGCAAACAGATTTTTTTATATTCAATTTTGAAATCTGACATGGGGCTAGACATTTTGTCAATTTCCCAGCTGCCCCTGGTCATGTGACTTGTGCCTGCACTTTATGAGAGAAATGCTTTCTGGCAGGCTGCTGTTTTTCCTTCTCAATGTAACTGAATGTGTCTCAGTGGGACATTGGTTTTAACTATTGAGTGTTGTTCGTAGATCTACCAGGCAGCTGTTATCTTGTGTTAGGGAGCTGCTATCTGGTTACCTTCCCATTGTTCTTTTGTTTGGCTGCTGGGGGGGAAAAGGGAGGGGGGTGATATCACTCCAACTTGCAGTACAGCAGTAAAGAGTGATTGAAGTTTATCAGAGCACAAGTCACATGACTTGGGTCAGCTGGGAAATTGACAATATGTCTAGCCCCATGTCAGATTTTTAAAATTGAATATAAAAAAAATCTGTTTGCTCTTTTGAGAAATGGATTTCAGCGCAAAATTCTGCTGGAGCAGCACTATTAACCTATTCATTTTGAAAAAATTTTTTTTCCCCTTTAATGTAACTGAATCAGTCTCAGTGGGACCTCGCTTTTACTATTGAGTGTTGTTTTTAGATCTACCAGGCAGTTATCTTGTGTTAGGGAGCTGCTATCTGGTTAACTTCCCATTGTTCTATTGTTAGGCTGCTGGGTAGGGAAAAGGAATGGGCCTGATATCACTCCAACTTGCAGTACAGCAGTAAAGAGTAACTGAAGTTTATCAGAGCACAAGTCACATAACTGGGGCAGCTGGGAAACTGAAAATATGTCTAGCCCCATGTCAGATTTCAAAATTAAATATAAAAAAATCTATTTGCTTTTTTGAAAAATGGATTTCAGTGCAGCATTCTGCTGGAACAGCACTATTAACTGATGTGTTTTGAAAAAAAACATGTTTTCCCATGACAGTATTCCTTTAAGTTAAATACATTGGCATAGTTTCTACGCACAGAAAGGTATATTTTGATATGCATAAGACCGTGTACTGTCATCCTCTCACCCACAGAGTATGGTGCCCAGTTGTCAGACTTCCTACTCTTGTTTTAACTTTGCTAGTAAAGCCTTACAGAGAGTTTATTGTTCTAAATAACCATAATTGGTCAGTTTAATGGTCCTTTAACTATCGCTTGTCTCTGTTACAGCCTGGAGCAGATAAATGCTTCAACTGCCTCTCCTCTGTGTTTCCGCCTGAAGTAGTTAAACAAATTGTTGCCTTTTAAACCATGTTAATGTTACTTTCCTATTTTGTTTCAGAGATTTAGCCAGTAACCGGATTGGATGCCTTAATGCAGACATATTCAAAGGCCTCACAAATTTAGCAAAGCTGTAAGTAACGTCATATCTTCTACTGGGGACTTTGTCTTCTCATAACTTGTAATTTATGTATGATCAGAACATTACTTAAAATTTGTTTATGAAATTGGCTTTAAAGGAGAACTAAAGCTTAACTAAAGAAGTAGCTAGAAATGTTGTACATTATGTTTTGTGCTTCTGTACCAGCCCAAGGCAACCACAGCCCTTTAGCAGTAAAGATCTCTGTCTCCAAAGATGCCCCAGTAGCTCCCCATCTTCTTTTCTGCTGATTCACTGCACATGCTCTGTGCTGCTGTCACATACTGAGCTTAGGGACCCACTCACAATATACAGTACACATAGAATAGAAATGTCACAATATAAGGCTGATTAGTAATTAATACAGATAATTACTACATGGCAGCACAGAAACCAGTGCAATTAGCATCAGAATTTAATAATCAGCAAACCTGTAGCATCATCTTATATTACAGGCCAACCTCATTTTCAGCTGGATAATTAGTGATGACCCCTAAGCTTAGCTTCTCAACAGCTGCTCAGAGCCCACTGAGCATGTGAGTGTCACAGACACTTTCCAAGATGGTGACCCCCTGTGACAAGTTTGAAGTCCTGGATCATTGCTGCTAATTACAAGCTGAAACTTTAGGCTGGTGCAATAAGTTCAGTATGTAAAAAATGGCATTTTTAGCCATATTCATTTTTAGGGTTTGGTTCTCCTTTAAAAGCCCTTTACTGAAAGGCCCAGGAGTTCAGTGCTATTTGGTTTGCAATCCCTTATCCAGAGACTCATACTTCCTTATCTTGGAAATATCACCAAGTTGTCTTAAAATATAACTGACCCCTGCTTAGCAGGTTCATTGCTTACAGAATTACAGCTATCTTACTGTAGCCTTCATTTTATGAAATTAAATTCACAGATTGTTTTTTTGGATTAGAAGCAAATTGAAATATTTTTGTTCCCCCAGAAACCTTTCAGGCAATATGTTTTCCTCATTGGCACAAGGAACCTTTGTAAATCTGTCTTCGTTAAAATCACTGTAAGTATAATTTTAGAACACTCCGGGTTAAGTATTTTTAGATTCTACTGTAGCTAAATGGAGTGTATTTAGACCAGGGCTGTCCGACTGGAGGCTCTTGGGCATTTGTGTGATCTCCATCTTAAAGGTGACCTTTAATATGTTATAGAATGGCCAATTTTAGGTAACTTTTCAATTGATCTTCATTATTCATTTTTTATCATTTTTGAATTATTTGACTCTTTCCAGCTTTCAAATGTGGGTCACCGACCCCTTCTAAAAACAAATGCTTTGTAAGTCTACAAATTTATAGTTATTGCTACTTGTTATTACTCATCTTTCTATGTACAACCTCTCCTATTCATATTCCAGTCTCCTGTTCATAGCAATGCATGGTCGCTAGGGTAATTTGGATCTTAGCAACCAGATGGCTAAAATTACAAATTGGAGAGCTGCGGAATAAAAATCTAAATAACTCAAAAACCACAAATAATAAAAAATGAAAACCAATTGCAAATTGTCTCAGAATATCACTTTCTACATCATACTAAGAGTTCATTTAAATGTGAACAGCCCCTTTAAGAGCTCTTTAGACTTTTTGTTGTATGAAATTGTCATTCTTATATAATCTGGCCCTCAGACAGTGGCGGAACTACCGGGGGAGCAGGGGGTACGAGCAGGCCAGGGCCTGCACCCCCTCAGGGCCCCCCGGCAGTGCCGCACGCCACTGAAATTCGGCCGTACGGAGGGGGCGGGGCCCGGCTGCGTGTCACGCACCAAGGCCCGCCCCTCTCTAGGAACGCTTCTGCCCTCAGATAAAAGGAACATCATATAATATGTCCACTGCACAGGAATAGGTGCATGGCTGTGACGTAGCTGTGTGGTTTAGATGGCCCACTAGGTCACTCATTTGTAAATGGATCATAATAACACAACCTTTAACATTGTAGAAATTGCCCTATTCCTTTTTCATTACTAAATCTCCATTCATTTATAGAGAGTTTCAAACGGATTTCCTTCTGTGTGACTGTAACGTTCTATGGATGCTGCGCTGGATTAAAGAGAAAAATATAACTGTCCGTGAGACTAGATGTGCCTATCCCAAGTCTCTCCAAGGGCAGCCAATAACATCTCTGAAACAAGAGCAGCTGACCTGCGGTAAGGAATATGCGACTACTGCAAGAAAAATGAAACTGTCTTTTTAAAAATGCTTTTATTTGCCTTTGAGGTTTAACAGAAATCTTTGTAAGGGGGATACAATTTGCTCATCATTTTAAGAATACCCCTTTTTGTGTGTAAATTCAATCGGGGACCATATTCTTAGTCCTGATAAGGCTGCAAATCATTCAGTCCCTTTCTGTGTTGAAGCAACGGATTATGGCACTTTTTTCAAAACGCATCCATTAATAGTGCTGCTCCGGCACAAATCTGCACTGAAATGTGTTTCTCAAAAGAGCAAACAGATTTTTATATATTTAATTTTGAAATCTGACATGGGGCTAGACATATTGTCAGCTTCCCAGCTGCCCCCAGTCATGTGATTTGTGCTCTGATAAACTTCAGCCACTCTTTATTGCCAGTAGACTAACAACAGAACAATGGGAAGGTAACCAGATAACAGCTCCCTAACACATGATAACAGCTGCCTGGAATATTGAAGAACAACACTCAATAGTAAAATCCAGGTCCTACTGAGACACATTCAGTTACATTGAGTAGGAGAAACAACAGCCTGCCAGAAAGCAGTTCCATCCTAAAGTGTTGGCTCTTTCTGAAAGCACATGACTAGACATCCTAAAATTCATAACAAAATCCCTTTAAAGTCTCTCTGCTTTTTATGGGGGACATATTGTCTGGAAAGCAGAGGGACTTGAAGTCCCAGAATCCATCGCTGCAGTAAGAGAGGGATTGGACGACTGTCAACCCAATTGGGGACAGGGAAATTGTGAGTGTGCATTAACAGGCATCACAGTTTCTTTTCAGTCTAATGGGATCCTGTGTTAAAAATTTGTTTTTGGATGTTCAGAGAGTGTTTAAGCACTTTATGTAAACAGTTTTCAGTGAATTATTTTCTAACCCATACTGGCCTTCCAAATATCGTTTTTTTAAATTTTCACATCGTCTGGGGTTGCAGAAGCTGTAGAAGCATCACATGATTGCAAACTCCTCTCCTATAAGAATGTTTTTGCCTTCTGATATAGTCATGTGCAGTAAATTCTGATGCCCTTTGCAGAGAGAATGCTCCTAGGAAAGCTAGCAGGATTTATAGATCAGCTCTGCAATGTAAACCATTGTACACACATTGTTTGACAGTGACCTCGGGGTGAATGCCTGCAGCTGTCTTACAGTCCTAACGTTTACTCTCAAGAGCATTATTCATTATAGAGCAAAGATATTTCATCTTGTCAGTGGACAGTAGTCCTGCTGCTAAGTCTCCCGGGAAATGAAGTTTTCTTTAAATGTATGCAAGCCCAAACTGGTTAGTATGTTGTTTTTTCAGTCGTGCGTGTGAGTAAACTAAAGGAAACTCCCCTTTATGCCGAAGACACGCAAAGTTTTTTCCCTGGCAGAGTTGTTTTCCAGGATTCTTTATTCAGGGAGAAAATATATACACACATATATACAGGTCTGAGATCATGAAATATGTTGTCCAGAAAGACTATCTCCCATAGACTTCATTTTAATCGAATACAATTTTTTTAAAAAATCTTTCGTTTTTTTTGTAATTATATAACAAGACCATTTAAATTATTTTTAGTAGATTTAAGGTATGGAAATCCATATTACAGAAAGATCCATTATCTGGAAAAACCTTAGGTCCCGAGACTTACACCAGCTTTTGCTCCAAAGAAGAGAACTTCCGAACAATAAAGGCCTGTTAGGGAAGGAATGCCCAATGGCTGGACCTCCCAGCTGCTGTGGATTACAGCTCCCGGCACCTAAACGGCTGCTGGCTGGGGCCGAGTGACCATAGAGTTAATTGCGGTGCATAAATAACACTTCTTACATTCATAAGCCCTAATGCCAATGGCAGTGAGAATGCAATGGGATGCCTCACATTACTCTCATTTGTGAAATGTCCTGTGTGTAATTGTGGTTGCCCCCTCCATCCTTCTCTTGCTCCCCTTCCTCCACCCTTCCCATGTTCCTCCCCTCCACCCTTCCCATGTTCCTACCCATGTTCCTCCTCTCCACCTTTCCCATGTTCCCCCCTTCCCATGTTCCTCCCCTCCCCCCTTCCCATGTTCCTTCCCTCCACCCTTCCCATGTCCCCCCCCCTCCACCCTACCCATGTTCCCCCCCCTCCACCCTTCCCATGTTTCTTCCCTCCACCCTTCCCATGTTTCTTCCCTCCACCCTTCCATGTTTCTTCCCTCCACCCTTCCCATGTTTCTTCCCTCCACCCTTCCCATGTTTCCCCCCTCCACCCTTCCCATGTTTCCCCCCTCCACCCTTCCCATGTTTCCCCCCTCCACCCTTCCCATGTTTCCCCCCTCCACCCTTCCCATGTTTCCCCCCTCCACCCTTCCCATGTTTCCTTCCCTCCACCCTTCCCATGTTCCTTCCCTCCACCCTTCCCATGTTTCCCCCCACCACCCTTCCCATGTTTCCCCCCACCACCCTTCCCATGTTTCTTCCCTCCACCCTTCCCATGTTTCCCCCCTCCACCCTTCCCATGTTTCCCCCCCTCCACCCTTCCCATGTTTCCCCCCCTCCACCCTTCCCATGTTCCTTCCCATGTTTCCCCCTTTCACCCTTCCCATGCTCCATGTTGTTTAAGTATTCATTTTGGGTATAGTTTTCCTTTAAGTGTGCACTTGTAAACACCAGCATCCACATACACACTGGCACGGTTCTCTGTTATATAGTTAGGCAGTTCTCTGTGTGAATGAATAACTATTATTCGTGCTAAGCAGCTATTTAAGATGTTGTCCCTACACCAGTTATGTATTTTCAAATATCAGGGCAGCGACATGGGCTTTTAAAAATAGTATTTTGTTTTTTGAAGCCTCGGAAACTGGGTTTCGGAAGGAGAGGTGGTGAAAGTTATTCTGTCAACAACAAGCAACTCTTGTTTTTTTTTTCAAATCTGTACAAGGGGGAAAGATTGCTCGGAAACGCTCTATATACACAAAAAGAAGTTAGTTTCAAGCAGGTTGACAATATATGTGAGCAATGGACAGTATAGAATACAGGGTTGATTAACGGGGTAGTTCACCTTTAAGTTAACTTTTAGTATGTTATAGTATGGCCAATTCTAAGCATTATTATCATTATTTATTTTTTGTAGTTTTTTAATTATTTGCCTTCTTCTTCTGAAACTTTCTAGCTTTCAAATTGACCCCATCTAAAAACAAATGTTCTGCAAGGCTACAAATGTATTGTTATTGCCACTTTTTATTACTCATCTTTCTAATTACACCCTCTCCTATTCATATTCCAGTCTCTTATTGAAGTCACTGCTTGGTTGCTAGGGTAGTTTGGACCCTAGCAACCAGATTGCTGAAATTACAAACTGGAAAGTTGCTGAATAAAAAAGCTAAATAACTAAAAAACCACAAATAATGAAAAAAGAGAATTACTAATTGTCTCAGAATATCACTATTTACATCATACTAAAAGTTAATTGAAAGGTGAACAACTCCTTTAATATTTTTTGTAATTTCCAATATACTAAGGGTGTGTTAGATCATCCACTTGTTATTCCTTTAGGAGATTGTTAAAGGAAAACTAATCTTGCATTATTCAGCCAGTATGCCTTATATGTTTACATTCTGTAAGTTTACACTTTTCTTTGATGTGACAGCCCCTAAGGCTGAGCTCTGTCAGTGTTTTGCACATCTGTTGTTTTGATGCTGAACAGGTGCAGGTTATTTTATCCATTTCTAGTTGTAGTGCTGGAGAGCAAACAGAGACCATGTCTATTAGGTCTCTTACACATGAGCGTTTTTACCTGTGCTCCCCTGCGTTCCGTTTTTCAGGGTTCAGCCGCAGGGGAGTGCAGGAATAGACGCATTTCATTATTTCAAATGGGGCTGTACTCACACAGGCGCATGTAGGCGCAGAACGCAGGTTGAGACGCAACATGCTGCATTTTTCCTGCGTTCGGCGCCTACACGCGCCTGTGTGAGTACAGCCCCATTTGAAATAATGAAATGCGTCCATTCCTGCTGAACGCAGAAAAACGGAACGCAGGGGAGCCCAGGTAAAAACGCTCATGTGTAAGAGCCCTTAGAGTCAACAATCCTTCCCTTGTTTCGCAGGGTGCCCGCTTTTTTTGCGGGTACCCGACCCGTGCAGGACTCTAGTGTCTATAGCTGTTTACTCCGGTATGGAAAAGCATTTTAAATAATAAAAAGGGCATTCTAGATTGCACTGTTGTTGCTTATCTATTGGCAATAAACTGCCTCGGTAGCTTTCCTTCTCCTTTAACAAACGCTAATGTAAGGATTCTTGCATATCAGTTTGGCAGATATCCAGTGCTGACATTTGGCTGGTCATGCAGACTGGCAGCTAACTATTCCACCCACAATAGGAATGTCATTTTGTTGAACATTGTCTGTTTAACTTGCATTCCTTGTCTGATTTATGTATTTTATATCATTTCAGAATCTCCGCTTGAGCTTCCATCTTTTTACATGACCCCGTCCCATCGGCAGGTTGTCTTCGAAGGGGACAGCCTTCCTTTCCAGTGCATGGCATCCTACATTGATCAGGAAATGCAAGTTTTATGGTACCAAGATGGCAAAATTGTGGAAACCGATGAATCGCAGGGTATATATGTTGAAAAGAACACAATCCACAACTGCTCGTTGATAGCAAGGTATCTTTAGAACAAAGGGTCTGAGGGTATAGTATCTAGAATAATTAAGTCAAAGGCAACTGGACATTTAGAATTTTTTTTGAAAACGTTTCACCACTTATTTGAGTGGCTTCTTCAGTTCTTTAGTTTTTAAGAAAAACTCTAAATGTCCAGTTGCCTTTGACTTAATTCTACTAGATACTATATATCGTGTCCTGGATAAATGAGAATCTTCATAAACACTGTGATAATATCTCTCTGTTTAGCCCTGTTCTTTGCATGTGGCTTGTTTTATGACCATTTTTTTATAAATTTTATTTTTAGTGCACTTACAATTTCCAATATCCAAGCGGGCTCCACTGGCAACTGGGGATGTCAAGTCCAAAGCAGACGGGGTAATAACACCAGGACAGTGGATATTGTAGTGCTGGAGAGCTCTGCTCAGTACTGCCCGCTCGAAAGGGTGATAAACAACAAAGGAGATTTCAGGTGGATGGATTTCCATTTCTAATACTGTTATATGTGTAGGCACAGATATATGAGATTTCAGTTAATCACCTTCCCTTTATGGAATCAGAACCTGCGCAAGTCATTACACACTGTTTAAACTAGGGATGCACCAAAACCAGGATTCGGTTCGTGATTCAACCTTTTTTTTTTTTTTCGAATTCGGCCGAATACTTGTGACTGGCCAAACGGAATCCATATCCTAATTTGTATATGCAAATTTAGGAAAGGACAGGAAATCACATGACTTCATCACAAAACAAGGAAGTAAAAAAATGTCCACTTTTTCCTTTCCCAGCCCTAAATTTATATATGTGAATTTGGTTCGGTATTCAGCCAAATCGGCGCCTCCCTAGTTTAAACATTGCACTTTATATTAACTTAACTAACCAGTAAGAGTCCATTGCCTTTCCTTCTAGTGAGAATATTTGCAAGTGGCTCAGTGAACTGGGGTTTATTTAAGCAGATTGACTGAATTCTTTAACCCACTAGGTGGCCGAGAACATTGGCAGGCATCACTGCATACCTTCTCTGTACCCGCTACTCTGCTGGAAGCGGCATATATCCTGGCAACCAACAAGATGACAGAAGAGCCTGGCGTCGATGTGACAGGGGGGGATTTTGGGCAGAGGACGACTATTCCCTGTGCCAGTATGCAAAAGATGCTACTCGGGTCCTTTTTATGTTTAATCAGGTAATTTCTAATAATAAAAATAACCTGACAAGGGCATGTAAAGGCAAACAAATAACATCCCATTGTTACTTTCTTTAATGAAAAAGAAACCTATCTCCGATATACTTTAATTAAAAAATGTGTACTGTTTTTATAAAAAACCTGACTGTATGCAGTGAAATTCTCCCTTCATTTACTGCTGTAGATAGGAATTGTCAGATGGTCCCTAACTGCTGAGCAGGGGGAGCCCCTCCTTACTTCCCAGCCATGCAGAACTCAAGCAGCTTTGTTAGTTTCCCTGTAGAGCAGTCGGCAACTGTGTAGAGATTTGTATTGGATTTTTTTTTGCCTTTACATACCCTTTGCTGTTTCCAACTCCAGCTGCAGGGGCAAAGATCATGGAGCCAGATATAAACAGATAAACTTGGATTCCATTTGGAGGATTATTTTGCTGCAGCCACTGGTTCTGCAGAGTTAGAGAAAGTTTGTATTAAACAATGCAAAAGCCATAAAATCCACATTAGATTACATGACAACACAGGACCCAGTGCAGTCTGCATATTCTAATTATTAATCAGATAATCATCATTAATTGATCCCTAAGCAGCTCAGTCCACACTGAGCATGTGCATGGTCTTGGTCTTGCAAAGATGTTTAACAAAGTTACAAGATGGTGACACATGACCCAATGAAGTCTGTCTATTCTGATTATTAACCAGTCTTGCTGTATCGGCTTCTGGCAGATATTATTTGACTTGTGCTGTTTTGATAATTTATGATGATCCCTAAGCAGCCCAGACCAAACTGAGCATGTGCATGGTCTTGGTCTTGCAAAGATGTTTAACAATACAGCCTTATTCTATTTTAGACTTTACTTCCTCTTTAAACCTACGAAATCGCTCCACACAATTGGGGGTAAAGAAAAAAAAAACTTTCTTGTATAAAGATAATTTCCATAATACAAAGGTCACAGAGATGCCGGCTTTAACACTTGCACTCTCATATTCTCTACAGATGCCTCTTAATCTCACAAATGCAGTGGCAACGGCAAGGCAGTTACTGGCGTACACGGTGGAAGCAGCAAATTTTTCAGACAAGATGGACGTGATCTTCGTTGCAGAAATGATTGAAAAATTTGGGCGGTTTGCTGAAAAATACAAAGAGGTTAGTTAACTGTCTCGTTTTGTTTAATTTACATTAAACGTGTATGAACAGCAGTTCCATACTGCAATACCTGTACAGCAGATAACAAATAAAGACTGGGCTCCAAACTGCTCAGGTTTTGTTCAGTGACAGAAACAGACTGGCTTATCTGGGCATTTACCTGTCAGTAGTAGACATTTCTGATGGTTTTTAGTTATAAAGGCCGGTACCCATAGAGCAGGACTGTCCTACTAGAGAGTCTGCAGTCTTCCAAGCCATCTCTATGACCCAATATGCCCAGGAGCTCCTACATCTTCTGGGTGTTGTGGGACTATACTATTCACCAAGAACCACAAGTTTTTATTTTATATATAGACTTTTTTTGTTTCAAGGGCTGATTTACATCTTTCTCTCTCCAGCTGAGTGATGTGATGGTGGACATAGCAAGTAATATAATGCTGGCTGATGAGCGCATATTGTGGATGGCTCAGAAAGATGCAAAAGCGTGCAGTCGAATAGTGCAGTGTCTGCAGCGTATAGCTACCTATCGACTGGCCAATGCAGTTCAAGTTTACTCCACGGTGAGTTTCAGATTGCATGGTACATTATATAAACTGGTATGGTGTAAGGTCTTGGAGAAGTTGGATATTTTCATGCCTCTGGGGGAATCCTTTATTGCAAATATATAGAAATTTTAAATGGGTTGATCATTGGACCACGCTACTTGGAATTAATTCAAGCTCCATATCTTTTAACAGGAGTTCATTGAAAATATAACTTCAATTAAAATGACTTTATCTTGGAGGCCTGTTTAGAAAAATCATTCTTTTGTGTGGCGCATACGCATACTGATAAACTTAGCATGATATTTCAAATGAGAATATGTGTGCATGCTCAGTAATTAACATACATGCCTATAAAATAGATGTGTGTATGTAAATAAGAAAGAAATATGTTACGTCTTTGTCTTTTAAAGGGGATGTCAACCCAACTTTGCACTATATGTTCATAAGAAGTTTGTTATTTGTACATGTATTGCTATTGAAAGCAGTGTCTGTCCTTTTCAATTCTCTGCCCTGATGGCTGACTGTTGGTACAATGTAAGACAAAGCAGCTGATTAAAGGAAATGTAAACCCTCCCCACAAAAATATAATCTGAGAACAGCCTCTTTGAAATCTTTAGATAACCACCACTCTAGTTGTTAAAATGTTAACAGTAAGGCTGCAGCATCCCCTTAATCACTTAGAATCCTTCTCCTCCTCAAACCCACATGCCCCCTCCCTCAGGAATTTACTTTGGCTGTTGATTCATGAGCATGCTCAGTTCTTCTCAGCTCAGATTACTAAACACACCCTCCAGTCTAACAGCCAATGAAGGGATAGCATTGCTGGTTCCCATAGAAACTCTAGCTGTATGATCCTATTTTTCTCCTAACCACCTCTCCTGAGCTCATCTTAACTGTTACAGTGCTCAACCCCAGCAGAACTTTTTATCAAATAATGCTTTCCCTGTGTAAATCTGCATTTCATGAAGTTTACAGCATACATGTCTGTATGTTACTGATGATGTGTCAGAGGGAAAATGGCCGCTACTTGTTTTAGAAAAATGTGATGGCGCTGGCAAATGGAGGGGTATATGCAGTACAAATGATGTGGATTCGTTGGTGAAGATATTGCCAACTAATATACACCATGGCAAAATGTAGGCTTTAATGTCCTTTAACAGACCTTTCTTTGCAGGGGAACTAAGACTTTTGCAACATTGTTTAAAAGTAACAAGTAGGAGTTAAGCAAATGTTTTTTCAAATTACCGTATATACTCGAGTATAAGCAGAGTTTTTCAGCATCCAAAATGTGCTGAAAAAGTCTACCTCGGCTTATACTCGAGTCAGCGGGTGCTAGCTGAGATTGCAGTAACTGCTAATCATTCCTATACCAACAGAGGACACTTGGGGAGAGACTGCAATATCACACAGCACCCTCTGTTGGTTATATGAAACATTAACAGTGACTGCAATATCACACAGCGCCCTCTGTTGGTTATATGAAAGAATAACAGTTACTGCAATATCACACAGCGCCCTCTTTTGGTTATATGAAAGATTAACAGTGACTGTAATATCACACAGCTCCCTCTGTTGGTTATATGAAAGATTAACAGTGATGGCAATATGACACAGCACCCTCTGCACATGGTAGTAGGACAATGCACACAGTAATCCGTTTGGCAATTCTCTGTCACCATCAACTTTGCAAAGAAGTCCGGTTGATCGCTGGGGGGGGGTCACTTTGGCGGATTGTGCTCTGCTGGGAGACAGGGCTGTAGTTGTGTCTAGGCTTATACTAGAGTCAATAAGTTTTCTTAGGTAAAGTTAGCTACCTCGGCTTATACTCGGGTCAGCTTATACTCGAGCATATACGGTACTTTAAAAGCAATGAAAATGTTTAATGTATATTGGAAAGTTGTTTAGAATTATGTTTTCTTTTGTTAGGCAATTTTTTATTTTCGACTTGACTTGCCATTTTACTACTGTTGCGGCTCTTGGTCTTGTCACTACTGTCAATATTTATTTTGTTCTTTCTTTTTCTACCAAGTACTCTCCAAACATTGCTTTAGAGGCGTACGTGATAAAATCTGCTCTTTTCACTGGAATGACCTGCACTGTTTTTCAAAAAGTTGCTGCTGCAGACCGGACAGTTCATGCTGACTTTGGCCGACGAGATCTAGATGGCAGCTTGGATAAGCAACTAAGCTTCAAGTGCAACGTGTCTAACACCTTTAGCAGCTTAGCGTTAAAGGTAATTCATAAACAATATAGTCACAAATTGTTATTACCATATATTTAATACACAGTGTATGTATATATATATATATATATATATATATATATATATATATATATATATATATATATATATATTTATTTATTTATTTATTTATTTAGTTATTTATTATGAATTTTCAATAAAAATGTCCGGCAATGTATGGGATTAAAGAATTGCTCTTGTTTATAGAACACGGTTGTGGAGGCTTCTATTCAACTTCCATCTGCACTTTTGCCCAAAGAGAAACGAGAACGCAGAGCAATGGACGAGTCTTTCTACAAGCTTCAGCTAATTGCATTCCGGAACGGAAAGCTCTTCCCCACCACAGGGAACTCCTCGCACCTTGCTGATGATGGGAAGAGGCGATTAGTGGTCACACCTGTCATTCTTGCCAAACTAGGTATATAAGATTGATGCAGTGCCCCGATTTGTCTCCTTTATATTGCACATTAATCTTGTTTGGTTAAAACACGTTCCTTTTATTAGCTTAATCAGTTTCTTTAAAGGGTTTGTTCACCTTTGAGTTAACTTTTTTTAGTGTGATATAGAGAGTAATATTCTGAGACCGTTTAATTGGTTTCCAGTTTTTATTATTTTTGTTTTTTGAGTTAGCTTTTTATTCAGCAGCTCTTCAATTTGCATAATAAGCAACCTGGAAGCTAGGATCCAAATTACCCTAGCAACCATGCATTCATTTGAATAAGAGACTGGAATATGAATAGGAGAAAGATGAGAAATAAAACGTAACAATAACAATACATTTGAAGCCTTACATGGCTTTTACTTTTTTTTAAGGGGTCAGCGACACTCATTTAAAAGCTGTAAAGAGTCAGAAGAAAAAGGCAAATAATTCTAAAACTATAAAAAATAAATAATGAAAAATCAATGGAAAGGTTGCTTAGAAATGGCCATTCTATTACATATGAAGAGTTTACAACCCCTTTAAGGAGATTCAGTGATCAAAATGTTTACTTTTACCTAAATATCATGTGTTTTGCTTTTTCTGGGAAAGTTTGTCTTCTTGACTTGTCTGACATTCTTTAAGTTTCCGTCTTGCTGTATGGCAGGCATGCTAGATATACCAATCGGATTAGAGCTAATGTCCCAGCAGACATGGAATAATATACGTTAAAGGGGAACTCCACAAATAACAGCTCCTGACTGCTTGTTATAATTATGAATTCCCAGACTGAAGGAAACAAGATTCAAATAATTTATATAGTGTAATTAAAGTTAATTTTGCTTGACTAATGTGATAACATAGGATTTGTAGTAATTTTTTCGGGTGACAGGACCCCTTTAAAGTGCAAGACTTAAATTTGGAATGTGTAAGACATCTGTGTGTAATTCAGCGAACCTTGGAATGAAATTGACACGTTTAAGACATGCTACTCCAGTAAATGCATTCAATTCCCCACATTTTATATGTGCTGTCTGTGTCTTCCGATGATGAAGGGAGGTTTATCCCCCCGAAACGTTGATCACGAGGTGATATAATAAAGAGGGGTGTCCCCCCAACTGCTGATCATAGCGTGTGTGCGGATCCGTTTCTTGTTTGCTGTTCCGATGATGAATCCCTTTCCTTCCTATGGGCAAAAGGGAAAGTGGTTCCTTCCCATCTCATTATAATATTGAATGTGTCTCATATAAATATATGGAATGTTAGAATGGAAATTTTCAGCAACGTGTTGTGTTCTCTACTTAGACGGGCCGAATCGAAATATCCCTGCTGTTCCAATTAATTTAACTCTGAGGCGCTTTTCTCATGGGAAGGATGCGGTTGCAGCTCAGTGGGATTTTGATCTGCTCAATGGGCAAGGTGCATGGAAATCAGAAGGTTGCCGTATAATTGCGTCCGATGAAAACATAACAACGATCCAGTGCTCGTCTCTCGGCAACTACGCAGTACTAATGGTAAGATTTTTTTTTTTTCTCTAATCGATGTCGCATTGATGTCTTATTGTTATAGTAAAATACAAATACACTGCTTTCCCTATTATCTCTTGTGGATTTAATTTTAAATATAACTGACTAGATCCCTATCAGTAACATTTCCCTAGAAAGTTGCGGTGAACATAAAGGAAGCACCAGGAACCAGGCCAATGATTCCCTCGTGAGGAAGACCCAAACTTTCCTTAGTCTGCCCTATCCTAGGAAGGCAGTGGAATTTGTACTTTGTAAGGATGATTTCATTTGCACCACATATAGGCAGTAAATACAAGAGACTAAAAAATGAAGGAAAAACTTTTATAAGCGTTTATACTTTTTTTATGCTGTTTATTCTATTGGATCTATTCCTTGGTGTTTTTAAAGAAAAACTTTACCCCAAAAATGAATACATAACCAACAGTTTATATAGTATTAAGTGGCAAATTAAAGAATGTTACCAAACTGGTATATATATTTTAGTAAATCTTGCCCTTTTACATTGAGCCAACATTCTGTGATGGTCTGTGTGCTGCCTCAGAGATCACCTGACCAGAAATACTGCAGCTCTAACTGTAGCAGGAAAAAGCGTGGAAGCAAAAGACAGAACTGTCTGTTAATTGGCTCATGTGACCTAACATGTATGGTTTGTTTGTGTGCACAGTGAATCCTAGGATCCCAGGGGCGGCCATTATTTTTTAAAATGGCAATTTTCTATGATTACCCAATGGCACATACTACTAGAAAAGTATATTATTATGAAAATGGTTTATTTACATGAAGCAGAGTTTTACATATGAGCTGTTTAATGCAATATCTTTTTATAGCGACCTACATTGTTCGGGCGGTATAGTTTTTTTTTTTTGTGTTTATCATAAATCTAGTCTGGTAGATTCTTCCAGCTCCTACCTGGTTTTGTGCATTGTACTAACTTTTTTATTTTTTTTTCCCCTTCCAAGGACCTTACTGGAACAGAGATATACAGCCACCCAGTCACCTTCTTGCATCCTGTGGTGTACGCTTCTGCCATTGTCCTACTCTTGTGCTTATTGGTGTTTATCATTAGTTACTTATACTTCCACAGGTATGAATAGTTGATGTATTTTTGTAGCAGCAATTTATAAATCTGAAGGGCTCACAGTACTCACAGGCCATATACATGCACTGATCATCCCTTTTATGTAGAATTTCCAGTTCTGACTTGATAAACAACCCCATGCACCGTATGAAGGCAATAGGCTACTAATGGTGTTAGCACTTGACAGATTAGCTGTTGCACAATCTCATGTTTTTTTTTTTTTAATAATCCATATTTTTTATTTGGGGTCTCACACTGGCTCAAGGCTAGTTGGCAGATTGTACTAAATGGTCTGTCAGTATACTGCTAGTTTTAAACATTGGCATCAACACAGATACGCTTAGATCCTTAATTCTGTATTTCCCAGCTGAGCAAATATGGGCCCTACTGCTCTAAAGTATTTATAGCACTTTAAAGGGCAAGTCAACCCCAAAATAAAAATTTGCCTAATAAAAGAAAACCTAATTCTAAGCACCTTTCCAATACACATTTATTTAAAAAAATGTCTGTTCTTCTGAAGTTATTTGTAAAAAAAACAGGTGCTATCGAAAGCAGCATTTGCTTAACTCTTGGTTGTTACTTTTTAAGCAATGTTGCAAAAGTCTTAGTTCCCCTATAAGATATGGATCTGTCAATGAATATCTGACACCCAACTGCTGCACGAAGACAGAATGAAGAGAAACAGATGCTGAGAGAGGGATAGTGAAAATAAACTTGATTATTTCAGAAATGATGCAGAATATTTAATTGATTGAATTTACAAAGTTTCTTATTTCAGCATGGTGAAACTTGTATTAGATTTTCATTTTCGCGAGAGTTCCCCTTTAAAAAAAAGCTGTGCTGTAGTATTTGTAAGTGAGTTTTGAATGACTTGTATTAGATATACCATGACCTGGATGAATGAAAATCTTCATATTTGTAAGTGAGGTTTAGTTCCTAGAGCTACTCATCATAAGAAGTGGGGTGTGTGCATTTCTGTGTAGGCATCAGCTCAGATCATCATTTTGGTGGCATAATTTAATAGGCCAAATCATTGTGCAGAGGGACCCTCTGCTTTCATGCAGATCATACAGTTGACATGAATATTGATGGAATTACATGGAACCTTATTTTTTTTTTTTAAGCTTTATTTTTATTGAACAGTTTTTTTTCCAACAACAATAATAAAGAAAGGAAAGAAATTAGAGCAAGAGAAAAGAAGTAGAGGTGTCAAGGGCCATAAGAGTAGGGGTTGAGGAATACATTTGTCAACACATATGAGCTTACTGATGCCGTATAATTGACTTTGCACCATCATCCAGGTGCCCCAGATTGCATCAATTTTTTTGGGACAGTCTCTGACAATGTACGTTAGCTTCTGCTTAATGAGTGAGTCATTAAAGGGGAAATATCGCAAAACTAAAAATTGTATATTCGCTTCAGCATACTGAAATAACAAACTTTCTAGATACAATCAATTAAAATTCTGAACCGTTTCTGAAATCAAGTTTATCTTCACTATTCCTCTCTCCGCATCGGTTTCTCCTCATTCTGTCTTCATTCAGGAGTTGGGTGTCAGATATTCATTGACCGTTAAATCCAGTGTATCTTATAGGGGGGCTCCTTTTGCCTAGAAGCTGTATTAGAGTCCACTCTATTAAAATTACCAATCATGTCTCTCTACATGCAGAATTTCTGCAAAAGGCAGTTATTTTGTTTGATTTTGTTTGTACTGGAATCAGTTATTTGAGTGAGCTCTAATACATCTGCTGGGAAAGGGAGCCCCCCCCCATATAAAATATATTGTATCATTCATCTGACACCCAACTCCTGCATGAAGACAGAATGAAGAGAAACCGATGCTGAGAGAGGAATAGTGAATATAAACTTGATTATTTCAGAAACAATGCAGAATTTTTAATTGATTGTATTTAGAAAGTTTCTTACATCGGTACGAGGAAGCTTATATTAAATTTTTATTTTTTCGATAGTTCCCCTTTAATGATTTTTTTTGTAAAAGTTAATGGAGCAGCAGCCGCTTTCCAGCAGTTGCAAATAGCAAAGGCTCCAATTTGCAATCTGCCACAATAACAAATACGCAGAGAGGCGGAGTAAGTATGACAGGCAAGTTAAGTTCATCTAGCATGATTACATGGGACCTTGGTGCATGTGTGGCTTGTGCTAGTGATATCTCCAGATCTGAACACCACAATGGATGTTAAACAATACGTAAAGTATGAAGTGAAGAAATCTGCTATTGTAACATTAGAATACAGGTATGGGACCTGTTATGCAGAATGCTCGGGACCTGGGGTTTTCAGGATAATAGATCTTTCCATAATATGAATCTTCATACCTTAAGTCTATTAGAAAATCATGTAAACATGAAATAAACCCAATAGGTTGGTTTTGCTTCCAATAAGGATTAATTATATCTTAGTTTGGGTCAAGTACAAGGTGCTGTTTCATTATTACAGAGAAAAATTAAATCATTTTTAAAAATTTGGATAAAATGGAGTCTATGTGAGACGTGCTTTCTGTAATTCGGATCTTTCTGGATAACGGGTTTCCGAATAACTGATCCCATACCTGTAATATATATTTATTTTTTTACCTTGACTGTCATCCTGCATTCAAAGCCCAATAATATTATGGCATAAATGCTAGAAGTTAGAGCACATAGCAATGTCGCACTTTTCTCTATCACCATCTTTGACCTTATTTTTATATTTGCTTCTTTATTTTTCAACAGTATGGTACGAGTTAGCCTTAAAAGCTGGCACATGTTGGTTAACCTCGGTCTTCATGTATTCCTGACCTGTGCTGTATATGTGGGAGGTATAAATCAGACCAGATATGCCAGCATATGTCAAGCGGTAAGCAACACATAGATATTCTTTAAAGTGATACTGTCATGGGATAAAATGTTTTTGTTCAAAATGTATCAGTTAATAGTGCTGCTCCAATAGTGCTCCTGCACTGGAATCCATTTTTCAAAAGAGCAATTTTATATTTAATTTTTAAATCTGACATGAGCTAGATATATTTTTAGTTTCCCAGCTACTCCCAGTCATGTGACTTGTACTCTGATAAACTTCAGTCACTTTTTACTGCTGCACTGCAAATTGGAGTGATATCACTCCCTCCCGCAGCCTAACAACAGAACAATGGGAAGGTAACAAGATAGCAGCTCCCTAACACCAAATAACAGCTGCCTGGTAGATCTAAAGGTGGCCAAAGACTTACAGATCCACTTGTTTGGCGATGTCGCCAAACGAGCGGATCTCTCCCTGATATGCGCACATTGAATTGGGCCTAACAACAGAACAATGGGAAGATAGCTGCTCCCTAACACAAGATAACAGCTGCCTGGTAGATTGAAGAACAGCACTCAATAGTAAAATCCAGGTCCCACTGTGACACATTCATTTACATTGAGAAGGAGAAACAACAGCCTGTCAGAAAGCAGTTCCATCCTAAAGTGCTGGCTCTTTCTGAAAGCACATGACCAGGCAAAATGATCTAAGATGGCGCCTACACTCCAATATTACAACTAAAAAAATACACTTGCTGGTTCAGGAATGACATTTTATATCGTAGAGTGAATTATTTGCAGTGTAAACAGTGTAATTTAGTAATTAAAACTACACCACAAAAATCATGACCGAATCCCTTTAAGGCTACAAGCCTTGACACATGGAAATGATCCACTAGCCTGCTCTGTGCTATATATCTGGTGACTGCCAGATTCTTCAGTCCAGGTGCTTGTTGCTAACTTGACCCTCAATTCCTTAGCCCTTTATTATTAGGATCACACTGTGTAAATGTTAAAGATGAAAAGTATGGGTATCTAAACAAAGTAGACAGATTTCAGAATGTATGTAAAGCGTAAAGAAGTTAAAGTCAAGAGTTATTTCATGAACAGATAACACCCGTCCACTTCATCTGTAGTTGTCAGACACATAGAGCTGAAGCAATCGTGCATGGCTATGCAAATGGTAAATATATGTGCAGAGCATATTGTAATGTTTAGGCTGGTAAACTATAGACTGCAAATCATGTAGTGGGAGTGCAGGGAAGATATGTGGGCTAACCAATGTTGGAGCTTTGACATGTAGGATTAGCAATGGTAATTGTTCAGTTGATTATGCTTAATCATCTTTTTTTCATTCCCACAAAGGTTGGAATCCTGTTACATTATTCCACACTTGCTACTGTACTTTGGGTGGGAGTAACGGCTCGCAATATATATAAGCAAGTCACCAAAAAGGCCAAGAGATGTCAAGACCCGGACGATTTGCCCCCTCCCCCTAGGCCAATGCTCAGGTAAACTGGCGTCACCATATACATACATTTGGCTTTGTTCTTCCTTAGTAAGTTACGATCTAAATCGTTTTGGAAAAAAAATCGAAAAATTTGGGTTTGAGGTGTTATGCCCAAAACACTCACATTTATCGTGAAATCAGACGAAAACCCCTAATTTTTCTGATTTTTGGTGCGAAAATCAGCGCAAACCATGATAACTTTAAATCTGAAATGGGTCTTTTGCCAATAACTTCTACAGGACCCCAACAGGTTGGAGATGGAGTATTTTCAGATTCAGACTTCTAGGAGCCTCTGGGTATAATAAATTACGAAAAATGTGACGCTTTTTTTTTTCCTCTAAAAATTTGTGCTTTCTAGTTTTTTCCATTTGGACCCCCTAAATTTGGATCATAGAAGTGTGTTTTTACGTTATATAATAAATAATACGTTTTAGTCAGGGCTGTACTTCTGTAAATTATTCTATGTGTTTCCCTGCATATTTCAAGTTCCCACCACAATTTAAGATCATCTATTAATTTGAACTAGGGATGCACCGAATCCAGGATTTGGTTTGGGATTTGCCCAGGATTCAGGCTTTTTCGTCAGGATTCCGATTTGGCCAAATCCTTCTGCCCGGCCAAACCAAATCCTAATTTGCATATGCAAATTAGAGTCTGGGAGTGAAATCACGTGACTTTTTGTCACAAAACAAGGAAGTAAAAGATGTTTTCCCCTTCCCACCACTAATTTGCATATGCAAATTAGCATTTGGTTCGGTATTGGGCACAATCTTTTGCGAAGGATGCGGGGGTTCGGCCGAATCCAAAATAGTGAATTCGGTGCATCCCTAATTTGAACTGTGCTGGTTAATTCTTGCCACCCTGCCATTGTCTCTTTAAGGCTGCTTGCAGATTCTCCTTTGCTTATTAACGACTGTTGTATTTTGTCTCATTTTTATTCTCATTTATCCTCCCTAAACTCTGCGACCAGTCGTGTATTAATGGTTTAGTTACATGGACTGTCAATTTAGGCTGGTTCAGATCTGAAATACCTGTTGATAGCAGACAAATCCCTTCGAGTTACTTCCCAGCCCACAAAGAGAGAATTTTTCAATCACTGTATTCCTTGTACTAGAACCAATTAAATGTAAAAATGGTTATTGGTTAGAATCCTTTTAGGTTGATGTTTGCTTTGGTTCAGAAAACACTCTTACCGTACTAATAACATATTTGTATCTTTGTTAGGTTTTATCTCATTGGCGGAGGAATCCCCATAATTGTATGTGGCATAACAGCAGCTGCAAATATAAAGAACTATGGAAGTCAACCCAACGCCCCCTAGTGAGTCTTTGTCCTTGTTCTACTCTGCTGTTATTGATTAAGGTGTTACAAAGTGACAGTAATTTTTCCATTTCTATTTCAGCTGCTGGATGGCATGGGAACCAAGTCTGGGTGCTTTTTACGGTCCTGCAAGTTTCATTGTGTTTATCAATTGTATGTACTTCCTCAGCATATTCGTTCAACTGAAGCGTCATCCTGACAGGGTATTTGAGCTCAAGGAACAGACGGAGGAGCAGCAGCGATTAGCAGCAAGTGAAAGTGGCGAAGGGAATCAGCAAGACTCTCTTTCAGTGTCCATAGTGTCTACTTCAGCTTTAGAGAATGAACAGACCTTTCAGGCACAGCTTCTCGGTGCCAGCCTTACTTTATTTCTCTTTGTGTCTCTCTGGATATTTGGGGCATTGGCTGTCTCCTTGTATTACCCCATGGATTTGGTATTCAGCTGCTTCTTTGGTGTAAGCTGTTTAAGCCTTGGTGCTTTTTTAGTCGTACACCATTGTATGAACAGAGAAGACTTGAGGCGGGCTTTATTGAATACTTTCTGCCCTGGGAGGAGTACGTATTCAGTGCAAGTTAATGTTCCACCATCAAATTCTGCTGGGAGTAATGGTGATGCTGCAAAGTGTACGAACAGCAGTGCTGAGTCTTCTTGCACAAATAAGAGTGCCTCAAGCATTAAGAACTCTTCACAAGGCTGTAAACTGACTAATTTGCAAGCAGCAGCAGCTCAATGTAACACTAATCCTTTGCCTGTAGCGGCAGCCCCTCAGCTTGATAACAGTCTAACAGAACATTCGGTGGACAATGACATTATAATGCACGTTGCTCCTGTTGAGGTCCAGTACCGGCCCAACGGTCACCCGTCCCGACATCACAAAAACCGAAGTAAAGGACATCGCTCCAGTAGGCTTACAGTTCTTAGAGAGTATGCCCATGACGTTCCTACAAGCGTGGACGGAAGCGTTCAAAATACTGTGCCAAAAGCCAGACAGAGCTATGCAGAAGGCCATTCGAGGAGCCGGAGAGCTTACTTAGCGTACAGAGAGCGCCATTTTAACCAGTGCCACCAAGACAGTAGTGATGCTGGTAGCACACTTCCCAGATACAGCAGGAACCTAGAAAAGGTTGCCTCCAACAACAACAAAAAGGACATTTTGAGAGAGCCAATTGCTGTTGAACTTGAGAGCCAACAGAAATCTTATGGTTTAAATCTGGCAGTGCAGAACGGCCCAGCTAAAGATGGCGTTGCAGAAGATCCTCCAATAAATGCAGACACTAATGGGAATGTCAAAACTGGTCTCTGGAAACATGAAACTACTGTGTAGTATTGTCCTTTTTTCCCTAGTCTTGGCATGTCCACCAGAGGCCTTTCCACTTTCCATGGATTACAAATCCAGTCATCGTCAGCAGGGATGTCCAAGCGAGAGCTATCTGATGGTGTGGTGGTTGGGACATTGATGTCCATGTTCTTCACTAAGAGCTGGGCACCTATAATGTTCTCTAGACTTCCTTCTGCCTATGGCTTAAGGTTGTGAGGTACTTCAGAACAAAATACTGCCTGACCTTATCCTGGGTTTGAGCCAATCCTCCTACAGACTCTTCAAAATGAAATGTTTACAGAACTTTTGTATATGTACGTTTTTATGGGAGACAATGACCTTTGAAGAATAATGTTCTTTCTTACTCTGAATCACTTTTTGTCAAAATGATACTATGTTCAAGTGTGAATTTTATTATTTTTTTACCATTTTTAAAGATAACTGAAGAAAAAAACAACTTTTGTATTTTTTTGACATATTATGAATGCCCTGTTGCAAGACAGATTTGTATTTAAGTGTGTAATAAACGGCGTTTATCATCGTCCCATAATTTAAAAGGGGGTATGTTTTTCCCTTTAAGTTTGTGAAGAATGAGCCTCATCCTGTATTTTACTGTAGGATTCTTGCAGAAAGTTATAAGCCATCTTGCTGCGCATGGCCTGGAGACTGGGGCATATTATGAATTTATTAGGGGTGGTGGTCTGTGTTTTATTATAGTCCATACAAAGATGGAACTTAATCGTGTCACATGGCTTCCCACAAGCAATGGAAAAATAAGGCGACATTACTAGTAGCGAGTGCATCTTAAAAAATGTCAGATTTGTTGAAAATCTAAATTGAATGTAATTGTATATAGAATAATAATTATTCACATAGAACAAATGTGTTTAGCCTATATGTGATCAAGCCCACCTTTGAAAAGGCATGCATACACAGTGGCATATAATAACCCTTAAGGGGATGTAATAAAAGGCACAACGTTTGCCCGGGTGCAGAAACCCTTAGCAACCAATAAGATGTTTGATTTGAAACAAGTGAACAGTTAACTTTACTGGCTGATTAGTTGCTATAGGTTTGTAAACTGTAGCAAAAGTGCATATTTTATTACATTACCCCATTGTGTCAAAAACGAATAGGGATGCTTCTTGAGCAGCAGCTATAGGTAGAAAAAGTGTGTGTATTTGTGGCACAAAGTTGAATTTTCACAATCTGTGAACATTATAATAGTTGTAGAGATGGTGCCTATAGTAACAGTGGGATAATAGTCTCTGGGAAGGGAGTGTGACTGTGGGATAGCAGGTATAGTAGGGAGAGATGGTGCTATTTAAAATAGTAATATTGCTGATAGCCTTATTTCACTTTACATTGCATGGCCTGGGTATATAGTATCTCTCAAGAGTAGTCTGTTAGTACCTACACATCAGAGTAGATCTAGCCAACAGCACAACTTTTTTGTCCAAATGCATTAAAGTCAATGGGCGTCAAAATAATTTTGACTCGCAACAAATTTATTTTGACGCTCAACAATTTTTACATGAGCGACTTTTTTGTCCGATCGAATTTTCGCAGCAGTTTTGCGCAGCAATTTGCAGGTGGCGAAATGAAGAAATTTGCAGCAAATCCACGCTTGCCGAATATTGGCCCATCACTACTGATCATGCCTACTGCCACTGGACTGACAGATATTATGGTATAACTCCTCCTCCTAGTGGAATCTGGCTGAATAGGTAGAGCCAATTGGAAACTACAGACTAAAAGGATAGTAAGGCCAGCGTTTAAACTGTCATTCAGCCCCTCCACTTCATTGGTGGCGCACTCTATACTCATTTCGCTGCCAAAATGCATGGCCATTGTCAAGATAACCATAAGGGTTCATCTTCAAGTTATCTTTTAGCATGTTATAGATTGCCAGATTTTTTAGCAACTTTTTAATTGGTCTTTTTTTTCCGAAAGGGGGTCACTCATCCCATCAGCCAAAAAACTATTGCTGTGCGAGCATTCTAGTCAGGCCCTCTCCTATTCATATTCCAGCATCTCATTCAAATCAATACCTGGTTGCTAGGGTAACCCACCTTTTTTCGTTTAGCAGCTCTCCAATTTGGAATTTCAGAATCGATCTGGTTGCTGGGGTCCAATTTACCCTAGCAACCAAGCAGTGGTTTGAATAACAGACTGTAAGATGAATAAAAATGGAACAAAAAAATTGCTGCTTCACAGAGCAATAGATTTTTAAGCTTCTGTGACACCCATTGGAAAGATGGAAAGAGTCAGATTAGGAAGGCAAATAAAAAAAAAAAAACCTTAAAAAAAAACGAGGGTCTTGTTTACCTTAGCAACCAGGCAGTGGTTTGAATGAGAGATTGGAAGGTACACAGGAGAGGCCTGACTAGAAAGATAAGTCATAAAAAGTAATGATAACCATTCAATTATAGCCTCATAGAGCAATAGTTTTTTTGGCTGCCTGGGTCAGTGACCCCTATTTGAAAGCTGGAAAGAGTCAGACTAGGAAAGCAAATACATAAAAAAAACTATTTAAAAAAAATTGAGGAGAATAGGACATTTTATAATATACTAAAAGTTAACTTAAAAGAATAGTCTGATACATTTTGCAACTGTTTTTTGTGGTTTTTCATATATTATCCCTTTGTTCATCAAAATGTTGGTCTTTTTTAGTAGCTATCTGGTTGCTAGGGTCTTGTTTACCTTAGCAACAAGACAGTGGTTTGATTGAGAAGCTGTAAGATAGGCTGGACTAGAAAGATAAGCCATAAAAAGTGACAATAACAATACAATTCTAGAGCAATAGATTTTTTGGCTGCCTGGGTCAGTGACCCCCTTTTTGAAAGCTGGGAAGAGATAGAAGAGAACGTCTGTTAAGCCAAAAATGAAAAAAAAGGAAGACCAATTGAAAAGAAGCCACATAACCAGATACAACCATGGAAAACTGACACTTGAGAGCCACCAGTCAGATGAAAGAATGCCTTCTGATCCCCAATATCTCGGAATCTCGGGCTACGATATTCCGTATGGCTTTGTAACAATCTGGGTCTATTACAGGAGCAGCCGGATGTGATATGAAAACAAATAATCCCGAGAGCAGATGGTGCCTAATTAGTGTAATGGCAAATTAATCAGCTGTAACATCACTGGGATGGGACCAGTCG
Organism: Xenopus laevis; assembly: GCF_017654675.1. Taxonomy (NCBI): domain Eukaryota; kingdom Metazoa; phylum Chordata; class Amphibia; order Anura; family Pipidae; genus Xenopus; species Xenopus laevis. The sequence goes on along the minus strand of NC_054371.1, from coordinate 32,034,997 downwards.
CCAGTTATTACAAATAGAATGTAAACTGCCGCCTCTCTATGTAATGTACCTGGAAATGAATGTCTGAGTGGAAATTCTATTCAATATGAGAGTGAAAGTCTCCTCCATGCATTCCTCTGCTCCTATTGGCTCAATTTAAGTTTTAAAAGTTATATAGCGTTAGTCCTATTGGCTCCTAGCAATTCCCTCATGTCACAAGCATCATGATGGCTCTGTGTCATCCATAAATCTGCAGCCTGCCTGATAATCTAATTTTCATGGCGATCATTAGATATAAATGACCGTACTCTGAGCCTTTCATAGCCTACAACCCAGTACATAACTTCATATGGATGACACCCAGAACATGCCAGTATATTAAAGGAGATCTCAGAAAGGGAATCCCATTTGTCTGCTCTAGGAACTTTACATAGTGGTAAAAGCATCTTAATGGGGCAGTTCCCCTTTAAATTAACTTTTAGGATGACGTAGAGAGTGATATTCTGAGACAATTTGCAATTGGTTTTCATTTTTTATTATTTGGGGGTTTTGAGTTATTTAGCTTTTTATTCAGCAGCTCTCCGGTTTCATCAATCTGGTTGCTAGGGTCCAAATTACCCTAGCAACCAAGCATTGATTTGAATAAGAGACTGGAATATGAATAGGAGAGGGTAGAGTGTTTTTATGCCTCTAATGAACTCACAACTCGATTGGTTTGAGTTATGAGTTGCTTCTTGAGGCAGAGGTGGTATAACGGCTTAGGGTAGTTGTTAGTGATGTGCGGGTCGAGAAATGACCCGCACCCTCCCAATCCGCATACAGCCTAGTCCGCATTGTGCCCTTATTTATAGACTCGTGCCAGACTTGCCCACAGTGATGTCACAAGGGGGGCGGGCTTGAGTGTATAAATTTAGGCGCCGGAAGTGTTAGTTCGTGGGTGGGGAGAGCAGGAGAAGAGCTCGACCAGGACCCGCCCGCGACCCAAAGATTTGGTGCAAGAGTGGGCCCGAACCCAACTGACCTGCGGGTCCCGGGTCGCACATCACTAGTAGCCATGCTACTTATATGCTTTGCACCATGAGACTCCACCCACTAACTCCACTTGGTGTAATCAATCTTCTATCTAAAGCTGCACCCAGAGAGAACCCTGTTAGTGAAAAGGGTTACAAAACTTTAGAGGAATGCACTGGCCTTTCTTTCTGCCTTTGGAGCTCATGTTTTGTGCCCTGTTGTAAGTACATCACAGACTATAAAGATAAAGGTTGGAGAATCAATACCCCCATGTGTCTTTAAAACTCAAAAGGGGTAATAAAACGTAATAAGAGGCACTAAGTTGGCCCTGGAGATGTTAACAGTAGCAATCAATCAGCAGGTAGACTCTACTGGTTACCTGTTTCAAAGCAAACATCAAATTGGTTGCAATGGATTATTGCTCCTGGGCAAACAGTGTCTTTAATTACAGGGTAAATACTTTAGACCATTTAAAGGACATGTAACCCCCCCCCCAACAAAATAGTAGTCAGTGAACAGCCTTTTTGAAATCTTTACATAACTGCCACTCTGGTTGTTAAAAGGTTTACAGTAAGGCTGCAGCATCATTTAAAAAATCCTTCTCCTCCTCTAACCCACTCTGCCCCTCCCTCGGGAATTTAATTTGGCTGTTGGCTCATGAGCATGCTCAGTTCTTCTCAGCTCGGATTACTAAACACACCCTCCAGTCTAACAGCCAATGAAGAGATGGCATTGCTGGTTCCCATAGAAACTCTAGCTGTCTGATCCTATTTTTCTCCTAACCACCTCTCCTGAGTTCAGCTTAACCATTACAGTGCTCAACCCCAGCAGAACTTTTTATCAAAGTATGTTGTGCCTGTGTAAACCTGCATTCTGCATTGCATGAACCTTTACCGCATACACATCTCATGTCTCAATGTTACTGTTGATGTGTCAGAGGGAAAATGGCCGCCAGGTGAAGCTGCTATTTGTTTAAGGAAAATGTGATGCCGCTGGTAAATGGAGGGCTATATGCAGTACAAATGATGTGGTTTGGGTGGGAAAGATATGCCCAACCTATATACATGGTAGGAAATGTAGGCTTTACATGGCCTTTAAATGATAGTCCGATATAATAATAATCATCATAGTGGCTAGTTTAACTGACTTGTATACAAGACACATTCAAATCAATACTAGCGGCCACCAGGGCTTAGGCCAATGTCCATAAGAAATACATCTGGAATCAACATACATAATAAATGATTGTAGGGTGTCTAATTTATGTATTTGCATATTTATTCCCACAATAGAAGGAACCAGGAAATGGGTCCTAATCCTAATTGAGCAGAAACAGTGAATATTATTGTGCCGGTGATGGAAGATCCAGCTCATATTTTTGTTGTATTTTAGCTCTTTAACTTTGAAATAGAAGCAACGCAGCAGATGGACAGGCTGAAGGGAAGCAAACCAGTAGGAATAAATAGCTCAGCCAGTTTCCCGTCGCTTTGTCACCTTGAAGTGTCGTATGTTTGTGCCGCCATGCACGGGAAACCTGCTCCGGATAACGCAATCATGTTTTATTGGCCCACTCTTCATAAAAGGCACAAAGCAGCCTATACGGTGCAACAAAACATAAAAACTGATTTTTGGTATAAAATGTACAGTTGCTAGTTAAAGAGGTGGTGAATTTTAGTACGTTATAGAATAGCTAATTCTAAGTAACGATGGGCGAATTTGTCCCGTTTCGCTTCACCACGAAATTCACTAATTTCCCGCGGAATTCATGAAATGGGCGAAAAATTTGCCAAGCATAAATTTTGGCGCCGGCGACAATTCCAACGCCAGTGACTTTTGAGCCACATTAAAGTCAAAAATATATTTGCCAGTGGCGAAACACCGTCACTAATTCTAAGCAACTTTTAAATTGGTCTTCATTTCTTTTTTTTTTTAGTTTTTCAATTATTTGCATTTTTCCGTCTTTCTAGTTTTCAAATGTGCATCACTGACCCGTCTGTTCTGTACAGCTACAGATTTATTGTTATTGCTACTTTTTATTTCTCATCTTTCTATTCAGGCCTCTCCTATTTATATTTCAGTCTCTTATTCAAATCAATGCATGATTTTTTAATTTGCCTCCATTTTTGTTAGGGATGCACCGAATCCAGGATTCAGTTCGGCAGCCAGCCAGGATTTGGCCTTTTTCAGCAGGATTCGGCAGAATCCTTCTGACCAGCCTAGTCCTTCTTCACGGCCAAACCGAATCCTAATTTGCATATGCAAATTAGAGTCAGGGAAGGGAAATCGCATCATTTTTTGTCACAAAACAAGGAAGTAAAAATTTGCTTGTGCAAATTAGGATTCGGTTCGGTATTCGGCCGAATCTTTCCTAAAGGATTCAGGGGTTCGGCCGAATCCAAAATAGTGGATTCGGTGCATCCCTAGTTTTTGTTACAGTTTATTTATCAGCTTTCAGATTTGAAATATTTTATTTGGTTTTTCACAATAAACCATAAAAATCAATATGATAACAAATAGTAAGTTTCCAGCTTTCAAATGGGGGTGACCCCATTTAAAAACAAATGATCTGTAATGTGATTTGCACCTGGGCAGTAACCACAGTAATCAGTGATAATTTTCAGCCAGTTGCAGGGGTTACTGCTCAGGAGCTAATTTGCCCAGCGTTTATAAATGAGCCCCTACATTGAGTAGCCGTTTAATAGCTGGGGAGCCACAGGTTGACGGCCACCACTAAAGAGTATGCTGCTTCTTTATTTGTAGCTGGTGCTTCTTACTGAGCTTATGGGAATGGTCACACAGGAATATAAGAAGCTGACACATAGGGGCACATTCACTTAGCTCGAGTGAAGGATTAGAAGGAAAAATACTTCGAATTTCGAATGTTTTTTTTGGCTACTTCGACCATCGAATTGGCTACTTTGACTTCGACTTCGAATCGAACGATTCAAACTAAAAATTGTTCGACTATTCGACCATTCGATAGTCGAAATACTGTCTCTTTAAAAAAAACTTTGACTACCTACTTCGCCACCTAAAACCTACCGAGCACCAATGTTAGCCTATGGGGAAGGTCCCCATAGGCTTTCTAGGCAATTTGGGTTTGAAGGAAAATCGTTCGATCAATGGATTAAAATCCTTCGACTCGTTCAATTCGAAGGATTTAATCGTCGATCAAACGAATATCGCTAAATCTTTCTACTTTGATATTCGAAGTCGAAGGATTTAACTTCGACATTCGAATATCGAGGGTTAATTAACCCTCGATATTCGACCCTAAGTAAATGTGCCCCACATAATGCAAAACTTGCTGCTCATACTTTTTTTAGCCCTGACAACAATTTGTGTCAGGTTCTGTTTAAACATTCATGTAGGTGAGTGATTTAGTCTCCATCATGTTCTCACCTGTGTGTTCTTCTTCTTCTTCTTCAATGCATCGTTCATGGGATGTACAGTATCTCTTTCCCTCCGGGTCCCCCCTCCCTCCTCCATATGTTCTCACTGGGCTTCATTCTGGACAGGATCATTTCTCACTACTCTTAAGCTGTCACCACCAAAGCCCATCTCTGCTTTTTTCCCCTTAGTATATACTTCTGTAAAATAGTGCGAATCATGGACACGAGGAGGTTGGAAACTATATCAGCCCGTCTTGACGAAGCAGAAGGTTCTCCAGGCGGTAGGACCTGCAAAGCATGTTCCCATTAATTACAAATGCACATCTTTATTTCCATTGAGCTTCCATTCAGTGCAAACCAGCCCCTGTATAGCTGCATGATAAACTCAACCCAACTGCTATGGGAATATGCATGGATCTCAAATCTGCTTCTGGAAATATGCATGGAAATTCTTTGTACAGGTATAGGATCTATTATTCAGAATAGAATATGACCTGTGGTCTTCCAGATAAAGGACTTTTCCCTTATTTGGATCTCCATGCCAAAAAATTATTTGAACTTTAATTAGACCCAATAGGATTTTGCTACCAATATGGATTCATGCAGCTTAGGTGGGATCACATACAAGATACTGTTTCATTATTACAGAGAAAAAGGAAATCACTTTTAAAAATTAGAATTATTTGCATGAAATTGAGTCTATGGGGCAAATTCACTAAAGGACGAAGTGACTAAAGCTGGCGAAAATTCACCAGCGTTACATCATTTCGGTACTTCGCCGATTTACTAACGGGTGTAAAATTCGCTAGCGAAGGGTATAGACTCTAGTGCTACTTCGCACTCTAACGCCAGGCGAGTTTTCGCTCTGGCGAATGGACGTAACTACACAAATTCACTAAGATGCAGATTTTAGTGAACGTTACCTCTTGCGCCAGACTGAAAAAAAAGGTGAAAATTTCTCTAAGTCCCAAAAACACTGGCAACTTTTCATTTTTCAGGGTGATAGGCTGCAAAAGATCGTAAATTTTTTCTGGGGTAACCGGCTTCCCCCCTACATTTCCTAACATATGGCACATAAACTATACAGTGGGCTCATGTGTAGAGCAAAATAACAACTTTATTTTATTAAGGTTTCCCGGGCTTGTGTAGTGTAATGTATTTGCTGCAACATATACGTCCATTTAAATTTAACTTCCTGCAGTATGCAAATTAGCCAACGCTAGCGCTATTTCGATTTGCTTGCCGAATTAACTCTAATGAAAATTCGCCATTGTATGGCACCCTGAATGACACTTTGCATTTTAGTGAATTAGCGTTTTCCTGGCGAAGTGTTGCGATTTGAGCGAAGCCATCGCTGGCAAATTTTCGGGGGTTAGTGAATTGGCCCCAATGAGAGATAGTTAATTATTCAGAGCTTTCTGGATCACAAGTTTCTGGATGATGGATCCTATACCTGTACTAATATGGACTGTGTTAGGGCAAGAGAGAAAGAGTGCAGGGGTCTGGGCCCCAAACTCAAATGGTACAGAAAATGTCCTTAGAATATAAATTACCTGTTCTGTGTTAGGCTTTTTGTCATGGTGGAAATGCCAGATTTTTGCTCCAGTTTTGTGAAAATTTTTTGACAATTTTGTGGATATCTGTTATCCGGGATACTCTATACAGGGATGGGACAAGAATGCTCGGGACCTGGAGTTTTCCAGATAAAGGTTCTTTCTGTAATTTGAAACTTCATACCTTAATGGGCAGATTTATCAAGGGTCGAATTTCGAAGTTGAAAATACTTCGAAATTCGACCATGGAATTTAAATACGAATTTCGAATTCAACGTTTTTTCAGCAAATTTGGCAATCGTTCGATCAAATTAAAATAATTCGATTGTACGATTAAATCCTTCGAATCGAACAATTCGAAGGATTTCAGTGATCGATCGAAGGATTTTAATTTGATGTGTAAAGTTTGTAGAAGGTCCCCGTAAGCTAACATAGCAATTCTCCAGGTTTAATTTGGCGAAATATTGAAGTTTTTTTAAAGAGACAGTACTTTGATTATCGAATGGTCGAATATTCAAACTATTTTTACTTCTAAGTAAATTCGAAGTCGTAGTATCCTATTCGATGGTCGAAGTATCCAAAAAATTACTTTGAATTTCGATTTTTTTTACTTCGAAAATCCCCTCGAATTCACTTCGACCCTTGATAAATCTGCCCCTAAGTCTACTAGAAAATCATTTAAACATTAAATAAACCCAACAGGATTGCCTCCAATAATGATTAATAATATCTTAGTTATTATTACAGAGAAAAAAACATTTTTAAAAATTATAAAATTGAGTCTATGGCCTTTCCATTATTCAGAACTTTCCTGATAACAGGTATTCTAACCTTTATTACAAACCCAAACCAGTGTTGGAATGGGTATAAAAGTATAATGAATTCTAGGTAATAACATGTTTATCACAGGACAGTGAGATGAGGCCATTGCTGTGAGCATTCCACGTGAATAGTCCTTGGGGCTGAGTGTTACTGAGTTGTATTACTGTAGCTCATTGATTGTCTATGTGTAAAATTGGGCTTTATTGCATTTGTGGTCATTTTTAAAGAGATACTGTTTGTGACCCTTGATTCTGGAGAGGAAGGTTGTACAGCATTAATGCATAAAACAGCTCAGCAGACTCATTTCCATTCTTTATAAGTTTTGGCTTGAAACTATGTTTACTAAATTATGTTTTCTGTAATTAGCCCTGTGCTTTAATCCATCTGTTTCCCAATGCCGTGACTACAGAGAGGCTGTGTGTATTTATGGCTGCGCTGAGTCACTGTTTAACAAATGATTTTTAGGGTTTATTGTTGGTTATTTTCATGTTGGAGAATTTCCATTTCTGTCACATTAGGGAGAGGGGTTCCTCTAACAGCCTAATAAATGATTGAATATTGCTGAATAAATATACTGCGAAAACAGCCCATGTGACAGTTATTTTACTCCTTGGACCCAAACAAGTTAAAAAATTCGAAAATCGAAGTAATTTTTTGTATACTTCGACCAACGAACAGGATACTACGAATTCGATTCGAAGTAGAAATAGTTTGAATAGTCGAATATTCGATAATTGAAGTACTGTCTCTTTAAAAAAACTTCGACTTCAATACTTCGCCAAATTAAACCTGCCGAAGTGCTATGTTAGCCTATCGTTCGATCGTACGCTAAAATCGTTCGAATTCAATCGTTCGATCGAACGATTTTACTTCGCTCGTTCAATTGCCAAATTCGGTGCAAATCCTTCGACTTAGATATTCGAAGTCGAAGTATTTTAATTCAATGGTCAAATTTCGAAGTACTTCGAAATTCGACCCTTGATAAATCTGCCCCTCAATTTATAGATAAATAGAAAGATGAGTAATGAAAAGTAGCAATAACAATACATTTGTAGCTTTACAGAGCATTTGTTTTTAGATGGGGTCAGTGACCACCAGAAGAAGAAGAAGGCAAATCATTCAAAAACTGTAAAAAAAAGAAAAAATGAAGGCCAGTTGAAAAGCTGCTTAGAATTAGCCATTCTATAACATACTATGCTATACTAAAGGAGATCTAAACCCTAAAAATTTATATTTCTAAAAATGCCATATTTTATATAATGAACTTATTGCACCAGCCTAAAGTTTCAGCATCTCAATAGCAGCAATGATCCAGGACTTCAAACTTGTCACAGGGGGTCACCATCTTGGAGTGATGGGTACAGATGGATATCGCAGCAATAACAGATGGGACCCCCAGTCAGATCAGCCCTATTTGATTATTCAAGTGTATGAGCAAATGAAATATCTTTATACTAACCTAATAATAATAAAAAAAAGAAAAAAATGGAATATTCCATTGCAGGTCAATACTGTTCTTGTAAAACCTGTGATATTATCCTGTATTACTTTTACTGATTACCAATATTTTCATTTTGTACACAAGTGTATTTAACATTTAACAACAGGCATGCTGATACACTGAGCAACATGGGCATTGTCTACAAATAATCACCACTAGTATTGTTGTATTTATAATATAAGGTGCACATGGACTATTATTGTTGTATTTATAATATAAGGAGCACATGGAATATTATTGTTGTATTTATAATATAAGGTGCACATGGACTATTAGGGGCCGATTCACTAAGCTCGAGTGAAGGATTCGAATGAAAAAAATTCGAATTTCGAAGTATTTTTTTGGTACTTCGACCATCGAATTGGTTAAATTCGTTCGAATTCGAACGAAATCAAACGAATCGAACGAAAAATCGTTCGACTATTCGACCATTCGATAGTCGAAGTACTTCCCCTTTAAAAAAAACTTCGACCCTCTACTTCGGCAGGTAAAACCTACCGAAGTCAATGTTAGCCTATGGGGAAGGTCCCCATAGGCTTGCCTGTGATTTTTTGATCAAAGGATTTTCCTTCGATCGTTGGATTAAAATCCTTCGAATCGTTCGATTCGAAGGATTTAATCGTTCGATCGCAGGATTAGCGCTAAATCCTTCGACTTCGATATTCGAAGTCGAAGGATTTCAATTCGAGGGTCGAATTTCGAAGTATTTTTAACTTCGAAATTCGACCCTTAATGAATCTGCCCCTTATTGTTGTATTTATAATATAAGGTGCACATGGACTATTATTGTATTTATAATATAAGGTGCACATGGACTATTATTGTTGTATTTATAATATAAGGTGCACATGGACTATTATTGTATTTATAATATAAGGTGCACATGGACTATTATTGTTGTATTTATAATATAAGGTGCACATGGAATTTATTGTTGTATTTATAATATAAGGTGCACATAGGATATTATTGTTGTATTTATAATATAAGGTGTACATGGAATATTATTGTTGTATTTATAATATAAGGTGCACATGGAATATTATTGTATTTATAATATAAGGTGCACATAGGATATTATTGTTGTATTTATAATATAAGGTGCACATGGACTATTATTGTTGTATTTATAATATAAGGTGCTCATGGACTATTATTGTTGTATTTATAATATAAGGTGCACATGGAATATTATTGTTGTATTTATAATATAAGGTGCACATGAGATATTATTGTTGTATTTATAATATAAGGTGCACATGAGATATTATTGTTGTATTTATAATATAAGGTGCACATGAGATATTATTGTTGTATTTATAATATAAGGTGCACATGGACTATTATTGTTGTATTTATAATATAAGGTGCACATGGACTATTATTGTTGTATTTATAATATAAGGTGCACATGGAATATTATTGTTGTATTTATAATATAAGGTGCACATGGACTATTATTGTTGTATTTATAATATAAGGTGCACATGGAATATTATTGTTGTATTTATAATATAAGGTGCACATGAGATATTATTGTTGTATTTATAATATAAGGTGCACATGGACTATTATTGTTGTATTTATAATATAAGGTGCACATGGACTATTAGGGGCCGATTCACTAAGCTCGAGTGAAGGATTCGAATGAAAAAAATTCGAATTTCGAAGTATTTTTTTGGTACTTCGACCATCGAATTGGTTAAATTCGTTCGAATTCGAACGAAATCAAACGAATCGAACGAAAAATCGTTCGACTATTCGACCATTCGATAGTCGAAGTACTTCCCCTTTAAAAAAAACTTCGACCCTCTACTTCGGCAGGTAAAACCTACCGAAGTCAATGTTAGCCTATGGGGAAGGTCCCCATAGGCTTGCCTGTGATTTTTTGATCAAAGGATTTTCCTTCGATCGTTGGATTAAAATCCTTCGAATCGTTCGATTCGAAGGATTTAATCGTTCGATCGCAGGATTAGCGCTAAATCCTTCGACTTCGATATTCGAAGTCGAAGGATTTCAATTCGAGGGTCGAATTTCGAAGTATTTTTAACTTCGAAATTCGACCCTTAATGAATCTGCCCCTTATTGTTGTATTTATAATATAAGGTGCACATGGACTATTATTGTATTTATAATATAAGGTGCACATGGACTATTATTGTTGTATTTATAATATAAGGTGCACATGGACTATTATTGTATTTATAATATAAGGTGCACATGGACTATTATTGTTGTATTTATAATATAAGGTGCACATGGAATTTTATTGTTGTATTTATAATATAAGGTGCACATAGGATATTATTGTTGTATTTATAATATAAGGTGTACATGGAATATTATTGTTGTATTTATAATATAAGGTGCACATGGAATATTATTGTATTTATAATATAAGGTGCACATAGGATATTATTGTTGTATTTATAATATAAGGTGCACATGGACTATTATTGTTGTATTTATAATATAAGGTGCTCATGGACTATTATTGTTGTATTTATAATATAAGGTGCACATGGAATATTATTGTTGTATTTATAATATAAGGTGCACATGAGATATTATTGTTGTATTTATAATATAAGGTGCACATGAGATATTATTGTTGTATTTATAATATAAGGTGCACATGAGATATTATTGTTGTATTTATAATATAAGGTGCACATGGACTATTATTGTTGTATTTATAATATAAGGTGCACATGGACTATTATTGTTGTATTTATAATATAAGGTGCACATGGAATATTATTGTTGTATTTATAATATAAGGTGCACATGGACTATTATTGTTGTATTTATAATATAAGGTGCACATGGAATATTATTGTTGTATTTATAATATAAGGTGCACATGAGATATTATTGTTGTATTTATAATATAAGGTGCACATGGACTATTATTGTTGTATTTATAATATAAGGTGCACATGGACTATTATTGTTGTATTTATAATATAAGGTGCACATGGAATATTATTGTTGTATTTATAATATAAGGTGCACATGGAATATTATTGTTGTATTTATAATATAAGGTGCACATGGAATATTATTGTTGTATTTATCCTTTTAAATGCCACAGATCGTAGAATCTACGTTCTGTGGCAAAGGTACTTGAAATGCCACAGAACGTAGATTCTACGTTCTGCAGCATTTCCTGGTTCAGGAGTGGAGGAGCGGCTGTTAGAGCCGTTCGCTCCGTTCCTGCTCGATCCCCTGCCCCTAGGCAACGAGCAGAGCAGGGGATCGAGTGGCCCCTGGGGCGCGATCGCCCAGGGGCCCAAAAACAGCAGCAGGCACGTGTTACTTACGTGTCCTGCTGCTGCAGCCTGCACCGGATCGACGATCTCCGCCCCCACAGCACACAGACAGGAACCACGAGGCAGATGTCTTCCAGAGGCTCTTCCTGATCGCCTGCAACAGTCTCCAGCGACTTTTTCAGGTTAGTGCAACAATTACACACACAAACACACCAACACACACTTATTACAGTAATACACACTTAGATTCACACTTACACACACTTACACATACATTTTTGGGGATTGGGGGGGTCACTTACACTCACTGCACTTACACACATGTGCACACGCACACACGCGCACATAACATGTAATTTACCATTTGTACACACGCACACGCACATACATGGCATTGTGGCTTTTTTTTTTTTCTTATCGCATCGTTTCTTTTTTTGGCTGAAAAAAATGTTTTATTGCCATTACGCATAGCGTATTCGCTAACCGTACTGTGCAATACCTTTTGTATGTTATTTCGGTGATTATATTGCAATTTTGGGTATTTTGGTGCATTTTTAGCCATTTTATTGAATTTTTAGCCATTTTATTGCATTTTCAGCTCTGCATATGTTGTGTTCACTTGTTTCTAGCCGTAGAACCTGTTTGGCCCATCTAAAATATTCAAACTATGATTCTGACGGCCGATAACACTAGTCTGGAAAAAAAACATTGATTTTTGTGGTTTTATTGGATTTTTTTGCATTTCACCCTTTACTGCCTTATTTTGTTTTGCCTTGTAAATTTTATCTACTATATATCCATTTGGGGGTCTCTGTGCGCCACATAGTTTGGTATATCTATGCATATTGGGCATCAAAGTGTTCAGTAGACCTCTGGCGTTCATATTTAGGATGTTTTATGCTGATACGTTATGAAATGTGGGGCATATAATGGGGTAAAATTCAAGCTTTCTGACAATTTTCAGAAATTTGATAAAAACCTTTATGTTCAGCATTGCTTTGCAGTTTGGCAGTTTGCAGTAGAAACACTTATTTACCCATATTGGATTCGTCTGAATGTGTACTTTCTGAAAATATATGGTTTTCTGGGGTCTCTGTACTGTTAGGGGGGTCTAATGTCGCATAATACACACACCAGGTGCTTATATTGCAGCAGCCAGCGCGTCAGCTGTGAAAATGTATATACACTATTGTCATTTGGGGGTCTCTGTGCGCCACATAGTTTGGTTTATCTATGCATATTGGGCATCAAAGTGTTTAGTAGACCCCTGGCGTTCATATTTAGGATGTTTTATGCTGAAACGTTACGAAATGTGGGGCATATAATGGGGTAAAATTCAATCTTTCTGACGATTTTCAAAAATTTGATAAAAACCGTTATGTTCAGCATTGCTTTGCAGTTTGGCAGTTTGCAGTAGAAACACACATTTACCCATATTGGATTCGTCAGAATGTGTACTTTCTGAAAATATATGGTTTTCTGGGGTCTCTGTACTGTTAGGGGGGTCTAATGTCGCATAATACACACACCAGGTGCTTATATTGCAGCAGCCAGCGCGTCAGCCGTGAAAATGTATATACACTATTGTCATTTGGTGGTCTCTGTGCGCCACATAGTTTGGTATATCTATGCATATTGGGCATCAAAGTGTTCAGTAGACCCCTGGCGTTCATATTTAGGATGTTTTATGCTGATAAGTTACGAAATGTGGGGCATATAATGGGGTAAAATTCAAGCTTTGTGACGATTTTCAGAAATTTGATAAAAACGGTTACGTTCAGCATTGATTTGCAGTCTGGCAGTTTGCAGTAGAAACACTTATTTAACCATATTGGATTCGTCAGAATGTGTACTTTCTGAAAATATATGGTTTTCTGGGGTCTCTGTACTTTTAGGGGGGTCTAATGTCGCATAATACACACACCAGGTGCTTATATTGCAGCAGCCAGCGCGTCAGCCGTGAAAATGTATATACACTATTGTCATTTGGGGGTCTCTGTGCGCCACATAGTTTAGTATATCTATGCATATTGGGCATCAAAGTGTTCAGTAGACCCCTGGCGTTCATATTTAGGATGTTTTATGCTGATACGTTACGAAATGTGTGGCATATAATGGAGTAAAATTCAAGCTTTCTGACAATTTTCAGAAATTTGATAAAAACCGTTATGTTCAGCATTGCTTTGCAGTTTGGCAGTTTGCAGTAGAAACACTTATTTACCCATATTGGATTCGTCAGAATGTGTACTTTCTGAAAATATATGGTTTTCTGGGGTCTCTGTACTGTTAGGGGGGTCTAATGTTGCATAATACACACACCAGGTGCTTATATTGCAGCTGCCAGTGCGTCAGCCGTGAAAATGTATATACACTATTGTCATTTGGGGGTCTCTGTGCGCCACATAGTTTGGTATATCTATGCATACTGGGCATCAAAGTGTTCAGTAGACCCCTGGCGTTCATATTTAGGATGTTTTATGCTGATAAGTTACGAAATGTGGGGCATATAATGGGGTAAAATTCAAGCTTTGTGACGATTTTCAGAAATTTGATAAAAACCGTTACGTTCAGCATTGCTTTGCAGTTTGGCAGTTTGCAGTAGGAACACATATTTACCCATATTGGATTCGTCAGAATGTGTACTTTCTGAAAATATATGGTTTTCTGGGGTCTCTGTACTGTTAGGGGGGTCTAATGTCGCATATTACACACACCAGGTGCTCATATTGCAGCAGCCAGCGCGCGTCAGCCGTGAAAATGTATATACACTATTGTCATTTGGGGGTCTCTGTGCGCCACATAGTTTGGTTTATCTATGCATATTGGGCATCAAAGTGTTTAGTAGACCCCTGGCGTTCATATTTAGGATGTTTTATGCTGATAAGTTACGAAATGTGGGGCATATAATGGGGTAAAATTCAAGCTTTGTGACAATTTTCAGAAATTTGATAAAAACCGTTATGTTCAGCATTGCTTTGCAGTTTGGCAGTTTGCAGTAGAAACACTTATTTACCCATATTGGATTCGTCAGAATGTGTACTTTCTGAAAATATATGGTTTTCTGGGGTCTCTGTACTGTTAGGTGGTCTAATGTCGCATAATACACACACCGAGTGGTTATATTGCAGCAGCCAGCGCGTCAGCCGTGAAAATGTCTATACATATTGTCATTTGGGGGTCTCTGTGCGCCACATAGTTTGGTATATCTATGCATATTGGGCATCAAACTGTTTAGTAGACCCCTATGTTTATATTTAGGATGCTTTATGCTGGTAATGATACATGGACAATACGATGCTGGAAAGTTGAAGCTTTGAGGCAATTTCCAGATATTTCACCAAAACCGCCAAATTTGGCAAAGCCTTGCGACTCAGTAGTTTGGAGCAGAAAGGCATGGGTACCCATTTTAGATTCTGTAGAATGTGTACTTTCCAAAAATATATGGGTTTGGGGGGTAAACATATATTTCTGTGTTTTTACCCCGCAAAAATGCAGTCAATGTGTTGATTTTTCATTAGCTGAAGTTACCCACGGGACTGTTTGTATGCGCTAACTTCATTTTGGGGCCTCTAAATGCCAGATACTTTGGTAAACTTATGAACAATGGCCACCAAAATGTTCAGAGGAACCCTGGCAATCATATTTAGGGTGCTTTTTCTTAGTACGTAATGACACATGGGTGATATGGTGCTGGGAAGTTGAAGCTTTGAGGCAATTTTCAGATATTTCACCAAAACCGGCAACTTTGGGAAAGCCTTGCGACTCAGTAGTTTGGAGCAATAAGGCATGGGTACCCATTTTAGATTCTGTAGAATGTGTACTTTCCAAAAATGTATGGGTTTGGGGGGTAAACTTATATTTCTGTGTTTTTACCCCACAAAAATGCAGTCAATGTGTTGATCTTTCATTAGCTGAAGTTACCCACAGGACTATTTGTATGCGCTAACTTCATTTTGGGGCCTCTAAATGCCAGATACTTTGGTAAACCTATGAACAATGGCCACCAAACTGTTCGGAGGAACCCTGGCAATCATATTTAGGGTGCTTTTTCTTGGTGCATAACGATACATGGGTGATATGGTGCTGAGAAGTTGAAGCTTTGAGGCAATTTTCAGATATTTCACCAAAACCGACAATTGTGGGAAAGCCTTGCGACTCAGTAGTTTGGAGCAGAAAGGCATGGGTACCCATTTTAGATTCTGTAGAATGTGTACTTTCCAAAAATATATGGGTTTTGGGGGGTAAACATATATTTCTGTGTTTTTACCCCACAAAAATGCAGTCAATGTGTTGATTTTTCATTAGCTGAAGTTACCCACGGGACTGTTTGTATGCGCTAACTTCATTTTGGGGCCTCTAAATGCCAGATACTTTGGTAAACTTATGAACAATGGCCACCAAAATGTTCAGAGGAACCCTGGCAATCATATTTAGGGTGCTTTTTCTTAGTACGTAATGACACATGGGTGATATGGTACTGGGAAGTTGAAGCTTTGAGGCAATTTTCAGATATTTCACCAAAACCGACAACTTTGGGAAAGCCTGGCGACTCAGTAGTTTGGAGCAATAAGGCATGGGTACCCATTTTAGATTCTGTAGAATGTGTACTTTCCAAAAATGTATGGGTTTGGGGGGTAAACATATATTTCTGTGTTTTTACCCCACAAAAATGCAGTCAATGTGTTGATCTTTCATTAGCTGAAGTTACCCACAGGACTATTTGTATGCACTAACTTCATTTTGGGGCCTCTAAATGCCAGATACTTTGGTAAACCTATGAACAATGGCCACCAAACTGTTCGGAGGAACCCTGGCAATCATATTTAGGGTGCTTTTTCTTGGTGCATAACGATACATGGGTGATATGGTGCTGAGAAGTTGAAGCTTTGAGGCAATTTTCAGATATTTCACCAAAACCGACAATTGTGGCAAAGCCTTGCGACTCAGTAGTTTGGAGCAGAAAGGCATGAGTACCCATTTTAGATTCAGTAGAATGTGTACTTTCCAAAAATATATGGGTTTGGGGGGTAAACATATATTTCTGTGTTTTTACCCCACAAAAATGCAGTCAATGTGTTGATTTTTCATTAGATGAAGTTACCCACGGGACTGTTTGTATGCGCTAACTTCATTTTGGGGCCTCTAAATGCCAGACACTTTGGTAAACTTATGAACAATGGCCACCAAAATGTTCAGAGGAACCCTGGCAATCATATTTAGGGTGCTTTTTCTTAGTACGTAATGACACATGGGTGATATGGTGCTGGGAAGTTGAAGCTTTGAGGCAATTTTCAGATATTTCACCAAAACCGACAACTTTGGGAAAGCCTTGCGACTCAGTAGTTTGGAGCAGAAAGGCATGGGTACCCATTTTAGATTCAGTAGAATGTGTACTTTCCAAAAATATATGGGTTTGGGGGGTAAGCATATATTTCTGTGTTTTTACCCCACAAAAATGCAGTCAATGTGTTGATTTTTCATTAGATGAAGTTACCCACAGGACTATTTGTATGCGCTAACTTCATTTTGAGGCCTCTAAATGCCAGATACTTTGGTAAACCTATGAACAATGGCCACCAAATTGTTTGGAGGAACCCTGGCAATCATATTTAGGGTGCTTTTTTTTGGTGCGTAACGATACATGGGTGATATGGTGCTGGGAAGTTGAAGCTTTGAGGCAATTTTCAGATATTTCACCAAAACCGGCAACTTTGGGAAAGCCTTGCGACTCGGTAGTTTGGAGCAATAAGGCATGGGTACCCATTTTAGATTCTGTAGAATGTGTACTTTCCAAAAATGTATGGGTTTGGGGGGTAAACTTATATTTCTGTGTTTTTACCCCACAAAAATGCAGTCAATGTGTTGATCTTTCATTAGCTGAAGTTACCCACAGGACTATTTGTATGCGCTAACTTCATTTTGGGGCCTCTAAATGCCAGATACTTTGGTAAACCTATGAACAATGGCCACCAAACTGTTCGGAGGAACCCTGGCAATCATATTTAGGGTGCTTTTTCTTGGTGCATAACGATACATGGGTGATATGGTGCTGAGAAGTTGAAGCTTTGAGGCAATTTTCAGATATTTCACCAAAACCGACAATTGTGGGAAAGCCTTGCGACTCAGTAGTTTGGAGCAGAAAGGCATGGGTACCCATTTTAGATTCTGTAGAATGTGTACTTTCCAAAAATATATGGGTTTTGGGGGGTAAACATATATTTCTGTGTTTTTACCCCACAAAAATGCAGTCAATGTGGTGATTTCTCAGTAGCTGAAGTAAAGTCCTGATCAATTTGGATGTGCTAACTTCATATTGGTGTCTCTAAATGCCAGATACTTTGGTAAACCTATGCATAATGGGTATCAAACTGTTCAGTGGACCCCTGGCAATCATATTTCAGGTGCTTTTTCTTGGTACCTAATATAGTTTGGGATATGCGGAGCAGCAAAATAAAACCTTTGAAATGATTTTTCAGAATTTTGAATTTTTTTTTGAAAAACCGCTATTTTCAGACAAGCTTTTATGTTTGGTAGTTGGGAGTAGAGAGACATAGTTACCCATTTTGTAATCGGCAGAATGTGTACTTTTCAAAAATGTATGGTTTTCTGGGGTAAACCTACGGTTTCAGGATTTTTTGCCTTGGAATCTAAAGCATGCTGTTTTCTGCCTTAGTGCTTTCAAAATTCGGTAATATACTGCCGGGAGTTTTTGCTGTACAGAAATCCTAAATCTCCCTAAAACTATACATATCTGGTATTGGCACGTTCGAGAGACATAAGGCTTTCCAAATCAGTTGGATTTTCATCCCTAAAATGAAATATTTTTCTGGTATAAATTGATATACGATGAAAAATGGTAATTTTTCATTTTTTTTTGGTATTTAGCACTATAAATTTTTTTGCACAGGTGGAAATACATGAAAACTCAGGCAGATTTAGAAAGCTCAGTTTCTACCGAAAAAAACAATGTATAGTTTTCCTAGGTAAACTATAGGTTTCCCCTCAGAAAATGCCCCTAAAGTGAGAGAGCACAAAATGTTTCAAAAACGGCTGGCATTTCGCGTAACCAAAATGTGAAATTCTGCTGGCACTTAAAGGGTTATAATATAAGGTGCACATGGACTATTATTGTTGTATTTATAATATAAGGTGCACATGGAATATTATTGTTGTATTTATAATATAAGGTGCACATGAGATATTATTGTTGTATTTATAATATAAGGTGCACATGAGATATTATTGTTGTATTTATAATATAAGGTGCACATGAAATATTGTTGTATTTATAATATAAGGTGCACATGGACTATTATTGTTGTATTTATAATATAAGGTGCACATGGACTATTATTGTTGTATTTATAATGTAAGGTGCACATGGACTATTATTGTTGTATTTATAATATAAGGTGCACATGGACTATTATTGTTGTATTTATAATATAAGGTGCACATGGACTATTATTGTTGTATTTATAATATAAGGTGCACATGGAATATTATTGTTGTATTTATAATATAAGGTGCACATGGACTAATATTGTTGTATTTATAATATAAGGTGCACATGGAATAATATTGTTGTATTTATAATATAAGGTGCACATGAAATATTGTTGTATTTATAATATAAGGTGCACATGGACTATTATTGTTGTATTTATAATATAAGGTGCACATGGACTATTATTGTTGTATTTATAATATAAGGTGCACATGGACTATTATTGTTGTATTTATAATATAAGGTGCACATGGACTATTATTGTTGTATTTATAATATAAGGTGCACATGGACTATTATTGTTGTATTTATAATATAAGGTGCACATGGAATATTATTGTTGTATTTATAATATAAGGTGCACATGGAATATTATTGTTGTATTTATAATATAAGGTGCACATGGACTATTATTATTGTATTTATAATATAAGGTGCACATAGGATATTATTGTTGTATTTATAATATAAAGTGCACATGGACTATTATTGTTGTATTTATAATATAAGGTGCACATGGACTATTAGGGGCAGATTTATCAAAGGTCGAATTTCGAAGTTGAAAATACTTCAAAATTCGACCATCGAATTGAATTACTTCGACTTCGAATATCAAAGTCAAAGTTTTTTTTCATCGAATTTGCCCATTTGCGGTCAAAGAAAAATCATAATTTGGCGAAGTATTGAAGTCAAAGTTTTTTTTAAAGAGACAGTACTCCGATTATTGAATGTTCGAATATTCAAACTATTTTACTTCGAATCGAATTTGAAGTCGAAGTCGTAGTATGCTAATCGATGGTCTAAGTATCCAAAAAATTACTTTGGATTTCGAATTTTTTAACTTTGAAAATTCCCTCGAATTCACTTCGACCCTTGATAATTCTGCCCCTTATTGTTGTATTTATAATATAAGGTGCACATGGAATATTAGGGGCATGACGATAAGCCAGATTTTAATTAAATCCATCATTCTTACTATAGTTTAAAAACGTATTTAAAATCATTGCCACTGGTTGATGAACTTCAAGGGAGGCATCATAAAAAAATTTTTTATTTGTGACTGAAAACCATGTGTAATGCGGGCTAGATACGGGCAATAGTGATGTGCGGCTCCGGTTTCCCTCTACCTGCACCCAACCCTAACCTGAACTCCGTCCCCTTTATTTATAGACCCACTCCAGTGAATTTACTAAAAGATTGGCGCAGGCGTAAGTCTATAAATTCAGGGAATGGAAGTCGGCAGTATTGTGACCAGAAGATTTTTTGCCGTATCCGACCCCAACCCACCTGACCAACGGGTAAAGCCACGGGTTTCAGTGCGGCCCACACATCACTAATGGGCAAAATAGTGGCACAGTGTTTAGCATTTCTGCCTTGCAACGTTGGGGGTCTAAGGTTCAGTTTCATCCAGGAGTTTATAGGGATCATTTACAGGGAACAGAAAGGTTAACTGACTTGATAAAACCCAGCACAGTGAATCTGACCTTTGACTGGTGACTCGGCTGAGACTCAAACTGACATATAGGGACAAATTTACTAAAGGGCGAAGTGACTAACGCTGGCGAAAATTCACCAGCATGACGTCATTTTGGGACTTTGCCGATTTACTAATGGGGGCTGGCATAACTTCGCTAGCGAAGGAGATAGACTGTAGCGCTACTTCGCACTCTTAACGACAGGCGAATTTTCACTCTGGCGAATGGACATAACTACACAAATTCACTAAGATGCCGATTTTAATGAACGTTACCTCTTGCGCCAGACTTCCCTTCACCACCTCAGACCAGGCGAAGTGCAATAGAGTAGATAGGACTTCCTCCAAAAAAATGTGAACGTTTTTCTAAGTCCCAAAAAATGCTGGCGACTTTTCAGTTTTTCAGGGTGATAGGCTGCAAAAGATCGTAAATTTTTTTTTAGGGTACCCGGCTTCCCCCCTACATTTCCTAACATATGGAACATAAACTATACAGTGGGCACATGTGTAGGGCAATATAACAACTCTATTTTATTTTATTAAGGTTTCCCAGGCTTGTGTAATGTAATGTATTTGCTGCAACATATACGTCCGTTGAAATTTAAATTCCCGCTGTATGCAAATTAGGCAACGCTAGCGAAATGTAACCATAGTTTGGTGCCCTGGAAGCAGCTTCGCATTTTAGTGAATTAGTGTTGTCCTGGCGAATTTTCGCCTGGCGAAGTGTGGCGATGTGAGTGAATGGTTAATACTATTTCTTTTTTTTTGCAAAGCAGCAGCAGCTGCTCAATCATGCTTTATGGCTGCCATTCTAGCAGCATGCTTAGAAATAGTGGCTTTAAATCAAATACTAAAAAATAAGGGGAACATGTATATTCTTTTTAGAGCAATCAGAAAAGCCAATAAACGCTCCAAATTGTTGTGTATTCAGCCTTTCGAATTTGCTCCTTTCATGCAACTTTTAAATGGAAATGCTAGTTTATTTTGATTTCTGTTAAAAAATACAAAAGAGGAGGGCTGTGGGAGCACTACAAGGCTAAGTAAAAATGTGTTTAAATAAAATGGAAGTGCTACTAATTTGGCCAATTGATCAATGCACATGCCCTGGTCTCTTGTCTCATAAGTTGTTCAGTATAAAAGCAAGTGCATATATTTACAAAAACAGGGGTTTATAGTTTCAAAGTTATAAAAATTTATAAGCCATAGTTATATCATAGTTGCTTCATTTGCAATAAGGAACATTAAATAAAAATATAAAAAAATTTAGAAATGGAGAAGGTTGTAATAGAAGGGAATGTGAGCTGCTTCTTGGGGTTTGGGATACAGAATAGAAATGCTTGTTTGATGCAAGTGAGTATCTAATGTGCATCTAGAACAGGAGTGCCCATACTTTTCTAATGCGAGGTCTACTTTTAGTAATGTTGTCCCATTATGATGTACATTCATAAAAGCAGTTAGCATTTTGTTCCATGGCAAATATTACTTAAATATTGATTTATGAGAAAATGTATATTTCTTTATTTAATAAACAACTATTTATTATGTAACCTTAATGTAATAAATATCTGAATGAAAAGTCTGTAGGATAATATAGGCAAGTTGACAGTGTCTTGAGATCACCAGCTAAAGGTCTACTGGTAGATCTCGATGTACCTTTTGGGCACCCCTGATCTAGAAGTTCTGACAATTACTCACAGCTCCAGAGTTGTACAAAAAGTGAAAGTGACCTGTACACAGTATTGTATATTCTGGTTTTCTTATGCCCACTCACTGGCGTGCATTTTTAACTATTGATCTGCAGCAGGACAACTCAGCATTTAGACCACCACCAAATCTCTGCATGTTCCATAGCCCAAAACATTTGGTTTTCACTTCCTTTTCACTTCCTTTTTTACTACCCATTAAAGTCTATGGGCGTTTTTTCTCTACTACAACTCCCACCTTACAAAAACCACCTCACCAAAATCACCCCTTCCCTCACATGATCAGCCTCCCACTAAATTAACCCTTTATGAATATGAGAGATAAATATCTTCTTCAGAAACAGTGTTTTTGGATATATACCTAAATACCTATTTGCCCCTTGGGTGCTTTCTAAATGAATGTAAATTTTGTTATATTAATAAAGGGTTAATTTAGTGGGAGGTTTATCATGAGGAGGGTGTGTTTTTTTTTTAAGGGAAGTGGCAGTTGTAGTTGGATTGTAGGTGTTGTCCTGAATCTTATATGGTGAAATTAAAAGTTTTTAAATTATTTCCGGGTGGCTTGGAGTCTGCATAAAAAGCAATAAAATGTATCATACACTAGTGATGGGCGAATAAATTCGGCAGACAAAGATTCGCTGCAAATTTTCGTGTTTCACGGCCCGAGAATATTTTTGCAAAACTGCGTAGAAAAATTCGCTGGCGAAAAGTCAGCCGCGGCAAAACATCCGGCACCGCAAAAAAAAATTGTTGTGCGTCAAAATTGGCACACGCATAAAAATTATTCGGACACCCATTGACTTTAATGCATTTGGACAAAATAGTCGCGCTTATAAAAGTTGTCGTTTGTGTCAAAAATTGCCCTAGATCAGAATTATTTTGACATATTATTTTCGCAAATTATTCACAAAACAGGACAGATTCGCCCATCGCTATCAGATACCTTACATTTTATTTTAATTATTAGGCAGGATTATTAATTATCTTGTTATGGATGGCATGGGGGTATAGTAGTTAGCATATTATTCCAGTATAATTCCAGCTAAGACTACATGCAAGGAGTTTGTTCTATCCATGAGGTTTCCTCCCATCACGCCAGCTTCCTCCCACATTCCAAAAACATACAGACAGGTTAACTGGATTCTGATATAACTGACCCTAGTGTGTGTGTGAATGTGATATGCACCTTAGACTTTAAATTCCACTGGGGCAGGGACTGATATAAATGATCTATAATGTAAAATCTCTGTAGGGGTAACTACAGTGTAAAGGGCTGCAACAATTTTAAAAAAAAATTAATACATTTTTAAAAGTTACTTTAAATGGCTTTCAATCTCCCTGATGAGGGTTGTGGAGTTTGGTACCTTGCAGAAGCAGGACAGCTGCCCACTGCAGCTACATACAGAGCACTGCAGTAGAAGGTAGATTACTAGCCAGCAAAGCTACCTAAGCTTAAATGTCCCTCAAACCCCTGCAGACTTCTGTCCCTCCAATAACAGAGCAGTATCAAAACGATTACTAGCCAGCAAACTTTCAACTGTCCCTGAAATCACTAACAGGCAGCAGCTCTCTCCCTACACTATCTCTTCAGCACACACAGGCAGAGTGAAAAAACGCTGCAGGGCTTCGGTTTTTATAGGGAAGGGGAGTGGTCCAGGGGAGAGCTTCCTGATTGGCTGCCATGTACCTGCTGGTCTGGGGTGAGAGGGCAAAAAAAAGCGCCAACAATGGCGAACCCAAAATGGCGAACGTCGCGCGACGTTCGCGAACTTCCGGCGAGCGCGAACAAGTTCGCTGGCGAACAGTTCGCGACATCTCTACTGTCCTTTAAGAGATTTCATTGTAACTAATAGTCAGGCTGTTGATTATGGAATTCATTTTATATGTTTGGGCTGGAAGCTGTCCTGCTATGATAAAGGACTGAATAATGTATTGTCTTGTTCATTACTATTTTATGAGTAGTTTTGCACACTGCAACTGTAGGCAAACTGGAAGTTAAGCCACCATGTTTTCTTGATGGTCTGTTTGCTATATACAGATATGTGACTAGTGATGGGTGAATTTGTCTTGTTTCGTTTTGTCACGAATTTTACATATTTCCAGCGAAATTCGCCAAACTGGCAAAAAATTCGTCACAGCGATTTTGACGCCGGCGACAATTTGCCAGCATCAAAATGGGAGCTGGCGTCAAAGTTGATGCCGGCGCCCATTAAAGTCAATGAGCGTCCGTTTATTGCCGCCGCCGGCAAATCTTTGCAAGTGAATTTTCGCCGGCCGCAAATTCGCGCCAGCAGAATAAATTCGCCCAGCGCTATATGTGACCTGTTATCCAGAATGATGAGGGCCTGTGGTTTTCCGAATAAGGTGGTTTGCCATGATTTGGATCTCCGTACCTTAAGTCTACTAAAACATTAAGAAAACCCAATAGGCTGTTTTTTGCCTCCAATAAAGATTAATTATATCTTAGTTGGGATCAAGTACAAGCTACTGTTTTATTATTACAGAGAAATAAGGAAATCATTTTTAAAAATGAGAATTATTTGTTTAAAATGGAGTCTATGGGACATAACCTTCCTGTAATTCGGAACTTTCTGGATAGTGGGTTTCCAGATAACGGATCCTTTACCTGTAATTTTTTTCACGGAACTTGTTTGCCCTATAAACCCTCATAGCTGAGACAGTGTATGTGAGTTCTGCCCATCTATAGGAAGACTATATAGAAGGTGTTAGTAAAGGATTCCTAGAAGAGTCATTGGCCTCTACAGAGGCAGTGCTTAGAGGAGCCCAATTTCTGTGAAAGTCCTAAATATTGTTTTAATAGTTCTAGGAATAACTTTAAAGTGCTTGTTTTCTTATACATCAGATTATTGTTTCAGTAGCACAATCTCCCAACCTTATAATGAACATTCTCCCCATGATTTTGACTCAAAGCCTATGGACCTTGTAATGATTATCTCAAGTCAGTTGGGGAAAATATGAAAAGAAAAATCCCACCCCGGACACACTTTAGGGTGGCACTGGACACCTTAAAAAACAGATGCGACAGATTTATTGCAAGTCAATTCCATTAGTGAAGCCTGCAAATGCTTTATGACCGTTGACCGTTGTCAATAACAGGCTGCACGGTACTTTGTGCTGAGCATTATATGTAACAAAGAAAATATCTCGAATCGTAAATAGATGGTTTTATGGCACATTTGACAGATGAATAGTAAGAATTCCAAAATTAGGTATGGATTAGTGCATTGGGGGGATCGATACAAAGACCCAAGTAACCTTGACGGGAATATCAGTAACTGTTAGGTTACAAGTAATATAGAATTTATGGCCAACAAATAACTATATCTTTAGAATATACATATGTACAGTATATATATATATATATATGAACAGATCCGGCCTGGTGCACTCCCAACCAACTTGGTCCAATGCCTGGGTGCAGGCTTCCACAAAATTATATATACAAATATTAACAAACCGCACTCCAGGGTCTTTGTCCTCTGTGCAAAAAGGTGAGACTTTATTTCAACGTTTCGGCTCCATAATTCGGGCCTGATGACGGCCCGAATTATGGAGCCGAAACGTTGAAATAAAGTCTCACCTTTTTGCACAGAGGACAAAGACCCTGGAGTGCGGTTTGTTAATATTTGTATATATATATATATATATATATAAAACACAAACGCCATGAATATCTTGTAAATTATATCCTTAAAAACGCTGAGTTCTGATGTCATCAGTTATAAATGGTGAGTAGTGATGTCATTTCTGTCACATGACTCACTGAAACTTGTGTATTATAATAAATAAAGTACCCCCTGTTGTAAAATATGAGGATATTATAAGTTACCTTGGAGTTCCATGACCTGTATAAAAACACTCAGCCTTTGGCCTCGTATTTTTATATGGTCATGAAACTCCTCGGTAACTTATAATATCCTTTTATTTTACAAGAGGGGGTACTTTATTCACTATATATCCAGAATGATCGGGACCTGGGGTATTTCGGATAATGGATCATTCCATAATTTAAGTCCACTAGAAAATCATGTAAACATTAAATAAACCCAATGGGCTGGTTTTGCTTCCAATAAGGATTAATTATATCTTTGTTTGGATCAAGTACAAGTTACTGTTTTATTATTACAGAGAAAAAGGAAATTATTTTTTAAAAATTTGGAGTCTGTGGGAGATGGCCTTTCCGTAATTTGGAGCTTTCTGGATAACGGGGTTCTGGATAATGGATCCCATACCTATATATATATATATATTTATATACCAGGATGAGGATTGTGCGTTGGTAAATGAACTATTGGCAGAGCTGGTAAAGGTTATAGGTTATTGTGTTGGGTCAGTACAAACATATATATATCACTTAAAGAGGAGCTTTATTGTGAAGGCATCATGCAGCATTAGGATACCATTCACCTTGCTTTACACAGCACTGTAAGGCATGACGTTCTGAGCCATTAAGTCAGCTCTGCAGGAACCGTATGCAGCTCACTGCTTGCCATTGACTTTGACAACTCCAAGGCTGAAATCTAGGAAAAGTGAATTGCTTCTCTGCTTCCACTGCTAGAGTTGCCTCCCCACCAGCACAATTGGTCTGCTGAGCCAGGGGACCGTTTAATTAAGCATATACTTAATAACATTAGAGGTTACACATCATAGAAGAGACAGCTTTAGAAGGTACCTGAAGGTTCTAAGCAGCAAATGAACAAAGGGTAAGTTCTATAATCATGCAGTTCTTGTATTAATGTTCTCATCTGTGTTTTCAACTGCAATATTTCAATGCATGATTATTTAATTATTGCTTTATTTTAAATACTGGAATGAATACATTTTTTTTGTTACAACTTTATATTAAAATTTGTCATTGGATTGGCTGCTGCAGAAACAGTATGATGAAGGGGGGAATTGTATTGTACAGGATGGATCTGTCTGCTCATGGACGGAAGAAAGAGAACTGGATCAAAGGTTTTCAAGCGTTCCAGAAAAAACATCGATTTTCAAGGAAGTTTCTGAGGAACTGTTGCATGACAAGGATAATCTTAAAGTGTTTCAATCCAAAAACCAAAGGTAACCTTTCTTTTGCTTTGCCACTCGAAGCTATTGTTCTCAGTTGGAATTTATACTGAATAACGAACTTTATTAGAACACGTCTGCAAAATTGTTTTGTTTTTGTGTTGGTCTCATAACTTTCTAGTGTGCTAACAAGCTCCCTTGTGGGAAACTTTAACAGATTTAATTAGCAGATTGAACAGGAACAACTCCATAATGATATTATTACAAAATATGTAATTTTATAAAATTAGATATACTTAGTAACAGAAAGCTGACCAGTACTATTTAGAGATGTATACAATAAAGATAGAAAGATAGATAGATAGATAGATAGATAGATAGATGATAGATGATAGATATATACATTGATAGATATTGATTGATATATTGATAGATAGATGATAGATAGATAAATTGATGATAAATAGATGATAGATAGATAAATTGATGATAGGTACAGGAGAGAGAGAGAGAGAGAGAGAGAGAGAGAGAGAGAGATATTTAGATAGATACATTGATAGATATTGATTGATATATTGATTGATATATTGATTAATAGATGATAGATGATAAATAGATGATAGATACAGTAGAGAGCGAGAGAGAGAGAGAGAGAGATAGGTAGAAAGATGGATAAATAGATAGAAAGTTAGATGATTGATAAATGATAGATATATAGATAGATTGCTAGATAGATAATAGTCATATAGATAGATAAATTGATAGATATTGATTGATATTTTGATTGATAGTTGATAGATAGATAGATAGATAGATAGATAGATAGATAGATAGATAGATAGATAGATAGATAGATAGATAGATAGATAGATACTGTAGATACAAAAAAAAGTTTAGCAAATCACAGGAACAACTCCAACATGATATTATTACAAAATATGAAATTTTATAAAATTAGATTTACTTAGTAACAGAAAATTGATCAGTACTATTTAGAGATGTATAACAATAAAGAGATAGATAGATAGATAGATAGATATAAAGATAGAGATAAATGATAGATACATTGATAGAAATGTATTGAAATATGAATTGATAGATGATAGATAGATGCTAAATAGATTATAGCTACAGTAGAGAGAGAGAGAGAGAGAGAGAGAGAGAGAGAGAGAGAGAGAGAGATGTTAGATGATAGATAGATTGATAGATATTGATTGATATATTGATTGATATATTGATTGATAGATGATAGATAGATAAATAGATGATAGAGAGAGAGATAGATAGATAGATAGATAGATAGATAGATAGATAGATAGATAGATACAGTAAATAGATAGATAGATAGATAGATAGATAGATAGATAGATAGATAGATAGATAGATAGATAGATAGATAGATAGATAGATAGATGATAAATGATAGAGAGAGATGCCAGATGATGATAGATAGATAGATAGATAGATAGATAGATAGATAGATAGATAGATAGATAGATAGATAGATAGATAGATGTCTGGGCATATTTCACAAACACAACCCAAAAATTTTATTTTTCCCCAGCAGTTTAATAAATGAGCTCCCATTTCTCTGTGTTTATTGTGATTTTAACAGTTTGACTTCAATGGTTACAAAAAGATCTGAATTGATTTTTCTAACGGCGAAAGTGCTATAAACAATGAAGGTACATATGCTGTATGTTGACAAAGAGACGTGAACATCTGGAAGGATTTTTGTTGCCATTATGCTATGACCCAGGATGTTTATCTGTAGCACAGACTAAGGAAAATGACAGATTAAAAATAGGAATGTTATTCAACAGTATCAGACATTCTACTTAGCATGTAACATTTGCAAAGAGAACTGTTGGGTAAAGAAAACAATAAAGTCATTATGTGTAATATTGCTCTTGCCTGGATGCTCTTGTCTTCATGGATCAGTTATATTTTGACATATTCAAACAGAAGTATAATGTGTTGGGGAAGGGGGGAATTCATTGGAAACATATAGACAGGCAAAGGAATGAGTGCTTAGTTTAGCATTGCATATTGTGTATGCTGTAGGGCGCACCAGATGTTCAGTATTAAACAACGTATGAAAATGTATTTACTACTCATTGTACCCTTCCTCAGTTACTGGCATTATTTGTCTTTCTCACCTACTTGAAAAGGCAGAAGTAGACTTGCTGGGGATGAGATGAGTCATGACTAGGCGGATTTCTCCCGTTTCGATTCGTCGAAAAGTTAGCCAATTTCCCAGAAAATTTACGAAACGGCGAAAAGTTTGTGAAAAAATAGTAAAAATTGAAATAGATTCCGGTGTCCAATTTTGGACGTGCGTCCGAAAAGTCGCTGGTGTCAATTTTGATGCTGGCGTTAAAGTCAAAGACAAAAAATTTTTTTGACACAGGTGCATTTTCACCGGGGAATTTTCGCAGGAGATTCGTAAATGTATTCGCTGGCAGCGAAATGCAGAAATTTGTTGCAAATTTGTGACAGGCGAATTTATTCGCCCATAACTAATCATTGCAACCGGGAATTCAAGGTTATTAATCAAGCCAAAAACCATATTACTTTGGCTGAATTGAGTCACAACCTGTGCACGATTTCCATCACTTCAACCCCTGATTTGTTCTGAAGGGATCCAAATTTTATGATCATTAATCAAACTTAACCATAAATAAATGTAATGCCTTCCCAGTTCATTAATCACACGTAAAAGCACTGCAGCAAAGTATTGGAGTATACAGCAATAGGCAATATGAGCATTGGATGAAGCGAAAGCATATAGTAAAGTGCATTTAGTCTGCCTTCGCCCATAGCTAATTTAATAAAAGGTTTAAAAGGTTGTTCAATAAATACTTTATTATTCAGTCAATAACAGTTCATTGCATGGTGAGTAAGCCCATCCTCACTTTACTGCATTCTGCAAGATATTCGCCCAGCAAGCTCCCTCCCTAAAAACACAAGACAGATCATTGAATTCTGTTATTTACTAGCAAATCTGTCATCATTTACCTACATTTCCCTTAAAGAGACCAATCTTTGTTAATGTAACAAATCCCTGAAGTCTATGCATGTTTAATGGAATGGCTTAAAGGAGAGCTAAACTCTAAAAACAAATATGGCTATTAGTGATGGGTGAATAAATACGCCAGGCAGGGATTCGTTGTGAATTTCTACATTTTGCTGCCCCGAAATAAATTTGTGAAACTGCAATGAAAATTTGGCAGCAAAAAATCAACCGTAACAAAAAAGAATTGGTGTGGATGCCCATTGACTTTAATGCATTTGGACAAAATAGTCGCGCGCATAAAAATTATTTTTACGCCCATTGACTTCAATGCGTTTTGCAAAATTTCGGCCGTTTTGCGAATGTTTTTGCCATTTTGCAAATGTTTTCTCAGTTTTGCTAAAGTTTGCAAAAGTTTTCGCCATTTCACAAATTTTTCGTTGAAGTGAAATTGGACAGATTCGTCCCCTTAACTACTGGCTATAAATATATATTATATTATATTTTATAAACCAAACTTACTGCACCTGCCTACAGATTCAGCATGTCTATAACACAAGCATGTGAAGTAGTGCTACATAAACACTCTTTCCTCTTTTTGTATCTTCGGGGCAGACTGTAACTCTGTCTGCCAAGGTTAGATATACTCTCCAAGAAATATATTTCAGCAGCACTCTGATTTAGTGAATAAATGTGATTTATTTGTGCTTCAAGCTAGGCTAGCTTGAGGCACAAATAAATCACATTTATTCACTATATTGGAGTGCTTCAGAAATATATTTCTTGGAGCATCTCTATAACAGTAACAATATGAAAATTAGTAAGGTCTGTCGTACAAGCTAAGGGTCAGGCCACATGAGCAGATTCGGGGAGATCAGTCGCCCTAACGACAATCTCCCTGAACTGCCTTCCCCCTGCCCTCCGCCGGCTAAAATGAAAATCGCCTGCAGCAATGCACGCGCGGCGTTTTGTTTTCTGAAGTCACCCGAAGTTGCCTCATGAGGAAACTTCAGACGACTTGAGAAAACAAAGCACCGCGTTTGAATTGCCACAGTCGATTCTCATTGTAGCCGGCGGAGGGCAGGGGGAAGGCAGTTCAGGGAGATTGTCGCGCCAAAGAAGAGGAGATTTGTAGCTGGGGTGACTAATCTCCTCGAATCTGCTCGTATGGCCTGACCCTTATGCTACAGGGCTGCTGATTAAATTCATAAATGGCCATATGATAACCCTGCCCCCATTGTCACGGCTCACCCTGGAAAGTCACTACCCCACCTCCTAACATCATCCACCCCCCAAGGCCTTCCCCCTGCCTGACCTGCATAGGGCAGATAGTGGTGACCCTAGTCCGGTGTCATCTTAATTTGTATGGTGGGGAAGCGGTAAACCACTAACATTAAGGGGCAGATTTATCAAATCATTTAATGTTTTTATATTTTTTTTTTTGCTCAGTGAAACTGGAAAACTAAATATATTTCCTACACAGTTGCATTGAGATAACATAGTGAAAACATTTTCCCAGTCTTTCACCTTGGACATAATTTGGGGCAATCTTTAAAGTTTTGGCCTCTTGGATAAAACAGTTAATTTCAGTGACAATTCAGTTCAGTGACACTCTATACATAAAAATATGGAGGTGTTCTCTTCGAGATGGGAGTTATCATCTCTAACCCTAAAGCAGTTTACACACAGACACACTGCAGACCCTAGATGCGTGTTTATTTTTATCTGAATGCAGATACAAATGCCAGCTTTATTTTCTAGCCCTGGATAATGTGAATAAATGAGCCTTCAATGGCTAATCACATTCTCTTAACTGTGCTGATG
Source organism: Xenopus laevis (assembly GCF_017654675.1). Lineage (NCBI taxonomy): Eukaryota > Metazoa > Chordata > Amphibia > Anura > Pipidae > Xenopus > Xenopus laevis. The sequence goes on along the minus strand of NC_054371.1, from coordinate 32,002,921 downwards.
CAGGACTACACGAAAAATAATAAAAGCCAGTGTGCAGTGCCCTATTCTGGACCTTGTCACTAACGAAAATTCTGATACAGGCTGACACTTATTTCTTGTTTCCAAACCCTCTAAAAGCAAGTACTTTATCCGGGACCTGTCACAAATGATTAAGCATATGTTCAGGAGTTTCTGCTGAGGACTATGTGGGAAAATAAATCAAGTTATAAACGGAAGTTTTTTTTTTTTTTTCTTTTTTGCCGATTCCAAGCTAAAAATGGTTGGTCTTGCATTTAAGATGTTTTAAGTGGATTTTGGTGAATTATTATTTCCTATTTTGAAGCTGTGTTCTTTAAAATGAGCCATTTTGCTGACACTGAGCTTTTCCAGGCATTCATAAAACGTGAGCTCTGTGATATATGATATATGATATTACAGTATCACCTTTCCATGAACACAGCGCTTATTACGTGCTTTAGCTTCTATTTTTTTTATCATTTCTGTTTTGATTTTCTGACAAAATGGATTATATTGTAAGCCATTATTAATACCCCCCCCCCCCCGCATTGCAGAGATCTGGAAAGTATGTGCATGCATCATGTAGTCACATCATATAGTGATAGCAAGCGTGTAGCTCTCATAGTGTATGTATATAAGTGCCTTGCAGTTACATTCATGCTGCTGTAATGGAGCCAGAAGAAGGTACAGTATTTGTACCATGGGGGCACTACATAGGTATCACATTAGATGGTAGCTAGAGACTTTTAAACCATTATACTGTTTAAAGTATAGAAGGAAAGTGCTAGTGTTTCAGGCTGATTTATTGAAAATTTCTGCAAAAACCCTACAAGGGTCCTGTCCATCTGCTCCACTTCCTGCTGCCTCTTTCCCAGGCTGTGCAGGGGAGCCAGCAGCACTCACACTAAACTGTAGGACAGGAACCAATCAGCCGTTAGGCTGACCTGATATGGAGCTGAAGCCTGTTTTTGCTTGTGTGACTGCAAGGCTGTGATTGGCTATTCCCCTCCTATTGTGCTTCTTGTAGGGACCATTGGCACATGCCAACCCCTCATCTGAAACATGGTCAGGGACTGTAGCAGATCTATAGGGAGCACCAAAAAAGGGGCCATTTTTAAAGATATTAAATTTTAGCCCAAAGTAAATGTTATTCATTATTGCCTAAAAATGTGTCGGGATTCTCCTTTAACCCGGGGTCTCCTTTAACCCTTTAAGAGAACATAGAATCTACATCCAGGGGAGCGGAGGAGTGGCTTTTCAAGCTGCTCACTCCTTCCCCACTCATTCCACAGCCCTAGGCAAAGCAAGTAAGAGGGGGAAAAGTGGCCTGCTGTTGCCCGCACTTCATCGGATCACAGAGAAGATGGCTTCCTGTGGTGCCTCCAATTTTACACTCTTCCTGGACACGGGTCTGCAGCCTACATACACCAGGTTAGAGCAATACACACACAAAATACACAATCACACACTTTTTACACTAATACATACTTACATTTACACTCATATGCATTTTTGGAGAATTGGGATGCTTTTATACATTCACACCACTCACACATAGTTGCACATGCATACAACATGCATTTTGCCAAGTGTACACGCACACACACACACTTTCATAGCTTTTTATGTACTGCATCTTGTGTTTTTTTTTTTTGCCCAAAAAAATGTTTTATTCCATATATATTCCATTTTTAGAGATTTTGGTGCACTTTTACCAGTTTTATTGCATTTTTAGCATTTTATTACATTTTCAGTTCTGCGTAGGTGTTGTTGGCTTGTAAAACATATTTGGCCTAGCAAAAATACTCAAACTGTGATTATGACTACTTATTACACTAGGCAAAAAAATGTATTACATTTTAGTGATTTCATGATTATATTGCATTCTGCATTGTTTTTGTTACTTGTTTTTTGCCCATGAAAATTTTGTCTGCTGTATATTTATTTGGGGGACTCTGTACACCACATAATTTGGTAAATCTATTCATATTGGGCATCAAACTGTTCAGTAGACCCCTTTTATGTTGGTACCTTATGAAATTTGGGGTGTATAATGGGGTAAAATGCAAGATTTGTGATGATTTTCAGAAATTTCATAAAAAACTGCTACTGTACCTTTAGCATGGCTTTCCAGTTTGGTAGTTTGCCCTAGAAAGACAGATTTACCCATTTTGGATTTGTCAAAATGCATACTTTTATTATATATATATATTTATATATATATATATATATATATATATATATATATATATATATATTGTTTTATATGGTCTCCCTACTGTTAGGGGGTCTTATGACACATAATACACACACTGAGTGCTTCTACTGCAGCAGCCAGTGTCGGCCATGAAAATTCTTATGCTCTGTTTTCATTTGGGGGTCTTTGTATGCCACATTTGGTAAATCTATGCATATTGGGCATCAAAGTGTTCAGCAGAACCCTGGCATTCATATTTAGGAAGTTTTTTCTTGGTATCCAATGCTATGTGGCAGATAAGATGCTAGAAACTGGAAGCTTTCAGGCAATTTCCAGGTATTTCATCAAAACCAACAATTTTGGGAAAGCATTGCAACTCAGTAGTTTGGAGTAGAAAGACATGGTGACATGGTTACCCATTTTAGATTCACCTGAATGTGTAATTTCTAAAAAATATATGGTTTTGGGGGGCTCAACATATTTTTTTGTGTTTTACCGCACACAAATGCAGTAAATGTGCTGATTTTTCAAGTGACCTCCCGGACAATTTATATGCACTAACTTCATTTTGGGGTCCCTAAATACCAGATACTTTGGTAATTTTTCAGAATTTTCATAAATTTTCATAAATTTTTACAGAAATTGCTAAGATCATAAAAGCTTGGTATTTTGGAGAAGAAAGAAATGGTTACCCGTTTTAGATTTGTCAGAATATGCACAAAAATATATGGTGTAGTGTTCCAGCATTTTTTGGCTTTGGAATGCGAAGTATGCCATATACTGGGTAGTGCTTTGAAAATTAGGTAATTTACTACTAGGAGTTTTTGATCTATAGAAGTCTGAAATCTCTTAAGACCATACATATCTGGTATTGCCACATTCGAAACACCTGAGGTTTTCCAAATCAGTTGAATTTTTGTGCATAAAATAAAATACTTTTCTGGTATAAATCCCTATATCATGAAAAATAGAAAAAATTTTTGGCATTTAGAGTTTTAAATCTTGTTCCAAAAGTGAAAATACACAAAAACTCAGGTTTAAAAAGCTCAAGTTCTTCTGAAAAAACAATATATAGTTTTACTAGGTAAATAAAAAGTCCCCCAAGGAAATGCTCCTAAAGTGAGAGAGCACAAAATGTTCAAAAAACGACTGGCACTGAAATTAAGTGAGAAATTCTGCTGGCACTTAAAGGGTTATTGAACGCTATAGGATTCATAACAATTTAATGTTTTTATTATTATGCTTTATTTAAATAAAGGGTTGGAATGGGCCATCAGGAAATTGGGAAAAACCCCGGTGGGCCCTGACCTCAGTGGGCTGACCCAGGCCAGCTCCCCACTCTGATCCAGAACATAGTATGCTCATTCCTCACCCCAAATAGCAGCCGGAGTAGAGATCAAGATACGTGCCGTATAGTGATGAGGAAATCTGACCTTTTTGGCTTCACCGAAAATTAGCTGAAATGCTTTGAAGTCTATGGGCATCACCCATTAGAGTCCATGGGTGTCATTTTCACAGCAAAACTTGGTGACAATTTTTGCTCATCACTAGACTGCCACGGCTATGTCATAATTAGGGTGTGGGGGATGGGGACCCTGGGATGACAGCCCTGGCGAATGCCGCACAACCCAGTCCGACACTGAAATATAGCGCTGATATTATCTCCAGTGCTTTACATTAGATGATACATTATTCACTTTAGTCCTTGCTCCAGAGCTTACAATCTGAGGTCAGTATCACAGTAAAACACTCTACGGGAAGTTTTATCAATCAACATGCATGTGGAGTGTTGGAGGAATGCAGAGTACCCAGAGGAAATACACACAACTAAGGGAGAAAATATAAACTCCTTGCAGATGGTGCCCTACTGGGATGGAACCCATTTACTGGATAGGCGGGCAGCCCTGTGCCTCATCCAGAAGTTAGAGGTGTGCTTCTCGAGGAACACACAACGGGGCACATTTATAAGTTGATGTAAGATAAATGGCAAAATTATAAATATATTAATGATTAATCCCAATCACAAAAATATTCTATTACAACGTACAGTACACAAAGCATTGAGGTCTTAAAGTTTTTAATAATAAACAGTAACTTTATGTCGTTTCGAATACACATAGAAGACCACTTCCAAATAGTTACATCCAGGCCTCTAGTTAATCATTCGACCATCTTTGTCATAAGCAGCAGCAGGACAGTGGCACACAGTTATCTTTTCTTCTCCTATGCTAATTGTACTAATACTTTTTTAATATTTTATGTTAGTACTTGTATTGTATCCTCTCACTTCTTGCTTTGAGGCTATTCAAAAACTTTCAGTGGGGTCCCTCAGAATATTTATAGTGATCCTAGTCTTTACTGACTCTTCCATATTCCATGTAAAGAGGTGTTGAAGCCCAGCTACTTTTGCAAAGTTGTCTAATTCTGGGCAGTGCCATTCTGTGGCTACTAAAGCAAATAAAGTTCTGTCTTGCATAAAAAAGGGCATTAACTCAAGGGATGAAAACATAATTATGCCTCTTTATAGGTCCCTGGTGAGGCCTCATCTGGAGTATGCAGTTCAGTTTTGGACTCCAGTCCTTAAGAGGGATATAAATGAGCTGGAGAGAGTGCAGAGACGTGCAACTAAATTGGTTAGAGGGACGGAAGACTTAAATTATGAGGGTAGACTGTCAAGGTTGGGGTTGTTTTCTCTGGAAAAAAGGCTCTTGCGAGGGGACATGATTACACTTTACAAGTACATTAGAGGACATTATAGACAAATGGCAGGGGACCTTTTTACCCATGAAGTGGATCACAGTACCAGAGGCCACCCCTTTAGACTAGAAGAAAAGAACTTTCATTTGAAGCAACGTAGGGGGTTCTTCACAGTCAGGATATTGAGGTTGTGGAATGCACTGCCGGGTGATGTTGTGATGCTGATTCAGTTAATGCCTTTAAGAATGGCTTGGATGATTTCTTGGACAGACATAATATCAAAGGCTATTGTGATACTAAACTCTATAGTTAGTATAGGTATGGGTATATAGAATTTATGTGAAAGTATGGAGGGGGTGTGTGTATGGATGCTGGGTTTTTATTTGGAGGGGTTGAACTTGATGTACTCTGTCTTTTTTCAACCCAATTTAGCTATGTAACTATGTAATAAATAGGGTTAGGGTTTAGGGTTCTTTAAGAACTCCAGTCTTTGCGAAAGGGGCAGCTACTCTACTGCCCAGGCTCATCAAGTCCCCTTTTTCTATGCTCCTGCCTTTTGGGGGTAGATCAGACTGTATGAATACTCTTCCAGTTCAGAAACCTGTTGGGTTACCAGCTCTAGCTGCTAGGGCCTTTTTTCCTCATTTAGTTCCTTCTCAATAAAATCCATGGGGGGTGGGGAGGTCTTAAATAACTGCTTATTTAGGTCAAGCATGGACTTAAACTGGACCTTGCACTTGTTGCAGCAGGCTACTCAGATGTTCCACCTGAAGCCTAGGGACCTTTTACTTTTGAAGACGTTTCCAGAACCCAGACCAAAATGTTGTTAAATAAAAGTTTTGTAGCCTTTATTTACAAGTCCCGGAGTGTGCCTGTGTTTGATATATACTATATATCTTATTGCTGATGATTATGCTCTGGCCGGGTAAGCTCCGGTAAGTATTATGTGTAGTGTCTTGCAGTTTTCAATGACAACAGTATCATTTTCTTCCATTACTACACTCTATATTTACCTTCTATGGAAGGTCAGAGCCTGAGATGACACTTTCTTTGATGCCATCTTTCTTCAGGGTTGTGAATTTTTAATTAGAATGGGGGAAGATACACACAGCATTTTCTGCTTGACTGTCTGCAATGTAATCTACTTTCGACTGCAGTATGGAAAATGAATCCAGCGACCGTCAAGGGCATACAGTGGAAAGGAAAGGTCTGATCGTTGTGAGAGTAGCCAGGCTTTCCTCCGTTGCATTATTTAGTTCAAAACCTTATTAGATTTTATTTTAGTGCAGTTCATTTATCTTAACCATGAACTAATTATGTAAATATATAATTATGTAAATATATTTACCAGCTTTATTTATGCACAACTGCAGTTTATTTGTACAGTTGAATAGCAAACCCAGGTTCTTGTCCATGCTGCTGCTAGAGCTGAAATATTCCATTAACAGCCTCTTTCGTTTGTCCTTACCCCAAGATAACAGCAGCTTAGACAAGGCTAAAGCAAACCAGAAGAACAGAAGTGTTTGGTCATATACAAATGGATTAGGCGTGTATGGTTGATGTGCTGATTGAGTTAGAAGATGTTCTTCAATCAAATTAAATATGAGCCTTACAAGTAATTTTAACTTCGAGGTAGCACGTGATGTAGCATCTAATGTTGTCAGAGACCTCACTCTATTATTGGTACGGTAAAGGGTATTTCTCTGTCTGTAGATGATCTAAAGATGTGCAACTTCTTATCTTATAAGCTTCAAGCTTTCCAGATAAGGCCAGTAAAACACCTTTTTTTATATGCCTCAATTAATAGTGCTGCTCCAGCAGAATTTTGCACTGGAATACATTTTTCAAAAGAGCATATTGTATTTAATTTTGAAATTTCACATGGGGTTAGACATGTCGTTACTTTCTGGGGTGCCCTCAGTCATGTGACTTGTGCTCTCATAAACTTCAGTCACTCTTTACTGCTGAACTGCAAGTTGGAGTGATATCACCTCCCTCCCTTCTCCCCCATCAGCTGAACAATGGGAAGGTAACAGGATAACAGCTGCCTGACAACTGCATTGCTAGGTGTAGATATGAGAACAGTAATCAGTAATAAAAATCCAAGTCTCAAGGCATATCCTACAGTTACATTGAGTAGGAGAAACCAAAGCTTATATGAAAGCAATTCCATTGTGACGTGCTGACTCTTTCAGAAAGCACAGGATCAGGCACAATGACCTGAGATGGCTGGCTAAACAGCAATATTATTCAGGAATAAATCTGTGTATGGTAGAGTGGATTATTTGTACAGTAAACAGTGTAATTTAGAAATAAAAGCTACTGCATAAAAATCATGACCGAATCCGTTTAAAGGAGAACCCCCCCTTTTAGCCAAAAGTCCCCACTGGCCCCCTCCCTGCCTCCCCCCTGCATAGTCCTACCCCTGAATTGTGTCCCCTCGCGAACTGAATGTTTGCTCCAACTGTGCATGCGCCAATACGGTGTTCACATTACGAAGAATAATGAAGCGCTGAAGATGGCGCCCGTGAGCTCCGCTGCACTGACTCTGCATGTGCAGTCAGTATTTCTAAAGGAGACACAATTCAGGGGTAAGACTGTGCATGGGGGAGGCAGGGAGGGGGGGCAGCAGAAAGGGGCCAATGGGGACTTTTGGCTAAAGGGGGGAACTATCCTAGAAGGTTTTTTGTTATTTATTAATTCATTATTACGAAAAAAAAATTCAAGAATAAAGAGTTGATCGTTAAAACAATGCACTGTGCAGAATTGCAGTGTCAGTTTTATGCGTTTTCTGGTTAATCAGCTACCAGAGGCCCCAATCCTTTATATCATCTTGATCAGATCATACAACATTCAGCCCTAATCAGATTGCTAGAAATTCTGGTTCCCTTGAATCCCCAACTTTTGTGAGAGAAATTAAGATTCTCCTAATTAAAGAGTAACTTTAAATGAAGGCTAGAATAGCAGTTCTGGAGAAAGGTATCTCTCTTTAAATACTATTACATAAATTAGAGAGTTGCCCCTGTAACTCATTTATGGTTTGGTTCAGTTGACCAACCCCTAACCTTGTCCACTGGAGCTGTCATTTTATTATTATTATTATTACTACTACAGGGTACTACTATTACTACTACTTCTACTACTACTACTATTATTACTACTACTACTACTACTACCACTAATAATAATAATATAATTATTATTATACACCAGTGAGTATAATGACTGACTTTGGACCCTGGGCTGGTGCTCCTCTTTCCAATAGTATGTTCGGGCATATTACTTTTATGACCATATGGTCCCAGATGAAACAGAAGTGTGGACCTAAAAGTGGCTCCCAGAAAAGATAGCACATGCTGGTGCATTTTTCAGCAAAGAAACACCAGGGTCCTGGGTCCAAGTTAACAGTTATATTTATTGGGGGGGGGGGGGGGAGCTAATAAATTGGATAAAAAGCACAGGGAAATAATTCTATATACTGTAGTCACCTCCTAACATCAGACATATATGCGCCAGTAACTTACGGAGAAAGAAATAGGCCTTTCTATTTTTGGCACTCAATATTGCAAATATATCATTACTGTACATATGGCCAATCAATTCATCGTAATTGTAAAAAAAAAAAAAAATTCTATAATTGCTGAGTCCTAATACAGGTTCTGCAAAGGAATAATTGATTTTGTAACACAATACAGATGTTTTCAGATAATAAACTCACTCGTGTTTTTTTTTACATCTTTTTAATCGACCCTCGATGAATAATAAATCTGCCCCAGAATTGTAGAAATATATATATACAGTATAGGCCAATGTTTTGAAGTTGGAATTACTAAATAACAACACTACATTCTCCATATAATCTTAATGCCTGACGGTCACCTGGTAGATAAACTGTGTCTTAAATAAAGTTCAAATGTCCAGTCCAGCACTTTCACTTTATTTTGCACACCAATATTGATTTGCTTGAGGTGCCTATTTTATTAATCAGCCCATGAAATGTCAGTGTTGCACAAACATGCCTTTTGCCTTTACAAATCTTTCTAGATTGAAATAAAACTAGGAATAACATTTTAATGGTGCACCAGAAAGCAAGCCCACATCTGCATCTTCCATTACTTTACCACTGATTCAGTTGGTTTAGACTCATTCTTTGTATTTCATGTTGGTCTCAGACATCACTGTCCTATATCCCTTACAGGTATGGCTCTATTCTCCAGAAAGCAGTAGAGATATATCCAAATTCATTCAATTTAGACAATAAATCTTCAATTTTGAGATTTTTTTTCTATATAATATTAAGTAAAAATCTTGTTATTGAGATTAACTAGGCTAGCATAAATCCATGTAGGTGGCAAAACAATCCTATAAGATTTGCTTGAAACAGCCTAACTGCCAGTTGATCAAGAGGAAGCAAAAACCCCCATTTGAAGCCTCATCAATTTGCCTCCGAGGGGGAAAAGTTCCTTCCTGACTCCAAAATGGCAATTGGGCCAGTCCCTGGATGAATTTGTACTATGAGCTATCTCCCATAACCCTGTATTCCCTCACTTGCTAAACACCATCCAATCCCTTCTTAAAGCTATCTAATGTATCAGCCTGTACCACTGATTCAGCAAGAATGAACTGGAATAACAGTATTAATGGCAAAAGATTCTACTTAGCTATTCCTCACTCTATCTTCATCGAGGAGACACTAGGTACTTGCATCAACATACAATCTGTGCTCTTCCATCTAGTTGCACTCAACATTGCTTTCCTTCTCCTGCCTCATGTTCTGAATTTGACAGTTGTGCTTATCGATTCAGGGGAATCTTGAAGCTACCGCCCTATCTGAACCAGGCTGTAGCTTCAGGGTTCTCACAGTGGCCTGCATTGAACACCGCAGCGCAGTTGCTATCTCCCCTTGGACAACACAATAAATAAACTTGACACTAGCACTAGCACTAACCCATTGCACTTGGGGTTGCAAGTGGTCCCTTGTATCTTTATACTTTACTTAATAAGCCACACCACATCATGGATTGATTAGGACATTAAAATGAGTTGGCGTATAAGCATGCCCTCCAGTGTGCTAATGCTGCCAGCATGGATCAGTAGTTATCATCTGTGGACCTCCAGTTGGACAGCCCTGACTTGAGACAATTCCAGTAGACCTGCAATCACTTGTACCTGAATTCAGTTCTTTCTACACACTCATTACCAGTGAAATTGAGTCAAATTTAAGTAATGCTTGCCTGTAGGGCACTGTTATTATCATACATGTACATTTCCATCAATCCCGCAGCAGAAGAATGAGCCATGCTTTAGAACAGTGATTTCCAGCCTGCGTCTCATGAGCAAAATGTTGCTCTCCGACTCATTGGAGTTGCTTCCGGGGACCTCAAAACAGGTTTTTCTTTTTGAATACCTGGCTTGGAGACAAGTTTTAGTTGCATAGGTGTACTGACAAAAATAGCCTCCTGTAGGCTGTCACTCCACAAAGGGGCTAGCAATAGACAATCACAGCCCATATTTGGTACACTGGGAACTTTTTGCATAATTTTATTGCTCACCAACCTTTATTTACAGTTGAATGTGGCTCATGGGTAAAAAAAACCCTGCTTTAGAAAGTACAGCCCCCTCTTGACTTGTTCTGTGTGTAATGTTCTCATGCCACGTCATTAACGACATCAATCTTCTCAATATAAAAAAGTAATTAGCTGTGGGATGGTCTTCAGGAAGCCGGACAATGTCACTGTGTGGACATTAATTAGCTGTCAGCATTGTTGGCCTTGTCTCATACAAACAGTACAGCGGCTCAGATATCATTAGAGAGAGAAAAACTGAAGCCATTTATTTACTCACTATCGCTTGCACACATGATCTTTATTCTGAAGCACTTTACCAATAAATAACAAATCACTCAAGACTGTTTAATTACCTTGCATGAGGATTTATTGCCTGTTTTATAGCGAGAGTGATCTCTTTGCTGTGCCAAAAGCAGCGGATGCACAAAAGTGCTGAACGTCACAAAACACTGTAGTTTAAGACTATAATGATTTTTTTTACTAATACAGGTATCTATATATTGTTTAATATATCACGTATCACTGTGTTATAAAAAAAATTTCAAAACCTTTTCACTATCTGTCACTTCATTTCCATGCAAAATAATCCATTGTAAAAAGTTGCGGCCCGTTTTCCAGATAAAAGAAGGGAAAAGATGAATTCCATATACAAAAGATGGGGCTTATCAGGGTTATTTAGTGCAGCTCAGGGGGCAAAGTGCTAAAACTACCTGCACTGCTCTCCAAAGTGTACAGACCTATAAAAACAGCACAGGTTGTACTTGGAGGAATTGTATTCATGAGGGGCAATGTGGGGGAGACACGTAGGCTCTCCCCATCCTGACCCCTAAATTGTGTGTATTTCAGAAACCTTGGTAGACTGTAAGGACAGGGTGTTGATCACCAAGTGTGTGCAGCCGAACCCCATATACTACTGCTTTTTAAGGACCCTCACTTACTAATCCCTGAGCACAAAAACTGCTCAATTAACCATGTTTTTGATCTTACTGCCAATTTACAAAAAATTGCTCACATGACACTGCAAGGGGAATCTATGTGAAGAGCCACCTTCACTGCTTCCAATGAAAATTCAGTTTCTCTGGTCTAAAGGGGGGTTCTCGGGATCTTTGTTCTCTTCCATGGGGAAAAAAGTTCTCCCGCTACAGTGGAATAACTTTCAGGAACTGGACCCTCCCACCAAGAATATTTCCAGGCCCTCAGCTAGCCTGACCTGCACCCCCCACCAGTGTGATAAGAGCGTGGGCCAACTTTGCATCTAGTGACTGCTGCATCTGTGGGTGGATGGGCAGCTGGAGAAGGGAAGAATTACTCTCACACACCCTGGCCGTCCAGACAAACGTGAATCCCAGGTGCTCGGCGATAAAGGAATTGGCAGCCTCAAATACAACGTAGAAAAAAAAAACACCGGCACAGCATGGGTACTGCTAGCAGGAAAAGCCTTGCTCGTTGATGGGCAGCTGGGTCATACAGCAGACCTCAGACTGTCCTGCCCCCCTCTCCCCGGGGCCCCCCTGCAGCCACAGGTCTGTTGTTTGGTAGTTACACCTCTGCCCCACTGTCTTCTAACATACTTGTAAACAGTAATCACGTCCCTTTCAGTTGCTTTTTCTCTAGAGCAGGGGTGCCCAAAAGGTAGATCGGGTTCAACCAGTAGACCTTTAGCTGGTGATCAGTAGATCTCAAGACACTGTCAACTAACAGCTTGTCTAAATCACACTCATATTTCATTCGTTTCATTCACATATTTATTATGTTAAGGTTACATAATAAATCGTTGTTTGTTAAACATTCATTTTTCATAAATCATTTATATCAAAGATATAAATGAATATTTAAGTAATATTTTCCATGGAACAGAATGCTAACAAAGCTTTTATGGATGTAGATCATAATGGGAAATCATGACTAAAAGTAGACCTCGCATTAGTAAAGTATTGCCACTCGTGCTCTAGAGAAATCAATGTTGCCATGCCATCTTTGGCCTCTTCCTAATGGCCATTTGATTGTCTTTGTCCTGGAGCTTTTTCCAAGGAAAACTGACCCGAAATCTGTGAGATGTGTCACATACTACTTCTCCCAAATGAGATTAGAAAGGATGGAATGAGATTAGATTTCTTTCTTTCTTTCTTTCTTTCTTTCTTTCTTTCTTTCTTTCTTTCTTTCTTTCTTTCTTTCTTTCTTTCTTTCTTTCTTTCTTTCTTTCTTTCTTTCTTTCTTTCTTTCTTTCTTCCTTCCTTTCCTTTCTTTCTTTTCTTCTTAAGTGGCGTATATATATATACATTATATATGATTTGTTATTGACCTTTATAAACCTTTATTGGCTTTTTTCACTTAAATTGTCTCTTACAGTAATACCAGATACTTTTTGTTGCGTACAGTGCTTTATTATGTACATTAGAGTGCATGCAAATATGAATAAGCTCTACCGATCCTGTTAAACTATTTCAGTTTCCATCAGCATCATAATATAATTATGTTTTTATAATAAAATTGCACAAATAAATCATGCACTGTAAGTCGTTTGGATGTGTGTGTAAGTGTGTAAAAGTGACAAACCCCTCCTATAACCATGAGGGCTGTGAGGTTGTATCTGCTACTGGGAACAATGTGTAAGTGAATCTGTCTTGTAGCATATCCAGTTAACTACCATGTGCATCACCGGACAGACTGTCTGCATTGTGTCACTGTAGAAGTGCCTGGCGTTAAGGGAATTATTTCAGAACAACACTGTATTTCTGCATCTTTTCCCATTTCGGCTGAAGGGAAAAAAAAAGAAAAGAAAAAAACCCGATTACAAATCATCTCCGGGAAATCCAGGATCTGGGGCTGACTTTTCTTTCCTAAGGAATTCTTTTTTTTATATTGAACCATTCATCGCAAATCCACTCATTCTTTATTGGCTTTTTTTCCACTGAATTTGGCTAAGAGGGATATTTTTCCTTTAGAAAGATGAGCGGCTGTAGGAAACGCTGCAAACGGCAGATACTGAAGTTTGTGCAGTACATTGTGAGGCTGGCTACTGGCTCTCTCGGGACAGGTAACCCTTTTACAGGGGGATTTGTATTCACTGGAGATCTTGCATGGGATGTGGTTTCATCAAAATTCTGCTTTACGATGGTTGGGATAGTTATATTTGTATTCAACCATATGGTTTAATAAATTAGAACCTACTGTATCTTTATATAAAATATTTAATATTTAACTGCCTACAGATAAACATAATGAAGATGGATGGATGGATGGATGGAAGGATGGATCGATAGATAGATGATAGATGATAGATAGATAGATAGATAGATAGATAGAGAGATAGATAGATAGATAGATAGATAGATAGATAGATAGATAGATAGATAGATAGATAGATAGATAGACATAGATATGGAGATTCTTATAATGTTTATAAACTGCACAGCTGGATAAGACTAAACTGTTATTTGTTATCATGCAGAAATGGGTTTCCCATGCAATACTGTCACTGATGCAAATTATCCAAGTGATAAATGACTCCAATAATTCAGACTGGGCAGAGATGTAGAGTTCCCCCCCTAAAATCTATTTGATGAAATCTGATCTTGCATAAAATAATGATATTGTAATGCGGATAGAAGTTGTATTAGTCTGGGATAAGTCTGCAAAGCTCTTAAAGCACCACGCCACATTTGTCCCTTTCTCTAATCAAGTTTGGGGTCCTTTATTGAAGATGCCATTGTTTGTCTCTGTCCCTGGAAACTTAGCAAGGTTCTAGATTGGGAGTTGACCATAACGATAGATTGATGTAAAAAGGCAACATAAAATTCTTTTTGGAGGGCTTGATAAAGGGTCCAGGAGGGTCGAAACAAATTTGCCCCTGTTTTGTATGTATATGGGCTAAATAAATCACAAAAGATTTCTTCACCAACTACTGGATTTCTTCTTCTGTATGTACCAGTTGACCTAAAGCAAATGAAGGCCTTCCAGTATTCGCACCTACACTGATATATTTAAAGAGGGTTGAGCTCTCCAAACAGAATATTTTGTTTTTGGACAATAAAATTTTTTGGTTCATGAAACCCCGTAGACCATCGGCTATTGCTGAATGACTATTGCCAGCTGAAGTGCTGGAGTTATAGTTCCGTACAACCGTAGGATTGCATGGTGCTTTACATTTAAGCCATCCCTAAATCCCGCTGTGTGGTTATGGGGGAAGGTTGCGTCAGAAGTCCAGAATACATTACCTGCGTTAAGATGAACTTTATTGATGGCATTGAACACATTGAATCCATTTAGAATGCGTAAAACACTGTTTCAAGGTGACAATTAATCAATAATCAATGTTGACTGATTCATAGGCTGAACGTACAAATGTACTGTGGACAGTTTAATTGGTTCCTCTCATTTGGGCAGGTTGGGCTGTTAATGTCTGACTTTGTTGGGCTCACAAGAATATCTTCTTTCTTCCTAGAACGGTTAGGCAGCACCGCTATCAAGCTGTACAAGGCTTGCCACTGCTAAGGAGGCTTATCTTACAGTGTAGATATAATAAGATAGACCCAGTGCATGGTTTTCTAACTCATGTTTCACCCAGTGTCCTTTGTAGGAATGTGTTCTTGTGCCATTCTACTTGATGGCACTGAGCCCGATCACCTGTCTGTTTAGCCTCGGGGGGCAGGAGTTCGAATTCGAATTGTTTCACAATAACCCCCTTAATCTCTGTGTAGTTATACTTTTTTGTATTTATTAAATACTTGTCCTCCCTGTGTGTACTTTGTACTTGTAAGTAGTGATGAGCGAAACTGTTGCAAAACAGCAAAAAAAAATTTGAAGTCAATGGGCGTCAACGTTTTTTTTTATGTGCGCAACAATTTTTCTAGCTCAGACTTCATTAAAGTCAATGGGAGTTTTTTCTTGTGACAACTTTTTTGTCTCTGCAACATTTTTGTCCAAATGCATTAAAGTCTATGGGCATTTTTTTCAAGGCAACTTTTTTGTCTCTGTGACTTTTTTGTCGTGACAAATTTTTGCCGCAGTTTTGGGAAAAAATTAACGGATGGTGAAATGCGTAATTTGCGACAAATCCGTGGATGGAGAAAAAATTGGCTCATCACGTAATTGTAAGATTTTGCAGCACTGCACATCCTTGTAGCTCTTTATAAATAAAGTTATACATTCTGGACATACATTAGGGTAAATATCTATAGTGTAAGGCTGCACAAGGGCTGGACCAATACAACTAGTGATGTGCACTTGTCATGTAAACAGTTATCAGTGTCCCTATGAATTTCATATCATGTCACGGAAACTATATGGATAATTTATCATGTCCAGTGGGCCATTGAGCATTCTGAGTCCATGACAAAGATATTGGATATTTTCATTTCCAGTCTGCAAAAAAAGAAATATTTCACACTTTTCACTTCTACATCAGTTTATATATACATTATATACGCAGGTATCTAAAATGCTCCGGACCTGGGGTTTTCCGAATAAGGGCTCTTTCCGTAATTTGGATTTCCATACCAGAAATGACTAATGAAACCCAGTGGGCTGGTCTTGCTTCCAATAAGGATTAATTATACAGGTATGGGATCTGTTATCCGGATTCCCATTATCCAGAAAACTCAGAATTATGGAAAGGCTGTCTCCCATAGACTCCATTTTATCCAACTAATCCAAATGTTTAAAAATGATTTCCTTTTTCTCTGTAATAATAACTTGTACTTGATCCAAACTAAGATATAATTAATCCTTATTGGAAGCTAAACCAGTCCATTTAATTTATTTAATGTTTTCTTGATTTTCTAGTAGATTTAAGGTATGAAGATCCATATTACAGAAAGATCCGTTATCCGGAAAGCCCCAGGTCCCGAGCATTCTTGAAAATAGGTCCAATTCCTGTATCTTAGTTTGGATCAAGTACAAGCCACTGTTTTATTATTACAGAGAAAAACGAAGTCATTTTTAAAAACAATTTAATTATTTAATTAAAACAGATTTTCACGATTTGGGAGATCTCCTTCCTATAATTTGAAACTTTATGGCTAATGGGTTTCAGGATAACAGATCCCATACATATAACATATATACGTATATATAATGTTGTCTAGCAAATGATATAACATTAGGAAAATCCAACATACATCATCACTTGTATTTCCTTATATGCCTTCATATATTACTGTCTATTTGAGGCTATTAAGTGGAGAAATATATATTTGTGATTTGTAGTGATGGGTGAATTTGTCCTGTTTCGCTTCACCGAAAAAATTTGTGGAAATATAGTGAAATCGAAAAGTTTCAGGAAAAAATGGTGAAATTCTGACAATTTAATGAAAAATAGTGAAAATTGAAAATTGATGCCCGCGTCCAAGCTGACGCTGGCGTTAAAGTCAATGGGCATCCGAATAGTTTTGAAGCACAACTATTTTGACACGAGCGACTTTTCTGGCGCGCGTCCAAAAAATGTTGACGCTGGTGAATATTCACGCGAGATTCGCAAATTTATTTGGAAATTCGCAGGAAATTCGTGCTAGGCCAATTTATTCGCCCATTACTACTGATTTGCTGAGAAGGCGTGTCCTTCATTAATCCTGAAACACACACAAGACAATAGTCGAACCTGTCCACCTTCAAATTATCTTTTAGTGTGATGTAGAGATTAATATTCTGAAACGCTTTGCAATTGGTCTTCACTTTTTGAATTATTTAGCTATTTGTTCAGCAGCTCTCCAGTTTGCAATTTCAGCAGGTATCTGGTTGCTAGGGTCCAAATTACTCTAACAACTAGTCAGTGGTTTGAATGAGAACCTGGAATCTGAATAGAAAAGGGGCCAAATAGAAAAATAAGTAATAAAAAGTAGCAATAACAAATTTATTACTAAACTCCGAACGCAAAAATCATGAAAAATTCTTACTTTTAAAAATTTTTTTTAAAAAAATCACAAATTTTTCAGAATTTATTAAACCCCAAGGATGGAAAAGTCTGAATCTGAAAATCCGGCATTTCAGAGGTTGCATATAAGTCAATGGGAGAAGTCCCAATGATTTTTTTATGAGCGCTCGGTTTTGTGCAATACCCCGAAGTTTTCTGAATTTTCAGTTGAAAATTCCAAAAAAAAAAAAAAACGTGAAAATCGGATGGAAAGTTCCAAAAAAATGGTGAAAATCTGATTTTTTTTTTTCCCTGCAAAGCTAATTTTCGGGAAAATGTAAGTATAAATTAGCCTAAAAAACACGAGCGGATTTGATCAGAGTTTGTAGCAGAAAATATTGAGATAAATTTGGAATTTGATAAATAACCCCCTAAAAGTTCACTTAAAGGTGAACATCCCCTTTAAATACATTTATACAAATGAATATGTATTCTGAAATCTGGGGCTGACGAAGATCAGTGATCATTTTGAAAAAGCAGCAGTGAAGCATTTATTGGATTTAACAGCATTACACAATTCCACAATTTAGCGTTCATCATAAAAATTACTGTTAACCACTTCCACAGACGCCTGGATTTTGAGACCCCCCCATACTATCCCATACCCCCTTCCTGCCCCGCTCCGCCTCTTCTGATATTTCCATTTTCTTTGCCCCTATAAATAGTGATGGGCGAATTTCTCCCGTTTCGCCTAAAAATTTGCGAATTTCCTGCAAAATTCGCAAAATGACGAGAAATTGTCAGGAAAATCGTGAAATCGTAAAGTTTCTCGAAAAAATCGTGATATTCGGACATTTTCACGAAAAAATTGTGAAAATCTGAAATTTTCACGAAAAATCATGAAATTTGGAAATTGACGCCGTCATCCAAGTTGACTCTGGCGTTAAAGTCAATGGGCGTCCTAACAGTGTTAACGTACAGCGATTACGCAAGGGACTTTTTGGACGCGCGTCCAAAAAAATTGCAGGCAAATTTTTTTGTGAGATTGGCAAATTATTCGCCGGCGGCGAAATGCAGAAGTTCACACCTACAGTAATTTGTGCCAGCTGAATTTATTCGCCCATCACTACTTGTAGATTTTAGACAGCCAGCCATGTCATTTCAGTCAATTGAGGGAAATTGCTGCCTCAGTCTTACCGGCAGTAACTTTCCAAATGTTGCCAAATGTTTCCTTTTTATTGCTTGACTATTTGTGATTTTTATGAAACACAAGTTGTTACCAATCATTTCTTAACACTTCAGGTTTTCATGGCAGGTTTGCCCTTGAGTTGTAATATCAATATTAATAACAACATTTCATTGTAATGAACGAGGATCAATATATGGATTGGCTTTGGCCAATTCTGAAAGGTGTCAGCTTTAGAGACATTTCCAAGAATACCTACAACGTAATACAGGTAAGGGCCTTATATCCAGAATTCTCTCGACCTGGGGTTTTCTGGATAATGGATCTTTCCGTAATTTGGACCATCATAACTTAACTCTACTAGATAATCATGTAAACATTAAATAAACCCAATAGGCTAATTTTGATTCCAGTAAGTCCCAGCAACTAGGGTGCTTTCTGAATAAAGGGTTTCCACATAATGGATCCCATAACTGTACTAAATAGTAGCAATAACAGTATAATTGTAGCCTTGAAGAGCATTTGTTTTTTAGATGGGGTCAGTAGTCTGAAGAAGAAGGCAAATAATCCAAAAACTATAGAAAAGAAAAAAATGAAGGCCAAATGAAAAGTTGCTGAGAATTAGCCATTCTATTACACAGTAAAGTTAACCACCCTTTTATGGGCTTGAAGGGGCGGTATATATATATATATATATATAAACATTAAATATTCTAAAACCATAGATTAAAAACAATCTCAACTAGGTTTACATGGAAACTCTAGAATTACTTAAAATAATTGTCTGGTTTTAAACCGTTCATTTGATCTGAGGAGATATGTTGAGTTTCCATATAAACCCAGTTGAGATTGTTTTTAATCTATGGTTTTAGAATATTTATGAAGTACTAGTGTTCACCTCTAATGTCTGATGTTGTAGATCTATTGCACATTGTCACTTTAGCACATTGAAGTAACAAAAATTGGTCACAGCTGATGATGACCCATATTTGACACATAGTATAATCAGCATTTATTGTTATTTGACTTTGTTATATTTGCATTAGGTATAGACTATATTAAATGGACATTCTTAGCACAAAATATATTTATTTCACTATGTCACACATGTTCTCACAAATTATATTAGTGTGATGAGTTTGACAAATAGTGCACTCTATACACCTGGGGGCAGATTTACTAAGCTTGAGTGAAGAATTCGAATGAAAAAAAATTCAAATTTCGAAGTATTTTTTTGGGTACCTCGACCATCGAATAGGTCGAATTCGATCGATTCGAATGATTTGAACGATTCGAAGTAAAAATCGTTCGACTATTCAACCATTCGATAGTCGAAGTACTGTCTCTTTAAAAAATACTTCGATTTCATACTTCGCGACTTTAAACCTACCGAGGTGCAATGTTAGCCTATGGGGACCTTCCCCAGCACTTTTTTAACCTTTTTTTGATTGAATAAAAATCCTTCGATTGATCGCTTAAAATCGTTCGAATCGTTCGATTGAAGGATTTTATCGTTCGATCGAATGATTTTTATCGTTCGATCGAAGTATTTGCGCTAAATCCTTCGAATTCGATATTCGAATTCGAAGGATTTAACTTTGAGGGTCGAACTCGAGGGTTTTTTAACCCTTGAAATTCGACCCTTGATAAATCTGCCCCCTGATGTAAGACTCGTTAAGTATGCATGCTGTGAAGGGAGGGTCCTATGTGGGTGGGGGGTATTTAAAGTTTATTGGATTTTGTTATATTCACATCCTGATGACGGTCCCTTGAGGCACCGAAACGCGTAGATGTTTATATTGTTCAGTAAAGGACTTTTCAAAAACCTTTATGCCGTGAGTGCTTCCTTTCACTGCTGGACTATATATATATATATATTGACGACCCATTGAGGGTTGAAACGCGTAGATGTGAGCGGTGAATAAACCTTTTTATACACTGATGAAATCTGCTGTGAGTGCTTTCAAATTTGGGCTTATGTGAATTACGGTTAGCACCCAGCCGTGATACTTTATATGGTGAGTGCCGTTATATGTGGAATTATATATATATATATATATATATATATATACTCAACTATATTAAACATGAACAATAAAATGCTGAATTCACAGGAAGATGTTTTTGAATTTGGATAAATCTGCCCTTAAATGCAGACAAAATTAAGGTTATAGATTTTTGATTTAAGAAGCAAATCGTAGTTTGTAGAAGTAAGTGCCAGCAAGATATTAGGGGTCATTTACGAAGACCCCAGACCGAAGAGCAAGAGCAACTAGTAGATCAAGATGTTGGCTTTTTCAAAGCCAACATAAAAAGTGTCGCAGGAGCGCACCCCTCAGTGCTTATGCTATTAGGGTTCTTGCTGCAGTTTGCGACAATTATATTTATAATTATATTTACAATACACAAAGAAGTCAAACCAATGAACACCATTTCAAAAAATGTATATTGGAATTTGCTTAGAACTCTATTTTCTTTGATTAAGGAAAGAATTGATGAGGTGCAAATGAACCAAACTTTCTGATTCGAATTCATTAAACAACAGTAATTGTAATTTACATACTATCTTTTAAACCGTATTCTCTCTCTCTCGCTCGGGAGAGGATATTTAATACAATGGAGTTGATTTCACTTGGATTCCCCGGAGACATGGCGCTATTATTACTTTTTCCAATATTATTGATCTGGAATGTGCCTCTTCTGTCCTTATTATGACATACGCCTGTCCAGAACCACCTTTCTATCCTACTTTTCAAAAAAAGAGACACATTTCTGATCCGCTTCATTTAATCCATCTGCTCAAATATACGCAACGCTTGAGAGCTGTTTCCTAACAATTTTCATTATACTTTAGTGTGTGTGTGTGTTTAACACCATGAGATATTTTGTTTGGAAAGCAAGATTATATTGTATATTATTCAAAGATCATCGGGTGGTTGTTCTTTAATGGGAGCCCCCATTTCTGCACGTTCATTGTTCTTCTTTCTCCAAGGCAAAAGGTCTTCACAATTATTCTTATTTAGAGCGGCAAGCTGTCTGTTTCGGTTTTCTAGGGACGACATTTATTTTAACACCATTGCATGGTCCGTAAAAAAGATTTTATATCTTCAGAGGGAGAGAGAGGCAATGGGGTGCTTTTTTATAGAAGAGCTTTTAAACATAAATTAATAGCAGTCGGCCTACTTTTCAGAGGGCTAAACGCACACAAGGTTTCCTAAATATCTCTGCCAACTTTCTATTTTGTACCCAATGTGCACATTCTTTTTCTAACTAATCAATATCATTTCCACTTGTATACACAGGATATGCTCTGGATGTTTGCTCTTCAGGAGCCCAATAACCATACCTCCCAACATGTCAAAATCAGAAAGAGGGACAAAAAGTGTAGCCCAGTTGAAAATGGTTTTGACCACGCCCATTTTGTGGCAACATCACCTAAATACCATGTCCAAAATTGGGCAGGTTTTGGAAAGTCTGAACACATTTTATTTGTTATAACAGTCTTGCTAATGAAGGTGAATTGCCCTTTAAAAGAGAACTAAACCCCCAAACTGATGAAAACCCCCTACCCTTCATAGTCGCCCCTCCCTGTTCCCCCTGCACAGGTGTTAATACCTGTAAATGACCCATAGTCTTTAATTACTCCTCGATGCAGAGTCAGAGCAGTGGAGCTCACAGGCGCCATCTTCACCACTTCAGGAATCTTCAGTAAGTAAGCGGCGTATCGGCACATGCGCAGTTGTAGCAATTTTCCGGTCCCAAACAACTGCGCATGCGCCAACGGCCACGGAGATTGCCGAAGGGACCAGAAGATTCCTGAAGAGATGAAGATGGCGCCTGTGAGCTCCGCTGCGCTGACTCTGCGTCTAGTGGTAATTAAAGACTTAGGGGCATTTACAGGTATTAACACCTGTGCGGGGGGGGGGGGGCAGAGAGGAGGGACTTTAGAGGGTAGGGGTTTTCATTAGTTTGGGAGTTTAGTTCTCCTTTAAAGGGGTTGTTCACCTTCAAACAACTAGTTGTTTTCAGAGCGATCACCAGAAATAAAGACTTTTCTCAATGACTTTCTATTTTCTATGTGTCACAGTTTTTCTAATATTGAAGTGTAAAGTGTCATTTTCACCTTCTGAAGCAGCTCTGGAAGGAGGGGGTCACTGACTCTGTAAACTGTTCTAAATTGATACATTTAGTTGATACATTTCTTATCTTTGTCCCTGCTGAGCAGAATCTCTGGGTTTCATTACAGGCAACTGTTAGAATTGATACAATAGTTACTAATATTCCAGAGATGCTGCTGAGAAATGGATCAACTAAATGTTGCAAAATTGTAACAGCTCAGAATCTGCGCCTGAATTACTGAGCTGCCAGACTCAAACACCACAGACACGAACATTCACCTTTACACTTAGGGGCAGATTCACTAAGGGTCGAATTTCGAAGTTAAAAATACTTCGAAATTCGACCCTCGAATTGAAATCCTTCGACTTCGAATATCGAAGTCGAAGGATTTAGCGCTAATCCTGCGATCGATCGATCGAAGGATTTTTCGTTCGATCGAACGATTAAATCCTTCGAATCGAACGATTCGAAGGATTTTAATCCAACGATCGAAGGAAAATCCTTCGATCAAAAAAAGGTTAGCAAACCTATGGGGACCTTCCCCATAGGCTAACATTGACTTCAGTAGCTTTTAGCTGCCGAAGTAGGGGGTCGAAGTTTTTTTTAAAGGGAAAGTACTTCGACTATCGAATGGTCGAATAGTCGAACAATTTTTACTTCGATTCGTTCGATTTCGTTCGAATTCGAACGAATTTAACCAATTCGATGGTCGAAGTACCCAAAATATACTTCGAAATTCGAATTTTTTTCATTCGAATCCTTCACTCGAGCTTAGTGAATCGGCCCCTTAGATTTTGGAAAAAAACAGTAAAAAAATAAATAATGGAAAGGAATTGTAAAAAGTCTTTCTGGGGAACACAACAGAAAACAACTGAACTGAAAAAAGTGTTTGGAAGGTGAACAACCCCTTTAAGCTTAAGTCTCAGTTTTCCCAAGAGACCTGCTTATCTTAAATTGTTACAATTGTATCTTTGCCTATCTTAAATGATTACACATGTATCTAAAGCTGGCCATATATGTAAAGATTTTTAAAAGATCCAATCATTATCGTGAGACCACGATTATCTCGAAATGATCGTTTAAATGTACGATTTGTCCATCAACTAAAAAGACTATTTCAGGAGATATTGCCAGCAAAACCGAAGAGTAGCTGCCTGCTCTGACAGATGTCGGCTGAAAAATCATAAGATGTACGATCGTTGGTACGATAACAGAGCTTGAAGGAGAAGGAAAACGGGTCCTTAACCAGCCTTTATGGCAGAGAGAAAGGAGGCAGGACCCAGACGTTACATGGGAATTAGGTTCTGCCCCGTTTGGAGGCGAGTAAGGTTTGATGGTTATGTAAATGTTTGTTATTCAAATGGTTCTGTTACAAGTCTTTGATGTTATACAGTTGAAATGTTAAATGTTGAAATGTTATGTTAAATGTTATGGTTAAAAAAATGTTAACTTCAACATTTTCCTATTTAATAAAAATTCAATTGATTGAATACATTTGTGGAAAAAACTCAAATACCTTGAGTTGTGAGTTTACAAGCTCAAAAAAAACAAACAAAAAAAACGTTGACTTTGTGAGTCTGCCAGTTCAAAAAACTTGAATTTAAAAAAACACTTGGGGGCACATTTACTTAACTCGAGTGAAGGAATAGAATAAAAAATACTTTGAATTTCGAAGTATTTTTTTGGCTGCTTCGACCATCGAATTGGCTACTTCGACCTTCGACTATGACTTCGACTTCGAATCGAACTAAAAATCGTTCGACCATTCGATAGTCGAAGTACTGTCTCTTTAAAAAAAACTTCGACCCCCTACTTCGCCACCGAAAACCTACCGAACCTCAATGTTAGCCTATGGGGAAGGTCCCCATAGACTTTCTAACAAATTGGTGATAAAAGGAAAATCGTTCAATTCGAAGGATTTAATCGTTCGATCGAATAATTATTCCTTTGATCGTTCGATCGAATGAATATCGATAAATCCTTTGACTTCGATATTCGAACTCAAAGGATTTAACTTCGACAGTCGAATATCGAGGGTTAATTAACCCTCGATATTCGACCCTAGGTAAATTTGCCCCTTGAATTTTGCTTAGGATAACTCCCCTTGACTTCTACGTGAACTCGCAAGCTTTTAGATGTTGAAGTTTTACACTGAATTTTTGTTGAATTTGTGAGCTTTTGGGCAAAAAAATTAGAATCATGGCAACAATTCTAATTTGAATGTCGATAAATCACCCCCTAAGTGTATTCGTTACTACCTACTGTAATGGTTTGTTAAGTCAATGGACTTTATGGGGCACATTGACTAAGGGTCGAATTTCGAAGTGGTAAAACTTCGAAATTCGACCATAGAATTGTAGAAATTTGATAGTCGAAGGTTTTTTTTGAGTGAATTTAGCTGTTTTCGATCGAATTCAAATCGTTCGACCGATTAATGAAATCGTTCAACTCAAACGATTTGAACGATTTAATCGATTGATCGAACGATTTTCAAAAAAAAAATCTTTGACTTCCAAAAACTTAGCCAAATACTGCCTATAGGTTCTAGGAGGTCCCCATAGGCTAACATAGCAATTCGGCAGGTTTAAGGTGGCAAAGTCAACGTTTTTTAAAAAGAC
This sequence comes from Xenopus laevis, assembly GCF_017654675.1. Taxonomy (NCBI): domain Eukaryota; kingdom Metazoa; phylum Chordata; class Amphibia; order Anura; family Pipidae; genus Xenopus; species Xenopus laevis. Next base: position 31,977,690 of record NC_054371.1, on the reverse strand, counting down.
GGTTCTTCGATTTTCGAATGGTCGAATATTCAACGTTTTTTCAATTTGGATCTAATTTTGGCCTATTTGATGGTCGAAGTTTTTGAATTCGAAAATTCACTTTGAATTCACTTCGACCCTTAGTAAATGGGCCCCTATGTGTTGGATTTTTTTGGCTCTGAGCATTGTATAACCTTCAGAGCCAATCAGTTTAGATGAATAAACTTGCTCCGAAGTTCAGCTCCCCGCTAAAAAGGAATGTGGGTGCTATTATCCATATTATGGTTGGCCAATGAACAGTATTGTTACATTAGAAAGCCATGATCATAACTGAGACACATCAATACCCCGGTGACATCGTATCACAGAAACTTATCTGCTTGTCCAGAGAAAATGTGAAGGTTGCCACAAGTCACCTTGGCATTCCTAAAACTGTATTAAAGACCCACGGCTTGTGGTCTCCTGCTTTTATAAGATCACCATCGGTTATTCTGATATATTTATTTCACAAGAGGATATTTAATCCCACATAGGAGATTATGTTCTGCCTCTCATTGGAAATAATCCATATCACTGTTATTTAAAACACAGCGTAAAATTCCCCGTTAGCAACAGAAGTCCCAGTGCTGTGTATTTGTTTAGTAGCGGGAGAGTTTTCTTTTCTCTTTAATACTCAAAGTTTCACAAAAAAGCGGCTCGTAGGAAATATTGTTGCCTTTGAAAATTAAATGGCAGCAAGTTTCTTGTCTGTGAAAATGTTAGTTAATGTCATGTGAGACTTTTCTAGTCGCTGCTGCTGCAACTGAGCGTAATGGCTTTGTGGTGTGCCAATAAATTGCTGATATACTGTAAATGCTATTGCATCTAAGAACCACCTAAGTAGGAATGCAATCGTTTGTCAATGGAGTGCTTGAATTCATAAGCTCACCACACAATTATGAATGGTCTTTTATAAAACATACTGTTCCTGATAAACGTATAAGTGCTTTACACAAAGAGAACAGTAGGAATTGCATACATTACATACATTAGTACTTTGCTTTGCCTCCAGACTTCAGTACAGACATTCATTTTAGTCTGCCAGGGGAGAGTACAGTTTGTAAGGGATCCTCAGCCAAGTTTGAGGCCTAGAGTAAGCGTGAAATACTTGAGATTCTAAGGCAATAATGGCACATTATCAGTGGCGATTCTGGGGCTGCTGCCGCCCCCCTCCTCTCCCACTTTGCGCTTAAAAATTAGCATCGGAGCGGGTCTAAGTAGGCAGCATCGCTAGTGCATTGAAAACAATAGCGCTCCATGCACTAGCGGAAACGAATTCTGGGTTAAAACCCGGACGTTCGTTACAAGAGGTCGCTTTTTGCTGCCCCTTGTAAGTGGCCGCTTGCTGCCGTCTGATGCAAGGTTTTCACCTTGTCTCATGGCAGGAGCCGCCCTGCACATTATTATATATTTTCCGATTCAAGGTATCTCAGACTTCATGGTATAATAAATCTTGAAAAAAATCTGTTTTTTTTAACCCAAAAATTTGAGACATACCCTAGAAAACTCACATTTTTCAGGAAAAAAACTACTAAACCCTTGATAAGTAACCCCCTAACCAGGGCCGGTTTTTGACGGCAATCTCCCCTAGGCCACACTGTCCAAGTGCCCGCCACCCCCCCCCCACGAGCGCTCACGCCGGCAGCAGCGGGCCCCACTTTGAATTTATGAGTTCTAGGGGGACCTGCTTTCCAACGTGGAGGATTCCAGGCCAGCCCAGGCGCTTCACTTCATTCAATGCCCCGGTGCAGCACAGTCTTAACCCGCTCCTGTATGTACTGTATGTGTGACTCGGCTGTATGTTGTTGCTGCTGCTGCCGGAGGCCGGAGTTGCCACTTGGATTACCCCCTGCACACTACCCCCCCGTCTCTGCCCAGCCTCGGATCCAGGACTCCAATATGCTCTTCAGAAGGCGACTGGGCCCCTAATATATTTCCGGCCTGGGTCTTTGTGGCCTCGCCACAAATCCGGGCCTGCCCCTAACTGTTGGAGCAGGTTGGTGATATTGAAGGGGGTATTGGCTATTGATGAACCCAACCCCTGTTTGTGTTTTTGTGTCTATGATAATGAAATAAAATTACAGTCTCATCTACAGATACTGAGAATGAATATTGAGGCAACTGATTATTCTCTGCAAATATGGGGATAAACAAAACCCATTGCAATGGATTGTTATTTACACTTTCCATGACTCATGCAATATATGCCTTCTCCATCCGACATTTAAGACAATCCAGTGTTTATAACAACATATCATTACGGACACCTCTGTATCTCTATCTGTCTATCATTTATCTATCATCTGTCAGTCATTTATCAATCTCTAAACAAGGATTAAATAGCCATAGCAAACCAAAAATATTTTCTGAACTGCTGATTATTGAAACAAAAGCAGTTGACGAACAGTGAGTTGATAAACAGTGAAGAAGCATGCAAGGCTTTGTGGGAACCGGAGTCTTGGCTGGAGGATAGCTGGCTTTTGTTGTATCATGTTAATAGAATCAGAAAGTAAAGCAGAGTACAGCCACAAGGGACCCTACTAAAACTCGACTTTTTCTCGACCAAATTCCCAAATCCTCTTAATTTACCAATCATTTTTCTTGAAAAAGTTGGTGCAAAAAACGGTGCAAAAAAATCATGCGGCAATTCCGAATCTAATTGAAGCTCCGAAAACTCGACTTTAGCGAATTGTCGCTGGAACAAATCAAATTTATCAGATTATCAAACGAAAACCAGCACAGATCTCACAATGTCAAGAAACATCTTCAGGGACATTGACTTCTACATGAATGGCAGATTTTTCGGATTCTGATTTTTAGCAACTTTGGGGGTATAATAAATCTCTAACAATTTTAGTTTTTTTTCCCCTCGAAAAATTCAACCAGAAAAAAATTAAATACCTGGTGATCTGGACATAATCGCTAAATTACACAAAGTGCCATTCCCAAGATATCAGGTCCTGGTCATGACACTTAAACATTAGTTACTTTACACTCTCTGCTCAGAAAACTCTATATTATTACAGTTGAGTTGAGACATGAAGCTGTATATTTTCCAGGATTTTTTTTAAGCTGTTACCCTTATCCGTGTAAGCTTGTCAAACAGAGCAGTAGAGACAGGTGAGCCCAATACTGGTTTTAAGTTGCATTCCTTCTAGCCTGATGGTTATCTGCTTCTATAGGCTTGGGGGTTCTGTGTTACATGATCTTTTGTTGAGTTATTTGTTACTGTTTAGGTCTCATCTACATTAAAGGCTTCAGGGATTCTTGTTATGAGATATCTTGTTGAGTTACTTGTGAGTCTTCACTTCCTAGTCTGAAGGCTTCAGGGTTTCCTTGATACTGTACTTGATCTGTATTTAATTGTTTTGTGATCTTTTGTGAAGGTATTTGTTACAGAGTTTCTTTTATGTGTTAACAGATTCGGGGAATCACTTTAATGTGATGTTTGGCGTAATGAAGCTTTTATGTGATGATTTCCTATTCAAGCTAAGCTAGCCAGGGGTATGTTTATTGTATTTATAACATTTTAGTTATTCTGTGCATATATTGCACTCATTGTTTTTAGGCTGAGGTCCACCAGATGATACTGGCTAAAGTTACACAGCTGAAACACTCCTCAAAGTTCTAGTGTGAGGGATTTGGGAAATATCCCCACTGGTAGGTGGGTGGTGAGTCCTTCAGGCAAGGATCAAGTTAATGTGACCAATCATGAATAGGACAAGGCAGGAGTGGGACTGAGTGGGTGTAGAAACAGGACAAGGCTTTAGTGGGACAGAGTGGGTGAAGAGACAGTACAAGGCAGGAACAGGACTATGGTTGCCACTTCTGCAGACAGGAAGACCAGGTAGGGGGCGGACCTGGTCATGTCAGTGTCAAGGGGTGGGACAGGTTATGGTCCAAGGGTGTGCCTGTGATGTCAAGTGCAGTTAAGACCTGGCAGTCGCTGATTGACTGATCGGCATGCCATTCATTTTAAAGAACAGTCCATATTTCCTAATTTGGAAATCTGGACAGCTAGTTTTTACCAAGACAGCCCTCCCGAAATCTGGGCTGTCTGGGTGAAAACTGGACAGAGGGCAACACTAAGAGGGACAGAGTTGGTGTAGAGACAGGACAAGCCAGGGGCAGGGTGACTAGAGAGTTGGTGTAGAGAAAGGACAAGACAGGAACAGGCCATCTCCCATAGACTCCATTTTATCAAAATAATCCAAATTTTTAAAAATGATTTCCTTTTTCACTGTAATAATAAAACAGTAGCTTGTACTCGATCCGAACTAAGATATAGTTACTCCTTATTGGAAGCAAAACCAGCCTATTGGGTTTATTTAATGTTTAAATGAATTTCTAGTAGACTTAAAGCACAAAGATCCAAATTACGGAAAGATCCATTATCCGGAAAACCCCAGGTCCCGAGCATTCTGGATAACAGGTCCCATACCAGTACCTATAACAGTCTAGTCCGTTTGAGACCTTTATTATAGCACTTTAATGCCAAAATGTCCTTATTAGGCCCAGCCACCAGTATAAGGATATCTAAAATCTATACAAGTGTAATTTGCCCCTTGCTGAAGAAATCTACACAGGATAGTTTCATCCAATTTCAAATACAACTGCTTAGAAAACGCTACATAAATCACACAGTAGTAGTAATGAGCATGAGGGTTGTTCAAGAAGGTATCGGCTAAAGAGGAGAAACTGTTGTCTCCCTCCCACTAACTCTAGATCAGGGATCCCCAACCTTGTGAACCCGTGAGCAACATTCAGAAGTAAAAGGAGTTGGGGAGCAACACTAGCATGAAAAATGTTCCTAAGGTGCCAAATAAGGGCTGTGATTGGCCATTTAGTAGCCCCTATGTGCATTGTCAACCTACATTGAGGCTCTGTTTAGCAGTGCACCTGGTTTTTATGCAGCCAAAACTTGCTTCCAAGCCTGGAATTCAAAAATAAGCAACTGCTTTGAGGCCACTGGGAGCAACATCCAAGGGGTTGGTGAGCAACTTGTTGCTCACGAGCTACTGGTTGGGGATCGCTGCTCTAGATTATATTTGTTCAGACAAGAATGACCCCTCTCTCTCTATGGACAACGTTACCTGTGCTCAAAAACAGATGTATTTCACTGTTATGCATCTCATCCTAAACAATCTGCTTGGGTTTCAACCTGCATAAATAATGAGATTTTTCCAAAAATAGCAATGAAACAATAGCCCTATATGACATACCCTTTCACACCTGCTGTGGCTGGACTTGCTGTATATTTCCAACCAGAAAAATGATGAAATGTTACCAATGTTGTTAGAGAAGAAAAATCAATGATTTTGCCACAATATTAGAGTTTCTCTCAGACACCATGAGACCATGAGAAACCAAGGAATATATTTAAAAAAAAAAAATAATGGATGTAATGACATTTCCAGGATCATGGTTGGGGATTAGAACATTTGTAAATATGATTTGCTTGATAGCAGTTTAGTCCTTTTGGCAGATAGCACATCCATTAGCAGAACATATTGTACAGCCAAACTTAACTTGCCTTTACAGTATTTCTAGATATAAATTAGAGAGAGCAAATCCTGTGGTCTGTTAAAAGTCAACAGATATTTAGAAGCTGTGCACATTATACAGGGCTCTTAGCGGTGCTGAAAGGAATTCAGATGGGAGCCGCCGTGCAGGAAATGGCTCATGTTATTATTTGCTGCATTAAACATACTGCTCTATGTAATGTCTGGATTACAGGTATGGGACCTGTTATCCAGAATGCTCGGGACCTGGGGCTTCTCAGATAATGGATATTTCCGTAATTTGAATCTTCATACCTTAAGCCTACTAGTAACAAGTAAACATTAAATAAACCCAATAGGCTGGTTTTGCCTCCAATAATGATTATTTATATCTTAGTTTGGATCAAGCTTAAGCTACTGTTTTATTATTAAAGAGAAAAAAGTAAATCATTTTTGAAAATGTGGATTATTTGAATAAAATGGAGTCTGCAGGAAACGTCCATTCTGTAATTCGGAGCTTTCTGGATAAAGGGTTTCCGGATAACTGATCCCATACATGTATTAGTTAAAAGAGGTATCTTGGCATTGCATAGAATTTCTAGTACCAGTATAGGATCCGTTATCCGGAAACCCATTATCCAGAAAGCTCCGAATTACAGTAAAGTTATCTCCCAAAGACTCCATTTTATTCAAATTATTTAAAATTTTAAGGAAAGATTTCCTTTTTCTTGATCCCACCTAAGATAAAATGAAAACTCATTGGAAAACCAGCTTATTGGGTTTATTTAGGGGGTTATTTACTAAACTATGAATACAAAAATTACAAAAAATTTGTGATTTTTTTTTAATAAAATCTGACTTTTAAAAAAATCACTAATTTTCGGAATTTATTAAACCCCAAGGATGGAAAAGTCATAATATTGAGATAAATTTGGACTTTGATAAATAACTATAAATATATAAATTTCTGCATTAGACTAAGGGGGTTATTTATTAAAGTCCAAATTTATCTCAATATTTTCTGCTACAAACTCCAATTAAATCCGCTCAGGTTTTTTACGCTTATTTATTATTAAATTTTCCCGAAAATTTGCTTTGCGGGAAAAAAAATCAGATTTTCGCAAATTTTTCTGACTTTTTCATCCGATTTTCAAGATTTTTTCTTACTTTTCACCCGAAAACTTCGGGGTATTGCCCAATACCCAGCGCACATCAAAAAATTATTGGGACTTCTCCCATTGACTTATATGCAACCTCTACAGGTCTGAGATGCCGGATTTTCAGATTATGACTTTTTCATCCTCGGGGTTTAATAAATTCTGAAACATTCGGGATTTTTTAAAAATCACAAATTTATAAAATTAAAAATCACAGATTTTTCGTGATTTTTGCATACAGAGTTCAGTAAATAACCCCCTAAGGGTATTACGATCCAAATATTTTTTCTCTATAATAATAAAACAGAACCATGTAATAAATCCAAACTGAGATATAATTAATCCTTATTGGAAGCAAAACCAGCCTATTGGGTTTATTTAATGTTTACATGATTTTCTAGTAGACATAAGGTATGGAGATCCAAATTTGAAACTGAAGGACATGTCAGTGTTTGTTTGCAATTAAAGCCAGTTCACCTGATTAGTGATGGGCGAATTTTCGCCGCCGGCGAATAAATTTATGAAACCGCCGCAAAAATTCGCCAGTGAAAATTCACCGGAGTCAAAAAAAACGAACGCCGGTGTCAAATACGAGAAGATGGCGTAGTTTTACAAATTTTTCCCATTTCGCAAATTTTCGAGAGAAATAGAATTTCCACCCGAAAACTTTTCGGATTTTTGCCTGAAAACCATGAAAATCTTCAGATTATTGCACGAAAAAAAAGCACAGATCAGGATATCCTTTAAATATAGAATTTCTCTCGAAAATTTGCGAAATGGGAAAAATTTGTAAAACTACGCCAGCTTCTCGTATTTGACACCGGCGTTCAGTTTTTTTGACTCCGGTGAATTTTCACTGGCGCATTTATGTGGCGGTTTCACAAATTTATTCGCCGGCGGCGAATCGCGGGAATTCGCGTCTGACGAATAAATTTGCCCATCACTACACTCGATCACTGTATTCCGCTATGAGTCTGAACACAAACATACGTATGTTCCTTCAAACATGAAAACGAAAACCCACAGGACATGAACTCAAGTAGAAAAACCACCAATACCTCTCACAGAAACCTGGAACTTGATATTCTATAGAAAAGCCTCCAGTCGCCTGCAGTGCTATAACATTATATACAGGTTGACCCGGAGAGTAACCTTGACACTTGTGTAGATTCAGACCGATGAATAGAATAAAGCTCTCATAGACGCCCGCGTGTTGTGTTTTTACTACTGTGGCTTCTGATCTCACTCACGCTGCTGTAATATATAATATAATTCAACTACATTGTTTCTGTTTCCTACTAATACTTTTTTTTTCACAACTCTGACCTGTGCGTCAGTCCAAGTTATCTGCTTAAAAAGGGACTATCAGATCAATAAAAGAGGAAAACCTTATGTGGGATATATATGGATGTGGGAATACATATATTTAAAGGATATCCTGATCTGTGCTTTTTTTTCATGCAATAATCTGAAGATTTTCATGGTTTTCAGGCAAAAATCCGAAAAGTTTTCGGGTGGAAAATCGGAAAAATCCATACAATTTGAATTTTTTCAAGATTTTTTCAAGATTTTTTTCCAGCACAGGAAATTTTCGGGAAAATGTACTGATAAATAAGGGGAAATAACCTGTGTGGATTTGGTAGATTTCAGAAAATAATGAAATATTTTTGGATTTTAACCCCTAAATTACAAACCCAGGAATTGCTGAGCAGTAGTGGAAGTTCACATTAAAATGAACTTGTAGTATGTTGTAGAGAGTGATATTCGGAGACAATTTGCAATTGGTTTTCATTTTTTATTATTTGTGGTTTATGAGTTATTTAGCTTTTCTATCTCTAGTTTGCAGTTTCAGTAGTCTGGTTGCTAGGGTCCAATATACCCTAGCAACCATGCATTGATTTCAACAAGAGACTAAATAGGACTGGTCCTTAATAGAAAAATGAGTAATAAAAAGTAGCAATGACAATAAATGTGTAGCCTTACAGAGCATTTGCTTTTTAGATGGGGTCACTGACCCTCATTTGAAAGCTGGAAAGAGTCAGAAGAAGAAAAAAGCAAATAATTCAAAAACTATTATATATATAAAAAAAAAATTAAGGCCAATTAAAAAAAGTGCTTAGAATTGACCATTCTATAATGTACGTTCTATAATATACTAAAAGGTAACTTAAAGGTGAACCAGCCCTTTCACATCAGCAGACATCATATGTCCTCTGTAAGCTGTGGTTTTCCGCAATCGTATTCCTCTTTCCTATGGACTTTAATGGATTACTCAAGGTCTGAAGTGGTGTAAAATAATTGCATCAAATCAGTAGTAAAATGAAACACCTTTTATTTTACACATTTTTTACACCATTTTGTTATTTGTTATGAATAAATATACAGTATCCAATCATTTTTTTCTGGTTAGATGAAAGCCCAGTGCATGCCTTGCTACTTGCAAACTGGAATGGAAGTGGTATGTTGTGGACTCTGCCTCCACCCAGTGGTACAAAAGCCCAAGTGCTTCCCCCAAAATACACAGGGAGAGAATTGAATGGAATAAAATCTGAAGAACAGAAACAGTTACAGATTACAGTCAGTCTCCCATAGAGACCATTTTAAGCACATAATACTCACTCTGCAATGATAAAACAGTAACACGTATTTGATGGTAACTAAGCTGCATTATTCCTTATTGGTGGAAATCCTATTGGGTTTATTTCATGTTTAGTCAATTTTTAAATTGTGTTGATTGTGTTAGACAGGAGTTCACATGTACCCTTTACTTAAATGTTACTACTGCAGATCTCTATGTATAGCTGAGCTCTCCAGTCACCACTCCAGTGTATAATAATTGCAGCTGCCAGGCTCATACACCCGCCAAACGCTCTTCCTCAGTCATGTCCCTGTACCAGTCCCTACACTGGCTTTCACTTCCATTCAGGTAACTTCAATCTATTGAGTGTGACATTCACATAACTAGCTCCGGGCAATATTCTATGACAGGGGTGTCCAAACTTTTCGCAGCGAGGTCCAGATTTGGTGAGGTGAAAATGTGTGGGGGCCGACCATTCAGGTCGGTGTAGCAGCTGGTTTAGTGGGTAGTGATTTGGGTCCATTCAGAACTTAGTGGCAGCAGGTCCTTCAGGACTCAGGGGCCCCCTGAGCTTGTTTCATATATACTGTATATATATATATATATATATATATATATATATATATATATATATATATATATATATATATCTATATATATATATATATATATATATATATATATATATATATATATATATATATACATACAGTATATATATATAAAAGCCAAGAATATCTTGTAAATGATATCCTTATAAACGGTGAGTTCTGATGTCATCAGTTATAAACGGTGAATTCTGATGTCATTGCTGTCACATGACTCACTGAAAATTGTGTATTATAATAAATAAATTCCCCCCGTTGCAAAATATGAGGATATTAGAAGTCACCTCGGAGTTCCATGACCTGTATAAAATCACTCAGCCTTCGGCCTCGTGTTTATATATATATAAAATACCCAAAAAGGTCAAGGTGCACACTGGGTACTTTTTTTTAAAAAAAAAATCACAAACTTTTATTTATCACATGTTAAAAGGGTAAACAATTTGGTCCTTTTCTAAGACCTTTCTCAAGACCATTCAGCATTTTATTTAGGTGTGTTTTTTAAATTATCATATTTCATTTAATATAGCACGGTGTTGCAGCAGTCAGCCTCACTGTCTTGCAGCACTAGGGTCCAATGTAAAAGTGCAGCCAGGGCACTATCTGTAAGGAGTTTGTATGTTCTTCCTATGTCTGCCCCCAGTTCTGATCAGTCTGCTGCCTTGACAGAATTAAAGGGTCCAGCTGCAAGTGTGGTTGTGATCAAATGGAGACCAGTTTTGCACTTATGGAGGCTGTTCATTAAAGGTACTTGTGTCCAGACCTCCTCCTTGCACTTCTGTATAGGTGCTTAAAGCATAATAGCATTGGTCCTTCCTCATCTGTTAAATCATGCATAAATGGGCCCATTGACACTGGGGAAACTTGGAGCTACAGGTATGGGACCTATTATCCAGAATGCTCAGTGCTCTGGGGTTTTCCACATAATGCGTCTTTCCATAATTTGCATTGCCATACATTATGGGGCAGATTTATCAAGGGTCGAATTTCGAAGTTGAAAATACTTCGAAATTCGACCATCGAGTTGAATTACTTCCACTTTGAATATCAAAGTGTACGTTTTTTTCATCGTAGTTGGCCATTTGCGGTTGAAGAAAAATTGTTTGATCGATTAAATCCTTTGTATTGAACGATTCGAAGAATTTCAGCGATCGATCGAACGATTTTTCTTCGACTTCACTTCAAAAAAAATAGAAAGCTGCTCTAGAAGGTCCCCATAGGCTTTTTTTTTTAAAGAGACAGTACTTCAATTATCAAATGGTCTAATATTCAAACGATTTTACTTCTCGATTTTACTATTCGATGGTCGAAGTATCCAAAAAATTATTTCGAATATCGAATTGTTTACTTCGAAAATTCCCTCGAATTCACTTCGACCCTTGATAAATCTGCCCCCAAGGCTACAAAAAAATCATTTAAACATTAAATAAACCCAATAACATTATTTTGCCTCCAATAATAATTAATGATGTCTTAGTTTGGATGAGGTACAATGTACTGTTTCATTATTACTGAGAAAAAGGTAATCATTTTTACAAAATTTAAAATTATTTGGAGAAAATGGAGTCTATGGGAAATGCCAAAGAACCAGACTCTTATTTAACTTTGAGCAGAAATGATGCAATCCCAAATCTGGGGATGTTATCCTCAAATTACACTCAATTTGCAAATAATATGCAAGTGCAATGAATTCGTTTTTGATGCATAGATAGAGCATAATTGCAGCAGGAGGTGCTCCCTGTGTGATTTTTACTTTAGTAGCAAAATGCCGTCTCCGCCTTCCCAACAGTCGACTTACAGTAAATAAGAAGAAACAATTACAGAATGTATTATTAAATATTTGCAAACAGTCACTCTGTAGAGTATAAATACACAGTAGGATTCATTTATCACACCTTGTTTATTATGAGACGTTTCAGGAGTGTCAGGCACATGGAGGCTCTATGGGAAAGTAGGACACCTTTATTTCATGTCGTTGCCTTTCAGGAGTCAGAGTGAGCGGAATAATGAAATGCCAGTCATTTCCCAGGGATACAAATCTGTACAAGTGCATAGTATGTTTCAATAAAATTGCCACTATAATAGAAACTCCCCAGGCAATCTGTTGCTGTGCTGAATAGGAGGATAATACACGGTTATGTGACACCATAAACTCTATGAGATGTATGGATTTGTGTATAAGTATCACTTGCAATGCTCCACTGGCATCGCATTGACACATGTAAAATCAAATGACAACAATGTTAGAACCCAACATTCATGGTAATTACGGTGATTTAGAAAGCAGGAGAACTTGGTATCCAGTACAAATCCAGTCTCAGCAGCTGATGGAATCGGTCTAAAAAAAAACTGTTTTTGATGTTTTAGAAAGGCAGACCGCTCTCCTGTAAAAGCCTTACTAGCAGGGTTGCCAGGTTGGTGGTTTTCCAGCCAAAGGGGGCTACTAATTTAAAGCCTAGGCGGGTTTTGAAAGTACAAACTAACCAAAGTACAGATTTGGGCTACTTTTTGGGCCTTTGGCTGGTTTTTACTTTGGAAACCAGCCAAAGTGTTTACTTGAAAATAATAGCAGTTAGGCAGGCACCAATCCGAAGCATCCAACAAAAATAGAGTCCAAGAGCCAAAAAATTTTTGAATATAAAAATATGAATAATTCTAAAAGAATAATGCCTGACGCGTTTCGTGTCACACAGGGACACTTAATCATAGGCTGAACTATAGAAATACACACAATATATTTGAAGGAAAGGGAACCCAATGAGAAATCACTAAGGCGGATTTAGTACAATTGCCTCAAAAATAGTTATCTCTAGTGGCCATTTTGTAGAATACACAATATACAATATTATTAAAAATGTGTTTATCCACAAAAATACAAATTCATTAGATGCATAATGCAAACAATTATTTAGTGTATAAAAATACTCAATATAATTATATAAATATCTAAAAATATATATAAATATAAATAGATCAATAAATAAGTATATAATATACTATGCTATAATATGAAACGCGTCAGGCTTTATTCTTTTAGATGTAGTGTAAAATAAAATTTCATATTTTTATATTCAAAAAATTTTTGGCTCTTGGACTCTATTTTTGTTGGATGCTTCGGATTGGTGCCTGCCAATTCTCCCCTATGTTGAAGGTCTGGGGCATGAGCAACCGGTCCAACTTGGAAAGCGGTAAGCTTATCCCAATGATTTGACAGATTCATGCTCTATCATGATTCTTTGGTTTATTATTAAAGTTTTCACTTGCTCTAATGTGCCAAGCCTATGTCTCCCAATGCATGTTGGGTAATGTAGTTTTTGTTTAACAATTTGCCATTTGCTAAGTTTAATGTAAGACTACAATACCCAGCATGCAATGGGACTGACTTGTGTAGAAGTCAGGAATTACCAGATATTGGGCTCTGTACCCCAGTCTCCCGTTCTTGTCCCTAAACCTCCTGGGCCCAGCTCTGTAGTTAAGCCCCTGGTGACGGGCAACTCTGTCCCATTTTGCTTCATGGAAAAATATACGAAACAGTGAAAATTTTAAAAAGGCCTATTTTCACATATATTCGATTTTTCAGACTTTTTTTTTCACTGCGCATATTGTGCTTTTTTGGGGCTATTTTTGAAGTGCCTCTTGACTAGTTTTCACTGTTTTTGTAGCTGACTTTGGCTGGTTTTGAAAATTAAACCTGGCAACCCTGCTTACTAGTCCAATGACTCCAGGGCATTGCTTTAAAGGGGTTGCCCACCTTTAAATAAAGTTTAAAGGGGATTATTTACTAAAATACAAATTTATCTCATGTTTTAAATTAAAAAAAACTCGACCAAACTCCCATCCCTGATTTTGTCATATTTATTAATAAAATAACTCAAATAAATCTGAAATGACCCAATAAAATCGAGTAGATGATCTTTTTTGGCCAGCTCTAAATCAATTCAGACTTTTAGAGGTTTTTGTATTTTTCTTCCGCTAGGAACTGTCCAAAAGACTACATTTTTAGAGGGTTTTCAAATTATCAGCATAGTTTTCAGTTCCTACTTTTTTTATTTGCATTTTATAATAAATCATTCATAGTTTTAGGGTTGGTGAGTTTAGCAGTGGTTTCAAAAACCACGAAAGTGAGACTGTTGATAAATAGGCCCCCACATGCTTCAGTATTGTTGGTGGCATTAGTAAGGTTGGACAGTAAAATCAGGCAAATCAGACCTGTTTTGGGTCGCCAAAAATTTTCAGAACAGCTAAAAATGAGTCAAACACCTTAAAGTCAGGCGTTTCTTTGCACAACATTTTTCAAACCTTGGGATATTTTTCGAATCACACATTTTTGGGATTTTTTTGTTGTGATGAAACGCTGTGAAATATTTTGCTTCTTAGCACAGGTTTCCAGTTGGCTTGAGGTCATGGCTCCCTACAGGACAGTCAAGTTTTTCTACTGCAATCTCAGCAAACTAGTTCTGTATAGAATTGTAGGACATTATTGTGCCGAAACATGAAAGGGCCTCCTCCAAACTATTGCCATAAAATAAAAAGCATAGGATTGTCAAGAATATTATTGTATTATGTAGCCGAAGATTTGCTTTCAGTGCAAACAGGAGCCTAGCCAAAGCATGGAATACAGCCCCAAACCATTACTTCTTTTCCACCAAATGTTACCATTTGCATTATGCATTTAGGCACGTAGTGTTCTCTAGTGATGGGGGAATTTCTCCCGTTTCGCTTCACTGGAAATTTCTTAAATTTCCCGCAAAATTCGCAAAACGGCTGAAAAAATAGCGAAAAATTTGTGAAAGTAAAAAATTGACAACTGCGTAACTTTTGGGCGCACGTCTAAAAAATCGTTCGTATCAATTTTGAAGCTGGCTTTAAAGTCAATGGGCGTCCGAATAGTGTTTGTCAATTTTGACGCAAGTGACTTTTCGGAAGCGCGTTCAAAATCTTTTGTCACAGGCGAAAATTTTTGCGGGAGTTTCGCGAATTTATGCGCCGGGATCAAATGACAAACACAGGCATTTCTGTCGGGCTGTTAGTGGGGGACACAACATTTATCACCCCAGTAACAAGTGTGCCAACTCAGGACATTTTAGAAGTTGTACCAGCTGCATCTTCTGCCCCTAACCTCTATATTTTTAATTCCCATCATCCTAGGCAAAGCTATTTTGTTTCTAGAACGTTAATGGCAATTTACAACTATACGTACGCATTTCCCTGCGCAAAACACAAGGAAGCAAAGACATGTTTGAGGTTGAATGTTCTATAATTTTAATCCAAGTAAGAGTGTGAATGTGACCATAAACACATCGCACAAGTACAGTTCAAGGAAAAAACTGTTATTTATTCCATTGGAGGTACAGTAAATACAGTCCTTTATGTTTCTGGATAAGGAGTTCATTGTTTATTTTGCAGAAAAAATAATAGTGATGCTGTGAATAATATGTTGCTCGGCAGGTATTTTATTAATGATAATCTTTTTTCAAATCCACGTTAATAAATTCAGCATGACAGGAGTGTGACCTCTCTAAATCTTGATTAGTTCTCCTTTCAAGCACACCTAATAATATCATTTTATTCTTAATAAACAAAACCCACCAATTATCCATAAATAGTTAAGCTGCCTACTTGGTGCAATAGTATAATGTGATAATAAATAGTAAATGAATATGTGAATTGAAAACTTTATCTTTGATTAAAATAAAGAGTCAGTGGCATTAGAATATGTTCTTATAGATTACTACGAATGAGGGGAATAAAAAATAGGGATGCACCGAATCCACTATTTTATATTCGGCCGAAACCCCGAATCCTTCTTGAAAGATTTCGCCGAATACCAAACCGAATCCGGGTGGGAAGGGGAAAACATTTTTTACTTCCTTGTTTTCTGACAAAAAGTCATGTGAATTCCCTTCCCACCCCTAATTTGCATATGCAAATTAGGGGTTGGATTCAGTTCGGCCGGGCAGAAGGCGTTGTCCGAATCCTGCTTAAAAAGGCCGAATCCTGGCCGAATCCCGAACCAAATCCTGGATTCGGTGCATCCCTAATAAAAAGCTTAATAAGTTGAACAGTGCTCAACTATTCTAGGAGATTTGAGGTGAAGGGAAAGAGTAAAATTGGCCCATAGTTATTGAGGTTAGCTAGATCAGGTGAAACATATTTTGGGAACCAGGACATGCGTAAAGGTAGGTGGAGATATTTGAGTTATGAACTGACTGTACATGAGAGATCTTTGAGGACGTGTGATGGGATGTGGTAAAGAGAAACCCGTTGTCTGAGGAAGAGGAGATCAACTTTGTCACTTCATCTCTTGTGACAGAGGAAGGGGTCAAAGGAAACTTGAGGCATAAAGGTGGGGTAGGTAATTACTTTCACTTTCCATTCTGCATTTTCTACATGTCACTGCTCTCCCCACATTGCCCCTCCCTGTTCACAGTCTATAATTGTGTAGCCAATGCAAAGGCGTGGGCATCAGGTCCCCCATTCTGGTGCATAAACACAATTTTGAGGTGTTACAATGCTTGTCTTAACAGTATCCACAAAATGGCTGCTGCTTGCTTGCTGTGGTGGTGAATTCCAAGGCTGACTGTAACCAGCATTTAAATAATTTATATAGTGTAAGTAAAGTTTCTTTTGCTTAACAAGCACAATAGATAACAATTTGGAATTATTTTAGGGTGACAGGTCTCCTTTAAATCCATATACCTCGTCCTCCCATGTGGCTAACACAACTACCCCCAGCACATGATTAAGGGGCCCCTAACAACAATTTCCAAATGCTAACAAACCCTCAGAACAAACCCTACCAGGCTAATGTCTCACAGGGAGCTTATGGCAGGCAGAGCATGGCACACACAGGGAGCATAGGGCAGGCAAAGAATGGCACACACATGCAGAGTAGAGCAGGCAGAGTATGGCACACACAGGGAGCATAGGGCAGGCAGAGTATGGCACACACAGGGAGCATAGGGCAGGCAGAGTATGGCACACACAGGGAGCATAGGGCAGGCAGGAAAAGTATGGCACACACAGGGAGCATAGGGCAGGCAGAGTATGGCGCACACAGGGAGCATAGGGAAGGCAGAATAGAGCAGGAGACAGGGAATCCTATCAGTACCACAAGATGAACAGTTCATACTGTGCTACATACAGCGACACTATACTGGTGCTCCTCCAGAAATTTGTTTGAGGTGTTAACTGGTGAACAATGTGGGCAGTTTCAGTTTGTGTCTGAGGTGGGAACAGTACATGGCTTCAGGGGTGTGAACAATAGAGGTGTTACAGGTATGAACAATGCAGGAGTTTACTGTCTGAATTTGAGGTGTTAATATTGCAGGTGCCAATTAATCTCAGTACTGTTACTTTTAAAGTTTACACAAGGTAAGCAGTCACACCAGGCAGACTTTCATGTGGGGGCCACATAAGGGGGGTCACGGACCACCAGTTGGACAGCACTGCTGTATACTAATATAAGTATCACTGTATCCATTAATTACTTTTGAAAAAATGTTTAAGGGATCCTTGCTAAAACAGGTTAAATAGAAAAGCAGCAACAATTACTGATGCCTAAAAATTAGCTTAATGGACTGCACGTATATATTGTAAAAATGGAAGAAGTCTACATGTAGCCCATTCTCTACTGGGGGTAGAATTGTACATTGCGGTATAATATTCAGGCTATTTGTCATTCACATGCTCGGTTGCACAGCAAAACTGGCTGCTAAATTTAGTAAAAAAAAAATCACTGTTTTAAAAGTGGAATTTCCCATATTGTTGGTATTGCAATATTCCATTTTTACTCCCTACATGTTTAATTTGGAGAAGTCATTAACGTCAGGCTCAGCTGTGAAATTGGTGGCTAATATTTATGTCATTAATAGTACAGCGTGTTTCCTCTGCACCTGAAAAACACTACATTTGCATTTTAATTAAAGTATTAAAATGATAAATCATAAGCCTGAAATAAGAGAGTCTCCCAATTTAAATAATAGTATTTACAGAATACATCTTATAGCTAAATGGGAGTGCTTATTACAGGGTGAGATTAATGTTTAATATACTTTTAATTGTTTCTTGTTTGGTAGTGCAGAAGTGAAGAAAAAGCTATAACCCAAATGTCCAAATTCGTTTATAGCCAAGGTTTTTTTTATAAATATTAGCTTACCGTTGTTAGGCCACCGTCAGGAATTACAGGGTCCCATATTACTTGTTACAGTGTCCTACTCCCCTCAAGGGGACCTCGGTTATTAACCCATTATTCACCCTAACATCTGGATGGAAAGCCCTGTCTATGAGTAGAATGGGACCGAATTAAAAAAAAAAATGTCTGGTGGATGCTCGTCTTGGGTTCTGATTTTGTGTTTCTCATTGGGGAGTCAAGATTTGTATGGGTGCTGGTGAATTAATGAAGGTAACTGAATTGAAAATTTGCTAAACTTTCTTGACAGTCGGAAATGATTTAATGAATCCAAAGACAGATGGGAATCCTTCAGGAATCGCCACTACAATCCTCGATAAATCAGCCCTCCCCATAACGTTAGTGCAGCTTTGCATGCCGAGTCCCCTTGATTTATAACCGCGTGTGAAACAGAAGTGGCTAATGACTGCCAGTATTCCCATGGCCGCCTGGAGATCTTTGTATTAGTTTAGCTCCAAAAGACCCATCTTGTGGGACTGAACAGACAGACAAGCCTTTTTGTGTGACCTGTAAAATCAGCCAGTTACTCGTACTCTGTACCAGCTGTGCCAATTAAAGGGGGATTATATCCACATAATAAGCATGCTCTTCTTTTTGCTTCATTTTTCAAAAATACCCTAAACCTACAGGCACACTATCATTCTGTCTAATTTATCATTTGTACTTAAAATTAATTGATTGTAAAATTGTATTTCTAAATCAGTGTAATATTTCTGAATTGTTTGAAAATACACCATTCTGCATTTCTTTCATAATAATGTTATAATAATCACTCCATACAAGCCACTTTGTTTGCATCAGGTTTACTAACCAATCAGCTGGAAGTTACTGGTCAACTCTATAAAAGCAAACACCTGATTGGCTGCCCAGCATGCTTGATAAAGGGGTTGTCCCCGAAACATTGCATGCCGCACTAAATAAATTTAAAGCAAGGCTCTCACCCTGCTAGCATTACCTGAGTGCAAGTGAACTTCTTTCTTTGTATTGTTGAGGGGTTGGCCGATCCCCCATTTTGCTGGGCACCAGGGATTCAAGTTCCAGGAGGGCCAGGGTGTGCGTTTGTAAGTTGGATAATCATTATTCAGATGAGCAAGCAGGGTCGGACTGGATGAGCCGAGGTTCATGGGGTTATTGCCACAGGGAACCCCCTCCGGGCCTCCCTGCCACCAACAGTAAACCCCCCTCCAGACCCCCATGCGTACTGTACCTGTCCTCTAGTTGTGGCCTCGATCAGGGGTGTGGGGGGCAGTACGGGCATTAGATGGGTGCAGGTCTGGGTCGGCAGGGCCCACGAGGTCTGTGACCCACTGGGTTTTTACCCAGTGTCCCGTCAGCCTAGTCCGACCCTCAAGCAAGTTAGGCAGAAAATGCAACATTTCTCTATCCGTTCCAGCTACCCTACAGTAGTAAGGATAAGGCTGCTCTGCGCCTCCTTAAACTGTGGACTGTTCCTCACTCCAGACTTTTTGTATGTCGCTAAGTGCACAGTACGGCATTTCCCAGGGACAGGATTGGACTGAGCCAGCCAGACACCCGGAAAAAACCCTGTAGGCCCTGGACCTTGCAGACCCCCTTGACCTAGGTCATGGGGAAAAATAAATCCTCCTCACACACATTAAATATAGTCTCACACATGCTGGTACACAGAGTGAAATACAAGTATGGGATCCATTATCTGGAAACCCATTATCCAAAAAAACTCCAAATTACTGGAAAGTCCATTTCTCATAGACAACATTTTATCCAAATAATCCACATTTTTAAAAATGATTTCCTTTTTCTTTGTAATAATAAAACAGTAGCTTGTGCTTAATCCCAACTAAGATATAATTAATTCTCATTGGAAGCAAAACCAGCCTAATGGGTTTATTTAATGTTTACATGATTTTCTAGTATACTTACGGTATGAAGATCCAAATTACAGAAAGATCTGTTATCCAGAAAACCCCAGGTCTTGAGCATTCTGCATAACAGGTCCCACACCTGTAGTAAGGAAAGAAAGTGATCTTCCTGAGCCTTACATCGATACTGATCCTGTAATGGATATTCACATTTGGGGGTCTTGCAGTTACAGTAGCTCCTAGTGGAAGTTCATGACTCCATGCATATCTATATAATGTTACAGAGCACCAGAAAGATTAAAAGGATACTGTCATGGGAAAACATGTTTTTTTCAAAACGCATCAGTTAATAGTGCTGCTCCTGTAGAATTCTGCTCTGAAATCCATTTTTCAAAAGAGCAAACTGATTTTTTTATATTAAATTTTGAAATCTGACATTGGGCTAGACATATTGCTAGTTTCCCTGCTGCACCCAGTCATGTGACTTGTGCTCTGATAAACTTCAATCACTCTTTACTGCTGTACTGCAAGTTGGAGTGATATCACCCCCCCCAGCAGCCTAACAAAAGAACAATGGGAAGGTAACCAGATAGCAGCTCCCTAACACCTGCATTGGTGAGAGCTCCAGGCTGTAAGTTTTCCCAGGCCCATTTTGGGGCTGGAGGGAGCAAACTGCTTTTCCCCCATAAAAAAACGAGGAAGAAGACGGCAGCCATTGCTGGCCAAGGAGTGAGGACCCGCTTGGGGTCTAACAGGATGACTGCTGCTCCTGGTTTGGCAGCAGCAGTTGAAAATGCAGTGTTCCATCTGTTATGGAGTCTCCCAAGCAAGCAAATATCCTGGATGTACAAGCCCAAGTTGCTGCAGAGAGTTGCAGTTCTACTGTGGGAAGTGGCAGTTCTGCTGCTGACAGTTGCAGTTCAGAGGCAGAGGAAGTGCTGCAGGCTGTGCAGAAGCCATGGAGAGGGCTGAGACTGCATGTTGTGTGGCTATGGAGGTGCTGAGAGAGATGCCCAATCCTGCTGCTGCTGCTGACAAAGTCTTGGAAGAGAAAAGGAACATTTTGGAGGGGAGTGTTAGTAACATGGTGGCTGGTAGTGATGGGCGAATTTGCGCCGTTTCGCCGGAAAATTTGCGAAATTCGCGAAACGGCGCCAGCGTCTCGTTTTTGACGCCGGCGCCCGTTTTTGACGCGAATTTTCGCGGGCGATTCGCGAATTTATTCTCTGGCGGCGAATCGCGCAAATTCGCTGCAAATTCGCACCTGGCGAATAAATTCGCCCATCACTAGTGGCTGGACTGAGTTCTCTTAAATAGACTGAGAGATCTAAAGCTTTAGGGAAAATTGTTTAAATGTCTAATGACCTGGAGGACATTGAGAATAACATTACCAGGGTTCTAGCAGTTATACAACCCTGGAAAGAGGTTTTTGATAATCAAAAGAGATTCCAGGAAATGGAGGAAAATGAACTGAAAAAGTTACTGTGATTCCTGGGAGTGGCAATGTGGGGAATTTGTGTGCGGATTCCCAGGTCCCAGAGACTGTTTCAGTGCCCAGCACTAGTGGCCATACTAATGCCAATATAAACGCTGTGAGTGTGGCTGCTGTGAGCTTTCCCAGTGCAGTGAGTGTGCCCAGAGCCAGTGTGTCAGGTGTGAGTGTGTAGTGTAACATGGCTAAAGGGAGTACTAACATGGCTGCACCACTGATTAATAAAACTGTATGTGATGCTGCAGTAAGAGAGAACGTAGCTGGTGAAAGCTGTGTCACAGAGGGTGCAGGGAATCCTCCTGTAAATAGTGAGAGTGAAGGGGCACAAGGGAGGAGAGGTGTTTGGGATGGAAAGAAACTGTTTAGGCAGAATGTCTCTGAGGTGGGTGAGAGTCAGACCAGTAGGAGGAAGAATGCGGTCAAAATCAAGTGGGTGAAGGAGAGGGGTGAGTTCCGGGGGCGCAGGTTTGTAGCCAGAAATCTCATCAAAGAGTCATTGGGTTTTACCCCTGCAGATGTGTTTGGGCTGGTAAGTGTCACTGAGCTTCAAACTGTCTCAGGGGCTGGATGAGTTCTGGCGCAAATATGAGGGTAAGCCCCAGAGTGGGAGGGGTTTAGCGTGATTTCAGTCTCCGGGCCTGAGACCAACACTATCAGCATTATGTTTAAGACAGTGTGTGTCCCCCCGGAAGATGTGATGCTCTGGCTAAAGAGGCAATGCATTGCCCTGTTCCCCCTTACCCCACTGTATGATAAGGAGGATTTCTGGATAGGAGGGTGGAAAGTACAGGTCAAACTGCACATGAATTTCCATGTTCCCAAACACCTTCCCAGTTCCTTCTTTATTGGTAAGGACAGGGGGGTTTTGCTTCTATCCCGGTCAACCCAGGGTGTGTTTCAGGTGTGGCTCAAACAGGCACTTTGCAGCTAAATGCCCAGCGGGTAAGTGCACCCTCTATGGTGAAACTGGGCACCCCAATAAAGAATGCCAGGAAATCCATTGCAATTTGTACTTGAAGTTAGAACATGCCCACCGTTCTTGCTTTAATGCCTGGCACAACATTGTTAAAGATTGCCCTTATTTACAGGAGGAAATTGGCCAGGGAATGGAGATTGTGGAGGAGGGTTCCCCAATATCTGAAGTGGTGGGATCAGAAAGGGAGGTTGTGCAGCTGGAATCCAGTGCCCTATGCAGTAAGGATGGTGAGTAGGGCAGCAGAGAAGTTACCCAAGGAGGAGGGTGAGCAGAGGACCAGATAGCCAAGAAGAGAGGAGAAGTGGAGAGTGGTGGGAAAGAAAGCCTCCATTAAAAAAAAAGACACCTCCTCAAAAATAGTGGTAGCAACAGGAAATAGGTTTGTTCTGCCAGAAGGTAAGAGCTGGGGAGATCTGGCTGAGGAAGAGGAAGAGAGACCGAGGGAGGAAGAAAAGAGAGAGAAGAGGAAGGCTAGGGCCTTGGGGAAAAAGGAACAGAAAGAGGAAAGAAGGTAATGAGAATGGGGAGGAGGTTTTGAGTCAAGAGGGGGAATGGGAATCCCTAGAGGAGGATATTGAGATTGACCTGGAAGGTGAGGAAAGTACCCCAAAATTCCAAGTGAAAAGGAGGGGTGAGGAAAGTGGCGGTGCCAGGCAGAAACAAAACAGGATTTAATTATAAGGGAACTTACTTTCATTAAATGAATGTTGGTTAATAATGTGATGTTTTCTGTTTCTGAAATGTTTATATAATTTTCTGTAATGTTTTTACTTTCAATAAAATTCCCTAACACAAGATAACAGCTGGTAGATCTAAGAACAACACTCAATAGTAAAAGCCAAGTCCCACTGCGACTGATTCAGTTACATTAAGTAGGAGAAATAACAGCCTGCCAGAAAGTAGTTCCATCCTAAAGTGCAGGCACAAATTACATGACTGGGGGCAGCTGGGAAACTGACAATATGTCTAGCCCTATGTCATATTTTAAAATAGTGCAGAAGTCTGTTGGAGCAGCACTATTAACTGATGCATTTTGAAAAAAAAACATGTTTTCCCATGACAGTATCCCTTTAGGGCTATTCCACACGGGGAGATAGCCTTGCGTTTGCGGTCGCGGCGACAAAGCGCCGCGCCAGTCGCCGCGACCGGCGCAGGCGACAGTTTTGTATGGGCGCCTATGTAAAAACGCCTGTGCTAACCACACGAGGCGATGCGCTTTTCAACAGTCGCCTGAAAATGCCTCGCCAGGCTTTTTCAGGCGACTGTTGAAAAGCGCATCGCCTCGTGTGGTTAGCACAGGCGTTTTTACATAGGCGCCCATACAAAACTGTCGCCTGCGCCGGTCGCGGCGACTGTCGCGGCGCTTTGTCGCCGCGACCGCAAACGCAGGGCTATCTCCCCGTGTGGACTAGCCCTTAAGGAAGGAAAAATGAGCTGCTACAGGTGAGGAGCACTGCATAGAGCTAAGACATAAGACATATTCATTTTCCTATTATGCACCAGCAGCAGGCGACAATTGTCATGTGAATTTGCTGTTGAGTTCTTCATGGTGCATAAAGAGTCAGCTAATTATCTTTACATAAATGCACAGTAAATATGTAACTATGAAAGTTATTGGGAGCAATTTTATGTCAAAAGAATTGGCAAGGCTATAATTGTAGATGCTTGTAGTAGCTTAATATTGGAAAACAACGCAGAAGAAACTCATATAATTGATTTAATTTTCTTGCGCTGCATCAAACAGTTATTTTAAAATTTAAATAATGTGTTTTATACAGTTAAAGATTAATATTCGCCCAGTAATTGCCACTTCATCTCTCCGACCGCGTGCTGAGTTTAGATGAATTCAATTTCGCCACGACCAAGTAGGTAATTTAGGAGCAATCAATCAGAGGCAGAAACCACATGAAACACTTGTAGCGAAGCATTCTCTCCTGCTCTGTAGAAATGAAGGCAATTAATGAAGCACTCAAGTCATTTTTTTTTTTTCAGTCAGATGTAAAATTATAATGTCCACTGTTAATTCTTTAGTGTGGACATTGCAGAGTAGATGTTGGATGTCTCCGAGAATTTTCTTCTATATTTGTATATTAGCCTGTTGATCGGACGGATAAAAAAAAGAGATTGAGACTTAAAGAAAAATGAAATATATTCAAATATATATATATATATATATATATATATATATATATATATATATATATATATATATATATATATATATATATATATATATACATACAGGTATGGGATACGTTATCCTGAAACCCCTTATCCAGAAAGTTCTGAATTACAGAAAGGCCGTCTCCCATAGACTCCATTATAATAAATTAATCCAAGTGTTTAAAAATGGTTTCCTTTTTCTCTACAAAACAGTAGCTTGTACTTGACCCAAACTAAGATATAATTAATCCTTATTAGAAGCAAAACCAGCCTATTGTGTTTATTTAATGTTTACATGATTTTCTACCTTTCTTAAGGTATGAAGATCCAAATTATGGAAAGGTTCATTATCCAGAAAACCCCAGGTCCCAAGCATTCTGGATAACAGGTCCCATACCTGTATATATAATATACACATGGCCACAGGCATTGTAATGAAGGCATAGGGAGGTTAACTAGGCAGGTGACACTCTGTTCTGAGATGTATTTTATATAAAATTGACTTTACTGCAATATGTTCTGGGATTATTATGGCTAAAATGAGACAGCTGGTGGAGCATGCAGAGAGAGGGAAATGTTGGGGTTAGGAAGGGAGGTGGTGGTTGATGTGATTTAAGCGGCATCAGGGTAGAATGGAAATCATGTGGTGCTGCCTGGTAATAAAATGTGTAGGCGCCTTTTCTAGCCTAAATATCAGAGAGAAACTCCAACCCATTCCTAGGTAAGCAAGGATTACCATTTGATGGTGACTTGAGGGTTTAGGATGGTATGTTCATCACAGCTAGGGGGAATGCTTGCCAGATTGGGGTACATGCTCCTCACTCCAGATTTTGAGTCTGGCACTAGGTGCACAGTGCAGCATTATCCAGGGTCAGAGATAGACTGGGCCAGTCAGACACCGAGAAAAACCCTGTGGGCCCTGGACATTGTAGACCCCATTGACCTAGGTTGACTTAGGCTTGCTCCCTGCTCTGAACCTTGCCCACTCCACCCCCACTCACAGCCGGAATGAGTAAGTAAAAGGTTTGCATTTCATATGGGGTGGAGGCTGGTGGAAGGTTCGTAGCAACTGTGGTGGGGGGCCCCTTTGGTGGCATCCCTAGTGGGCCATAGACACTCCAGTCCGACACTGCCCAGGGAAAAGTAATTGAGCCCCACATTCTGTAAACACATTCTGGTTGACTAGTGTGAAATGGTAAAAACAGAAAGATGTTCGTGAACCTTATATTGATACTGATCCTGTAATGGATGTTTGCATTTGAGGGGGGTTTAGGGTGGTTCTATGTTCTATCATAGGGGAAATGCTTGTGAGTTTAGAACATAGTTCCAGGGGTTAATTTACAACAAGCTAGCCTATGGCTAGAGAATAAGCTTTCTGTTGCCACTGGTCCCATCAATAGATGAGAATCAGTTTCCTGTTTTCTCTTTACTAACTGACCCCCTTTTGGGTTTTGTGCCTGGCATGGCATGTAGCCCATAGTCCTTTACAATACAGGGATTAGTTCAATTATTCTGTTCATTATCGGAGTGGTTAATAGGGGACAACAAATGGGTAGTTATTTTCTATTATGACTGCAGTAGGTTATTATTATTATAATGATCTAAGGTTGTACATAAAATTCACTCAGTGTTGTCATATGTTCTAGAATCGACATTAAATTGGCACTGTATTTATCCTAATATGCTTTCTGGGGGCATTATGCATGGAATAGGCACTGCATTTAATCTGCCATATCTTCTAGGGTGTACTATAAATGAAATAGGTTCTGTATTTATCTTGCCATGTGTTCTTGGTTATTATAAATGAATACATGCTATTGCTAACTACTGATTGAGACAAATTGGAATTGATTTAGCAGAGTCTTCTTCTTGATCACAGCATGGCCTAAATTCTTTGATCTTTAATAGAAGGATGCTGGGAGTTGTAGCTACAACATCTGGGGATCCAGTGGTATACTGTAATGTTGTAATTATACAGTAACCATTAATCATTATTCAACACATATTTACATCAGAGTTATGGTGGAACGTTTGGGAACTTGAGCAAACTAAATGGGATAAAAGTGTGTCAAGCTTAACAGCCATATTGCTTTGAAGTCATTGTCACTGAGATACTGAAGAATTTTCTAAACATATTGTTTGGGACTAGTTATTTAATATGTTTTACTAACGACATTTCTCTTGGCTGTTTGGAGAAAGTTGCCCTTTGTAGTAAAGGATTTTAAATTATAGGCAAAAGTGAACAAATATGCAACAAATTCTGTTTTTGGCACCTTTAGAGATGGGTTTCATGGGAGCACTTAAATGTGTAACAATATGAAGCTAACATGATAACATTTCCATGATAGTTTATGATTTTAGCCCCTAAGATTCACTTTTGATGTTAATAAGCAATCGACCTTCACCAATTGCTTTTATTAAATGTAAATTGACTATTTTTATCCACATGATAATTTGGAGTAATGACTCCATACTAATCAGTTATTAATGATATGACCCTACACATGAACATCAGAGAACCACTGTACATGCTTGGATGATCAAGGTCCTGACCCACAGCTAATGTGTGGCATAACCACTGGGCTTCATTATTCCTTTTCCATGTTCCATTATTTTGAATGACGGTTCAGATTCTTATTTTGGAATGTTTTAATGGTTCTTGTTTTTTTGCTGGTGCTGTAGTACTGCTATGACCCTCTTTCTTCAGGTATATCATGCCTACAGCATGTTTCCTACCTGACTATAATTTCTTTCTTTTTTTTAAAAAAATGTTAACTATGCATTTAAACTTAACTTTTTACAACAGTGAGAAAAAAGTAGAAAGACAGAGATCAGTAGGTGAAGAGGGAGAGGAGAGCAATACACATCCTTGTGTTTGCCTTGTATTATTACATGTTTGTACTTTGTTTTGTGGGGGCATCATGGAAGGACACCCCTGGGCCCCATATGGCTTCTTTGGGCATCCTCTGGCAAGATATGTCGATTTCTGATTAGTCGGGGAGTTGTTTACCAAATTCTGCCAAAAGGGAGAGATGGAGGAGCTGTGGATTTCCAGTGTAGAAGGAGCTGGAGGTAATACAGTCTAGCGTGATCATTGAGTCCTGAGTCCTCTACCACTCCAAGCAGACAGGTCAATGGTGATATTATCTGTGGGAAGCCTAAATCATTTGCAAAGTAGTGTACAATATCCTTCCAGAGTTGGACTGGTGAATAGTGCCAGAATACATGCATATAAGAGCCAATGTCACTTTCACATTTAATACATGTATCAGAAGCTTGAGGGAATATTTTGGATATTCTATATGGTGTAAGGTACACCCTGTTCAGAAACTCCATTTATATATACCTGTCTCTAACTGATATAGTTATAGCGTGTATCTGTTTTAGAACATCCGCTCACATATCATCAGTGAGATCTGAAATATTCCCTTGTCCATTTTTCTGGGGGTTTTGCAAGTGGGTCTGGTGTAACTTGCCACATAATGGTATAAGAACAGGATAGGGGTTAAATAAACCCCTTTTTATGTAAATATCTTTCTAGGGTGGTGTTCTCCATTATCATTGGTCTGGTTGTGAATTGGGTGTGAAAGATACTTAAAGAACATTGCTTGGGGTATGGGATGGCTCTCCCTAAGGACCTGGAACTGCTTAATGTCTCAGTTCAACACTATGGGGGGAATTCACAAAAGTGTCGGGAACGAAAAATTGTCTTTAAAATGTCGTAGAAAGTGTCGTAGCAACAGCCGACAAATTCACAGAGCATTTCTCCGCCAATTTTCCGACATGTACGACACTTTTGAATTAGTGTCGTTAAAAGTGGGCGTGTTTTTTTCGGCGCCACTTTTCCCGACATTTTTAAGAATTACTTGTAACCTCATTTTTTTTACCGACAATTTTTCAGACTTTAGGCTCTCCAAAACGAAAATGTCTGTCAAATTGTCTTTTGAAAAGTCTTGGTAAATGTCGTTTGTACGATGAAAAGATATACGACATTTTAGAAAATTGACAGACTTACGAGACATTCAGAGATGGTAACATCCGCCTTTGTGAATTTGCCGTTCATACATTTTACAAATTTGTCGACCGCCACTTCTGGTTTACTTATTTTACCGACACTTTTGTGAATTCCCCCCTTAGACTTGGAGCTGTTTAATACCCCATGAGGCCCATTGGATAATGTCTGAAAGCAAAGAAAAAGCCTGGAGCCTGTTGCTCGAGAGCGGTGTCCACTTTGACCACACCGTCCATGGTCCCAGTATAGATTTAAGGGCCTTTTGGAATGTCAGAACCACAGTGAGCATTGGAGTAGTGTAGAATGTAGAGTAGCCTCTGTATAGGAGATTTGCTTGACTCTTATTTCTAAATTAAATTGCTTATTTTGCAAAGGAGCATAACTCAAATTGTATTGTTCAAGTTTGTCCATCCTTACACAGAGTTCAGGAATATCTGTGGAGGTCAGTGCAAGATATAGGTACAAGAACTTGGCTCCTTAAGAGTAGGACTTGAAGAACAAAATGTAGAAATAACAAGTAAGGTGTTGTCGTATTTTTATTGTGAAATATGGATTTCACTATTTACAACAGCCAAGTAAATTAAGACAATTGGTTCTTTTCCAAAGATGAAGCACTTTATTCAGATTTTCAGAGCCAGAGACAGCAAGTTGTAACAACTCGTTCAGAATGTGCCCACTGGTTATACTGTAGAGAACAGCCTTCAGAAGACTTTCCTGACCTAATTATTCACACCTAGTGATGGGCGAATTTGCGGAGTTTCGCTTCGCCGAAAAATTTGCGAAATTTTGTGCGAAACGGCTAAAAATTCGCGAAATGGCGCCGGCGTCTCGTTTTTGACGCCGGCGTTGAAAAAACGAGATGCCGGCGCCATTTCGTTTTTGACGCCGGCGCCCGTTTTTGACACCGGCGCCCGTTTTTGACGCCGGCGCCCGTTTTTGGTGCTGGCGTCCATTTTTTCGGAAACATTTTTTTGGACACCGGCGAATTTTTGCCGCGAATTTTCGTGGGCATTTTGCGAATTTATTCGCTGGCGGCGAAACGCGCAAATTCGCCCCGAATTCGCGCCTGGCGAATAAATTCGCCCATCACTATTCACACCCTCTTCTCACAATTTATTTCCTTTGCACTGACCAAAATAGGTATGAGTTCTGACTGGCTGACAACCAAATAATCAAGCATCGTGTATTTCTTGTTTTTGTCAAAAAGATAATTTCCTATAGATGTTGTTTCCTTTGAGATGCTATATACCATCTCCAGATGATTTCTTGGTGTATATTAATACCAATATACCCATCACAAATGTTCTTCAAAGCATTCAAAGCATTTCACTTGCATATATTCATGTGTAGACCCCATACCTATTAGAATATAAGGTTAGGGCAAATGGGAATCCAACTTCTGTAATACTTTAACAGTTTTAATGAATTTTATGTAAACACCATAAAACAGGGGTGTCCACCTGTAACTTAAAGTTGTTACAATAGCTTCCAACACTATCCAACATCATTTGGGCTTTAAGAAGAAGACATACTGTAAAGGATCAGGAGTGGTATATCAGTGCAGGCTGAGAAATACTGTACTTTGTCAGTTTTATGTGAGAAACAAGGTCAACCTACCCTATAATCTCTAAATATATACATTAAATAATTATCACTTCAACTCTCCTGGTGATAGAATAGGTTGTGAGTATAGTGGAGTCCAGCTGTTCTTTTCTTTAGTGTAACTTACCCTTAGTGGTACAGTATAGCAGGCCATGGGGAATAGGAACCTTTCTCTTTGGAAACCCATCAGTGGTTGTAGATGGAATGAAGCAGCATAGAGCCTGTTAGTATGACTAAGACCTACCTATTGAATAAGACCTACCTAGGGTAGGGTCAGGAGATGTGTCCATGGGACCATATACTATTTACATAAAAGCTCTAAAATATCATAGCATAGAACTGTGGTTCCCACAGAAGGTAGACTTCTGCAGCAGCTTGAAACGCTAAATTTCCTGGAATGATAAGAAGGCTGCCCAATACATTAGCATCATGCTTTGCTCTCCCACATCTTTCAGTCCATATTATCTTTTAGGTTACAAACATCCCTTTGCTCTGTCCAATAATGGTTTAGCACAGCAGCATAAATAAAGTACTGGCAGGAGACAATAACGGGGGAATGTAATAAAAATTGCTAACGGAAAAACTATTCGCAATGCGAAAAGTTATGCCTTTGCGCGAACAAATTTTGCTTTGTGCGAATTTAATATAGCTTTTGCGAGCCCGGAAACTGTTTAGCGACCACTTCCGACAGTGAAAGACCGTTTGCGAATTTTATAGTTTGCGCCAATGCGCAGTCAATGTAATAAAACTTCTTACTGAAAAAGTCGTTATGTTTGCTCCAAAAGATTACGACACCTTCAAGCACTTCTTATGAGTGCGCAATTAAAATTCGCAATGCGCAATTAAAATTCGCAATGCAATAACAGTTTAAGGAACAATATTACATTGCGAGATGTGGATTTTTAGTCTTATTGGTGCGAATTGTTTTGCTCTTTGCGACTTTTATTACATTCCCCTGAATGTCTTTTATATGTGAGATTTGGTTAAGAAGGCAACTGATATTTCATTATAAGCAGATAAATACAGAATGCATGAATGCATTCATTCATATTATAACCTTTTCATTCGCAGCAAATGTGTCTATCATTTCAGAATCTATTTCTAGACAGGGCACAGGTGTTCCATATGCATTCCTAATCCAGATCACATGAAGAAATAATAGAGGGTTGACCTAAGTCTTGTTATTATATATCATAGGTATGAATTGGAAATATGCTGTCCAATATAACATAAGGTAAGCCAGCACACTACCACAAAAAAGGACATGAAAGACAAATGAGCATTGTTTTATTTACTCATATGTATATATACAGGTATAGGATATGTCATCCAAAATGCTTGGGATCTGGAGCTTTCCTGATTAGGGATCTTTCTATGATTTGTATCATGAGACCTTTAGTCTGCTAAAATCTTGGCCCAAAACAAGGTTTAATCCACTCTGGTGGTTGAGCACTATTACACTATGACGCTCTCTCTCTCTCTCTCTCTCTCTCTCTCTCTCTCTCTCTCTCTCTCTCTCTCTCTCAAAAATCAGGATATTTGGACACCAGGGGTTCTTAGCCATTGCACTAGGTATGCATGTAGTACAATGATGCAATAGAGGTAGATTGGTTTCAGCAATATTCATTTACAGAGCATATGTACACTGGCACCACTTTGGAGATTCATTTGTTAGGTTTTAAGATCACCTTGTAGAGATGCCATTTAATTGTCTGGATCCCTTCTAGCAGAAACCTAAGGGAATATAGTTCTAACCTCAAAACTGTGGTCCCTTCACATACAGGCAGATTCTTCTGGGAGAGAGACATTCAGAGATACCTTCTATCCTATGTGGATAAGTATTTGATTTAGTAGTAGTAATAGAAGTGTTTAGCATGAGGAAATGCTTTAAAGCTGACCTACTTATATTTAATTTTTATATTAAATTAGTCGTCAGGTACAATACAATTTTTATGCTCATGAATTTATATTCCCAGAACATTTTCTGCTGTATTGCAGAAACCAAATAACATTTTGTTAGAAATATTAGTTCCCTTTGTCCTAGTTTGTAACTGGAAAAACTATGTCCACCAAAGTTGTGAATAGGCTTTGCTCATTGGCGCTTTCTACCACATAGCTAAGAATAAGGAAAGCATTGTTGTAGGAGGTAATATGCTTTAATTTATTGTTTATCACACTTTAATCAAGGAATTGTATTTTCACATAAACATTGATTAGGTTAGGATTAGACGATGGTGGTCCACCAAGACACATTCATTTCTACAGGCAGTGATCCCTCAGCCGCATTTGTTCTCAGTGGGGAAATGGTGAGCAGACATTACTAGCCATAGACAAGTGCTGGATAATGGCCAGCCAGAGACATATTTTCACTATCATACCTGGGGAACAGCCTAGTCAGGTAATCAGTAATGACACAACTTATGGACTTGACCTCCAACCCACCAGGGCTTCACTGGTCTGGTCACATAGCATCTCAGCTAGGTGGGATATTTGGCCTTGACTTTGAATTCCAATGTGGGTGCTTGGGAAAGCAGCACAATGACTAGTAAATGCAGATACATACTTTTTTGGCTACCTGGAAAGCTGTAGCTACCAGTTATTCCACATGGGTAACTGCTAAGTAACAACTCAATAATGAAGATGATAGCTACTACCACATACCTTTTGTGTGAAGAACTATTCCAGGGATTTCCTACAGAACCAACGGAATCAGATGTTCCCAAGTGTTAGCACTGTCAGAGAATGTCCTTCTTTTGTGTCTTTTTGCTGTGTTCCATTCATGTTGTGTTGGTCATTTCAGAGGAAGTTTGTTAGGAATGCCCAGGTGTAGGATCTACTTGCGGTTGAGTTTCTCCACTATTTGAACTACACTCCAAACTGTTACGCACACATTTTAGATCCTCAGATTTGTCTGGAAATCAAGCGGTGATTGTGAAACTAGAGTTGGCAATCTCAGGGGTAACAGGGCTACAAAGTTCACTACAGGTTATGCTTTCACATCCTCTGATTTAAAGCTGAGAACTTAGCCATAAGAGTTCTGAAAATATATATGCCAATACTGAAGTTACAGTGGTTTCTAAAATAAGGGTGGTTATGTGCAACTCAACCAGATTTGCTGGACAAAGTACTTGGAGGTGCAAATCTGCCTTTTTCATAGATACAAGCTGATATACTGTCTAATCTTTAATACCCCATTTTCAATATAGACTAAAAAAGCAGGATATTGGGCTGGTTTATCATGGTTGTTGGCCCATACTGAATAGTTAAGTCATAGCATGTACTGCAAAATCACAAATTCTCATCATGTTTACTGTGCAGGAATATCAACGGAGAGGATGAATAATAGACTCTGTGCTCAGAGTCTCCCATCGTATTAATTCTGTAATATAACCATGTTCTCTTCCCTTGGAACATTCTTCCTCTTAACACTGACCAACCTTGCATAATCACTACTTCCAAGGGCTATCTGATAAGTCACCTGTCAGGAAGCTCTTAGGTAGACTTTTAAACATTACAACAATTTCTCTTTCCACTCCAAATATTTAATTTAAACTGTAAGTTCTTCAGGGTAAAAGAAACTGCCTGCGACTTGTCTGATGATCTCTGTCCCCTATTCATTTATAGGGGAACAAAAACCTTCTATGATCAGTAAGAGAAATTACCTTCACTCTCATGTTATAACTGCCCCCATTTCTCAAGCATTATCAAGCTCAAACAGCAGTTTTGATAAACAATGTTCACATGATGACTCTCTGGGTACCAACAGTGTTTATAATAATGAATGTTCCTTTTGTGCCTATAAAAAAAGATAAGCATACTTTCACCTATTCTTTTCTGTGCCCCAACGCAGTGATATACTAGAGACTAATGCTTGTCCTTCTTTGTCCTTTACATTATACTGAAGGTTATTTGGGCACCTGAGGGGAATAGGAAATCAACAGAAGATATATATTTGGACTTGTAAATGGAAATTCAATATTTTGTGTCTAGGTGTTATTTTTTTTAAAATAATGAACATATAGGTGGGATATAGATAGCTATTGGCATTGCTGGTAATTTGAATGAATGTGAAGTTTGACAAAATGCCAAGCAGAAATGGTTACTGTACTGTGACATATGCCATCCACCAGAAGGGTAATGTGCAGCATGGATATATTAATGCAGCGTTTGCTTTCTGTTCCTGCTGAACAATCACCATTAAAGTGAAACTGGTACAGGCTTGGAAGCACACCATTTATACGCTGGCTTATTCTGACACATTTCTATTAGAAGAAAGATGGCTATGAATTGATAGCCTTTTGATACTCGGATGAGTCAGGAAAAAGTGCACGGGCAGCTGAATGAACTCAGCTGAAAACTTTTACTTATAAGTGGCAGAGGCAGACTGAAAAGCAGCTATTAAACTACCAGGCTAGAAATAGCTTCAGATCCAATTCAATATACTGGCACATTTATACTGTTAATGATCCTTCCTAAGGCCAGGAAAACAGAATTCAGTCCCTGACTACTTTGGAATATAAAGTTTTTATATAAATCAATAAAGAGTTGGAGTGCTCTTACCTATATAGGTAAAAGGCCATTGTGATGGAAGGTGCTTGCTTTGAGTCCCCTGCCTGCAACTGGAGATGTTATTGTAAATACACCAATAAATTCAGTGGCACACTGTCAATTGGAGAGCAAACATAGCATTTATTCAGCTCTTTAAAATAGCAAGCAGGCAATGTTTTGGGCCCCTTTTTCAATGTTTGTCACACATATTATAGACTTTATTGATTATATTGAGGCCTAATCTATATCTAGCCATCTTCTAATCTCCCTCAGACGAGGCTGACCCGGCACATATATAACAAACTGGCCCTTTTAATTAACTTTATGGGGCTGATTTACTAAAACTCAAATGAATCCCATTTTTTGTCTGCAAACAAAGTTGGCCTGACTCCCTTTCACGAAATGAACTCATTTATCAATAATGTTTCTCGAAAAAAATCAGAGCAACAAAACGTCACGAGAAAATTGTGCGTTAATATGCATTGTACGACTGACAGTCCAAAAACT
Organism: Xenopus laevis; assembly: GCF_017654675.1. NCBI lineage: Eukaryota > Metazoa > Chordata > Amphibia > Anura > Pipidae > Xenopus > Xenopus laevis. Next base: position 31,942,499 of record NC_054371.1, on the reverse strand, counting down.
GGATCTTATCGAATTTGTGCTGAAAAACTCGACTTTTTCGGATTATCGGAAGAAAACCCTGACTTTTTCGGATTATCCAGTGCAGATCACGATGTCAAGAAACAATTTCAGGGACATCTGTCATTGACTTCTACATGACCTCAACAGGTTTGAGATGGAGTATTTTTGGATTTGGATTTTTAGCAGCTTTGGGGTATGTTAAATGATAAATACGTTTTTATTTTTCTATGAAAATTTTGAGTTTTCCCACTAAAAACCTTGAGCATAAAAATCAAGTTTTGCCCAAATTACCCAATTTCAGGCAATTTCACCCATGATTTCAGAATATTCTACACTGTAGGGTCTAGAGCAGGTGTGTCCAACCTTTTATACCCCTGAGCCACATCCAAATGTAAAAAGAGTTGGGGAGCAACACAAGCACGAAAAAGTCCATTGGGGTGCCAACTAAGGGCTGTGATTGACCATTTGGTAGCCCCTATGTGGACTGACAGCCTACACGAGGCTCTTTTTGGCAACTTAGTTTTATGCAATTAAAACTTACTTTCAAGTTAGGAATTGGAAAATAATCACCTGCTTTGAGGACCCTGAGAGCAACATCCAAGGGGTTGGGGAGCAACATGTTGCTCATGAAATACTCAGAGAATGGCAAACTGCTACTCTTTCCATTTCAGATTGCACTATGCACAAAGTATAAATCCATGCCTTGTTTCCTAACTATTTCATCCTATATCAGCCTTACATTGTAGTATAAATAAGAGCTTGACATAAACAGAATTGGTAATTTGCACCTTGATTTTTCACTGACAATCCTTCATTTTGCTTCTTATTCATGTACATAGATGGGGATGCTAACGAGTCAGTCCCCACATTTTGGTAATCAGGAAAAAAGAGAGCCGATACCTTGTCTGCTATAAATGGGGGGGAATCCCAAACTTTATTCCATGGTGCTCACACCACTTCACAGTGATCAAACATTTCGGGACCGCATGGCCCTTCCTCAGGGCCACATTTTGGTAAACATTCTGAGCTATTGAGATAGAGAGACCCTCTATAATACCACCCATATTGCCAGAGTGGGCAAGAAGAATTTAGCTGCTAACCAGCTGCACCTCTTTAATGTTTTGTAGGCATCTAACTAAATCTGTAGATGAAAAGGACATGGGTTTACTAAACAGCAGGTGAATGATTCTATTTTGCAGTTGGAGAGGGGAGTAGATTTACCATTGCCATTTGGAAGCCTTTGCAATATTCTTAGAATCATGTAAACAGGTGCTAAAAGGGGTTCTTAAGTCAAGAAACAAAAGTCGATTGTTGGGTTCTTCACACAAATATAAACACATCCCCAATTTACTTGCTTGAAGTTTTTTTCAACTTTCAGAAATATAGGCTAAAGTTTGTCCTGTTTCCCCTTTTGACCTGACAGCCATTTTTAATGATGTTCTGACAGCCGCTGGCTGTGCTGCTTAGGAGAAAAATTTGGCTACTGCTCCACTGTCTGAAAGTGTGAAAATTGCTTTTCTTTCAGCTTAGAAGTTTTGATGAGAAATGGACAGCAACAGTTTTCATACTTGGACAGTGGAGAGCCAAACGATTCCTCCTAAGCAGCGCAGCTAGCGACCATCAAATCATCATTACAAATGGATGTTTGGGAAGATAGGGAACCATAACAAACTTTAGCCTTTAATTCTGAAACGGTGCAAAAATTTTAAAGCAAGTAAATTTGAGATATGTTTATTTTTGCGTGGAGAACCCAAAAATCATTTTCTGTTCTTTAACTTTAAAACCCCTTTAAATGCTTAAAAATTAAAGCCTTCAAAAGCCTATGACTTGAAATACAGTATTTTATACACTGAATTTACTGCACACACCCAGAGGTTCAGCAATCCTATAACATGCTGCCATGTAATGTGAAACATGCCCAAACTCGCAATGTTCATTTTACGAAAATAACATCCGCCTTCCCAACATTTTCAAGGTCCCACCTTCAAGTGCCTAACATTTTACAGTGTATCTGAAACATTCAGTTTCATTTTTTCACTATAATAAATATTAATCAATCATGGTTGTTGTCTTAACTAATTAATGTGCACATCATATAATCTGTTTTTATCAGCTGTATAAGAAACAGTAAAACTTCTGTTGTGTGATAGACTATAATCAGCCAATTATTTGTTATCTAAAGCTCAGCAGTGTTATGTAACAAGTGAGAATATAAGATTATTGTCTCCGGATACTTGGTCACACTCCTTCGGCTGTAATTAGCATCTTTTGCTATCCCGCCAGGAGGAGCTGTCAATACTGTGAAACAAACTCAGGGTTATTTATAGGTAAGAAAGCAAATGCTGTTTGACCTATTTACAATTAGACTAAGTGTCCGTAACATATAAATAACATAAATGTTCTGGGGTTAATAATCTGCCAGCAAAAGTGACTTGTTGGTTATACAGGATAAAACCAAGTGCCTTTCTTAATGATAGAACTGCATGCAAGAGCTCAGCTTCTTTTTTCTTTGCCTTTATAATCCTGACAATACCTTAAATGTGTGCATGTACAGTAAGGGGATTATTTATCAAAGGTCGAATTTTAGAGCTTTGTGAGGTTTTTTTATACCGTATATACTCGAGTATAAGCTGACCCGAGTATAAGCCGAGGTACCTAATTTTACCTACGAAAACTGGGAAAACTTATTGACTCTAGTATAAGCCTAGACACAACTACAGCCCTGTCTCCCAGCAGCGCACATTCTGCCAAAGCGACCCCCCCCAGTGATCAACCAGACTTCTTTGCAAAGTTGATGGTGACAGAAAATTGCCAAATGGATTACTGTGTGCATTGTCCCACTACCATGTGCAGAGGGTGCTGTGTGATATTGCCATCACTGTTAATCTTTCGTATAACCAACAGAGGGTGCTGTGTGATATTGCCATCACTGTTAATCCTTCATATAACCAACAGAGGGCGCTGTGTGATATTGCAGTCACTGTTATTCTTTCATATAACCAACAGATGGCACTGTGTGATATTGCAGTCACTGTTATTCGTTCATATAACCAACAGAGGGCGCACTGTTATTCTTTCATATAACCAACAGAGGGTGCTGTGTGATATTGCAGTCACTGTTATTCTTTAATATAACCAACAGAGGGCGCTGTGTGATATTGCAGTCACTGTTATTCTTTCATACTGTATAACCAACAGAGGGTGCACTGTTATTCTTTCATATAACCAACAGAGGGCGCTGTGTGATATTGCAGTCACTGTTAATCTTTCATATAACCAACAGAGGGCGCACTGTTATTCTTTCATATAACCAACAGATGGCACTGTGTGATTTTGCAGTCACTGTTATTCTTTCATATAACCAACAGAGAGTGCTGTGTGATATTGCAGTCACTGTTATGCTTTCATATAACCAACAGATGGCGCTGTGTGATATTGCAGTCACTGTTATTCTTTCATATAACCAACAGAGGGTGCACTGTTATTCTTTCATATAACCAACAGAGGGCATTGTGGGATATTGCAGTCTCTCCCCAAGTGAACTGTTGGTATAGGAATGATTAAAAGTGACTGCAATCTCAGCTGTCTGCTGACTCGAGTATAAGCCGAGGTAGACTTTTTCAGCACATTTTGGATGCTGAAAAACTCGGCTTATACTCGAGTATATACGGTACCTTGAATGAACTCACAACTCGATTTTTTTCTGATTTGAGGTGACATCCAGACAACTCGAGTTAATCGAGTTTTCCGTTCAAATTACTCAGCATTTACAGTAAACATTTACAGTCTGTCCCGAACTTGAGGGATGGGGGAAATTTGTTTGTTTCCTTCTGCCCCTCATTAATGTAGAAGATGTAGAACATTAAAATGCATTTTTAGTAGGGATGTAGCGAACGGCGGAAAAAATGTTCGCGAACTTGCGTCAAAAATGCGAACGGTTCGCGAACGTCGCGAACCCCATAGACTTCAATGGGAAGGCGAATTTTAAAAGCTAGAAAAGACATTTCTGGCCAGAAAAATGATTTTAAAGTTGTTTAAAGGGTGCAACGACCTGGACAGTGGCATGCCAGAGGGGGATCAAGGGCAAAAATGTATCTGAAAAATACATTGTTGACACAGCGCTGCGTTTTGTGCTGTAAAGGGCAGAAATCACACTACGTCACTCAGGTGATGTTTCTGGACACGGAATGTGAAAAAGCTCACACAGCTAGGTGGCACTTGGTTAAAGACTGGGCAAACAATGCCTGCAAGGGCAACGTATACAGTAGTGGATACGGAATATATTATTGCTGCTGTAAAAACATCACTCAGGTGATGTTTACGGACACGGAATTATTATTGTTATTTAGACAGAATGTGAAAAAGCTCACACAGCTAGGTGGCACTTGCATACCTCCCAACTGTCCCTCTTTTGACCACTCAACCCCCTGTCCCTCTTTTGTACTGGAAAGTCCCTCTTTTCTCTGCACTGAACAGCCAGAAAAAAAACAGTTTCTAACTTAATTAGCTTTTGGCAGAGAGCTCAGAACAGCTAACAGGTGCAAATAAGATACTTTGTAACAATTTTGACTCTGGTTGGTGCTGGTAGTGGTGAACTACTAGGAGGAGCAGCACACCAGTCCCTCTTTTCTCTGAACTGAACAGCCAGAAAAAAAACAGTTTCTAACTTAATTAGCTTTTGGCAGAGAGCTCAGAACAGCTAACAGGTGCAAATAAGATACTTTGTAACAATTTTGACTCTGGTTGGTGCTGGTGGTGGTGAACTACTAGGAGGAGCAGCACACCAGTCCCACTCCCCAACACAGCTAGACTAATAGCACTGGGCTCTTACAGTAGCAAAGTAAAAAAAAACAAAAAAGAAAATAAAAGCAGTCCTTACAAGGACTATTGGGTTACAGGCAGCAGTCAGCAGATGAGAGATCAGCAGCAGGACAGCTGCCCACAGCAGCTACATACAGAGCACTGCAGTAGAAGGTAGATTACTAGCCAGCAAAGCTACCTAACCTAAAATGTCCCTCAAATCCCTGCAGAGTTCTGTCCCTACAATACAGAGCAGTATCAAGTAGATTACTAGCCAGCAAAGTTACTATCAACTGTCCCTCAAATCACTAAACAGCTCTCTCCCTACACTAGCTCTTCCAAGCACACACAGGCAGAATGAAAAAACGCTGCAGGGCTTCAGTTTATATATGGAAGGGGAGTGGTCCAGGGGGTGTGGGGGTGGTCCAGGAGGGAGAGCTTCCTGATTGGCTGCCATGTATCTGCTGGTCTGGGGTGAGAGGTCAAAAATAAGCGCCAGCTAAGGCGAACCCAAATTGGCGAACGTCGCGCGACGTTCGCGAACATTCGGCGGACGCGAACAGCCGATGTTCGCGCGAATTAGTTCGCGGGCGAACAGTCCGCGACATCCCTAATTTTTAGAACTCGAATGAACTCATAACTGAAATGGTTTCTAATTTAAGAAAAAAATAAAATGTATCAGTGTAGTCGGGGTGAAAAATTTGAATACTAGAATTGATCGCGTTTTCAGTAAAAAAAATTAGAATTGCTTGAATTGAGCGAAACCCACCGAAAAAACTCATGAAGGCTATTAACATCTTCAAATGATTCAAGGGACTCTGCCATTGACTCCTATATGGAGAAAAGGAAGGGGGGTTGATCAATGCAAATTTCCTGGTCCCCTGTCTCACAAGCAATCCAATATCTATACAGGTGTGTGTTTTTACAAAAACAGGGGTTATTAGTTACAAAGTTATGATCATACAATTGGTAAGCCACCGTACCACGTCAAGGTAAACATTCCATTGTATTTAAACATATTTCTACTTAGCCTTGGAGTGCCCTTTTTTTTGCATTGACTTCTACATAACCATAACAGGTTTTGGATGGTGTTTTTTTTAATTCAAGCTATTTCCAGCTTCAGAGTATAATACATATTGAAAAACAGTTTTTTAATAAAATTGGGAAAAAATTTGTTTTTTTACCTGAAAAATCGTTTTTTGACTAAAAAATACCCTCAAAACCCCACATTGTTTTGTGAAAAACACAAATCGACATTTGGTAAATAACCCACTTAATGTGTATTGCCATTTTTAGGTTCTAAGAGTGCATAATGGTGATGATTGATCACCTCATCATATAGTTAATGTATACAAGATTATCGTCAAATCTAACCGAACCCCTGTTATAGACTAGCTTTCAAAGCTTTGGGTAATTTTGGGAAATTTTATGTTAGTAATAAAGTCAATAAAGTTTTATAAAAAGCCATTATACAGAACTGCAAGATATAATACATTCTGTCTGCCATGCCCTTGTCTATGCAATATAATACTTCATCATATTATCTATCATAAAACCAGGGCCACTATCAGGTGGACAAGTGGGAGTTCTGTCATGCACCTCGTTCTAATACTGGACCTGGAAATGGTGAACTGCAAAAAGAGATGGGCTTAGCTGAGAACCGGCAGGTATGTGCCAGAAACATGGCCAGAAATGACTTATTTGGGTGAGCATTTTTGACACTGAGCCCCATTTTACTTAGTTGGTAGGGCCCACCACCCTAGTCACCACCCAGTCAGCAGTGAACTTAGAACCTGAGTCTTGGGGTGGGAGATTTGACATCTAAATTCTTTGAGACTAACACAAGCCATCACCAGGTCTGACCAGGTCAAATCTATATCTTTATGCATGAGACCTCAACGACTTAACCCTTTTCCCTAGTCAGCCCTTCTAGCTTTTAGTTATGATATAGTCTAGACCAAGAGACCCCAACCTTTTCTACCCATGAGCCACATTCAAGTGTAAAAATATTTGGGGAGCAACACAAGCATGAAAAAATCTCCAGGAGGTGCCAAATAAGGGCTGTGATTGGGTATTTGGTAGCCCCTATGTGGACTAGCAGCCTACAGGAGGCTCTGTTTGGCAATACACCTGTTTTTTATGCAACCAAAACTTGCATCCAAGCCTGGAATTCCAAAATAAGCACCTGCTTTGAAGTCACTGGGAGCAACATCCAAGGAGTTGGTGAGCAACATGTTGCTCTGAGCTACTGGTTGGGGACCACTGGTCTAGACCTTGAATGTCAGTAGAAAAGGATGAACAGGTTCCACTCTCTCTCTCTCTCTCTTACTCACATACTCACATTACATCTTACAGATCAGACAGACATTCATTAAAAGTAGAAATCAGCAATCTGTCACAGACACGCTCACAGTGGTGGGAGGGAGGTCATGTTTAACCCCCATTCCCTATAGTCGGAGGATCAGTGTCCCCTGGGGGAAATTGTCATTGTGCAGCTTGATAAATAGCTCAGGGAACGGTGTATATCATGGATACTGTGTGTACTGAAGGGACATTCAAATGCTATTTAAAGTAATGGGGGTATGAACAGGCAAAGCAGGTGCAATTTTAGCAAGACACCATCCATAAGCATTCTATTGTTTGCTACTCAGTTTACAATATGACATAATAAGCACATAAGTAAAACAGTTCTTGTGTTAATAAATCTGTGTATAAAACATATGGATGTAACAGTCAGCATTAGCACCAGGAGGCATAAAGTGTGCTAAAATGTCACTGTTAATGTTTGCAAAGAAGGTTGCTAATAATGGGGGTAGTGTGAGACAGATTTTCATTTATTCACCGTCGTCACTTGGGAAACCTGCTAATCATTCTATAACGGTTGTAAAATAATTCACTGAACATTTCTATTAGGTGGAGAGAGAATTTCATTGCAAATAGTCCTTAAACTTGAGTGCGTGGCAGAGATATTATTAAGTAAATGGCGCTCCAGCTATTGTAAAAAATACTATGACCCCCATCGTCCCCCCATCGTCCCCCCATCCACTCACTTGTAGGGATGTAGCGAACTGTTCTGCTGCGAACTAGTTCGCGCGAACTTCGACCGTTCGCGTCCGCCGAATGTTCGCAAACGTTTGGGAACGTTCGCATTTTGAGTTCGCGTTCAGTGAATACAAGTCGTTCGACCATTCGAATTCCTTCGACCGCTAAAATCGAACGATTTCCATTCGTTCGAACGATTGTAAGCATTCGATTGAATGAAAAGCATTCGATCGAATGGCTTCGATCGTTCGATTCGAATGAAAATCCTTCGATCGAATGATTAAAATCCTTCGATCGTTCGAATCGAACGATTTTAGCGGGTGTTCGAAGTTCGCGAACTGTTCGCGAACGTTCGCATTTTTTGCCGGTGTTCGCGAACGGCGTTCGCGAACACCAAATCGGAGGTTCGCTACATCCCTACTCACTTGCTCAGGCTTATTAAAGAGCTGCAGAAGGCAAAACCAACACACTACTGCTATACTGAATATTCTGCACCGTAACAACTGGCTTAGTAAATCGTTTGCTAAATACTAAGGTCATTTTTTCTGTAAACTTCTACCTTCCCTATCGGTGCTAAAAAGTCCAAGTCTTGCCTAGGGTTTTTTGAATTAGTCTTAAGACATATATGCAAGGTGATTATAAAACATCAGTAAGCCACGCCAAACAGTATAGCAGGTATTACACAAATGTACTTATCACTGGAATAAAACACTTTGGTGGAGCCAACTGTTGGCTGTGCTCTCTAACAACACTTCTAGAACTTAAATGGTTACATAACTCTCCTTATTACATAAGAATTCTTATTGAAATAATTCCCTTACTCACCAGAGAAAATAAAAACCTCCAGACTAATTCTAGTGACATCACTAGACATTTTATCTAGAGAAGACTGGGCTAGGGAATTCCAATTGAGTAAACTTATGAGACTCTATAATTATTATGGTAGATAGAGTTTACTGTATACTACGCAGTAAAAATACTGCACCTGAGTGTGCCGTATTCTTGGCCCATTTATAAGGCATTCAACCTCCATTGCCAATAATAAATATAGCCCCCAATTTTGTGTAACATATGGCAATATACAACATTCTTTTTTTTCATGGAAAAGGTTTGTACTAAGGAGCAAATGTGGTCAACAGCCTCCTAACTGTTTAGTGATCTAGTTCCTGAATTCATATAATGGATTACAAGGATGTTTTTTAAAAACCTAATGGCCTGAATAAACCAAATAACGAATAGACCAAAATAATTGAGTAAACATAGCTGACTAATTAACTGTAGGTGAGTCTGGAGCTGCTGCTATAGCCGATACATTTCTTATGCCCAGGGATAGTGCTGATGTTTAAGTTCCCATGTCCATTACACTCTGTAATATAGGACAGAAACTTACATGGGTCTGTTTTTGGAGATCTGCTCCCCAACCTCACCTGATTAAACCCAACCTGACCCACAACCGCTTACCCACATTCTTTTCCTATCCTGCTACGCCCACCCATAGCCCTCACATAAACAGGAAGTGACATCACTCAGGGGATCATTTTCACTAAGATAAAGTATATTATTCTTTCACCTGTCCCAAATGACCAAATACAACTACTACTGACCTGCAATTAAAGGTTGCCTGTGGACCACCCACATAGTTGGAACATGAAGTATATTTTGACCAGGTCCCAACCACATTGTGGATATTCCACAGGTACCCACGGGTATCTAGTCGTCTGCAGGACTCAAGGATTTGGCCCCAAGTTCAAATTGGTCAGGTGTTGAAATATTGTGATACATGGAGTGGCCTCTCAGAAACTTATGCACCCTAAAGTGTCCCATGTGTGAGTCTTGGGCACCATACATGATTTTTTCAAGGGGCAAGGAGGCAACTCTAACACTAAGGGGGTTATTAACTAAACTCTGAATGCAAAAATTTGTGTTTTTTTTTTAATAAAATTGAACTTTTAAAAAATCACAAATTTTTCGGAATTTATTAAACCCCAGGATGGATCCTCAGACCTGTCGAGATTGCATATAAGTCAATGGGAGAAGTCCCAATGATTTTTAGATATGGTTTCGTGCAATACCCAAACGTTTTGGGAGTTTTCAGGCAAAAAGCATAAGAAATATGAGTTTTTGGGTGAAAAATCAGAAAAAAAGGTGAAAAATCAAAAAAAATAGAGAAAATCAGATTTTTTCCTGCAAAACAAATTTTCGGAAAATATAATAATAAATAAGTGTAAAAAACCGGATCGGATTTGATCGGCGTTTGCTGCAGAAAATGTTGATATAAAATCTACTTTAAAATATATAAATCATAAAAATTTAAATCTATAAATCATCCCCTTATAATGCAATTATTGGGTGCAAGGTGTGTATATAACTAACACATGCAACAGCATTACCCTTAAGGCCTCCATACACAGGCCAATAAAAGCTGCCGGCAGACCAAGAAAGCAGCTTAGTGGCCCGTGTGTGGAGCCATCCGCCGGGCTTCCCAGATCGATATCTGGCCAAAAGTCGGGCAGATCTCGATCAGGCAGGTTAAAAATCGCGCCTGCATCTGTGTGTCTATTTGGCCCCACGATCCGACTGCCCGTATCGAATCCAATATGATCCAATCATTGGACCCTAGGGCCCACAACAGATCAGCCAGATATCGCCCACTTCAATGTGGGCATATCGGGGAGAGATTCGCTCGTTTGGCAGTGGACAGGCCGTTATAGTCTCGAAAAGCAGAAGATATCATGAAAAACTCTAACAGTTCTTGTTAGCAAACATCCGTACTCTTGACAAGCCCTCGGAGAGTTTCTCTGTGTTAAAATCTCTGTTGGATAGTTTTTCTAGTCTCAAGCCTTTGAAAAATATTGCTCAAAAGAACAAGAGATGCTAATAAGAGTTTCACACCTCACGAGCGAATCCTGAAGTATCCGACATAAGGCTTGGTTTTAGATGTTATATGTTACCAAGGCAACTGCCAGTCCCCAACCCTTCTCCCCATTACAGAGGGGAAAGCAAACACAGAATCCCAGGTGTGTGTATGTGTGTGAGAGTGTGGCTGTCAGTCTGTACATGTCACTTATGGTGGGGACATTTGTTGAATGACCTCGTCGGTCCTTTGGCGATCGTCTCTTTCTTTAACGCATGGCTGTCTCTCTCTGTATAAAAGTGATAACAAGCATACGAATAATCGTGACAGGCCTGAGAGTTTATCCTTCTGCCACTTCTGGCCTCTGCCGGCACAGACAGGAGTTATTTGCAGACTCTCTCTCTCTCTCTCTCTCTCGCTGTCTCTCTCTCTCCCGCTGCCTTTCCCTGAATGACAGGAGCTCTCTTAATGTAGTTCAATGGCTTTACAAGGGAATCCTGCGAGAAGAGCACTGTAAGGGACTGTGGTCAGACCATGACTGACTCTAATTCACCATGAATTTGGAAGGTCTTGAGATGATAGCTGTTCTTATCGTCATTGTGCTCTTTGTCAAATTGCTGGAACAGTTTGGGCTCATTGAAGCAGGTTTAGAAGGTAAGAGAGTCATTTATACAGTCACTTGTGTGGTCTTTTCCCTGCTGTGCTTTCTACTTGTTGGAGTGTCAGGATTCTCAGTTCATTTTTGCTCCATTATTCTTCAGTATTATTTTTTTTTTTTAAATCAGACTGAGTGTTTGGATGTGGGGAGAAAAAGATCTGTACAATGTTGTTATAAAGACTTTTCAAAACTAGAGTTTATGATAATGACGATGAAAATATAGCACCACAAATAGTTGCTGGGGAATATAATTAGAATATAATATAATGAGAAGCATTCTGACCCTCTAGATGTTATTGCACTACAAATCCCAGCACCCTTCTACAGCCAAAGAGCATCATTCACTATCTATCCTATGTTACCAGCAACTTGCTTTATAACACAACGTGAACATCATATAGAAAGTGTCAGGTTGTTGTGTGTTTTATGCAACCCTCATGCATCAAATAGCACAGACTATTTATTAATGTAGAACTGACATCACCAACATTTTGAAGATGTAAAGGCAAAAAAAAAAATAAATAAATAATAGTTCTACAAATGAAAAAGCTCTGGACGACTTTCAATAAAGCCACAGGCTTGCTCCAGTCCGATCTTTAATTCATTCAGATAAAAAGCCGGTTTCCCTTTCATTATTCTCAATCAGCAAAGTTCAGCCTGAGCCCCTTACAACCGGGCTCTTTATTAATCGCGTTTCGACACTTACCTGTGGAAAGAGATTTAATCACCAGCAAAGATGATTCTGGTGCTACTCTGACAAGTTCATATAACGCTGCAGAGTTCTTTTTGCATTGCTTGAAGCTAGTCGGCTGTAAACATCTTTCCACTTTAATCCTGTCATTCCATGTTTAGCTCTTGAGCTACGTGGATCTCCCAAGTCTTTGAGATCTCTCATGCCATTTCATTTTGTTCGTTTAACAAAAAAAAGTTTCAAATGCCTTAGAAAAAGTAAAAAAGTAGACATTGCAACTGAAAGGGTCTTGCTTGTCTATCTTTATTAGACTACTCTCTGGCAGGTAACAGGTTAACTGAAAACATAGACATTCCCTCAAAAAATATACAAATGTATTCTGCAACAGCCTTATTATTTTTGGAATTCCAACCAAATCTTTAATAGTAAACGAGAGCAAATACAGAAGCAAATCTAAAATCAAATTAGATAATTGAAATGTCTTAACACATCAGATTTGTTTGTTGCTCCTGAAGGGGTTCCTAATCCCTCATACAAAGTAAATGTACTCAGAATGCTGCCGATACAGTGATGATGAGTGTGCAGAAGGGCATGTCATTGGATGAGTTGTCTGGCATATTCATTTAACCGCAGGGTCACTGGTACAATAACCCTCACGTTATGTCAGTCGCAAAAATGGCAACTTTAAAAGGGATTCGGACAAATGGGAGCAAATAGTGATGGGTGAATACATTCGGCAGGCATGGATTTGCGGAAAATTTCCACGTAACGACGGCGGCAAATTAATTTACGGAACTTGTCTGCGTCAGAAAAGTCACATGCGTAAAAAATGACGTACAGTAAAATTATTTGGACGCCCATTGACTTTAATGCATTTGGACAAAATAGTTGCGCATATAACTTGCGTCAAAATCGTTGCACATCAAAATTGGCACGCATCAAATTAATTTTGACGGCTTTTGACTTCAATGTGTTTTACGAATGTTTTGGTGAATTGGTGAAACAATACGTCACAGATTCACTCATCGCTAGAGGTAAAGTACAAGGAGAACCCAGAACCACTCATTTGAGAGGGTGACAACCTATAACAGCTGCAATGCAGCCAACATTTTGGGGCACACTGGTGTCCTACTAAGGATTTGGTTGAATTATTGGATCTGTGGAACCCTGAAACAAATAATGGATGATATACTGTAGATAAGAGTTATTTATCAAAGATCGAGTTGATTTCTATCCAAAAAATTCAAGTTTTCGAGGGTATGTTTCAGTCAAAACTCACATTTTTAGGTAAAAAACCCTGAAATTTTTATTTTTTTTTTAAATCTCAAATTTAAGATTTATTATACCCCGAACCTGGAAATAGCTCAAATCCGAAAATATTCCAGCTATAACCTGTCGAGGTCATGTAGAAGTCAATAGCAGAGGTCCTTTCAACCATTTTAAGATGTTTGTAGCCTTCATGATGTTTGGTTGGTTTTTCTCGAAAACTTGAATAATTTGTTCAATTTGAGATTTTTTTCATATTTGAGTTTTTCGGGTTCTACACCCCAAATTCACTGATTTGAGTTTTTACCATTCAAGTTTTTTCTTAAATCAGAACACAATTGAAATGTGAGTTCATTCGATGTATAAAAAACCTCACAAACCTCTAAAACTTGACATTTGATAAATAACCCCAAAGTGTTTATTTGTTTGCTTGTTTGTTTGTGTTCATAGTACATATTTACATAGTTAAATTGGGTTCAAAAAAGTCCATCAAGTTCAACCCCTCCAAATGAAAACCCAGCATTCATACACACACCTCTCCCTACTTTCACATAAATTATAAAGGCATTAACTGAATCAGCCATCACAACATCACCCGGCAGTGCATTCCACAACCTCACTGTCCTGACTGTGAAGAACCCCCTACGTTGCTTCAAATGAAAGTTCTTTTCTTCTAGTCTAAAGGGGTGGCCTCTGGTACGGTGATCCACTTTATGGGTAAAAAGGTCCCCTGCTACTTGTCTATAATGTCCTCTAATGTACTTGTAAAGTGTAATCATGTCCCCTCGCAAGCACCTTTTTTCCAGAGAAAACAACCCCAACCTTGACAGTCTCCCCTCATAATTTAAGTATTCCGTCCCTCTAACCAATTTAGTTGCACTTAGTCTCTGCACTCTCTCCAGCTCATTTATATCCCTCTTAAGGACTGGAGTCCAAAACTGAACTGTATACTCCAGATGAGGCCTCACCAGGGACCTATAAAGAGGCAGAATTATGTTTTCATCCCTTGAGTTAATGCCCTTTTTTATGCAAGACAGAACTTTATTTGCTTTAGTAGTCACAGAATGACACTGCCCAGAATTAGACAACTTGTTATCTAGAAAAACCCCTAGATCCTTCTCATTTAAGGAAACTCCCAACACACTGCCATTTAGTGTATAACTTGCATTTATATTATTTTTGCCAAAGTGCATAACCTGCATTTATCAACATTGAACCTCATTTTCCAGTTTGCTGCCCAGTTTTCCAACTTAGATAAATCACTCTGCAAAGTGGCAGCATCCTGCATGGAACCTATAGTTCTGCACAATTTAGTATCATCTGCAAAAATAGAAACAGTACTTTCAATGCCCACCTCCAGGTCATTAATAAACAAGTTGAAAAGCAAGGGACCTAGGGGCAAATTCACTAAGATTCATAGTTGCTCCAGGCGTAACTTTGCCGCACTTCGCCGCACTTCGCCACACTTCGCCAGGCTTAGTTTCGCCAGCGCTCCGCAAATTCACCAAAATCTGAAGTTGCGCTCAGGGGTAGCGTAAGGTTGCGAAGTTGCGTTAGCGTTGATTCGCTAAGCGAAGCGAAGTTACGCTAGCGATGGTTAATTTGCATACGGCGTGAAAGAGCAAGGTTTGTTTTGTACACCCTAATTAAATTACGCCGTCACTTTAAAGAAAGAGAGAGGTATAATTACCTGATCATGTATTTACTAAGGTTAAAAAAGAGTAAAACCCCTCTCTATCTAGTTGCCAACCAATCAATAATACCACATTGATTGCCAATGTCTATGTTGTTCGGTCTCTAAGTTTCTGATAATTAAGAATAATTTAAAAATATTCTTAATTATTTAAAAATATTTATTGAAATTATTCTTAATTATCAGAAACTTAGAGACCGAACAACATAGACATTGGCAATCAATGTGGTATTATTGATTGGTTGGCAACTAGACAGAGAGGGGTTTTACTCTTTTTTAACCTTAGTAATTTGCATACGGCGCCAAATTCAAATTTTAATGGAGGAATACGTACAATCACTACAAATGCCTGGGAAACCTTCAAAACATCAAATATTTTTTTTTTGCCCTACAGATGTGCCCCCTGTATAGTTAAGTTGCCATGAGTTAGGAAATGTAGGGGGGAAGGAGGGGAGCCCCAAAAGATTTTTCGATCTTTTTCAGCCTATCACCCATAATATAGAAAAAACGCCAGCGTTTTTTGGGACTTAGAAAAAATGTGAACTTTTTTTGAAGCAATCCCTATCTACTCTATTGCGCTTCGCCTGGTCTGAGGTGGCGAAGGAAGTCTAGCGTAAAAGGTAGCGTTCAGTACAATGCGCGCGTTAGTGAATTTGCGTAGTTATGTCCATTGTGCAAATTCGCCAGGCGTTAGGGTGCGAAGTAACACTAGCGAATTTACGCCAGCGTTCGTAAGTGAATTTGCGAAGTAACGAAAATGACCAATGCTAGCGAATTGACGCTAGCGTTAGGCGCTTCGGCGCATAGTGGATTTGCCCCCTAGTACAGAGCCCTGCGGTACTCCACTAACAACACTGGTCCAATTAGAAAATGTTCCATTTACCACCACTCTTTGTAGTCTATCTTTTAGCCAGTTCTCTATCCAGGTACAAATACTATGTTCCAGGCCAACATTCCTTAATTTAACCAATAACCTTTTGTGTGGCACATTGTTTTAAATGCTTTAGCAAAGTCTAAGTAAATCAAATCCACTGCCATCCCAGAATCGAGGTCTCTACTTACATTCTCATAAAAAGAAATTAAGTTAGTCTGGCAAGATCTGTTACGCATAAAACCATGCTGGCACAAACTCATAGTATTATTATTTGCTATGAAGTCCAGTATCTTATCCTTTATTAACCCTTCGAAAAGCTTTCCTAACCGTCAGACTAACTGGCCTATAAGAGGCTGAGAACTGGATCCTTTTTTGAATAGAGGCACCACATTAGCAATTTGCCAGTCTCTGATGAAGTCCATGATGAAGGTCACGTTATTGGGACAAAAACCATTGGCGTTCTTTATGAACTTTTAATACATTTGTGATACTTCAAAAGATCTGGTGAGTGCAGTACCTTTGTTTTGTATTTTGTATTTTTACTGGCATGCAACCATGTTGATAATTAGAGTGCAATTCTTAGGACTCACTCTGTGTTTATATATAGTATGATATTTTTAGACTACAACACAGAAGTTAAAATCGCATTATACATTCACAGCAACAGTACCTTGTGCATTATCCCAACTAAGATATAATTAATCTTTATTAGAGGTAAAACAAGCATTTCGGGCTTAATTCACGTACAAATGATTTTTAGTAGACTTAAAGGGGTTCCTCACCTTTAAGTTAACTTTTAGTATGATGTAGAGAGTGATATTCTGAGACAATTTGCAAATGGTTTTTTATTATTTGTGGGTTTTGAGTTATTAACTTTTTATTCAGCAGCTCTCCAGTTTGCAATTTCAGCCATCTGGTTGCTAGGGTCCAAATTCCCCTAGCATCCATGCACTGATTTGAATAAGAGACTGGATTATGAATAGGAGAGGCCTGAATAGAAATAGTAGTAATAAAAAGTAGCAATAACAATAAACGTGTAGCCTTACGGAGCATTTGTTTCTTAGATGGGGTCAGTGACAGTCAGAAGAAAAAGGCAAATAATTCCAAAACTATAAAACATAGATAATGAAGACCAATTGAAACATTTCTTAGAAGTTTAAGCGAATAGAGAGCCATCAAATTTCCCTTGTGTGAACTGAAAGCAAATATTACTAGCAACCTCATAGGAGAATGTTTATTTGCTTTGTAATCCAAGTCAACAACTGAGTAGCACAATGAGTAATCTTTAACTAACTAAATGTACACTTTCTTCAGTGTAATCCAACTATTTGTGAGTGTTTTCAATGTGTAACTCATAACCAACTCTCTTAGTACTGTAAAGCTGATTAGCAGTAAAAGAAACCAGACCTTTTTATTCCAGTCTCTGTGGATGTTTTCCTATCAAACCATATGGAGAGAGTTTTATTCACAATTTTGCATTGATTTGCTTAAACTTGTGCTACTCCTTTCTATAGAATACATTTGTTTACATTTTTGCTTCCCTATCATATAAATGAAAGAAAAATGCAATTTTAAATGCTGTAATCCAGCTGTTTAACAGTTCTCCTCTTTCTGCATCATTTGAAATCCTGGCAGGGAAGGAGGGACTAAACACTAATGCTACAAATTGTAACAACTTCTCCACAGCTTACAGACAGCATGCAGGAACTACATAACCCACAATGCATTGCATTGGCATGTTCCTTTCCTTATTGAAATCACATGTGCAGGGAATTGTGGGGTTTGGAGGATGCAGGCTGAGGACAACTGGCTGCTGATACAAAGTAACAGTAGTCAGCCAGCTCAGCAAAGTAGTCAGACAGATCAGCAGGAGAGCAGGGGGCTAGGCTTAGGGAACTATTTCAAACCATTAAAAATCATGAAAAGTCTGCATATTTTTTAATTGATGTATATTGCAAAGTTACTTGAAATTATGTTTACTTTTCGAAAAGCTTAAGTTATGTTTGTGTAGAGATCCCCTTTAAGGGCAATAGTCAGAGGGAAAGCGCATGTGACCACCTCATGCTGTTCCCATTGATTTTCAAGAAGATATGTGCAGGCTAAGGTTCCCAGAAAATGTGGGAATTCAAGGACGCCCTTCTAGCTGGATTTCCTAGATCTGGCCCTGAATTTTTAAGCAGTTTGCTAAACATATATTAGGCCTGATTTCAGTCATGTTGCCGGAACATCTAGACATGTATAGCCAGTTAGGAGCATTGAGAATTATTGCTCCCGTTACAACATTTTGATTGGGCAATCATTTGGACAGTAGGCTGAACGAATGGAAGAACACAACGGTGGCTATACACATGTATGGGCCCTCATATGGTATTGTCCTTTGGCCCTGAGAGCTGGAGTAGCTGGAGCATACTGTCCCTATATTGAAATATTTTCATGCTCCTGAGCTTTCCTATTTGTTTAATAGTCTTTATAACTGAGATTTCTGTAATTTGGACTACTTTACACCTTTCATCTACTATAAAATCATTTAAACATAGGCTGGTTTTGCTTCCAATAAGGATTAATTACTGTATATCTTAGTTTGGCTCAAGTACAAGGTACTGTTTTATTATTACAGACAAAAAGGAAATAATTTTTAAAAATGTGGATTATTTGGATAAATGGAGTCTATGGGAGATGAGCATTCTGTTATTTGGAGCTTTCTGGTTAACGTCTTACTGGATAATGGATACCTGTATATATAATTGGATATATCAAATCAGATTTTTGCTCAATTTACCACCTGGAAAATAGCTATTCATTTTTTAAATTCTTTTAATAGCTACAACTGACAGTTTTCTATGAACATAGAGCAGCATATGGACAACCCACAAGTACCTATTATTCAATACATACCTGAAGGATGCCTTACTTATCTAAACCATGGCCAGTCACTGCAGATAGCAGGTTCTCCAACAAGCTTGCTACTTCCTACCACACATTTCCTACCAAAGCCCATTTGTGTTTTTTACACTTTGCACCTTGCCCCTCGGGTTGCATCCAAAGTCACACTTGTACTTGATCCTAACTATTGCTTAATTCATCTTTATTGGAGGAAATAAACAATCCAATCAGATTTATTTAATGTTTAAAATACTTTTTTGTAGGTTTATATTATAATGATCCAAATTCCTGAAAGATCCTTTATCTAGGAAAACCCCAGGTCCGGAACATTCTGGATAACAGGTCCCATACCTGTACCATTGACTCTTCAGCTGTTGGTGATGCTTTGCTTACTAGTTTCCTTATTATTAATACCAAAAAATCACGAAATGCATTATTTTTTTACTAAATCATGCTTCTTGTGTCCCCTCTTTCTTGATGGAAAGTTTATTCAAGAAATGTCTTACTGTATGTTGTAGTGTGTTATTATGTATAGTCCGTCATGTGACTTCCCCCATTATGCAATAGCTTGGTGCTATTTATTACGGCAGGCTGATATTCATTCATTTAATAAATAAATATGTCAACTTAGTTAATCCATAGGTGTACCTTACTTTATTATAACAAAATGCTAACAGTAATGTTGAAGATCAGCATGAGGGACAGGAATCCCTGTACCCAAATGGTTAACCCCCGACGTGGGAACAATCAGCCCCGGAGCCAACTGATTCCATACTGGAGAGAAGCCTTCTAGATCACAACCTGTCTCCTGGGTCGAGATCAGGGATTCTGGCCAGGGAATCTGCTGGGCAGGCTGGTGTGCCATTTTTATTTGGCAAAATATTAGAAGAAGCCTCTGATATTTTATTATTTGTCAGTAATTGTGCTGAAATTAATGTGATTTCTGTAAACTATTACTTCTTCAACTTGAATACATTTCTACTTTCCTCTGACTTTGATGGACATATGTTGAAACTTTATAAAGAGCCATTCCCAACATTGACTGAAAAACCAATGGAGTTAATTAAATTAGTCAATATTAATACTTTAATGGGTTATAAATTGGGTCTTAAATAACCAGAGAATTAGGGTTGATAGACACGTGTCTTTTCTCAGACATTATAATGATGTTACTATGTAATCACACTACCATATAATACTTAATGGGGCTCTCCAAACAGACGTTTTCCATTTTGCATGAAAATTTTTCTTTTTCATTGAATTGGACCAAAAGCATTAGCTTCTCTCAGCCGTTAAGAAATCAATTGTAAACGAATTCTACTCTAGAACAGCTCTGCAAATTGAACACTTTCCATCACACTTAACACAATTGCTGCATGTTTCCCACACGTTGCTCCCTGTTGCTTTTTAAAATATATATTTTATAGAAACTAGTTACACAACTGAGAATGTATCGCTGCCATTAGACAAGCAGGTTAAGACAATGTGTTCCTATGGGAGTCTCTGCAACTGCAAAAATAAATCAAACACAAAATCTCACGTGTGTATAAAATGGAGCAAATAGGATTGGGCAAAGGCATCAATAATAGGTACAGTATAGGTGCTATAATAGATATTTGAGAATACAGGATGATTTTATAGGGTCAATCGCATGTTATCTCAGGTGTATAAATGCTTTCTGTAATAGGAAACAACGAGACAAAGAATAGTGAGCTATGAGATTAACCCAATACGAATTCCATAAAATATGTATTATAACAACTGATTGTATGCTAATAGTTTGTGACACTTGTTTGTACATCCTCTAAATATATATTGGATACATTAAAAAGGCTATTGTTGGAAACTGTCATTGAGCAGATGAAATTTTCACACTGAGAACTTACTTGAAAGGGAACGAAAATGAGTAATTCGAACTATAAAGGAAGTACAGTTATGGGACCATCAGTTCATCCGCATGGAAAGCATTACACTTCATCTATTCACCTACTGATATCAGCTTCCTACAATAAGCAAATCAAGTGGAATCACCATAATCTATATACAGTAAACTATATATAGTTTTCATGTTTTTTAAGACAGTACCTAACCATGATATTCCCAAACTGAGCAAACCTGTTTCATCTTATCCACACTTTTGAACATATGATAATAATAATAGTGCTAGATCAGTTCCCCCCCCCTCATTTATTGCCTATCATCATTCTGTTTATCCTCCAAAACCTGAAGAGGATCATACCAAGTTTATCCTCCCAAACCTGAAGAGGCTCATACCACATGTATCCTTCAAAACCTGAAGAGGCTCATACAAAATTTATCCTCCCAAACCTGAAGAGGCTCATACCACATTTATCCTCCAAAACCTGTAGAGGCTCATACCACATTTAACCTCAAAAACCTGAAGAGGATCACACCACATTTATCCTCCAAAACCTGAACAGGATCACACCACATTTATCCTCCAAAACGTAAACATACTACATTTGTCAACCCAAACCTGAAAAGGATCATATCACATTTCACCACTTCCTCCAATTAAAGGGGGAGGATGCTAGTTAAAGTACAGATACATGCCTAGTACATCTGTTTTCAATTTCCTTCAGCATTAATTGAGTCTTGAAATTATCTAATAAGTAGGTATACCTCTGCAATAGTGCCCCATCAATCTGCGGTACAGGCAGACCACCAACTGAGAGGGCCCTACCACCTTGCTTCATTCTTATTTTTGACCATAACATGTTTGCTGCTATTCCAAGTTGTTTCCCTGAATGGGAGAATATTCAATGCTCTGGCTCATAGTCAAATGATGAGGTGACCTATTATGGTGTAGGAACTTGATTTCAGTAGGTGATAAGACTTTCTCTGTGTAGAAGGTATCAAAGGCTCTTCTGTACGCCTACAGTTACATCAGAAAACATCAAAGGAGGCTGGCACAGGCCTGGACCCACAAAGTAGTAAAGATGGAGTTGTAAAAGATTAAAAATCTTTCATTTTATTCCACACCGTGGAATATAATTACATAAAGGCTAATGCTTTACTTATATGACTAAAATAAGCCGTAATTGCTCTGACGAGTTAATCTCAGCCACATACCCTTCAATGACCTCTACTGGCTCCATATTGGAATACTTTCTTTATTGTACAAAGGATTTCCTTTTGAACATTAATTTTATTCTATAACATGCCATAAGTCACTATAGAAATATAAAGAGATAAAGGCTTGATGAGCAGCAGTGTTAAATGCGGTGTTAAATGCAACGCTCACTGTTATATAGATGCAATTTGATGTTAACATTTTTTTTTTGTCCTTCAGTAAAACTTTGAGCCCTCATCCATTTAGCCCTTGACAGATAGAAGACGCATTTATCTAAATGTGAGGCAGCAAGAAAAGGATCTGACATTTTATCTGTTCTGCAAAACTATAAACGCCCGCTGTAACTGTTCCAAATGCCAGTCTCTAATGACTTTTCCACTTGGCCAACCTGGCATTTCTAAGACGTCTTAAATGCCGCTAAGAGTGAATCCAGACTAAACCTGACATAATCTCTCACCCTTTCCACTTATTCTTATAAATATAAAATAAACCCTTCCCCATACATTGTCCATGGAATTTACACACGTTAACTATTCCCCAGGCAGTGGAAAACACTGATGAACGGCTGCTCCGTCATCTTAAGACAATAGCGGTTTCTTCACCATTTGTACTCGCAGAGAATTAATCTGCAATTAATGTCTCGACGTTTCATAGATTAAACTTAATGGTATCTAATAATGGTTACATTTGTAGCATGACAGATATCGTTTTGGTGTCTTCAGAACTGAAGCTAATTGAAATATATTTCCTGAAGAAAATTATTTTATGCTAAACATGTCGTTATTAAATTAAGGACCTTCTGTTTAAATGAATTCCCTGTTCAGTGCTTTATTTATATTACAGATCATTCACATCAGTCCCTGTCCAGGTGGAGCTTACAATCTGATGTCCCTATCACATTCAAATTAGGATCAAATGTAGCAGGAGCCAATTAACCCGTCTGTATGTTTTTGTAGTGTGGGAGGCAACTGGAGAATCAGGAGGAGCCCATTCCAGCGCTAGGGGTCCTATCACATTCACACTAGGGTCAGTTTTATCAGAAACCAATTAACCTGCCTGTGTGTATTTGGAGTGTAGGAGGCAACTGGAGTAGCTGGAGGAATCCCATGCAGACACGGGGAGAACATACAAACTCAGATAATGCCCTTGATCAAATTAAAAATCAAGACTGAATTATTGCAAAAATTACCACATTTTTGATTGATGTTACTGTTCTTCGTGTGACTTGTATCAGCCAATGGAGCACTATCAGCAAGAGTACTATATCTATCCCAGAATGTTCTGTAAGGCAGTGTTAACTCAGAGTAAAAGCCAATGCAGGTATTCGGACTAATTAATCCTTAGCTGTCAAGAAGAGATGGGTCTTGGAGTGAGCCCTCTCTGTCCAGAAAGGAAGTTGAGTTTGAAGAACAGAGGAGAAAAGACCAAAACGTTGAAGCACAAATTACATCAGATATGTGGCAGGAGGGGGAACACCTAGGTGCCTACCAAATGCAGCGATTTATTCATGGAGGGTGAACATAGGTGTCTATGCTCCAAAATGGAGCACAGAGACATGTGGCCATTGATCTAGGGTGGAAGGCAGGGAACAAAGTGCAAAAATATTTTAGATTGCGCCCATTTTCTGCACTTTACTCCCTGCCTTCTAAGTTGTAAATGGCCACTCAGGCTTTGCAGGAATTCAGACTGCCAGTGAACCAGTTTGCTTTGTTTTCATTTTTTTGTTTGTTTGTTTGTTTTTGTTTGCCCTGTCTGCTATGAATAAAACACAGGCAGTGAACCTGCTTGAAGTTACATTGGTAGTCGATGTCTCTTCTTTGAAAAAAGCCACTCCTGTCATTCAAGTGAATCCTTACACTGTTTAACTGAAGTTTTGCTCATGGTGGAGAGCCAAGTTGTAGGGGTATAGGAGGCAGGGTCCTCAGGCTCTTGGTGCTCATGAGTATAACTTTATGGCCTTAAAGTCAAACAAATCTCTTTAGTGACTACTACTGAAAGGTTGACTGATCACTAAGTAAAAGGTACCCCCACATATCCAGAGTTTGTCCTGTTTTACCAATATATGTTGAAATTGATCATTAATTAGGGCCTCATTGGGCCTCCTGGGGTCCCCTATACATCCTGATCTTCCTGCAGCCGCAGGGTCTGCTTCTTCTGCAGTTACGCTCCTGGCAACAAGATAAAATAAGGTGACTGTGGGGGGTGTGCAGAGGGGAAAAATATTAAAAAAATTAGTTGGAAGCATGACACAGAATTTCACTATGAATCCATGCCTGCCAAAATATTGCTCAACACTACTAATTATGCACTAAGGGGTTGGTTAACCTTTAATTAGGGATGGGCGAATTTGACCCGTTTCACTTCGCCAAAAATTCACCGCCGGCGAAATGACGCAGACGCCCATTAAAGTCTATGGACGTCAAAAAAAATTTGTCTTTTTTTTTTTGACGCACGTCGCCATACAAGTCAAAACTCGCCGCCGGCGAAATGACGCAGACGCCCATTAAATTCTACGGGCGCAAAAAACAATTTGTCTTTTTTTTTTGACGCACGTCGCCATACAAGTCTATTTTGTGGCCAAACAAGGTGAAAAAAAACGCCCATGCCTACCTTTAATATGTTATAGACTTGCTACGTCTAAGCAACTTTTCAATTGTCCTTTTTCCCTTTTTTCAGTTTTTAAATTATTTGCCTTATTCTGATTCTTTCCAGCTTTCAAATGGTGGTCACTCTGCTCTGTAAGGCAACACATGTATTGTTATTGCTACTTTTTATTACTTATTTTGCTATTCAGGCCTCTTCTGTTCATATTCCAGTCTCGTATTCAATTCAATGCATGGTTGCTAGGGTAATTTGACCCTAGCAACCAGATATTGCAAACTGGAGAGCTGCTGAATAATAGGCTAAATAACTAAAGAACCATAAATATCATTCTCTGCACCATACTAAAAGTTAACTCAAACGTGAACCACCATCTTTAATGAATGGTTGCTGGAGTAATTTGGACCCTAGCAACCAGATTGCTAAAATTGCAAACTGGACAGCTGGCGAATAAAAGCCAAATAACTTACAAAAAACAGAAATGAAAACCAGTTGCAAATTGTCTCAGAATACCACTCTCTACATTATACTAAAAGTTAATTTAAGTGAACAAACCCTTTAATAGTACAGGTAGTGAGAAACATTCATATTTGTTACGGATAATGTTCCAAGTGATGAAACACAGACACAGCTAACAGTCTAATCAAAAAATAATTATCACATAAAGTGCCAACAAATTGTACAATTCTTTAGGCTTATCCATCAAACATACAAATTACGCACAGATACCAACCATCACCTTGAGTAATAGTTAAATGATCAAGGATATGTTATAATCGAATTCATATTTATGATATTATTCCAGTCTAATCCTGCATATTTATATTCCTCTTTTACACTCGCTTTTCAAGTACAAATTAGTTTAAAATAATAAATGCATCACAGTAGAACCTCAATTTAGATCTCTCTGGGGATGAGGCGAATAAATCATGTAAATTCCAGGATAACAAATAGAATGGAAGTAGAACTATATTCAATTGAGTTAAAATGAAATGTGAAATTAGAAGGAACCCATAGAGACCTGAAACCAGCGACTTTCGATCAATAGTGTAAATGATTTTCAAATATTTCCAAGTGACCTGCCCTGTGGCCAGAAATTGAATTAGACACTTATACGGGAATCGGATGAAAGAAAAACTCGTATCTGTAATGTAAAATTCTCCAGCACGCTGGAATCATATAGTGAATCTTTATCGCTCATTTTCAGAATTTGCATACACTAAGCAAACTACACAACACACAATCTTTTTTCTGTTGGATATTAAAGTGATGCTGACACTAAAAAACGACTTTTCAAAATATCAATGTACATAAAAAGTTACCTATGGGTCATGTTGATTTTTCAAGGATGTTCCTTAACATGACTGTTTTGCCAACCTGACTGTCCATTCTCTAGCTGTCAGCAGGGCTGTATTTTGGGTCTGTCCTGCCATAGGCTTTGAACCTCATCTTAGGCATTGGCGCTTGCTCAGTGACGTCAGCGGAAGTGATATCACAATGCGCTTCCATGTGACGTCACTCTGGGGCGTATTTACCATCTAGGCACTCGAGGGCCTGTGCTTAGGGCAGATAAAAAATTAAAATAATAATTTTTTTTTAAAAAAAAAAAGACGTTCTGGAAAAAAAACTTCCTCTGCAAACCAGAAGCTTTCCTATGAAATTCGGCAGCAGAGGTGGGAGGTAGGGAATCCAACTATTGTTGCGCTGCAGAAGTGCCATCACGCAGGGGGTGCTCACAGGTCAAAAAGATCATGCACTTTCCCTCTGTGCCCCTAATTTGCATATGTAAATTAGGATTCGGTTCGGCAAGGGAGATGGATTCGGCTGAATCCGAATCCTGCTGAAAAAGGCCGAATCCTGGCTGAATCCTGAACCGAATCCTGGATTTGGTGCATCCCTACTGAAAACGGTAGAGATATCACTTCCACCCACTTCGGCACCAGATACCCCCCACCGCTCCCTTATTTTGTGGGAAAGCATGGCAGCCCCCTTATAGAGGAACTTGAGGGATCAGATAGGTTATGTACTTTTATGGCAAAATTATAAAGACAGTGTTATGATAGATGTACAAAAAGGTCAGTATCTCTTTAAAGGTAGTGTGTGTTTTGCACACACTAATCAAACTATGCAACACAAAATTTGTTTTCTATTGGATATTAAGGTTCTAAGTGTTTGCAAAACTTATATTAAATATGAGCATAGGAATGATTGTTCTCACATATTCTTTCAGTTAAAGAAGAAGGAAAGTCCTTTGTACTTGGGGTGTCAAAAGTTAGGCACCCCCAAATGATCGCAAGTACTTACCTGAAACCCCCGGGCTGGTGCTCCTATCAGAAGAAAACTGCACTGGCCCGGGATTTTTCCAGTGAGCACCATGGAGCGATCCTCTTCCGGATACTTCTTTCTTCAAATTTCCCGGGGAAGACGCATGCGCAGTAGAATGAAATAGCTGACTTCGTTAAAGTTCAGCTTTTTGCTCTACTGCACATGTGCAGAATCGAGAAGAATGAAGTAGCAGGAAGATGATCGTTCCGTGGTGCTCACTGGAAGAATCCTGGGCCAGTGCAGTTTTCTTCTGATAGGAGCAACGGCCTGGGGTTTCAGGTAAATAAATGCGATCACTTGGGGTGCATAGATTCAATTAACATACCTAAATCAAACAACATCCCTTTTCCAAGGAGAGCACCAACTGCCATCTAGTAATATCCAACGTAATAGGTGCCTATCAAGTTCCTAAAATATAAAATGCCTGTATAGACCTGCGAGAGGCCTGACAGCTGTAAAAAGCAATCTGAGAAAGTTCCTTTCCAGTACTTTGTGCAGTGTTTGTCACATAAATTACCACTGCATTAGCATATTCCGCTTACTCCTTTCATGCAATGTTCCAAGCCCCACATGAAATATCATTAAAATAGTGATACATGAATCAAATAAAGATACAGGAAACACTGCAAGTTGGAAGCCATTATATCTATTCACTTAGTCAACTATTTTTGTTCAGTCGACTTATTTCTCAAGAGCACAGAGAACAAATGCAGAAATACTAAGGGACACGTACACAAACCACTTGCACCGTGAACTGGCAGTAAGTAGGCAACATCTGTCTTTCAAGACTTCTGGCCTGTGGGTCCTGAATTATGGAGAAGCTAGGGGTAAGCCAGGAGATGTCCATGTTCAGGACTGCTCCTGCCATGAGGCAATATGTATGAGAACTTTGTTTCTGGTGGCAGTGAGCGGCCGGTTACCACTATCTGTCTATATATCCTTCAAGATGGACCAGCACTCCAGAAATGTTTTCAATGAAATAATTTTATTCTAACATCACTCGTGTGTGCAACGTTTCGGCCCACATTGGGGCCTTTATTAACCTTGATAAAGGCCGCAATGTGGGCCGAAACGTTGGACACATGATTTGCCTAATAAAGTATGCAGTTCTTTTACCTCATATGTCAGTGAATGCCTGCCATCCTCTTTCCCTGGCAAAGTACAGGAGCCCTGAAATTAACACTTTCCTTGGGGGAGGGCCAATGGGTTCAGCAGGGGCAGGACTAGGTGCAGGGCCATATTTATATATAGGCCCCCGAGGGCAGCACTGTTTTGGGGGCGGCCCTTGGGGTGCCTATTTTTTGCCTGTATTTTTTCCCCACCCTCCGATGGAGCTGAGGGGGTGACGGTAGGGGGTCCAAGAAAGAATGCGGAAGTGATGTCACACACACGGAGCGCTGACGTCACTTCCGCTGAATGCGTTGCGTTAGAGTCCTGTGTGGGTCTATTTTTTGAAACCCGTACCCGAAACCTGCAATCCGCAACCCAGGCCCTCAACCCGCATTCTTACCTGTTTGGACCCGCGACCCGACCTGCAAGTATCTTATCCGCAACCCGGACCCGCAACCCAGACCCGCAAGCCGCTGACCATCAAGAATCAGGAAGTGCTGTCATTGTAAACCTGAAGTGACATCATTGGAAGTAGGCGTGATCAGAAAAAACAAGTAAAAATCGCTATTGAGAAGACCCGCGGCCCAACCCGCAAACCCGCAGAACCGCCGACGAAGGAAGACTGTCAGAGAGAGAACTGCTCGTATGTTGGCCAGAATGGCAGAGGCAAACCCTCATATGACAGCACAAGACTTGCACCCAGTGAATCAGGCGCAAATGCTGTCTTGAAAGTGTGCTTCGAGATTGACAGAACCCCCACTCTGAAAATGTTAAATGCGTCTTGCATCTGATTTGTGTGAAAAAGCCGGTGTAATTGCGTCTATTTTGATGCATTGCCTTTAATTAAGGTAGATGCAACTTGGTGAGCAGCTGCAATTATGCTGGAATTATGGTTAGGACATGTTACATTATTCTTAAAAAAAGATTCTCTTTTTCTCTGTAATAATAAAACAGTACATTGTACTTGATCCAAACTAAGATATAATTAATCCCTATTTGGTTTATTTAATGTTTAAATGATTTTATAGTATGAAGATCCAAATTACGGAAAGCCCCAGGTCCCGAGCATTCAGGATAACAGGTCCAATACCTATATTGTGATATTGTCTGTCTCAATTGTGACATCATTTGTACTTTATAATATATATGCCCCCCTTGCTGAACTATACATCCCACCTGCTATTCTATGGCTCGTACAAAAGGAATATGCTGGGAATATGCATATTAAGTGCAATGGCGCAAGGCCTGTGAATATGAGACAATTACTTTTTTATCTGTCACAATTCTACCCTTTTGTTGCAAGAATACAGCTTGTTCTACAGCCATCGATTTTCTCTGTAGCCAGCAGAGTGCAGCAGTGACATGTTCTTTAATTATCACATCACCATTGAGTTCTCCTACCAGCTGTGTCGAATATCATTTATTACAATATGTCCTGCAAAAATCACTGCTTAAACAGAAAATTCAATTATAGCCTGTCCTTTCTCATTCTCAGACTCACGCTCTTACACGCTGAAATTCACAAGTACGAGAACTAGAGCTATAAATGTTTGCATGATGGTCTCTTACTGGTGAAGCTGGGAACCTCTTTTTCCACAAACCTCTAATATTTGATATAATTTCACATCTTCCTTACTGACGGCATTGAATGGAGACGCACCCAAAAAAAGAGCTCATGTATTTGATATACCTTATGAAATATTTGTATTTTGAAACTTGTTTCATTCAACAGTTATTTGTAATCTATGATTTGGGAGATGTGAAGAAGTTAACTTTAAGGTCACTTGGGGAGGCCGATTCATCAGTTTTTGAATTTGAGTCCCGTCTACATTAGGTTTCTTTTTGTGATCATGATCTTTTCAATCAATATGTTTAAAGGAGAAGGACCAATCGATGGGGATTGACAAATGTTTACCCGATGCCCTGATATTCCGGGCCAGTGCCCCTGTTTGCAGAAAACTGTACAGGGCTGGGGTACTTGCGAATGAGCGATCCTCTTCCTTCCTACTTTCTTTATACAAGTGTTAATGCCCAGTACAGTTAAAACTGTACTGGGCTTTTTCACTCTACTGCACATGCGTCGGCCGCTGGGTTTTGGAGAAAGAAGAAGGGAGGAAGAGGATCACTCGCGAATACCCCAGGTCGGTGCAGTTTTCTGCTAGCACGAGCACCAGCCCAGGGTATAAGGTATATGAATCCTTAGGGAATGCCCTAGAATTTGCCAGCCCCCCATAGATTGGACCTTTCCATCTATTTTAAGTTCAGAAAACTTTGACTAGAAAAAAATCTGAATTTGCATGTTTTGTCATGCCTTTTTGGAATTGAAGAAATAAAGGTCATCTTGGATTTTAATACAATTTCCCCTAAATATGTGACATAATGTACCATTCTATACCATTATTCTTCCTTTATCATTCTTTCATTGTTACTTATAACTTATCTTTCTGTTCAGTCCTTTTTTTATTCATCTTGCAAAAGTGCGAACAAACCAAGTTTAAGCTGCCATGTTTTTCTTGGGCCGCTGTAGGGCTTTGACCACAAGTCTTTGTTCTCCAGAATGGACCACAAGGACCTGCATTCCTCCCATGAATACAGCACTGTCTGCATTTAGCAGCCCTGTATTCATGAATCATAAGGGGTGAACCAGGCAAGACCAGGTCACAATGGAGCCTTGTACATGGTGCCTGTCTTATGGCAATTATTAAACAAAGTGCTGTATTGTGCCCACTGATGCTGTGCCCTGCACTTAACACTTGACTTATGTTGCTTGGTGCAGGGCACGGGTTGGAAATGTAAGTGCTTTTAGAACTAAGGAGCTACGCAAACTTTTGCTCCCCTAAATGCTCTAGCCCAGGCTCCCGTGGGTCGTTGTAAAGGACCTCTATAAATGTTGTCATTGAGCCGAATGTAGTAGTAAATTGTGGTTATGATTTGCACAGAAATGATTAAAGAATGGATGTTTAGATGTACCATGGGACATGACTGAAGTCATTTTTGTTATCATATTTCCCATGCTACACCATGCTTAAGGTGGTTATTAAGTATACATATCTTTGAAATGAATACCTTTGCAAGCATCACTTTCTCAGACTTAGTCCCAATGATTTACATTCAGGCACATAGTCCTGGGCCAGCACATGCACTTGTGGCACTTATAGCGGAAGCAAAGGCAGGGTAGGGACGTGGTGTGGACAGAGATGATAACCTCAAACACTGTTGCTCAGCTGGGCAGTCTTGCATGCTCTATGGGGTGTCACAACCAAGGGGCAATAGGGGTGTCTCAGTGGATTGTAGTGTTTGTTGTAGGGACCAAGGAGGAGGCTCGGATGCAAACAAAAAGCAGGAGAAAGACCAAGGCATGACACGGAAAGGGTGATTACAACACAAAGACCAATGTTTAGTAGCAGGTAAGATCAACTAGGACAGGGCAGGCCTGGTCAGAAGAACCAGAACTAGAATAACAGGACTGGATGCTGCAAAAAACTCATGGAAAGCTGGAGGACCGCCCTCTAGCAAGTTGGCCATAAAAACTGGCATGGTTCATTGGTGTCAGTGGGGTTTAAATATGTTTTGTGCCACTGCGGTGTTGGCATCATTTGTCCTCAGGGGGCCCTAGCACCCATAGGCTGACCTTGGACCAGAGACCAGGGACAGGCTGAAACATGTTGGTATACATAGGCTGACAGTATACAGAATCCATGGTGTCTAGTGTGGTCCCCTAGCTCATGCTAGATGGTGATGCTGTCATTGTGATATCACAGCTCAACAATAGGAGGCACCAACTTGCATTATTTTAATAAGGGGGGGGGTTAGGCTTTAGGATTAATGAATTTGCCACAATAATTGTTTCGCCTCACCTTTTATTTTTCAATATATTCCTTTCTCCTATCCTAGACTTGCAGACTAACCCCAAGATGTTCCCATGTTCCACATACAGGATACAACGTTGGTTACTTGATAAAGACAGACGTGCTCCCAAAATAATTTCTAGCAATGTCTGCAATCACTATACATGAAATAACCTTCTAAACTTTCATATATCTTAGTTTCCCAGGTATCTGTCAGTCAGACCATGATGAATGTACACTTATTAAATATTACCCGTGTTGCTTCAATTACATTGATTTTGTATCATGTGTGTCATTCTTCCTGTCCCTAAATAGCCACTTACATATTAAAGATAAATGATACGCCGAACACAAATGAAGTGGTTTTTAGTCAATGACAGACTAAGGAAGCTGTTGCCATACAGTTAGCCTTACACTGCAGATTTCCCTCATTCCATTTAATAAGAAAGATAAATATTTCATCGTTTCCGTGAGCGTGTTAATGTCACTAGTGTATAAATAATTCACACTGCCGTATGAAGCACCAGATAATTGAAGCATCTTACTTGTGCTTTCTAGGAAAAATTATTATTGTTGTTTCAAACACATTTACTAAGCTCGAGTGAAGGATTCGAAGTAAAAAAACTACGAATTTCGAAGTTTTTTTTTGGGTTCTTCGACCATCGAATAGGCTACTACGACGACCTCCGACTACGACTTCGACTTCGATTCGAACGGTTCGAACTAAAAATCGTTCGACTATTCGACCATTCGATAGTCAAAGTACTGTCTCTTTAAAAAAAACTTTGACTACATACTAGTTTAAGAAAAGAAGATTAGAAGTCAGCACTCACCCATAGGGTATATTGTATGCAGGTGCAGGTCTGAGGTGGCCACCTCCACCTGTTCTAGTTTAAACCTACCGAGGTACAATGTTAGCCTATGGGGGACCTTCCCCATTACTTTGCTAAGGTCTTTTTGATCCTTCAATCGATGGAATAAAATCCTTCGAATCATTTGATTCGATTTTTCCTTCGATCGTTCGATCGTAGGATTTGCGGTAAATCCTACGAATTCGATATTCAAATTCGTAGGATTTTACCTCGAGGGTCGTATTCGAGGGTTTATTAACCCTCGATATTCGACCCTTAGTAAATGTGCCCCTAGATTTATAGTGATGGGCGAATAAATTCGCCTGGCACGAATTTTGCCAAATTTCTGCGTTTCATCGCCGGCGAATAAATTTGCGAATCACCAGCAAAAATTCGCATCAATTTCCGATTTCACATTTTTTTGTGAAAACGTTCGAATTGCTTGATTTTTTAATGAAAACTTTCAAATTGCTTAATTATTTTGTGAAAACGTTCGAATTGCTAGATTTTAGTGAAAACTTTCAAATTTCAAGATTTTTTCATGAAAACTTTCAAATTGCTTGATTTTTTATTGAAGACGTTAGATTTGCACGATTTTTTCGTGAAAACTTTCGAATTTCAAGATTTTTTTCATGAACTTTCCGATTTAGCGAATTTTTCGCCGTTTCATGAATTTTGATGGAATTCACAAATTTTTCGGCAAAGCGAAAAGGGAGAAATTCGTCCCATCACTATTAATTTACAATATTGGGCCAGATTCAATTCAGAGAGAAAAAGTTATCTCACGGTTTATCACGTGAAATACAAAACTCATGGACGGGATTCAATTTAAGAAAAAGCTTTACTCCAAATTAAATGTGCCAGATCCAATTCAGTGAGAAAAAGTTATCTCATGGTTTATCACATGAAAACTCATGGGCAAGATTCATCCTCTAAAAACTTTACAGTCAGTTTGATAATAATAATTACACTGGGCAAAGTGCAGACTAGGGGGCATATTCATTACTGTTCCAACATCTGGTTCAGGATACTCAGTTGCATAAAATGTAGGTGAATTATGTGACTTGCTTGGGTTTTCTGCAATTCATTGCTGTTTTTTACTTGATACAGGATATTTATTTTAACAATTTGACTTTTTTTTTAACCTCGTAAACTTTTTTGGAAAGTCCCATCATGCAAAAAAAACCCCAAACAGCTGCACAACATTAAAGGAGAACTAAAGCTTAACCAAACAAGTAAGCTAGACATGTTGTACATTATGTTTTGTGTTTCTGTACCAGCCCAAGGCAACCACAGCCCTTTAGCAGTAAAGATCTGTGTCTCCAAAGATGCCCCAGTAGCTCCCCGTCTTCTTTTCTGCTGATTCACTGCACATGCTCTGTGCTGCTGTCACTTACTGAGCTTAGGGACCCACTCACAATATACAGTACACATAGAATAGAAATGTCATAATATAAGGCTGATTAGTAATTAATACAGATAATTACTACATGGCAGCTCAGAAACCAGTGCAATTAGTGTCAGAATTTAATAATCAGCCCTGTAGCATCATCTTATATTACAGACCAACCTCATTTTCTGCTGGATAATTAGTGACGAGCCCTAAGCTTAGCTTCTCAACAGCCAATCAGAGCCCACTGAGCATGTGAGTGTCACAGACACTTTCCAAGATGGTGACCCCCTGTGACAAGTCTGAAGTCCTGGATCATTGCTGCTATTGACAAGCTGAAACTTTAGGCTGGTGCAATAAGTTCAGTATATAAAATATGGCATTTTTAGCCATATTCATTTTTACGGTTTATGTCTTCTGTAAACAAGGGAAGTTTTCTACTGATGAATACACATATTCAGCACTATTCCTAAGGTTAACGGATAAAAATAGAGGCAGTCAATTAGCCCTTATCTTTCTGATACCCCTTCCTTTAGGGTGGTGGCAAACGTGACTATTCGGGGAGATTAGTTGCCCAGCGACAAATCTGCTCTTCTTCGGGCGACTAATCTCCCCGAAATGCCTTCTGTCCGGCTAGAATGAGAATCACGGGCAGGATGGCAGATCAGAGTGAATCAGACTGCCTAAAGCACATGTAGAGTTGTCAGCCTGTTCTTGGTGCAGAAATACTTATTTGAGGCACTAGAGTTTTCAGGCTAATTAGAGCCTGGGCCAACACCTTCTTGGGGTCCAATGGAGCCACAATAGAGCAATATATTTTTCAAGTGCGTTCGTCTGGTGGTCCTATGATGTGAGTCTAAAAGGGGGGGAGGCAGCAAGCGGCCTGGGTACACATCTGGCATCTGAGCCCAGACAACACTAGTTATGCCACTGGTGGCCATTCATATGTCTAGTGTGGCACAGCTATGAAGAACACGATATTTGTATTTTCTGGTGGGTCTTTTGGGGTCAGTTAAATGAAAACTATACCCCCAAACAATGTAGGTCTCTATAAAAAGATATTGCATAAAACAGCTCATATTTAAAACCCTGCTTCATGTAAATAAATTGTATAAAAATAGGGGTGTGGAAGCACTCTAAAGGCTAAGTAATAGTATATTTAAGTCTAAAGGAAGTGCTAGTTTTAATGCACATTCCCTGGGCCCCTGTCTCAAAAGTAAGTTTACAGAACAGGGGTTTTTAGTTACAAAGTTATGATCATAAAGTTGAAAAGCCACCATACCACGTCAAGGTAAACCCCACATGGCGGTCCCTAACTTGTTTGCCTTTCGGCCACAGTATAAAAAGTCTTACTGCATAGTAGCATTCAGTGTAATCAGTGCCTGTTGAACCTTGGTTTCAGTGAAAAGGATCTATCCTCCCCCGCCAGTATGCGGCTTTTAAGGGAGAGGCATTGTCCAACCAACGCCCTTTTCTAGTAGTATGTGCCATTGAGTAATCATAAATAGAAAACTGCCATTTTAAAAAATAAGGGCCACCCCCTGGGATCCTAGGATTCACGGTGCACACAAACATACCAACAAATCATACTTGTTAGGTCACATGAGCCAATTAACAGACAGAGTTCTGTCTTTTGCTTCCACACTTCTTCCTGTTACAGTTAGAGTTGTAGTATTTCTGGTCAGGTGATCTCTGAGGCAGCACACAGACCATCATGAAATGGGGGTTCAAGGCAAGAGATGTAAAAGGACAAGATTTACTTAAATATATATATATATACCAGTTCGGTAAGATTCTTTAATATGCCACTTAATATGATAATATAAAATGTAATCTAATCTGTTGCTTAAGTATTAATTTTGGGGTAAAGTTTTCCTTTAAGAAATATCGATTATGTAATGGACCACTGAACATATTAGACTGGGTGGGGCTCTACTTAGATAAAAGATGTTTTAAATCAGCAGCAGTTAGAGAAAACAACCCAAAAATAAATAAATAAATACATAAACATGAACAGGAAAGTAATGAATTGCATGTCAAGCCTAATAAATCATTTTCATGTTTGTTGTTACTGAACCCTGAAACAGTTCACTTAGCTCAGTTAGGCCTTAGCTTTGGTTGGTTGGTTAGAAATACATATTCAGTTCTGGTTTACGTGTAATAAATAAATAAACGTGTAACAATAAAAAAAAAGGCATGAAATCATGAGGACAACCTGTTACTGAAAGGTCACAATTCTTGTGCCCTGCTCTGTGTGTGGTGCGGTGTGTGATGGGGGGGGGGAATTAAGCAAGAGGCAGCCACTCTTTCTTTCATCTCGGGTGTCATTTATTCCAGCAATGAATAAACGTAGGAGCATTTACCGGTCAGAGTTCAACTCCAGCGTTCTGCACAAACACTGCGATCCCACACAGCCAGGTTCTATATAGAGCACAAGAAAAATGGAGCATCCAAGAAGCCGATTATTCGTCAGTTAAAAATAGAGATTTATTGAAGAATCATTAAAAATGGTAAAGGCATGCCCAGAACATATTCTTGGCTGCCCACGCGTTTCGTGGCTACCGGGCACTTTCTCATTCATTTGATAACTACATTGAAATCATTTGCATCTCCATACGCCCTACGCATTTCATGCTCTGGGAACGCTTAATCATTGGCTGTCTACCAGGCAGTTTGGGCGTATGGAAATGACGATGATTTTTATGTAATTATCAATAAAAATTTTGTACTTTTATTTTTGTGGCCCTGTTGGAGGCCTTGATTGTCAGAATGCCTGTTTTTTTGTTTCTACGGACAGATTGGGGTTGGGGCTGGTGCACAGTTGGTTCCTTGTGCCCCCCTTTTTAACTTGCGTGTCATTCATTTATTCCCCATCCTAAATACTATGGACTAGTGATGGGCGAATTTATTAGACAGGCCCGAATTTGCGACGAATTCCCGCGAATGTGCGCCGGCGTCCAAAAAACGGACACCGCCGTCAAAAACAAAAGCCGGCGTCAAAAACGAGACGCCGGCGTCAAAAACGAGACGCCAGCGTCAAAAACGAGATGTCGGCACCGTTTTGCAAATTCTAAGCCGTTTCGCGGGAGATTAGCAAAACGGCGGAAAATTCGCGAAACGCCGCTGGCATCTCGTTTTTACTTCCGTTTTTTGGAATTTTTCGGTGAAGCAAAATGCCCCAAATTCGCCCATCACTATGGACCAGAGGGTATTTCAAAATCTCTTCTAAAACGCTGTCCTCTTACTCAATTGCTTGAAGGCAGAGGATACTAGTCGTGAGGGGAAAGTCAAGCATTGGCTAAGCAGCCTCTAAATCCTTGGCCTTTGGGGACACTGGCATTAGATTGAAACAAATAACATTCCTATCGATGTTATGTATATCCTTTACTTGTTTTAGGGTTAGGCATACTAAAGTAAATCGATAACTGCTCCTTTAGTTTATGATCCCTCACTCTACCAGTAAGATGAGTCTGAGGTTGAACCTGATCATCCCAGTGTTTGTTAAACTGTATTGGACCCTTACCATGTAGTAAACTGAAACCCTCAATTTCCAGCGTGAGAGCACTAAAATATAAAACAGAAACCAATGTGAGAAATAAGGATTAAGCTGCCACCTACACTATACACCATAACTGAAGCTTCCGATGGTGCTTGTAGGACAAGTGTGTTAGGGAGATGCAAGATGGTGTCTTCATCACTTAAAGAATTCCAAGGACAATGACACTTTCTAGAGACAATAGAGTTACTGTAGGTTCTGTTGAGTGTTCGAGATGAACATTATATCTATTGCACTGATACTGAAGAAGCCAGAGTGTTGCAAGACTTGATTAATTCAGCACACAAATCACTTGCAGGAAACAAGACATTCCTTACACAATTTCACAGTCAGTAACAGCGTTAGACACAGAACACTACAAAAAAAAAAAAAATCTCAACTGATCTTCATTACGTTTGTTGTATGGAGACATAGAAGTACTTTAAAGGGATACTGTCATGGGAAAAAAACATTTTTTCCAAATGAATCAGTTAATAGTTCTGCTCCAGCAGAATTCTGCACTGAAATCCATTTCTCAAAAGAGCAAACAGATTTTTTTATATTCAATTTTGAAATCTGACATGGGGCTAGACATTTTGTCAATTTCCCAGCTGCCCCATGTCATGTGACTTGTGCCTGCACTTCAGGAGAGAAATGGTTTTTGGCAGGCTGCTGTTTTTCCTTCTCAATGTAACTGAATGTGTCCCAGTGGGACATGGGTTTTTACTATTGAGTGATGTTCTTAGATCTACCAGGCAGCTGTTATCTTATGTTAGGGAGCTGTTATCTGGTTACCTTCCCATTGTTCTGTTATTAAGCTGCTGGGGGGGAAAAGGGAGGGGGTGATATCCCTCCAACTTGCAGTACAGCAGTAAAGAGTGATTGAAGTTTATCAGAGCACAAGTCACATGACATGGGACAGCTGGGAAATTGACAAAATGTCTAGCCCCATGTCAGATTTCAAAATTGAATATAAAAAAATCTGTTTGCTCTTTTGAGAAATGGATTTCAGTGCAGAATTCTGCTGGAGCAGCACTATTAACTGATTCATTTTGAAAAAAATTTTTTTTCCCATGACAGTATCCCTTTAAGTCAGCAAAGGCATATGACTTATTCAACTCTGTTGGCAAATAAAGGATACCAAGAACAATATAGAATTGTGCAGCAGTTTACCAACCCTCTAAATATTATAGAAAAAACGGAACCTCAAGGACGACAGCTTAGTGGAATAATATTGAACTGGTGAAGCGTGTGTGTATTTCATACAGAAGGAATGCTCCAAAAGGGATACTCAATCCTGGCCGAATCCCGAACCAAATCTTAGATTCAGTGCATCCCTAATACCAAGCCATGTATCTTAATCTTAAATCTTTTAATCTTAAATGAATCTTTATATTTTTAGGGAAGAAATTCAAAAATGGCAGAAGCCAAAGCATTAGGCAAAACAACAGTCACTGCCACTAACTCAAAAACAAAAAATACAAATTGGTGCAAAATTTCCATGATAAGAATTCAGTCTTTTATAGTTGTGTTAGCCCTGACCACAGTTTGGTGCTTTGTGCCCTTCTATTTTATTGTATTAAATGATTTGTTCAATTTTTCAACATTTTCCAGCCTCGCAACACATATAGCAGTTATCAAAAATATTTGATATCGCTTTAACACATCTAGACAGAAAAAAAGAAAGGTTGTGTCAGAAATGTTTCTGGATAATGAGGAAAGCTGCACTTTTGTTTTTCCTTACTTGCAGTAAAGGAGTTGACAATTCAACTATGGCTCCTAATTTAAAATATTTCAGGTTTTAACATCATTTGGAGACTACACAAGACGGTGGCACATCTGATTAGATAAGCTGGCAGCGCCACTGAAAAGTACAAATTAATGGAGTAAAAATGTCATCCACAGCTTGAATAAATCACAAGGCAAATTGCTGCAGCTTTATACTGAGAAACAACTCCAATACTTAACATGTAATGGGAAAATGATCCTGACTTGAAGTAAAGAGTTCCACCTGCCTGATACTATTCCATTTTTTTAAAAAAGTATTTTAAAATTACAGTATATATGTTAGTCACTTCTCAGCCAGTAGCCTCATGCCTGTTACCATACTTACATTCTAGGTTCCTGGTATTTTTAGGTGCAAAGGGCTTATATCCAATGTAACAATAAGAAAGTTCATCCATTATTCTGCAATTAGTGTTGCCACCTTGCTGGTATTTTATCGGACTGGCCAATAAAAGTGTTGTGTTTTGCCAATGTAATTATCAGGGAAAAGTGGCCACTTCAAGTATTTGCACCAACATTACTATTAAAGTCGTCCATACGACTTTTAGGTACCCGCCCTATTCAAATTAACCTAAATGCAGTGCTAGCGAAGTTTTGCTAGGCAGAAATAAACGCTAGTGAAAATTCGATATAAAATGCTCACCCTGCTGAATAACGCTAGTGAAAATTCACCAGCGTTCTGCTGCTGAGACACAACTTCGCCTTTTAGTGAATTAGTGTAGTGTAGTAATGAATTTGCAACTGGCGAAAATTCGCCCCTTAGTGAATTTAACCCATAGCCTTTTATGGCCATAGTAAGTGGCATAGAAGCTTTATTGCAGTAGACAGAGCTACTACCAGGAACCCACAGAGACCTCAGGGGCCCTGCACAAAGGTAACATAGTGGTCCAATATTATTATAGTGTGCCGGTTCTATATATACACACATGCCTTGCAATGTTGAAGACCTTACAAATATGAAACCAATACACCATTGATAGGTACTGTAACCTTGTTCTTAACCAACTTGGGCTTGTCCAGTTGCAATGTGTTAGATAAGACTCTACCTCTCAGCCCTCCTGTTCTGGTCCTCCTGTCCTGGTGGAGGAAGGGTTAAACAGACTGAATCACACACTTTATTTCACAATATCTAGATGTGCCAGTGGTTCTCTCAACAAAATGATAATTCCTTATTTGCTGGACGTTTATCAATCTCTTTGGTTGAACTGTTCAGATGGTTCATTCATCAATCTCTTCCCAGATACTTCAGACAATGACGTTAAATTACAGATGTTACACTGGCATGGCAGTTGCAGACACCCAGAGGTAGGAATCACTTACTGGTGAACTAGTCCCCAGCTCTAGGGACTCAACCACTTAAGTCCCTAAACTGGTAGGTGACAACCAGGGTGCTAAGCCTTCTGGCTTCCTTGTTGGCGCCTCAGGCTGATCAACTAGTTACCCTAATCTTGCCTTTCACTCCAAGACTAACCTATTACAAATCTTTCCTACCACTGACCTCTCCACCTAAAACTTACCTCCACCTCCGGCTCTTCTGGTACCAAACACCCACTCAAGTCCACAAAAAGAGACTAAGCACATAATGACCACTTGTTATAGACCAGGTAACCCTGAGAACTCTGGACAACTATTGAACTACCAAGGAAATACTTCCACCTGGAAAGAGAAATATCTCTCCTCCTAACTGCGAAATCGGAGCTCTAAGCTGTCTTAACTTTCATGGGACTCTCCCTTTATTAAAATTAAAGGGATTCTGACATAATTTTTATGATGCAAATAATTCACTCTACAATATAAAATTTAATTTCTGAACCAAGAGTATTTTTTTAGTTGTAATATTGGTGTCTAGGCAGGTATCTCTGGTCATTTTGCCTGGTCATGTGCTTTCAGAAAGAGCCAGCACTTTAGGATGGAACTGCTTTCGGACAGGCTGTTGTTTCTCCTACTCAATGTAACTGAGTGGGACCTGGATTTTACTATTGAATGCTGTTCTTAGCTCTACTAGGTAGCTGTTATCTTATGTCAGTGAGCTGTTATCTGGTTACCTTCCCATTGTTCTGCTGATGATGTTTATCAGAGCACAAGTCAGATGACTGGGGGCAGCTGGGAAACTGACAATATGTCTAGCCCCATGTCAGATTTCAAAATTAAATATAAAAAGACCTGTTTACTCTTTTGAAAAACGTATTTCAGGGCAGAATTCTGCTGGAGCAGCACTATTAACTGATGAATTTTGGAAAAATAAAATCACATGACAGTATCCCTTTAAGCTAAAGAGAAGGCAAAAGCAAAAGAACAAAAAACAATCTAACCCTATTGCTGAACCTTGAAGAAA
Organism: Xenopus laevis; assembly: GCF_017654675.1. Lineage (NCBI taxonomy): Eukaryota > Metazoa > Chordata > Amphibia > Anura > Pipidae > Xenopus > Xenopus laevis. The sequence goes on along the minus strand of NC_054371.1, from coordinate 31,900,864 downwards.
ATAAAAATTGAGTAAGCGAATAACAAATCTCTATCCGCAGAAGCATTTTCCATTGCCTGGCATTTCCAAAACACACACGTGCGCATGCCGCCTCAGTTATTGTATAGTATGCACAAAAGGCAGTCATCTGACTCTGCTCTACACTGCAGCAAATAAAAATAGTTACACCTGGGAGCTAAACATCATTGTAGCCAAAGTCACAATATCAAGGACCTAAAAATGTCAACTCTGAACAACAATTTCAGAAATGAGGAGAGGGAAAAAAAAAAAAAAAAAAAGAAATGTTTGTGCCTTGAAACTGATAACAACTGTTAATAAATGAAAGTGACTAGAGATAAGATTTCCACTCAGATATCTTCAGCCTTACATTACACTTAGGGGCAGATTTATCAAGGGTCGAATTTTGAGGGTTAAAAAGTAAAATCCTTCGAATTCGAATATTGAATTCGAAGGATTTCAGTGCAAAAGCTTCGATCAAACGATCGAATAAAAATAGTTTGATCGAACGATAAAATCCTTTGATTCGAACGATTTTAAGCAATCAATCGAATGATTTTTATTCGATCAAAAAAAAACTTAGAAAAGTGTTCTGGAGGGTCCCGATAGGCTAACATTGCACTTCGGTAGCTTTAATGTGGCGAAGTATGAAGTTGAAGTTTTTTTTAAAGAGACAGTACTTCAATTATCGAATGGTCGAATAGTCGAACAATTTTTACTTCGAATCATTCGATTTGATCGAATTTGACCAATTCGATGGTCGAAGTACCCAAAAAAATACTTCGAAATTCAAATATTTTTTCATTCGAACTATTCACTCGAGCTTAGTAAATCTGTCCCTTAATGAATATATGTATTGGTTGTTGTTAGAGTTCATTACTGTGCTAGTTTCTCAGATTAAGCACAAAGGGAAAATACTCTCTGCGGGGTCAAGACTGTTTTATTATGTTCTTTTTTTTCATGATTCAAAAAACTTCTAATGCTAAAAATCTTGCATGTGAAGAATGGTTTTAAAAAATGAAGTGGGTTATTTATCAAAGGTCGCGTTGTGTTTTCCCGAAAAATTTGAGTTTTTTTGAGGGTAGATTCAGGGAAAAAGCTTGAATCTGCAAATACACCATCTAAAAACCTGTTAAGGTCACGTAGACGTCAATGGCAGATGTCCCCTGAACCATTTGAAGATGTTAATAGCCTTCATGATGTTCAGGGTTTTTGCGGTGGGTTTCATTCGAAAACTGGATTAATTAGAGCAATTTAGGTTTTTTTCCAGTGGAAAACTCAATTCATTTCAAATCAAATTCACTGATCAAATTCATTGATTCGAATTTTTTCCATTCTAGTTTTTTCTTAAATTAGAAAACATTTGAGTTGTGAGTTAATTCAAGGTATGAAAAACCTCACAAACCTCTAAAACTCGACCTTTGATAAATAATCCCCAGAAGGTTCACTATTCATTAAGAGTAAAAACCATGTAAAACTCTAATGTAAAAGTACGCCATGTAAAAGATGCCAAGGTCATATGAAAGTCAATTGTGAGTTGTCCATAGCAAGTATTAAATTATTTAGTTATTTCAAGGTTTTAGATTTTTTTAAAGGTTTTTTTTTTTAAATGAGGATTTCCAGGATTTCATATACTTATTCGTATTCATTAATTTGATAGTTTTACATTTGGATCTTTTAATAGATAAGTAGGCATTTGTGCTCTTATAAAATGTGGGTTTAGTTGTATTTGAAAAAACCTCAAAAAACGACCCAAATTCGAATAAAAAGAATACCACTCTTAGCTCCATATTGTTCCGAAAGTCAATCACGAGAAGTTCCAGCACCACAAAATGAATAAAATCAATATACAGGTAATAAGAGGCCATTTCTTGATGAAGTGATGACGATCCCTGCATGGTGTTATAGTAATAAAATACACAAAAGCCATGAATATCTTGTAAATTATATCCTTATAAACGGTGAGTTCTGATGTCATCAGTTATAAACGGTGAGTTCTGATGTCATTTCTGTCACATGACTCACTGAAATTTGTGTATTATAATATATAAAGTACCCCCAGTTGTAAAATATGAGGATATTAGAAGTTACTTCGGAGTTCCATGGCCTTCGGCCTCGTACTTTTATATGGTCATGAAACTCCTCGGTAACTTATAATATCCTTATATTTTACAAGAGGGGGTACTATATTCACTATATAATTTGCTATTTCAATTGTTGCCACTTCAAAAATAAGAGAGTGACTATATACCACTCATCTCAGTGAAGATTAGACTATCACCATGGTCCTCAGATATTATCAATTCTTCCTTTCATTAGCCAAAGTGACCAAGGCCAACTACACACTTCCTTTGAGGGCCATCCCCTCTTGATTGACATGTCTCCTTCCAAAACCTTCCATGAAGGGGATTCCCTGACACATGCTGGCCCCACTGTTTACAATTCTATTAACACTCTTGGACTGAATTCCTTATTCATAGAATAATAGACAAGTGGATCCAGCTTTAGATTATGCTTGTTGCATGTGTAAGTTCTGACATACCATACATCACGTTCAACCAGAAACCTTGAAAGAAATCAGTTTTACTCCAGACCAGGAATATCCAGCTTGTAGGCATCTCCAGCTTCTGTACAACAACATCTTCCAGGTTTTTTTCAGAAGTAAGATCACAAGTTACGTCACAATTTAGACCTCAACTATATGGCAGGGTGACATTTTGCTTTTTTTGTCTGTGTGAACTGATTTCTGGAAATTATTGAATAAGTTGGCAGTCACCAGCTTTATTTCTTTAGAAATACTGGGGCATTCACTTTGGAAGAACAGTCAGCCGCAGGAGCAGGAGCAAATGAAGCATGTATTGTTGTCCAGAAATGTACAGAGCAACAGTTTGTATGGCATAACAGTTATTCACATGAATAAAGCACTTGCAGAAAGTACCTTACATACGTAGATTTCCACCTTCTATCCTGTGGCGCATCTACTTGCACAGTCAGATGGGTCGGTGCAAGTGCATAATGAATGATCTAAGCAGCCCAATGTTGCTTAAAATGACCCTGACTCAAATTCCTTTAGTTTGGGCTCAACCTATTGACACAGTTTATCACAGATGCACTGTACAAATAATTTGCATTTATGTCAATTGGTCAGCCAATCAGTAACGGAACATTGAATGGCTCTGTTATCAACATAGGGCCAGATTCAATTCAATGAGAAAAAGTTATCTCAAGGTTTAGCATGTGAAAACTCAAGGACGGGATTCAGTTTGAGGAGAAACATTTTTTTCTCCAACTTCAGTTCCAGTTTTTCTTCTCATAGACTTCAATAGAGTTTTCACATGATTTTCTCACTGTATTGAATTTAGCCCATAGTTCCTCAATGGCACTTTAGAAAGAAAAACTACCACTTCCAACTGAATATGTGACTTCTACCTTAAAGGCAAGGAGCCTATGTGTGGGGTGTGTGGTGAGGGTGACTAAGTTAATACACTCGTTATACTGTTTCAAGTATTCTATAGCTTTACATAACTATATGGATATTATTATTTATTATTAACATGTATTTATAGAGCACCAACATATTTTGCAGCGCTGTAAAGTAAATGTGTTTGCACAGCTAAATCACATGAGTTACATACTGTGGTGAGGTCACTACTAGGATACCTGGGAAAGTCCAGGACGGAGCTTATTTATGCCCCAGGTTCCTAACAGAGTGGTTCCGGGACTGCTAGTCCAGCCCGGGTGTTTTGAGTTGTCCTGAGGTAACTCAGGTGGTTAATTAAACAGGCAGCTCAAGCCAGAGTGGAGAGTTCCTGGCTGGGGAAAAGACACAGGAAAGCTGCCTGTGTGAGAGGGACTGAAATCACCAAAAGGTTTGGGATTGTATATCTTCCTGTATGTTCTTTGTTTTGGGGAGACAGGCGGTAGGCCTTCTCCTGGTTAGTTAGGAAAACTGACCTGTATTAGTTAGAAGCCCATTAAGTGGCAAGGATTTTATTTTGAATTGTTTGTTTTGTTTATTATTTTTCTGCAAGAGACAATAAACTGCCAGCAAGAGACTATACTCTCATGAGTTGTGCTTGTGCCGTGGGCTGTGTTACCCCAGGGAAACTGATCCCAGCTACCCAAACTCTTACATATGGTGGAGGGTGCTCTGGCACAAAATAAAGCAACAAAAGGCAGTATAATATTGCAGAGACTGTGAATTAAAGGGGTAGTTATCCCATAAGAACTGTGCAGCATGGAGGAGATTGTGAAACAGTTAATGCTGTCTAATGCCACCCAGCAACAGGCACAGCAGCAAGCGGAAGCCCGCCATAAGGAGCTGGTCCTACAGTTGCAGCAACAGACAATGGTTCAACAACAGGCACAGCAACAGCAGATGATGGCCATGTTTAAAAAGCTGGCAGAAGATGCAGAGGAAGACCGGCAGGTACTGACGGGATTGGTCCAACAGTTGGCACAGAGACCCCAGGAGCCACCTGCAGTAGTACATAGCAATGTACCCAAAATCAATGTAAGCCGCTTCCTCCAAAAGATGACATCAGAGGATGATCAGGAGGCATATCTCACTACATTTGAGCGGACCGCCGAAAGAGAGGGTTGGTTTAAAGAGCAGTGGGCAGGTCTTTTGGCACCCCTGCTAACCGGTGAATTGCAAAAAGCATATTTTGATCTTGACTCTGTTACTGCCAAGGATTATGAGAAACTGAAAAAAGAGATTCTGGCCCGCCTTGGCGTTACCCTGGCGCTTCGTGCCCAACGTGTATACAGCTGGGCTTATCACTCGGAGAAGCCTCCACGCTCCCAGATGTTTGACCTGATCCACCTGGTGAAAAAATGGTTGCAGCCAGAGTCCTTGACTGGACCTGAGATTATTGAGAGGGTGGTACTGGATCGCTACCTGAGGTCCCTTCCTGTTGCCCTGCGCAAATGGGTGACCCATGGAGACCCTAAAACTGCAGATGACCTTGTGGAGTTAGTGGAAAGGTACTTTGCCGCTGAGAACTTTGGCACCCCTCCCGCATCGTTCCGGGCTCCACACCTGAAAGGGAGGTACACCCTGGCAACGGGTAAGACTGTTCATGGGGACACGGGTGGTGGTAAAAGTAAATCACCCTTAAAGGGAGAGAATTTTGGCAAAAACCCGGGAGGCTGGCAATCTAAAACTGGAAAGTCTGAGACTCTTAGGTTTAATTCTGAGACTGTTAAATGTTTCCGTTGCCATGATTTTGGTCATATTGCAGCAAATTGCCCTTTGCTTGATGATCCCATGCAATGTGATTTTTCTTCCAGGAATAGACGTCAGTCCCTGTTTGCTACGGTTGCCTGCACTGCGGTGCCGGTTCAGGAAAAGCAAATGTGTAAAGTGAGTGTGAATGGGAAACAATTGCTTGCATTGCTAGACTCCGGTAGTCTAGTCACTTTGGTAAAGTTAGACTCCGTAGGCCCTGTTAAGTTCCAGTCAAAAAGGGTTGGTGTGGTTTGTATTCATGGTGACACACGGGAGTATCCTGTGGCAACCCTAAAGTTTAAAACGGGCCTTGGTACAGTGACTTACTCTGCAGGGGTAGTACCACACCTTCTGCATGATGCAATAATTGGGAGGGATTTTCCCCAGTTTTGGGATCTCTGGAATCAATCAGTTTCTCCCTGCTCTGATGCAGTGGTTGAAGGACCTGTGCCCATAGAAAATTCAGAACTAACAGGTTCAGAGGATTCTCCTCAGGAAACCCCAGCTTTCCCTTTCTCTGTATTAGCAGGAGACTTGGAGGACCCTGAAGATGGTCAAAACCCTAGTGGGGAAACCAGTGAGTCGGGTATTATTGACAGTGTTGTGGATTTCTCTGATTTGAATGTACACAAAGAGAATTTCGGTACAGAACAGTTAAAAGACCCTGACCTTATAAAAGCTAGAGAAAATGTGAAAATAATTGACGGGGAACCTATTGAGCCAGGGCTCAGGTTGTCCTATCCTCACATGGCTTTAAAAGGGGATCTACTGTACCAAGTATCAAAAAAATCAAATGAGGTGATTGAACAATTAGTGGTACCCAAACCATACAGAAAAATGGTGTTGGATCTTGCCCATGGTCATGTAATGGGGGGACATTTGGGTGTGAAAAAAACTACCGAAAGAGTTTTGCAGAGATTCTTTTGGCCTGGTGTATATCAGCAGGTAAAGGATTACTGTGAGTCCTGTCCTGTTTGCCAAATTTCCACTCCAAGGCCACATTTTCGTAGTCCCTTAATCCCATTACCAATTATTGAAATACCCTTTGAGCGAATAGCCATGGATCTGGTGGGCCCTTTGTTAAAATCTGCCCGGGGTCACCAATATATCTTAGTGATCATGGACTATGCCACTCGCTATCCGGAAGCTATTCCTTTGCGCAACACTTCTGCTAAAACCATTTCCAAAGAATTGCTTCATGTGTTCAGTAGGGTTGGGATCCCTAAAGAAATCCTCACCGATCAGGGTACCCCTTTCATGTCCAGAGTAACTAAGGAACTCTGTAAATTGTTTAAAATTTCACAATTGCGAACCTCTGTCTACCACCCTCAGACAGATGGTCTTGTGGAACGTTTTAACAAGACCCTAAAAAGTATGTTGAAAAAGGTAGTGGACAAAGATGGGAAAGATTGGGATTGCCTTTTACCCTATCTTATGTTTGCTATTAGGGAAGTTCCCCAATCCTCTACAGGTTATTCTCCATTTGAGTTACTCTATGGGAGACATCCTAGGGGGCTCTTAGACATAGCTAAGGAAACCTGGGAAGGGGAAGTGACACCCCACAGGAGTGTAATTGAACACATATCACAAATGCAAGACAGAATTGCTTCAATTATGCCCATTGTAAGAGAAAACTTGGCCCAAGCCAGGCTGCCCAACAAAGGATATACAACCGTAATGCTAAAATACGTGTCTTTTCACCTGGAGACAGAGTACTAGTTTTGGTCCCCACGGTGGAGAGTAAGTTCCTTGCAAAATGGCAGGGACCCTTTGAAATAATTGAGAGAGTTGGGGAGGTAAATTACAAGGTACACCAACCTGGCAAGAGGAAGCCAGAACAAATTTATCATGTTAATTTACTTAAACCCTGGAAAGACAGGGCATCATTAATTGCAGTACCAGCCTATGCTGTTTCTAAGGACACTCACGAGACCCATCTGGTCCCTGAGGTTACCATTGCAGAAACTTTGTCCACCTCCCAAAAACAGGAGGTAAAAGAATTCTTAATGAGGAATAGGGATACTTTCTCTGACCTCCCAGGAAAGACTCCCGTTGTTGAGCATGAGATTGTAACCGAGCCAGGAGTGCGTGTTAAACTCAAACCCTATAGGATTCCCGAAGCTAGACGAAAAGCTGTGGCTGATGAAGTGGCAAAAATGCTTGACTTAGGGGTAATTGAAGAGTCCAATAGTGACTGGTCTAGCCCGATTGTTCTTGTTCCTAAGCCAGATGGTAGCTGGCGGTTCTGTAATGATTTTCGCAAGCTTAATTCAGTATCCAAGTTTGACACTTACCCAATGCCTAGGGTAGACGAGCTCATAGACAGGCTGGGTACTGCTCGTTATCTGACAACATTGGATTTAACAAAAGGGTATTGGCAGATACCATTATCGGAACAGGCCAAGGAAAAAACTGCTTTTGTCACTCCAGGCGGTTCTTTCCAGTACAGAGTAATGCCCTTTGGCCTACAAAATGCCCCTGCCACGTTTCAAAGAGCCATGGATAGAATATTAAGACCTCACCAACAGTATGCGGCTGCATATTTAGATGATGTGGTGATACACAGTACAGATTGGGAGTCTCACCTGCACAGAGTTCAGGCTGTGTTGGATTCCCTCCATAAAGCAGGCCTTACTGCCAACCCCAAGAAATGTGCCATTGGTTTGGAGGAGGCCAAGTATTTAGGTTACACCATTGGCAGAGGTGTGGTAAAACCCCAGGTAAATAAAACAGCAGCCATTCAACAGTGGCCACGCCCTCTTAATAAGAAGCAGGTTCGAGCTTTTCTGGGTATCACTGGCTACTACCGGAGGTTTATTCCTCATTTTGCCACCTTGGCTGCTCCCTTAACAGACTTAACAAAGGGAAAAAACTCTGTCATGGTCAAGTGGTCCCCTGAGGCAGAAAAATCTTTTCAGGCCCTCAAAGATGCATTATGTGCACAACCAGTCTTGTATTCCCCAGATTTTTCAAATGACTTTGTGGTCCAGACAGATGCATCAGATGTGGGATTAGGGGCAGTATTATCCCAGCTTTATAACGGGGAAGAGCATCCAGTGGTGTACTTAAGCAGGAAGCTCAATGACTGTGAGAGGAAGTATGCCACAATTGAAAAGGAGTGTTTGGCCATAAAATGGGCCCTAGATGCCTTAAGGTATTACCTCTTAGGCAGAAAATTTGACCTTATTACTGACCATGCACCTCTAAAATGGATGGCCCAAAAGAAGGAGACCAATAGACGAGTGAATCGTTGGTTCCTCACGCTGCAGGACTACTGTTTCACAGTGAAACATAGGCCCGGGTCAGAAATGGGCAATGTTGATGCCCTGTCCCGGGTTCATTCCTGTTGGGCCTCAGTTGTTCCAACCATTGGGTTGAAACAAGGAGGGGGGGTATGTGGTGAGGTCACTACTAGGATACCTGGGAAAGTCCAGGACGGAGCTTATTTATGCCCCAGGTTCCTAACAGAGTGGTTCCGGGACTGCTAGTCCAGCCCGGGTGTTTTGAGTTGTCCTGAGGTAACTCAGGTGGTTAATTAAACAGGCAGCTCAAGCCAGAGTGGAGAGTTCCTGGCTGGGGAAAAGACACAGGAAAGCTGCCTGTGTGAGAGGGACTGAAATCACCAAAAGGTTTGGGATTGTATATCTTCCTGTATGTTCTTTGTTTTGGGGAGACAGGCGGTAGGCCTTCTCCTGGTTAGTTAGGAAAACTGACCTGTATTAGTTAGAAGCCCATTAAGTGGCAAGGATTTTATTTTGAATTGTTTGTTTTGTTTATTATTTTTCTGCAAGAGACAATAAACTGCCAGCAAGAGACTATACTCTCATGAGTTGTGCTTGTGCCGTGGGCTGTGTTACCCCAGGGAAACTGATCCCAGCTACCCAAACTCTTACAATACGTAGAACATATGAAGTTACATACATCACAACCAATACAGGTACAAAAGGTGAGGAAGGCCCTGTGCAAAAGGGCTTACAATCTAAAGGGAAGGGAATAAGACACAAGGTGTGGGAGTGGGCAAGATCAGAATTAAGTGGGTGAGAAATGTGGTACTGTATGTGGTGTTGCATTTCATATTTAAGCAGAGTGAGGGTAGGCTTCTCTGAATAAGTACGTTTTAAGAGATTTCTTGAAAGCAGAAAGGTTGGGAGAAAGTCGGACAGACCGTGGGAGAGCGTTCCAGAGGAGGGGTGCAGCCCTTGCAAAGTCTTGAATGCGAGCATGTGAGGAGGTAATGAGAGAAGAGTTGAGTAGCAGGTCAGTAGAGGAGTGTAGTAAGTGGTTGGGTGAGTATATAGAGGTGAGTTCAGAGATGTAGGGAGGAGCAGAGTTATGAAGTGCTTTGACTGTCAGGGTCTTTAATTTGAATTTTATTCTGAAAGCAAGTGGAAGCCAGTGAAGGGATTGGTAGATTGGCATGGCAGAGGAGGAGCGGTTGATGAGGTGTTTGAGCCTGTGGCAGTGTTCATTATGGACTGGAGAGGTGACAGTCTCTGGATGGGAAGGCCAATTGATAGAGTTACAGAAGTGGATAAGCAGTACACAGTTAAGAGAGAGCTTGTGATTTTTGTTAGGTGTTCACATTTGATATTCTCCTGTTTATAAACCAAGTTTCTTTAGATTCAAAGCTCTTATTCCAATAGTTCAGATATTGTGTGGGAGTGAATTGAGAAGCTGTTTCACCTTTAGATCTCTCAATGAATGACCCGGTGCCATTAGGCATAACAACTACTCATATGTATGAAATCTATATCCGTGATGCACAAAAAATAAGGAAATCTGAGTTACTGTAAACTGTCAGTAGTCCTGTATTGCTTCCATGAAGAATTTGCAAAACTGCAAATATTTGCAAAATGTTTTAATGTCAAGGGTGTTTTTCCCCGCAGCGTTTGTCTGGTGGAAAATGCAGTCTATTGTCATTTTTCTCATGCATTTTAATGGCAAAATTTTGCCATGGTTTCACAAAAAAAATTGTATATGGCAAATTTGCCTACTGATAGATTTTGTTCATCACTAAGGGGCCGGATTCACTAAATTCGAGTGAAGGATTCGAAGTAAAAAAACTTCGACCATCGAATGGGCTACTTCGACCTTCGACTACGACTACGACTTCGAATCGAAGGATTCGAACTAAAAATCGTTCGACTATTCAACCATTCGATAGTCGAAGTACTGTCTCTTTAAAAAAAACTTCGACCCCCTATTTCGGCAGCTAAAAGCTACCGAAGTCAATGTTAGCCTATGGGGAAGGTCCCCATAGGCTTTCCTAAGGTTTTTTGATCGAAGGATATTCCTTCGATCGTTGGATTAAAATCCTTCGAATTGTTCGATTCGAAGGATTTAATCGTTCAATCGAAGGAATAATCCTTCGATCGTACGATCGCAGTATTTGCGCTAAATCCTTCTACTTCGATATTCGAAGGATTTCAATTCCTAGTCGAATATCGAGGGTTAATTAACCCTCGATATTAGTCCCTTAATGAATCAGCCCCTAACTGTTAGCTTTCCATACTTTTACATATTTGGATGTGTATAATGATTAGCTAAACTGTGTCTGCTAAACTGTCGTGATCTGGGTCGTACAGGCATCAAGAAAGGGTAAAATTTATTGATTTAAGATGCACTTTTTGTTATTTCTGGTAATTGTTACTATAGCAACTAAACATAACTCAATAGATTAGTCAGAACAAACCCAATAATATGAACCACAACGCAATGTAGGTCAGTTGTCATAAGGAACAAATCTGTTGTTTTAAATCAAATTAAAGAGAAAAAATAGGCCTGTCACCAATGTGGTTCTCTTGTAGAGCAGCATGAACAGAAATAATATCCTTAATACTGAGCTTTGTAACAGCTGGACATGGCAGGATCTCTCGAAACAAAAACAACCCAATATGAAATATGTCAAATCAAATGTCACCGATGTTAAAGGGACACCAGCTTAGCTGTCAAGTAGGTTTCAATTCTCTTGATATGAAATTTGTGTCCCCTGCACAAAAGTATTTTAATCCTCTTATGTAGTGATGGGCTAATAAATTCGGCAGGCATGAATTCTCATTGAATTTCCGTGTTTTGAAACTGCCGCGAAAATGCGTTGTTGGAAAAGTCATTCGCATCAAAACCGCAGTGCGTCAACATTATTCGGACACCCATTGACATTAACACCAGCGGCAAAAAAGAACGTCAGAATCGATGCGGGCATCAAAATTTGCGTTTTGTGCATTTTACGCCATTTCACGAATTTCGCTAATTTTTCATGGCCAGAAATCAGTTTTATGTGAGTGTTCATGCTGTCTGTGTTTATTTTACTGCTCCAGCACCATTGCACCAGCAAATGTTTTCATTGCACCAGAGTTTGGCTTCAAATGCAAAATAAAAGGAGCCAACTTGGATTCTATGCCAAATAAAGTTCTTTCTTTGAGTTCCTGGGGCACCATATTTGCTACTTGACTGGTTCTTGACCACTCTGATTTGATCCCTGACTACACTGATTGCTGCCTGCCTTGACTTTTGCCTGGATATTGACCTTGAACTTCTTTAACGCCTTGTGTACCACATATTGGACTATTTCTGCTTGCCTGTGATATTGCTTCCTCCTTGGTCCAGACTTTAACTCCATATAAGCCCATCAGTCCAGGACATTGTCTGGCTGATTTGCAATGAGAGAATTGGAGTTACCTTCTCATCCAGATCTAGCGATGGCTCATGAATGCCCCAAAAAGAGGCATTAACAGATCAGATTTTCCATCTGCACAGATCAACTGCACTCTGATAAGGCTTAAGTACAGCCCATCCCTGCCTTGTTGCTCATACTATAGTATATATGAACCAATAGATGGCTTGTTGGTTAAAATCATCAACTGCCAGAAGGTATTGTTTCCATTATGGCCAACTATACTCAGAGCTGACAACAGAGTTGCTCCTTAGCTGAATATCCAGCTCTTCGCTCCCTGTTCATGCAAAAATATATTCCTGTGTTTCCTATTAATTAGCAGACCTGTGCTACTGTGATTATTTATTACTTTTCATAAAGCACTGCAAATCGTTACTTATAATTACTCAGCGGTTTCCACGGTGGAGCTCCGACCATTCATGAAACCCCCTGAAGCACCGTGTCTCGTTTGGAGTGGCTGTGGTTGTTGCCTTATTTTGAAATTGTCTGAGCTTGGCAATGGATATGTGATAGCAATCATGTCGGACGCAGAGGAAACCAATTCGTGCAGTTTAATATAATTAAACGTTCCCTGCTGCAGCAACAATGGTTCAGGACAGCAGGTGGCATTTTGCTTGGAGCAGAGAAAAATTGGACACGCTAGCTTGTCAGTTAACGTGGCTATGAATGAAACATGAGCGCTGTGCATTTAAAAACAATTTGAATGTCTTGAGACATAATATTTCTAAGCTATTGGAACGAGGCATTGTTGCACCTGCATCGCAGTACGAGTCTCTTGACCTGATTAATTCTTTTGCCACTTTTGTATGTAAATGCACAAAAACCCTAGTGGTTTGTAGAAGTACAAAGTCAAACTTCTAGTGAAGATGAAGTATAGGCATACTTAATAATTAGGCTCGAGGGGTATATATTTTAATAAAAAAGGGCTTCAAGTTTTTAAATATATGTATAGTTGTATCACTATACTCTGATGGCAGTAAATATTGAGAATAGGGCACATGCTTTAAAGTGCTAATTTCCATAAACCTTGCGATAAACAACTCAGGAGTACAGAAGCATCAGTTGCTTACGTCACGGACCTCTCTCTCATCATCAGGCAACCATTCCTCTCTGTGATCCAACTTGCTTTTATACCAGTATTTCAAGGCTAAGCTTTTTTATAATTCTGAAAGAGATCCCTAATGCTGAAATGAATGAAATCTAAATGATCTAAAGTCTAAAGGAATGATCCTTTAGAACCAATTGAACTAATACTTTGCAATGCAACCCTAACAATTTCACTACTACACAGTAAGAAGTCACAGTATATACAGTTTATATATATATTATAAGAAAGATTGCCTGGGGAAAATGAGCCGGTGTCTGGGGGACAACAGAGCCGTGATAATGCTAGAAATGAGAACCAGAAAGATTGTAGGTCTACATGAGCAGCTCCCATACCCCTCCATCTTTATTGGAGAAGGTTTAGAGCTGTAAGTCACTAGGCTGGAGACTGGTTAAGTGAAAGGAGTCACAACGGCAGTGAGGGGGTAGCTGGGGGTAGGGGGACAAAAGGTTGTTGTGACACAGAAGTCAGACTTGGGACCAAACTGGTGCTGGGAAAGGAGCGTGAGTTTTGGAGAAGAATATGGCCTATGCATGACAGCAGGCTGATTCCTCCCACTTTAGCCCAGGTTTAAACTATGGACACACAGGCATTTTTACAGCGCAGTCCGAGCCATGTTTTTTAAAAAAAACGACTGCCGAGTAAATACGCTAAGCGGTTACAAGCCTAGGCAATGGCACACTAGGAGAGTAATTGGCAGTGATAAATCTCTGCATCTGCGGGCAAATAATCACCCCTGGTGGTAAAACCCATGTGTCACTTCAATCTCCCAAAATCACTTGTAGTTGCCTGAAGAGGAAAAAAAATTGTGTGGGGTTTAAGACTTAATATATTTTTTACAATGGCATTCAGTGTTGGACTGTGAGGATGTCACCTCTGGAGCCCCCTACCCCAGTTGCAAACTCCTCCATACACCACCAACCTTAAAACCTCACCCAGCCGTGTTGTGTCACATTACTCTTTCTTGTGGCCGCGATCTTGGTGGGAGTTAAGCACCCAAAGTTCCTGGTGGTGAGTGGGGTTGAGCCAGCTGGGCCCACAAGGGCAGGGGGCCCACCAGGTTTTTTCCTGGTGTCCCGCCAGCCCAGTCTGGCATCGCACTTTAATGATGTGTCCATGTTATTTTGTAGTTTGTAAAAATAATGATGCCTAATTATCTATCTTACATAGCGTTGCCATCTGGACGGTATTTTACTGGCCTAGCCGGTAAAACACCTGCCAGGGCCAGGGCCTGTATTACAAATTTTCCGGCAATGTAGCTGCCGGTAATTTGTAATAACCTTAACAAAAGCCCTTGGCCCTACGGTGGAAACGTACCTTTTTTTCGTCTTCTGTCCCTCTCGCGACGTCGCCCTGCCCACTTTTGCATCACCACCCCCAACGGCTTCACCCCTTTTTACGTCACAGCCCATCCATTTAGCCCCACCACTGGCTGGTAAATTTTTTTTAAAAAGGTGGCAACTCTAAACTTACAACATGGAGTAGTTTCAAGTCCCTATTTGCCCCTGTTCTGACTGAAATGAAGGATATTCTGTGCTTGTGTCTGGCAAAATGGAAACAAAATACTTAATGGCCTAATATAGTGGTCTCTGGCCAGGGTAGTATAATATCCTTTAACTCTGCCCATGGGACCAGTTCTTAAATAGCTTGCAACTTGTCCTACGTCTGACCACCGTATCATTCATATTTTACAGGGGGTACCTGCCTTCTCGTGAATGTGTGTTGATTAAGTAGATGGTACATGTGAAATAGTACAATTTACAAATGAGTTGAAGGGAAATATACCCTCTTTTAACCAATGTTATATTTTTATAAAGACAATATATTTATAGGTCATCCTAAACAGAGAGCATAATCAGGCTCGGATTCGTGGTGAGGCCACAAATGCCCGGGTCTAGGGCGACAAAATTTAAGAGGCATCATGCTGCCCAGCCGCATCTAGAGGAGCACTGGGGAGCTGCATGCTCAAGTGTGATCACAGCGTGATGTGCGCGTGTTCGAGAGTGGGCACTAGGACCTGTCGTTCTAGGGGCCAGGCGCATGCTCTCAAAGGGGGTGCGAGCGTTTGACAGTGGGAGCTAGGACCCAGACAGCCTAGGGGAGCCAAAAAAGGAAATCCGGCCCTGAGCATAATTTAATTTATATAATTATTGACATTATTATTATTTATTATTATTAGGATATTATTATTAACCTTAGCTGGGGTGGCACAAAGCTGAAAGACAAGCAATTGCAGAATACTTGCTTCAGCGTAGTAACCAATAAATATTTAAAAAAATGATCTCATGAATGTGAGTAGCCTTGCTTAACCTGAAAAGCCAGAGGTAACATTTATTTTTTTTGAATATCTATAATTAAACCATATCATGTCACTTAAAAGCTAATATAAACTCAGCCAAATAGTATCTACTGTATATCATGACTATAAATATCACCTTGAGTTCTATGACTTGTATAAAGGCACGGACCAGAAACTCTGCAGGGACTTGACTTGCCAATGACATGTGCAATAAGGGCAGATATACAGTACAATCTAAACTAGGGCAGTGTGTTTTATTTTCCAGTAAAATGCTCTTCATATTGTTCAAATTACAATAAACCTTTATGCAAAATGGAGAGATAGGGTGGTTACAGTTACAGAAAATGAATATTTAATATTGCATTGATTTTGTACTTTTTTATCATTATCATTTTTCAAGATCAAAAGCATGTTTCTCTCCTGTTTTCTTAGCAATAATTGAACAATAAATAGACCTCTGGCTAAATATAGTACCTAGGTCAGTGAATAGACCAGATCATTTCATTGTACTGAGTAGAGCACAAAGCATCCTGACATTCTCTATATGCCAACGGCTGAGATAAGGTTAGAGGCATTAAAAGGATATAAACAGCAAGACAGGCGCCTAAAGTTTCAGCAAATGAATGACACTGAATTAGATGTTCTCTATCTATATGTAGATACAATGATAACAGGATATAATACACCTTAATGCAACTGTCAGTGTAGATAAAGTAGTGGTCCTTTATCTGGCATTTACTCAAGCCCTAAGCCATCAATATATAAATGGCAAACTGTAAGTGTATGTAAAAATTTTAAAATATATGGTCTGTGTGTATCATTTGTATACGTGCCCGACACCATTTCTAAGGTGACCTTGAAATCTGATAACAGCTACAGATATGTTCATTTCATCACCTAATACCTAAGGGTAAGGGCACACGGGCAGATTTGGGTAGATTGGTCGCCCCATGAGGCAACTTCGTAAAACGAATCGCCGCGAGTGCCATACCACTGGCGATTCTTCATTATAGCCAGCGGGAACGTAGGGGAAGGCAGTTCAGGGAGATTCTCGTCCCGAAGAAGAGGTCGCGGGGCAACTAATCCTCCCGAATCTGCCCATGTGCCCTTATCCTAAGCCATGTTGTGCTTTACATAATGTCCATTTCTTGAAGGCATTTATGCAATGCTACATGCTAAAATACCTGTCCCCCTGTATTAATAAATGCAAGAGCAAGTATTGTCATGCCAATATAAAAACTGTCAACCCCTCCCCTATTTTTTTGGGAGTTACCTGATTTTAGCGCCCCCAGTCTCCCGTTACTTACCGCGTACCAATAATTTGAGCAGGTTCTATTTAAAGTCTTGGTGCGCATGTACAGTAAGTAGTGATTCACGACAAATTTCCATGTTTCGCCGCTGGTGAATAAATTTGCAAAACTGCGGCGAAAATTCATCGGCGTCGAAAAAAATGTGGACGTTTGCCGTTTTTTTAATTTCATGGGAAATTTGCAATTTTTTTGTCGAAACTGGATAAATTCGCCCATCACTGACAGTAAGCATTCAGGACGTCATCTGGAGCATATGCAGATACAGTACGCCGGTATAAACCAGCTGCTTCAGGAGAACAATTTGCACATGTTAGTGACATCACTTCCGGGGTGCATCATCAGACATGACATCACTTCCTGGCCTTGGAAATTTTTTTCGGGGGCCCCCGAATATCCTTTCAATGAAGTTGACAGCTCAGCAATATGGATGCAAATGTTATGTTATGCATTATTGTGCCCACCCCGCCTCATCTGTTGAATATCACAACCATTGACACTGGGGAACACTGGAGATACCAATATCCAGTATATTGTGGCAATTGCAGGGTTCCCACAGAGGGTTGTATCACTTGCACCACAACAATCAGCATTGTGACACAATCACAACTCTGAAAATGTTAGCTACAATTCTGTTTCATTAAGTTTTTATTGAATTTTCTTGTTTTTCAAGGAATCATAGAAAGTGTGCAGATGATTTTATGTGATTCCTTGAAAAAATATTTGGGGCGGTAATTTCAACAAATCAGTGTGGTCTGCACCAGGTTTTGGGATGGGGGAAATATTTACTGTCACCATGTTATGGGAAAGGGTATCCCCATTAAGGAGACGGTTAAAGATACGTGTTAAATAAGGTATAAGGAGATGAGAACATTTTCTATTATAGATAACCGAGAACCCATCTGGCTCTTGGGCTTTGGGGATTTAATAGCCAACTGAACATCCATATCTGTTATCTCTGCAGTTAGATAAGATTGCTGGGGAGAAAGAGGGCAAAGATACATTTTGACTAAAAACGATTGGCTGAAATGTCTCCGTTTGTAGAATATAACTTTTTGTACTAGGAAGCAAATTGTAGAGTGCGCCGGGTAACATGGCCTACAAATGTTTTAAGGGCCATTACATGGGAGTAATTTTACTTATTATTAAGTTTCCTCGGGTTTCCCCAGTTATTTGAGTGAGTATAAAAATGTTGTTGTGTCCATCTATGTGGCTTCTCTAACTCAGTCCTTGTTCTCCGAAACTCTATAGTCTAAACTTGGATTTTGGGCTTGTCATGCCATAGGATGATCCAGGTGTGTTGTTAACATGGTATCGAATCTAATTGATGCTTCTTTTGTTGAGCTCCTGCTTGAATCAATTTCAATCTAATCACCACCACAGAATACCAACTGAGGGAACTGGTGGTGAATTAAGGGAAAAGTACTACAGTATTTAGGCACCAAAGATGCTTATTCTGCAGTTGTGGAAAGTGTGGAAATGTTATTGAGACCAGTGAGCAGTCAGACCATGGCGTAATAATGAACATGAAGGACTGAGGCAAGGTGGACATTCCTTGATATCACTCTCATCAGCTGCAACTTTCAGCTGAAAGTGCCCAGGGTTTTGGGGAGCAGGTCTGGGTCAGGGGGGCCCATGGGTTTTTTCCCATTGTCCCGACAGTCCAGTCTGACCCTGCACACCATAGCGATGAAGGGGGTCAGAAAATTTTCAAGCTGAACCTGACTCAAACCTGACCCTAACCAACTACTTCCCAACCCAGCCCAGAGTCCTCTGCTATTTTGTGGTGTGCACTGATCTGACTCTTCTCTGATGAGGACTTATGTATGGGTGGGATCAGCCACTACAGAGGAGGGGTCCACTCTGCATCACCCTGCTTCAAGTTGGACTCTCCAGAACCTAGGGCTCATCTTCTAAACCCGAATCTGCCCAACCTGTGTTTCCAGCATGTGTTGGTCAACCTCCTGATCTCTAACACCCACATGCAACTATATTTTTTTTGTTGCATCCGGGGCTGCAGGGGCTACTCCCCATGTGGCCATAATTACACTAGAGTTGAGAGAAAACACTGCCTTGTAGATAAAAAACCTGATGATTTGTATCTGAAGCAACACTTTGTAAACTGTGTATGTGGCCATAAATGACCTCTTATATCCTATTAGTTTATAAAGACAATGCCACCAGCAGGTAATATAGTAATTAAAGGAAGCTCGTTTCATTTAGGATTTCAGTTTCCCATAAACACAGACTTTCTATATTGGAACATCATATTACATGGACTGAAACAATCTACATAGAACTAGACAATTCAGCAACACAGCTGGAGCTGCATTAAGGCACAGTTTACTTGTTCAGGTTGGTATAGTAGCCTTTAGTTCTTTTCAATTCTTTTATATGCCCAAAGGTTATTTTTGTCAGCATTTGAGGAACAATTACAAAGTTAAAAAAAAGTGAAAATCTAACAATTTCAAAAGTTGTTTGTTTGCATTGCTTACCTTCACTTCAAGTGACACTTCCAAGAATCAATACTTAATTTGTGAAGTGCAAAGCAGAGAGGGAGAGGGTCATCTGGGCCTTCAAAATACAAGTCTGGCAAGACTCATCTAGAAAATTCTAAAGCATTACCAAAGTATGGGACTGCCCCCCCAAGGGAATGGTTGTTTTAATAAATGGGCAAAAGGGGTATTTGTCCAGGGTCCACCAGGACCATGGGCTCATCATAAGACCTTTTATATTTGATTGAGGCATCCCTCAGAAATGGCAGGCCCCTCCGTTGGAAGAGCTTAATAAGAACATAATCATTTCTTTTCATTTACTTTGCCTTTCGATTAGCACAAATGTTCCTAAGGGATATTTATTAAAAATATGCAACATTTGTGATTATGGTTTATCTGGTCCCATCACTACTGGTTAAAGGTGCTGCATCTGGATCTCACTTGTTCTTCAGTAAGCACAAACTATTTAAACTTTTCCTACTTTAGTAGGAGTTAGTCTTCTCACAAGTTTTGATGAGATCTGTGTTCCAGCACCCTGGTACCTTAAAGCAGCTTTGCCTAAGGGAACCCAGACCAGGGCTAGGGCCCGGGGTGCCCAGCCTGAAGACCAGTTAGTGGTAGGTTTGGGGACCACTGTTCTCATGAAGTGGTCAACGCTGTAAACTACCATCATTAAGGACATAGTAATGGTCTAAAAACATTAACAATCCCTTGTCTAAATATAATATATGCTTATACTGTATGTGTTATGTAAAAACTGAGAAAGCTTTTATGTAATATTCATATAAAACCTGTCTGTGTCTCAGTTGTGCAGAACACAAAATAGTGCTTCCCAAGCCAACTAAATACACGGATATATTTGAATTTGAAAGGCCTTTTATAGTTATCTCTCAGTTTCCAGTGGTGTCCCACATGACAGGAGGCTGCTCAATAAATTTTATAGGAAAAAGGCAACTTTGTCACAAGTTTGTTTAACATCTGGGTCTTTACATATTCTTTCAGTGGAATTGATGTGCTCTGCATCTTAATGTGCTGCCTTTGTTTTTATTGTTATTCTGTTATTTTCTACTGTAACTGAAGGAAGGGGAACTGTGACTCCAATGGTTTAAAGGAGGAGTTATAAGTGAAACTGACAATATATGGTCCCAGTAAACATTATAAATGTTATTATCACTTTCAATAAATGTTTAAAAGGAGCAGCCTGAAGGTCGGATGGGAGTATATTAAATGACATTTAATATGCACATAAGCAAAACTTAAAGGGACACTATCATTATAAAAACCTAATTTTTGTTAATAAATAATCTATTTTTTGTTGTCTCAGGTGGATATGACTTGCCAGGCTGGCTGTAAACACAACTACTAGGTGTCTCCTTTCTGCATTCTCCTACCATACTATCTCAGATTCTGGCTTTGAGAAGTCTAAAGCTGGCCAAACGTATACCGATACTATTTTTGTTTTGTATGATCATTGGTACATGTATGGTGGCCTGCTGTTCCCCACCAATGTCTGTATACTATGAATATTGGTCAGATAGTTTTCTAAATTATATCAATCACTTCTTGGTGCATAAGTGTCAGGGAGCCGGGAGCTCCCTCCAGGGAGGTTGTCAGGATCAAGGAGGAAGCCCTCTTGAGGGAACAAGGTCGCGGTGTCCAAAGGGTTAAACGAAGAATAGTCAGGATCAGGCAAGAGTTCACAGGCAGGCAGAATACAAACAAAGTCCAAAGTCCAGGCAAAGGGTCAGGAAACAGATCAGGAACAAGATTTGGCAATAAGGCACACAGGAAACCCAGGATACACTTTAGGGAAAGTATTCCTATTCTTGGGCGCCATTCTGGCGTCTAGTTGGCGCTTTTATTTTCAAATTTGGCGCCATTCTGACGTCATTGACGCTCTTGCGCCGACGTCGACGCGCTGACGTCATCGCGCCGGCGCCGCTACCCACGTAGCGCTACCCACGCCATTTTGGGAGCGACGCCGGCAAGGAGGGACGCGCCGCCCGGAGCTCCGGGCGGCGATCGTGACAGTACCCCCCTCCGGACCACCAGGACTTGGCTTCTGGGGAAATTTGGAGTGGAACTCCCTCACCAGACGAGGAGCGTGAACATCACGGTGTCCTTCCCAGGAGCATTCTTCAGGGCCAAAGCCCCTCCACTGAATGAGGTACTGAAGGGACCCTCTGGAGATCCTGGAGTCTAGGATTTTCTCCACCTCGTACTCGAGTTGACCCTCCACAGAGATGGCAGGAGGAGGAGATTGACCGCCAGAGAACCGGTTGGTGATGGCGGGTTTCACCAGAGACACGTGGAACACGTTGGGGATTCTCATCTCTGGTGGAAGCTGGAGTCTGACAGCCACAGGGTTGATTATCTCCAAGATGGGAAATGGACCCACGAATTTTGGACCCAACTTGGGAGATGGTATCTTCAACCGGATATTTCTGGAAGAGAGCCAGACATTATCACCCACCTTGTAGGGAGGAGAGGATCTTCGACGACGATCCGCGAAAGACTTATGAACAAGAGCGCTCTTCTCTAGGTTCAACTTGGTAGCAGCCCAAATAGCAGACATATGGGCTGCGGAATCGTCAGCAGCCGGGACGTCAGATAGCACAAAGTCTTGGGGAAAAGCTTGAGGATGCTGACCATACACCGACATGAACGGAGACCTCCCTGTAGAGGAATGACAAGCATTATTATGAGCGAATTCCGCCCATGGGAGGAGATCAGACCAGTCATCCTGGCAGAGGGATACGTGGTTCCTCAGGAACTGTTCCAGGGCTTGGTTCACACGTTCAGCTGCCCCATTCGTCTGCGGGTGGTAGGCAGACGAAAATTGAAATGTTATTCCCAAGTCTTTACGTAGGGAACGCCAGAACTTGGCGGTAAACTGGGTGCCTCTGTCGGAGACGATCTCCACCGGGAAACCATGCAGGCGGAAGATGTACTTAATAAAGAGTTGGGATAATTCCACCGCAGAGGGTAACTTCTTCAAAGGGATGAAATGGGCCATTTTGCTGAAGCGGTCTATGACAACCCAGATCACAGTATTCCCACCGGAGGGAGGAAGTTCGACAATAAAGTCCATAGAGAGGTGCGTCCACGGACGAGAGGGAACCGGCAAAGGCTGTAACAACCCGCTGGGGCGGGAATGGCTAGGCTTAGAAGTGGCACAGACATTACAAGCAGCCACAAAGTCCTTTACATCCTTGCGGATATCAGGCCACCAGACTAGGCGCCTCAAGAGTTCAAGGGTCTTGGCCGGACCAGGATGTCCAGCTTGCCTGGAGCAGTGGGTCTGTTGCAGGATGGCCAGGCGAAGTTCTGGAGGGACGAAGGCCATGCCAATCGGAGTATCTTGAGGAGCCGAGGACTGCCCAGCCAAGATCTGGTCGGCAAATTGGGGATACAGAGAGGCAATGATCTTGACTGGTGGAATGATTGGTTCCTGCCTCTCAGGGTCATGGTCCACCGGAGTGAAGCTACGAGACAAGGCGTCGGCCTTCAGATTCTTGGAACCTGGGCGATAAGTCAAAACAAAGTTAAATCGAGAAAAGAAAAGGGCCCACCTGGCTTGTCTGGGATTTAGCCTCTTGAGGGACTGTATAAACTCCAGATTCTTGTGATCTGTGTAAATCTGGACAGGAATTTCAGAGCCCTCCAGGAGGTGACGCCATTCTTCAAGGGCAAGCTTGACTGCCAAGAGTTCTCGATTTCCGACATCATAGTTCTGCTCTGCGGATGAGAACTTCTTGGAGAAATACGCACAGGGGTGCAATTTTCCATCAGTGGAGTGTCTCTGAGAAAGGATAGCTCCGGCTCCGACTTCTGAAGCATCAACCTCGATGCAGAAGGGTAGTGCGGGATTGGGATGTCGGAGAACAGGAGCGGACGTGAAGGCCTCTTTCAAGGACTGAAAGGCTTCTAAGGCAGATGGAGGCCACAGGCTTGGTTTACCCCCTTTCCGGATGAGGGCCAGGATAGGTGCAATGCGGGAAGAGAACCCCCGGATGAACTGTCGATAATAATTAGCAAATCCGATGAATCTCTGGATTGCCTTGGTACTCAGTGGGAGAGGCCACTCCTGGATGGCCGACACTTTCACGGGGTCCATCTCAAATCCCTCTGGAGAGATAATGTACCCTAGGAAGGGGATCTTGGATACCTCGAAGACACACTTCTCCAACTTGGCGAAGAGAGAGTTCTTCCTCAGACGAGAGAGTACCTCCTTCACCTGGGAGCGATGACTTTCAAGGTCCTTGGAGAAGATCAGGATGTCGTCCAAGTATACGACTACGAACCTTCCTAGGAGATCTCGGAACACATCATTAACAAACTCCTGGAAGACGGCAGGAGCATTGCATAGGCCGAAGGGCATGACAAGATATTCATAGTGCCCATCCCGAGTGTTGAATGCCGTCTTCCATTCGTCACCCTCCCGGATGCGAATGAGGTTGTAGGCCCCCCGGAGATCCAACTTGGAGAAAATCTTTGCTCCTTTCAGCTGGTCAAAGAGCTCGGCAATCAGGGGCAGGGGGTACCTGTTTTTCACGGTGATCTTATTCAGGCCCCGATAGTCTATACAAGGCCGAAGGCCTCCGTCCTTCTTCTCCACGAACAAGAACCCAGCCCCTGCAGGAGAGGTAGAAGGGCGGATAAACCCTCGCTGGAGATTTTCTTGGATGTACTCCTTCATAGCGGTAGTCTCAGCAGGAGAGAGAGGGTAAGTGCGCCCTCTGGGGGGCATGGCTCCTGGCAGGAGTTCAACCGGACAGTCATAGGAGCGATGTGGGGGAAGGAACTCTGCAGACTTTTTACAAAACACATCGGAAAATCCCTTGTAAGTGGAGGGCAAAGTCTTTAGTTCCGCAGTGGAGACATTCACCTTCTCGAGGGGTTTTGGCGGAAGGCAATGTTGCAGGCAAAATAAACTCCAACGAGAGATCTGCCCAGTGGACCAGTCTATGGTGAGGTTATGCAGACGTAACCATGGAAGACCCAATATTACTGGAGTAGAAGGACAGGGAATGATGAAGAATGAAAGTTTTTCTTGATGCAGCGCCCCAACTTGTACAGATAGTTCCGCCGTGAACATTGTGACGAATTCAAACTCCAGGGGTTTGTCATCTATGGCGGTAATTCGCAGGGGTGAAGACAATGGAAGCAGGGGAATCTTCATGCGTTCGGCAAAGAAGGCGTCCATGAAATTGCCATCCGCACCGGAGTCGAGGAAGGCCCTTTCGAAGATAGACTTACTTGCCAGATGAATCTGCAAAGGAAGGAGAAGTCTGCGTGAATTTTCTTGATACTTCTCCTGAGGACCTCGAGTGATGCCCCCTACATGAGAAACCTGAGACATACCTCGGGGTACAAAACTCTTGGCTTTGGCAGGACAGGCGTTGGCAAAATGGGAATGCCCACCACAGTACAAACAGAGCCCTGCCATACGTCTTCGGAGTCTTTCCTGCTCGGAGAGGCAAGCTTTTCCTACTTGCATAGGTTCCTCCAGGGGAGACGTGGACACATGAGTCACAGGAACAGCGGGTGCTTGCAGAATCGGCCTTTGAAAGCGAGGGGCCAACATGGGAGAAAATCGTCTGCTGCGCTCTCTCTCCACCTGGTGTTCTCTGAGGCGGGTGTCCACCTTAATAGATAGAGCGATCAGTCCTTCCAGGGTGTCAGGAGTCTCTCTGGAGACGAGATCATCTTTGATGCGGATGGATAGGCCTTGGTAGTATACGGCCTTGTAAGCGTCATCACACCAGGAAGTCTCCGCCATCAGTGTTCGGAAGTCTATAGCGTACTCATTGACACTGCGGCTTCCCTGCCGGAGCTGCAAGAGACGGGCAGGGGCGTTCGTGACCCGACCTGGAGCATCAAAGACTATGCGAAAAGCTTGGAGAAAGTCTTTAACATCATAAGTCACCGGGGAATTCTTCTCCCAAAGAGACGTTGCCCACTCCAGTGGCTTGCCTTCCAATCGAGACATTACATACCCCACCTTGGAACGTTCACTAGGAAACTGT
Source organism: Xenopus laevis (assembly GCF_017654675.1). Taxonomy (NCBI): domain Eukaryota; kingdom Metazoa; phylum Chordata; class Amphibia; order Anura; family Pipidae; genus Xenopus; species Xenopus laevis. Next base: position 31,875,729 of record NC_054371.1, on the reverse strand, counting down.
GTGGGTTGGAACTCAAATTGAATTTGGCACTGTGTGGCAAATCCCCTGCAGGCTTGTGGATCCCCACTAAAGCGAAGGGGAGGTGGAATGCGAGGCTCACCTGTCGGGTAGCTTGCGTTCATAGAGGCTGCCGCCATGGGGGGATCTCCAGTAGGTGGAGCAGCGGAGGGCGCAGAAGGCACTCGAGCAAGCAGGACATCGAGTGCTTGCCCAATGCGAACCTGCTGGTTTTCGTAGTCCTCCATGCGGGATGCCAGTCCGCGGAGTGCTCGTCCGACATCAGGTGTGGCTTCCTCAGAAGGATCCATGGCCCAAGAATAATGTCAGGGAGCCGGGAGCTCCCTCCAGGGAGGTTGTCAGGATCAAGGAGGAAGCCCTCTTGAGGGAACAAGGTCGCGGTGTCCAAAGGGTTAAACGAAGAATAGTCAGGATCAGGCAAGAGTTCACAGGCAGGCAGAATACAAACAAAGTCCAAAGTCCAGGCAAAGGGTCAGGAAACAGATCAGGAACAAGATTTGGCAATAAGGCACACAGGAAACCCAGGATACACTTTAGGGAAAGTATTCCTATTCTTGGGCGCCATTCTGGCGTCTAGTTGGCGCTTTTATTTTCAAATTTGGCGCCATTCTGACGTCATTGACGCTCTTGCGCCGACGTCGACGCGCTGACGTCATCGCGCCGGCGCCGCTACCCACGTGGCGGCCATGGGCGCCGCCATTTTGGGAGCGACACCGGCAAGGAGGGACGGGCGGCGATCGTGACAATAAGTAGGTGAAGAGGCGCCATGACTCCAGTATAAAAGCTAAAACAATCAGGACAGTATAGGGTATATGGATTATACTGTTTTGTCCGTTTATCCCATGGACTGATTGGGTGGAGACCTACCTGGTCATCTTGAAGCTTGACATGAATGGGAAAATGCACTCATTCAAGGCCAGTCAAGGCCAAATCACGCTGATCTGATTGGCCATTGAGAAGATATATATGTAAACCAGCCATATATGAAAAGTGTTCACCAAACAAGCAGACCTTTAAATGAAGGGCACCGTGTGATGGGCGCCATCAGGTTGACCTGATCATTTGGCCCTCAGGATTGGATTGAACCTTTATTTCTGCAAATGCAGGCCGTCGGGAGGATCACATCAACGAGTCAAACAAACAGCTTTTATTGGCCCATGTGTGGTCAGCTTTGGGGGGTAGACTACCCAAAGTACTGTATTTTTAATGTTTGCAAAGATTGATCCCACTAAGAGCCATTGCAGCAGGGCATTGTCCAAAAAATTTATCAGATTTTTAAAAAACAAATAAATGGAAAGGAGGAATGAAACAAAAATAATCAAGGCAAACAAAATACAAATTCTAGTGTCCCTTTAAAAATTAAACTCTTTGAGTTGTTTAAAATTGTATCCTTATCAGTGAATCAAAATGCTATAATAAATCTCATAATGTAAAAGACATCATGTTTAGTAAGTAGAAACATGCTGTTCTGCATTGCAGATCCCAAAACCAATTAAAACCATAAGTAATCAGAGCATCTACAGTAAATCTGTCTGAATATATACAGAATTTTTAACAGTCAGTATCAGCCATGATCAGACAACTTTCACTCCGAAAAAAATGGAAGCTTGTGGAGTTATTTCTTTTTTATCCGGCAAATTATCTGGAACCACAAACATCTCCACTCATCAAATATGCATTATGTTTGGATAGAGAAGAGCACTGAGAAAGATACTGGGGATTCTGCTGTGGGTCTTTGATAATCTTATGCTCATTATTAGACAGAGATTAACTACAGGATTCTAGTTTGGCACAGGCTACGTGGAGAAACTGGTAAACACTTCTATTCATTTTTAAATCTGGCATATAAGAAAGAAAAATATAATAAAAGTAAAAAAATATATTATACCATGGCAATGCCAAAGCTTATTTGCAACAATTACTTCCTTATGGTTTTACAGGTATGGGATCTGTTATCCAAAATTCTCTGGACCTGGGGTTTTCTGGATAAGGGATCTTTCCATAATTCTGTAATTTGGATTTTCATACCTATAGGGGCAGATTTCTTAAGGTTTTTGATTGATTCTTTGGATTTTTGAGCTGGATTTTTGGTCAAAACTCAAAAAATCGAGTTGGGAATGATAGGATTCTATCAGTAATCATGGGGCCCAATACTATTAAGTTAGCAAGGGCCCCAATTATTAGCCCACCAATCACCTGGGCCCCACACAGTCATGCCCTGGTGTTGTAAGATGTTGCAGGATGCAGGACTTCCAAAAGGAAGCTGGCAATAGGAGGCTGGAAGACAGGGTTGCCATTGGGGGACAGGAGAATTCAAGTTAGAGGACCTCTGGCAGTAAGAAGATGGTGGGATTAATAAATTGCATTATGGGTGTCACTTGCAGTGGGAACAGGCAGGATTTGAGCAGATTGTGGACATGTTTGAGCAGAAGGAGAAGTGGCCAATTGAGCTGTATGAGCATTTATTGTTAAATTGGGGAGGTGCTCTGCTTAGATGGCAGGTCCCTCCAACAAGGGGGCAATGGGAGGCCTTGCTATAATAGATTGGGCCACCTTGGAGGGAAAGGGCTGCTAGCTAATCCCGCTAGTGAAATCCAGTAGGCTGATAGTTAATCTTTTCCTGGTCTTAAAGGGCAAGTTAAAGCCAAAATAAAAATTCTAAGCAATACATATACAAATATTTTTTTTAAAAAAAAAAGTGAAAATTTGTAATGAATGTATATTGCAACGTTGCTTGGAATTAAGTTTTCTGTTATTAGGCAAAAATATATTTTTCGGTTGATATTCCCTTTGACTTGAATTTTACTTTCATGTGGGGCACAGATATAAGATATGCTCCAAATGATTCAAAATAATATAATTATGAAATGAAATGTTCCTGCAAATAATCAATTGTTTTCATGCTGTCAATTAGTGCACGGGCTGACCTTTCTAGGATGAAGAATTTTTAGTATAGTGAGTGAATGAATCTTAAAACATTTTTAACTTCACATTTATCAATTATTAGTCGAATTCTCGGTTCCACCGATTTTTGTTTTACATTGATTTGTTATCCAAAGGGACCATGGGGGATTGGAGATCACATTGTCTCATTCCAAAGGGCCATGCTCTATCCCAGTGCCATCTACCAGTGTTCCCTAGTGAAAGAGTTGAGGTTTATGTAATAAAAGGTACAATGGTTACTATAGTTCTAATCACCTATAGCAACCGATAAGCAGGTGGCATTTACTAACCCTCATATGTAATAAAAGGCACCATGTTTACCCAGGAGCAGTAACCCATAGCAACCAGTAAGATGTTTACTTTGAAACCAGTGAAACCGGTAAATAATACCTGCTGATTGGTTGCTATAAGTTACTGCTCCTGGGCAAACTTAGGGGCATGTTTACTAACATAAATATCTGGAGAAATTTCTGGAGATGTTTCCCATGCCAACCAATCAGCAATTAGATTTAAAGAGCTATCTATAAGTTAGAAAACAAAGCAAAGATCTGATTGGTTGCTATGGGGAACATCTCCAGATGGTTGCTATAGGTTACTGGACAAACGTGACTTTTATTACATATGGGGAAAAGCTAGGATGGGAGTAAATTAGTGTTGATTTCAACTACTGTATATACAGAGACTGTTTCTTCTCTCATTATTACATTTTCACTCACAGGTGGGATCAGTCTTGCTGCTTTCAAAATTAAAGGTCTGTCCCACCCGTGCTGCCTCGGCAGAGACAAGCAAGTGCTTGATCACACTATATTCAAATATAAGATGAAGATAAGCTGTTTCCTATAGTACAGGGTATTTTATGTAGTATGTCAGTGCATAAATTAAAACAATAATAATAAGAGCTGTTTCAGCTATTGCTATAATTTAGGGTAATACGTTGCTGCTGATACTTGCCAAATACTAGGAATTATTCAACTGAATTGAACATTTCCACACTTTTTGTAAAGGATGTATACATTAATGTCAGTATAGTGTATTGCAGCTATCACAGGCTTTAATGTGCATTCCGTTTGGAACAGAGTGCACCCCCGCTGGCATTGCCTTCCATTAATAACACGGAGAAGGCTAAAGCTGATTGATACCGCATGCACTCTTGGAATAAAAAGAGGATTACTTGGGCTGTAGACACCCCCCAGCAATTAATGTGTTAGACTTGAACAGTGTAGTTAGTGGACCAGGAGAAAAAGAGCAGAGCTCAGGCCAAGGTTAGAAACAAAATTGTGTTAGAGCAAGTGTTTTACAATTAATAACAGAGTGTGGCGGCTGCAGGTGCAGATCCTGTTGCTAAGGGCTAATCCCAGAGCAGCCCACTCTGGGGCAGGAGGGAGCACCTGAGCAGGAGGCCACTCTCCTGCAGATGGAAACAAGCTGCTATGCAACACAGCCTGAGAAAAACAAACATTTCCAGGCAAAGTGTATAACTTAAAGACCAAAGTCCATCATATATATATATATATATATATATATATATATATATATATATATATATATATATATATATATATATATATATATATATATATATATATCAATATATATATATATATATATATATATATTGTAGATTTTAGTATCACTATAACCTGGATATTATGCTTGTCCAAGAAATCATCCAGGTGCCTCTTAAGGGTGTTAACAGAATCAGCCATCACAGCATCACCCGGCAGTGCATTCCACACAGAGGCGGGCCATGCCGGCCGGGCGACCTAGGCAACCCAGCCGGCCAGCTCGCCCCCTTCTTCCCATGTGGATCGGTGGCGCGGCGACACTCGCCGACTCTTCTCCTGTGGCTGCGTGCGTATGGGCTGTAACATTGTATGCACAGTGACGTCACACGCGTGTGTGCGCATTGACGTTGCGCGCGTGATGGAAAGGGGATTGGGCAAGCTGGCTATAAGGTGCATCCGGTCTAGAGAAAATTTTCATCTAGTCTAAATGGATCGCCTCTGATTCGATGATCCATTTTACAGATAAAAAAAATCTCCCACTAGCAGTCTATAATGCCCTCTAATGTACTTATACAGAGTAATCATGTCCCCTCACAAGTGTCTTTTCTCCAGAGAAAACAACTCCAACCTTGACAGTCTACCTTCATAGTTTAAATCTTCCATCCCTCTAACCAGTTTAGTTGCAGGATCTAAAGGTATAGAGATGGATTTCATTATTGTGTCTATTCCAAATGCTCCTTAGGTGCATCTCCCTGGAGAGCAGCCCAAACTAAACAGGACCCTCTAGAAAAGTGATCCCCAACCAGTAGCTTGTGAGCAACATGTTGCTCTCTAACCCCTTGGATGTTGCTCCCCATGGCCTCAAAGGAGATGCTTATATTTGAATTCCAGGCTTGGAGGCAAGTTTTGGTTGTATTAAAACCAGATGTACTGCTAAATAGAGTCTCCTGAAGGCTGCCAGTCCACACAGGGTTTACCGAAAATAGCCAATCACAGCTAGGGATGTAGCGAACTGTTCTGCTGCGAACTAGTTTGCGCGAACTTCGACCGTTCGCCGAATGTTCGCGAACGTTTGGGAACGTTCGCATTTTGAGTTCGCGTTCGATTCGAATACAAGTCGTTCGACCATTCGAATTCCTTCGACCGCTAAAAATCGAACGATTTCCATTCGTTCGAACGATTGTAAGCATTCGATCGAATGGCTTTGATCGAATGGCTTTGATCGTTCGATTCGAATGAAAATCCTTCGATCGAATGATTGAAATTCTTCGATCGTTCGAATCGAACGATTTTAGCGGGTGTTCGAAGTTCGCGAACTGTCCGCGAACGTTCGCATTTTTTGCCGGCGTTCGCGAACACCAAATCGGCAGTTCGCTACATCCCTAATCACAGCCCTTATTTGGCATCCCCAGCATAATTTTTTTTTTCAATTTTATGTGTTGCTCCCCAACTCTTTTTTCATTTGAATATGGCTCATGGGTAAAAAAAGATTAGAATATCCTTAACCCACATACTTCCAGCCACTTAGATCCTACATCAAATCGATGAAAGTGTCACTCGGCACAAGAGCGCCATGCAGTCTAAGCGTCCCACCTAATGACTGACAGCTATAATTTCCTAAAATATATTTGTTTAAAATATCAAGGGCATTTGTCATTTGGAACCCAATCTAAACTAATCATTTCCTCAGCTCTTCTATAACAGCGAGGCTTGAAGTATTCTATTTATAGTGAGTTTACATTCACTATAGATAATATGATACCCGGACTAAGGTGACCTCATACAAGATATTCCTTTTCATTTATATCCTCATAAATTGTTTATCTCATTCTCTTTTTCTCTGTATGAGTCAGTTTCTAAGCAGTATATCGCGTTTTAAGGTTGGCTTCCTTGCACCCTAAGTATTTCTTATAGATCTTGACAATGAAGATTTTCATTCATCCAGGTCATGGTATATCTAGTATAGGTAACAACTGGACTTGCTAGTCAATGAAGAAGTTTCACTACTCATCCGAGCAGTTTCTTCAGTTCAACTGACTGGAGTGGGAAGTTCTCATCATATAAACTCTTGCAGTAATCCAATCACAATGGCACATTGTAACTCTTCAAAGAGGTGACATCTGAAGAAATTCACAGAGGTGTAGATTCTGTGTAGTTACTGTGATAGGATTATCCAATGTGTCTTGCAACTCCTAGAAACAGGTGTTACTTGTGAGAGTTGCATGAATGGATGTGTGAAGTGTTCTGAAACCGCCGGGGTTATAGATCTTGCAAAGTAATACAAGAGACAAAAGGGGACACCTGGGTGGGCTGAGACTGAGATAGGACTTTGCTTATCAGGGGCTGTTTCAGGGCATTTGTTGTGAGCTTTTCTATGACATAAAAAGTTTAGGCATTCACCTCAAAAGTGTTTTTTTAATGTTGGGGTTCCCATCTTTCCTGAATTGCCTGGGACCCCTTTTTTCTTCCTAATGTTAAATGTATTCACTGTAAAACTGAAGTGATAATACAATGATTAGATCAGGGATGTGACTCTATATACATTATAGACGTCCAACCTTGGTCCAACCTCGGTGCCTCAAGTCACAACTACAACTCCAAGCTTCCCCAATAGATGTAGAGCTGTGGGAATGATGAAGTTGCAACTCAAAAGCTTCTGGAGGCACCACAGGGTGAACATCCCTGATCTACAGAGATGTCAGTGCAGTTTAAATTTGGAGTGTGCATTTTTGTTAACAAGGACACGCACTTAGTAGAAAGAAAGACTTCAAGAAAAAAAAGAATCTAATTCAGTCCAGAGTTTTAGAACCGTTTTTGGCTGTCATTATTGGCATGGGCTGTCACTTTAAAACTCCCACCCAATGGATGTGAGTGAGATGTGAGAGGTAGTCTCATGCTATCCATTTCAGACTGTCACACTGGTACACTGGTTCCAGGATTCAGATGGAGATTTGGCCAAATCAGAGTCACTGTTCAGCCCAACTTATTGGGGCACCCTATGTGCCATAGCCCATAATCTAATTGTAGAGTAATTCAGAAATCCAAACCAAAATGTAACGGGGCCTTTTATGAGCTCCAGTAACAAGAGTGTTCACATGAATATCGGTATTGGATTGTAGCAGGATAGAAACTTAAATGAGGGTCTCCAAAAGTAATGTTGTTACTCACCACATTAAGGAAGATGTCCAGATGCAGGTGCCTTAAGCCCTCAGCATGGGGAGTGGATAAAGTGAAACATATTATGGAGCAGGCACTCAATGAAGGCAATCTTCCACCAAGTTGTTGAAGCCAAGTTATAAGATTTATTGTGTCCGCAGCCTTACGCATTTTGTGTTACAAAAGCTTAATCATAGGCTAACTATACACAGGTATTTAAACATATATGCACCAATCCAAATCGAAACACCTCATCAATTACCCAATGAATTGGTTAATTTAGTAATTGATGTGCTGTTTTGATTGGTGTTTGTAACACGAAACACGTAAGGCTGCGGACACAATGAATCTTTTTCCTTTGCTTCAACAACTTGGTGGAAGATTGCCACCTTCATTGCTCCACAATATATTTCGGTAGCAGGAGAGAAGACAGGATTGGGGGACAATTTAGCCGTAGCGGAGAAAAAAGGCATTAGTGCCAGGTGAAATCTTCTGAGAGAAAAAGATCATGGAGTGACCTATTTTATGAGGCTGAGAATTGTTTCATCATTAGGGAATAGCTCTTATCACCAAGGGAAACTTGCCTGAAATTGAATTCAGTAGGACAGCATCGATTTTTAACTCCAGCCTGCGGAATATTATTCTCAGATCCTGCTGAGCCTGGAACAGAACAGTGTGAACGGAGTATGATGTGAAACGGAGGAGAATGCGGCACAGATGGGGTTAATATGGGGAATGAGTTGTAGTATTTAGTCCCGCTGGTAGCAGACAGTCTCATTCATTTTCAATTTAGTGTTTTTTTTATTTTATTATTAATTAGTGCACCTTTTAGGTATTTGACTTTTATACTTTTAAATGCAATTAATCAGGACATTTCTTATTCCTCTTTCAGTCAGTGAGTAGTGATGGGTGGATTTATTTGCCAGGTGCGAATTTGCGGTGAACGCAGCAAAAATTTTCCGCCGTCAAAAAAAAAATGGAACGCTGCGTCAAAAACGAGACTCCGGCACCGGTTCGCAAATTTTCCGCAGTTTCGCAAATTTCGCGGGAAATTTGTGAATTTTTCGGTGAAGTGATACGCCCCAAATTCGCCAATCACTATCAGTAAGGCAAAAAGAATAGTAGAGCAAAGTGGATTCCACAAATAAACAGCAAAACATGAGGTTTAGGGGGTTATTTATCAAATGTTGAGTTTGGGAGGTTTTTTATACCTCGAATCAACTCACAACTGGAATGTTTTTTAATTTATGAAATGTAAAACACTTGAATCAGTGAATTTGGGATGAAAAACTCAAATACTCGTATCGCTCGGGTTTTCGAGTGAAACCCACCGAAAAAAACTTGAACATCATGAAGGCTACAAACATCTCCAAATGGTTCAAGGAACCTCTGCTATTGACTTCTACGTGACTTCAGCAGGTTTTAGCTGGATTCAAGCTATTTCCAGAAAAATTCGAGTTTTTTTTTAACCTGAAAATTAGAGTTTTGACTAAAAAATACCCTAGAAAACTGAAAATTTTCAGATAAAAATCAACTCAACCTTTGATAAACAACCCCCTTATTGTACAGCAAGAAAGGTCAATCTGTTGTGACTGTAGATACAGTAGCCCCACCTTTAAAGGGGAACTCCGGCTTCCAAACCAAAATTTGATAAAGAGGCCCACATAACACAGAAACCCCTAATATACCCATCACAGTTACCTGTTTCTTCAAAAAGTATGAATAAACGCCATTTTCTATGCTGAAATCCAGCTGTTTAACAGTTCTTCTCTTTCTGCATCATTTGAAATCCTGGCAGGGAAGGAGGGACTAAACACTGATGTTACAAATTGTAACAACTTCTCCACAGCTTACAGACAGCATGCAGGAACTACATAACCCACAATGCATTGCACTGGGATGTTCCTTTCCTTATTGAAATCATGTGTGCAGGGAATTATGGGGTTTGGAGGATGCAGGCCGAGGACAGATGGCTGTTGATACAAAGTAACAGTAGTCAGGCAGCTCAGCAAAGTAGTCAGACAGATCAGCAGGAGAGCAGGGGGCTAGGCTTAGGAACTGTCAGAAACCATTAAAAATCATGAAACGTCTGCATATTTTTAATTGATGTATATTGCAAAGTTTGTTTACTTTTAAAAAAGTTTGTTATGTTTTTGTGGAGTTCCCCTTTAAAGTGATTTATAAGACACACTCGCAGTTGCAGTGATGTCACGGTCGTGGCCTGAACTGATGCACATTTTACTTGTCACATTCTGATTATACTGATCATATTGTGAATATATTTAGGTAAAAAAGAGGCATGGTTGTAACTATTAGTGTAAGGGACGGGTAAGGTTCACATCACTTGGTTTTTTTGGGTATTTATTAAAGTAAAAGGAGGAGGGGTGGGCCGAGAGAAATGTATTTTGTACGTCTGGAAAGAATGTTGAAGTAGAACAAAGTAATTTGTTTAGAGTTTAAAGGCGCAGTACACGAAAGTTAAATAAGAAAAACTTTTATTTAAAATGGTAGCACAGTGTTACTCACAACACCACTTGCTCCACTCGTCCTACCAACAGGTTAACAGGTACTCAATACCGGGCAACACCACATTGGACTTGCGAACCCAGCCCTGGCTTTTCAGTTGCACCACCTACTGGTCAAGTAGTCCCTCGTACGACCTACGACCCTCCACTTTGCCCCAGCTAGGACTTTGTCTTGTGCCACCTCCCTCCTTCAGTCAGACTGACACCACGTCACTGCCCCCTCTGACCTTTCCGGGTAGGAATTTCTGTCACCTTGGCCTGGGTTGTTCACACTGCCCCTATTCTCACACTTCTCCCTAACTGTGGTTGAACCACAGCTACTAAGCCACTCTCTCCTCGTTGGGGTGCCAGCTACCCATGCTAACTGGCCTGTCTGGCTAAGGCGCCTAGTGCCTGTATTTAAAAGACCTGACTACCTATGCCTGCAGGAACCGAAGACCACACCCTGAGGGGAACCCCTCCTTTTATATCCTCCACCACCTGTCTCTCTATTTCCATCTAGTGGTAAAGGGGAATACTACACCTAAACTCTATTGCCCTGCTGCCCTCTAGTGGTAGTTTTACCAAATTACTACTAACACATTAATTCACCAACATTTCAAATTCAATTCAACATTTCCACACACACAGCAATCACCACACCAACATTTGAATCAATGTTTAACATACATCACGTTTCACCCTTACAAATAGCAAATGGTCTTCTTGTGTATTTTATTTCAAATGAATTAGTTTTATGCCTGCAACTTGGGGGGGGGGCATACTGTAATGTATATAGAGACAATAAAGATTGATTGAAGTGCACCTAATGACCATTGAAGCGGCAGTATCTCCAGGTTTCTCATAACGGCCTGTGTCAATAGACATGGAATACTTACACCTACAGAATCACAAGCAGACGTCATTTTGGCACCAACGACTTTAGGGTAAGAAACCCCAAGTCTGAAAAATGTGTATTTGAGTCCGATTCATGGTGGAGCTCAAGCAGAATCACATACGCTGAGTCACATCTCCCCCTTGTGGCCACAATTAACACTGCATTGTGGGTAAAGGTGACTTGCGCCAGAAACTGCAATTTGCACTTGAACTCCTAAATTGAGCCCTTGGGTGTTTTTTGTGCAAGTGTTTTTCTGCATTCAGAGGAAATACATATCCTGCCATGTGGTGCCCTGTTTGTGTAGTAAGAGGAATGGGATCCTCTAGTCACTGGGCACACAATGCAGGTTTCAGCCAGACGATCCTCAAGTGCCCAAAATCCACCCTGGAGAGGCATTGCAGTTTTCTCTGCAGGTGTTTTATGTATAGTATAGCAGAAAGAATCCCAAGGCACACAGGGTCAATGCAAGCAAGCTGCCTTGTGTGTTTATTGCGAAGTGCAACGTTTCGGGGGCACACCCCTTTCCCAAGCATGTTAGTATGCCGTTATACTTAGTGGAACCAAAGTAGCAGCCACCTGCAGGACACTTAAAGGAGAAGGAAAGGCTAACATTATGTACGCTTTATCAGAAAGGTCTATATAAATACGCCAGTAAACCCTCAAAGTAATGCTGCTCTGAGTCCTCTGTCAAAAGAAACACCATATTTCTTTCCTTCTATTGTGTACACGTGGGCTTCTGTATCAGACTTCCTGTTTTCAGCATAAACCTCCAGGGCTAGGGCTTGAGCATGCTCAGTTTTCTCCTCTCCCTGCTGTAATCTGAGCCCAGAGCTATGAGTGAGCAGGGAGAGACTCCGGCAGGAAGTGATGTCACACCAAGCCAATGTGGCAGTTGCTATCCTAAACAAACAGAGAACACTTCAAGAGCTGTTTACTCAAGTATGGTAAAGCATTCTGCAGAATAAATATAGTGTTATAGCTTTGCACTGTTGTGGCTAATCTATTGGCAATAAACAGCTTGAGTAGTTTTCCTTCTCCTTTAACTCGTACTGAATGTTATATAAATATATATTCCAGTATCTGCACTTAAGGACAAGCATGTCAGTTCTAAGCATAAGCATGACTTACGTATGACTCAATAACGCAAATTAACTCTTTTAACCCCAATGAGACACAAAACAACATTTTATGGGTGGAAAAAAGGCCGCAGCTTATTTATTAACACTCACCAAGCTTTGTAAAACCATCCACCAACATACCCATAATGTTAATCTTAATGTAACAAATGCATAACAAATGAATAAGCTGTGACATATAAAATAATAGCCGCTTAAGGCTGCATAACATTTAACCGCTTAAGGCTGCATAACATTTAACCGCTTAAGGCTGCATAACATTTAACAGTATCTTATAATGCATTCACATTACTCTTCATAATGAACCCATTCTCCAACCTAAGCAAGCCTCCGTCCTGTTTTCTCACTTACTGTGCCTCCTTGCCCCTAAGCCTAGCCCCAGGCCAATCTCACCTTAAGACTCCAGCCCCCCTTACTTGGCTACCCATTAGGGCAGCCCCACACCGCCAAAGCCGCAAGATGGCACCTCTACCTTCCGTCAGGGCGGGCGGGCGGGAAACACTGCTTCCCTTGCTTCTGCCAAAGGTAAGAATGCTCTCCCGCACTTTTCAGCTCCCTTTAAAGGCTCAGCCCTGCCTACAATCCCCAGAATGCCCCATTAAGACCTCCCCTTAATTTCCTATTTGTCCCCTAAGTCATGCCTTACTCCGCTCCACCTGTTCCAGGGTCCCTCCATAGGCCTCTATACAGACTCCATACTCCCAGCATCCTGATCCCACTTCCATCTCTGTCCCTCTGGGGTACCCAGACAGTTTACGGCACTTCGGCATTGGCGTGGGATATTACATGAAACCTTTTTTTTAAAAAATTGCCAATTATGTTAAAAATAATGCTATTCATCATGGTAAAACAGTTGACGGAGAGTCTAGCCTGAAGGTGAACGTACTGATTTTTTTGTTTTGTATAACTATAACTTGGACCTTATTGTGCATAAAATGGGCCAGATCATGTTGGACGGCAGAGGGGAGCACAAAGGCCAAATATTCTGGTAAACTTGTTTGCTAAATATTGTTAGAGACAACTGTTGCATTATCATTATTCTTTTTTTTTTTTTCTTGATCCATTGATCCTATGGGATTTTTCTCATGACACTTTCTGCATGCTCTTTAGTGATCATTATTAAAGACTTGCGTCCCGGTTTCGGATTAGAAATCTATTGCTAGGTGCAGGGCCGGATTTACTTAGTGGGCACCCCTAGGCCCACTACTGTTCGTCGCCCCTGTCTCCTCCAGGGGGACAGGAGCAACGGGGATTGGTGCAGGGGAAATATAAAAAATTATCGTATCTCAGTGTTTTTGAACCAATGTGAGTGTGGTGAGGCAGCATGCCGCCCCTCTAAAATCCTGCCGCCCTAGGCCCAGGTCTAGGTGGCCTTTCCACAAATCCGCGCCTGGCTAGGTGCCCTGACTGTCATTCAGATCTCCTGATGTGGCGGGTGCCAGGAGGAGTGGCATTTCTGTATTTATGGGGAGGGGCAAGTATTCAAGGTGCAGAACAGAAAACAAAGTGCAAAAAACATGTCTGTGACTCACTCTGCAATTAATAATTGGCCCCTTATACATCTACGTTTACCCTTTTGGTAACTGTTTTATATTTCGGGGTAGTTCACCCCTTGCCACGATCTTAGGAAGTGTGATATACACGCAGAGGCTCCTCCCATTCCTGTGCATCCATGTTGCTTTTCCTGCTGTAGCTACAGGGAACATTTATCTCATCCTCCTCAGAGATCTCCCTCATGGAATCACAGATAATAGGAGCTCAATTAGTCACAGAACTGCTCCGGCTTCTTATCAATAAATACAACTAGAAGTGAAATCACAGGCTCCTTGTTGTCAGCCACTTCTATCAAACCCTCCCAAAATTCTCTTATATTGATCATTTTAACCCTTTACATACCAAACCCCATCACCCTGAACTCCAATTCATGTTGATCATGTAACCCTTTACATACCAAACTCCATTGCCTTTAACTCCAATTCTTGTTGATCATTTAACCCTTTACATACCAACCCCCATCGCCCTGAACTCCAATTCGTATTGATCATGTAACCCTTTACATACCAAACCACATTGCCTTGAACTCCAATTCATGTTGATTATTTAACCCTTTGCATACCAAACCCCATCGCCCTGAATTTCATTTCATGTTGATCATTATAACCCTTTACATACTAAACCCCATCACCCTGAACTCCAATTCCTGTTGCTCATGTAACCCTTTACATACCAAACTCCATTGCCTGGAATTCCAATTTGTATTGATCATGTAACCCTTTACATACCAAACTCCATCGCCTGGAATTCCAATTTGTATTGATCATGTAACCCTTTACATACCAAACTCCATCACCTGGAATTCCAAATTGTATTGATCATGTCACCCTTTACATACAAACCCCATTGCCCTGAACGTCAATTATGTTGCTTATGTAACCCTTTACATACCAAACTCCATCATCCTAAACTCCAGATTGTGTTGCTCATGTAACCCTTTACATACCAAACCTCATCACACTGAACTCCAATTTGTGTTGATTATGTAACTCTTAACATACCAAATGCCATCGACCTGAACTCCTATTTGTGTTGATCATGTAACCCCTTACATACCAAACCCCATTGCCCTGAACTTCAATTATGTTGATCATGTAACCCTTTACACACAAAAATCCATCACCCTCAACTCCAGTTTTATTGATCGCTGTAACCCTTTACATACAAAACCCCATCACCCTGAACTTTAATCAATAGAGTTTTACCTTCACTGCTTGGGGCTGCACTGTAGTGCCATGTAATATGGGGATGCAATGTAAATCCCCTTCAATTAAATAGGCTAAACTAAGCACTATATGACATAATAAGGCAGATTAGACATCAAAATGGTTACCAGTGTTCATTAATAAAGGAAGGGGTGATCTAAAACTTGCTCTAAGTTGCTGGAGGTGCAGTTGTATCAGTATAGCCCAAGTGCACATTAGCTCCCAGTGATGATGTCAAGGTAGAAGGGCTGGTGGTTGAGCCAGAGCATGTGAGAAGGATCCAGTGCTAACACAACACTGGGAAGCATGAACTGTGCAGCTTTTCCACTTCTTGTGCTTCAGTCGCAGTGGTCCTTTCCACTGTCAAGGGGAGACTGCCTTCTCTATTTTTTCACGACTGCAGCCTTCTGATATGCTCTCTCACCCTGGCAATCCCATCTAATCACCTGGAAAGTTCAAACAGGAATGATTTGCCAGCCTCAAGCATGATCACAGTGGAGTGGGAGTCGGAGGGACTGCAGACAGTGGGGATCGTTATGATTATCTGTGCGTCTCTCAAGCTGCTGCATCTGTTGGGCTTGATCGACTTCTCCGAAGGTAAAGTTCTTTTCTCCCACTCCGGCTGCTTTTAATCACCCCTCAGTTATATTCCCTTCCCCAATTGATTTGCAAAATGAATATTTACTGGATTATTTTACTTTTTATGGAGACGTTTATAGTGAAATCAGTAGTGCGTCTGTCTGTAGTTAAAATGCATTTGGATACACTCCAGAGGGATTTATTCTCTATACTGCATTAATAATAATAATAATAATAATAATAATAATAACAGCAGCTCTTTCAGTGTCAGGGGAAACCAAGGCTTATTGATGGCAAATTCCTATTAGTTACAAAGTTGAAATACTTTACCCTATACACAGTGTTCTTTTTATTTAGAATGTGCATTAAGTGTGGATTTCCCCCTGGATTACAGTGTAACATTTTATTAAAGGACCAGTAACCCCAACAATATATTAAAATATTGAATATAATGAACCAATCCCCCGCATTGTGCAATTGCTTCAGAAACACGACTATGGTAAATATATCATTAAGCTGCTGGGTAGCCATGGGGGCAATCATTAAAGTGGAAAAAGGGCTATAGGTCACGTATTGATATAGATAACAGATTAGCTGAACAGAATACAGTGGTTATAGTTCTTCAGTTACATTGCAAGATAAACAAGGATGAAATGTGGAGCTAAATGGACTGAATTTAGACATTTAAAGGACTAGTAACATCTCAAAAGTACATTTTATGTATATAAAATATTATATTAATATAATACACAAAAGCCATGAATATCTATATCCTTATAAACGGTGACTAGGGATGTCATTTTGTCAAACGACTCACTAAAACTTGTGTATTATAATAAATAAAGTACCCCTTGTTGTAAAATATGAGGATATTAGAAGTTACCCTGGAGTTCCATGACCTGTATAAACTCCTCGGTGATGTTACTAGTCCTTTAAATATCTAAATTCTAATATCTAAAACACTTGCTGACTAATTGATGGTTGTGGTTGTGTTTTGCCCCCACTAGTGTAACTATAGCTGAAGCAGACCCTGTGGTTGCAGCAGGGAAGGCCCTGGGGGACAGAGGGCCCTGACCATGGGATTTACTTCCTCCAATGGTGTCCACTCTCTCAAAATTTTCACAAGTCTCCCTATCTTCCCACCCACCACCTCGGTGTCTAGACACTTATGAACGGTCCCTGCTCATAAATAATGAGCATTCAGTGACATCATGGTGTATTGTGAGCACACAGTGATGTCATGGGATGCCACACCCCCTGACAGCTCCTTTCCTCTGTAGTTGTAAAGAAGCAACCCCTCCCTAGCTGTTCTCCTACCTGCGAGTGTGGAGTAGGGGATGCAAATGGGCGGAGGAGTAGGTGAGTGGGGACCAGGCCCCTCCGAAGATTTATTTGCAGAGGGGGCGGCGCTGACTAGTTATGCCACTGTACAGGTGCTGGCTGGTAAAGGGAGATATTGGTTTAATTGCATACAAAGGGTTAACCCAATGCAGCAGCAGTATGAAGGCACGGATTACTTCCTCACACAATAGTCCTAAATTCAGTCTCCATCTGTACTCCCTCTGTGAGTCCACGGTTCCTCCCACACTCCAAAACCATACCTACCGATAATATCTGTCTGCTACAGAGCAGCCTAGTGCGTGGGGAATTAGATTGCAAGCTTCATCGGAGCAGAGACTGCTGCAGTAAAGTTGATTCTCGCTGTGCAAATCACAGAATGATTCAGCTTGATGCCCTTGTATTGGGATGAAGCCGCACAAAAAGTTTCAACTTTTCTAAAACGCCCAGACATTTGCAGTATATACAGTGGCAGCAGAAAGCGTTATTGATTTGGTACAGAATTTATAATGCTAGGGTTCAATTACTGCCAGTTCTTCTTTCATTTTGCTCTTCTGTCTTGAATAAATGGAGGTAAATGCAGGGGCGATCCTGGCCCCTCCGCCGCCTGAGCGCTCCCATGCGCTTAGCTTTTTGCGCCTGAGGGGGTTAACGAGGGCGGTAGAGAGGGCCAGTACGCTACTGCACTTTCTGCGCTAGAAGAGCCAAATTTCCGTTTTGAAAACCAAAAATTCGGCTCTTAAAGTACCAGGAGCGGCATTTTTGCCGCCCCTGGTACCCAGTGGGGCGACTGTCTCAACTCTCCTCATTGGCGAAGCACCCGTGGTTAAATGCTATGTTTGAACCGTCTTTTTATCAGTGATATTTGTGCCCCAAGTTGCCCGGCTGATACAGCTTCATAGCAACGGATGGATGGTTTAGCAGTCAGTGCAAACTTCGAGGCTAGTGGAATAGAAGGGTTGCAATTCACTCCTGACTAAAGGATCATGAGCCTGGGTGCAGATTTCTCCAGAGACTTTGGATATTTGTCCTTCTTGGTCCCTCAAATACTCGTCCTCACAACCCCAAGGTTGTGGGCAGTCCCAGGGTTTGGGACATATCTGACTCCTGTCCACACTGTTGTTTCATTAAGTTCACTGTTTTGTGGGAACACTTTTCCTAATTGTGGAATCGGGGATATTGAGCTCCATAAAGAGATCTCCTTCCTCTTCTGGGAGGCAAGTAAACTCTATTATACAGAGTAGGAAAAATGTGTAGTAAGGCTGGGGCTAATTATTCCAATTCCTCCTGCACTACAGAGTCAATCGGGGGAGTAAGTATAAAAACACAATCAGTCTATGTAGTGTCATAGGAATTATACATTAAAAAAAAAAAAAAGAATTAAGGGCTTATTTACTGCTAGAATAGGTGTACATGCGTTAATGCTCAGGTGCATACAAATTGCACCTCTCCGACTTCTATAAGTACATAAGAGCATTAAATTCAGAGCTCCCTTGTGACTTGGGTCCCCCCTAGTGATCCCCAGCTTCCATGTTCTAGAAAACATTGTCCCTCCTGTATAAAGTGCTGCTGAAGCCTATGGAAGGATAAAACATTTTATAGAATTTGTGATGCAAGATAAGTCAGATAAAGCCTGTGATACTTACCTGTGAGGAGTTATCTCTATCACACAGAGAAGGATTTGGCTTGGCTATTTCTAAATCAACATGGTAACTCCTGAGCCCTTGTAACGTTCACCCTACTTATAGATATTAAAGGGTTGTTCCCTGAGCCAATTTGTAATTGGTCTTCAATTTTGTATTGGTTTTTAAATAATTTAGCTCTTTGCTCAGATGCAAGCAGCTATCTAGTTGCTAGGGTCCACATTACCATAGCAACCGGATAGTGGTTTGAATGTGAAACTGGAATATGAATGGGAGAGGACCTGGATAGAAATATTAGAACCAAAAAAATAACAATAAAATTGCAGTCTCACAGAGCAACAGTTTATGGGATACTGAGGTCAGTGACCCCCATTTGACAGCTGGGAAGAGGCAGGAAAAAAATGCAGACCAACTGAAAGGTTGGCCATCCTATAACATACCATAAGTTATTCTGAAGGTGAACCACTACTGTAACTGCACAAATGAACTGCCAAAACCCCTAGTGGCAAATTCACTAAGATTCAAAGTTGTGCCAGGCGCAACTTCGCCGCACTTCGCCAGGCGTAGTTTCGCCAGCGCTCCGCAAATTCACTAAAATCCGAAGTTGCGCTCAGGGGTAGCGTAAGGTTGCGAAGTTGCGCTAGCGTTGATTCGCTATGTAAAGCGAAGTTACGCTAGCGAAGGCTAATTTGCATACGGCGCCAAATTCAAATTTCAATGGAGGAATACGTATCAGCACTACAAATGACTAGAAAACCTTCAAAACATCAAAAAAAAAATTTATTTTGCCCTACACATGTGCCCACTGTCTGGGTAAGTTGCCATGAGTCAGGAAATGTAGGGGGGAAGGAGGGGAGCCCCAAAAAATTTTTTGATCTTTTTCAGCCTATCACCCATAATGTAGAAAACACGCCAGCGTTTTTTGGGACTTTTTTTGAAACAATCCCTATCTACTCTATTGCGCTTCGCCTGGTCTGAGGTGGCGAAGGAAGTCTAGCGTAAAAGGTAGCGTTCAGTACACTGCGCAAGTTAGTGAATTTGTGTAGTTACGTTGCTAGCGAAAATTCGCCAGGCGTAAGGGTGCGGAAGTAACACTAGCGAAACTACGCCAGCGTTCGTTAGTGAATTTGCGCAGTAACGAAAATGCCAAACGCTAGCGAATTAAGTCTAGAGTTCGGCGCTTCGGCGCTTAGTGAATTTGCCCCCTAATATCTTGCAAAGGGTTACTTACACTTACTGGGTGTATATGGGCAAGTAAATGCTACTAACTTACCCATGTATGGTAAGTGATCTCCCCAGGTAGATCGGGTGGTGGTGCAGGAGTGCATTTGTATCAAGCGGGCTGTGTTGGTGAGGCCCAGTTGCCTATATTTAAACGCACAACTTTTATCTGCACTTAGGTTGCCCTTTAAAGCAGAACTAAAGCCTAACTAAAGAAGTAGGCTAGAAATTTTGTACATTATGTTTCGTGCTTCTGTACCAGCCCAAGGCAACCACAGCCCTTTAGCAGTAAAGATCTGTGTCTCCAAAGATGCCCCAGTAGCTCCCCATCTTCTTTTCTGCTGATTCACTGCACATGCTCAGTGCTGCTGTCACTTACTGAGCTTAGGGACCCACTCACAATATACAGTACACATAGAATAGAAATGTCACAATATAAGGCTGATTAGTAATTAATATAGATAATTACTACATGGCAGCACAGAAACCAGTGCAATTAGCATCAGAATTTAATAATCAGCCCTGTAGCATCAGCTTATATTACAGACTAGTGATGGGCGAATTCGCGCGTTTCGCTACCAGCGAATAAATTCGAGAAACGCCAGCGAAAGTTCGCGTCAAATTCGCCGGCGCAAAAAACGGACGCCGGCGCAAAAAACGGGTGCCGGCGTTGAAAAAACGTCGCCGTTTCGCGAATTTTTTGCAGTTTCGCGAATTTCGCACGAAATTCGCGAATTTTTCGGCGAAGCGAAACGGCGCAAATTCGCCCATCACTATTACAGACCAATCTCATTTTCTAATTGATAATAAGTGACGACCCCTAAGCTTAGCCTCTCAACAGGACACACATATATACTAAACTGCTAACAGACTACAGAAACTGACTCATCTTTCGTATTCCTTTAAACTGCCCGTCAAATAGGAAGATAAAAAAAAGAAATAAGGCAATCTACTTATGTATTTAATGGAAGAACTTTAAGATAACTGATGGCAAGAGATATGGGATTCCTATCAGTGCTGAATGTCAGGGAGAAGCAGATGAATCAAATATAATCTTATAATGAAATAAAAATGGGTAGAATTCCTAGAAGAATACTGTCATATTCATACTTTACAAAGTTTACCATTACTGAGGTGAATGAGCAGAGGAAAGATTTGGGGAGCTCCCTTTGAGCCCTGACTTCATTGGTAATTTGCACACAAGTTTGGGCATGTTATTAGGCAGGTGCTGCTCTTGGGCTCAGGACTATATTTGTATAAAGCACCTTAGGGCCCATGCATTGGGCGACAGCGTTCGGGGCTCAACCTTCAGATGCCAACATAACTTGTGTCTAAACCTGACACCAAAGCTGCAGGATTTAGGAAAGTCGGTTCAGGCGCCAGTCACTGAGATGAAGGAGGTCCAGCGCCCAAGGAAGCAATGGATCTAGTTACAGCCCTGGTTAGACTAGAATACTAGGGGGGAAAAGCAGTATATCATAGTGCTTTGCACATAGTGTGCCTATAATAAATGAGCCCTTTTAAAGGGTTGGTTCACCTGTAATGGGAGCAACTGCCTTCTATGCCACACCCGTATTAGTCCCAATGCATCACCGACCTGTAGAGTGGGGAAATCCTCCAGTAACGACTGCAGCATGTTAAAGTCAACACACATCTTTCTTTATTGGACATGGCCTTCATCAGAACAGCATACCATTCACAGGGCTCTACCCCTTGGCTCTCTTCCTATAACTCTTTCTGTGGCTGCACACTGTCAATTCCACAGGCACCCCTCTCCACTTAAGCCCTGACTGGCGGGTTTCCCGCTCGGTGCACTATGCCCACTACCTCTTTATAGGAGCCACAGCTGCCCATGCTAGTCACCTAACTTCCTTACACTACCTAGAGCATACGGTTTTTCACTAGCCCTTTCACTGACAAGGACTAGTAGCTCCTCTGAAAGATGACTCTACTGCTGCCGAGTCTGCTGCTCCTCTTGCTTCCCACCACGCATCTCTTCCATTTCTGCCTGCAACCGTCCCTTTTAGGACCTCCTATGCTCCACCCACTAGCAACAGTTATCCTCCAGCTCCCCCTAGAGGCACACTTGAAAATATCTGCATTAAACATGATTTACACATTTGCATAAAACAATTGACATTTTACCCTATTCTATTTCAATTTGCCTTCCAGCTTTCATGTGGGGGTCACTGACCTCATTTAAAACGTTCTGAATGGCAATTTATTTATCGCTTCTTTTTATTACTCATTTTTATATTTGGGCCCCCTCCTATTCTGGTCTCATATTCAAATCAATGCATTGTTGCTAGGATAATTTGGACTCTAGTAACTAGATTGCTGAAATTGAAAACTAAAGAATAAAAAGCTAAATAACACAAATAATAAAAAATTAAAAGCAATTGCAGATTATCTCAGAACATCACTCTCTACACTATACTAAAAGTTCATTTAAAGTTGAACAACCCCTTTGATGTCTGTGACAGCCATCAAGGGTCAGTTGGTTGTGCTTAAGAAAAAAGCAAAGTTAGTCCGAGGTAGCACAGAAATGAA
This sequence comes from Xenopus laevis, assembly GCF_017654675.1. Taxonomy (NCBI): domain Eukaryota; kingdom Metazoa; phylum Chordata; class Amphibia; order Anura; family Pipidae; genus Xenopus; species Xenopus laevis. The sequence continues at coordinate 31,853,479 of NC_054371.1, read as the reverse complement.
AGATCATATCAAAATCTGCATGAGATAAATATGAATAAAATCATTTCTGCTTCAGCATCATCTAGATCTTCTGAGTAAAGAAGCAATTTTAAACTTTAATAAAATACAGTCTTTCCCTTTTTTTTATAGCCTTCCATTGGCTGTGTGTGATTATTTCATACATAGATGCACCACTTATCTCTGCTTTATTTTCAGATCTAGAAACCTTGGTGTTAGAAAGCAGTTTCCATCACTTTGTAGACTTACATTTTCCCTTTTCTCATCATCCATTATTCTTTACATCACGCCATAAAGTAACTCGTCTCAATTCCTAAAAATCTCCTAATTTCATTGCTCAGTAGGAAACATCACATATAAAGAACTGCAGCTTTAAATTAATATCCCACTTTTATGGAAAGCAGAGGAGCCCCCAGCTGGGATCAGAAATTACTTTTCTCATCCTGATGCCTCATCACAATGAAACTCTCTCACTCAAAATTGGGGTCTTTGCCAGTAGTTAGGGATGTAGCGAACTGTTCGCCCGAACTTCGACCGTTCGCGTCCGCCGAATGTTCGCGAACGTTTGGGAACGTTCGCATTTTGAGTTCGCGTTCGATCGTTCGACCATTCGACCATTCGAATTCCTTCGACCGCTAAAAATCGAACGATTTCCATTCGTTCGAACGATTGTAAGCATTCGATCGAATGAAAAGCATTCGATCGAATGGCTTCGATCGTTCGATTCAAATGAAAATCCTTAGATCGAACGATTAAAATCCTTCGATCGTTCGAATCGAACGATTTTAGCGGTGTTCGAAGTTTCGCGAACTGTTCGCGAACGTTCGCATTTTTTGCCGGTGTTCGTGAACGGCGTTCGCGAACACCAAATCGGCAGTTCGCTACATCCCTACCAGTAATCTCAATTAAATTATTAAATGTTGGTAAAGATTCTACAGGGCACTATTGTTAGTGTCACCATTGAACATGAATCTTTTCCTGTTTTAAAAAGCCTCATATCTGGGCATGACAATCTTCACAAACCAAATCCCACACCACTCTCCATCGTGAGTATATACTGTAATATACATAGTAATATAGTAACAAAAGTAAATGAGGTTGAAAAAAGACACACATCCATCAAGTTCAACCTTTGTACTTTTTTTTAACCTGCCTAACTGCCAGTTGATCCAGAACGTATCCCTTTCCAGAACAACAGGGGCTCTGTTGCTGTTTGTGCCTGAGCAATTCCAGACATATATTTATATATGCAGGAAGGCACATCTTGTAAAGATACTGTAGCCCCCCCAGAGAAATAAAGAGGAATAAAAATTATAGTGCAGTATAGTGCATTGTTACATTATACAGTGTCTGCAGTGGATACCCAAGAAGCAGTACTGGTACTTTATAAAGCCCTGTTTAGACAGACTATGAGGGTCATTTACTTTTCCCTGGGGTTCAAGCACTTGTGCCAGATTAAAAATGCAGCATAAGGAACAGACCGCAACATTGGGAGGTGCAGGCAAACCCTGTCCATACTGCCCACCATAGGACGGTTCCCCTAACTTGTTCATTTGAATGATGAGTGAGTCGGTGGAGGAGTAGGGTGTGGTAGAGGGGATATCTTAAGTGCCCCCAGCCTGCCCTTTTTAATATAAAACTGACTCACACAGTCACTGCTTTGTTCTTCAGGGCAGCCTCTGGTCTCTCAGCTCAGAAATGGGGCACAGAGATATGTGGCAATTCTGCAAGACATTGCCTCCTAGTGAGTCTTAAGTTATTGATTGTGGATGGTGTAAGCTGGGGCGGGTGATGCCATGCAGGTTCAGACTGGACATGGGGGGGCCCACTGGGTTACTATACTCTGGGCCCCCACGTGCATGCACGCCAGCGCCCATGCGCAAACATCTGGTGCACATGCGTGTATGCCAATGCACATGCGATACCGGCGCAGCCATTAATTTCTATTTGGGGGCTGGAGATCAGGGGAGGGGGGCTGTGCCGGTGGGGGCCAGCACACCGGGTTTTTTTGCGGCGTCCCGTCGGCCCAGTCCGACGCTGATGCAATGGGGCATATTTATCAAAGAGTGGAAATAGAGTTCATTGCAGTTGCTCATAGGACAATTATGCAGCTTTCTACTGTATATGATTGGTAGGGAATATAGATACAGTATAACATATGTTATGTAAGTAAAGGTGATCATTAGTGATGGACGAATTTGTCCTGCGAAATGCGAATTTTGACGCCTGCATCAATTTTGACACCTGCATCAATTCTGACGCTCACGTCAATTTTGACGCCGTTGGTAAAGTCAATGGGCATCCATATAATGTTGATGCGCAATGGTTTTGATGCTAGTGACTTTTCTGTTGCATGTCCGACAAATTTTCATGGCAGTTTCGCGAAATGTGAAAATTCACCACAAATTCCTGCCTGCCGAATTTATTCACCCATCACTATTGGTCATCCAAGGTAGGGATGCACCGAATCCAGGATTTGGTTTGATATTCATCCAGGATTTTGCCTTTCTCAGCAGGATTCAGCCGAATCCTTATACCTGGCCTAATTAAATCTGAATACTTAAAAGCAAGATTAGGCATAATCCTTGTGCCTGGCCAAACTGAATCTGAATCCGTAAATTCATGTGACTTTTCTTCACAAAAGAAGTGAAAACATTTATTTTTCCCTCCCATCCTCATTTGCATATGCAAATTAGGGTTAGGGTTTGGTATTCGAACAAATCTTTCTTTCCTGAAGAATTTGGGTGCTCGGCCAAATCCAAAATAGTGGATTCGGTGCATCACTAATACAGGGTAAGATCTGCTCATTTGGTAAGGGTGCCAAATTAACAGATCTTTAGGTGATTTGGCTAAATCAGGATGATATTTTCATTTGTCCCCCAGTTCAACTATCACAGCATAATGTGGGGCCTACAGAGACCCATCAAGAGAGGAGCACATCAACATGCTAATGAGGTCCTGACAAGTGGATTTTCAGACTTGCCAGGTTCCTATAGGGACAATTTCTAGCCAGATTTGGACAAGTTCCCTTGGGGCCCATATGCACCAGTCAATATGCTGCAGAGTTGGCAGTTCTTATTGGCCATCTATGGTCCACATAAAAATGTATATCTTCCTATTCAGAAAAAAACAAAAACTTGTACTACTGCAGAACGGGTCATGTCTGCTTGGTGAACAGAGAATACTGAAATATTAACATGCTGAACTTCCAAAAAAGAATCCTTTCCGCCATTCAAGTTGCTAAGACAAATACTGAGATACTTCTACTCATACAACAAGTTACTGGATTTATTGACCTCTTCCTATGACATCATAAACCCAGGAGCCTGACAAGTCGCCACCTTGACATCCTCAGAGAGACGCATGAAATATATTTCATGTCTCATCTTTCATTTGTATTGTTAGTGAACACATCACTTATGTAGGAAGCTTGGCTGTGTGTTCCTCAATAAAGAATACTCATTCTATACACAGGCATTTATCTCTTTCCTCCTTCACCCGTCCCAGGGATGTTTGCCCTTGTTAAAGCCCTCGTCTTTTGTTTTGTGCGTCCGTTGAATTGATCAATTTCCAATTGTCGTCCCACATCAAAGGATCATTTTTGTGCATTTATTTCTTGGAACCTAATCTTTTCTTTTTTTTTTGTAGTTTATTGATTTTTTTTTAATTAGGAGGAAAAAATTTTTCCCAAATGACAAAGTAAAGCAAGCGCTCAGCAGCTCCATATGATGTCATTTACCAATTCAGTGACATCACGTGACTGACCATGTCCTATGCATAAACAATGACATCTCCACAGCACTATTTTATCCAAGTAAACCCAGATTTTTAAAAATGATTTCCTTTTTCTCTGTAATAATAAAACAGTAGCTTGTACTTGATCCCAACTAAGATATAATTAATCCTTATTGGAAGCAAAACCAGTCTATTGGGTTTATTTAATGTTTAAAAGTTTTTCTAGTAGACTTAAGGTATGAAGATCCAAATTATGGAACGACCCATTAACCGGAAAACCCTGGTCCCGAGCATTCTGGATAACGGATCCCATACCTGTATATTTAAATATATTATCAATAATACAGTCCATATTGTAAATTGTTGTCTAAGAAGACTTAGGGGTTATTTACTGAATCTCAAATTAACTCCTATTTTTATTAAGTCAAGATCAACCAAACTCCCATCCACTTTTTTATCATATTTATCAATAAAATAACTCGAAAAAGTCGGGTAAGGTAAAAGCTTGTTAAAATAGAGCAAAAACCCAAATCATATGAATTTTTCGGATTTGATACACGAAACGCTTGATTTTTTTTCAGGTTCTCACCTTGGATTATCAGGCGAAACGCAGCAAAGATCACAATATCTTTAAATTGTAAAAGGGAAATCTGCCATTGACTTCTACATGACCTCGTCAGGTTTGAGATGGCAGATTTTCAGATTTGGAGTATAATAAATCTCTAAAAAAAAATTTTGCCCACAAAATCTTGCCCAGAAAAAATTGAGTTTTAGTAAATAATCCCTTTAGTGTTTTGAAGTTAAACTCCCTGCAAATGCAATTTCCTGAGATAGTACTTTGCAAGTTCTACACCAAATAGATGAATGGAGCTTAAGACACAATTGCAGCGAGTCTGCCGATGACAAATAAGTAGACTTTTTAGCACTAAACTTTAAAGAAATGTAAAAAACTTTGACTATGATAAATGTCTTGTGCTGCCGGCTCTGTCTGCAGGGGTTGTTTGTACTGCAGGTTTCCGAGGGAGGCTCAGCCTCGCAGGAACAATGTGTTTTCAATGGAGATTTACAGATACCGGGCCGTTCCTGACATGCAGAGCTCGATAGTTATCTCACTTTTTCTATTTGGGATAAAAAAGGGACTGATAACTATAAACACAGCCATATATTTATTTTATTTGTGTGTGTATTAATTTATCCAGTTTGAGGCCTGTTATATGAATGATATGAATGTGCTGGTGGATGTGGTAGATGGTAGGGGACCCATTCTCCCTTTATTAATACTGCTCCTCCAAACTCAGGCAGTGTCTGTAGTCATAATGAGCAAAGAGAAATTCAGAGAAGGGCAGAACACAAAGTAAGAAAAACTATGGCAGGCTGCAGCCTTTTTTGCACTTTGCTCCCTCCCTGTGCTTAGTAAATGGCCCCTAACGGCAGCAGTCCCCATCCTTTTTTGCCCCAGGGACCGGTTTCAAAAAATAACATTTTTCCAAGGGCTCGCCAGGGGGGTGGCTGAAATGTCATATGCATGGTACTGTGTCACATCAGGGACTGGGATCCCAGGTAATTAGAGTTTAGCCAGGGGTTTCAGCTGCTAGCGAATGGAAGGAGGGAGATTAGGACCGATTTAGCCGCATTTACAGGGACATCCTATGAGCAACTGGATCCAGCTCTGCCTGGCACTTTCCTACTGTGATGTTCCTCGCTCCCCATGCTCTCAGAGTGACAGCCACATATGCACATCTGTCCCATGTAGGGTTGCCACCCGGGCCGGTATTTTACCGGCCTAGCCAGTAAAACACCTGCCGGGGCCAGTATTACAAATACATTGCTTGTAAATTTGTAATAAGATTAGCCCTTGGCCCATCCCCAATCTACCCGACACCTTTTTTCTTCAAGGATCGCTCCATAACCCATCCTCAGGCCTTTGCGCTCACTACCCCTCCCCTGCTACATCATAACCACACCCCTTTATTCCACTGCCACACCCCTTTTATGTCACCGCCCCCACAGGCTGGTAATTATTCTAAAAGGTGGCAACACTAATCCCATGGTGCTGTGCAGTAAGGTAAGGCAGCCTTTGTACTCCAGATGGGGAAACAAAAGCACTTACACAATATTTGTGTGTCAGAGTAAATAACTGGTTCCAATTGCTGCCTTTAGCGTTCCTTAGGCTCTGCCTTTGTCCAGGTAAGGCGAATACTTATATTTGTGTGTGACCTGGGGGAAGATTTACTAAAGGGCAAAGTGCCCGTTGCTAGTGAAAATTCGCCAGAAATCCCATCAGCAGGGACATCGCCAATTTACTAACAGGAGTAGACGACAATTCGCTAGTGAACGAGACCGTCGATAGTGCAGTTTCGTGCCCTATAGCCAGGTGAATTTTCGCTCAGGTGAACGATCGTTACTCCAAGAATTCACTAAAGTGTGAATTTAACAGAACGTTACCTCTTTCGCTAGACTTTTGTTCGCCAGCTTAGACCCGGAGAAGTGATAAGATGAAGCTTCATCCTCCTCAATCTTATGTCAGTGACATCATATCCTGTATGCCAGAAACTAATAAAAGTTATTCACAAACAAAAATATAGTTCACTTGTAATTAATGTTCACTCACTTGTATTAACCAATTTCAGGCTGTGTAGAGGTATAGAAACCAGAATAGGGATAATAAAAACAAGAAAAAGCAGTAAAACCCCACACTACCTTACTAAAATTAATTGAGATCTAATTATATAAGTGCGTAGTGCTATTATAAACATATGCTTAGTTCTCAATCAATTTAGCACCAACATACAACTAATGGTATTTCAATCGATTGTGTTGTATATCAATAATAAAAAAGATTAAGGTGCTCAAGTGCTACAAATCAGGTGATGTGACCCGCAATAAAATGTATCTGCACACAATTGATGAATAATCTAAAAGTTCATGGTTCTTATATGAATTAAATAAGGTGAAAGTGCTGTAGTTATAATTTTAAAGTGAGTTCATGGTATCAAACAATTAAAAATAAAGCGTCAGCAATTCATGAATAAAAGTTAGAAATTAGATAATAGGATAGAGGTGGAGTTGTTCTAAGCCCTGGGACACCACACGTAGGAGAAAGAACATGGAGGACTGTGGTCTCGTTACTACGTTTAACTGTCTTGTAAGGAGAGCTAACTTTGCTATAAAACCAACAAATCCTCAGTGCCTTAGAGATAAGAGAATAAAAGGAAGGAATGCTGCGCTAATAGCGCTACAATTCCATTCTATTTCTCTACATCCGAGATTCAATTAAAGTATAAAAAAGGTAAGTTTTCAATAATGAGCTTTTTTTTTTTTAAAAAAAAAAGGTTTGAAGGCTCACCGACGTACGTTTCGCTTCCGCTTTATCAAGGCAAATGGGCTTTTCATCCGTCGCATGGCTTTTTAAAGCTTCAGCGTCTGACATCATAGAGATCTCATTGAGCTCTCGCGAGATTCTCCCACTGCGGAGCCTCATTGCTGCACACCTGTCAGCATGATACTCACAGCTTTCCTAACTTGTCAATCATTCCAGTTTGTCTCAGGAATACAACCAGGCTCAATGATTAGGTCAGCTCCTCCCATAAGGGGAGGATGTCAGGGTTTTTACCACGGATCTATGGGGAAAAGGGTTACCAACTAGATTTACCATAGCAACCAATATAATGTCCAGAAGTAACATTTCGGTTCACTGATTTTAATCAAAGCGTTAATATCGGTGTATATAGACTTAGATGATTGCCTGGAAAAGCATATTTTCATTTATACCATTAGGAGAGATTGTATTTAATTTAAAAATCCCGTAACTTTCCCTTCTGAGAAGTGCTTGTTCCAGATCACCCTTTCTGATGCCTAGATTGATTTTTTGTATGGCCCAGAACTTTATGTCTGCTGGATTCATATTATGGTATATTTAAAATGCCAAGCAACTGTAGATAGAGTTGCATCTGTTTTATCAGTCTTGCCAACATTGCGTATAGAATTGCACCTGACGAAGTGTGGCATATGGGGAAAACATTTTTTGCAATAGGCGCCCTTTGAATATTCCATTAAAAACATCTGCACCAAGGCCTACAATATAACCTGGGCTGGAGGTCAAATTTGGACCTGAGCAGAAATGGCAGAGAAGAGAATGGGTTTGAGAACAGGTACAAACATCAACTTGAACCTCTTTTCAGGCTCTCCCAACTTTATATATTATATAATATCAGCATATCTCCCAAATGTCCCGCTTTTAGAGGGACAGTCCCTCTTTTGACAGTCCAACCCGCAGTCCCTCATTTTCTCTGTACTGAACAGCCAGAAAAAGAAACAAAAGTTTCTAACTTAATTGGCTTTTGGCATAGAGCCCAGAACAGCAGCAACAGAAGATAAGATACATTTGTAACAATTCAAATGTATCTAGATAAGCAAATAAGTAATTGTAACAATATACAGTAAGATAACAGGTCCCTTGGGAAAAGTTAGACTCACAGCTTAAAGGGCAATTCACCTTCATTAGCAAAACTGTAATTGGAAAAAAAAAAACACAGAAATATGTTCAAACTTTCATAACCTGCCAAATTTTTTAAAATGAACATGGTAATTAGGGCTGCGTGCGGCAACTTTGTTGTCCCTCTTTTTATTTCCAAAATATTGGGAGGTATGGATTATCAGTTTTCATAGCATAGTCCAGATACATCTAAACTAACACTAAACTAACAGCAAGATTATTGATAGCATATTACATGTGGCCGGCAGCCCTTGCTCTCCCTGAAAAGTGCTTGGGATTTGGCAGGAAATAGGATATCCTGTCTATCAGAGCTGAGCTCAGCAGGAAAACAATGTACCTATGAAAGAAATGCCACTCTGGAGAAAAGAAACAAGATCGCATGCAGGCAGAAGTGTAGTATATGTCTTCAGCACACAGTAAAGTAAATATAATTCTAACCAGCTTTCCAATATGCATTCATTCATTACATATTTCCAAACATGTTAAAGGGTTTGTTCACCATTAAATCAACATTCAGTACGATATAGAGAGTGATATGTTGAGACAATTTGCAATTGGTTTTCATTTTTTATTATTTGTATTTTTTCAGTTATTTCGCTTTTTTATTCAGCAGCTCTCCACTTTGCAATTTATGCAATCTGGTTGCTAGGCTGAAAATTCCCCTAGCAACCATGCATTGATATGAATAAAAGACTGGAATATGAATAGGAGAGGCCTGAATACAAAGATGAGTAATAAAAAGTAACAATACCAATACATTTGTAGCCTTTCAGAACATTGGAGTCAGTGGGGCTCATTTATAAACTTTGCGCAGGGCAGATTGGGTTACACAGCGCATGGTTATATTTATAAAGCTGAATAAGTGTGGTGCAAATTTTTTTTTTCACAATGTGAATGGCTATAAGAGCTTTTTAAATATGGCAAAAATAGTAAATTGTGAATATTAAGTGCAGAATCTGCATTTGAATTACGCCACAAATTTGGTGGAGGAGAAAATATTCCCAAAACAGTTTTACAAATTGTGAATTTAAGTTACTGTCAACGATGTTTTCGCCCACAACCTCGCACAGTGGGCGCACTCGTGCAAACACCTGTCTTTATTTGCGAGCCATGTGTGCGAAAATTTATTCTGAATGGGAATTCGCAAAAATGGAAAGGCTGGGACAGCGATGCAATATTTAAGCGTTCAGGAAAAAAACATGGCCAATACAACCATTGGCGAAAAAATATGCTCTGCGCAAACTTTATAAGTGACTCTCATTTGAAAGCTGGAAAGAGTCAGAAGAAGAAGAAGGCAAATAATTCAAAAACGAATACAAATTAAGGCCAATTGAAAAGTTGCTTACAATTAGCTTAAAAGTGAGCCACCCCTTTAAAGTTACTTTCTGCGGTACTGATTCTGATAACTGAAATAATGTAGGAGAAGCCAGCCAAAAACCAGACATGTGACTAAGAATGCAAGGCATTGTGGGAACTGGTGTCGGAGCCAGAAAAGATGCGGCTTCTGCTACCTTGTTTCAGTAGTCAGAATCGGCAGAATAGAAATTACATTTGCAAATTAGTTTAGCATCATGAAAATGTATTTATTAATTAAATAATTAATTTCATCCCTTTGTTGGCGCTTGAGCTTCATAAAAATCCCACGCAATTTATAAGTCATTATCATTGATATGCCACCTAACTGGTGCCGCCTCCTGTTCTAGGAATAAAAGATGTTTGATTAAGGAAATCCTAATGACCAGCGTAATCCTCCTACTCCTAGTCCAGGGCTTATTAATCAAACTAATTGGAGTTAACTGGGAGTTTGGGAGACAAGTGCTTCGTCTGCTGACATCAGCATGTGATAAATAAATCCCCCTTAGATTCTATTATGGGTTCCTGTTTGTTTTTTTTTTTTAGCTGAGCACAGTTGAATCTATTGCTTGTGGTTCTGGCAAAGCAACAGCATTAAAAGAAGTCTCCTTGTTCCATTGTTTTATTTTTAACAGTAAATTGCCTTCCACAGAAGCAGTTATTAGATATCTGCTTAGCTGAGCCCATAATGGCCTCCAACTACTGTGCTTATTTGGTATATACCTTAGTTCAGAGGCATAATGCGTGGCTAATGACTTACTTATGAACCAGCACTGGCTACAGCATGTATATAATTAATCAGCCATGCAGTAAGAAAGTTTAATATTTGTGTGTGTGTGAAAAGAGATGAACCTGCAACCGTAAGAATTCTTGCAAGAGGCCAACACAGAATGTGCATTTAGGGACAATAAATCTCCTGCACAAGTAATAAAAAATCACATCCATCTACCATGCAAGGGATGTTTCCAGCATATAACTGGGCAAGGTAATGCGGTTTTATGACCTTTCAAAGCTTTAATCACAGATAGGGCACCCTAGATCCTACGCACTGCTGTGATTTATTTTTCTCTTACTGTACAAGGTTTATGTATTGCAGGAAAACTGAGATTCAGCATTTGCAGGTGGGACACTGAGATCTGTGGGTCATTGATCAAATCCCCTGCCACAAGTGCTTGTCATGAATCCCAACAAAAGTGTTGTGCAATACACCAGTATAGGGTGCAGGAGGGAAGAATGGGGGCCCTGCTGAGTACTGTACTATGTTAGAATGTTGTGCAAGATAAGAGTCCTGCAGCGGGTCGGCTACCCGCGGGTTACCTGCAAAAAAAGCGCGTACCCCACAGAACGAAGGTAGGCCTTTCAGGTGCGGGTATAGATGCGGGTCTGCAGGTCAGGTTGCGGGTCTCTTCCTGCTACAGCTCTCTCCCTGCAACTTTCCCTCCACTCGTCTCCCCCTCGCATCTGACTTCAGGCACAACTCTCTTACATCACACAGCACTCTTCTGTCCCTCTCAGCCACGTTTGATGATGTCTTTTCTGGATTATAGCAACATCACTTCCGGTTTGATGGTGGTCGGCGGGTTGCGGGTCAGGTTGCGGATAAGGCAGTTGCAGGTCCGGGTCGGGTAGCAATTCAAAGTGGGTAAATATGCGTGTCACGGTTCGGGTCCGTGCAGGACTCTAGTGCAAGTGATGAAGTGGAACAGGGGACACCTATGTGCCATATCCAGCCCACCCATCATGAATACAACTCTGCCAAGCATAGGTAGCACTGTATTCATCAGAGAGGTGGGCAAAGGAGAATCAAAGACGTATGCAAAATGTAGAGCCTAGGCTGTAAAAGTGCATTGTTTTATTTGTCCAGGTAGTCAAGACTAGAAATGCATTGCAAGGACAGATACATATTGATTTCAATAGCAAACTACAGCTGCATATATCATCATCATAATTTCTTTATATAGCACCAGCAGGTACACATACTCAGTGTCGGACTGGGACACCAGGGGCCCACCAAAAAACCTTAGACTATTTTTTTCCTCTCCTCACTCAACCTCTATTCTCCTGGTCTCTTTTCTTTACATACTATAATCTATTATTCCATCTATTTAGCCTCTTTTTTCTCATATAAATAGGGAATGGCCATGAAATAGGTAAAATGTTTAGCAGCATGAGGGTTCGCTGACACCTGGGCCCACCGGGACTTTTCTTGGTATCCCTGTGGGCCAGTCCAACACTGCACTTATCTAATTAACAAAACCATTGAAAACGTGTAATTAAGGAATATTGGTAAGTTGCACACAAAGTGAATTTGGCTGTACGCTTCAGGACCTGCCATAATAATTCAGTGTATTTGTATTTATAACATGAGCTGTACAATGAGAATATTGATTTTACAGAAGGCGGAATCCCTTTAAATGTCATTCTGTCTGTGGGGAAATTGATGTCATACGCATTAATTCATTCTGCCCCCGAGGCAGTGGCATAGATAAGGCCCCTGAAGGACCCACTGCCACAGAGTTCTGAGGGGACCTAAATCACTACCCACTAATCCCGTTGCTGCGCCACACCCACTGCCATTTCTACTTCCGCATATGTCCACGTGATGTGTTCCCGCTAGTGACATCACAGCTACGATGCCCAGAGTCAGGAAATATATGCGGCGCAGCAGCAGCTCTCAGAAGTCACTCCTTCATATCTCAAAATTGTCCTGTTTTTTTGCGGATAGTCCCGATTTTGAGAGCTCTTTCTCTTCATTGTGTCTTTGTGCAGCAGAAACAATGCAGAAGTTTTAATTGATTGTATTTAGAAAGTTCTTCAGTATGAGGAAGCTTATATAAAATTCTCATTTTTGCAATAGTTCCCCTTTAAGATAAGCAGGTCTCTTGGGGAAACGGTGACTTGCAGTTTAATGGGCAATTCATCTTCATTAGCAAAGCTGTAATAACCCATAAAAACTACAGAAATGTGTTCAAATTTTTATAACCTGCCAAATTTTGTAAAAAGTATGTAGTATTTAAGGGGGTGTGGTCCATATAATTCCCACTGCACTACACGCAGCAAATCTTTTTGTCCCGCTTTCTATTTTCCAAATGTTGGGAGGTATGCTCTGTTGCCAAGAAAGGAGGGAGGACGGAAAAAAGGAATGACAGGGTGGAGCCACACAAAGGGGATTGGAAGGGAAGGGTAAGAAGAGTGAGGTGATTGGAAGGGAAGGGAGTAGGAGAAAAAAGGGAGGAGAGCAATTAGTCTGGTGCAATCAGTTTAGAGGGAGCAACAGTGAGAGATGGGGTGCAGGTTGCTGCTGAGAGGAGTAAAAAAAGATATAAAATAGGTTCAAGATCCCAGACTGTAGTGAGGAAGTTGTATTTGGAACTTTCCTCTCCGGGTAAAAGGTACCATTGTTTTTAATTCTGAATTTCAATCATGGTTTATATCAGTGTTTTAGAGATGGCATTGTTTAATATGTTCTTTTTTGATGTTCCATTCACATATATTCAGGACATAATGGAATATGGACAAATACGCTTCATAAGTAGTGATGTCGAGTTTCTCCTAGTGAAAAATTCTGACATTTTCACAAAAAAAAAATTAAATTCGGAAATTTTCATGGAAAAATTGTTAAAATCGGACGTTTTCACGAAAAATCTTGAAAATCGGAAATTGATGCCTGCATCCAAGCTGACGCTGGCATTAAAGTCAATGGGCGTCCAAATAGTGTTGACGCGCCGAGTTTTGATGCAATCGACTTTTCGGACAAGCATCTAAAAAATTTTGACGCCGGCGAATATTCACTGGAGATTTGCAAATTTATTCACTGCGAATTCGTGCCAGCCCAATTTATTCGCCCATCACTATTCATAAGGATGGTCCCGTGAATTAATTTGGACTCAAATGAACTGAAATGAGATTTATTGCCTATTTGCACAGTGGTTTTACAGGATTGGTTTTTGTATGATTGGGGGTGGGTCCTGGTAAGGTACACTCCCACTGAGATTGGGATAAATCGTTTGTATGTTGTACCATCAGGCAGGCCTGAGAAAGGGCGACATTAAGCCCGAAACATTGCCTGTTTTTCTAACCTAATAAAACATCTTTTCACTTTTGCAACAGAGGTGCTGCAGCAATATTTTTTCTAGCTGCTGAGAGGAGTAGACGTCATGCAAACCTGATCCTGCGACAGTAGGACAATTTTTCTCAGTAAAAATGGTGGTGGACACTAGTGTAACCTGACTGACCTGTAACCTAAAAATTTCATTTTTATAACAGTCTGAGACCATGGCAATTTTGGGGGCAGGGGTACTGTGTCTGTGGCTTATTAGAATTGCTAGGTTTAGGCCAATGATCTGATGGTATAAGATTGAGATCTAAATCTAAGGGTTAAAAGTTCTTCGGCTTGGGGGGTCCCTGACAGTGGGGGGCCCCACAAATTCTAGTTACGCCGCTGCACCCGGGGGTGAAAAGTCTCATTGCAACAGGTGGATAACACACAGTAAGCACAAAGAGAAACCTGAGTGGTCCCATCCTAATTCTTCTACCTGATCTGCAGCTCCACTTTGTCTTTCTGTCTTGTCACATCCCTATTCCACTGACATTTTCATCTCCCCCAACCTTCTATCTTTCCCCGGGCCCCTCTCTATTATCTGTTGCTTAACGGCAGCATCAGGAAACATGTTCTTGTTATAAAATCCCTGCTATGATTCATTCCTATAGGGGAAGAGTAGCAGTTGGCCTACGGCTGAATTGCACAGACCCATGACTCACTGATAGTTCTCTCGCTCCTCTCAACATCCACCTCAGGCTTCCTCGGCCTCTACGTGCTGCCATTTAACAAGGCACTGAGGGGCTCATTTAATAAAAGTCTTACTCGGGAATCTTGTGTTGGAACGTCTCCATGTAAATGAACCCGTCCCTGACTGCCAGGAAAAGCTTTGTCAACGACAGAAGTTTAAATATTAAAAGTGTCACTTTTAGCATTTACATCTCATTTTATGTTTAATAAAAAAAAAAACATGAAATTTGGTTAAAGTATATTTTACGGATCGTTATTTTACTAAAAATCTATGAAAACCGGACAACCATAAATGTTAATTTTTCTTGGATATTACAGTGAGATTTATAAATGGAACATTAACCCTTCCCCACCCCTCTTTCTTCCAACCATTGTTTTAACACTTCAGTTTCCCTCTGCTGACCTCATCTAGGATCTAACCATGCATCTCACAGTTGCTACTGGTATGGGATCTGTTATTCGGAAACCCATTGTCCATTAAGCTCTGAATTATGAGAAGGCCGACTCCCATAGACTTCATTTTAATCAAATAATTCAAATTTTGAAAAAATTATTTTCTTTTTCTCTGTAATAATAAACCAGTAGCTTGTACTTGATCCAAACTAAGATATAATTAATCAATTTGCATTTAATTCATGTTTAAATGATTTTTATGAGGTCAAAATGACTGAAAGACTCCTTATCTGGAAAACCACAGGTCCCGATCATTCTGGATAACAGGTCCCATACCTGTAGTAGGTGTGGAGTAGAAGATTTTAAGTAAAATCAGCAGGCTTCTCACATTCTCTGTATGCTCAATCCACTGACATGGTGAGAGACTATAAGAGATTCCGTCTAGTGATGGATGAATAAATTCGCCAGGAGCGAATTTGCGTCAAATTTCCGTGTTTCGCCACCAGTGAATAAATTCACAAATCTGTCGCGATGTGTCGGAAAAGTCGGTCACGTCAAAACCGACGCGCGTCAACATTATTCAGACTCGGCCGTCAAAATTGACGCAGACGTCAAAATTCCTGTTTCGTGTATTTCGCAGGAAATCCACAAATTTTTCTACGAAGCGAAAGGGACAAATTTGCCCGTCACTAATCCTAAACTAATAAGGAGTTATTACTGTCAAATGATTTATATACCTATATACCTATTCATCTAAATGGGATTCCCATACTGGAATAACATATAAGCATCAATAATTATTAATGTGGGAGAGTGCATAAACAGTATAAAACATATTCACTGAATTCAGTGCAGTTATCACTAACATAAATTATAATGGGTAATGTGTCCCCTACTCAAAGGGGTGGTTCACCTTTAAGTTAACATTTAGTCTTATAGTATGATAGAGAATCGTCAAATATACATGTAGAAACAATAGAATTCTACCTGTATCTGACGATTCAGCACTAACAATGGCCGATGTTCGGGTTCCTTCAAAGGCACCCGATCCAAATTTTCCGCCCAGCCTGATCAATGAGCCGACCGATATCCAAGTCTGCCGATATCGTTCGGCTCTTTTCCCACCATACATGCACCAAATATCGTATAAAAATTAGTTTTGTGAGATATTATCTGTGCGTCTATGGTCACCTCCTAGGCTGGTGAATAGTAAATGCCAGGGAAAATGTGTATTTGTGCAGTAAGTAAAGGTGGCTATACACTGAGTGATCCGCTCGTTTGGTGATGTCGCCAAATGAGCAGATCTCTCCCAGATATGCCCACCCCAGGGCCCAACAATCCAATCATAATGAAGGCTAACAGGCGGTCGTATGACGGGACCGCATCAACGGACAGATGCTGGCGCGATCCAATGGGATTTTTAGTCTTGTCCGATCGACATCTGGCCGACTTTCGGACAGATATCGATCGGGGAAGCCGTCAGAGGGCCCCATTCACGGGCTAACAAGCTGCCTACTCGGTCTGTGTCAAGCTTTTATCGGCTCGTGTGTGGCCACCTTAAGGCTGTGTGTTTATTTTTCTGGCTCAGGAAAAGCCAGATGAATGGGTCCCTGGAGTGTATGGAAGAGAACAGGGTGGGGCTTCCATTCCTTACTCCACCTAGGAGCAAATTCACTAACCAGCGACGGCTTCACTCACAGCGCAACACTTCACCAGGACAACGCTAATTCACTAAAATCCGAAGTTGCGTCCAGGGCACGAAATGCTGGCGAAGTTGCACTAGTGTTACTGTGCCAATGGAATCGAAGTTGCGCTAGTGTTGCCTAATTTGCATACGGTGGGAAGTTAAAGTTGAATGGACATATATGTTGCAGCAAATACATTACATTACACAAGCCCGGGAAACCTAAATAAAATAAAGTTGGTATATTACCCTACACATGAGCCCAGTGTATAGTTTATGTGCCATATGTTAGGAAATGTAGGGGGGAAGCAGGTTACCCCAAAAAAAATTTACGCTCTTTTGCAGCCTATCACCCTGAAAAAAGGAAAAGTCGCCAGCGTTTTTTGGGACTTAAAAAAATTTTCAACTATTTTTTAGGAAGTCCTATCTACTCTATTGCACTTCGCCTGGTCTGAGGTGGGGCAGGCAAGTCTGGCGCAAGAGGTAACGTTCAGTAAAATCCGCATCCTAGTGAATTTGCGTAGTTACGTCCATTCGCCAGAGCGAAAATTCGCCTGCCATAGGGAGTGAAGCACTGCTAGTCTATCTCCTTCACTAGCGACCGTTAGTAAATTGGCGAAGTTCCGAAATGACGTCATGCTGGCGAATTTTCGCCAGCGTTAGTCACTTCGCCCTTTAGTAACTTTGCCTTAAGTTATAAAGTCACACTGGTTAGAACTTCAGACTTTTATTCAGAGTGGTTATAGTACACATCAGTGGAGCCTCATGGCTGTATATCCGTTCCTCAACCAACAAGAGTCTGATGGTAAGAAATACAGAAACACTTATTATCAACTGATGCCCTCTAGTGGCTGGAGGTAAACACACCACAGTTATTTTATTAAGCTGTAGTTAAAAGAGGTGTTGGACTACACCTCAGAGCTCTCCAGACACCTCCTACAGTGGATGGAAGTGTATTGCTGCTGGGAGAGACCATGTCTGGCAGAGGGGGTCTTGCAGAGGATGGTGAGCCTGAATCTCTGGTGGTGAGGGAAAAGGAAGGTTAAGAGGCAGGATGAGTTTGAATCCCTGAAGGGACTGCAGAGGTTAGTGAGCCTGAGTCCAGTGAGGAGAAGCCAGCAGGGCTTGAGTGAGTGCACAAATGCTCTGAAGTTCCAAAGGGTGAGATTTTCCCTGGATGGTCCAGAGCCCAGAGGGTGAAAACCCCTGAATGTTTTGCATTGAAGTTACTGAACTGTGCCCTGTTGCCTTATGTTGGGAATGGCTAGTGCCTAATAAACCTGTGTTTGGTCCGAAGCCTTGGTGTCCCTGTCTCTAAGATCCAAATCCTACGCCTATCTGCCTACCAAATGCTAATTCCCCCATAAAGTACATGTACAGGCAAGTGGCATGTCACACCTTATAGACCTTGTGCATTTACAGCCTGTGGTCATGGAACTCCTCTTGTGACTTCTGACACTGTAAATTCTAATAACGAGTTGGGCTTGAGGTTTTTCATTCTCTACAGTCTTTGCACTGTTTAAATGATGGCTATGTGGGGCTCTATGGGGGTCAATATGCTGAAGGTCACAATGGGGACTTTTACTGTAATTCATGCCAACCTTGAGTTGTCCATGCACTTTCAAGAAGGTCAAAAACTGCAATCTATTAGGAATTTTGTATTTACACTGTGAAGGACAGAGAAGGTCAAATCTGCAAAGGGATTTCCCATTCCACAGCAATCTCGTTGGCCACAGCAGCTTTCCAGAAGACACCAAGGGGGTTATTTACTAAACTCCGAATGCAAAAATCACGATTTTTTTTTGATAAATTCGGACTTTTAAAAAAAATCACACACTTTTCAGAATTTATTAAACCCAGAGAATGGAAGAGTCATAATCTGAAAATCCGGCATCTCAAGCCTGTCGAGGTTGCATATAAGTCAATGGGAGAAGTCCCAATGATTTTTTTATGTGCGCTGGGTTTCGTGCAATACCCCGAAGTTTTTAGGCAAATTATTGGGTGAAAAATCTTAAAATATTTTGAAAATTGGATTAAAAATCAAAAAAAAATCGTGAAAATCAGATTTTTTCCCGCAAAACGAATTTTCGGGAAAATGTAATAACAAATAAGCTCAAAAAACCCGAGCAGATTTGATCAGCGTTTGTAGCAAAAAATATTGAGATAAATTCGAACTTTGATAAATAACCCCCCAAGACCCCCCTAGTATCCTAGCAAAATGTATATGTAGGGTTTACACAATAATTGTAAGATGGAAGTCATATATGTTGAAACAAGTACAGGTATGGGACCTGTTATCCAGAATGCTCATGTAAAAATTAAATAAACCCAATAGGCTGGTTTTGCTTCCAATAAGGATTAATTATATCTGTTTGTATGAAGTACAAGCTACTGTTTTATTATTACAGAGAAAAAAGGAAATCCTTTTTAAAAAAATGTAATTATTTAGATAAAAAGGAGTCTATGGGAGATGGCCTTTTCATAATCGGAAGCTTACTGGATAACAGGTTTCCGGATTCTGGATCCCATACCCAGTTGTCAAGCCATGACTATATTTAGCACCAGCCTGACCAAGCATGGACAGTCTAAACAACTGAAAAGAACATACAGTAGTAGGTGTATCTTATTAGTGTTATGACTGGTTAAAATAACACAGTAGCTTCCTTTGATATGTAACCTTTCCCTGATTTGTGGCATTGTTAGAAAGCTTCCGGTAATGAATAACGAAGCGTAAATATTTCATCTGAAGTATTTTTTATTATTAATCATTTGTTAAAGTAGAATTAAAAGGAGGGTCAAGAGGACAACTGAGGATTCTCAGCTGGGCCTGACCCCCTTGATAAATAAAATAGCAACACCACAAACAATCCGACAGAAACCTGTTCTTTTAAAGTTGATGATTAATTACAAAGCAAGCAGTTTGGCCCAACACGATGGTTAAGTATCAATGGAAAGGCGATGCACAAAATACACAGGGCCATGAGTTTTGACTGCCTCAATCTATGGGATCTAATCTACATTCTTTTTATATTCCAGCATATGGAAAAGCAAATACAGATGGAGAAGTGTTTAATATTAAGGTAAAACATAGTAGAAAGACCATCCTCGTTATTAGTGATGGGCGCATTAGTCCCATTTGCATTGGTCGAAAAATTTGCAAATTTCCCATGAAATTCGGGAAATGGCGAAATATTAGCGAAATGCGAATTTTGACACCCACGTCAAAGTCAATGGGCATCCGAATAATGTTGATACACACCGGTTTTGATGCGAGTTCAAACTTTTTTTACACGCCATCGACGAAACACAGAAATTCACTGCAAATTTGCACCTGGCGAATTTATTTGCCCATCACTACTCGTTTGGGAAACGGCGAAATATTAGCGAAATGCGAATTTTACACACACTTCAATTTTGACGCCCACGTTAAAGTCAATGGGCGTCCGAATTATGTTGACAAACACCAGTTTTGATGCGAGTTCAAACTTTTTTTACACGCCATCGACGAAACGCAGAAATTCACCGCAAATTTGCACCTGGCGAATTTATTCGCCCATCACTACTCGTTATGTGGTTAGCCACTAAGACTAGTCACTTTTGTAATTGATGCATTTAAAAACACCTGATTAATTACAAATAATTCTGAATTGAGCCCCTATTTTTCCTTCGGTACATTAATTCTGCATTTATGCAATTGAGTTGGAGAGACCTGTGTAATTTTTGAAATGGTATAATTTAACCACATGAAGAGGGTTGTCTTAACTTCTGTTTTGTCTTAATGTTGTAGAATATTATAATATATATTATAATATTATAGAATCTCAGGGTTAGTTGGTTTAACATGGAAAAGTCCTTAATTCCCTTGCCCTTTTCCTCCTTTTATATTAAGGGAGTCTGTCACATTTTAATACATTTTAGTATAATATAGCAAGTGATATTCTGAGACAATGTTATTAATAATTTTTTTTTCAATTATTTAGCTTTTAATTCAGCAGCTCCACGCTTTGCAATTTTCAGCAATCTGTTTGCTGGGGTCTAAATTCCCCTAGCAACCATTTATTGATTTGAATAAGAGGCTGGAATATGAATAGGAGAGGGTCTGAATAGAAAGATGAGTAATAAAAAGTATCAATAACATTATATTTGTAGCCTTACAGAGCATTTGTTTTTTCAGATGTTGTCAGAAGCCCCCATTTGAAATGTGGAACGCGTCAAAAGAAGAAGGCAAATAAATAAAATACTAAAAAAAAAAAATAATAATAATTAGGACCAACTGAAAAGTTGCTTAATATTTGAAGACGTCGAGGTTTGTGCTCGGTTTTGTCTGAAAATCAAAACATTTGGGGTTTTAAGGCAATAACCCCATAAAATTGAGGGATTCAGGCCTCAAATTGGAAAAATTTGTATGATTCAAGTTTTTTTCCCAACCCGCCTTTTTCGAGTTATTTTAATGATAAATAAGATGAAGTCGTGGATGAGAGTTTGGTCAAGCTTGGTTTGTTAAAATATGAGATAATTTATCTTAAGGGGGAATGTAATTAAAGTCGCAAAGAGAAAAACAATTCGCACCAATAAGAATAAAAATCCACATCTCACAATGTAATATTGTTCCTTAAACTGTTATTGAATTGCGAATTTTAAGTGCACATTGTAAATTCTAATTGCACCCTGCGAATTTTAATTGCGCACTCTTAAAAAAGTGCTTGAAGGTGTCGTAATCTTTTGACTTTTTCTGCAGTTTCTGTGAAAGTTGTGGACAAATCAGGCTCAAAACCGCAGAATCTTTGCTGCAAGGTTTATTAAACACAACATGTTTCGAGCATTGTGGCTCTTTGTCAAGTGTTCACAGGTGCACATCGTACAAAAACTTTAAATACATTAAACTCCTCCCCTCCACCGTCATTGGTAGATAAATTAACTTCACCCAATAGTTAAAAAAATGGTTAAAAGACAAGGTCATCAGAGGTTACTGCATCGGGGGTTTTTTTCGCCTAACCTCCATCAATCCAATCCTTTTTGTGTCAAATTGGTGTTCCCTCCATCTGTGCCCAGTGTCCATTCTTAAAAGTCCATATTAAAGTGTCCAATTAAAATCCAGGTTGTTACACTTTACCCCCTTGTACTGCAATACAGCCTACAAGAAAGAGTCCAAAATTGCTTCAAGTATTCACATATGTGATCATTCATTTTGTATACTGTAATCTGAGCAAAAATACATAATATTTAATATTTTGTTTTCAATTAAATTTACCTGCCTCTATAGCGACACTGCCCAGTTTCTCTTACCACTCTGTAGTGTTGTGACTGTCGAATCTTGTTTCTATTCTACTCTGTACCTAAGGGCAGCCGCATATCTCTAGAAAGGATACAAAGTTATATTAGTACATAGGGATACCAACATAGTATACACATTTGGGCTACAAAACTTACAGAAAACTTACAGAAAACTTGCCACACTCCATTGGTCATTCATACCTGCTGGGGCTAAACTGTTCAGTTTCTTTATCCAAACTGCTTCCCTCTGTAATAATAGTTTTTTAACATCACCTCCTCTTTGTGGTGGCTCTACCACCTCTAACACCAACCATTTTAGCTGGGACACATGATGTTTATTCATGTTAAAATGACGTGAAACAGGGGTGTCATTTGCCGTACCATTTTTAAAGTTACGGATGTCTCCTTTATGCTCCTTTATCCTCTCTTTAACCTTGCGACTTGTTTGTCCCACATATACTATGCCACACGGGCATTTTAACATGTAAACCACATGTTCCGATTCACACGTTGCATAACTGTGTAGCTGGATGTTACTTCCCTTTGTCGGGTGTTGTACTTTATCCCCTTTTATAATGGATGGGCAACATACACAGCTTAGACAAGGAAAGGTGCCTTTAATGGGTTTACCTTTAAACAGTTTCCGCATTCTGCTTATTTTTGGTTCTGCAGGGCAAAGTATATCTCTGACTGTATGGCCTCGTTTATAACAGAATAGTGGTATATCTGTGGTGGTTTTACTTAGGGTTTTGTCGTTCTGTAAAATAGGCCAAAATTTCTTAACGATTTTCTCCACTTTCTTGCTATGTCTACCGTAAAGGCTCACCAAAGGGATTCTACTATTTTCCTTTTTAATTTGGTTCTCAGTTAATAATGTTTCTCTAGGTATTTTTTCCACCTCTTTTGCAACATAGGTCAATCTTTCTCTCTTATACCCTTTCTCTGTGAAACGTTTAATCAATTCCCCTGCGGCTGTCTGGTAACCCGTCTTCCTCTGAAGCAATTCTCTTGGCTCGCATAAATTGGCCTTTTGGTATGGCATTAATGCATTTAGGATTGTGGAAACTTGATGCATTCAAGAGATTATTACGGTCTGTGCTTTTCCTATACAGATCTGTGCAGATTTTATCGTTCTTTAACGTTAATTGGACATCTAAGAAGTTAAGGGATTTTACTGCCACCTCTTTAGTAAACTTAATTGTGGGGTGGCTTTGATTTGCTTCTTCCACCATGGTGAGGAATTTTTCTATGTCTCCTTCCCAAACTACCAGGATATCATCCACATATCTTTGGTATGTTACAATGTGTTTTTTATATCTATGTTGCAAAAAGAAATTATTTTCGAGATGGTGTACAAATAAATTGGCAAACGCTGGAGCAACCGCCGCACCCATCGATGTCCCCTGGGTCTGCCAATAGTACTCCCCCTTGAACCTAAAGTAATTCTTTTTCAGAACCATTGTAAGGCAATCTAGCAGAAAATATATCAGGTTATTTGGCAGGTTAGTTTCTAATAAGTACTCTTCTATACACCTTATACCTTCCTCCTGTGGAATAGACGTATACAGACTTTCTATGTCAATGCTACATAAGGTGCAGTTTTCATTCACCCCTTCTAATGTATTAATTTTCCTTAATAATTCCCTTGTGTCCTTCAGACAATTAGGTAATTGTTTAATCAATGGCTGCAAGTAAAAATCAACATATTTACTCAATGGTTCTAACACTGAACCTATTCCAGATACAATAGGGCGACCTGGTGGATTCTCCACAGATTTATGTACCTTTGGCAACAAGTATAAAACTGGGACTCTAGGATGGTCTGTTACTAAAAAATCTGCTGTTTTTTTACTAATTGTGCCATTTACCAATGCATCATTTACCATATACATTATTTCTTTTTTTTTTTTTTTTTTTATATCTTGGGTAGGATCTCTGGGGATTTTCAAATAATTCCCTGGGGTCTCCAACTGCCTCATCACCTCTTTTTCATACATACATTTATCCATCACTACTGTGGCGCCTCCTTTGTCAGCTTTTTTAATTACAATTTGTTCATTACTTTTAAGTTTTTGCAAGGCCGCTCTTTCGTTGAAGGATAAATTATGTTTCCCTGTGTGTAAGGTTTCAAACTCTTTTTTAACCTCTGAGGTGACCACATATTCAAAAGCACTTAAGGCATCGTTATTAACCATAGGTACAAAACTACTTGTCTTTTTAAACGGACATGTATCAGTTGCATTTCTACTAGGGTCTAATCCTGACTCTATCTTAGGGAAACACATTTTGATCTTCAAATTCCTTATAAATTTTTGAAAGTCAATTTCCCAGGCGATGAAATCAACCTGGTATGTAGGAACAAAGCCTAGTCCTTTATTCAGAACTTTTTCTTCAGCAGGAGTAAGAGTATAAGACGAGATATTAAGTATACTGTTTTTTACCTTTATCTCCTTTTCCTGCTCGGATACTGCTCCCTTTGGATAGGTTCCCTTGGATTTCTTCTTTGTTGCTGCTCGTGTGTTCCTCCTAAAAAAGGCACGCTGTAATTGCTACTGGGGTTACTCGTGCTGCTGGTGGAAGGCGTTGAAGTGCTGCTCCTGCTGCTGTCTGACGAACGCTCCCTAGTGTAGCGTGGATGGTAAGCCGTGTATTCACGTCCCCTCCTTCTATTAGTGTTCCTCGCGCCGTATCGATATACCGGCTGTGCTCTGTCTGGGTAGGGGTCCGGCAGGTCGGTCTGGCTCACGGGCTCCTCGCCGTCTTGATAGAACCGCTGCCTTCTCCGCTCCTCTCGCCACGTGTAGACGCGGTTTTCACTGAAGTCCTTGGCGTCGCGCTCGAACTTACGCTGCTTCCTCTCCACTAGCTTTTCTCGATGTCGCAGCAGGAGGTCAGCGTGTTCGGCCAGGATGTTCTTTGTTACTTCTGTTCCCTCCTTAGCAGTCACCTTTTCTTTCAGGTCTGCAATCTTTAGGCGGACGCTTTTCACTTTCTCCTGAAGACGCTCAATTGTCAGGACCATCAAATCTAGACTGCACTTATTGCATATTTCTTCCCAGCGTTTGGTTAACACTGAATCATCTGCACACAGGTTTGGCTGTAGGTTAACCCTTAGTCCTCTAGGGATAAATCTTGCCTTTACGTATTGTGCCAATGTTGAGATATGCAGGTTAATGGTAATTTCATTCTTTTGAAAACTATACAGTTCTCGTGCTAGATCTCTGTTTTCAGGTCTGTGCTCAGGTATAGTAAGACTTGCCTCTATGCCTTCCAGTATCTCCTGGATTTCTTTTTCGCTGTAAGCGAAAGTTGAGGCTCCCACTTCTGTCTGGCTGGGATTCATCGATGTGCTTGGTATTGTGTAATTAGCTGGTATCAGTAGGGACTTGATTCAATTGAAATAAAGTGGGTTGATACTAATTACACCATTACCTGCCTGTGCCACTGCTTCTGTCCCTCTTAGAAGCCAAATGTCTGCAGTTTCTGTGAAAGTTGTGGACAAATCAGGCTCAAAACCGCAGAATCTTTGCTGCAAGGTTTATTAAACACAGCATGTTTCGAGCATTGTGGCTCTTTGTCAAGTGTTCACAGGTGCACATCGTACAAAAACTTTTATTATTATTATGTATTTTTGCTCAGATTACAGTATACAAAATGAATGATCACATATGTGAATACTTGAAGCAATTTTGGACTCTTTCTTGTAGGCTGTATTGCAGTACAAGGGGGTAAAGTGTAACAACCTGGATTTTAATTGGACACTTTAATATGGACTTTTAAGAATGGACACTGGGCACAGATGGAGGGAACACCAATTTGACACAAAAAGGATTGGATTGATGGAGGTTAGGCGAAAAAAACCCTCGATGCAGTAACCTCTGATGACCTTGTCTTTTAACCATTTTTTTAACTATTGGGTGAAGTTAATTTATCTACCAATGACGGTGGAGGGGAGGAGTTTAATGTATTTAAAGTTTTTGTACGATGTGCACCTGTGAACACTTGACAAAGAGCCACAATGCTCGAAACATGTTGTGTTTAATAAACCTTGCAGCAAAGATTCTGCGGTTTTGAGCCTGATTTGTCCACAACTTTCACAGAAACTGCAGACATTTGGCTTCTAAGAGGGACAGAAGCAGTGGCACAGGCAGGTAATGGTGTAATTGGTATCAACCCACTTTATTTCAATTGTAACGACTTTTTCAGTAGGACGTTTTATTGCATTGGCGCAAACTATAAAATTTGCACTGTCGGAAGTGGTCGCTAAACAGTTTCCGGGTTTGTAAAATCTATATTAAATTTGCGCAAAGCAAAATCTGTTTGCACAAAGGCATAACTTTTCACATTGCAAATAAATTTTTTCCCTTACCGACGTTTATTACATTCCCCCTGTTAATGTTTACATGATTTTCTAGTAGACTTAAGGTATGAAGATCCAAATTATAAAAAGATCTGTTATCCAGAAGACCCCAGGTCCCAAGCATTCTGGATAATAGATCCCAACTGGAACACAGGCCACCATAACTAGGTTTCATATCATTCCAGCGTGGAACTACTTCCTACAGTAACACCTAGGGGCATATTTATCAAGGGTCGGATTTCGAAATGAAAAAACGTCGAAATTCAAAAAGACCAATCAAAAGTCAACGTTTTTTCTGGTTGAATAGGTCCATATTCGACCGAATTTGAATCGTACAAAAATCGAAGGAATAACGCATTCGATCGAATTTGATTCAAAGTTTTTCCCTAAAAAACCTTAGATTTTTCAAAGTCCACCAATTGACTCCAAATGAGTTCTAGGAGTTCCCCCATAGGCTAAAACAAAAATTTGGCAGGTTTTAGATGGCGAATGGTCGAAGTCAAATTTTTAAAGAGACAGTACATGATAAATTTTGATATTCAAATTTTTCCAAATCGGATTTGGACTATTCCCTAGTCGAAGTACACAAAAAATAGCTTGAAATTAGAATTTTTTTCATTCGAAAATTCACTTCGACCTTTGATAAATCTGCCCCCTAATGATTAATTTTCCATAAGAAGCAATAGAACAGCACCTCTATGAAAACCCTGGGGGGAAAAACCCTACAACTTATACACCCCCTTTAAATCAAGGAAGCCCTGTCTGGAACTTTACAGGTATGGGACCTGTTATCCAGAATGCTTGAAACCTGGGAGTTTCCGTGTAACAGATCTTTCAGTAATTTGGATCTGCATACCTTAAGTCTACCAGAAAACAATTAATTATTAAACAATTAATAAACCCAATATGCTGGTTTTGCTTCCAATAAAGATGAATTATATCTTAGTTGGGATCAAGTACAAGCTACTGTTTTATTATTACAAAGAAAAAGGAAATATTTTTAAAAAATGTGGAATATTTGGATAAAATGGAGTCTATGGGAGATGGCCTTTCTGTAATTCAGAGCTTTCTGGATAATGGGTTTCTGGACAACAGATCCCATACTTTAATGAAACCTCAATGAAAACTATTGTTTCTATGGCACAATGCAATATTTATATTCTAAAAACAAATAAACCCTGACATTAACTATTTTTGTGGCACCCAGAAGTAATTTTATTCAAGTGAAATAGTGTTCTGAAACAAATGTGAGATGGATTGTTTGGGGCGGAGGATTGGCAGAAAAGGAAACTAATAGACATATGCTTTAGGCAGAACAGCCAGAGCTGACAATTCACTCGCAGTCGGTTGTCGAGAAAACAGAAACCATCATTAACGGCCACAGAAGGGAATAGAACTGGTGAACTGATAGGAAAAGGCAATGCGAAGAGATAAGGGAAACGAATGCGTTACGGGAACTGCGCGCCTTAATTCATTCACTGTATTCAAACAGCTCTGCCAATGTGTCTGTGCTCACTCACATAAAAGATATATTCAGAAATGTCATTATACTCCGCTGTATCAGTGAGATAAATGTATGGATATGATTTAAACTATAATTGTATAAATAGTCTAGGTTTTATCATTCATACAGTGTAAGGATAGAGCAGGTCAGGGATCTTGGGACAAAGTCAGACTCGTACTCCCTGTATATACTCGTTTGTCTCCCTTTACATCACTGACTATAGGGATCAGCTTTTTTTGTCACCAGTGATATATATCTGTCATATACAAGAATGGGATGGGCCACTTATACAATATATTGGTAGTGATGGGCGAATTTATTAGACAGGCGCAAATTCGCTGCGAATTTCTGCGTTTCGGGGAATTGCCGCAAAAATTCGCCCAAATTCGTCCAAATATTTTTTGGCAACAATTCTAGGCGACCATTGACTTTAATTGTCGCCGGCATCAAAAATTTTCGGAAGCTGGCGTCAAAATTCGCATTTCGAGAGTTTTTCACCATTTTGCGAATATCTCGGGAAATTCGCAAATTTTTCGGCGAAGCAAAATGGGAGAAATTCACCCATCACATTATATTGTTACATATACTGAGCAGCCACACTGGAAACATGATAATACTTGTGATTTATCTCATTGATTAGGACTGGCAACCAAATAATTCATTCTATTTGTATCAAACTTATAATTATCAACTTATGAATCCTTTTCAACAATAACAATCCACCTTTCATTACAAGCCTATTCACCAGACACTCACAAACTGAATAATTCCACCATGTACCTGACTCCATTCTCCACCCTTGTGACCAGCTCACAGGCACCCTACTTCATCACAGCGACACCCACTCTTCACACATTTCCCTACTTACTCCCCTACTTCCCTACCTTACTGTAAAATGATCCTTAAAATTCTGGGTCGGACTGGGATGTCTGGGCCTACCAGAACTGTTACTTGAAGGGCCCTCCATCCAAACAGAAGGTCTCCATCCTGGTGCCCAGCACCCATCCTCAAATCCCCCCCCCCCCTTCATGGGTGCCACAGGTCTGGACTGAGATTCAAAATAGGCCCTGACATTTTAGGTAGACAGAGGTCCATATGGCACACAAAGGCCCAAACAGCCCCCACAAGCCCAAAAAATAGTCATTGTCTATGGCAATTTACAGCAGCCCCTCTGGCATTTGCCAGAACCCACAGATTGCCAGTCCGGGCCTTGTGCCACATACTTTAATCCTAGCGGCATCAACAGGGGAAAGGGAACAGTATGGGTGGGGGAGCAGGCCTGGGTCTGCAGGGCCCATGAAGGCCGGGGCCCACCGAGTTTTTTCGAGGTGTCCCGCTGGCCCAGTCCAACAAACCTCACACTTCCTACCAGCTTTCCAATGTAATTCTTTACCCTTCATAATAAACTCAATAGTCTTACATCCTGCTGATCTAAAAAAATATTACTTTTGCATTTTACGTACATTTTGTAATTTTAATTGTTTCTGAGATATTAAGGGGCATATTTATCAAGGGTCGAATTTCGAATAGAAAAAACGTTGAGATTCAAATTCAAAAAGACCAACCTAAATTCAATTGAATAGATCCGTATTCGGGCCAAATTCGAATAGTTCAAATCTAATTAATAACACAATCGATTGAATTCGATTCAAAGTTTTTCCCCAAAATAACTTAGATTTTTCAAAGTCCACCAATTAACTCCAAATAGGTTCTAGGAGGTCCCCCATAGGCTAAAACAGCAATTTTGCAGGTTTTAGATGGCGAATGGTGGAAGCCAAATTTTTAAAGAGACAGTACACAAAAACTAGCTCGAAATTCGAATTTCTTTCATTCGAAAATTCACCTCGACCTTTGATAAATCTGCCCCTAACAGTTTTAGGCCGCTAACACTATGCTTTTGGTGCTGCAGCTGTCTATGAAAGTGAGAACAATCCTTGAGTTAAGTGACTATAAGAAGTGCATAGAAAGTGCAAGACAGTTAGGGTCACTAACACTAGGGCTCATATATAAGCACTGGGCCAATTTGCTCCTGGGCAGTAACCCATAGCAACTAGGGATGTAGCGAACCGCCGAGTATGTGTTCGCGAACGCCGTTCGCGAACACCGGCAAAAAATGCGAACAGTTCGCGAACTGTTTGCGAACTTCGAACATCCGAAAATCGTTCGATTCGAACGATCGAAGGATTTTGAATGAAAATCGCTCGATTTTAGCGATCGAATGGTCGAATGATTTTGACGCGAACGCCTATTGGCGAACGTCGCGCGACGTTCGCGAACTTGCGGCGGACGCGAACAGTCGAAGTTCGCGCGAACTAGTTCGCCGGCGAACAGTTCGCTACATCCCTAATAGCAACCACTTGGTGATTAGCCTTTTTCAGCCAACTGCAGGTTGAACACTGAAAGCAGTCACCTGATTGGTTGCCACGTGTTACTGCCCAGGTGCAAATTTGCCCAATGTTTATAAATGACCCCCAACTGATTTTGAAAGAGAGATGCTGAACTGAAAGCCTGGTGCTAGCAGTCCAGAACTGCAAATATTTCAGAAACCACTAAAAATGAATGGTAATGTGGTCATAATTACATGATTTTAAATGATTAGTTTTCCCTTTATGCAAGATATTTCTCACTGTATTATTCACTACAGTGACGTGTGACATTCCCAATGCAGCTGCACAGTTCTGAGTGACAAATCCCCATTATTTTTGTGGTCAAGGGCCTCATTCTCTTCTTATTTTATTTTGTGGAACCAGTTAATCAATATTTAATTAGGTTTAGAACCGTGGCATATATTGAACATCTCTACTTAACTGGAACGATTAGAAGAACAATCTGTGATTAGGGATGGGCGAATTTGACCACAGCGACATACTAGGGCATCATTTTTTCGGCAAAACCAGGCGAAAAAATTCGCCCATCTCAATCTGTGATCAAATTAAATATCTGCATTTCGTTCTCTCCATTTTTCATTATGAATACATTTTGAATAGAAATATGCATGAAACAATACAACGAATCTCTGTGTAACGTTGACATATAATAAAAATGAACATGCAACAAGTAAAGTGAAGCAATGCATACAAATAGCCGGGCCGGGATCATCAAATATGTGGCTAATTGAGGAGCGCTGCTGGAGGCCTCATAATAGCAACCGCTCTTGTCTCCGCTTTCCAGGATGAAAAATATGACTGGAATGTTTTTTTCCTTGATTGTATAATCACTCCCTCTGGCCTTAAAAGAGCTGCAAAATTAATAGGATACACTGTTCCATTTGCAAACTAAAGTGGATGATGCTATTTGCTGGCAAGTGTCGGACTCCTACAGGAAGCTCCACTGGAAGCCGTCGGTCTGACTAAGGTCGGGGGTGTATAATGAGGCGCGTGTAAAGTTTTTGGAAGTCTGATGGAGGATTATTAATTAGCAATACAGGGATGTAATGGGAACAATGAAAAGAATTAGGGGCCAATTCACCAAGCTCGAGTGAAGGATTTGAAGTAAAAAAACTTCGAATTTCGAGTAGTTTTTTGTGCTCCTCGACTATCGAATTGGCGTAAATTTGCCTGAGTAGAATGATTTGAATAGATCGAGCGCAAAAACGCATATTCGCCCATTCGATAGTCGAAGTACTGTCTCTTTTAAAAATACTTTGCCTACTTTGCCACCTAAAACCTACCGAATTCCTTTAAAAGCCTATGGGAAAGTCCCATAGGCTTGTTTTCCAAGTTTTTGATTGAATAAAAAGGCATTCGATCGAATGGAAATCTTTCGAGCAAATATTCGATCGAGCGCCTATTCGCCTGGCGAATATTCGCCAATTAGACTATTCGCCAGCACGTAAATTCGCCCGAATTGCCTATTCGATTCTATTCCCCAGTCGAATTTCGAGGGATTTAACCCCTCGAAATTCGACCCTTGATGAATTTGCCCCTTAGTGTCAGATTGGGATACCAGGGGCCATCAAAAAACCTTAGAACACCGGCCAACTCTGCAATTACTTTTCCTCCTCTCCTTACTTAAAGGGATTCTCTCGTGATTTTTACGATATCGTTTTTATTACTAAATTACACAATGAACGTTGTATGTAATTTATTCTACCATTTGAAATCTTATTCTTGAACCAATAAATGTATTTTATTAGCTGTAATATTGGTGTGTAGGAGCCATCCCAGGTCATTGTGCCTGATCCTGTGGTTTCAGAAAGATCCAACACTTCATGATGGAACTGCTTTCAGTTAAGCTATTGATTCTCCTACTCATGTATCTATGGAACTGAAGGAGTCACAACTGGTGTTAACTGGACTTGGATTTTTTTCTATTGAGTGCTGTTCTCATATCTACCAATGGAAGCATTTTCAGCAATACAGGCTTCAGGGAGCTGTATCTGGTTACCTTCCCATTGTTCTGTAATAGGTTGCTGGGTGGAATGGGAGGGTGGCTTCTGTGGCTACTAAAGCAAATAAAGTTCTGTCTTGCATAAAAAAGGGCATTAACTCAAGGGATGAAAACATAATTCTGCCTCTTTATAGGTCCCTGGTGAGGCCTCATCTGGAGTATGCAGTTCAGTTTTGGACTCCAGTCCTTAAGAGGGATATAAATGAGCTGGAGAGAGTGCAGAGACTAAGTGCAACTAAATTGGTTAGAGGGAGGGAAGACTTAAATTATATGTGTTTTTCCATGACAGATTCCTTTTAATCTCCTAGTCTGTTTTGTTTGCATGTTATCTATGCTTTCATCTTTTAGCCTTTTTGTTCCCATACAAAAATAGGGTCTGACCATTAAATAGGCCAAATGGTAAGAACCGGGAGGCATATATATATATATATATTACACAAAAGCCATGAGTATCTTGTAAATTATATCCTTCTAAATGGTGAGTGCTGATGTCATCAGTTATAAACGGTGAGTAGTGATGTCATTTCTGTCACATGACTCATTGAAACTTGTGTATTATAATAAGTTAAGTACCTCCTGTTGCAAAATATGAAGATATTCCTCGGAGTTCCATGACCTGTATAAAAACACTGGGCCTTCGGCCTCGTGTTTTTATATGGTCATGAAACTCCACGGTAACTTATAATATCCTTATAATTTATAAGAGGGGGTACTTTATTCACTATACAGTATATACATATATATACACAGGGGCGGACTGGGAATAAACCTGGTGGGCCCTGGCCTTCATGGGCCCGTTGCCTGCCCAGACCACCTCCCCCGATCTGCCGGGGCCCCCCTAAAAAACAAACATGCGCATGGGGGCCCGGAGTTGGTGCATGCGCGCACGGGCCCCAAAAGGTTTGGAACTCTGTGGGCCCCCAATATCCAGTCCGACCCAGTATATATATATATATAATGTACAGTGAAGTCTCAGTTTTACAGCCTGATGTATACACAATACAAATGAAAGAATTTGTAAAACAACAACCTTATCATAATAAGATAATGACTAAGGTTGAGGCAAAGCATTTTTAGGAAGATGGATCAGCAACTATACCGAAAGGATCATAAAATAAACATAAAAACAATATTGTACATTTGTAAACTAGTGCCTGTGTTTATTTTTATGCACTTCATTTCAAAACAAATTCTACTCTCTTTTACTCGATTTATCTTTAACGCTTTCTCAGCTACATTTCCTGATGCGCTAGAGGAGCGGCCAGTCATTCATCCACCCCACTGCGCTAGGTAACAAATGGCGTCTGTATGGCTAATATTATACACTTAGCCGGGAACCTCATGGCAGTGACCTACTTGTTGCCTCCTGTTTTCATTTATTAGATGCTGCTTCCTATTGGGTACTGTGCATTAGGGTGCCAAATAAATATACATGCGCACATTCAATTACCATTGCATATTTTAATTATAATGTGTGTTATTTTCGTTTTAACACATTTTTTTTGTGTCTCGGCACAGCTATAATTTCAACAAATAGGCTTATTCTGGCAGTGGTAATTTTCAATGATATAGCTGAACCCAGTAGGATATTTTATAAAGTATGGAATTTATTGCCGCCAAGCATTTAATGTTTCCTTCCTAAGAAGCTTGAACTGTCACTTCGTATAAAGTGAACTGTTCCCATCGGTGCATGAGATTAATACAGTGAATGGTATAGTATATTCAATGCTGTGTGTGTGGGAAACACTAACGGGGTCAAAGAATTTTCATTGAAATGGTAGATTGTATATAACAGCATTAAGGGGCAGATTTACTAAACTCGAGTGAATAGTTCGAATCCAAAAATATTCGAATTTCGAAGTAATTTTTTGGGTACTTTGACCATCGAATTGATCGAATCGAATGATTCGAAGTAAAAATTGTTGTTCGACCATTCGATATTCGAAGTACTGTCTCTTTAAAAAATCCTTCGACTCAATAATAAAAAAATAATAAAACCTACCGAATTGAATGTTAGCCTATGGCGTCATTGTAGATAGGTTTTGGGCACTTTTTATTATCGAATAAAAACGTTCGATCGATCGCTTAAAATCATTCGAATCGGTTTTTTAACCCTCGAAATTCGACCCTTGATAAATCTGCCCCTTTGTATATTGTAACAACAGAAAGCACTTGAAAAATCCTCGTAGCAGATTTCCAGTACAGGAATAGGATTTGTTTTCCAGAATGCTCGAGAACTGGGGTTTTC
Source organism: Xenopus laevis (assembly GCF_017654675.1). Taxonomy (NCBI): domain Eukaryota; kingdom Metazoa; phylum Chordata; class Amphibia; order Anura; family Pipidae; genus Xenopus; species Xenopus laevis. Next base: position 31,819,258 of record NC_054371.1, on the reverse strand, counting down.
TCGATAAGGGATTTCTTCGGAATTTGGATCTTCATCAGTAATGGGCAAATTTGTCCTATTTCGCTTTGCAGAAAAATTTGCGAATTTCCAGCGAAATGCAAATTTTGACAGTGATGTTAAAGTCAATGGGCTTCCGAATAATGTTGACACGCAACGGTTTCGACGCCAGCGTCTTTTCCGGTGTGCATCCAAAATTTTTGTCGCCCTATTTTCGCACCAGTTTCATGAATTTATTCGCTGGCGGCGAAATGTGGAAATTCACTAGGAATTCACGCCTGGCAAATTTATTCGCCCATCACTAATCTTCATACCTTAATTATGCTAAAAAACATTTAAACAATAAATCCAGTGGGATTGTTTTGTTTCTAATAAGGATTAATTATATCTTAGTTGGGATCAAGTACAAGCTACTGTTTTATTATTACAGAGAAAAAGGAAATTATTTTTAAACATTGTAATTATTTGCATAAAATGGAGTCTATGGGAGATGGGCTGTAATTCAGAGCTTTCTAGATAACGGATGGAAAATCCGACTGTGGTCTACTGGGCCCACCCATGTTGAAATTGGAAGGGCCCCCCTTGCGACCTCAGGAGCCCCCCTCCCAACATCCAGCCGGGGGCGCACACTGGATTAACCTGGTATCCTGCTGGTCCAGTCCCTGATCCTCCATTCTGGATAATGGGCCCTATACCTGTATTCTAATTATTCCCAAATTGACATTTCCAATACAGGCGTGAGATCCATTACCAGAAACCTGTTATCCAGAAAGCTTCGAATTATGGAAAGGCTCCTATAGACTCAGTTTTATTCAAATAGTACAGATTTTTGAAATGTAATAATAAAACAGTACCTTGGACTTGATCCCAACTAAGATATAATTAATTCTTATTGAAAGCAAAACCAGCCTATTGAGCTTATTTAATGTTTACATGATTTCAAGTCAAAGTCAAATTACGGAAAGATCCGTTATCTGGAAAACCCCAGGTCCCGAGCATTCTGGATAACAGGGCCCATACCTGTATCTAGCTATAGCGGGTTAAGTTGAGGATACATAACTTGGCTATTGGTACCAAATAATATCTTATAATTAGTGATTAGACATTTCGTCTGGCGCAAATTTGCGGCGGATGTTGTGGCGCCAGCGAATAAATTCAGAAATTCGCCAGCGGCAAAAAATTTTTGACGCACTTCTGAAAAGTCGCTTTTGTCAAAATTGCCGCATGTCAACACTATTCGGACGCCCATTGACTTTAACTCCGGTGTCGAAATTGACATGAGCGTCTACTCGGAGTATCATGATTTTTTTGGGAATTCGCCCATCACTACTTATAATATATCACTGTGAATTCGTGCCTGGTGAATTTATTCGCCCATCACTAGTTACAAGGATTCAGTTCCTCAAAGTGATTTGTAAACCTACATCCTTTCCCTTCCCAGACTACCTTCGAGGCTAACAATTGGCTCACTAGAAACATAATAAATAAATCAGAAAGGTTGTGAGTTACACATGTTTTCTGTAAAACATTCCATTTTCTCCGTGCATAAGAACATTCAGCAAAACAACATGAGGCAGATTAATTACATTTCTCCGCTCTACATATATAGGGCTGGCATGATTATGTAACTGGAAGGAGACGGTGAGCGTCCCACCTGCTTATAAACTATAAAATTACATATGTTACGGGAGAAAATGATTAATTACACAATTAGGAAAATGCTTCTGTGCTCGCTACCTTTCTGGCACCAGAGAATCAAATAAATGGTAATCGCCCATTAACAATGGAAATCCCCCATAGAAACACACGTATTACTATACACATTTGTCTTTCTAATGAAAAATATAAATATTACTGTTTCATAAACAAAAAGGATAGAGATTAGAGATACTTTATTTAATGCTAAATGCATCGCTACACTCTTTTTTCTTTTCTCTCCTTCCTTTTCCTGTTCACCGTATCTATATTAATAAGGTTGATACCTAATATCATTCTTAGAGAGGGAACAAAAAATGAGATGCCCTAGGAAGTGACCTGAAAAGTTTAAAGTTTGTAATTAGTTTAAGGCTATTATACATTATTTGTCATTCAACTGGTGCCAACAGCTAATAAGAAGTAAAAGGGAACCCTGAACCATATTCCCGAAACTGTGATGAGTCCATGGAATGTCTCTGTACTTTACTTGGTAATAGGTTTAACCACAAACTTTCTTTTCCAACATTACAACTCCCAAACGGTTGTCCCTTGATGATTGTACAACATATGTAGATACAATTACTCAAAGGCTTCTGGCTATTAAAAATAAAACACATTCTTGTTGCTTTGCCTTGTTGCTGCTTTAGCAATAGACTTGGAGGTTCTTCATTGCCTTCAAGAAAAGCATCCATAATGCAAACTGTTGGCACCAGAAGAATGACAAATAATGAATAATAGCCTTAAAGGAGAAGGAAAGTCTCCTTGCACTTGGGGGTGCCAAATGTAAGGCACCCCCAAGTGATTCCAGTGAGCACCATGGAGCGATCCTCTTCCGTCTTCCTCCTTCTTCGCGAGGCTGCGCATGCGCAGTAGAATGAAAGCCGAACTTTAACTAATTCATTTAACAGTGCATGTGTCTGCCCTGGGAAATTTGAAGAAAGAATAAGCCGGAAGAGGATCGATTGTGGTGCTCACTCGTATAACCCCGGGCCGGTGCAGTTTTCTGCTGATAGGAGCACCTGTCAAGGATTAGGTAGGGGGCGCTGTAGAGACTGAAGGGAAAGGGCGAGTCCTTGAGGCAGGAGCTGTATGTGCCTAGGGAACACTTGAAGGGAAAGCAGGAACAGGTTGATGAGGGCGAAGAGTCAGTCTGGATCAGGTGCAGAACAGGACGGAGAGGGCGAAGATCAGAAGTGGACTAGGCAGGAAGAAGAGGACGACGACTCAACAGGAACAGACTGGACGGGGCAGGAATGGAACCGGAACAGCTTGGATGGGACAGGACGGTGCGGGCGTAGATCAAACTGGGGGATAGAGTGCAGAAGGAGATTAGAGTGGATAGCCTGAGGAGGACTGGAGCAAGATAGCAAGAGGAGGACTGGAGCAAGATAGCAAGAGGAGGACTGGAGCAAGATAGCAAGAGGAGGACTACAAGGTAGGGTCGGATCAAGGTCAAGGCTGGGAAGGTACAAGATAAGGTAAAGCAAGACAAGGACAGGCAGACAAGACAAGGCGGAATAACAAGGGAAAAGAGCTAGAACTACCTAGTTAGGGGCACTGCCGCAGTACTAGGAAACCATACAATGCTCTGGCAAGGAGTGGTCTGAGTGCTGCCCTTAAATAGGGAAGAGTCAGCCCTGATTGGCTGATTAAACTAGGCAGCAGCTGGGTTGGGGCTGTAGATGCCAAACAGGCTGCAGCTGAGCTGGGGCTGGAGAGGCCAATCAGGCAGCAGCTGGGCTGGGACTGCAGAGGCCAGGTTACACATAGCGAGCAACCCTACATGCTGCTCACCTGGCCAAATGGTTAAGGTATCGAGCCAGAAACCCAAAGATCCCCGGCTCGAATCCCAGCAATACCTGACAGCACCAGCCCTGGGCTTCAGGTAAGTCAATAAAATCACTTGGGGTACCTAACATTTGGCACTCCCAAGTGTACAAAGCCATTCCTTCTCCATTAAACTGTACACATTTTTCTCAACTTTTTTTAAAAAAGAATTTTAAAGGTAACTGTATTTTTACTTTTGCAAATATAGTAGAATAGATAAGACTAATATATAGTTACAAAAGAGGAATTTGAGTGGTGCAGTGGCTTAGTATTAATTGCAGGGTACAAGAGAAACAGAAAGAGAACATGGTAATTCAATCAATGAGAGGAGGGGTCCAACTCCCACCATGGATCCTATAGCTTTTGGAATTTTAATACTGTTTCTCTAGCCTCTCTATCATAGGAATAACTTTATTCATGTGATCCGGATCTGCATTGTGGGAAGAGAGCCCCCCATCCAATGTAATGCTATATTTTTGTAGCATAACACTGACCAGAATCTTTTTTCAGCTTTTGTACAGAGTAAGTTCATCCAGAATCCAGAGAATGCAAATGTCTGCTGGAAATGTAAATTGTTGGCTAGGAAGGGCACCGCCCCAAAACTTCAGATAGAGAAATTGAGGAGCTTGCCCATGTCATGTGGATGAAATCTGCAGCTCATGATTTACAACTTGGGCATCAGTCTTTAGTCAGTCAGTGAGAGAGAGAGAGAGAGAGAGAGAGAGAGAGAGAGAGAGAGAGAGAGAACGGTTTTCAGAGAGTGAGTGCAAAGAGAGTCAGCTCTGGAGGGAGTGAAGTAATTTGGGAGTGGAAAGAGTATTTAAGTTGGTGGTCCAGCGAGTCATCATTGGTATTTGCTTTTAGTTTATTCAGGTGTGCATTATCTATTTTAAAACACAAATGTCTCTGCCCCCGAAACTATTCCAGTGAGAGCCACTTGCTGTTTCAACAAATTCTTCCATTTCTAAATCAATAATTTTTACTTTCCAGCTTTCCCCAGAGTCCATTGTATTTTAGGCTCCCAAGACGGAGCTGTACCTGCTGAGTGACAGAACTGATAAAGTGTTCGTGTTCCAAACGCACGTCTTATAAATATGGAATGCAGTGAAAACCGCAGACCCTTTTATTTGTTTTACACATAGGGCTCATTTAGAATTTGCACATCTCATTTAGAATGTCCCAGTTAGTGTGCAAAGGGAAAAAAATAATATAATTTGCAATTTTTTTGCACTTTGCTTTCTGAGTGGGGTGTTATGCAAATAGCCACAGGCTTCTGTGCTCCGTTTCACAAATACAATACTGACTGTGTTATACAGAGCTGAATTAGTCAAGGGCATTCACCTACGTGACCCATACCTTGCAGAAAGCAGCAGACTGGGAGGGGGGGCGGAAGTGCTTCCCAATTGAGCACAAAGGTGTGTGATCTTGGACCCTTTAGTGCTCTTGTATTTGAGTCCCTGGAGTCATAAATATGTAACAGCAACAGGGGTAAGAAATGCAGTTATTTAAGCAGGAGACTTATTTTTGGAATATCGGTGTAGCAGTAGTGATGGGCGAATTTGTCCTGTTTCACTTCACCGAAAATTTTGCGAATTTCCTGCAAAATTCGTGAAACAGAGAAAATTGTGACGGAAAAGTTCACAAAAATTCATGAAAATTCAAACGTTTTCACGAAAAAATCGTGCAATGCGAAAGTTTTCACTAAAAAATCAAGCAATTCGAACGTTTTCATGAAAAAATCGGGAAAATGTAAATTGATGCCGGCGGGCAAACGTGGAAATTCGCCCATCACTATGTAGCAGTATTTTGTATTTGCGGCGCTTCATACAGAGACTCAAGCAGCAAATGTAAATGGACCAAGGTGATTATTACATTTTCCCCTTTCTGCTTTACAACCAAGGAAAGCCCAATTACATTCAAACAGACTATTCTCCATGAATAAATATTGCTTTTTATTCCCTACAAATTGACCTATAGGAAGTTTAGAGCAGTACAGGAAGGTGTAGGAGTTAGAACATTGCCTGGAGAGAGCAAGGACTAGATCAGTGCGGCTTTATAACACTAGCCCCCATATGTAATAAAAGGCACTAAGTTTGCCCAGGAGCAGTAACCCATAGCAACCAATAAGGTGTTTACTTTTAAACAAGTGACCAGTAGATGTTAGCTACTGATGGGTTGCTTTGGGTTACTGCTCCTGGCAGTGCCTTTTATTACATTACCCCCAAGATTTGTGCTTACGTTTATTACTTTGGGTTCTGGTTTCCCCTGGACCTGATTGCAGCCCAAGAGAGAATGAATCAGTTGCAACTGGGGGAAGGTGGTGGCAGCATTTGGAGGAGCTGACGGGGGTGAGGCCCCCTGGTGGTTACCCCGGTGAGACCAGGACACCCCAGTCCGACACTGATTAAATCATTAGTAGAAATCATTATTTAGCATTGTCTGAGCCTTATCAACTCTGATCAAACTGCCTGTTCTCTAAGCACAGTCTTCATGCCAGGAAGATAATAGATCGTCCCGGGACAGTTGCTTTCATCTTCTACAGGTCACTAAAATGTAATTTTGGTTTAACCTTTGCCTTAAAGAAACAAAAATGAAAACAAAAGGAGATTTGGATATTCTCCTAGTAAGGATGCCTCATTAACCTCCAGAGCAAGACGTTTCCTACAGGCAAGCCGAGTGTAAAGCAGAGGTTGGTAAGCTCTGATGATTTTGTGCACAGATATTTTGTCAGGATGACATTAAACTGCAGAAAAGAACACTGTGCGGTTACTTTATGTGACTCAAATTAAGAATTTTGTTACTCCAACATCAGCGATAAAACAAGACCTGTTTTGTATGAAGATATCTAATCAGTTTATTGGGTTTACAGTAATAGATGGGAAGCAAATTGATGGTGTTGGTGGCATCAGACAAGCGATTCTTTCCTTAACAGAAAATCAAGGATAGTCTCTACTTTTTTTTTAAGTATTTAACAGAATGTTGGCTGTTACATAATACACAAGCTCAACTTCTGTTGGACAAAACCTCATTATCCAGTCCTGGAATATAATTAGTCATATTGCAATACAGAGGGAATGCATATCTGTGCTACCTTCTGCTGTTATTGCTGGGCTTGACAACTCTATAATAGTCTATCTACCGGCTGCCAGCAAGGAAAACGTTAATGCTTAGTCAGTCCATGGCTTGTATGTGTGATAATGGCATCTAGAACACAGAAATTCATATTTATACATATACAGGTGTGGCATCCATTATACAGAAACCCGTTATCCATAAAGCTCCGAATTACAAAAATAATCACATTTTTAAAAATGATCTTCTTTTTCTCTGTAATAATAAAACAGCAGCTTGTACTTGATCCGAACTAAGATATAATTAATCCTTAATGGAAGCAAAACCAGCCTATTGGGTTTATTTAATGTTTACATGATTTTATATTGGACGTAAGGTATGAAGATCTAAATTGCAGAAAGATCCCGAGCATTCTGGATAACCGGTATATCCAATATCTGTATAGATTTGAATCTACAGTGCTGCATATAGAAGTAATACTTTATATCATATAGATACACTTGTATACAGGTATGGGACCTGTTATGCTGAATGCTTGGGACCTGGGGTTTTCTGAAGGGGTCTTTTCGTAATTTGGTTCATCATACTTAAGTATATTTATAAATCATTTAAGCATTAATTAAACACAAAAGGATTGCTTTGCCTTCAGTAAGGATTAATTGTATCTTAGTTGGGCTCAAGTACAAGCTACTGTTTTATTATTACAGAGAAAAAGGAAAGGAGATAATTTTTTAAAACTGGAATTATTTGATTTACTTGTAAATGGAGTCTATGGGAGATGGCCATCCCATAATTCGGATCTTTCTGGATAACTGGTTTATGGGAGATGGTCAGCCTGTAAATCAGAGCTTTCTGGATAACACTCATAGGGGTAAATTTACTAACCTGCGAAAATCCGGTAGCGACCGCATCGCACCCATCGCTACACTTCTCCACCTAAATGCGAATTTGCTTCCAGGGCGCCGAATGCTGGCAAATTTTCGCTAGTGTTACTTTGGCATTTAAAGCAAAGATGAGCTAGCGTTCAATTATGCCTAGCGCAATTTCGTTAGAAGTCTTCGCTCAGACTAATTTGCATACATCGGGAAGTTGAATGAACGTATATGTTGCAGCAAAAACATTACACTACATAAGTCCAGGGAATCTTAATAAAGTTGTTATATTGCCCTACACATGAGCCCACTGTATAAATATGTTCCATATGTTAGAAAATGTATGGGGGAACCCAGTTACCCAAAATAAATTTTAAGGACTTTTCCAGGCTATCACTCAGAAAAAAGGAAAAGACGCCAGCGTTTTCTGGGACTTTTTCCACTAAAAATAGAAGATTGAGGAAAATCTATGCACTCCAATGCACTTTGCCTGGTCTGAGCTGGCGAAGGCAAGTCTGGCAAAAAAGGTAACATTCAGTAAAATCCGTATCTTGGTGAATTTGCGGAGTAATGTCCATTCGCCAGAGCGATAGAGTGTGAATGAGCGCTAGTGTCTGTCACTTTCGCTAGCGAAGTTACGCCTGCGCCCATTAGTAAATTGGCAAAGTGCCTGAAAGTGGTAACGCTGGCGAATCGTCGCCAGCGTTAGTCACTTCGCCCTTTAGTAAATCTGCCCCATGGAAGATATGGACCACAACAAAATAAGTTTCGTGCTCCAAACAAATTTGTGGCAAGCAACATAAGCTGGGGAACTTGTTTCTTAGAAGGTCCATAATTATCACTTGACTCACTGGCTCATTTTGTACTTTACAGACCCACAACACAGACTATTTGCTTAGGAATTCCAGGGTCTTTCTGTCGCAGGAATACTATTTTCAAAAGGACAAACAAGTAATGAACCTTATTGACAAAAACAATGTGCATGAGGGAGATGCGTGACCTTTGGTGTTAGACTTTGTTCCAGTTTTTGTGGGGGTGTGAATGGGATAACATTATCTAACCTCAAGGGGTCCTTCTATAAAAAAAAAAGTGTTAAAATATGCTTTCTCACTATTTTTAGTACGATGAGGTATGTAACAAATACTGCACTGAATGCAACGGTTTTAGAATGCTGACTTGATGCCACACAATACAGAAATCAATATTTTGTTTTTCTTTATAATATTGTGATGTACAGAAATCAATGTTTTATCTCGATATGGCAGAGTCTGCTTAGAAAACCATGTTCTAGTGCATTTGTAGCTCACGGAAACATGACAGAAATACCAGCTGGGAGTGAAAATAGCAAAAAGCATTCAGTAGGCAAGGGAGTTATGTAAAACGACTGTAAATTCTTCCAGCCTTGCTATGACTGTAGAAAAACTGCAAATGCAAGTGCCTAGGGAACTCGGGAAACCCACAAAGATTTTCCAGACTAATGGTGTCCTTTCAAAAGGCATTTGTCATGCAGCTTGATAATGAATGAAATTCTCAGTGCAACTTGCACGATATGTACCCAACATTATTTATTTAGAAATAGTCTTCCTTTACATTGGTCATTCCCAAACTGTGAGGCTGTAAGGCTACCTTCCCTCCAGGCAGAGCTGACAACCATCCATTGTTTTTTCAGGATTTACCAGATTTTGGGCCCTGCCCGCCTTTGAGTTAAATTTTAGTATGACGTAGAGAATGAAAAAAAAAAATTTCATTTTTTATCATCTTTAGTTTTTGAATTATTTGGCTTTTTATTCAGCAGCTCTCCAGTCTAAACTGGAATATGAATAGCACAGGACCAGAATAATAAGATGTGTAATAAAACTAATAGTAATAAGTTTGTAGCTTTACAGAGCATTTTAGATGGGGCCAGTGAACCCCATTCGAAAGCTACAAAGAATTGAGAAGATGGCAAATAATTAAAAAGAACTATAAAGAAGAAATAATGAAGACCAAGTGAAAAGTTGATTATAATTGGACATTCTATAACATACTAAAAGTTAACTTAAAGGAGAAATAAACCCTAAAAATGAATATGGTAAAAAATGACATATTTTATGTACTGAACTTATTGCACCAGCCTAAAGTTTCAGCTTGTCAATAGCAGCAATGATCCAGGACTTCAAACTTGTCACAGGGGGTCACCATCTTGGAAAGTGTCTGTGACACTCACATGCTCAGTGGGCTCTGAGCAGCTGTTGAGAAGCTAAGCTTAGGGGTCATCACTAATTATCCAGCAGAAAATGAGGTTGGTCTGTAATATAAGCTGATGCTACAGGGCTGATTATTAAATTCTGATGCTAATTGCACTGGTTTCTGTGCTGCCATGTAGTAATTATCTGTGTTAATTACTAATCAGCCTTATATTGTGACATTTCTATTCTATGTGTACTGTATATTGTGAGTGGGTCCCTAAGCTCAGTAAGTGACAGCAGCACAGAGCATGTGCAGTGAATCAGCTGAAAAGAAGATGGGGAGCTACTGGGGCATCTTTGGAGACACAGATCTTTACTGCTAAAGGGCTGTGATTAAGGGATGTGCGGACTGGCCTGAAACCCACGGGTTTACTCGCAGGTCGAGCGGGTTCGGGCCAACCTTGCATCCCTATTCTCCTGCTCTCCCCGCCTGCCACCTTGCACTGCCGACTTCTTTTATAGACGGTGAGCCTGCTCACCCAGCCCCTTTTGTGATGTCATCAACTAGGCGGCGCGGGTCTTTATAACAAAACTTAAGGCGGGTGCAGGCGGGTGCAGGCGGGCACAGGTGGAGGGAGGGTGGGTTTTGGGCAGGTGGGGAAAAACCCAACCCGCACATCACTACTGTGGTACTACTTTTGAGCGTTCAAAGATATGCACACTTTGTGGATGAATTGATCCTTGGTTTTTAAGTAAGAGGGTTCAACTTCAGAGTAAGGCACTGCCAGGCCTTCCAGACTTACACAAATTGTAGATAGAAATTGGTTCTCCAGAGTGCTATCTACAATTTTCTTTTGAGCTTTGACAGCTATGCCCAGGAGACACCTGAAACGGCAGCTGGGGGCCAAGTATATTTGCCACCCATTTCAGTAAAACTTTCTGGACTGAGCTGGAGGGGGGCGATGGCATCATAGGGGCAGGGTAGGATATCAGAAGGGGCATGGAATGGGTTGTTTGCTAGTTGGAAATGGGAAGATTTAAGGGCAAGTGATATCTAAGTGAGGGAGCAAAATACATGTCTCTGGCCTTTCATTTTCTAATGTACTGTATCATGTATGTGCTCCCTTGGCTTGTGTGTGAGCACAGCCCCAGTGATTCATTACAAGTCAGCGGTACTGAATTTAGTCCATGTTTCATGCCATGGATTATCCAATAGCTTATATTAAAAAATACAAATTTGTCATGAAAAAAGTTTTACATATGGGCTCTTTTATGTAATATATTGTAGAGAGTTGCAATAGTCAGGAGCATGTTTTATCTTTAAGCTGACAGTTACAGTTGACAGTTAAAAGCCAGGAGAATTGCACTGTTTGAGAAAGTTCCAAAGGTGATACAAAACACACACATACACTCATTGCATTACTCAGCCTGAAATGTAATTTCTGCTGGGCAGCCTTGATAAACAGAATGTAGGGTTTCTTCCTCACTACCTAGATAATTGCAGGTTAATGCAAATATATGCAGAGACATATAAGATAGCTAATCAGTTAATAGGCATTGGAATCATTCATTGTTTCAAACGTGAAGTCTGGTACAATTCCACCTCAAATAAATCATCAGAATGATAGCATTTCCATGGTAACCTTGGCTGCAGACGTTGGCTCATAATGAAGACTGTGGTTATTTAATTAGGAATAAATCTTTCCAAATTGTATTTAGCCCTCCTGAATAGATCTTGAAAAACCTGAATATTTACAGTGCTTAAAAGAAGAAGCCCTATCTCCATGGTAGAAGCATACACACACTATAATCTTTTTATTAAATATATCTTGGTGACAGTGTTTCTTGGCATATGGTTAGAAATAGGACTAATTGACTAATTCACATGTTTGACAAACAAGAGCCATTTGTTTTCTCAATGAGACAAGGGAAGTGTTAAGGAAGGCTAGCAATGTATTTAAAGGGGAACCCCAATTGTTTCTTGCATAGTGAAAGAAACCTTCGTAACAATCCAAGACTCCAGTTCCCACCATATCATGTCTGCTTCTTCAGGGGTCTATTAAGCAGCTGCTTCTGCTACATGTCTGCCACAGGGAAGTGAAATGGACCTTCCAATCTTGCCTTCCTAAATCATTTTGGAAGAGAGAAAGCCAAACGAAGAAATCACTGGGCAGGTCTTGTTAGCACTTATAAAGAAATGATATCCCGTATAATGAAGATCTCCGCTGTGATCTGAAGACATTTTGGAAGATAAATGTTTGTGTTATGCCATAAGCTCTCTGTGTATTATGCCTTAATAAGATATGCAGTAAAAGAAATGGCCTCATAATGAAAATCCTTTATCTCCCCTTGGGTCCCTAGCGAGAGGGTTTTTTAACGCTAGAAGTAGACACTTAGCTTGTTTGTCTTGCTTGGTTTGCTGCAGATTTATAATTATGATTCCCTTAGGCTTCATGTTCTTCACTATTATTGGTTTTTGGGAACATTTGGCAAAATGAATGTTGTGTTCTTGTACAGTGTTTTACTCTCTGCTCTAAATTTATAATCTCTCCGTGCAGACTGGAGAAAAATAATACGGAGAAGTAAAACATTACTTAGCCAGTAAAATGCACTTAAAATGATGGGCCAATTATGGGGGCAAAAGTGCTAGCAATAAATTATCTGCCCCTAGAATTATGTCTCCTGTTGCACCATTTGTTGGAATGGAAACCAAGCACACAGAGTTCCCTGTACACATTGAACCCATGAATTCCCGTGTGGATGATGGACATGGAGGTAGAGGCCGATGAGGCAATTTGCGATGGGGGCAAAAATATTAAAAGACTGGGAAAACACATGAGGAATCACTTATTCTAATGGGGCAGGGAGCAAAGTGTGAACAGAAACATGGCTGAGAATGGGATATTACTTTGTGTTCCAAATTTGGAGCACTGTATGCATGAGGAGTGAGTGGTAGAAGCCTGCCCCTACCTAAACTATGAGGCCCGTTTATCAAAGGTCGAATTTCGAATTCATGTGAATTTTTTTTTAATTCGAATATACTCACAATTCGACTAGGAGGCTATTTAAGAAAAAAATTAAATGGCTAATATTCGATTGAATGGTGCCAACCCAAAAATTCAAATCATATTTGATTTGTACCAATCAAATTTTTCTCCTGAAAAAAAAAACCTTGAATGTCAGTAAGGCTATTAAAATCTCCATATGGCTCAACGGACCTCTGCCATTTACTTGTACATGAACTCGGCAGGTTTTAAGTGGTGAATATTCAAATTAGGACTCTTTCTATGGTCGGGGTGTGATAAATCTCACTTTCGAATAGGGGGATTAAAATTCAAATGTCTGAATTCTGCCCCTAAGTGTTTGAGCACAAGGAGCTACAAAATAGCCCTTTACTGCCTGACATAGGGCCAGGGATACCTTGTGACCACTGTTGATATGTTTTTTGAAGGAGTACTATGGGGAATATTTTGTGGGGTTTTTCATCTCAAAATCTACTGTATGATGTAGACTGTCCTATTCTTCATTTTAAATTTTTGGTGTTTTTTGAATTATTATGCTTTTTTTTTATTTTTTATTTTGTTCAGCAACTCTCCAGTTTGTAATTTCAACAGATATCTGGTTGCTAGGGTCCAGTTTATCCTAGCAATCAAGCAGTGGTTTGAATGAGAGCGTGGAAGACAGGAGAGGGCCTGAAAAGAAAGCCAAGTCATACAAGTAACAAAAATAATAACAAGACTGTAGTCTCACAGAGCAATAGTTCAAGTGAATGTGAAGCAGCTGCCGACGGTGAAAGGCCATTTTGGCCACTGCTTTCCCAGCAGTTCAACTAATGAGCATAAAAAATAACACATAACCAACCAGTTAGGAATTTTGAAAATAGTGTGTTTTATTGTTTTTATTGTTTTTTTTTTCACTCTAATGTCTTTATTTTGGTGCACTCAAATATTGTTTTGGTGCAAAGCCTGGCTTGTCATACTCCATAACAAATAATAAGGTCAATAACATTTTCCTTTAGACTTCAGAGAAGTTTTCATAACATAAAAATGGAATTTTCTTCTTGTACCGTGTCTGGATCATTGACTCCAATATCATCTTGCTTGGGGCATTATATCAAGCTCTTCCTAACCAGATCAGCTTCACCCAGTATTGATTGTCACTCACCCTCCAAAAAGGTTTTAAAGCTGAAGCTCACATGCAATCCCCAGTGGCCATCAACTCACCATGTAAAAATATATAATATAGTGGATAATGTACCCCCTACTGTAATTTATAAAGATATTATAAGTCACAGAGGAGTTATGTGACCATATAAAAGAATGAGGCTGCAGGCCGAGTGCTTTTATTCAGGTCACATATCTCCGAGGTGACTTCTGATATCTTTATAAATTTCTAGTAGGGGGTACATTACACATTATAATCTACATTTTGTGGGGGGGTTGGTAGGGAGGGTCGGAGGGGTCGGCGTCGAAATTTTGGTCATCGTTTCGGACGCGCAGGGTCAAATTCCGTCACGCTGCGTCAAAATTCGTCGGGCTGGGGGCCCGTGTTATAAACGGCACGTTCTGATGTCAGAACGCGCCGTTTATAAGGATATAATTTACAGTCTGGTCCCATAGGGAAATGACCAGACTGTAGATTATATTCAATATAATATACAAAAGCCTTATATATCCTGCAAATGATATTCCTATAAATGTTGCTTGGTGATGTCATTAGTTATAATCGGTGCAATGTCATTTTTGCCACGTCTCACTGAAACTTGGGTATTATAATAAATAATGTACCCTTATTGTAATATATAAGAATATTAGATGTCAACGAGGAGTTCAGTGACCTGCATAAAAGCACAAGGCCAAAGTTTCCCTTTGCAAGCCCAGTTTAATGCTCCAAAACACCTCATTGTGGTCTTGGAAAATGGTTGAAAGATATTGCTGCATGAATCTGATCTTATATATAGTGTTAAGTTAATATATGTTATGTGACACTGCTGGGAATTCTGCACTTCTGCATTTCTGATCGCAATATAAAATATAGAAGTTCAAGGTATATTAAGGCCAGATATTTGTTTTTATTTTTAGAATCATTCTTTGATGTTATCAGGGCACAGGGGACCAATACAATACATGGCTATATTGTAAGAAAGGGGTAAGAATTGTATCTTGGAATAAGGCCAGTGCCATCTCACATAATTTGAAGTAGATTAAAAATCCATCCTAGTGACAACAAGGGACATTGTGATGATTATATGGGTGATATATCCAATACATGGCACCTAAATGTTTATGACAGTTTTATTCTCAAATCGAATGTCAGTTTAAAAAAATGTAGGATATGAATGTATTTCATCAAATAAAATATTTCTACCAACTACACTGATATACAGAATCAATGATCCAGAAGAATGTCAGGAGATCTCCTGGTGGGAAATACGATTCAGTTGGGCCTCTAATATACTCAACCAATATATTGGCTGGCCGACCAAGCCAGGATTTTAAAATTTGGACCTTTTCTTTCCAACTGTCATCACTTAACTTGTCTCTTTTATCCCTTCTATTTTTCACAATTCTTTCCCTTTTCTATTTTTAATTTCCCGTACTTCCCATCCCTTTCTGACCCCTTACCCAAATCCCTCCCTGCCCTCACTCCATAAGATCCCTCAGATGAAAATCAGCCAATCAAAAAGGTAAAGAGAATAGAACTATAGGCATGAATCAGTTGTACAGGCTGGTACATTAGATAGCTTTAAGAAGGGGTTGGATGGTGTTTAGCAAGTGAGGGAATACAGGGTTATGGGAAATAGCTCATAGTACAAGTTGATCCAGGGACTAGTCCAATTGCCATTTTGGAGTCAGGAAGGATTTTTCCCCCTCTGAGGCAAATTGGAGAGGCTTTCGATGGAGTTTGTTGCCTTCCTCTGGATCAACTGGCAGTTAGGCAGGTTACAAAAAGTTAAAAGCTTGAACTTGATGGATGTGTGTCTTTTTTTAACCTAATTTACTTTGTTGCTATAAGAAGCTGTGTGTACACTTAAAGGGCTAAACTTCTGGTAAAAAGCAGAAATTTGGGTCTAAAAGTTACCAGAAGTGGGGTTTTATCCCTTGGCAAAACTTGTATTGAGAAGACAAGAGAACATGAAAATTGAAAAGAAGTTGGGATAATGAAGACATGAAGAGCGTTAGGTGAATAGTCAATAAAGATATTAGGAAAGTAGTTAGGGGAACCTGTGACTAGGGTTTCCTGGTGTCCCACATCATTCCACAATCCACTATCCATACAAAGTAATGTTCCAGAAAACGTTTTGCATGATGCATGGCTAGATACAGTATAATACATGCTAGGACCCATCTATAACTACGATGTTCTGATTAAGCTTAGGTTCCATATCCACTAAAGGGATAGAACAACTAAAAACAAATTTCCTACTGTACTTTCTTTCTTATGATTCTAGCGGCTACATGTGAATTCTGCAGATTTCAAGTCATTATGTTTGTCAGCAATTTAATCCAATAAAAACTGTGCCACAATGGGGACGGCAAAGGTTAAAGAGCTTCGATTTAAAATTAGCTACGCAAAAATTTACAGCCAGTGATGTTTTAGAAAGCAAAGAGTAAATAATAATAAAGATGCGCTGTAATCATCGTTTGTTATGTAGAATAGGATCATTGTTACACAAAGTAAGACACAAGGAATCAGAATAATTAAACTGGAGCAGCAGATAAGAATATTATAATCTCACTTACATGAATGAAAAATGAAAACATTATCCACTTTATTAGAATCTCTCTGGGCCATACACATTCTCGTACAAAGATAATTAAGAAGTGGTAACTGTGAAGTACTGATGTTAGATAAACAATAGTTGACTCGTGTGGTTGTTCTGCCAAAAACACGTACTGTATATAATTAACTCTATTCCAGGCAAATTGTTTTGGCACATTAGGTGTAGCCAGGCTTTTAATAATTTAACTGGTTGTGTGTGTTATGAGACAATGGGGGCCATTTATCAACACTGGGCAAATTTGGCCGTGGATAGTAACCTATGGCAACCAATCAAATTGCTACATTCATTGTTCTAGATGGCTTTAAAAAGCTAATCACTGATTGGCTGCTATAAGGAACTGCCAATGGGCAAATTTGCCCAGTGTTATTAAAGGAGAAGGAAACCCCCTGGGCGCAAAGCCCCTCCCCCGTGTTGCCCCCCCTCCCTCTCCTCCTGGCCTACCTGTCCCCCTGGGCAAATGCCCCTAACTTGTTCCTCACCCCTCTGCGCAGGTCCTGTCCACAGAGTTCACAGTCACCATCTTCTCCCACGCGCGTCTTCTTCCTGCTTTGACCGGCGTCTTCTGGCGCATGCGCAGTAGGAACAGTTACCGGTACGGATCTTCTGATTCCTCACCTGTGCAGAGGGGTGAGGAACAAGTTAGGGGCATTTGCCCAGGGGGACAGGTAGGCAACACAGGGGAGGGGGGAGGGGTTTTGCGCCCCAATGAGCCCCATTGGTGTTTCCCAAACTAACTGCTTCAATTTTTGGAATGCCTGTCAAGACCTCCACCTTATCTTAAATAATTCTTAAATTCCACCATATGAAATCTTTATTACTTCTATAAGAAAATAATCTATTTCTATATTGCTGTAACACTTGAACTGCGCTTAATCAAGTCTTCATGTGGAACCCACTAATTTGATCACATGAATAGAACATAATTAAAAGTAATGACTCACTACAATTATTAGAACTGATTGGTATAATGAGAAATTGCATGACCAGATTTACACAGAACTTCAATTGGAAATTCAGTATTGTCTAGTTGAGGGATCGTAGCATTTTGCACAATTGGTGGGAGTGATAGAATTGCAGGTGTGTTCATACTGGTCATATGAAGAACAGGAAGATGATGGTTTAAAAATACTTTAACTGCTGCATCTGAAATAGCACAGTTTAGGCTTAAAGCTTTCTTTTATCATTGCGTCATGACACTAGCCTAATTTTGATGCCACTTTTGGCACCCTATTGGGTTTAAAAGGCTTTTCTTTTATGGTAGCCCAAGCTGCCTCTGTTACTGCCTAAGCCTTGTTCTTGATTGATTGATCTGATTTGACTCCATTGTTTCTAACCTGGATTGTTCACTGTCTGCCCTGACTCAGAACCTGTTTCCACAAAAATATGGTCTGTCTGACCATTTACTCTACCACTTTTGGATCCCTGAAACTTTCTTCTGTGGATTAACGGACCCCAAACATGACAAACGTTGGGTTCTGTTGATCCACAGAAGAAAGTTTCAGGGTCCCAAAGGGGCACATGTTAGACTGGTCCCAGCAGGTTCTCCTGCTCACTAAAGAGAGGATCTCCTAAGCGGTCACAGGGTTCCAGCTTCACAGATCGTGACAACATGTGCCTGTCTTAATGTTTCTTTAGCACATAGAAATTTAGCCGTGACTTGGACTTTAGTATATTTAGTATCTTACTTTATAAATGTTGGTTTCAGCTCTTTAAGTCAATCATTTATACAAGGTTAACGGAGATAATTGAAGGTTTGCAATCTAGAAGATTACCTAAGTCATTTTTCATTATCTAGTTTGTATGCAATTTCAACTGTTCTTATGCTGAAACTCTGTTTTCATTCTGAAGATTTTATCAAATAATCCTTGATGATTAAAATAAGGATTTTATGATAATAAAGGAAATCAGGGGTGTGGGTAGGGTACTACAACGATTTCTATAATATTAATGAGGGAATAATGTATTCCAGGTGGTATTTTTAAAAATTAAGTCTGATAAGTGCACTGCCATTCGGGATTACGTAGGGGACTGTTGTAAAATTTTGACTTGGGGGGGGGGCAGCTGGACAGCACAAATGTACGTTATTTGCTTAAAGGACCAGTAACATAAATTGTTTTTTAAAAAAACAGTCATTAGTATACAAATAAAACGTTGAAATCGCTAAGTCTTTATTAAGAAAAACATCGAAACTCCACTTGCACTCCTCTTCGGAAAAGGCGACAGGGTGACGATCCATCATGCGGCGCTCAATTTCTCCTCCCAGGCTATCTCCTATAAGGAAGTCAGGGAGGACAAATCGTGTGCCACACGATGGATCACCGGATCGCCTTTTCTGCAGAGGAGTTTCGGTAATTTCTTAATAAAGACCTAGCGATTTCAGTTTCATTTGTCTTAATGGGTTTTTTTTGTTATATACTAACGAATTTAAAACATTTTTTTTGATGTAACTGGTCCTTTAATTTACATATCAATTTACATAACTTACACCCATAACTTATGTAATAAGCAATAGCAGCGCAGATAAGCCCAATAAGTATTGGGCAAAGCTGCTGGTAACTGGCACTGGGGGAACAATCTGTCCAAGAAAACGAATCTAGTGACTTGGAAGGACTGGAGTGAGTTTGTGTGTGGGGTTTAAACTAAGGGTGACCACCAATAAGTAACTTTTTTGTTATTTTCACTGGCCTGCATTGCAGTAAATCTAGAATTGGTTTGATCTAATGGAGATTGTGGTCAGAACTGACTGCAAGGTTCCACTGAGCAGCAATTAAGAGTAACCTTAAGGGGTCTATTTATCATTACTTTGGATCGAGCAATCTTAAAGGAAACCCTGCATGAATTTCTTAATCAATGCCGGTTTTCAGCCCCAAAAACCTCAGCAATTTTTATTATTTTCCAAAAATAGACTTTTGTAACGAATAAAAACATTGGCAGCTTTTCAGTTTTTATTTGTTACAAAAGCCGGTTTGTGGAAAATAGCATAACCTTGCCCCCCACAGCAAGATCATTGGGCCCCTTAACTTTGGCAACTAAACAGTTTCCAAAAACATAAATTTCAGCTGCTGTCCCACTGGGCTTCCTAGACTTCCTTGGCCTCTTAAAGTTCCTGCCCCCTCCCACCAGTTGCAGGATCTATTTCCTCTATAGTTACACCGCTGCTTTTGCGATAAAATGATTTTTGAATTTGTATCATAGTAGGTGGGGCTGAAAAATAAACCACACATCCACCAAGTTCAACTTTTTGTTGTAGCAAAAACGACCCATCTCCTAGTTGATTTTATCATTTACTTAGCACATCCAAGGGGAGTGGTCACAAATTTCAGTATTATGTGCTTGTGTTAATGACAGGGTCCTAGACAATTTTTTGGGGCACTAAGCTTTCTAAAGGTACAAACAAAAGCTGCACAGGATTATATTATTTCAGACTAAAACTGTTGGTAAAGCATAAATGTTTTAGATAATATATCATGCAGATCAAAAGTAAGGAAAGAACAAAAAGGTTGAACTTGATGGATGTGTTTCTTTGTACGGCTTCAGCTATTATAAGTGTTCTTTTAAGCAAAAAGCTGTGCTGTTTACTTTATAAATAGAGACAATGCTTTGACTAGTCGGTTCTGTACATTACTTAACGCATGAGAAGTAAACTTCATAAAATTTTAAATAAAACAACATGTCCTTGTAGTTGTGACTTCACTTTCTTACAAATGAAAGTACAGTTGGGTTTCAGCAAGGTTATTCTTTAATTTGACCAGGAAAGGGCTGCATGAGCGTTCTTTTAATTATACATGATAATTGCTGATATCATTCTTGCTGTGTCCTGCTGCAATGATGGCCGTTCACATAATTAAATCTTCATTTGTACCTTGGATTTCCATAATTAAAGTTGGTGGTGGTTCAGGTTTGTCTGTATTGGTGCAAGAAAATTGTATTACTTCCAAGTTAAGGTTTTCTGTTTTTAGACTCCTAACTTTCCATTTTCCACATGAATGGATATGTTCCTGTCTGATGCCCAAGTCTATTTTAGACAGCAACTGATGCTTGGCGAATGGAAGTCTACTAAATCTTTCCGAAAGTGGCAAAATGCACGGTGTCAACCTGGAGTGCTTACAAAATAATAAAGGGTTCTTACTTCCTATGCAAGAAGATGGAGCTATTGAGCATACATATTTTATTTCGATTTAACTCTTATTATAACAGCAATGGCCCAAGCCTGATGTGTTGATTCAAAAGCAATAATATAATACAATCTGAATTCCATAACTAATATGCATTTGTATACTCCATTGTTTTGCCCATTCTTCGGTAATTCAGATGTCCACATACAGTATCTGATTAAATGAAATACACAGAGAGACTATCGGGGGAATGTAATAAAAATCGCTAACGGAAAAACTATTCGCAATGCGAAAAGTTATGCCTTTGTGCGAACAAATTTTGCTTTGTGCGAATTTAATATAGCTTTTGCGAGCCCGGAAACTGTTTAGCGACCACTTCCGACAGTGAAAGACCGTTTGCGAATTTTATAGTTTGCGCCAATGCGCAGTCAATGTAATAAAACTTCTTACTGAAAAAGTCGTTATGTTTGCTCCAAACGATTACGACACCTTCAAGCACTTCTTATTAGTGCGCAATTAAAATTCGCAATGCAATAACAGTTTAAGGAACAATATTACATTGCGAGATGTGGATTTTTAATCTTATTGGTGCGAATTGTTTTGCTCTTTGCGACTTTTATTACATTCCCCTGTATAGGTCTTCATTCTGAGATGGACACACAATGCATGATAGGGTTCTGGGTTCAGTACTGACCAGGGTACTATCTGTTTGACATTTCTATGTTCTTCTTATCTCTGGATTAAATATACTGTATGTTTTTTCAAATAACTGTAAATATAATTATTGGAGATAATATAATGCTAATGTTGATTATATGGTCAAAGAGTAGTGAGGGGTGAATTTGTCCCGTTTTCCCGAAAAATCGCAAATTTTCTCTAAAATTTTCAAAATGGCAAAAAATCGTGAAATTGGAAAGTTCACGGAAAAAACGTGAAATTCAAACGTTTTTACAAAAAAATCATGAAATTCGAACATTTTCACGGAAAAATCGAGCAATTCGAGCATTTTCACTAAAACCGACCAATTCAAACATTTTCACTTAAAAAATCGAGCAATTCGAAAGTTTTCACAAAAGAATCAAGCAATTTGAAAGTTTTCACTAAAAATCAAGCAATTCAAACGTTTGCATGGAAAAATCTTGAAAACCAGATATTGATGCAGGCGAATTTTCCTGGGAGATTCACGAATTTATTCGCCGGCGGCGAAACTCGAAGATTCACTGCAAATTCGTGCCAGGCGAATTTATTCGCCCATCACTATCAGGGAGGTCTGAGTTAATTTTTCTCACACCATGGAAGCCACATAAAGGGATTGTTCATCTTTGAGTTAACTTTTAGAAAGATGTAGAGAGTGATAGTTGCAATTGGTTTTCATTGTTTTATTATTTGTGATTTTTTAGTTATTTAGCTTTATTTTCAGTAGCTCTCCAGTTTGCAATTTCTGCAATCTGGTTGCTAGGATCCAAATCGATTTGAATAAGAGACTGAATAGGAAAGGACCTGAATATAAAGATGAGTACTAAAAAGTAATACAATAATAAAGTAGTAAATTAATACTTTAATAATAAATAATAATACACTCTAATAATAAAATATTAAAGTAATAAAAAAAAAAATTTGTAGCCTTCAGAAGCATCCATTTTTAATCGGGGTCAGTGACCCCCTTTTGAAAGCTGAAAAAAGTCAGAAGAAGACAAATAATTCAAAAACTATAAAAAAAGAACAAAATGGAAGCCAAGTGAAAAGTTGCTTAGATTTAGCCATTCTATAACATACTGAAAGGTGAACAACCCTTTAATTACCCTGAATTTTAGGTTCCAAAATCTTACTATAAAGCAGGAAGTGGTTGGAATTGAACCTAGGACTTTAATGATGGTATAATTCTATATAACGATTGACAGCCATTGAGCCTCTCTGCAGAAAAGAGACTTGATAAAATAATATGAAATATCAGAAAAGCATAGGTACTAGTTTCTTCAAAGCAACAATATCCCATCAGATTTATTATGAATCACTTTCAGCAAAACTACAGCAATTTTTGCCAAGAACATTCACGAGTTAGGTATAAACATTTTTTAATGAACTGCAAGTTAGACCATTCACCCAGAAGCTTTGAATTTTGACGCCCAAGCCAAACCTGACAGATTCCAAATCCATATCTTGTTCTGGTTAGGACTAATTGTGATACTGTGTGTCTGCTCATTGGGATTATGTCCAAGCAATCTGTTTTCTGGCATGCACATAGCTCAGTTGGGAGAGAATTATCACATTAAAAGTTGAAATGTTTGTAGCATTTCAGAAAGTTAGTAAGTGCAGCTTAAAAGACTGTATTTTATACTTTTTTTTTGGTTGGGTTTTGTGGTTCAGATACACAAATCTAATAATTTGCTCATGTTATGTAAACATTAATCTTGACTCTACGTAGAGTACTTCTCTTCCATGGATCCATAGTTTCAGAATTCATTCCCAAAGCATAACTTTGATGGAGTATATCATTAAAAAAAGAACACAAGATAATCAGCTGCATTTATAGTGGCTGCTCTCGTGGCTACATAGTTCCAAGCATGTGAATATATCATGTCTTACTGCAGCTTATCATTAATGGCACAGTGATGGAACCAGTTTAGTATTGCCATCATTTATATTGAAAAGAAAATACCAGCTAAGATATAAATATAATATAGAAATCATGTTTCTGGGGAAAAGCCTGATCTTCTTAAAAAGACATACAGTATAGGCTGAATATTTCCAAGGATGACTACTCCCTGTTTTTCTATCAAAACAAAACTGGAGCAAAAAATGAGCCGGTATCTAATAAAGTATATCAGTCTGTTAGGTACAGTAAATCAGATGTGCACAAGAGTGCTCTGCTAAGACTCAGGATGATGAGTATGAAAATATTGCATGGCTGCATGTTTTATGTCCATTATACATAACCATCCATCATTATGATTCACAAAAAAATGTTTTCATGGAGATCACTCAACTATCAATGTCTACTCTTACCTTGAAATACAATTGCCAGATAAAATTGGTGATCTGTAGTTATTTCTACTATTAATGGGCAGCATGCTCCTTGTTCAATATGAGTGCAATGAATAGGGCTTGTGCTGAACTCATGCTGAATTGGGGGACACTGCCCCTTTAAATCCACTTCAATCAGTGTGCCGCAATCAGCAGCCTCAAAGGCTCCACTGACTCCCTTCCTGAGCCGCAATCCCATCCCCTTCATGTACCAGGGAGCAGGTCTGGGCCGACAGGGGCCCACCGGGTTTTTTCCCGGTGTTCCACCAGCCCAGTCTGACCCCAAGTGTGTATAAAGAAATAGAAAAAGAGGTAATTATTAAAGTAACACAAATCTTGGATATGTAAAGTCAACTGACTTTCTGTTTTATTTGTTCCTAAGTCAACTGACAGTCATGTAAAAAAAAAGGGTGCCAATAAAACAAAAACACAAGAGAAATACAGAAGTAGAGACTATGTAGAGGACCTTCTGATCTATTGAGTCACATGGGACAGTACTGAGATTTTCTAAGCTAAGGTTGCCTCTATATTCTAATATGTTTCAGACAGCTACATCTGAAGTTCCAATATTTTTATTATTTCTACATACTATATTGTAATTGTTATACAGGTATGGGACATGTTATCCAGATGCTTTCCAGATAAGGGATCATTCCATAATTTGGATCTCCGTGCCTTAGTCTCCTAAAAAAATCATTTAAAAATTAATTAAACCCAATAGGATTGTGTTGCCTGCAACAGGATTGATTTTATCTTTGTTTGGATCAAGTACAAGCTACTGTTTTATTATTACAGAGAAAAAGGAAATCAATTTTAAAAATGCAAATTATTTAATTAAAATGGAGTCTATGGGAGATGGCCTTCCTGTAATTATGGATAACAGGTTTCTGGATAACGGATGCCATACTTGTATATTATTTCTATAATTTTAATAGCATTCTAAACTGCTGTTACTTACACTAGTAAATGGTGCAGGGGACACCCATAAGGGTCCAAAAACATTGCTCACCGCTGGACTGTGTAACAAACACTTCTTCCTATAGTTCAGCATCAGTGATAACTATAATACTTAAAGTGGACCTGTCACCCAGACATTAAAAGCTGTATAATAAATGTTCAAATTAAACATGAAACCCAAATTATTTTTTTTTCTATTTAAGCATTCATAGCTGTTGTAAACTCATTAAAAAATTCTCAGCTGTCAATCAAATATCGCCTGCCCCTCCTCTATGCCTTAAGCATAGAGGTGGGGCAGGCAATTACTTTCACTTTCCATTCAGCACTTCCTAGATTTAGCTGCACTCCCCACATTTCCCCTATTCTCTTCACCATTTAATTGTGTAGGCAGGGCATGGGGATGGACATTGGGTCCCCCATTCTGGTGCACAAACAAGATTCTGAGATGATTCAAGGCTTGACTTAATAACAGTGGCTACAAAATGGCTCCTGCCTGCTTGCTATAATTATGAATTCCCAGATGGAAGGAAACAAGATTAAAAAATTTCATTTTGCTTGACTAACATCATAAAATAGGATTTTGAATAATTTTTTTGGGTGAAGGATCCCCTTTAAGGATAAAACCCATTCCTAAAGCATCCAAAAAATTGAATATCCAAGCTAAATTTGGTTCATTCTTTTTGCCAGACCATGTATCTCCATCTGCACTTTAAACAAGTTTAAATCATTTTCATAGCCTGCTAATATTCTTATATTATTTTTTTTAATTTTGAATAATAATGAGCAAATCTGTCCAAAACGATGGGAAAATTAACCAAATTGTGAGAATTTTCAAAACACATTGACATGTGACTTTTTTTTTGGGCAGAATACATTGAAGTCAATGGCTGTTGTTTTGTGTTGACTTGGTCAACTGGCATTTTTTATATTTTTGATCATTTAATAGAAATTAAATGGTGGTTCTTCTATGTCTTATTTCAGTCTGACCAACATGAAACCACCATTTATTGAAATTCAGGCTAACCAACATATAGGGGGGTTATTTAATGAAATTCGATTTCACCTAACTTTATAAAATAAAGAAAGCTCGACCAAACTCCCATCCATAATCTTATCTTATTTATCATTAAAATAACCACAAAAAAATCAGATTGCGGAAAGCCTCGATAAAATAGAGGGAGAACTTAAAATAGTATAATTTTTTCCGGACTTTACTCCCACGTCACTTGATTTTTCCGGGTTTTTGCCCAAGAACCCAGAATTTTTTGGATTATAGGGCTTAACCCAGAGCAGACCACTATATCTTCAAATTGGGATATGGACCTGCCATTGACTTATACATGACCTTAAAAGGTTTGAGATGCTTGAGTTTGGATTCTGGCTTTATGCAACATCATGGTATAATAAATCTTGAAAAATTTAAAAAAAAAAACTGAAAAAAAATAAAGGATTAATAAATAACCCCCTTAATGTAGCCAGATCATGTTGAAATTTATTTGCACATGCACATGTTATCTTATTCTCTGTACATGTTTACTGCAACTTGACTTGCTATATATTCTCTAGGTTTCTGCCATACTGAGAACAGTACTAAATGTAGTATTAAGGAGAGGTTATTGAGGTTTTTGCCTTGCTTGGCCGACAGTGTGACATCGATGGATATTCAAAGCAAGTCTCATTTTAATATACTAATTAATTTTGCTTACCAGTGGGAAATTTGCAATTTCTCAAGTAAATTGTATTTAAATGATCAGAGTTAATGTATTTTGTATTGCATATTATTGCGTTTCTCACTGAGGAAAGTTCATTTTTCAACATAATAGATCTGTGATATATCATTGTGGTGTATCTCTGTTGTGTAATAATATTGAGTTGAATATCATTTGTACTTTACAGTATTTAGTGGAATACACGGTCATTTGGGCAGTGGTGAAAAAGCTGGAGGAACAGGAAAATCTATGACATTACGTACAAATCTATGGAAAAAGCAAAGGGAAGGAAATTTAGACCCAGTGTAGAATCTGTTCAGCCTTTGGGCCTACACTTTCTCTAGCAACAGTTATAAATATCCAATCCCTGTTAGGCCAACAGAGGAGTGTAGCAGCCTTCGAAGGAGGTAAATGTGTATCTAGTTCCAGATCTAGGGTCCGATTAGCATGGCAAAGATCAGGACATAAGCAATTGTCATAGTCCAGAGTCAAAGCCAAGAGTCAAGATAAGTAAAAGAAGTGAGGCAGTGGGACAGTAACCAGATTTGATGGGAGTAAAACAGGGACACACACTAGGGTTGCCACCTGGCTGGTATTTTACCGGCCTGGCTAGTAAAAATGATGGTTGATCCCAATGTTATTAATAGGGAAAAAAGAGGTTAAGTATGCTGTACTGTGTTAGCCAGTAAAAATGTTACAGGGCAACCCTTTTGAAATAAAAAAATAACAAAAGTGGTATAAAGGTGATACCTTGATTTATTAGGGATAAAAAGATAAATATATAGGGAGGTCGGTATTTCTTTCCAGAAAAGGTGGCAACTCTAACACACACAGATACCATGAATTTGCCTAAAATTCTGCATCTTCCTTTAAAACTTTACCTCCAAAATGAATACTTAAGTTTAATAGATAGTTTATCTGGAACATGTGTAACGTAACTGGAGGGGGGCGGGCCCTGGTGCGGGACGTGTCACTGGGCCCCGGCCCCCCTCCGTATCAGCTTTTTTTACCCGAAATCGTCCGATGCGGCCGGAAATCGGCAGCACGAGCTGCCGGGGGCCCTGGCCCAATTGCACCCCCTGCTCCCCCCGGTAGTTCCGCCACTGTGGAACATAAAAATCAGTAAATATTTTTACATCTCTTGCCTTGAGCCACAATTTCGTGAAGGTCTGTGTTCTGCCTCAGAGATCACCTGACCAGAAATACTGCAGCTCTAACTGTAACAGGAAGAAGTGTGGGAGTAAAACACAGAACTTTGTCCATTAATTGGCTCATGTGACCTAACATGTATGGTTTGTTTGTGTACACTATGCATCGGAGTATTCCAGGGGGCGGCCCTCGATTCTTAAAATGGCAATTTTCTATTTAGGATTATCCAATGGCGCATACTACAAAAAAAAAGTATAGTTTTACAAAAATGGTTTATATACATGAAGCAGGATTTTACATATGGGCTGATTTACACCTACATTGTTCGAAAGTATAGTTTGCCTTTTAAAAGACAAAAACAACACACAGAACAATATAACAGCTAGAGAGAATTAAACAAAAGCTCACTTTGTCACAGAAAAAACAATAAAGATACCCAATAAAGACACAATCTGTTTGACAGGTGTATCTGTCTGAACTGACAGCTGGACAGCTCTAAGAAAGAGGCAGGTTAATACTGTACCACTAAGAGAAAGGTAAGAATATAGAATAGAATGTCTTATAGAATAAAAGACTGAACTGAATAAAAAAAGAGGAGCAAGAAGGAAAACTAGACTGTCCAATATGAAGATAAATCAATTAAGCATCTTGCAACAAACAGGTAGCCCATATCCTCTCAAACATGGAAACAATAGAGCCTCTCATAAAAGAGACTGATAAACAAATGAACTGACAGAAAGATATACTGTACTGTGTCATCAAGAGAGGTGTTATGAACAAGACCGTTTTCCACCCACATATATAAATTGGCAATTAAGTTTCTCTAAATGAGGCATTATTTTAGACATAAGAGCCCTACAGGAATATCCTAGGGATGGCACTGGCATTTAAAGGAGAACTAAACCCCCCTTGCTAATAAAAACCCCTATCCTCCATAGTCCCCCCCCCCTCCCTGCTCCCCCCACACAGTTGTTCACACAAATAAATGCCCCAAAGCTGGTAATTGATTGGGCACTTACTTAATAAAGATTCCCGAAGCGCTGAAGATGGTGTTCTCTGTTACAGCATATAACATATAATTTAGTTAATGTTTTTTTAAGGAAGGTGTTTCCATTATTATCAAAACCACTTCTATTCTTGACAATGCTTATTGAAATAAATTAGATCAATGTATCCGGCAAGAGTAATGTAGGGTTTTTTCAAATCACTAAATTATGCTAAGGTTGGCAGAACATGGCATTTTAATAAGTCATAAATCCGGATAACAGAAGCCATTTCCTTACATGACAATTTATGTGTGTTTTATTTTCATTACATTCAATTCAAAAACAGAAAATAATGTTTTATTTACTATAAGCTTGCTGTGAATGTTAATTACATTAGGGGATAGGGTTGTAATGTATGTTATATTGTGTAACTGTGTATTGTACCTGCCAAACCGAAGGCTTTATTTTTACACTTTGTGCCCAGGAAAATTACAATCAGAGTCTGTATTCCCTGATGGAAGCAATATTGATTGCCTACTAAATAAACCTACATCTAGGCTTGTAATAGAACAAAAAGATACAGTATGTTTTTCTCTGTGGGGTTCAGACTGAACAACTATAGCTGAAAAAAAATAGGTGAAAATTATAATATGCATTAAATGCATAGATATGTTATGTGAAATCCTACACTTATCAAATCAAACTTAGAAGCCCATTTATCAATATTCTCATTTCAGTGGTTTTAGAAGTTTTTGAAACCACAAATACATCAATTTTCTATAATACGACAAATGCCATGTAATTTATTAAAAGATCCAAATATAGAAAGTATGAACAAAAAAAAACTAAGGGGTAGATGTATTTTGACTTGAAGTGAAAATTCAAATTTTTGATTTTTTTTGTCAATACTCTCAAATTTGAATTGTGAGTTATCCAAACTCGATTTGAGTTTTAATTTCAGATTTATCATACTCTAGCCCTTTAAGAACTCATTTTCGCCACCTAAAACCTGCCGAATTACTGTGTAAGTCAATGGGAGAGGTTCAGACATCAATTTGGTGTTGTTTGCAGCCTATTTTGGAGAAAATTTTGAATTTTTTTTTATTCAAATCCAATTCTATTTGAGTTTTCAGGTTGGTTAAAAAAAATTAAAAAATTTGATTTGAATAATAAATTTAGAATTGAATTTCGAATTTCTCACATGAAACTCACATGAATTCAAAATTCTAGCCTTGGTAATCGTGCCTCTAAATGATGCGCTAAAAAAATCCAAAAACCTCTAAAAGTCTGAATGGCTAAAAAAAAGGTCAAATAGGAATTAGCCAAGCTCACATTGACTTCTATGGGACCTCAACTACTTTTACGTGCTGAAGTTGTATGAAAGGTTTTTGTGTGGTTTTTTACACTTCATAAATCTCATCGTTTTAGAGAAATAAAAAAACACAATTTTTAATAGTGATAGTAAAATTCTTCCATGACAGCACATTCTCCACTATCATTATTGATCTGGTTGTAGCACTGTCTATTGGCAAAATAACCAATATGCCTTCATAGCATAATTCAGCAATTTGGAATGCCCAACTGCCAACCAGAACTATTGAGTTGTTAGCAGCAAGAAAAAATTGACTGAGGGTGCCCATAAATAAACCATATCTCAAATAGTGAATAGGGATTAAAAAAAAAAAAAGAGAGAAGACTATATTAACAATTCCCTTTCATTTTAGTGCACTATTATAGCTATAACGGTCCACCTTTAGTTTTTACAGCCAAACATTTAAAGACTAGGGATGTAGCGAACTGTTCGCCGGCGAACTAGTTCGCGCGAACTTCGACTGTTCGCGTCCGCCGCAAGTTCGCGAACGTCGCGCGATGTTCGCCAATAGGCGTTCGCGTCAAAATCGTTCGACCATTCGACCATTCGATCGCTAAAATCGAACGATTGTCGTTCGAATCGAACGATCGAAGCCATTGGATTGAATGAAATCATTCGATCGAATGGCTTCGATCGTTCGATTCGAACGAAAATCGTTCGATCAAACGGTTAAAATCCTTCGATCGTTCGAATCGAACGATTTTCGGATGTTCGAAGTTCGCGAACTGTTCGCATTTTTTGCCGGTGTTCGCGAACGGCGTTCGCGGACGGCGTTCGCGAACGGCGTTCGCGGACGGCGTTCGCGAACACATACTCGGCAGTTCGCTACATCCCTATTAAAGACTTGTATTTGTTTTATGAAATGTGTTTGTGTTTAAATGAGTTCAGGACAGAAATGTCACTGCAATAGTAAAAACTGCATTTCAAAAACAAATCGGAGGTCAAAGCTGTGGGCTTCATCTTTGGTACTACCGACACGTGGAGGCCTATATATCAAATGTTGGATTTTAGTGGTTTTAGATGTTTTTGAAACCACGGCTAAGCTAACTTTCTCTAAAACCATGAATGTCTTGACATTAATGAAAAGATCCCAATAAAAAAAGTGGGAAAGGAAAATTACACTGAACAATCAAAAAAAAAAATATGAAAACCTCTTAACATTTTGAGTTTTGTAGACAATTCCTAGTGAAAAAAAAAATCTGAAAACCTCTAAGGGGTAGATTTATCAAGGGTCGAAGTGAATTTGTGGGAATTTTCGAAGTAAAGAAATTCGAAGTGATTTTTTGGATCATTCGACCATCGAATAGGATACTAGGACTTCGACTTCGAATTTTATTCGAAGTAAAATACTTTGAATTTTATTCGAAGTAAAATACTTTGAATATTCGACCATTCGATAATCGAAGTACTGTCTCTTTAAAAAAACTTCGACTTCAATACTTTGCCAAATTAAACCTGCCGAAGTGCTATGTTAGCCTATGGGGACCTTCTACAGCATTTTTCTAAGTTTTTTTAAGTCAAAGTAAAATCGTTAGAGCGTACGTTAAAATCGTTCAAATCGTTCGATCGAATGATTTTACTTCGACCGCAGAATCCCCAAATTCGATGAAAAAAGTTTGAATTTGATATTTGATATTTTTTCCTTCGAAATTCGACCCTTGATAAATCTGCCCCTTAAAACGGTCCAATAATAGGATCAGTGCAGCTGCCACTTGTTCTATGGGACCTTGACAATTGTTACCTGGTAAAGTTTTGTATTAGAGGTTTTCGTGGTTTTTACACTTCAATAAATCTTGCATTTTTACATGGGAAAACCACAAATGTTTAGACATTTGTGGGAAAAACTGGAAATAAATAATACTAGTAAATGGGTCCATAATTTATCCCCCCCTTTTAACACTAGTCCTAAACTTAAGGTTGTATTAGGACATAAAATTCACTTTTCACTTTTAAAGCTTTGTTTTCTTCCATTTCCCCCTAGACACATTTTTACAAGTTACCATTAAACATGGAGTTATTCTATGGCAAAGCTGTCCTCATACAACACTAGAATATATCATTTTTCACATTTAATAGCTTCTCCAGGGATCAATTCTAGAGGAATTTATATAACAAATATAAGGCCATCAAATCAAACAAATGAAAAGTTTACAAAGATATAGAGACTCTTACAGGCAGTGTATGAAACAGGCAATTGCTGTATGCTGTACAGAAGATAACTTTTTAAAGTAAATAAAACAGGGAACCAGTGTCTCCAAGGATTTCTTCACAAGTTTGAAATATCCAACTTATTGTCTCTAAAGTAGTTTTATGATTGTTCACCAAGGGTTTCAGTGCTTACCGCAATCACCCGCCGTGACTGGGGCCATATGAAATTTTATGAAAAGCAGTTCATCTGTAAGAGCATGGGAGCAGGGGGATAAAATGCAGCACTAAAGTCTGTACTAAAGATTTTAAGCTTTAAAGAATTGAATTCATTCTCTGCGGTAGTAAAACCCTTTGTTTTGCAGTTCCGGATATTTTGTCCCCTTGTAGGAAATAATCAGTAGAGATGTCGCGAACTTGTTCGCGCGAACATCGGGTGTTCGCGCTCGCCGGAAGTTCGCGAACGTCGCGCGACGTTCGCCATTTTGGGTTCGCCATTGTTGGCGCTTTTTTTTGCCCTCTCACCCCAGACCAGCAGGTACATGGCAGCCAATCAGGAAGCTCTCCCCTGGACCACTCCCCTTCCCTATAAAAACCGAAGCCCTGCAGCGTTTTTTCACTCTGCCTGTGTGTGCTGAAGAGATAGTGTAGGGAGAGAGCTGCTGCCTGTTAGTGATTTCAGGGACAGTTGAAAGTTTGCTGGCTAGTAATCGTTTTGATACTGCTCTGTTATTGGAGGGACAGAAGTCTGCAGGGGTTTGAGGGACATTTTAGCTTAGGTAGCTTTGCTGGCTAGTAATCTACCTTCTACTGCAGTGCTCTGTATGTAGCTGCAGTGGGCAGCTGTCCTGCTTCTGATCTCATCTGCTGACTGCTGCAATAACAGTAGTCCTTGTAAGGACTGCTTTTATTTATTTTTTTGTTGTTTTTACTACTACTACTACTACTACTATAAGAGCCCAGTGCTATTAGTCTAGCAGTGTTGGGGAGTGGGACTGGTGTGCTAATCTGCTGCTCCTAGTAGTTCAGCAGCACCAACTTTAATTTTTTTTTTTAATATTCATTTTTTTTTATTTTACTTTTTTTTATTTTACTACCGCTGTAGTAGTGTATAAGTTGACCTTTTAGGCATTATTTGCCCTGTAGGCATTATTTGCACAGTGTTTTCTTCAACCCGCCATCTAGCTGTGTGACCTTGTTCACATTCTGTCTAAATATCCATAATATTACCGTCTCCAGAAAAAACACCGGAGTGACTTTTTTCAAGCAGCCATTATATATTTTACGTAATCCGTATCCACCGCTGTAGTAGTGTATACGTTGACCTTGTAGGCATTATTTGCACAGTGTTTTCTTCAACCCGCCATCTAGCTGTGTGACCTTGTTCACATTCTGTCTAAATATCCATAATATTACCGTCTCCAGAAAAAACACCGGAGTGACTTTTTTCAAGCAGCCATAATATATTTTACGTAATCCGTATCCACCGCTGTAGTAGTGTATACGTTGACCTTGTAGGCATTATTTGCACAGTGTTTTCTTCAACCCGCCATCTAGCTGTGTGACCTTGTTCACATTCTGTCTAAATATCCATAATATTACCGTCTCCAGAAAAAACACCGGAGTGACTTTTTTCAAGCAGCCATAATATTTTACGTAATCCGTATCCACCGCTGTAGTAGTGTATACGTTGACCTTGTAGGCATTATTTGCACAGTGTTTTCTTCAACCCGCCATCTAGCTGTGTGACCTTGTTCACATTCTGTCTAAATATCCATAATATTACCGTCTCCAGAAAAAACACCGGAGTGACTTTTTTCAAGCAGCATTCATATATTTTACGTAATCCGTATCCACCGCTGTAGTAGTGTATACGTTGACCTTGTAGGCATTATTTGCACAGTGTTTTCTTCAACCCGCCATCTAGCTGTGTGACCTTGTTCACATTCTGTCTAAATATCCATAATATTACCGTCTCCAGAAAAAACACCGGAGTGACTTTTTTCAAGCAGCATTCATATATTTTACGTAATCCGTATCCACCGCTGTAGTAGTGTATACGTTGACCTTGTAGGCATTATTTGCACAGTGTTTTCTTCAACCCGCCATCTAGCTGTGTGACCTTGTTCACATTCTGTCTAAATATCCATAATATTACCGTCTCCAGAAAAAACACCGGAGTGACTTTTTTCAAGCAGCCATAATATATTTTACGTAATCCGTATCCACCGCTGTAGTAGTGTATACGTTGACCTTGTAGGCATTATTTGCACAGTGTTTTCTTCAACCCGCCATCTAGCTGTGTGACCTTGTTCACATTCTGTCTAAATATCCATAATATTACCGTCTCCAGAAAAAACACCGGAGTGACTTTTTTCAAGCAGCCATAATATATTTTACGTAATCCGTATCCACCGCTGTAGTAGTGTATACGTTGACCTTGTAGGCATTATTTGCACAGTGTTTTCTTCAACCCGCCATCTAGCTGTGTGACCTTGTTCACATTCTGTCTAAATATCCATAATATTACCGTCTCCAGAAAAAACACCGGAGTGACTTTTTTCAAGCAGCCATTAATATATTTTACGTAATCCGTATCCACCGCTGTAGTAGTGTATACGTTGACCTTGTAGGCATTATTTGCACAGTGTTTTCTTCAACCCGCCATCTAGCTGTGTGACCTTGTTCACATTCTGTCTAAATATCCATAATATTACCGTCTCCAGAAAAAACACCGGAGTGACTTTTTTCAAGCAGCCATAATATATTTTACGTAATCCGTATCCACCGCTGTAGTAGTGTATACGTTGACCTTGTAGGCATTATTTGCACACTGTTTTCTTCAACCCGCCATCTAGCTGTGTGACCTTGTTCACATTCTGTCTAAATATCCATAATATTACCGTCTCCAGAAAAAACACCGGAGTGACTTTTTTCAAGCAGCCATAATATATTTTACGTAATCCGTATCCACCGCTGTAGTAGTGTATACGTTGACCTTGTAGGCATTATTTGCACAGTGTTTTCTTCAACCCGCCATCTAGCTGTGTGACCTTGTTCACATTCTGTCTAAATATCCATAATATTACCGTCTCCAGAAAAACACCGGAGTGACTTTTTTCAAGCAGCCATAATATATTTTACGTAATCCGTATCCACCGCTGTAGTAGTGTATACGTTGACCTTGTAGGCATTATTTGCACACTGTTTTCTTCAACCCGCCATCTAGCTGTGTGACCTTGTTCACATTCTGTCTAAATATCCATAATATTACCGTCTCCAGAAAAAACACCGGAGTGACTTTTTTCAAGCAGCCATAATATATTTTACGTAATCCGTATCCACCGCTGTAGTAGTGTATACGTTGACCTTGTAGGCATTATTTGCACACTGTTTTCTTCAACCCGCCATCTAGCTGTGTGACCTTGTTCACATTCTGTCTAAATATCCATAATATTACGTCTCCAGAAAAAACACCGGAGTGACTTTTTTCAAGCAGCCATAATATATTTTACGTAATCCGTATCCACCGCTGTAGTAGTGTATACGTTGACCTTGTAGGCATTATTTGCACACTGTTTTCTTCAACCCGCCATCTAGCTGTGTGACCTTGTTCACATTCTGTCTAAATATCATAATATTACCGTCTCCAGAAAAACACTGGAGTGACTTTTTTCAAGCAGCCATAATATATTTTACGTAATCCGTATCCACCGCTGTAGTAGTGTATACGTTGACCTTTGTAGGCATTATTTGCACACTGTTTTCTTCAACCCGCCATCTAGCTGTGTGTATTATCGTTTCCAGAAAAACCAACTGAGTTTTTGTTGTTGTTGTTGTTTTTTTAAAAAATAATGCCAGGCAAAGGCAGGCCGCCACGCAGAGGCCGTGCTAGGGGCCGTGCTGCTATGCAATCCTGTGGCCCTAGCAAATTGCCCAGTTTTAAAAAGCCAATGACCCTGAACTCCCAAAATGCTGAAGAGGTAGTTGACTGGCTTACACAGCACACCCCATCCTCTACCGTTTCTAACTTTACCACAACATCCTCCTCATCCTCCACTGCTATGGCCACCCCACGTAACACTTCCTCCACCACCGGTGCCCCTTCTTCACTGGGGTCAGAGGAGTTATTTTCCCATGAGTTTCTTGAACTGAGTAATGCGCAACCATTATTGCCAGAAGAAGATGAAGGAGATGAGGACCTTACACCAGATTTAATTCTGGCAGAGAACACGACAGAGATGGACATAATGAGTGATGAGGAGGAGGTCCCCGCTGCTGCTTCCTTCTGTGATGTGTCAGAAGAAATTGATGCATCTGAGGAGAATGATGATGAGGAGATTGATGTTTTGTGGGTGCCTAGTAGAAGAGAGCAAGAGGAGGGTAGTTCAGATGGAGAGACGGAGAGTCAGAGAGGCAGTAGGAGAATAAGACTTAGAAGAAGCAGGGAGGACAGCCCGCAGGGATCAGTAGGGCAACAACATGTATCGGCACCTGTGTTCAGCCGGCCAACGCACCCGCCATTGCCGCCAATGCCGCCAACTTCTACTGTTACCGCCAGATCGCACACTTCCAAAAAGTCAGCAGTGTGGGATTTTTTTAATGTGTGTGCCTCTGACAAAAGCATTGTAATTTGCAATGAGTGCAGTCAGAAACTGAGCCTTGGTAAGCCCAACAGCCACATAGGTACAACTTCTATGCGAAGGCACATGAGCGGCAAGCACAAAGCACTTTGGGAGCAACACCTCAAAGGCAACAGGCAAACTAAAAGCCACACTCCTTCTGGTCCAGCATCTTACTGCTCTACCTCTGCTCTCCTTGACCCGTCTGAACCACCCTCCACTCCGCCTTCCACCTTGACCACCTGTTCCCATTCCCAGTCATCTGCCACCAGCCAAGTTTCTGTGAAGGCCATGTTTGAGCGTAAGAAGCCAATGTCTGACTGTCACCCCCTTGCCCGGCGTCTGACAGCTGGCTTGTCTGCACTCTTAGCCCGCCAGCTTTTACCATACCAGCTGGTGGACTCTGAGGCCTTCCGCAAATTTGTAGCAATTGGGACACCGCAGTGGAAGGTACCCAGCCGCAATTTTTTTCTAAAAAGGGAATACCACACCTGTACCAACATGTGCAGAGCCAAGTTACCGCATCTCTGTCACTTAGTGTTGGGCCAAAGGTCCATATGACTACTGACGCATGGTCCTCCAAGCATGGTCAGGGCAGGTATGTCACCTACACTGCCCACTGGGTGAACTTGGTAATGGCTGGGAAGCAGGGAATGGGTAGCTCAACAACAACAGTGGAGTTGGTGTCACCGCCACGGATTGCACGCGGTTCTGCCACCACCTCTACTCCTCCATCGCTCTCTACCTCGTCTTCTTCTTCTTCTTACTCTGCTGCTGGGTCCTCCTTCTCCTCCTCCACACCTGTGCACCCCCAGCTCCCCCTAGGCTATTCGACGTGCCAGGTACGCCGTTGTCACGCTGTCTTGGGGATGACGTGCCTGGAAAGCAAAAACCATACCGGATCTGTACTCCTGTCATCTCTGCAGTCACAGGCCGATCGGTGGCTGACCCCACACCAACTGCAGATCGGAAAAGTGGTGTGTGACAATGGAAGCAATCTGTTGGCAGCGTTGAGACTAGGCAATTTAACACATGTGCCCTGCATGGCACATGTGTTAAATTTAATAGTCCAACGTTTTGTCTCCAAGTACCCAGGATTCCAGGACGTTCTCACCCAGTCCAGAAAGGTGTCGGCCCATTTCAGACGTTCCTACACAGCCATGGCACGCCTTGCTGACATTCAGCAGCGCTACAACATGCCAGTCAGGCGTTTGATTTCTGACAGCCAGACTCGCTGGAATTCAACGCTCCTTATGTTGGAACGTCTGCTGCAACAACAAAGGGCCGTCAACGAGTACCTTTTTGAACTGGGTGGTAGGACTGGATCTGCACAGCTGGGGATTTTTTTCCCCCGTTACTGGGTGCTTATGCGCGATGCCTGCAGGCTCATGCGACCTTTTGAAGAGGTGACAAATATGGTCAGTCGCACCGAAGGCACCATCAGCGACCTAATACCCTTCGCTTTCTTCCTGGAGCGTGCCGTGCGACGAGTGACAGATGAGGCTGTAGACCAGCGTGACGAGGAGCTGGAAGCGCACGATTTCTGGTCGGAATCACCAGAACGAACCCAGGCACCTGCTGCAACGCAGGGAGAGGTGCCAGAAGTGGAGTCAGAGGAGGAAGGTGGCTTTGTGGAGGAGGAGGAGGAGGACCAACAGGAGCAGGCTTCCCAGGGGCTAGTGGTGACCTTTTGGGGACCCCTGGTCTTGTACGTGGCTGGGGGAGGAGACCGTGGATGATGCAGTCCTTGATAATGAGGAAGCGGAGATGGATAGCTCTGCATCCAACCTTGTGAGAATGGGGTCTTTCATGCTGTCATGCCTGTTGAAGGACCCCCGTATCAAGAGGCTTAAGGAGAAGGACCTGTACTGGGTCGCAACGCTACTAGACCCTCGGTACAAGCATAAAGTGTCAGAAATGTTACCAACATACCACAAGTCCGAAAAGATGCGGCATTTACAAACCAGCCTGCAAAACATGTTGTACAATGCTTTTAAGGGTGATGTCACTTCAGGAACTCATCAACATTCCAGGGACAGAGGTGCCAGTAATCCTGCCACGAGCACACCTGCAAGGACAAAGCCCTTTGGCCAGTCTGTAACGTCAGACATGCAAATGTTTTTCTGTCCAAGGCAGCGCCACAACCCTTCTGGATCCACCCTCAAAGAACGCCTCGACCGGCAGGTAGCGGACTACCTGGCATTAACTGCAGATATCGACACTCTGAGGAGCGATGAACCCCTGGACTACTGGGTGCGCAGGCTTGATCTGTGGCCAGAGCTGTCACAATTTGCCATGAACCTCTTGTCTTGCCCAGCCTCAAGTGTGCTCTCAGAAAGGACCTTCAGTGCAGCAGGAGGGATTGTAACTGAGAAGAGAACTCGCCTAGGTCACAAAAGTGTCGATTACCTGACCTTTATTAAAATGAATGAGGGGTGGATCTCGGAGGGTTACTGCACGCCGGAAGACTTGTTCTGACTTCTATGCAGCTGTCCTTCTCTTCAAGCCTCATGACTCCACACACAGCTGTCCTTTAGCGTCCTCCTCCTCCCTCCGCCACCGTTACAAACTAGGGTGCAAACCCTACTGGTTTAATTTTTTCTGGCCTCTGTGCTTCAGTGGCTGCAACCAAAAAAACTGGGCAAACAATGTCTACAAGGTCAACGTATGGCAAAAAATGACTATTTTCAGCATTTATATGGCATATTTTTTCTGGCAACTGTGCTTCAGTGGCTGCGTCCAAAAAAATGCATATTTTCTGCATTTATATGGCATAATTTTTTCTGGCCTCTGTGCTTCAGTGGCTGCAACCAAAAAAATGCATATTTTCAGCATTTATATGGCATAATTTTTCTGGCCTCTGTGCTTCAGTGGCTGCAACCAAAAAAATTTATATTTTCAGCATTTATATGGCATAATTTTTCTGGCCTCTGTGCTTCAGTGGCTGCAACCAAAAAAATGCATATTTTCAGCATTTATATGGCATAATTTTTCTGGCCTCTGTGCTTCAGTGGCTGCAACCAAAAAAATGCATATTTTCAGCATTTATATGGCATAATTTTTCTGGCAACTGTGCTTCAGTGGCTGCGACCAAAAAAATGACTATTTTCAGCATTTATATGGCATATTTTTTCTGGCCTCTGTGCTTCAGTGGCTGCGGCCAAAAAAACTGGGCAAACAATGCCTACAAGGTCAACGACGTTGACCTTGTAGGCATTGTTTGCCCAGTTTTTTTGGCCGCAGCCACTGAAGCACAGAGGCCAGAAAAAATATGCCATATAAATGCTGAAAATAGTCATTTTTTGCCATACGTTGACTCAACGTATATGGCAAAAAATGACTATTTTCAGCATTTATATGGCATATTTTTTCTGGCAACTGTGCTTCAGTGGCTGCAACCAAAAAAACTGGGCAAACAATGTCTACAAGGTCAACGTATGGCGAAAAATGACTATTTTCAGCATTTATATGGCATATTTTTTCTGGCAACTGTGCTTCAGTGGCTGCAACCAAAAAAACTGGGCAAACAATGTCTACAAGGTCAACGTATGGCGAAAAATGACTATTTTCAGCATTTATATGGCATATTTTTTCTGGCAACTGTGCTTCAGTGGCTGCGTCCAAAAAAACTGGGCAAACAATGCCTACAAGGTCAACGTATGGCAGTTGTTTAAAGAGAACAGTAGATTACTAGCCAGCAAAGCTACCTAAGCTAAAATGTCCCTCAAATCCCTGCAGACTTCTGTCCCTCCAATACAGAGCAGTATCAAGCAGATTACTAGCCAGCAAACTTACTATCATCTGTCCCTGAAATCACTAACAGCTCTCCCCCTACACTATCTCTTCCAAGCACACACAGGCAGATTTTTCAGATACATTTTTGCCCTTGATCCCCCTCTGGCATGCCACTGTCCAGGTCGTTGCACCCTTTAAACAACTTTAAAATCATTTTTCTGGCCAGAAATTTTTTTTTTAGATGTTAAAGTTCGCCTTCCCATTGAAGTCTATGGGGTTCGCGAACCGTTCGCGAACCGCTCGCGTTTTTGCGCAAGTTCGCGAATATGTTCGCGAACTTTTTTTCCGACGTTCGCTACATCCCTAATAATCAGACCATGATTAAATATCTCTGTCTTAACACATAAATACTATTCTGCAAGATCTAGATAATTTCTCTAAAAAATAATCAAGAATAACTAAATATTATGAAAATAGTATATCCAGTTGTAAGCAGAGATGTAAAATCAGTTATTGCATTTTTCTGTTTCACCAATGGACGTAAAGACATAGAGGCCCATTTATCGAAGGTCGAATTTCGAATTCATGTGTATTTGATTAATTTTGTAATTTTTTTTAAATTTGAATATACTCACAATTCGACTGGGAGGTTATTTAAGAAAAAATTTGAATGTCTAATATTCGATCGAATTTGTACCAATCGAGTTTTTCTTAAAAAAAAGAAAACCTTGGAACAGGAAGGCTATTAATATCCCCAATTGGTTCAATGGACCTCTGTCATTGACTTGTACATGAACACAGGTTTTAGTTTAGATGAATATTTAAATTAGGACTGTTTCCGTGGTCAAGATGTGCTAAATCTCACGTTTGAATTTAATTTAAATAGGGGCATTAAAATGTGTGAATTTCGACACCAAAAAATTTTGAAAATTCAGATTTACTATTTGACCCTTAATAAATCTGCCCCATATTGTCTGTTTCTGCTCACCACTAATTTTTAAAACCATTAGGCGGGGGTGCAATGAGGCTGTGACAACAAAACACATATAGACAAATACAAGATTCCTCTGCACTAAACCCATTATCAATATATTTAAGACAGAGACATTTTGTGCATACTGCTACTGAAAAATGCCTTACCCTTTAAACAAAACAGAGATTGTTTGTCCATATATTACAATATATTTAAGCTGGCCAACTACGACAAAGTCATCCCATATCTGGCCAGTCCTACACTCAATTTTCATCTGATTCATTAAGAATTCTATTGCTTCATTATACATTTTACACAGGGACTAAGTTTTACCTGCAACTTACTTGCTGCTTTCAAAGTAAAACTCTCAAACTTGGCTGCCCTTTTATTGGCCACCAGTGGGATCACCTGACTATAGCTGGGAAGGGTGGGAGCTACAACATGGAGCTGGTCACTGCTCGTTTATAAACTATAACAAACAAGGTATGCACAAAATGTCTCAATGTCTTAAATATATTGATAATGGGTTGAGTGCAGAGGACTCTTGTATTTGTCAAGAAGTCATCCAAACCACTCTTAAAAGCATTAAACATCACCCAGCAGGCTATTTGACTACCTCACTGCCCTCACTGTGAAGAACCATTTACACTGCTTTAAATCAAAGTGCTGTTCCTCAAGTCTAAAGGTCTTTTCAAATCATGGAAAATTCAAAGCACACTATTATAAAAAAGGACAGACGCAATTAGATACTGTGTGGGAATCTCTCTTTTTATTTCTCTTTCAGTTTTAATCAAATCAATTTACGTATATTAATCATTCTAGTATTATTCCTTACTTTTCTTTAGACAA
Organism: Xenopus laevis; assembly: GCF_017654675.1. Taxonomy (NCBI): domain Eukaryota; kingdom Metazoa; phylum Chordata; class Amphibia; order Anura; family Pipidae; genus Xenopus; species Xenopus laevis. The sequence continues at coordinate 31,777,207 of NC_054371.1, read as the reverse complement.
TGTGGAAGATGAAATGGAGACAGCAACTGTGCGTCATCGCCCGGAGGCACTTGAACTGCTGGAAGCACAGACCAAGTTTACAAAGAAGGAGCTTCAGATTCTGTACAGAGGTTTCAAAAACGTATGTTTCTTTTTGTCTCATTTTCAGTTTTAGCCTCTACTGCAACATGTCAATAAGATATTAAACTGGGTGAAATGTGGAAAGTAAATGTATTTCAATTCTATATGTTTAAAGCATAAATTAATTCCAGTCAGTCTTTTCCATAAGACTATCATGATTTGCTTAAGAAATAACATGAATTATCCAAGATAAACTACAAGATAAAGAACCTTAAAAGGAAAAATTATTTGAAGGATTAAACCAGGAAATCAAGTTTTGCCTAATGAAAGGATATGTAGTGATATCAAACCTCAAACAATAACTAATGTTCAATGAATGTAAAGTTACTTATACAGGTATGGAAGCTGTATCCAGAATGCTAGGGACCTGGGGTTTTCCAAATAATGGATCTTTCCATAATTTGGATCTTCATTCCTTACGTCTACTAGAAAATCGTTTAAACATTAAATGAATTAAGAGGCTGGTTTTGCCTCCAATAAGGATTCATTATGTCCTAGTCTGGATCAAGCACAAGCTACTGTTTTATTATTACAGAGAAAAAGGAAATCATTTTAAAAAATTTGGATTATTTGGATAAAATGGAGTCTATGGCAGATGCATAGCTTTCGGGATAACAGGTTTCCAGATAATGGATCCCATACCTGTTCTCTTATACAATATGTACTGGTGTGCTCATTTTAACCAGAACTGCATTTGTTTAGTAACCTTTGACAATGTAAAGAACCACCAAACAAATCTAGAAAATTCACACAATTCGCACAACTCTGGGTAATGTTTCACGATCACAGGAGCCTTCTCCGGTTTCAAGGTTTGATATTTTTTTTTTAGTGAGTCTAGGTCTGCTACGGACAAATGGAATGCTATACTCCTGGAATATCTTTAGTAGAAATTTGTTACATTATGGAATATATAATTTAAATTTAGGCTCTATGTTTTTACATTTTCTTAACATGCAGTAATGATATTTCTTAGATCAGAAAACCAATCGTAGTTAAAGTGGACCTGTCACCCAGACATAAAATGCTGTATAATAAAAGTCCTTTTCAAATTAAACATGAAATCCAATTTCTATTTTTTATTAAAGCGTTCATAGCTGGTGTAAGCTCATTTAAAAATCTCAAATATTATCTGTCCCTCCTCTATTAGCCTTAGGCATAGAGGCGGGGCAGACAATTACTTTCACTTTCCATTCAGCCCTTCCTAGATGTCACTGCTCTCCCCACATTTCCCCGTTCTCTAAACCGTTTAATTGTGTAGCCAGGGCATTGGGATGAACATCAGGTCCCCCATTCTGGTGCACCAACAAGATTCTGAGATGATGCAAGGTTTTCCTTTAATAACAGTGTCCACAAAATTGCTCCTGCTTGCTTGCTGTAAGGAAACAAGACTCAAATAATTTATATAGTGTAATTAAAGTTAATTTTGCTTGACTAATGTGATAAAATTGGATTATGGATAATTGTTTTGGGTGACGGTTCCACTTTAAGGACCGGTATAAAGGGTCCTTCACCCAAATACATAGAGGTTATGAGAAGAATTAGGTCTTAAACAATCAAATGACCTCAATGCCTGATATTATGGGTTACTCTCCAAAACATGGGTAGGTCAAAGATAGGACTTTTTTTTATTTCCAGAACCAATGAATAGGGGTATGAAGGCTGTACTGCTTCAATGAAGAAAATAAAAATGTAACATATGATACTTTTATGTTTTAGGGTCTGGCCACATGGGCAGATTCGGCGGGATTAGTCGCCAGACGACAAATCTCTTCTTCACGGCGACTAATCTTCCCTTTCTGCCTTCTCCTGCCTTCCGTGGCTAAAATGTAAATCGCCTGGGGGCAGGCACACCGATTGCTTTGTTTTCCAAATTTTCCTTGTGAGTCAATTACGGGCGACTTCTGAAAACGAAGTGTTCCCTGTGCCTGCCCCCAATCGATTTACATTTTAGCCGACGGAAGGCAGAAAGGGAAGATTAGTCGTAGTGAAGAAGAGGAGATTTGTCGCTTGGCGACTAATCTTGCTGAATCTGCCCGTGTGGCCAGACCCTTAGGGGTATGTTTTAAGGGTATGCCCAACAGAAAATGGCCAGAAATTGTTCTTCTTGGGCTTATAGATGAATAGTTTCTTGTGATAGCCTTTATAGTTTTCTATAAGTTGTACTGCTTGGGTGAAGATAATAATTTTGGAATACTTGTTTCAAGACAGATTGATATATTTTAAGACTTTTAATAAAATGTATAATTTCCATGTTGGAAATGTTAACTATTTGGATTATAGCTGGCAATTCTGGATAGCCAGAATTCCATTTGTTGATTTTTGAACTTCACTGGAAGAACACTTGCATTTACTCTATTAGGCTCTCTTAAGCTCATTTGACATTTCAGGCTACATCAGTATTTCTAACCTGAAACTGAAGCATAAACTCGCCTGACATTTTAATTTTTGTATTAGATACCAAGCAATGCTTTAACAAGCTGAAATATGGAAAAATGATCAACCAAGCCAAATGTCAGTGTAATACCTTTCACTTGTCATTGACCTATAACTTGGCAGTTTAAATCTACATAGTGGTTTTAGTCATTGAAAGGGTCCTGCTGCTCATTTAGTGGCATTTATTTAATGAACAGAATTGGTTACATAACATCTTCCAGTTCTAGCGTGATGTGTTGGATAATCCACGGGTCAAAATATTTTGTTTAGTAAAATACAGTTTAATTAGAGGTTCTGCTTCTCTAAATATATTTCCTTTCCCTTTAAGGATTAGAAACCCTCATATAAACTGTACAAAATACAAAATTGATAAAAAGGGGGTTTCATGTAAGTGAATAGATGCCAACAGGAATGAAATACATTAGGCTTGGTTATTCTATGTCTTATTAAACTACTTTTTAATTATTGCATATGTTTACTCTCATGAAGCTATTAAAGCTGTTTGATGACACCCTTCAACTGGAGTGACTGTGAGCCACTCTACAGTATCACTTAATCTCCTCCACTGCATCTTTATTAGGGCCTTATTCTGGAGTTTCAGCTGTACTAAAAACTCAACTGGCTGCACATGTTATAGTCTGAACCAGTGCACCTTGTATTTAATACAACTTGTTACTGAAAAAAAAGTATCATATATTACACCTGTGAACAGGCATTAAAAGACAAAAAATTAACTTAGATACATGTATGGCCAGTGTAAACGCCCCTTCTGGATGAATACAGCACTACCTGCATTCAGCAACTCTGTATTGAAGGAGACCCTGGGGAAAACATATAGGCATCCCCTCTACCACCACTATCAGTCCCATAGCTACAGTAAGTTAGGGAGAGCTGGTGGGCGCAGGGTGCTTTCCTACTGAATGCACTGTGGAAGAAGGTCCAAGTCCAAGGCTTCCCGGCTCCCACTCGCACCATGCACTGCACCTTGCTCCAGACTTTTAAACTGGTGTGAGAGTAATACCTCAGATGCAAGTGCTGTATAAACAGTGTCGGACTGGGACACCAGGGGCCCACCCATAAACCTTAGACCAGGGGCCCACTGTCAGTACTATTATTATTCTTCTCCTCACTCAACCTCTATTCTCTTAGTCTCTATTCTTTACATACTATAATCTATTATTCCATCTATTTAGTCTCTTTGTTCTCAAAGAAATAGGAAATGGCCATAAAATAGACCAAATCGTTAGCAGCACAAGGGCCCCCTGACACCTGGGCCCACCGGGAGTTTTCATGGTATCCTGGTGGGCCAGTCAGACACTGTGTGTAAATGAACACTAATGGCATGCAATTTTGCCTCCTTAGTTCTCCAGTAATTTTGCCATGATGATTATTAAATGACTCCTATTGTTTTAAATAGATGGAAATTATCTGGTAATTTTCAATATTTGCACATATGTAGCAATACTCAGCCTGCATTTTGTAAAACGTTTGTAAGCGCCAAGAACAAGAGTGCTTTTAATAACCTCAACTGATAGGGGTGGAGCTTGGAGTGAGCTCTCTTTGTCCAGAAAGTGGGAGGCAAGCCGGTAGAGCTTGGATAGCAGAGATGGAGGCAAAACTGTGATTGAAATATGTAGACTGGGTGGCCCTTATAGTGGCACTTCCAAAGATCAGGTTTCTTAAATAGTCAAACAGCCAGTTGACCAGTTTGATCTGGTTTATGAAGATCATTTGATGTATATTTTGTTTGAAATTGAAATTGCCTTGGGGAAACCCCCGCTGTGAATAAAACACAGGAGCATACTTGCCTGAACTTACATTGGGTGTTGTGAAAAGGTATTGCCTCTTCTGCTATTTTAGTGAATAACCACAATGCTATTCAGGCCCGGATTTGTGGCAAGGCCACAAAGGCCCAGGTCTAGGGTGGCCACATCCTATAGTGCATTAGGAAAGCAGAGTTCCCCATCGATGTAGCCAGGCGCTAGGACCATAAGGCCTCGGGGCACAGCGGAGGTAAATCCGGCCCTAATACTATTTACAGTTTTACAAATTTCCCAGTCATTTGTATCATACACTGTAACAAAAGTAAAATACTTTGAGGGAAACACAAACGTTGGAAAAAAGGATCTCCTTTATATTCATTGAATTATCTGTTTTGATGGAGGAACCCTTGGAGGGAGTTCTTGTGATATATGATGCCTGTTGCTTTCCCTGGCATTGCAGTGGCAATTTGCTGCTATTTATTTTAATCAAATAAAACATTGATTTAGAACGCATTACATATCCCTCTGGCCTTGAAAGGGATACAACTTGCTGCTATTGATCCCAATTTAGGGGAGAGATTTGATTATTTTCAGCAACACATCCATTTTCTTTTCTTTATACTTTATTTAATGAAAAGGCCATTGCACTTGTTGGAGTTGCAGCTAAACGTATGACTGCAGAACGGCTCCAAAGCAATTGATATAATCATCATGAATAATGACTCTTTCTTCAGGGCTCTCAGTGCTGGGCAGCCGTGATGCAGGGAGACGCCTGACAACTTTATGTTTTTGTGATGCTTTCAGAGATCACAAACATGGTTCTCTTACTGAGATGCCAGGCTGGAAGCTTTGTTGGCCACTTGCTGAAACCTGTCATCCCTGACTGACAATTAGAATTTTGTACAAAGACAGAAGGATGTTGCAGCTCAGCTCCTATGTGTCAGAAAACTAGATTCTAAATAGTGAAAGTTCAGAGTAGACGAGGAAGACAAGTTGAACACTATATTGGCAAACATACATGGGCATTGCACCTAATTGTTGGAATTGGTGAATTAAGACACAGACATCATTAGGACTGCACAGAACCTCAATCCAAATAAACACCAGTAGGACAAATTAGACCACTTATGTGAGTCAGGCCTGATCACCCAACATATGAATGGAAGCAAAAAAACCCACTAACAATGTTCCAAAAACAGTTCTTGAACAGTTTCAGCAGCCAACTAAGAATCTACTGCATTTTATTACCTTTAGGTTTGAAAAAAGGTGTTGGACAGGCAGGTGTCCAGATACATTTAACTATAAAGTGTAGGCCTGCTCTTTTCTGTATGGCGTGCGTTTCTATGAAAGTGCTTACATGCATGCTGAAATCCAGTCCTCCCCTCCTTTCATTTCCATCATAAACCTAGGAGGTATAGTGAAGTAGCCCTCAGCAATCAATAAGCAATTATTCTTCATTTGAGAACTGCAGTAAGACTTATGAAAGCAAAAATGATGATAAGCAGAACTATCACAGTGGGGGCAGTTCAATGAAGCTGCGGCCCACTGAAGGAAAGTCTGGAAAAACATATTTTACTATATCGAGAAACCTAGGGACACACTGTATAGTTCTGCACTGGGGACCTGCAATACCTTGATACACCAGTAATACTGTCAAACTTTATGTCTGATGTTCTGGTTCTGCTACAGATGCCACAGTTTCTAACTTAGACCCATTGCTCTCAGCAGTTATCATTTCTTATAATATGAAGTTCTTGGATATCACTTAATGGGCTATCAATTGCAATAGAATAAGAACTACCATGTTCCAGCTCCTGTAACTGCAGTGCTGCCTAAAGTAAACTGCTTACCATGTCAGGGTTGAACTGGGCTGACAGGGGCCTTGGAAAACAACCTTAGGGGAACAACAGTCATCAAGGGCCCCACAGAACAAGACCTGCTCCTCATCCTGGGCACTACACCGTTACCTGCCCCCAGCCCTGATCGCAGCGGCAACAAGATAAGAAGGTATGTGGGTGGGCCGAGGGAGTTGTGGCTGGGGGCCCAAAGGTGGAGGAGGCTTCCAGCAGAGGTAGGGTGCCTGGGGGGCACATGATGCAGCAGCCCCAGTGTTCCCCAAAAAAACCCAGTCCAACGCAGCACCAGGTTATGATAGAAAAATCTATGTTGGCTACAAACCCTGCACCAAAAACAGCTCTACAGCAGGGGAGTAGGGATGTAGCGAACCGCCGATAATGTGTTCGCGAACGCCGTTCGCGAACACCGGCAAAAAATGCGAACAGTTCGCGAACAGTTCGCGAACTTCGAACATCCGAAAATCGTTCGATTCGAACGATCGAAGGACTTTAATCGTTCGATCGAACGATTTTCGTTCGAATCGAACGAAAATCGTTCGATTTTAGCGACCGAATGGTCGAATGGTCGAACGATTTTGACGCGAACGCCTATTGGCGAACGTCGCGCGACGTTCGCGAACTTGCGGCGGACGCGAACAGCCGATGTTCGCGCGAACAAGTTCGCCGCAGAACAGTCCGCGACATCCCTACAGGGGAGGCCTGAGGCTAGATAAATCATAATAATCCAACCCCCCAAAACATGTGGTATAGGGTATACTTGGTCCACAACATGGAAAATCAGATCTACTGCATGCTCAGCGGTATTGATAATCGAATTTGCAAAACGCAGTCGATGGGTTTGTACACATTGTTTTTTTGTGTGAAAAATACTGAACTCAATAGGTTTTGTTTTTGGCAAAATACATCAGTGACTGGCTTTTTTCAGCCACCTACAGATTAAACAATGAAAGCAAACTGTTAATTTGTCGCCATGGGTTACTGCACAGGTGCCAGTTTACCCAGTGTTATAAATGAGCCTCCATTTGGTTGAGATAATATTGTCACGACTGGTGATAGACAAATTTATATGAAAGGCATGGATTTGCTGTGGAAAAATTTGCTGCGGGAAAAAGAATGTTTTGCACATCAAAATTGTTCCAACGCCCATTGACTTAAATGCATTTGGACTCACTCGTATAAAAATTGTCGTTCTCGTCAAAATTTTTACCCGTCAAAATTATTTTAACACCCATCAGCCAATGTATTTTTTTGCAGTTTTCAAGAATTCGCCCATCACTGGTCATCACACAATGCAACACGTGCCTTAATTCATATACAGATGTGGAACCCAGGCAAGACACAATATTCTGAAACTCAGTCATTCCTAAATTCAAACAAAACCATTTAACTTGGGTCTATAACTTTGTTGGCCTCCCAGGCACATTCTCTGCAATTCCACATGCAAGAAAAACCCCAAACAGCAATATGACAAAGAGAAAGAGAGACTGTTTTTTTCTATTGAACAATAAAACCAGCCATTAAACAAATATTGTACTGTGTGTCGTGTGCCTCATAAATGTGCTGCTTTCCACCATCATTACAATCCATCACAGAGACGTTAATGCACACTCGCCAGTACCATATACCATAATGAGAATTCCAGGTATGTCTTCCATAAAACAACTTTCCGAGCAGCCTGTACGTAATATCTTCATCTTCAGCTCAAAAACAGGGAGAATAAAATTGCACTCTCAGCAATATGATTGGCATTACTGTGGAAATGAATATGCCAATTCCCCGTTATCAGCATGCTGTGGGTTTCTTAGCAGAATGTGGGAAGCTATAGTTATTAGTATTCTAAGCTAGCCTGTCTGGGGCTCATATCAACCACATCAAGATCAGCAAAGAGGGAGCAGTGCAGCCAAACGACTCCATTTAGTCTCCAACGCAAAGGTTGTCAGACATCTTGGCTTCAAATCCAACTTTAAAGTTCAAAATATGGTCAGGACTCCTTTAGTTCCAAATAGGCTTGCGGATATATGAAAAGTGCAAAATAGTCGGCACAGCCTCCAGGCTTTTTTCTTAATTGTGGTGCAAATTTTCCCGCTGGCCACTATCCACAGGTATAGGCTTTCAGCTTACAAGATGAAACAGCACCACTCCTTCATAAAATAAAAATGCCTTTATTGGAACCCTTTAGGGCATTACAGCAACGTTTCGGGTCGCATCTGACCCTTCGTCAAACTTAACAGACAATTTACAACACACTTTTTAAACCCCCACCACCTCTCCGTCTAGTGGTTAATGCACGTCATGTGATAATTAACTTTGTTACCCTTTATAGAAATGCCAACAATGCTTCCAATAGTGAAAAAAGACAACATGATTCAAGTGCAGATTTGCTAGACTTGAATCATGTTGTCTTTTTTCACTATTGGAATCTGTAAAAGATACAAAATGGAAATGATATATAAAACTGCTATGAAAAATGTAATTATTTATCTAAAAATGTATCTAAAAATTGGTTTTAGATCGTATTCTTTATTTAAACCCAAGGGAGCTAATGTTTCAAGTTTCCTGATCCAGGAGGCTTCTTTAAATAACAACTCTTTAAGTCTATCACCCCCTCTACGTTTTGGTTCCACCACTTCAATGACCTGAAACCGCAATTGGTTCACACTATGACCAAGTGCAATAAAATGACCTGCAACTGCCTGTACTTTTTTGCCAGTTCTGATGGCAGACTTATGTTCCCGAATTCGCTCCTGGACGGTTCTAGTTGTTTTCACGTTTCACCCTTGTCAACTGGGACTTGGGTAGAGCTCTTTTTAGCTGTGGATGAAAAGAATTGTAATGTAATAAGAAAATGGATTCGGTACATCGATTATGTGTTTGCGTTATGGACGGGGCTCCAGTGGACCCTAGAGGCATTTGTTAAAGAAATTAACAATGCCCTTGGCCACATTAGATTTACGCTGAACTATAGTCAAATAGAGATTCCTTTTCTGGATACGTTGGTATATAAGCTAAATAATAGATCGTAATCTCTTATCAAATTACAATTCTTTTCATCCACCACAGCTAAAAAGGGCTCTACCCTAGTGATGGGCGAAACCACGATTTTGACGCTATATTTGTTATATCATTGCTAGTCAGCTCAGGGGTAGAACTGGATCAAGCAATGCTGGTGGTGGGGAGGTTGGTTGGGCTCATCTAATTTGACCCCACACTGCCTTTTAGCCCCCTAAGGGAAATATCTCTGTATTAAAGCTTATTTTCAAGATTAATGGCATGTTCATTAAAACTGATACTTCTTGTAATTAAAGATTGTAGTATAAGACACATTTGCAGTAGCTGAGCTTGCACTGGACACTGGCTGCAAGTGTTAATAGGCTTTTCTTTAAAAGCCAACGAACACCGCACTGTAAATAGAAGGAAAATAGAAGGTTCATATAGCGGTGGGTGAATATCATCGTAGCAGAAACGCAGCTGGAGAGCTTGACTGCATCTTATACTGCAGTTAAAATAAATCTATGAAGAAAGTATAAATAATTTATGAAACTACAAAAGTTTCAAACTAATCTTTTTTTAATTTAAATAGCAGACAATAAAATATTTAAAGAAAATGTCAACTTTGATGCAAGGCGTTTTGATATTGTAATATACACTTGTTTGTGGGAATTGTGAAAGAGTAATTTTACAGATATTTAGGATTTTTTTTTTTGTTTTCACTTGCCTTTTATTGTGATTTCACTAGATGGTGCTATTGAGTATCCAGTTCTTGGCACATATACTGACAAAGGTATGGTTTACCAGCCTGATTATTGCCCCTTGTTGAGGTGTGGGTGCGCACATTATACATGCAGGGCATTAGACCCCTTGAAAATACAGTAATGTCCCCACAAGATTCTTTTGCAAGTTGCTGTCAAAATGTATTATCGCCTTTTTGAGACACTTGATTAGTCTATTATCTGAAGTGTACATTCCTGGCACAACCAACTAGTTTATTCTAGAGTTAGAGACAGATGTAGGAACCCCTGAGGCTTGGGTTCATGGTAATTGATGGTAAAAAACTGCTTTTTTTGCAATCAATTGCTCTGGCTTGCTGATGTGTGGATATTAAAACAGACAAGCAGGGTTTTTGACAAAAATAAAAAGCTTTTCCGGTTTTTAAATGTTAATTTTTTGTTAAACCATTCAGCAGCAAGCTAGAGCAATCAACTGAAGTTTTTACAAACTCAAACCTTGAGCTAAATCAGCCCTCAAGTTTGTCATATCAAGGATAACTGTTATGTTGAGCTAAAACAAACACTGAACAGCTGATATGATAAATGGATTAATAAACATTAACATACCAGTTCAATATATGATATTCTCTCTGTGTTTTTATCAACATCTTCCTCCAAGTAACAATTACTTCTAATGGCAATGCTCTCATAGGTTACTAAAGCTGTAGGCTGCTTTCACCACAATGATTTCTGCAACCAAGTCAGCAAGCTATACTCCTGGTTACTCTCCTTTAAGGGAGGAATGGGAGAGCAGGTTGACTAGCGGATGGCACATAGGAGATCACTGAATTCCAGCAGCAGGTACAGTTGACACATGTAACTCACGCAAGCTGAAGATTCCCAACCAGATTCACTCGAAACGCCAAATTGAACTCAAAATGGTGTGCATGATCTGAAGGCTTACTAAACATGTGCCATGTGCTAATTAACACCTCATTTCACAATTTCCCTGCCCTCACCGTGAAGAGCCATTTTCACTCTTTCAAATTAAATATCAGTTCCTGAAGTCTAAAGGGGTGGCCTCTGGTGTGTTACACCTTTTTAAGGAAAAAAAGCTTACCCACTATCTGTCTATAATTAACATGCAAAGAGTAATCATGTCCCCTGCAAGCACCTTTTCTCTACACAAAACAATGCCAACATTGCTAGTCTTTCCTCATACACTTACATCCCTTTTACCAGTATAGTTACACATCTCTGAACTCTCTCTAACTCATTAATATTCTATCTGCAGACTTGAGTCCTAAACTGCACTGCATACTCAAGGTGAGGCCTTACCAGGGCCATATAAAGAGGCAAAATTATGTTTCCACTCCTTTTTAATGCAAGACGGTACTTTATTTGCTTTAGTAGCCACAGAATGACACTGCCTAGAGTCTTACCATTTGTTTTCCACAAAAATCATAAATTCTTCTCAATTTAGGAGGCTCCAGCACTTTTAGACTTTTGCACAATTTAGTATCATCAACAAAAGTACAGACAGCACTTACAATTAATGATGGTTGAATTTGACTCATTTCGCTTTGCCAAAATGGTGGAAAATTTGTGAAACGTAAATGCATTAAAGTTAATGGGTGTCCGAATACTTTTGACACGTGACAATTTTTATGCGCACGCCTATTCTGCCGCACGCCCACATTTTTTTGATGCAGTGGATTTTTCGGCAGCAGGTCGCAAATGTATTCTCTAGTGGCTGAAATTCGCAGCGAATTTGCACCTGGCGAATTTATTTGCCCATCACTACTTCCAATGCCAACATTAATAAACAAATTAAAAAGGAAAGAACCAAGGACCGAGCCCTGCAGTACTTCACAAACCACTGTTGTTCCATTTATCACCACTCTTTGTAATCTATCCTTCAGCCAGTTCTCTGTTTAAGTTCAAAGAGTCTGTTTAAGGCCAATACTCCTTAATTTAATAAGAAACCTTCTGTTAAGTGCTGTATTAAATGCTTTAGCAAAATCTAAGTACATCTAAGCTTCTGCTCACCTCCTCGTAAAACGTAAATAAATTTGCCTGGCAAGAGGTTATGCTCATAAAACCATGCTGGCACAGACTCACAATCCCTGCTTTTTCCATGCTTTTATCAACCAATTGATCTCCCTTTGATACCAAAAGTCCCACCCCTTTTTGATTTATTATTTTTAAGGTACATATTTAAAAAATAATTTATAATTTATTTTTCTTGATGCGTTGCCATTTTAATTCTGTACTCTAGCTTGTCAGCTGTCCTGACTAACTTTAAATGCCTTAAATGTCTGTTTTTCTTACCAACTTCAGTGATAACCTTTATATCAAACCATAATGGTTTTGCTTAACTTCATCTTTCCTTGCTTATAAGGGGAATATATGGACATATATATTTATTAAGCAGCATACTAAAGACATTTTATTTTTTTTCAGTGTTTACCCAATGAAAACTCTGTCCCAATGAATATATTGCAGAGATGCCCTTAATTATATAGTCGTCTCTGCAACATAATCTCAAAAGGCACCATAGTGATCATTTATGTGCTGGATCAATAATGGGAGCAATCGCGCACCCCTAAGTGCACTGCTCAAGCTCTTGCACCCCAGGGAATTCTACAATTTAGGAGGCACAGGTCCTTGCTGCCTGTGATAGGGAATGTGGTAATGACAGGGCCCTGTTGTGGCCTGAACCTCCTTACTCTCTGGTAGGGGGCATGCCTATGTGCTTCCCCCTGCCTACCAAAACAGAGCACAGAGGACAATTTTATGGCCTTTTTTGCACTTGGAAATGACCTCTCGTTTTATGTTCTTTGGAAAACATTACCAGTGCTTGCATCAGCAAAGTTTCTTACAGTCTGGTTAACTTGACTTTTGGGATATGTTGCTTTCATTTGTTCACTGCCATAACTATAAGTACCAGTGGGTATTTAAAACTCAAAGCCATTTTATTCCTGTGTTAATGTAACATCTTGGTAAATGATCATACCATTTTGTACATTATAGGTAAAACATTGCTTCCGTTGATAATTAGATGTATTAAAATGTCAGTAAACACCTTTTTTCAATATGCACTCAATGAATAGGTCTCTTAAAAAAAAACTACTGGTCCAACGATAAGTCCTCTGCATAGTTAGGCATCTACTTACCTCAAAGCCTAAGAGAAGCGGCAGCTTAGGGAAGGGAGATTTCTGGCCTTGATCACATTTCTGTGGTCTGTCAAGGATCCAAAAGGGGACAGTGAGCTTGTCTTAGTAAAGAATGTTGCTAAACTCTCCTGCAGAACTAGAGGTGAACCAACCGTTAATAATATGGATTTGTCTCATTTGAAGTTACTTGTACTCCATGTATTTTCTTTCAAGCCCGCATCATGCTAAACGTTGCATCAACATTACATCATGTTCTATGCTGCATCTTCAAGTGGCTGATCAGGGGAGCAGGCCTGGGCTGGTGAGGCCCATGAAGTCTAGGGCACATTGTTTGTTTTTTCCAATTTCCCGCTGGCCCAATCCTATCCTGGGAAAGGGGCAGCGCGTAGGTAAGATATGGGTGTACACTTGCCCTTGAATTTCTTACAAATCCACATCAAGTGCCTATAGGTATAAGAAGTGAAGGGATTCCCTTGCACGTGAGTGTACTGTGCCTTGCACCTCAAGGACCAAAGTATGTGCAACTGGTATTTAGAAATGAGTGCAAGAAAGCATTTTAGGGCAGAGACACATGGACTGATTCAGGGAGAGAGCCCGGTGACACATCTCCTCTTCTTTGGGGCAGCTAATCTCCCCGAACTGCCTTCCCCTGCTAGAATGAAAATCGCCAGTGGGATGGCACTCGGAGTGTTTTGTTTTCCGAAGTCGTCTGAAGTTGCCTCACAAGGAAACTTCTTGCGACTTCGGAAAACAAAGCAACCCGAATCGGCCCGTGTGTCACTCTCTGCCCTTAAAGGGGGGGGGGGGGTAATATATAAACATTTAGCATTCAATTGCTCTTCATTATTTATTTTATATGGTTTTGAATTAAAAGTATTCCTTTATGCCAGTGGTCCCCAACCAGTAGCTCGTGAGCAACATGTTGCTCTCCAACCCCTTGGATGTTGCTCCCAGTGGCCTCAAAGAAGGTGTTTATTTTTGAATTCCAGGCTTGGAGGAAACTTTTGGTTGCATAAAAACTAGGTTCACTGCCATACAGAGTCTCATTGTTGGTTGACAACCCACATAGGGGCTACTAAATGGCCAATCACAGCACTTATTTGGCACCCCAAGAACATTTTTCATGGTAGTGTTGCTCCCCAATTCCTTTTACTTCTGAATGTTGCTCACGGGTTCAAAAGGTTGGGGATCCCTGCTTTATGCCTATATCCAGCCTGTACCTTCACAACCATAAACTTCACAACCATAAAACATATTAATTGTTAGGGTCAGTTTCATTTGAATTCTAATATTTATATTTTTTTTCTGTTTTGCCATACTGACTTCCAAACTGCTGCTGCCCAATAGGGTACTTAATAACTAGAAAAACAAATAGCATTAAGGGATCCATTATCTGGAAACCCCTCATTCATCTCTAAATTACAGGAAGACCATCTTCCAAAGACTCCATTTTAATCAAATAATTTTAAAAAATAATTTCCTTTTCCTCTGTAATAATAAAACAATACCTTGTGACCCCAACTAAGATATAATTAATCCTTATTGGAAGCAAAACATTCCTGTTATGTTTAATTAATGTTGAAATTATTTTATAGTAGTTATAACCAATGGAGATCCAAATTACACAAAGACTCCTTATCCAATGTGCCATGCATTCTGGATAACAGGTCCCATAACTGTATATTTATTAAAAATCACAGAAAAGAAAGCCCAAAGACTGATTTCAAATAGTCTTAGAATACCACTATCCACATTATACTAACATGTAAATATAATTAATAGGTTCAATTTTGTTTGCCTAGTCAATGAATCAATAATTAGTCAATGAGTCGGACATGACTTGTTAGTGTATAATTTAACATGCTGTTGATGAGGTCATTGCCCTAGTGGAACAAATCTGGATGCCAAACATTCAAAGTGATATTAGATATTAAGTGACTATGAAGAACATGTGGCACTTTCTTTGTTATACCTTGTATTGTTTATTCAGTACACTGTTTCTTAAGAATTTCATTGCTTTTGAAATTTCATTGCTTTTGAAATTTCAATGGAATAAATGGCTGTATGGCTCTTATTACTTCACTTTCATAATGATAAAAATATTGTAATATTATTAGCATATCAATGTGAAACGTGTTCCTGAGAAATAACTTCTGTACCAGATAAGCATGCATACTGCATTATTGACTAAATATCAAAACGCCTGCATGTTGAACGAAAGGTGAAGGGTAATTAAACAGAATATTTTTCCTTTTCACTTATCAGATTGAATTAGCTGGAATGATACATACAATGGCAGTGCAGACAACTTTTTCACAAAGGATTTGAAAGACTAATTACTCTCTAAAACTTCTTCAGAGAGAATCAGTGGATTATTGTGTGCACTCTAGACAGAAGAAAACTTTCTCCATAAAGCCTTTTATACCGATACACTTGTACTTGTGACTTGTACCTTGAATTATCTATCTATCATCATCATGTATCTATCATTTATTTATTTATCATCATCATATCTCCCTCCCTCTATCTATCTATCTTCATCATCTTCATAATCATCATCAATCTATCTGTCATTGTCTATCTATATATCATCACTATCTATTATCTATCTCTATCTATTAACTATCTATCTATCTATCTATCTATCTATCTATCTATCTATCTCTATCTATCTATTATCTATCTATCTATCTATCTATCTATCTATCTATTATCTATCTATCTTCATCATCATCAATCTATCATCTATCTATCTATCTATCTATCTATCTATCATCTATCTATCTATCTATCTATCTATCTATCTATCTATCTATCTATCTATCTATCTATCTTCTTCATCATCATCATCATCATCAATCTATCTGTCATTGTCTATCTATCTTTTTATCTTCAGCATCTATCTATCTATCTATCTATCTATCTATCTATCTATCTATCTATCTATCTATCTATCTATCTATCTATCTATCTATCTATCTATCATCAGCATATATCTATCTGCCTGTCTATCTATCTATCTATCTATCTATCTATCTGTCTGTCTGTCTGTCTGTCTGTCTGTCTGTCTGTCTGTCTGTCTGTCTGTCTGTCTGTCTGTCTGTCTATCTATCATTGAACTTCATATACTAGATGGGACCTTACCAAGAGTATGACCCTCTACCCCCTATGAATCTATACCCCTTGTAATACAGAACAAAACCTTGCTGGGCCTTCCTGCCGCTGACTGGTATTGCTTACAGCTACAGCGTAGTTTCTTATTTACAACTACCCCCAGGTCTTCCTCCAACAAGGATGAGTCTAACGTAATCACATTTATGGTATAAGTGGGTTTTTTGTATCTCAAACGCATAACCTTACAAGTAAAATTGTAATCTAACACATTCCATGAAACAAAAAAAAAAAGAAAATGAAACAGAAAATCAACCAAATAATTTTGAAGAAAAACTTTATGGAGAACAGTGATATTTGTACATGACATGAAATGCAGTAAGTGCACTGGTTTTGTGTCAGTTGATATGACAGCCATGAACATTTCTATGCCCTTATTTCATTTCAGGGTCTCTAAATGCCACATACTTTGGTAGTTCTATACATATTGGACATCAAATTGTTCCGAAGATCCTTGGTATTTATATTTAGAATGTTATATCTGGGTACCACCACACAGAGAATAGATATGGTGCAGCAAAATGTATGATTTGGGTCAATTTTCAGACATTTTATAAACACTTTTAGCAAAGCTTCTCATTTTGGTAGTTTGGAATAGAAAGGCCTCATTGCTCATTTTGTATACACGCCAAAAAAAATACACTGTTTTCTGGGGTAAACACTGTAAATGGCATGTATTTTTAGGCAATTATGTTGTAAGTATGTTGAATTCTAGTGGGGCACAATGAAAACTATGGGGCTTTCTAAATCATTGTATTATGGGGACTTTAATAAAATGTTTATTTTTTGTTTGACTTTTTTCACTTTCCATGTTTTTAAAGCCGTATATCTTTTTTCAAAGGTTAAAGGGGCAGTTCACCTTCAAATTAACTTGTAGGGGGTTATTTATTGAAGTCCGAATTTATCTCAATATTTTCTGCTACAAACTCCGATCAAATCTGCTCAGGTTTTTTTTACGCTTAATTATTATTACATTTTCCCGAAAATTTGCTTTGCGGGAAAAAAAAGCAGGTTTTCCAGTTTTTTTCTGATTTTTCCATCCGATTTTCATGATTTTTGGAATTTTCACCCAAAAACGTCGGCGTATTGCACAAAAATCAGCGCATATTAAAAATCATTGGGACTTCTCCCATTGACTTAAGGTGGCCATACACGGAGAGATCTGCTCGTTTGGCGATGTCGCCAAATGAGTGGATCTTTCCCCCATATACCCACCTTTAGGGCCCAATGATCGGACCCTAACAAATAGTAATGGGCGGTCGGATCGCAGGACCGCATCAACAAATAGATGTAGCCGCGATCCGACGGGATTTTTCGTCCCATCTGATCGAGATCTGGCCGACTTTCGGTCAGTGAAGCCCGTCGGGGGGCCCCATACACGGGCCAATAAGCTGCCGACACGGTCTGTCAGCAGCTTTTATCGGCCCGTGTATGGCCACCTTTATATGCAACTTTGACCGGTCCGAGATGCCGGATTTTTAGATTTAGACTTTTTCATCCTCGAGGTTTAATAAATTCTGAAAAATTTGTGATTTTTTAAAAGTCCGATTTTATAAAAAAAAATCACAAATTTTTTGTTATTTTCGCATTCTGAGTTTAGTAAATAACCCCTGTAGCATGTTTAAGAATGGCTAATTCTAAACTACTTTTCAACTGGCCTTCATTATTTATTTTTTATAGTTTTTGAATGATTTGCCTTCTTCTGACTCTTTCTAGATTTCCACTCTGTAAGGCAACAAATGATTGTTATCCTATATTTTATTACTCGTCTTTCTGTTCAGTCCCTCTCCTATTCATATTCCAGTCTCTTATATAAATCAATGCATGGTAGCTACGGTAGTTTGGACCCTATTAACCAAATTGCGGAAATTTCAAACTGGAGAGCTGCTGAATAGGGATGTCGCGGACTGTTCGCCCGCGAACTAATTCGCGCGAACATCGACTATTCGCGTTCGGCGAATGTTCGCGAACGTCGCGCGACGTTCGCCAATTTGGGTTCGCCTTAGCTGGCGCTTATTTTTGCCCTCTCACCCCAGACCAGCAGATACATGGCAGCCAATCAGGAAGCTCTCCCTCCTGGACCACCCCCCCCACCCCCTGGATCACTCCCCTTCCATATATAAACTGAAGCCCTGCAGCGTTTTTTCATTCTGCCTGTGTGTGCTTGGAAGAGCTAGTGTAGGGAGAGAGCTGTTAGTGATTTGAGGGACAGTTGATAGTAACTTTGCTGGCTAGTAATCTACTTGATACTGCTCTGTATTGGAGGGACAGAAGTCTGCAGGGATTTGAGGGACATTTTAGGGTAGCTTTGCTGGCTAGTAATCTACCTTCTACTGCAGTGCTCTGTATGTAGCTGCTGTGGGCAGCTGTCCTGCTGCTGATCTCTCATCTGCATCTGTTCTTCAAACAACTGCCACCTAGCTGTGTGATCTTTTTCACATTCTGTCTAAATATCAATAATAATACCGTCTCCAGAAACACCACCCGAGTGACGTTTTTCAAGCAGCAATAATATATTCCGTATCCACTGCTGTAGTGTATACGTTGACCTTGCAGGCATTATTTGCCCAGTCTTTAACCAAGTGCCACCTAGCTGTGTGAGCTTTTTCACATTCCGTGTCCAGAAACATCACCTGAGTGACGTAGTGTGATTTCTGCCCTTTACAGCACAAAACGCAGCGCTGTGTCAACAATGGATTTTTCAGATACATTTTTGCCCTTGATCCCCCTCTGGCATGCCACTGTCCAGGTCGTTGCACCCTTTAAACAACTTTAAAATCATTTTTCTGGCCAGAAATGTCTTTTCTAGCTTTTAAAATTCGCCTTCCCATTGAAGTCTATGGGGTTCGCGACGTTCGCGAACTATTCGCATGTTTTGTCGCAAGTTCGCGAATATGTTCGCGAACATTTTTTCCGCCGTTCGCTACATCCCTACTGCTGAATAAAAAAAGCTAAATAATTGAAAAACCACAAATAATAAAAAATGAAAATGAAAATCAATTGTAAATAGTCTCTCTACATCATATTAGTAGTTAACTCAAAGGTGAACAACCCATTTAAAATTTCCAAAGTATTCAGATGCCATTCAAAAGGTTAGTTTGGAGGCATTGGAGAAAAGGGATGTTTCAAAATAACTTAAAGGTTTATATTACTCATTTATATGGTTGTTTGTTGCGAAAAAAGAAGAGAAATTTCCTAAGGACAAATAAGAGGGAGAAGCAACTTATAGTATAATGTATAATGCTGTGAGGGTTGGAATGATTTACAGAGGCAACATTTGGTAGCTAGACAGAGGTTTAGGAAAGCTTCTTAATGGACAAGATTTATATCCCCAGAACACAAGCAAGGGATATTGACAAACTAATGAGGTCAAGTGCTGCTATTGTCTTGGCTTGTGGGAGTTAAAAGGCGAATACAGCAGAATAGCACAGAGAAGAAGGAAAGACATTTTAAAGTACAAGCTATCACAGACATTCAATTGATACAAAGTATTCAGATGTGATTGCCAACAAGTGGGAGCAAATTGATGAATACCTTTAGCTGTGACGTGGCTGCAGTCCTATCTATGCTCTCAATTGAATAAAGCAGCCAACTGGATCATATCACAAAATTAATAGAAGTTGACAAAGGGGAGCTGATGATGTGCAGCTTTTTTTTCACTCGAATACATAGGGCTGTCAGATGTTATTAATGAATGTAGCTGGAATTCTACCGTAAGGATTTTATTGATGCTATTACACTGAACCTGAGGACCTATGTAGGAACACTGTCTATTTGTGCAGGAACATTGTATAGTTTTCTTGTTTCAGAGAGGCCCATTTATTAGAGTCAAGTTTTTGTGGTTTTAGAGCTTTTTGAAACCACAATTAAACTCGTTTTCTCTAAAACCATGAATGCCATTAGTTATTAAAAGATCTGAATAGAAAAATTACGAATAGAAAAACGTCCAGAGTGATCTGAAAAAAATAATCTGAAAACCTCAAAGTCTGAATTGTTAAAAAAATGGTCCAGTAGCATCACTTGCAGCTCCCCTTGACTTACATGGGACTTCAACTGCTTTTACTTGGAAATGTTTTGTATTAGAGTTTTTATTGGTTTTTACACTTCCTGAATCTCGAATCTTTAGTGTTTTGAGAGAAATAAAAATACATGCATTTTAGAGGGAAAAATGATTCATGAGGAAATCCAAATGTTAGTAAATACCATGCTGTAAGTGATCCTCAAGCCCTTAGTTTTTCAGCTTCATACAAAACGATCTCCTAGAATATTTCAATCTTGCACATTTTTTTTAATAAATAGTGTATATGGTTGGTAAAAACCAAATGGGGAGCCACAACCGCCCATTCATTCCCCCCCCCCCACATTTACTAGGCACAGACACACTTGTTGGGGAAGAAAAGGTCACAAACTTTTTAACCATCACAAGTCACAGAGGCTCTGAAAATCTGTAGGCTACCAGCGACAGCCCCTGTGGCTAAACTCACCAGTTTGTGGATCTACCATATAATGACCTAGACATGCTCAATAATTTCCAATAAAGTTGAGACACAACGATTGCAATCTGCTGCATAAAGAAACATATTACAAACTGAAGCAACTACAAAATCAAGCTGCAAAAACACTACAAACATGAATATAATTATATAAATTGGTGAGAGGTGGGCCAAAGTGGCTCACCCCAGACCTGCCTGAGACAAACTGATGGTTAAAGAGACCTCCCAAGGAATTCCCTTCTCTGCCACATGTAACCTCTTACACAAAATCCAATAGGAACTTTGAGCAAGCAACTGAATCATAACAACGGATCCATATTGGTCTGCTGGTCATGACCCACTCGGAGCCCATTGAGGCTGATTGCTGGGTCAGTCTATACTGAACAACAAAAGCTGGGAATGTAATCATAAATATATTCACTAAAGCTGAAGATGAATTGCCTTTAATAAAAGTGTCATTATGCCTTCCTATGTAGCTCAACATTCCCATGCTGAGTCTCATAGGAATTCAAGAGATATATATATATATATATATAATATTTATTAAGGGGTGACAACACAATAATTCATTATTTCTGAGATATTAAGGGGCAGATTTATTAAAGTTGCAAGATGTGTTGTCCATGAAATTTCAAATTTTTAAGGTTTTTTTGGTCAAAACTCAAATTCAGATTTTTTTGAGTTTT
Source organism: Xenopus laevis (assembly GCF_017654675.1). Lineage (NCBI taxonomy): Eukaryota > Metazoa > Chordata > Amphibia > Anura > Pipidae > Xenopus > Xenopus laevis. The sequence continues at coordinate 31,755,802 of NC_054371.1, read as the reverse complement.
TTCAAAATTATACCCCAACCCTGGAAGTAGCTCAATCTGAAAATACACCATCTAAAACCTGTTGAGGTCATGTAGAATTCAATGGCAGAGGTCCCTTGAAGCATTTGAAGATGTTAATAGCCTGCGCGATGTTTGAGTTTTTTTCCAGAGGCTTTTGCCAGAAAACTTGAATGATTCGAGCGATTCAAGTTTTTTTACCAAAATTTGAGTTTTCAGGTTTCACAACTCGTTTTTTTTTTTCCATTCAAGTTTTTTCTTAAATAAGATACCATTCCAGGGGTTTTGAAAGTTGTAAGGCAAGAAGAAGAAAAGAAGACACTTCTCATGCTTTGGTTTTCTGCAACAATTGATATAAAATCATATTTTGATTCTTCAGAGCAAACTATTTCTCAAGTTCCTGAATTGGTCCCTAATGGATTTATAAAAAACAACACAAAAAGACAATTTCACGAACTACTAAACTAAAATGCTGTCTATAGCAATGTCTTAATACAGGTCTTGTTATTTTATATTTTAAACCCAGCAGCTGGTGGGGGTTATAATTTTAAAAGGGCCTGTAAGGTTCTGTTTAATGTACAGACACAAGTCGGCTACTCAAAGGTTTGGGGGATCCACCTCTAAAAATATTGAGATACTGCAAATGAAGTGTGTATGCTATATGTACTTATGCCTTAATGAGCTTTTATTTTTTTATTGACATATTATAGGAATGTCCCAGTGGAATTGTTAATGAAGAGACCTTTAAAGATATCTATGCCCAGTTCTTCCCACAAGGAGGTGAGTAATACCCAGTCTCCCCCAGCTTTCAGAATGCAATATCTTACAAAATGCTATAGAGCTATTGCTCTGGGAACAGATTCTCCGTACTTCTACATTCGACAACAGCTTTAGAAACCATAAGGGCTTGTTTATCAGCGCTTTACTCTAGCGCAACACTTGAGATGGCACCGTATCAGAGATACACAGAGCTGCAATGGAAATATGTAAATAATGCAAACAGCAGATGTTGAGGATTGCACTTCTCTAACTATTGATTTCAGGGAATACTTTGTTTTTGTAATCAAATATTAACTGCTTATGCCGGGCCAGATGACTTGTATGCCTACTTCCTTATTCATGTAATGATCTCTCTCTATTCAGCTGTATGAGAAAATCTTGAAAGGCTCCCACAGAGGGCAGAATATGTTGGGGGCTTTGTAAATATGCGTTAAAACTTAATAACAACAATAATAATAATAGTAGAAGACAGTTAGCCAAGGGATTCATCCTGGGTCTTTTACAATATATATATATATATATATATATATATATATATATATATATATATATATATATATATATATATATATATATATATATATATATATATATATATATATATATATATATATATATATACCATAGAAAGCATGGTGTAATAAAGACTGGTGAACTTTTCCATATTTTTTTGCCGTGAGGGCTTTCTGTGGTACATGAGTCTATTTTCGGTTAACACCCAACTTATGCTCTTCATTTGGTAAGTGCTGATACTTGGATTTTAGAAAAATGCTGTTGCACTTAATTTAAATTGACGTTTCAATTCTCACTGGAGGATTTATCAAGCCTTGAGTGCAACAGCATTTTTCTAATCTTTATATATTCTAACTGTTGTAACACCAGGGCATTATCCACTTTTCAAGTGTGTGCAGCAGTCTTCTTCTGGACTTTATATATACATATACATATAGACAAATACAAGAGATCCTCTGCACTCAACCCATTATGAATATATTAAGGTCATTGAAAAATGTTGTGCCTTAAGCTACTTAAAATGCCTTACCCTTTAAACAACACAGGGATTGTTTGTCCATATATAGCAATATATTTAAGATGGCCAACTACGTCAAAGTCATCCCATATCTGGCCAGTCCTATGCTTAATTTTATCTGATTCATTAAGAATTCTATTGCTTCATTATACATTTTACAAAGGGACTAAGTTTTACCTGCAACTTACTTGCTGCTTTCAAAGTAAAACTCCCAAACTTGGCTGCCCTTTTATTAGACACCAGTGGGATCACCTGACTATAGCTGGGAAGGGTGGGAGCTACAACATGAGCTGGTCACTGCTCCTCTATAAATTATAACAGACAAGGAAAAGTGCTCACCACTAATTTTTAAAAACATTAAGCGGGGGTGCAATGAGGCTGTGACCACAAAATTCACATAGACAAATACAAGATTCCTCTGCACTCAACCCATTATCAATATATTAAGGTCATTTTAAACATTTTGTGCATACAGATACTAAAAATGCCTTACCCTTTAAACAAAACAGGGATTGTTTGTGCATATATTGCAATATATTTAAGATATTAATCTATCATTTAAGATGTAATATATTTAAGACACGAAGATTAAACTTTAAACTTAGACTTTGAAAAAACTGTAAAAAATGAATAAATGGAAAATAATTGAATAATTTCTGGGGGACAAGCTGAAAACAAAAAAGTGTTTGGATGGTGAGCAACCCCTTTAACCATTTTATTAACCATTCATGTATATGGACTGATATTTTGGTCTACATACTGATGCATATGCTAACAGCAACAAAGAGTGCTCTCTGTCTTCACCTACTGGCGGTTTCTGAAAAAGGCACCTGCTGTACAAACGCGTACTATAAAGGCAACTATATAAATAAGGAACACAAAGTATAGCAAAACCAGATTATAATACACGGCTGTGGTTACTGAGTTTGTGAGGAGCTATCAGAACGGAATAAGGGGGAAGAAACACATGTCTATCACTATATCTTTCCATACATGCGTGCACACACTGCTCTCATTCTCCTTCAAGTCAATGTGCAGACAGAAAGCAAACAAAAAAACCTAACCCTAAAATGCAGCGAAGTTCCCCAGCATATTCTTTTCCAGTCCCAACTGTGTTGCTCTGCATTTTAGAGTCAGGTTTTTTTTTCAGGGGCACCTTTTTACTAATGCACACAGTGTGGGGAGGGAGAGGGGGCGATGGTAGGCAGTTAAAGGAAAACTATACCCCCAAACAATGTAGGTCTCTATACAAAGATATTGCATAAAACAGCTCATATGTAAAACCCTGCTTCATGTAAATAAACCATTTTCATAATAATATACTTTTCTATTAGTATGTGCCACTGGGTAATCCTAAATAGAAAACTGCCATTTTAAAAAATAAGGGCCACTCCCTGGGATCGTACGACAGTGCACACAAACAAGCCAAACAAACCATACATGTTAGGTCAGTTGAGCCAATTAACAGACAGAGTTGTGTCTTTTGCTTCCACACTTCTTCCTGTTACAATTAGAGCTGCAGTATTTCTGGTCAGGTGATCTCTGAGGCAGCACAGGGACCATCACAAAATGGGGGTTCAAGGCAAGAAAGGGCAATTTTTACTTAAATACATATTCCAGTTTGGTAAGATTCTATAATATGCCACTTAATATGATCTGTTGCTTAAGTATTCATTTTGGGGGTATAGATTTCCTTTAAGGGGGGCATTTGTTACTGGGGAGTCTTTATCCCCAACATGATAGGGAACGCAGGTACACAGCAACTGAACATCGAGAGACACTAAAACAATATCTTCTTCCCATTTAACATTTTATAAAACATAAATTATAAATCAAGGTGGTATATTTAAGATAAAACGGTAAATTAATCACAAACGGCTACAGAAAATAATCAATAAAAACAGGTAAATGGGAAGCAATAGAGCTGATACGATTGGATGATCAGGGGGTTCAGTAAACATTTTAATATTTTGGGAAAATTATCAAAAAAGGGTATGTGGAAAGCAAATGTCATTACTGCTTATTTTCAGCCATAACAATCAATTGTAGGATCAAAGGACAATGGTAGTGAATTTGCGGTGAATTTGCACGTTTCGCGGCCGGCGAATACATTCACGAATTTGCAGTGAAAATTTGCTGGCGTTGAAAAACTTTTTCCGATGGCAGCGACGGTTCCAACACCGCCATCAAAATCACAGTTTTGCTAATTTTTCATCAGTTTTGCAAATTTTGTAGGAAATGCGAATTTCGAGGTGATGCGACTTTTTTTAAACTCCCGTTAACTCGAAATTCCAATAATAAAAGGACCAACCGAAATTCAGTATGAATTTCGAATGAATAGGCTGAATTCGATCATTCTAAAAAAAGTCCACCAAATGACGCCATATAGGTTCTAGGAGGACGCCCAAAGGCTAAAACAGCAATTCGGTAGGTTTTAGATGGTCAATAAGGACATGGTAAATTTCGATATTTGAATTTTTGATTTTTTTTTTTCAAATTCGAATCAAATTTGGACTATTCCCTACTTGAAGTACACTAAAATTAGCTCAAAATTTGAATTTAAAAATTAGATTTTTCAATTTGACCCATCATAAATCTGCCCCTTAACGTATGAAGATCCAAATTATGGAAAACCCCAGGTCCCAAGCATTCTGGATAACAGGTCCCATACCTGCACATGCATATACCGATTAAAGGGGCCAATTGAAAAGTTGTTTAGAATTGGCCATTCAATAACATACTAAAACTTTACACTAAACCACCTCTTTAAGTGAATAGGCTTAGTAGATTTCACTGGAGCATACTAACTCAGCATTAATAACATGTTGCAGAAAAGCAGCCTTTAAACATTGGTATGTAACGTGAAAGCAATTACACATTGCATTCTGTTGAACGAAATGCATGAGTCTACGCTAGTGATGGGCGAATTTGTTGGATGAAAAATTAGCAAAACGCGAATTTTGACACCTGGACATTTGACGGGCATTAAAGTCAATGGGCGTCCCTTCAATTGTCATAGGCATCACAACTGTCGCCGGCATCAAAATTGTCACCGGCGGGGAATTGTGGCTGGCATCAATTTTGATGCCCGGGAATTGACGCCGGCGCCTTGCTCTTCGCAAGAAGATTTATCATCCTGCTACCCTGGAAGTAACTTGAATTTGATAGGTCATCACCTAAAACCTGCTGAGGTCATGTAGAAATTAATGGCAGAGGTCCCTGGAACCATTTCAAGAGGTCAACAGCCTGCTTGATGTTCGAGTTTTTTTCTGAGGGTTTTGGGCAAAAACTCAAATCAAGAACTCAATGTATTCGTTTTGGAGTTGTCTCCCGTACAAAACGTAATTAATTTGAGTTTTCGGGTTGCAGGACTTGAAAGTGTTTTAAAGTATTTATATAAACAATAGTAGTGTTTCTGAAGCAAACACAGCAGTTTTACCAGTGCAGGGCCACATTGCATTATATTTGTATTACTTTAAAACACTTTGATGTTACTGTTCCTTTAAATAAGATACCATTTGAGTTTTGATGTCATTTGAGTTCAATCTAGGTGCAAAGAAAAAGGTTACATCCATCCTGATAAATCAGCCCCTTAAAGGAGAAGGAAAGCTACTGAGGCATTGTATTGCCAATAGATTAGCTGCAATAGTGCAAGCTAGAATGCTATATTTATTCTGTAGAATGTTTTACCATACCTGAGTAAAAAGCTCTAGAAACTCTCTGTTTGTTTAGGATGGCAGCTGCAGAATTAATGTGGTGTGACATCACTTCCTGCCTGAGTCTCTCCCTACTCTGGGCTCAGATTACAGTAGAGAAGGGAGGGGGGTGGGGGAGAGGAACAAACTGAGCATGCTCTTGCCCAGGGCAATGAGGTTTAAGCTGAAGGCAGGAAGTCTGATACAGAAGCCCATGAGTACACAATAGAAGGAAAGAAATGCAGTGTTTCTTTTGACAGGGGACTCAGAGCAGCACTACTTTGGGGGTTTACTGGTATATTTAGATGGACCTTTCTGATAAGGCTTACTTAGTTTTAACCTTTCCTTCTCCTTTAATGTAATATTTTGAAAAGTCGTTTTTTGTGTCAGCATCACTTTATGAAGGTATACAGCCATATGATAATAGAGTAATGCTGCTATAGTGCTGTGTTTTACAGAAAGTGAAAAAAATCAATATAATTTTTTTTTTCATTCCCAGATGCATCCACATATGCACATTTTCTGTTTAACGCATTTGATACAGACCATGACGGATCTGTAAGTTTTGAGGTGAGTAAAGTCATTTACGTTGCATGTTAAATCACATTAATACAGTTTAAATTTGTTTAGGGGTATTTAAATTGGTTGCCGTCCTAGGGATGTCTGCCTCACTGTTTGTAGACAATGTTTTAAAGGAGAAGGAAAGCTACAGAAGATGTTTATTGCCAATAGATTAGCTGCAATAGTGCAAGCTAGAATGTTATATTTATTCTGTAGAATGTTTTACCATACCTGAGTAAAAAGCTCTAGAAGCTCTCCGTTTGTTTAGGATAGCAGCTGCAGTATTAGCTTGTGTGACATCACTTCCTGCCTGAGTCTCTCCCTGCTCACTTAAAGCTCTGAGCTCAGATTACAGCAGAGAAGGGAGAGGAGCAAACTGAGCATGCTCACGCCCGGGGCAAGGAGGTTTATGCTGAAAACAGGAAGTCTGATACAGAAGCCCATGTGTACACAATAGAAGGAAAGAAATGTGGTGTTTCTTTTGACTGAGGAGCAGCATTACTTTGAGGGTTTACTGGTATATTTATATAGACCTTTCTGATAAGGCTTACTTAGTTTTAACCTTTCCTTTTCCTTTAAATAACCTGCTGTTTGTTCTCAAACGCAACCAAATGGAAATCTTATTTCTGAACTGCTCACTATCTATAGAAAATGATTTAGACATCTTCAATAGGTCACGGTGATTGGAAATTAATTTAAACATCACATTGAATTGACATTGTACGGAAGCAGAACAGATTCTTGAAAATGATTAATATATATATATAAAATGTATAGTTACATAATTCTTCACAAACTCCCTTATGCCATTTTTATCTGCTGATGGTGCTCACAATAACTACTCCAGGGACAAGTCTTATTTGCAAGGAATTCAAAATGTCATCTTGGAATCAGGATGAAATACACGGCCTTGGGCTGAATTAGTTGATTATTCACTAGGGGCTTAATTTGTGCTTCAATACAAAGAAAGCCCATGGAGGGTTGAACTAGATGCAGTTCTTTCAGTTTCAGCAATCGTAATACAAAGTAATGAACATGCAACCTCAAAATCCTATAATCCCTTTTCATTGGTAAACTTTATTTTAATTCTCTACTTCCATTACTCATCCTTTCTTGGTGTTCATGGAAAAGGGATAATGGTTCTTTAAGCCAATGGAAGATTATCTTTGTACAGGTTTCAGCTTTGCTCACAACATTTTGGGGGTACTAGAATAACTGAACTGTTTTGCATACAAAGTAGCTTGAGCTTTTTGTTCCTGTTTGCATTGCCGTTATTATTAATGCATTGAAGTGGCTTCACATATGGAGAAGTCCTATGATACACTTGGGATCTGATAAGACTTTTTCCAAAAACTCTGCTGTTTTGCTATCCAGCCACACTAGGGTTGCCACCTGCCTGGTTTTTGAAGGGTTGCCTGGGTCAAAACTGCCTGCCCGGTTTTCTAAATTAGGAAAACTGGGGAAGATTTCCTATAATTGACGTGACAATCAGCCAATCGCCGATCACCACAACATAGCCCCACCCCTGACATAACTACCCACTTCCCCGGTACGTCACGGCTCCGCCCCAGTTATATCAAATCCCTGCCCCCTGCCCGGAGTCAGATCGGGCAATAAATGGCAACCCTAAGCCACACACCCACTAAGATACCCTCAGGAACATGCACAAAGACAGTGCCAAAACAGGGATACCCTCCCTTTCTCTCCCAGCAGCCTATCAACCCAACAATGGGAATGTAACCAAATAACATCTCCCTGGTTGATCTAAGAACAGCACTCAATAGTAATAGTCCAAGTCCCACTGTGACTCCTTCAGTTACATTGAATAGGAGAAATAATAACTTATCAGAAAGCAGTTCCATCATGAAGTGCTGGCTCTTTCTAAAGAGCAGAGGTTTAGGCATAATGACCTGAGATGGCTGCCTACACACCAATATACACTTACTGGTTCAGTTAATTATTTGAAATGTAAATGTATTTAGAAATGAAAACGACACCATCAAAATCACGACAGCCATTTTGCAATTTACAGCCATTATTTTAAGATTATAAAAATATACAGTTAATATAATTAATTTGTTACCACAGCGGCACTTTCTAGACAGTTTCCAACTGTAAATCAGAAAAGGAACTTTACTTTTCTTTACATAAAAAAGAAAGAACTGTATTGATGTTCCTCTATTTAGGAAAAACGATGTTGCAACAAAATTCATTAGTTCTTAAATGACTGCTGTCACAAATCTGCTTTGTTTCTTCCCTTTTCACTGCGTATTTATGGAGAGTAAGGCATTTGCATTATATCAGAATATCGTATGCCTTTGCTGTAAATTATTCTGTGTTTTATTTTAATAAGTGAGATGATTTTCTGTTAGATAACATTATTTGCACATAAGGGGCAGATTTATTGAAGGTTGAGCTGTTTTTTCCATGAAAAACTAAGTTTTTGAGGGTGTTTTTGAGTCAAAAATAGATTTTTCAGGTAAAATAATTTTTTTGAGATTTATTATAACCTGACATGGGGTCGAGTTCATGTAGAAGTCAATGTCAGAGGTCCCTTGAACCATTTGAAGATCTTAATAGCCTTCATGATGTTCGAGTTTTTTTTGGTGGGTTGAGCTTAAAAACTTTGGGGCAAATTCACTACGCGCCGAAGCGCCTAATGCTAGCGTCAATTCGCTAGCGTTGGGCATTTTCGTTACTTCGCAAATTCACTAACAAACGCTGGCGTAAATTCGCTAGTGTTACTTCGCACCCTTACGCCTGGCGAATTTTCGCTACGGACGTAACTACGCAAATTCACTAGACTTCCTTCGCCACCTCAGACCAGGCGAAGCGCAATAGAGTAGATAGGGATTGCTTCAAAAAAAGTTTTTCTAAGTCCCAAAAAACACTGGCGTTTTTTCTATATCATGGGTGATAGGCTGAAAAAGATCGAAAAATTTTTTGGGGCTCCCCTCCTTCCCCCCTACATTTCCTAATTCATGGCAACTTAACTATACAGTGGGCACATAGTGGGCACATGTGTAGGGCAAAAAAAAAATTTTATTTGATGTTTTGAAGGTTTCCCAGGCATTTGTAGTGATTCTACGTATTCCATTGAAATTTGAATTTGGCGCCGTATGCAAATTAACCATCGCTAGTGTAACTTCGCTTCGCTTAGCGAAACAACGCTAGCACAACTTCGCAAACTTACGCTACCCCTGTGCGCAACTTCGGATTTTAGTGAATTTGCGGAGAGCTGGCGAAACTACGCCTGGCGAAGTGCGGCGAAGTTACGCCTGGCACAACTACGAATCTTAGTGAATTTGCCCCTTTGAGTGATTCAAGGTCTTTTTTGACGAAAACTCGATCAATTCGAGTTTTCAGGTTGTTAACCCGGAACTAGCTGATTCTCGATTTTTCCATTCAAGTTTTTTCTTTAATTTGAAACCATTCGAGTTGTAAGGTTTAAAAAAGCTCACATAGCTCTAAAATTCGACCTTTGATAAATAACCCCCTATGTGCACATAGGAGTAAATGTATGATGATTCCTGGTCTTGTATTTGCTGGCATTTTTAAAAAAAATACATACAAATTATTCAATGGACTTATTTAAACATTGCATCAAAACTGGATAATAAAAAGCAATAAAATAAAAAATAAACATGAAGCAAATGCTTTAAGAATAAGGATAATGGATAGTATAGGAATTGTGTGGTTCAGGGGTGTTGAATGCTTATATCAGCTGATGGTGAATCTGCTTGAGTGCTAAAATAAAGGGAACATAGCTCGCTATTATTGGGGTGCAGAATCTGCACAGGAGTTGGCATCAAAGGAAGTTGAGGTTATAATGATACTGTTATATAATTTATAAAGTTGCATATTTTGTTATGCTCTCTAGTTGGGTTTTGAAGAATTTGACAACAGCAACCAGACTTTGAGTGTGGTGGGTCCGTAACCTCATTTTGGTGGAGTTTAAAACAGGTGTCTGTTTGTTTTGGCTTGTTGAACAGGCAGATACTTAAAGGAAATATCAACCGTCGGAACTAATTAATGTAAAACTGCTCAGAATGCTCTTCTGAGCACCTTTGCATGCTACACTAATTATTGTATATATTTTTTTATTAATTTATTTTAGTTTTCAAGATAACAGCATATTTTACATCACTACCTTAAACAAGTCTTGTGACATCGATCTGCTTAGAACTAACCTGGGGAAACCTAAAATGATTCTAACTAACATAATTTCCTGAGCAGAAACAGTAGGTGGGGCTGTTGTTTCAAATTTATATTTTAAAAAACTGCTAATATCTTGATAATTAGAAAAGAGTTCCCGGTGCAGATCACAATGTTTCTTCAATATGTGCCCTTTAATGTAGTAATGTTAGTTTTCATTAATAGGTTTCCCTTTAATTGGTAGCTTTAGGGTCCTGAGCCCCCCTTAAAAAACTTTTACTTCTCCCTGCCCCTAAATAAACTCAGGGGTGACCCACAACATGCACCAAATCACTGGTCAGTCACCTGCAACCTTCCATGTGGGTTGTTGAGTCTGACCCATATATAACTATACCACAGCACATGGGTAAACCAAACACACACAAAAAAAATAATAACATAATAAGTTTTTCTTTTTAAGCTAAAATATACCTTAATAAATCAATGTGACTTATAACAATAACCCGTAGAGTTTATTTCGTATTATCAGGCAGATGCTTATTATGAATTCTCTTGATTTAGATAAGTTTGTTTTTTTCATATTCTTAAACACATTTCACATATTCATGAGATCAAAAATGTATTTAAATGTCATTTCATGGTCTAATCCAAATCAGTCACATTGTACACGGTATGATTAAAACAGCAGGAAGAAATGAGAACAACAGACCAGCTGTTTTCTCATTTAATATGTTTAATGTAACCTGATGTTGTTGAACACATTTTATTTATGAGAATTTATATATCAACTAATTTGCCAAGAACTTTTCTCATCACAGAACAGATAAATGACAGAATAGGGTTGCACTATTCACCACGTGGCCCCACGCTTGTTGCTGGATTATGGACTTTCACAGTGACTTTACAGGTTTAGAAAGGTTGGAGTTCACCAGATAAGGGACCTTTTTTTGTTTTATGGTTTCAGCCAAAATACTAACCCCTATATGTAATAAAAGGCACTAAGTTTGCCCAGAAGCAACCAATGAGATGTTTGCTTTCAAACAGGTTACCGGTAAATTCTTCCTGCTGATTGGTTGCTATTAGTTATTTGCTCCTGGGCAAACTTGGTGCCTTTTATTGAATAACCCCATATGTTTTTGCAAAAGTGCATTGGAAACATGTTGCTTTCAGTAGACTTTGCAACTCCACTTTTTGAATTAAAAGGGCTAGTTCACCCTTAAGTTAACTTTTAGGGGCACATTTACTAAATTCGAGGGAAGGATTAGAATGAAAAATACTTTGAATTTTGAAGTTTTTTTTTTTGGCTACTTTGACCATTGAATTGGCTACTTTGACTTAGAATCGAACGATTCGAACTAAAAATCGTTCGACTATTCGACCATTAGAGCACCAATTTTAGCCTATAGGGAAGGTCCCCATAAGCTTTCTAAGCTTTTTTTGATTGAAGGAAAATCCTTCGATCGATGGATTAAAATGCTTCGAATCGTTTGATCAAAGCATTTGCGATAAATCCTTTGACTTCGATATTCAAAGTCGAAGGATTTTACTTCGAGTAAATAGTAAATGTGCCCCTTAGTGTGTTATAGAATGGCCAGTGGTCTTCTTCTTCTGACTCTTTCCAGCTTTCAAATGGGGGTCACTGACCCCATCTAAAAAAACAAATGCTCTTTAAGGCTACAAATGTATTGTTATTGCTACTTTTTATTACTCATCTTTCTATTCAGACCTCTCCTGCTCATATTCCAGTCTCTTATTCAAATGAGTGCAAGCTTGCTAAGATAATTTGGAACCTATCAACCAAATTGCTGAAACTGCAAACTAGAGAGCTTCTGAATAAAAAGAATAATAATTTAAAAATCACAAATAATAAAACATGAAAACCAATTGCAAATTGTCTCTGCATCGTACTAAAAGTTAACAACCCCATTAATCTTTGTAAATAAGTTAGACTGGGGCACAAGTTTTTCAAAAATATTATAGCAATACAGTTCAATAAATGAACATTGTTAAAGAATAAAGGGGGTGTGTCAAAAAGGCTTTTTAAAATAGGTGGGTCTTTAGGCAGCATTTGAACATTTGGAGGGGAAGAGATAAGTTTAGGTGATGGGCGAATTTGCCGAAAAATTTGCGAATTTCCCGCGAAACGGCGAAAAATTTGCGAAACTGTGCCGTTTTTTGACGACAAAAAACGGCAGGCGAATAAATTCCCCCATCACTAATGGTAGATAGTAATGGGCGAATACATTCAACTGCCTCAAATTCACAGTGAATTTTCTTCATTTCACAACACTATACAGACGCCCATTGACTTTCATGCCGGCATCAAAATTGGCAATGTCGTCAAAATTGACGTGGGCGTGAATTTTCGAGTTTCGCAAATTTTTCGCTGTTTTTGCAGATTTCGCAGGAAATTTGCTAATTTTTTTTGCGAAACGGGAGAAATTCGCCCATCACTAGTGGCAGATAATTCTAGACACAGACAAAAGCTTGAGAGAATTCTTGCAATTAGGAATGAGTTGGGTGATTGAAGGCAGGACTGATCCTATCAAATGTGGGGCCCAATTGGGACCATGTTGGCGGAGCCCCGAGACAAAGTGTTGCTGGCTACTGACACACCAAGTATTTAGGAAAATAAGTGCATACAGGCACAAAATAGAAAGGAATGGGGCAGACAAGGTAAGAGAGTGAGAGGGATGAAATAGGGGCACATAATAGGGGCACACAGGGTAAGAGAGAGAGGGGGAGGAAATAGGAGAGTGGACTGGGCCAATTAGTTTGGGGCAGGCTGGGCCGATTCAGCTTGGGAGCAGGCTTGGTTGGATTGGGGGCAGGCAGGGCCTATCAAGGTGGGAGGAAAGCTGGGCCTATGAGAGTTGGGGGCAGGCTAGACCTATGGAGTTGGGGGATAGGCTGGCTTATCAGAGTTGGGGGTGGGCTGGACCTATGGATTTGGGGATGGGCTGGACTCTTAAAGTTGGGGGCAGGCCAGGCAGCATCATGTGCTGAGGGAAATATTATCTGTGCTGCCCTGTGGTGCGGGGCCCCCAGAGGTGCGGGGCCCTATTGGGCCCAATTGGTCCAATAGGCCTAAGGCCGGCCCTGATTGAAGGAGAGGCTAAGTTCAGAAGCAAAGCATAGAGAACACTTTATTCCAATAGCTAGGGTATAGGGGACTCAGGAAATACAAGCTTTGACAACCGGATAAACAAAACTTCAGAATCAATTCATTTCAACCCCTTGCTGGTGTCCTATTGCTAAAAGTCAGCACAGACCAGTGCTCAGAGAAAATCAATAAAATAAAGTGTAAAACACTGTAGAGTATAAACTAGAAAATAATCTTTTTTTTTCTAATGAAAATTAATAAAACCGTTTGTGGGGCTTGATTTCATTCTTAGTTGTCAAGGAAAACATCACAATATCCTTCATGAAGTGTTAATAGAGAAATACTCTGCTGTGATATGCAACAGAACAAACAGCGGTGAAATCCTTGGTAATGGGCAAGTGTCTGGCTGGCCTTCAGCAGTGTTAATCCATATACCAGCGGGGGACATAGACCGGGCAACATCTGTCTATTTATTCCCATATGTCCTTGCTGTGAATCAATTTATCCTGAACTCACTCAGAACATTATGCACTAGTTTATATTCCACTGTTCTTTTTCACTGTTCACGTGTTATGTACCAATGTATATTTTATCATTGCAGGATTTTGTAATCGGTCTGTCTACATTGCTTCGCGGCACAATTCAGGAAAAATTAAACTGGGCTTTTAATTTATATGATATAAATAAAGATGGATACATAACAAAAGAGGTAACTTCTCAGTAGCATAGTTATTGCTGGAAAATATCTCAAGATCGAGATAATAAACATTGAATAATTCATATCCGTCTACAGCATTTTCCCTTCTTTCCGATTTGTTAATTGGGTCCCTGTGTGGCAATAAATAGGAAAACTGTTTGGCATAGAAAAAAAAAAAGATAACAGAACTATTTGTTGAAACCACCTCGCCATATAAGGAGAACTTTGATGTTATACATTTACATATTTTGTATATATAATAGTATATATATATATATGTTACATAGTCGAAAATTTGCAGAAATCCAAAAAATTTGGATGCGCAACGGTAAAGTTGCTCGCGTCAAAATCTAGTAAAATAGGAAGGACTAAAAAACGTATACAGATATGGGATCCGTTATCCGGAAAGCCGTTATCCAGAAAGATCTGAATTACAGAGAAGACATCTCTTATAGACTCCATTTTGTCTAGAGATGCACTGAATCCACTATTTTGGATTTGGCGTCTTTCCCCCTCTTTCTTGAAAGGTTCGGCAGAATACCGAACCGAATCTGGTTCCTAATTTGCATATGCTAATTAGGGGTGGGAAGGGGAAAACATTTTTTACTAGGGATGCACCGAAACCACTATTTTGGATTCAGCCGAAACCCAGAATCCTTTGCAAAAGATTCGGCCGAATCCCGAACCGAATCCGAAGGGGAAAACATTTTTTACTTCTTTGTTTTGTGACAAAAAGTCATACGATTTGCATATGCAAATTAGGGTTCGGATTCGGCCGGGCAGAAGGATTCGGCTGAATCCTGCTGAAACAGGCAGAATCCTGGCCAAATCCCAAACCAAATCCTGGATTCGGTATATCCCTCATTTTATCCAAATTTTTATCCAAATTTTCGAAATTGTCAAAAATGATTTCCTATTTCTCTGTAATAATAAAACAGTACCTTGTAATGATCCCAACTTACTCTTTTTTGGTGGCAAAACAATCCTATTTAAGTTTATTTAACGTTTACATGATTTTCTAGTAATCTTAAGGAGTGAAGATTCAAATAACAGAAAGATCCATTATCCAGAAAACCCCAGGTCCCGAGCATTCTGGATAAAAGGTCTCATACCTGTATTGGGCAAAATGAGAGCCAAACCATTTTTTTCCAGAGTAGCTTTAGTCCACTTGGCCATTTCCTTTGATCAGTAAATATTTTTTATTGATACTGTTTATTAAAAAGTCATATTTATCTGCAAATAACAACTCTTATTCCTAACTGATCAGTATCTTATCTCTTCAACATTCATTTTAGGAGATGTTTGATATAATTAAATCCATTTATGACATGATGGGAAAATGTACATACCCTCTAGTCAGAGAGGAAACACCAAGGCAACATGTGGAGAATTTCTTCCAGGTAAGAAGATTTGCTAATATATATATATATATATATATATATATATATATATATATATATATATATATATATATATATATATATATATATATATATATATATATATATATATATATATATATATATATATATATATACACAGTACATGGATTATTTTTTTTCTTTTAATTTGCAGAAAATGGATATTAATAAAGATGGAGTGGTTACTATAGAAGAATTCATAGAGAGCTGCCAAAAAGTAAGTAAAAACTATTTATTTGAAAGCAAAAGCTATTGGAACTCTCAGGACATAAATTTAGTGCCCTTGACTGACATCCGTAACCATGAGTTTTCTCTATGAAAATCGTCCTGACAGTCATGAATGTTTTTATAAATCTTAAAATATTTCAGAATGCTGGGTTCCCTTGTTCACTCCATAATGAATCTGCCGCCATATATTAAATGATGATTTTTCTTGTTTGCAACAAAGCACATCTTCACTGCATGGAAAGGCAAAGCCATTGAAATACATTTCATATTTTTCTATGTAGCACACCCTTGAGTGTACTTTTGCTGTGTATTAAGGCTGTGTGTAACCAGGCTAAAACTGCTTGTGATGTGCCCTGGACCCCAGTGCAACTCCCGGTACCTGGTGTAGGTCCATGCAGCAGGATAATCAGTCAGACACAGTTCTTTGCAGCAAACTTCAATAATAATCCCTCCAGTGGGATAGCGTATGCTCCAAGACAGACAATATGCGATACAGATCTGGAAACCTTGCTGCAAACCTTGATTTCAGTAATCCGTATATAGTAGAAAATCAGATGGCACACACAAATGTGCAAAAAACTTGTAGTTTATCGAGATTCACACACAATGTTTTGGAGGTACAGGTATGGGATCGGTTATCCAGAAACCCGTTATCCAGAAAGCTCTGAATTACGGAAAGACCGCCTCCCATAGTCTCCATTATAATTAAATAATAAAACTTTTTTAAAATGAAGTTTCTTTTTCTCTGTAATAATAAAACAGTAGCTTGTACTTGATCCCAACTAAGATATAATTAATCCTTATTGGAGGCGAAACCAGCCTATTGGGGTTATTTAATGTTTATATGATTTTCTAGTAAACTTAAGTTATAAAGATCCAAATTCTGGAAAGATCCGTTATCCTGAAAACACCAGGTCCCAAGCATTCCAGATAACGGAATCCCATACCTGTACAACCTCCTTTCTCAAGTGCTCCTCTGGATTTCCCAGCCTGGGGTCTTGTTTCTTGGCACACGATTTGGTCCTCACCTTACCCACTGTATTCAGCCTGGGGTCTTGATACCCTATCTGGTCCTCAACTCACCCACTGGTGTCCCTGATCTAGTGGTTCATGGGTTAAACAATTGCAGCAGCACTCCGATATTTGATCCAAATACTTTTTATTCGTGCAACAACGGCAACGTTTTGGACTATTCCAGCCCTTTTTCAAGGCTGGAATAGTCCGAAACGTTGCCGTTGTTGCATGAATAAAAAGTATTTGGATCAAATATCGGAGTGCTGCTGCAATTGTTTAACCCATGTGTAGAGAACCTGTGCAGAGAGGAGTACAGCTTACACCCGAGGCTTCAAACAGTGAGTTGTGTGAGTGTGGCACTTTACTTTTGACTTTGTATGATCTAGTGGTTCACCCACCACGGGGTCCTAACCCCACTATTTCTCCTCGATGGAGCCACAACTGCTCTCTAGCTACCCTGAATTTTCTTTCACTCCTAGAGTAACTATCACAGTGTGACTACTACAAGTGTGTAGCACTTATCTTTCAAGGAACCAGAGCCCCGGTCCTGTAACACCTCACTGGGAGGCATGGTCCCAGGGGAAAGACTTCGCACTCATGGGGTTAACCCCCTTTATATTGTTAAACACTGCCACCTAGTGGGCAACCCTGCCTGCAGTAATCCCAGGGGACCCAGGAAGGGAGAGCTAGCTGTCCGGGTAAACTAAAGGACCACCTTGGTGTCCAAATACTAAAGGGGAACTGCCTGAGTAAATTAACCCAAATCTCAGGGTCCTTACATCTATAGAATCAAAACATCTGCATATTTGCCATATAAATAAAAATGTGTGCATCAAAACATGTTCTTTAGCATAACCTATCCCTAAGCACCAATATAGGGGACATACTGCTTTGTCATTTTGTGTGTTAGGTAACTCTTGCCTGCTTTTTGTTTCTGCCAGGAAAATTAAAATCCAGCAGATGTTCATATGTTTAAAGCCATGAAATAAATACCCAATTTATCCATTTTAAGTTGGCGCCTCCAAGCAGGAGGCTGAAGCCCAGTAATTTAATGAGCTGGTTGGACATGTTGCATTCCCCCCACAGTCAATATGTTACAGGTCTGGTAGATACGCAAGGTTTGGAGATATTTTCAGTTTGCTCAGCACAGCAAATTCCCAGCAGGATGTACTGCCTTAAGATGTATTGGCCCTTTGGAGAAGAACTTGTTCCAGGTCACCTCAAGCCCTGGAACCAAAACCCTCTTCTTGAAAAATTCAAGTTTGCTTATGTCTCACGTTTACTTGTATGTTACTTATTTTGTGACATTCTATTTAACTTCATTAAAAAATGTTCTGCAGGTACAGGTATAGGATCCGTTATCCAGAAACCTGTTATCCAGAAAGCTCTGAATTACAGGAAGTCCATCTCACATAGACTCCATTTAATTCAAATAATCCACATTTTTAAAAATGATTTCCCATTTATCTGTAATATTAAAACATAAGCTTGTACTTGATCCAAACTAAGATATAATTAATCCTTATTGGAAGCAAAACCAGCCTATTGGGTTTATTTAATGTTTACATGATTTTCTAGTAGACTATTTTTGAATTTTAAAAACTTGATTCAGGTTTTTTCGACAAAAAAACTTCAAATGTCAGGAAGGTTGCAAACAAATCCAAATTGATCCCAGGACATCTTCCATAGGCTAAAACAGCAATTTGGCAGGTTTAAGGTGGCGAATAGGGCCAGTGTATGATAAATTTCAAAAATCAAATTAAAATTTTTTAAAAACCTCGGATCAAATTTGAATAATTCCCTAGTCAAATTTGACAGTTTTGGCAATAAAAAAAAACTCGAAAATTCGAATTCGAAATTCAAATTTTCACTTCGAACCTTAATAAATCTGCCCCTTAAGGTATGAAGATCCAAATTACGGAAAGTTCCCTTCTCCGAAAAACCCCAGGTCCCGAGCATTCTGTATAACAGGTCCCATACCTGTAGTTACTTTTAAAATGTTGCAGTATTGGCTTTAGATGCCTCATTTATTAAACCCTCCAGCACATGTCTGTGCTTTGCGTGTCAGTGGCACTGCACATGCTCAGTGTATTCTGGGCAGCTGAGAAGCTAAGCAGAGAATGTGATTTGTCTGTCCTAGAAGCTATGTAATGGTTTGTAAGCTACCAGGTAATGCAACTCTAAGTTAATTAATAATAAGTTATTAGGTACATACAGCATATGGTATACTGAGTCAGTCCCTTAGCTTAGACAACTCACAGCAGCCTCGAGAATGCAGGAATAGGATCTATTGGGGGCATCTGCAGAGAAAAAGTTCTTATTGCCAAAGAACTGTGGTTGCCTTGAACTAGTAAAAGAATCCCAGAGCTTTGTGGGTTGCATTTTCAACCTATTTCTTTGTTAATATGTAGATCTCCTTTAACTCTGTAGTAGAGTCTTGAGCAAGTCTGGCAGTGCAGATCAGTGTCTGGCCTGTACCCATGACTCGCAACCCAAATAAGTCCCCAGACCCATCCTGCAAAAAGTTAACTTACCTTTTGACCTGGAACCCATGAAACTGGAAATGACATCACAGTCCACAAGTGATGCACCTTAACAAGGTACCCAGGCAGACTACCCGTTGACTGCCTGCACAGTCAGGGAATTGGGGACCCTTTGTGGGTATTCTTAAGTACCTGACCCGATATAGTACTCTTCTCTGTAGCTCCTCATGACCATTAGTGACCTAGTTTGCATATCTAAATGATACCAAGCTAGGATGCATTCAAGGGGACTTCCAGGATTTATCCAAGTGATATCCTCAAGAATACAGTATGAATAAAGTATGTTCCCTTATTTTGCAGCTTGCCCCACTAATTTTAAATTAGACCGTCCACATATTGAAAGGATAAAGAACTCGGTAGTCAATTTTATAGGTAATATTAATTCCCTATAAAAAAAGATCTTTGTTTTTATTCAGTAAATACACGTTTTGCATGTTGAGCCGCCCAGTGTAACTCATCTTGTGACTCAAGACCCTTACTTACTATGTCTTTACCTAACAATCCCCATATCATAACTGGACATGGCACAGTCCTGATGCTTCATCTGAGCTGCAGAGCTTTGTTTTTATTCAGTAAACACACGTTTTGCATGTTGAGCCGCCCAGTGTAACTCATCTTGTGACTCAAGACCCTTACTTACTATGTCTTTACCTAACAATCCCCATATCATAACTGGACATGGCACAGTCCTGATGCTTCATCTGAGCTGCAGAGAAGAAAAAGAGACAATAGGGCAGAGGGAGCATAGTACAGGTATGGGACCTGTTATCCAGAATGCCCCGGACCTGGAGCTTTCCTGATAATGGATCTTTCTGTAATTTGGATCTCATGCCTTAAAGGGCATGTCAATTCTAAAATAGAATAAGACTAGAAATGCTGTATTTTGTATACTAAATATAAACATGAACTTACTGCACCACAAGCCTAATCAAACAAATAATTTATGCTTTCAAGGTTGGCTACAAGGGGTCACCATCTTGTAACTTTGCTAAACATCTTTGCAAGACTAAGACTGTGCACATGCTCAGTGTGGTCTGGGCTGCTTAGGGATCATCATAAACAAAGCTGCTTGAGTTCTGCATGGCTGGGAAGTAAGGCGGGGGCTCCCCCTGCTGTTCATAAGTATGATTGTTTCCCTGCTCAGCAGTTAGGGACCGTCTGACAATTCCTATCCACAGCAGTAAATGAAGGGAGAATTTCACTGCATACAGTCAGGTTTCTTATAAAAACGGTACACATTTTTTAATTAAAGTTTATTGGAGATAGGTTTCCTTTTCATTAAAGAAAGTAAAAATGGGATTTTATTTTTTGCCTTTACATGTGCTTTAAGTCTACTAGAAAACCATGTAAACATTATATAAACCTAATAGATACTTATATCTTCATTTGGATCAAGTACAAAGTGCTGTTTTATTATTACAGAGAAAAAAGAATATTTGGATAAAATGGAGTCTATAAGGGAAAGCCTTTCCGTAATTCAGAGTTTACTGGATAACGGGTTTCCAGATAACGAATCTCATACCTGTACAACAAACTAAAGTCACCAAAATAGCAAATTTCTAGGGTCTTACTTTCCTGCTAATGCTCGTTATTGGACAAAATGTTTTTTTTTACAACTAGCTTAAACTACTGGATTTCTTTCAGTCACATCCTCTGAGGTCCTAAACAAGTCTGCTCTGTTCTTTTACAGGATGAAAATATTATGTGCTCTATGCAGCTGTTTGAGAATGTGATATAGCACACGTGCGTCATCTCGGAAGAACTTTACAATTTTATCTATTTTTGACGATAATTTGAAGCTGCAATTTCCATCTTACCCATAAATAGACTGTTCGGCTTTCTACTAAGTTATATATTATGCAAAATAGCTTTTTTTTATGATGCCTTCCATAAATTAGGTTCCACGATGTGTAGCAGTTCAACATGATTTTCTAGTGTATCATATTGAATACTTTCATTTTTTTTTTCTTCTTGGCTTTAATAAAAGCGGTTCCATAGTAACACAACTTACTCATGAAAATTGTTATAAAGAAAATGCCACATCCTCTTGTCCTTTTACGGCTTTTTATGAGGCTTGCACAAAGCATAAAAGGATCTCAAGATCTTTAATATCTTTTTTATAAGGAAACCAGTCGTCCATTATGTCAGGACAAACCTCCAAAGCCGTCTGATTACACTGTGAGTGATACTTACCTTGGCAAGATTTGGCTCCAACGCATTATCCTTTAAAACTCTGCAGTAGATTTGTTAAAAAGACAAATAATTCCGGTTTGAACTCATGTACAAATAGGCTTACATGTCGACGCTGGAGACAGAGGCATAAATCACGAAGCTGAAGGCTGTTCAGGGTGCAATTTTTTTTGTTCTGGAAAAGATGGGCAGAAGCTGTCATTCAACAAATGTGTATTATCCAACTTGATTCACAATACATGAACACAATATTCATTGTAAATGTATTTTTCCAAAAAAAAAAAATCCCAAAAACCTCAAACTACAAGATTGTAGAAGTAAGAACGTGTGCGTACAGAGAGGAGGCGCAAACATGTAGCGGGAACTACTCTACGGCCTCCAGGTGTAAGAGGTTGTCGACTTATTTTATCAATAAAAGATGTGACCGACGTTACGTTTTTGGCTCCCAATTGCTTGATGGATATAAAAAAAATACATGCAGAACATTTATTGGGCTGAATCCCTAGAGATCGGATTCAGTTTGGCCAACAGAAAAACCTATGTGGCAGCAGTAGGTAAACATTCAGTATTCGTCCGAATCTTTTTCAGTATTCAGATCTCTTCACTATTATTTCACAGTAGTAGAAATGTATAATCTCAGGGGCAAGTATTGTACCGGTATGGGACCACTTATCCAGGATACTTGGGACCTGGGGTTTTCTGGATAATGGATCTTTCCATAAATTGGATCTTCATACCTTTAAGATTACTAGAAAATCATATAAACATGAAAGAAACCCAATAGGCTGGTTTTGCCTCCAATAAGGATTAATTATATCTTAGTTTGGATCAAGTACAAGTTACTGTTTTATTATTACAGAGAAAAAGGAAATAATTTTTAACAATTTGGAATATTTGGATTAAATGTAGTCTATGGGAGATGGCCTTTCCGTAATTAAGGACTTTCTGGATAACGGGTTTCCGGATAACGGATCCCATACCTGTATAAAATAGCTACATTTTCCTCAGCAAGGTGAAAAAACCATGGACATTGTAGACCTAGTCATGTGATCCGAGGATCCAATGCAAGACAGCTTACTGTATGGAAAAGGTCACAGTAGTTGGAAAAAAGTGTGGGAAAGTGTCTTAGAACTGGCAAAGTCCTGATCGCAATTCACTGCAAATCTGTGGCCATATATGATAACTGGGGTGCACAAGCATCATGTGAATAACCTGAACAACCAGTACCAAATCAGCTTGTAAGAATAACTCCCGAACACAGTGCAAAACTAGTATCTACTTAAAGCTGCTAAATCATCTAAAAATGGCTCTGCTCAACATTTAGGGAGTTATTTACTAAAACTAGTTTTTCTTCTCATATTTTACTCTGTTGGTGCCTGTTCAAAGTCAACACACAACTTATCTAATACCACTGCACCTTGGTCTCCAATTAGTCTTCAATATTATCCTGCTTTATGGAAAACTCCTCCCTACTGTTTTTGACACAAGTGTAAATGGAGGTGGTTTACGTAGAGGAGGATATAATCCAGGCCTACACTGAGGTTAAATTGTGGTGGTTCTATCATGTTCTGGGAACTCTTTGGGAGTTATTATGGAAAAAACTTTAATTTATCTACTTAAAGCTGCTAAATCATCTAAAAATGGCTCTGCTCAACATTTACGGGGTTATTTACTAAAACTAGTTTTTCTACTCATGTTTTACTAGAGAACAAATTTGATCTAACTCCCATCCATGAATTTGGCTAATTTACTCATAATTAGTCGGAAAAAAAAAAAAACTATTCTTCACATTTATAGGCTTCAAAAATTCAAATGTATTGAGTTTTTGAGCTACAATAAGCATCAAACACCCCAAACCACCTAAAAATCGTGAAGGCAAAAAACATGGAGTATTTTGAGATTCAGATTTTTTTGCTGCTTTGGGGCATAATAAATCTCTAAAAAAAAAAAATATATATAGAATTTTTAGAGAAAATAAAACTTGACTTTTAATGGATAGGTAAACTTTAAAAATAAGTGAATGTAAAATTAATGAGGGTGCTATTATTCTAAGCACTTTTGCATTTTACATTCATTATTATTTTTTTCTAATTCCGAGATATTAAAGGATACATGTACTGTTAACAAGAATGAATTTTGTTACAAAAGCACCACCTGTTGACCATTTTCCAACCAATCTGACCACCAAGTAGTCAAGAAAGAGGGCTCCTATTCTGGTTAGGAAAAAAAATAAGAAACCTTTCTCAAATCTTTCCTAAGCAGAAGAACATCAGAGCATAAATCTTTCTTTCTCCTGACAACTTCCTTAACAGTATAAATAAATGAAGTGTCCAGTGCTCTGCTGCATTGTGGCCACCTCTTCTCTGTTGGTGCCTGTTCACAGTCAACACAGAACTTACCTAATACCACTGGCAAATTAGTCTTCAATGTTTCCCTCCTTTACGGAAAACTCCTCCCTATTGTTTTAGACACAAGTGTAATTGGAGGTAGTTAAAGTAGAGGAGGATATAATCCAGGCCTACACTGAGGTTTAGTTGTTGTGGTTCTATCATGTTCTGGGAACTCTTTGGGGGTTATTAGGGCAAAAACTTAAATTGTTTTATTATACCCCGATGCTGTAAAAAGCCCGAATCCAAAAGTCTGCCATGTGAAACCTGTCAGGGTCATGTCTAAATCAATGGGAGATGAACCTATTCCAATTCAAGATATCATGGATTATGCTGGGTTTAGCCCGATAATCTGAAAAATTAAGGGTTTCGGGCAAAAACCCCCAAAAAACTGAAAAAGTCTGAAACATTTTTTTCCCAATCCGATTAATTTGAGTTATTTTATTTATAAATAAGGCAAAAATCAGGTTTGGGAGCTGGTAGAGCTTTTTTTATTAAAATAAAATAGGATTTTAGTAAATAACCCCCTTTGTGTTGCATTGGAGGGTACCAATATAAAGGAGCTCAGTAACCTCAGTGTAGAACTGGTGAGAACATGGTAAAGGTGTTTGAATCTAACACTGCACACTCCACAATTTTGCCTTATTTATCATTAAAATCATTAAACTCGATTAAATCGGATCGGGGAAAAAAACTTGATAAAATCAAGCGAAAACTGTATTGTATACCATTTTTTTCGGATTCTTGGGCTAAACCCAGCGCAAACCACAATATCTTCAAATTGGAATAGGGACATCTCCCACTGACTTAAACATGACCTCGACAGGTTTGATGTTTGATGGTGGATTTTTGGATTCTGGTTTTTTGCAGCATCGGGGTATAATAAATTAAAAAACTTCAATTCTAAATTCGAGTTTTTGCCCCAAAATGTTATGTTTTATAGAATTGCATGACAGGTGCTAACCTAGGGTTTACAATCACTGTAATATTGACTAGCGTAAATGGCTACTACCTCCCCATTTTTACTTACATCTCACCACAACTGAGTTATTTTCCGGTTCTCTCCTCAATCCGGTTTGGTTTTATAATTTGCTGCTCAATCACATGTATAATCCCAAAACGTTTCTGTAATTGCGGTCACACTACATTGCATATTATTTGCTAGCACCATTAATGCATTGGGCATTCATATTAATTTCAAAGTAAGGTAATTAATCAACCTACACTCCACCGACCCAGACAAATCCGCAAATGTAGGATATTGAAATTTAAAAAATGTTTTTAAAAATGTAAATGACAAAGATTGAGAAGAAATGAAATTGTTAAAGAGGGAGAATAGGGAACGAGATGGGTTGAAAAGGATATGTAAAGCATTTACGGTTTTAGAAATATATTAAAGATATTTTAGTTTACTCTGCTTGTCTCAATCGTCTTGACAGTCCTTGGTATCACACTTGTCAAGGTGCAATTTCTTTCCAATCCAAGTCCAATGATTGGCACTTTAGTAATTGTTCTTGTGAAACTGGTGCTGTCATTGTCAGAGATGAGTGCTGCATATTGATTGAAACCGGCAGTGCTTAAACTCAATTTCCTTTTTTAATAATACAGGTATGGCATCCATTATCTGGAAACATGTTATCCAGAAAGCTCTGAATTATGGATCGTTGTCTCCCATAGGGTCTGTTTTATTAAAATAATCAAATTTAAAAAAAAAATGATTTCCTTTTTGTCTGTAATAATAAAACAGTTGCTTGTACTTGATCCCAACTGGAAGCAAAACCAGCCTATTGGGTTGATTTAATGTTTACATTACTTTCTAGTTGACAAAGTACGTAGATCCAAATAATGGAAAGATCCATTATTCAGAAAACCCCTGGTCCCAAGCATTCTGGATAACAGGTCCTATACCTGTAACAAAAAAAAAAAAGTCTTGAAACTGGGCAACAACTCAAGTAAATCCATTAGAAAAACTTTTATGCTAAAAATAATATAGGAGACAAATAATCTGTAGAAAACTGGAGAAAAATCTGAAATTGTAACCTTTGAATTCACAAGTCCCAGGTTAAGACACACATTAAATTATCTGCGCCAAATGTAAGCAGTAATGAGGTTACTGTCAAAACTAAATTGTTCCTTCTAATCACTCCACGTAAATATCAGAGCGGCCCACTGTAATATTGAAACATGAGGTTTCTTATATCAATATTCAGCACGGTGCTCTAAAGCAGAAGGAAAGCTACAAAGGCGGTTTATTGCCAATAGATTAGCCACAATAGTACAAGCTAGAAAGATATATTTATTCTGTAGAATGCTTTAACATACCCAAGTAAACTGCTCTAGAAGCTCTCCCTTTGTTTAGTTTAACAGCTGCCATATTTGCTTGGTGTGATATCACTTCCTGCCCGAGTTTCCCCCTGCTCACTCACAGCTCTGGGCTCAGATTAGAGAAGGGAGGGGGAGAGAGGAGAAAACTGAGCATGCTCAAGCCCTAGCCCTGGAGGTTAAAGCTGAAAGTCCAATACAAAATGCCCAATGTCAACGATATTATTTAGTGGTCTGGGTGTGTTTTCATGAATTCGGTATAGTCACTAGTTCCAGTAAGAGCAAACTTTTTATTAATACAGCTTCCTATCACGTGTCCCTTTCCTGTTTCAGCACAATAATGCCCCTATGCATAAAGCAAAACAGGTCATGTAGGAGTCATTGGCAGAGGTCCCTTGAACCATTTGAAGATGTTAATAGCCTTTATGATGTTCGAGTTTTTTTCAGAGGGTTTTGCCCAAAAACTCAGTTTTTTTTCGCCGAAAACTCAATCACTTTGAGTCTTCGGGTTTCGCAACTCAAACTCTCTGAATCGAGTATTTTCCATTCGAGCTTTTTCTTAAATAAGAAACCATTTGAGTTGTGAGTTCATTCAAGGTACAGTGGTGTGAAAAACTATTTGCCCCCTTCCTGATTTCTTATTCTTTTGCATGTTTGTCACACAAAATGTTTCTGATCATCAAACACATTTAACTATTAGTCAAAGATAACACAAGTAAACACAAAATGCAGTTTTTAAATGAGGGTCTTTATTATTTAGGGAGAAAAGAAATCCAAACCTGTGTGAAAAAGTAATTGCCCCCTGAACCTAATAACTGGTTGGGCCACCCTTAGCAGCAATAACTGCAATCAAGCCTTTGCGATAACTTGCAACGAGTCTTTTACAGCGCTCTGGAGGAATTTTGGCCCACTCATCTTTGCAGAATTGTTGTAATTCAGCTTTATTTGAGGGTTTTCTAGCATGAACTGCCTTTTTAAGGTCATGCCACAACATCTCAATAGGATTCAGGTCTGGACTTTGACTAGGCCACTCCAAAGTCTTCATTTTGTTTTTCTTCAGCCATTCAGAGGTGGATTTGATGGTGTGTTTTGGGTCATTGTCCTGCTGCAGCACCCAAGATCGCTTCAGCTTGAGTTGACAAACAGATGGCCGGACATTCTCCTTCAGGATTTTTTGGTAGACAGAATTCATGGTTCCATCTATCACAGCAAGTCTTCCAGGTCCTGAAGCAGCAAAACAACCCCAGACCATCACATTTTACTGTTGGTATGATGTTCTTTTTCTGAAATGCTGTGTTACTTTTACGCCAGATGTAACGGGACGCGCACCTTCCAAAAAGTTCAACTTTTGTCTCGTCGGTCCACAAGGTATTTTCCCAAAAGTCTTGGCAATCATTGAGATGTTTTTTAGCAAAATTGAGACGAGCCTTAATGTTCTTTTTGCTTAAAAGTGGTTTGTGCCTTGGAAATCTGCCATGCAGGCCGTTTTTGCCCAGTCTCTTTCTTATGGTGGAGTCGTGAACACTGACCTTAATTGAGGCAAGTGAGGCCTGCAGTTCTTTAGATGTTGTCCTGGGGTCTTTTGTGGCCTCTCGGATGAGTTGTCTCTGCGCTCTTGGGGTAATTTTGGTCGGCCAGCCACTCCTGGGAAGGTTCACCACTGTTCCATGTTTTTGCCATTTGTGGATAATGGCTCTCACTGTGGTTCGCTGGAGTCCCAAAGCTTTAGAAATGGCTTTATAACCTTTGAAATTGAACTCAGGTGTGATAAACCACAGTTACGTTATTTTTTAACAAGGGGGGGCAATCACTTTTTCACACAGGTCCATGTAGATTTGGAGTTTTTTTTCTCCCTTAATAACGTAAACCTTCATTTAAAAACTGCATTTTGTGTTCAATTATGTTATCTTTGACTAATAGTTAACGGTTTTTGATGAGCAGAAACATTTAAGTGTGACAAACATACAAAAGAATAAGAAATCAGGAAGGGGGCAAATAGTTTTTCACACCACTGTATATATAAAAAAAAAATATTTGATCTTATCAAGGGGGTTATTATAATTAATAACCCCACTTAAAGGAGAGCAAAACTCCCCAATAAGAAAAACCCCTACATACTACACTAGATAGTCCCTCCTCCCTGCATAGTTCTTTACCCCTGAAAGTGTCCCTAACACAGTAATCACGTATCGGTGCAGAGTAAGCGCAGCAGAGCTCATCTTCCTGCTCTTCGGTATTCTTCCTTAAGTGAATGCCATATTGGTGAATGCAGAGTTGGAGCAACAACAGTGTGCTTACTTTGCACTGATACGCAGTACTGTGTTAAAGGAGAAATCAACCTGTGGGGAAAAAAACCCCCACCCCAGGTAGACCTCCCTCCCATCTCCCCCCAGGCTAACTACCCCCCCCCCCCGGGGAAGTGCCCCATACTCCATACTTACACCTCGGTGCAGATTCTTCCTGCGAAGTTCCACGCTTCCGTCTCCTCTGTAAGAGGAGAGATCGGTTTTTCTGGAGCAGTTTGCGAGGAACTGGAAGAACTGGAAGAATCTGCGCCGAGGGGTAAGTATGGGACACTTCCCCGTTAGCCTGGTGGAGGAGGGAGGGATGTCTACCTGGGGTGCGGGGTACAGGGTTTTTTTTCCCCACAGGTTGATTTCTCCTTTAAGGGCACTTTCAGGGGTAGAAGGAAGGGGGGAATATCTAGGGTAGTAGGTAGGGGCCTTTCTTATTGGGGAGGTTTAGTTCTCCTTTAATATTCACCATAAAGACCATAGTTAATGTTTACATTTTTTTTAGCAGATTTAAGGGATGGTAATCCAGATCACAGAAAGATCCCTCATCTGGAAAACCTAAGGTCCCAAGTCTGCCGGAAAATAGATCCTCTCTATGTATAATTATAGTCTGAATATGAGTTATCAAATTTCTGTAGTTTCAGGTCTTGTAGTTATGAGGTAATGGCCTGAATGACAGATGATAATTTGAAAACAGATCCGCACACACTCGATTGAATGCAGTCGGGGAAGATGCCCCTATTATTATGTCACCAGTAATTAAGCCGGATTCCCCTGAAACGTTGAATTACTGGTGGCACAATAAAAGGGGCATCTTCCCCGACTGCATTCAATTGAGTGTGTGAGGATTGTTTTTCAAATTATCGCTGTTGCTAGGAAAGAAAAATGCATGAAAAAAAAAAACCAAAACAATACATTTTTTACATCGATTTTTGGTCCCCACTTTTAAATGTACAAACACCACTGAACTGGTATTAAACATATTAGATTTTATTCTTACAGTTTTTAGCATTAAATTAAAATAATATGAAGGTCACTCCCAAACATAATTACAGCTACTGATGATGGAGCACTTTGTCATTGGCAGCGTTTAGCGATGACCGCATTTCAACACAATTCAACGGATTGGTCCAAAGTATTATTTCCTCATGTCCAAATGTTGTAGTATTCATTGCCTCTTCAGTTACAGGTGGAACAGTATGTTGGAATTTTTGATTTTATTATTCCAAGGCTTTCCTTTACAAAAAAAATAAAGAGCAAATCAGAAAAAAGAAGGTTGTTGCTGATCACAAATCCACTGTAAAGTACATTTGTCACATCTGATAGAACATCTTTGAGACATTCTATAGTCCACGCTATTCCCTGTGTTGTCTGGAACACCCAATTATTTTGTAACGCTTTTTATTAAATGCAAAAATGAGTTCCAGTATGTACCTACGTATCTCCATGCTGGAATTCTTTGTGCAGATGACTATGTTTGGGTGTGCGCCAAAGGTCTAGTTATCATGCTGTTAGTCTTTCTTTTTGGAAAAGTATTTGCAAATTTTATTTATTATTAAATAGCACAGACACATTTACACAGCACTTTATGGAGATCATCAGATCATGGGCTACCAAAGAACCAATTGCAGCCCTTATTTGGCACCCACAGGGACTGTTTTTATGCTTCAGTTGCTCCCCAACTCTTTTTATATTTGAATGTGGCAACTTAGAGACATCTATGAGGGTTACATTCCTGAAAGATACAGAAGGCACAGTATCCAGATTCTATTTTGAAAACAACTAAGAACTTCCTCTAGTACACATTTAGTTCATAGTCGTGCATCTATGTTTTATACACATAAAACTTAGATGCATCCATGTATATACAAGCAAAATTCTTACTGCCTGTAATTAACTGTCAGTTTTTGAAGTGGGTGACAGCTATTGATTGCCATCATTCCTCTACAGCCTTTTACCATCAGGATCTGCTGTTTGCCCTGACTCCGAACATGCACATACACACACATCACTGAAGAACAATAACAATCTGTCCAGCATGCCAGCTTAAAGGAGGATATTCGCCTTTAACTTAACTTTTTAGTATGATGTAGAGAGGGATATTCTGAGACAGTGTGCAATAGATTTTCATTTTTTACATGTGTTTTTTATTAGTTATTTAGCTTTTTATTCAGCAGCTCTCTAGTTTGCAATTTCAGCAATCTGGTTGCTAGAGACCAAATTACCCTACAACTATGCAATGATGCCTGACTGGAATATGAAAATTGGTTCGTACAGCAGCTAAGATTTGTCTCATCAAAGTATTCTGGAGTTTCGTAAGGGTCTTGGACGGGCAGGCTAAAAGAGCCGTAGTGGCTTCGGGGACTATATGCGTGTGAAATACCCGCTCAAGTAAGTAGCCTTTGTTTTTTATGTGGGGTTAGTGACTTTCATTTGAAAGCGGTTAAGTTAACTTAAAGGAACAGTAACACCAAAAAATGAAAGTGTTTTAAAGTAATGAAAATAATACGGATGCACCGAATCCAGGATTCGGTTCGGTATTCGGCCAAATCTTTCGTGAGAGATTCGCGGGGTTTGGCCGAATCCAAAAAAGTGGATTCCGTGCATCCCTAGAAAATAACATGTGTTGCCCTGTACTGATAAAACTGATCTGTTTGTTTCAGAAACACTTCTATAATTCATATAAACAAACTGCTGTGTAGCAATGGAGGAAATTGAAAAAAGTCTGTATGGCACAGGTTAAATAGTGGATAACAGATAACACCATCATGTTCTACAGAGTTTATCTGCTGAGCATTTTCTCCTTTGAATGACTGCCCCCATTGCTACACATCAGCTTATTTATATAAACAATAGTAGTGTTTCTGAAGCAAACACATCAGTTTTACTAGTGCAGGGAAGCACTGCATTATATACTAATTACTTTAAAACAATAAAATTTTTTCATGTTAGTCGTCCTTTAAAGGTGAACCATCCCCCTATGGCAGGCATTTTCGTTCGCAAAGTACATTATGACAGTATTACTGCTATTCCAAACTATTTTTCTAAAATTGGGAGATTTAGATTATTCAAGCCCTTCACATTGCCGTATTTTGTGATACTTTGTGTGAGATAAATGCAGCATACATACCTTTCCTCCATATTGTTCCATTTCCTGCAGTGCAGCAGTGATCTGTTCTTTATAGGTTTTTTCCATTAACCTTTTAGAAATCTATTGGACAAGAAAATGAATGAATATAAAACAGCACTGTATTATTGTTTCACTCCCAATTTAAAACATTTAAGACACTATATTTTTTTAAAAGACAATGTTTTAGGTTTATTCTTATCCAATCTGTTAGTTTCCATTAACCATGTGTAGCAGTCATTTTTAATTTTGCCTTTCTTTTGCTTATCTCATCAGCCATATGTTTCTTTTACTGCTTCAGCTGTGCAAAAATACATGATTAGAAGTCTTTAGGATAAAAATAGAAATATTATGAGCTTTAGGAAATTGATTTTTTTTCTGGATGATGAAATAATTACCAGGATGATTTTTCTAAATCATGTATAATGCTAGCACACAATGTCGTTATTTTAGCCAGAAATAAAGAAACAAGAAAAGTATCTAGAAGCCTGGGGGCGGTACTAAGTCACACAAAATGGTCCAACTAAAAGCGCTAGTTCAAATGCTTGCCAGGTGGCTGTGTGTGTTTTGAAGTGAAAATCCCCTGAAACAGTTTGTATAGCATGGGGGTGGGGCTAATTATACTATTACCTTACAGTATAGCAGGGGTCCCCAAACCTTTTTACCCGTGAGCCACATTCAAAAATAAAAATAGTTGGGGAGCAACACAGGAGTGCAAAAAAAAAAAAAAAAAGGGCTGTGATTGGCTATTTGGTGGCACCTATGTGGACTGGCAGCCTACAGGAGGTTCTGTTTGACAGTACACCTGGTTTTTATTAGGGATGCACCGAATCCACTTTTTTGGATTCGGCGGAACCCCCTGGAATCCTTCGCGAAAGATTTGGCTGAATACCGAACCAAATCCTAATTTGCATATGCAAATTGGGGGTGGGAAAGGGAAAACATTTTTTACTTCCTTGTTTTGTGACAAAAAGTCAAGCAATTTCCCTCCATATGCAAATTAGGGTTCAGTCCTGGATTCGCTGCATCCGTAGTTTTTATACAACAAAAACTTGCCTCCAAGCCTGGAATTCAAAAATAAGCACCTGCTTTGAGGTTACTGGGAGCAACATCCAATGGGTTGGTGAGTAACATGTTGCTCGCGAGATACTGGTTGGGGATCACTGCAGTATAGTATATAAAATGCTTCTCTAGAAACTGCATTGCATGTGGCAGCAGGTGACAAAACGTGGTGAAACAAATGGCTAAAACGCTAAATCACAAGAAAAGGAGCATTTTATACATACGCTGGTAAGAAGTTGCTTCAGGTGAATATTTAGTGATGGTCCAACAACTGAGCTTAACTGTACCAACGCATTCAAACCTCTTTCAAACACACTGCCATCCGAATGAACCTAGCAATAAAAGACAAACACAGCAGGAGGTTAAGGTTTCACATTATAAACTGACCCATTAATACAACAGTTCTTTGTATCCGTGTGTTTTTACAATGTTATAGAATCAGTTTCAAGCCAGGAATCTCATGATTTGTCTACTCCACAATATGTTAGGCTAGAGCACCCCATCACCACCCACCATGCAAAGCCTCGTCATACATTGTTCCCAATCCCAGGGTTTACTTGCCCACCCCACCATGGGCAGATTTACTAAAGGGCGAAGTGGCCGTTGCTAGCGAAAATTCGCCAGAAATCTCATCCGCAGGGACATCGCCAATTTACTAACAGGTGTAGATGACAATTCGCTAGCGAAAGAGACCATCGCTAGCTTAGTTTTGCGCCCTATCGCCAGGCGAGCTATCGTTACTCCGCAAATTCACTAAAGTGCGAATTTTACTGAACGTTGCC
Source organism: Xenopus laevis (assembly GCF_017654675.1). Classification (NCBI taxonomy): domain Eukaryota; kingdom Metazoa; phylum Chordata; class Amphibia; order Anura; family Pipidae; genus Xenopus; species Xenopus laevis. The sequence continues at coordinate 31,722,414 of NC_054371.1, read as the reverse complement.
TCTTTTGCCAGAGTTTCCTTCGCCACCTGATAAGATGAAGCTACATCCTCCTCAATCTTATGTCAGTGACACCATATCCTGTATGCCAGAAATTCATTAAAAGTTGTAAAAAACACGTGCGTTTTTGAATTTTTTTTTAAAGTGGGATTGTCTTCAAAAGTCCTAACTATAAAAGATTTTTGTGTTCATTTTTTTTTAACCAATTTGAGGGGCATGCCACATTTGTTTAAGGGTGGGCTCATGTCTAGGGTATTAGAGGATCTCTTTAAACTTTATTTTGTTTCCTTGGACATGTGTAATAATAAGTGGCCACTTCTAGTATTTGCACCAACATCTCTAATAAAGACACATATATAAACCTATATTTACCGGCCCTATTCAAATGGACCTAAGCGCAAGAGTACTAACAAAGTTTCGGTAGATAGAACTTGAACCCTAGTGAAAGTTCGCTATGAAATCTCACGCTGACCAATTAACTAGCGAAACTTTGACCAGTGTTCAGCTGCTGTTCAGCAGCAACTTTGCATTTTAGTAAATTAGCATAGTAGTAACGAATTTACGCCTGGAAACGTGGCGCGAAGTGTGGCGGAGCATTCGCTGGCGAAAATGTGCCCTTTAGTGGATTTGTCCCCATGTGTTTGATTACTTGGTATGTGCATCATCACCCTGAAAAATTATGTTTGCTGAAAACAAAATTAACTTGCATTACACAATGATCATTATTTTCCCTGGCCTTAACACTTCTATAGATGTTAGAGCTTCTGAGCGCTAACACTCCACAGCACAAAATGAAGTTCAACAGATTTCACATTCTAATGAATGGACACATTTATCCAAGAGTAAATACTTTCATAAATGTATCATTTAACATGTTCTGTCCGGACTAAGTCAGTGTTCGTTATAATCAATCTGCAGGGAATCCCTCTGGATTACTTAGTTCAATATTTTGTTATCTGCCTCTATACTTTATGTACAAGTACAACATTAAAGTAACAATATCATTACTTATCTAAGCTTTGTATTTGTACCCAAAAACACAAAACTGTAGTTTTGCGAAACTAAAAATCCAAACAAGGGTTGGCATTAATGTGATATCTATATTATTATAATTGTTACATTTATTTATGGAATGCCAACATATTCTGCAGCATTTCACAGAAGGGTACATAATAATGGACATGCAGATAAACCAATACCCAGTACGGCAGGTAATTAGGGTCTTTTCAACAAGTGTTACAATTTACAGAGGCAGGGATATGCAAGACACAATGTATAAGAACTATTATGTTGAAATTACAGAAATATGAAAAAGCAACCACTCAGAACTCTTTGGTCCTTTCTATTGTATAGAATAAATAGGATATACTGTTACGGCATCTCTACTTTCTGTCAGAGAGCAGCAGTTGTAGGCTGCATCACACCACTGCAATGGGAAAATGCTGTATCAGGTCAAGAAGTACTTTTTAACAGAACCCCGCAGAGAACTAATGTAATATGCATAAAAGAAATTAGTAACAGAGTGCCTGTTAGAAGGTTAGATAAAGGCCATGCAGAGTTGGCTATTAATGATAGCTGTTCGGTATAAAATAAAAACTGGGTAAATAGATAGGCTGTGCAAAATAAAAAAATGTTTAATAGTTAGTTAGCCAAAAATGTAATGTATAAAGGCTGGAGTGACTGGATGTCTAACATAATAACCAGAACACTACTTCCTGCTTTTCAGCTCTCTTGGTTTCCACTTATTGGTTACCAGGCAGTAACCAATCAGTGACATGAGGGGGGGCCACATGGGTCATAATAACTGTTGCTTTTGAATCTGAACTGCATGATAAGTATTAATTGCAAACTCACTGAAAAGTTATGTCCCATGTGGCCCCCCTTCAAGTCACTGACTGACTCGCAGGAAGTAGTGTTCTGGCTATTATGTTAGACATCCAGACATAAAGTGGATCTTTTACCCATAAAGTGGATCACCGTACCAGAGGCCACCCCTTTAGACTAGAAGAAAAGAACTTTCATTTGAAGCAACGTAGGAGGTTCTTCACAGTGAGGACAGCGAGGTTGTGGAATGCACTGCCGGGTGATGTTGTGATGCTGATTCAGTTAATGCCTTTAAGAATGATTTGGATGATTTCTGGGACAGACATAATATCAAAGGCTATTGTGATACTAAGCTCTATAGTTAGTATAGGTATGGGTATATATAATTTAATTAAAAGTAGAGAGAGGTGTCTGTATGGATGCTGGGTTTTCATTTGGAGGGGTTGAACTTGATGGACTTTGTCTTTTTTCAACCCAATTTAACTATGTTACTATCCAGTCACTCCAGCCTTTATACATTAAATTTTTGCCTAACTAACTATATTAGAAACATTTTTTTTTTATTTTGCACCGCCTATCTGTTTACCCAGTTTTTATTTTACACTGAACCGTTCCTTTAAAATAAAAAAAATTATAATTTTGTAAAAGTAGATGTATGTTGGGCATCCAGGAAGATAAGGGCATAAGCTCTCCAAACACAATATGAAGACAGCACTAGCAAGTGCCACAAAATACGAAGTGCCTAATAAACGAGTTGTGTTCTTCTTCTAACCCATATCAATGTAGAGCAGCTCCTTAAGCAAACTGCAGCAAAGCAGGGTTATAGAGGATTGTTGTTGGAGAGGATACATACCAATGCACCTTTAAGCGCAGCTGTCACTTTCGGTAAAATTGGTAGGACTTTTTCTTTAGCTCCGGGAACCATTAGTAACTCCTTAAATCCTTCTTGAGAAACAAAAGTGTAGGGATGCCTCGTTTCTTTAAGCCCCTGCAGGAAAATATTCCACTTAACCAAGTTTTCAAATACAATTTCTACTCTTCAATCTGCAGCCTGGCCACTTCTCTATAAGAAGAAGCTTGATGGTATAGGATTTAATATAGTGAATAAAGTTCGAGGAGTTCCGTGACCATATAAAAACATGTTAAAGGTCGAGTACTTTTTTTTTTTTTTTTTTTTTACAGGTCATGGAATCCGAGGTGACTTCCAATATCCTCATATTTTGCAACAGGGGGTACGTTATTTCTTATAATACAAAAGTTTCAGTGAGTCATGTGACAGAAATGACATCACTAAGCTACGATTATAACTGGTGACATCACTTTTAGTTTAGAAGTATAGCCAGTTTTGGCCTGTGTACAGTTCATAACAAGAGTTCACTTTTAGGTAGAAAAAAAAATATTGCTTTTTTTCCCTAATCTGGTCAATATTTATAAACAGAGAATTAATACTAGGATTCATGGTTATGATTCTGAAGCAAAAATTATAAGTCCACTATAAGTCCATAATTAGCAAAGTTCTAGGTATGCATTCTGGTTCTTTCTACAGGTGTGAGACCTGTTATCCAGAATGCTCCGGGACCCGTGGGTTTTCCAGATAAAGGGTCTTTTATTCATTTCCATAACTTAAGTCTACCAAAATATAATTGAAACATTAAATAAACCCAGTAGGATTGTTTTGCTTCCAATAAGGATTAATTATATCTTAGTTGGGATCAAGTACGAGCTACTGTTTTATTATTACAGCGAAAAGAAATCATTTTTAAAAACGGGTTTCTGGGTAACGGATCCTAGATCTGTATATATTATAGTGTTAAGTCTTATTACATATAGCCAGGTGATCCCACTGGTGGCCAATAAAAGTGCAACCAAGTTTGTGGAGTTTTAAACTTGAAAGCAGCAATCAAGTTACAGGTAAAACTTAGTCCCTGTGTAAATTGTATAATGAAGCCATTGAATTCTTAATGAATCAGATGAAAGTTGAGTGTAGGACTGGCCACACCGGGGATGACGTAGTTGGCCAGCTTAAATATATAGTGAATAAAGTACCCCCTCTTGTAAAATATAAGGATATTACAAGTTACCGAGGAGTTTCATGACCATATAAAAACACAAGGCTGAAGGCTGAGTGTTTTTATACAGGTCATGGAATTCCGAGGTAACTTCTAATATCCTCATATTTTGCAACTGGGGGTACTTTATAACGATACACAAATTTTAGTGAGTCATGTGCCAGAACTCACCGTTTATAACTCATGACATCAGAACTCAGTACGTTTAGAAGGATATAAGATATAGAAGATATTCATGGCTTTTGTGTATTATATTGCAATATATGGACAAACAATCCCTGTTTTGTTTAGGGTAAGGCATTTTTTTGGTAGCTTAAAGGGATACTGTCATGGGAAAACATGTTTTTTTCAAAACGCATTAGTTAATAGTGCTGCTCCAGCAGAATTCTGCACTGAACAAATTTCGTGTTATTCAATTTTGAAATCTGACATGGGGCTAGACATATTTGTCAGTTTCCCAGCTGCCCCCAGTCATGTGACTTGTGCTCTGATAAACGTCAGTCACTCTTTACTGCTGTACTGCAAGTTGGAGTTATATCACCCCCCTCCCTTTCCCCCAAGCAGCCTAACAACAGAACAATGGGAAGGTAACAAGATAGCAGCTCCCTAATACAAGATAACAGCTCCCTGGAAGATCTAAGAACAGCACTCAATAGTAAAAGTCCCACTGAGACCGATTCAGTTACATTAAATAGGAGAAATAGCAGCCTGCCAGAAAGTATCACCAAGAAATATATATAAGGGCTGACAGTTATCAGTGGGCATTTTGATTATTTGTTGAAGAGGGAGATTGGAAGTTTGATCACAGCAACAGAAAAGCCCAAGGTATCAGATTGGTTGCATTCAAGATTTTTTTTATTACTTTTAATCATATTACAAAGCTTTCTGATTCAAAAACACTTTCCATATTGATAGTCTTTTAAAAAATCAAATAAACTAATTGAATGCAAAGTTAATTTGTTATATAGAACACCTTTGTAGACAAACTTGAATGGCGCTTTAATCAGACCTGAAAATCTTTGGCTGAGAAATAAAATGATTCTGATAGAACTGGATTAATCTGCGGCTAGTTGTACAATTATGAAACACACAATAATCACAATGAACTTCTTACTGACATGTGAAACAGTCTGTGGCTACATATTGATGGATCATTATGCAGTTTGAACGTGTGAAAAATATGTTGTGGTATTATTTCAAATAAATGCTAATCCCAGCACTCCTTCCTTCTATGATTTGCAAAAATACTTTGGGACAAAAACTTTCTCGAAGTCTTGTTTAAGTAAAGGAGACATTCACCATGTAACTGCCTTTTTAAAAAAAAAAAAAACAATTACATTTTGTGTTTTGAATTATTTATATTCTGCAGCTCTCCAGTTTGGAATTTAAACTGTTATCTGGTTGCTAGGGTGTCAATTACCCAACAACCAGTTACAGCTGTGTCCTAAAGTCTACATACACCTATGCTAAATATGTTCACATTATTTTTATTATAATGTGTTATTTTTCCATACAATGCCGGTATTAAGTCAAGAAAAGTATCTACTTTATTGCTATGACATCATTTCAGAGTAATAGCTTTAATTTATTGGCTTTCCTATGGGTGAAATTATACATACACCATGCTTACCGCCTCTTTTTAAACTATAAAATATAATGTGATATTAGGAATTGTAGAAGCACCTGATTCATTACTGAAGGGGAACGAACCTGCTACTGTATTTAAGGATCTACCACTTTCTTGTTCTCTCTTGATACCACTGGAAAATCCATGCAACTGAGCTAAGACAACAAAAGTCTAGAACCTACATAGGAACAATTTCCAAAAAGCTGAAGTTCCTTCAATCATCTTTACAAGCAATTATAACATTTCGGGACCACAGAGGCACTGTATGGTTTAGGTAGGAGGCTCAACTTCATTTTCAGGGATGAATGAACTTTCCTTTGAAAGGGTTAGTTGAACCCAGGATAGCAAGAAAGGAACTGGTAAAAGAGATGGAGGCATTAGGTACCAAAGTATCAACATCCACCATTAAGACAGTACTTCATCGCCATGGTCTGAAAGGCAATTGTGCAAGTAAGACGACTAAGACCTAGCCTTTGGTCAGGTGAAACAAAAATGGCCATAATGATCATTGTTATGCACGGAGGAAGAAGGGTAAGGCTTTTAAGCTGAAGAACCCCATCCAAACTAGCATGGAGGTGGCAGCATACAGCCTAGTTAGAGTTATTACATTCTCTTGACGAGTCAGTAGTGACATAAGCTTCAATGCTCATATATCGGTATTGTTATTTATAGCTTAAAGGAAAACTATACCCCCCCGAACAATGTCGGTCTCTATAAAAAGATATTGCATAAAACAGCTTATGTGTAAAACCCTGCTTCACATAAATAAACTATTTTCATAATAATATACTTTTTTAGTAGTATGTGCCATTGGGTAATTATAAAGAGAAAATTTTAAAAAATAAGGGCCGCCCGCTAGGATCATAGGATTCACAGTGCACACAAACATACTAAACAAACCATACATGTTAGGTCACATGAGCCAATGAACAGACAGTTCTGTCTTTTACTTTAACACTTCTTCCTGTTGCAGTTAGAGTTGTAGTATTTCTGGTCAGGTGATCTCTGAGGCAGCACAAAATGGTGGTTCAAGGCAAGAGATGTAAAAGGGCAATATTTACTTAAATATTTATACCAGTTTGGTAAAATTCTTTAATATGCCACTTAATATGAGATAAACTATCTGTTGCTTAAATATTAATTGTGTTTTAATAATGTTTTTTGTTTTATCATAGCCTAATCAGAGTGAGGATATATAAATAAATCTATATAAATAAATCAGAAAAGGTAGCCACTGCACTAAACACAACACAGCTGGAGAATGTTAAAGTGTAATGAGCCTTCAAAAGTAGGAAGAAAACACAATAGAACAACAGTGAGAGTATTTTGAGTATTTTTGTGGCACACAACTGTTCTCAGAGTTATGTTACATCACTGATGGAAGAATCATTTAAATAAGTTATTTACCATTTTCAAAGAGGTCACCAGTCAGACATTCAACCAGGGATGCAATACTATGAATTTGAAGTCATTTATTAAACTTGCCAAAAAATAACGGTTCAAAATGAAAGATATCTGATTTACCTCAGCCAAGGTGATGAGCAAAGGATCGAATGGAATAGTTTCCGGAAGACGTTCCCATTGCAAGTTGTGTTTTACCGAGCCATGAACCAGCCTGAAACAACAGCAGCAGTACAAAACATACTGTAGCATACTGTAACATTGCATACTGTAAGGCAAAGATGCCCTTTAGGTAAACCATTGAAATGGGTTATGTGCCTATAGTATTCTTTTGCCCAGTTTCTAGGGTCAATCAGATATTCATTGACAGTTAGATCCAATGTATCTTATAGAGGGGCTCCTTTTTACTAGAAGATTTATTAGAGCTCGTTCTATTAAAATCACCAGAAATCCTGTCTCTCTACAGGATTTGTGCAAAAGACAGTTATTTTTTAGATTTTGTTTGTACTGGAATCAGTTATTTGAGTGAGCTCTAATACATCTAGGAAAGGAAGCCCCCCTATAAGATATATTGGAGTTAACCGTCAATGAATATCTGACACTCAACTGCTGCATGAAGAGAGAATGAAGAGAAACAGATGCTGAGAGAGGAATAGTGAAGATAAACTTGATTATTTCAGAAATGATGCAGAATATTTAAATGGTTTCTTATTTCAGTATGATGAAGCTTATATAAATTTCCATTTTCATGATAGTTGCCCTCTTAAAGGAGAATTTAACCGTCAACTAAAAAAAGACCCAACCTCCCTCCCTCCTCCCCCGCAGCCTAGCTGCTCCCCTCGGGGAAATACCCCTAACGTTTTACTTACCCCTCGGTGCAGCTTCAGGGATTGCATCCATCTTCCGGGTCTTCGTAATCTGAGACTGAGACCGACGAAGCAGCGCATGCGCAGTTGGAGCAAGAATAAGACCCGGAAGATGGCTGCCGTGTACTGCGATCGCTGAATCTGCACCGAGGGGTAAGTAAAACATAGGGGCATTTCCCTGGGGGGGGGGGGCAGCTAGGCTGGGTGGGAGCAGGGAGGGGGGTCTTTGTAGGATAGGGGGATAGGGTTTCTTTTAGTTAACGGTTGAATTCTCCTTTAAACATGGAGACCATTTAAAAAAGGCATTCGGGCAGCCATGCCCCCCTTCCTAATAAATGAAAAAAAGACATAATCCCAAAATAAATTAATAACTACACTGTATATCAGGGCAAGCATTACAGGGGTGGTTCACCTTTAAGTTAACTTTTTGTAGGAGAATTGACCAATTCTAAACAACTTTTCAACTGGTCTTCATTTTTTCTTTTCTATAGTTTTTTCATTATTTGCCTTTTTCTTTCAAGTCTTTCCAGCTTTCAAATGGGGGCCACTGACCCGATCTAAAAAACAAATGCACCTTAAGGCTACACATTTATTGTTACATTTTATAACTTGTCTTTCTTTTCAGGCCCTCTCCTACTAATATTCCAGCCACTCATTCAAATCAGTGCATGGTTGCTAGGGTAATGTAGACCCTACCAACCATATTGCTAGTATTGCAAACTGGAGAGCTGCTGAATAAAAAGCTAAATAACTAACGAACCAGAAATAATAAAAAATGAAAACCAATGACAAATTGTCTCAGGATATCCCTCTCTACATCATATTAAAAAGGTTAACTAACTTGGATTCCAGGAATATGCAAATAAATTATGAGTCTGAGACAATTCCTGCTCTCAAAATTATGAAGGAATGCAGTGTTAAAGGATGGTGGACACCTCTATCCTAAATGCAAGTGATTTCAATCCCTTCAAATAACAATATGCTATAAATTTACCTGCACGGTATCCCCCCTCTAGAATACACCGCAGAAAAGGCAGACGGAGATCGTCGAGGTTCTGCAAACTAAAAAGAAAAGGTTTAATATAAGGGACAGTCCACTGTTTTGATTTGGAAGAGAACAAAACATATGGAAAATGAATGGTTATCATAGTAATAAGCAAGTACGGAAAATAGAGGAGGTGCCATAAACCTGTGTCACAAATAGATTTTATAGTCTAAAGGGGTTGTACACCTTTAAATAAACTTTTAGTATGATGTAGAGTTCTGAAACAATTTGCAAATGGTTGTCATTGTTTATTATTTGTGTTTTTTAAGTTATTTAGCTTTTTATTCAGCAGCTCTCCAGTTTTTAATGTTTTGCAATTTGGTTGCTAGGGTCCAAATTACCATGCAACCAGGCATTGATTTGAATAAGAGGCTGGAATATGAATAGGCAAGGACCTGAATAAAAATATCAGTAATAAAAAGTAACAATAACTATATACATTTGTAGCCTTACAGAACATTTGTTCTCAGATGGGGTCAGCGACCCCCATTTGAAAGCTGGAAAAAGGCAAATAATAAAAAAGTTGCTTAGAATTAGACATTCTATAACATACTGAAAGTTAACTTAAAGGTGAACCACCCCTATATGATATGAATTACTTTTTAATATGTTACCTCTGCATTATTTCTATACTACTGCAAACAACATTTTGCTGGGTGTGTTGGGTGTTTCAATTTGCAGACTTGTACTAGGATTAATAAAGATGGGGATATCACAGTATGAGCGAGACAGAGAGAAAACCATTGGGTTGAGGAATTTAGGAATAAAACATTAAATATCAAATAAAACAAAATGATTGTTATGGAACAGGTTTATTAAACATCCTCTATAGTTAACTAACACTTACCCATTTAGTTATGGTATGAATGTTACATTCCTAGGAAACACTGTACAGGGACTTTATTACATTCTGGTCTCTCTAATATATCATTTGCAATCATCTTCAGTTTACCAAACCCCAAACATAGGGCATGGTTTTACAACATTTGATATGAATAAAGTTTAAAAATGAAAACAACTTACGGGGTCTATTGTTTTAGGATTTAGCTTGTCGCTTGGTCTTGGATGGCTTGAACTAGCTCTATTTGTAGAGCTTGGAATAGAAGGAGGGGGTGTAGCTTTGGTTCTTTGGGAGGCAGACCTAATCCCACCTCTAGATGATGAAGACATTCTTCAGTCAGAACATTTTAATATCTGAAAACCAAAGAAAATGGCATAGGTAAATAAAATGGAGAAACAATGGCTATAAGTTAAAGGGATTCTGTCGTGATTTTTATGATGTAGTTTTTATTTCTAAATTACACTGCAAATAATTTACTCTACCATATAAAATTTAATTCCTGAACCAGCAAGTGTATTTTTTTTTAATTGTAATATTGGTGTGTAGGCTCCATCTCAGGTCATTTTGCCTGGTCATGTGCTTTCAGAAAGAGTCAGCACTTTAGGATGGAACTGCTTTCTGGCAGATTGCTGTTTCTCCTACTCGATGTAACTGAAGGAGACTCAGTAGAACCTGGATTTTACTATTGAGTGCTGTTCTTAGATCTACCAGGCAGCTGTTATCTTGTGTTAGTGAGCTGCTTCCTATTGTTCTTTTGTTAGGGGGGGGGGTGATATCACTCCAACTTGCAGTATAGCAGTAAAGAGTGACTGCAGTTTAACAGAGCACAAGTCACATGACTGGGGGCAGCTGGGAAACTGACAATATGTCTAGCCTCATGTCAGATTACAAAATTAAATGTAAAAAAAAACAGTTTGCTCTTTTGAGAAATGGATTTCAGTGAAGAAGTCTGCTGGAGCAGCACTATTAACTGATGTGTTTTGGAAAAAAAAAAAAACATTTTTCCCATGACAGTATCCCTTTTAGGGACGTTTTCGGCTCGATCCGACACGCTGCAACAAAACCCTGGCGTCAAATCGGATGTGACGGAAATAAGGTAAGTAATGGAAATGTCAGATGACGTTGCATCGTTGATCCGACGCGACTGTTGGATGCAGACACAGCGTCTGCATCCGACAGTCGTGTCGCATCGGTTCAATGGTGCAACAACATCCGACAATGCATTCACTTACCTTATATCCGTTGCATCCAATCTGACGCCGGTGTTTTGTTGCAGCGAGTTGGATTGCGCCAAAAACATCCATGAAGTCCTACCCTAATAACTAGGGATACAATGGTAGCTACTATATAGCGCTTTAACCAACCCATATAATGTAACACAGTAACACTCCAGTTCCAGACAGAAAGTGCTGAGAGCCAGAACCAGCAGTGCAAAAAAGAATGGACAGATTCAATTCCAAATACACATACTGTACAAATAACTTTAATGCAAATGTTGTTTCCCCATTGGTGATGCAACCTAATAGAGCCTACACTCTGGTTGGAGAACACAAAAATATTTTAGCAAGAAAACCCCCTATTGCAAGCTCTATGCTGCCTGCACCGGGAGGGAGATCCTAGTGAGGGCGGCCATGTTTGGGCACATGTGTTACATCCCCCAATCTAACATTATACTCATGTGCATAATGAGTGAGCTGGGGCATATTACTGTCAAGGTGTTATGAATGTGTCCTAAAAACAATGACAAAACTGGTCATCAGGGATTAATGTCCTAATTTTCCTTAGAGTATTCTAAAAGTACCGGCAAAATTACATATATGGGTTGAATTAGGGGCTTGGACACTGTTAAAAGGGCATTTTCGCTTATTTATATGCGGAGACTCATTCAAGTCAATGTCTGTTTGCTTGGGTAATTTGGACCCTATCTACCATAGTGTTGCTGAAATTCCGAACTGGAGAGCTGCTGAAGAAAAAGCTAAATAACCCAAATCTACAGATAATAACAAAAATATGATAACCAATTGCAAATTGTCTCAGAATATCACCCTCTACACTATGGAAAATGTTAAAAATAAAGGTAAATAACCCCTTTAAGCATATGTTTGTGCATATGATTGCAGGCAGTTTTCATGTAAAGTAGTTTGTTTTTCCCGTGCAGTTTCCATGCAAGCCCACAGATACCCTGAGGTGCAATTCTAGCCTGCATCCATCTTTGTTGGATTTCAATGTTTTGGCACGAGGTCATGGAGATGCATTGTAGATAAATGGTGAAAGCAGTTGGACAGGCCCATCCCAGTATCATTAAGGTTCTATCGCCTGGAAGGGGCAGCTGCCAACTGGTTAAAACTAGGGTTTCACCAAATCCAGGATTCGGTTTGGGATTCAGCCAAGATTTTTTTTCAGATGGATTTGGCTGGATCAAATTCAAATTTGCATATGCAAATTAGGGGCGGGAAGGGAAATTGCATGACTTTTTGTCACAAAACAAGGAAGTAAAAACGATTTTCCCCCTCCCACCCCTATGATATGCAAATTAGGATTTGGTTTGGTATTTGGCCGAATCTTTCGCGAAGGATTCAGGGGTTCAGCTGAATGGAGATTCGGTGCATCTCTAGTTAAAACCCAACAACAAGTGGTAGATTACAAGGGCAGCTGTACCCAAAGTACAAGAGGACTCTGGCCAGTTTAGCAATGCCCATTATTGTGGGCAATACTGCCAGCTCCCCATCATATTCAAAGTATTATATTTATATTAAAGGGGTGGTTCACTTTTAAGTTAATTTTTAGCATGTTATAGAATGGCCAAATCGACAACTTTTCAGTTGGTCTTCATTATTTATCTTTTATAGTTTTCAAATCATTTGCCTTCTTCTTTTTCTTCTGACTCTTTACAGCTTTCAAACGGGGGTCACTGACCCAGTGACGGACTGGCCCATAGGGATACCAGGAAAACTCCCGGTGGGCCCTCCTGCTTCAAAACATGTGGCCTATTCCATGGCCATTACCTATTTCTATGAGAACAAAGAGACTAAATAGATTGAATAATAGATTATACCATGTAAGGAAAAGAGACTTGCGAATAGAGGTTGCGCGAGGAGAGGAATTATAATAGTGCTGAGAGTGGGCCCCTGATCTAAGGCTTTTAGTGGGCCCCTGGTCTAAGATTTTTGGGTGGGCCCCTGGTGCCCCAGTCCGACACTGCACTGACCCCATCTAAAGAAAACAAATGTTCTGTAAGGCTACACGTGTATTGTTATTATTATCATTATTAACATGTATTTATAGAGAACCAACATATTTTGCAGCGCTGTAAAGTAAATGTGTTTATACAACCAAATCACATGAATTACATAAGTAGAACATATGGAGTTACATACATCACAACCAATACAGGTACAAAAGGAAGGCCCTGTGCAAAAGAGCTTACAATCATTGCTGCTTTATTACTCATCTTTCTATTCAGTCCTCTCCTATTCATATTCCAGTCTCTTATTCAAAGCAAGGCATGGTTGCTAGGGGAATTTGAACCCTAGCAACTGGATTAATGAGATTGCACTAGAGAGCTGCTAAATAAAACGCTAAATAACTAAGAAAAACACAAACAACCACTTTCTACAGGATACTAAAAGTAAAGTCGAAGATGAACAACATATATCAGGCACATCCAAGCTGCAGCCCTCCTGCTGTGTGTAGTTCAATAAGAGGAGCTGCAGGTTGAACATAATGTAACCACCCCACAGCCCAGGCTTCTAACTAGGACCTGTACAACAGTAGAAACTATAAGGGACATGTCATTCCTATGCTCAGTAATAGACAGGCTCTGCTCTCACAACACACAGCCCAGGCCACAGTTCTCCACTAGAAACTCTAAAAGCGTTGTTATTGTGGAATATGGTCGCCTAATATCCCAGTGAAAATCTAATCTAATACTCACCCTCGCTCGTACCCGTGTCAGCAACAGGAGAGCCGAGGCCAGCGCATTTACCCAGAACGCCAAAAGAAAAACGTCTTTATTGCCATGGCAACCGCGGTAATTCTATGGCGTCAAAAGAGGGACAAACTTTCTTCATTGGCGAGTGCTTATTAAGCCTACCAAACACTGCTGTACGCGACGCCAGGGGGCGTTGGCTGCTGCTTGGAAGTTCTATCATTTGACGTCACGTTGGCGCAGGGATATGTGCGGTGAGCAGAGCCCCTGTGTGGGCTGTTTCAGTGAAGTCTGTCAGTGGCTCCTGCTGTTCATATGCAGCGTCTTACTGGCGTAGTTTGCTAAATCTCTGCGTTATCTGCCGACCCAGAAGTGGAGCCACAGGAAAAGGCTCCAGAAAAATTATTTCTGAACTGTGGCGGGATTGGACCCCAGGCTGTGGCTGTGGGGGATAGTAAAGTTAGTTCCTGGGGGAGGCGGCATTAGGATTTCCATCTTTTCTACATTTAAATGGATACTGGCTTGGGTAAAAAAAAAATTCCCCCCCCCAAAAAACACATTAGTTAATTGTGCTGCTAAAGCAGACTACTGCACTGAAGTCCGTTTCCCAAAAGAGCAAATGGATTTTTTTATATTTAATTTTGAAATCTGACATGGGTAGACATATTGTCAGTTTCCCAGCTGCCCTCAGTCATGTGATTTGTGCTCTGATAAACGTCAGTCACTCTTTACTGCTGTACTGCAAGTTGGAGTGATATCACCCCTTCCCCCCCCCCCCCAGCAGCCTAAGTGAAGAGACACATGCTCAGATTCGAGGAGATTAGTCACCCGGTGACAAATCTCTTCGGGGAGATTAGTTGCCTTCCCGCCAAATGTAAATTGACAGCAGGATGGCACTTGGAGTTTCCTCGTGAGGCAAAAACAAAGTGATCCGAGTGCCATCCCACCGGCAATTTACATAGCCGGCGGGAAGGCAGTTCGGGGAGATTAGTTGCCCCAAAGAAGATGAGATTTGTCGCCGGGCGATTAATCTCCCCAAATCTGACTGTGTGTCTCTGCCGTAACAACAGAACAATGGGGAGGCAACCAGACAGTTTCCTGGTAGATATAAAAACAGCACTCAGTTGTAAAAATCCAGGTCCCACTGCGACTCCTTCAGTTACATTGAGTAGGAGAAACAATAGCCTGTAAGAAAGCAGTTCGATAGTTCAGCACTGGCTCTTTCTGAAAGCACATGACCAGGCAAAATGACAGGAGATGGCTCCTACACACCAATATTACAACTAAAAAAATATATACTTGGTTCACAAATGAAATTTTTCATGGTAGAGTGAATAGTTTGCAGTGTAAACAGTGTAATTTAGAAATAAAAACGACACCATAAAAATCATGACAGAATCCCTTTAAGTAACATTATATATTTTTACCTTTCTTTCCTGTTAATAAAATGAAGCCTATTTTTACAGACCCTGAGGTAAAATCTTTGACAAGTGAGAATACTGGGGCATTTGGGATTAACTGAAGTGTGAAAGCTGTTTGTCCTCCCACATACTCCTGAAATCCTGAAGTTTGAAGGTCATTTAGGTTGAGATTTTGTGTGAAAACCTGTTTACTGTCAAAGATACACTTGAAACTATGGCGGAATGGCTAAACCAGCATTGCAGAGTTGTTTTTTCCCCCCCATGCCTCTAAATCCTCCAGCCTATCCATGTGCCGCCCCACTGGTGGAATAAATATGGATTGACTGGTCTGCCAATGTTTTTTTCTCTAGATCTCTGAAAAAGTCTAACCAGAGCTAGCAATGTGCAGGTTGACCCCTAACCCACGGT
Organism: Xenopus laevis; assembly: GCF_017654675.1. Taxonomy (NCBI): domain Eukaryota; kingdom Metazoa; phylum Chordata; class Amphibia; order Anura; family Pipidae; genus Xenopus; species Xenopus laevis. The sequence continues at coordinate 31,706,987 of NC_054371.1, read as the reverse complement.
GATTAGTGATGGGCGAATCGGACCCATTTTGCTTCACCAAATTTTGCAGAATGGCGAAAATTAGCAGAAATGCGTTGAATTTTTATTTGACGTGCGACAAATTTCTCCACCCATTGGAGGATATGGGTGTAATTTTCGATGCGAATCTTGGTGAAAAAATTTGCTCATGACTAGCGGTAATCCGTGTGTTGAGCTGGTTGAAAATTGGCCGACCAATGTGGGTTACATTCCCTGTCTTGGAACCAGAGGTGCGCACAGAAGTAGTGTACAGAGCGAGAAGATATTTTGTTGGTTAGGGTTGGGTGCAGGTTGAGTATTTCCTGATCCATACACCACCTTCCAATACCTCTGTGGACAGGTGGGATTGTTGCAACAACAGCTGAACAGATGGGTTAATATAATGGAATGCAGGACCATGTTCTGTTATGACAAGACCACACCTGAATGTGCCCTCTGGCTTATTGTCAGGGCTATCACTACGGGTTGGACATTATTATGTTGTCTGAGAGGGAGTGTTTACATCACAAGGGGCCCATTTACTTAGCTCGAGTGAAGGAATAGAAGAAAAAAAACTTCGAATTTAGAATGTTTTTTTGGCTACTTCGACCATCGAATTGGCTACTTCGACCACGACTTCGAATCGAACGATTCAAACTAAAAATCATTAGAATATTCGACCATTTGATAGTCGAAGTACTGTCTCTTTAAAAAATACTTCGACCCCCTAGTTCGCCACCTAAAACCTACCGAAGTCAATGTTAGCCTATGGGGAAGGTCCCCATAGGCTTTGCAATCTTTTTTTGGTCGAAGAAAAATCGTTCGATCGATGGATTAAAATCCTTCGAATCTGACGATTCGTTCGATCAAACTATTTGCGGTAAATCCTTCGACTTCGATATTCGAAGTTGAAGGATTTACATTCGACAGTCGAATATCGAGGGTTAATTAACCCTCGATATTCGACCCTAGGTAAATCTGCCCCAAACTGTTGTGTACAATATGATAGTCACCCTACTATAGAAGAGGTAGCACATAAGCATTAATTGGAAGCATATCAGAATAAAATCTCCCCCCCCCCACCAAAAAAAAAGAAATTGACCTAGATCTTCTAACTATAGGACATCTCTGCAGATTCAGTGGCCATGAATCATAGTAAATACACATTTATAACTATAGCTGTATGAACTTATGGCTGCTTAGAAGGTTCCAAAGTATTTGAGAACTCCTTCCATTTGGGAGCTTTACCAGAGTCTCAATTTCCCTCGATTCATGTTTTTGTAGCAGATGAGACCTGTCAGTTTAGTGAGACTCAAAGACTCAGCTGTGCACAAAGAAGTGCTCAAATATCAGCAAAAGACTTGTCTGCAGAGCGTTGGCACACAGATTTTCAAAAACGGCTAACAAGTAGGGATGTAGCGAACTGTTCGCCTCGCGCGAACTTCGACCGTTCGCGTCCGCCGAAAGCATTTTGAGTTCGCGTTCGATTCGAATACAAATCGTTCGACCATTCGACCATTCGAATTCCTTCGACCGCTAAAAATCGAACAATTTCCATTCGTTCGAACGATTGTAAGCATTCGATCGAATGAAAAGCATTCGATCGAATGCTTCGATCGTTCGATTTGAATGAAAATCGTTCGATCGAACGATTTTAGCGGGTTTTCGAAGTTCGCGAACTGTTCGCGAACTGTTCGCGAACGTTCGCATTTTTTGCCGGTGTTCGCGAACAGCGTTTGCGAACACCAAATCGGCAGTTCGCTACATCCCTACTAACAAGTGGTGAGTTTAGGGCCGTT